>NC_045790.1:62399415-63793995 GCF_009873245.2 Balaenoptera musculus | reverse complement strand
CACATATATGCGTTAATACATGATATTTGTTTTTCTCTTTCTGACTTACTTCACTCTGTATGACAGTCTCTAGATCCATCCACGTCTCTACAAATGACCCAATTTTGTACCTTTTTATGGCTGAGTAATATTCCATTGTGTATATGTACACATCTTCTTTATCCATTCATCTGTTGATGGGCATTTAGGTTGCTTCCATGACCTGGCTATTGTAAATAGTGCTGCAATGAATATTGGGGCACATGTATCATTTTGAATTATGGTTTCTCTGGGTATATGCCCAGTAGTGGGATTGCTGGGTCATATGGTAATTCTATTTTTAGTTTTTTAAGGAACCTCCATACTGTTCCCCATAGTGGCTGTATCAATTTATATTCCCACCAGTAGTGCAAGAGGGTTCCCTTTTCTTCACACCCTCTCCAGCACTTGTTGATTGTAGATTTCCTGATGATGCCCATTCTAACTGGTGTGAGGTGATACATCATTGTAGTTTTGATTTGCATTTCTCTAATGATTAGTGATGTTGAGCATCTTTTCATGTGCTTCTTGGCCATCTGTATGTCTTCTTTGGAGAAATGTCTATTTAGGTCTTCTGCCCATTTTTTGATTGGGTTGTTTGTTTTTTTAATATTGAGCTGCATGAGCTGTTTATATATTTTGGAGATTAATCCTTTGTCCATTGATTCATTTGCAAATATTTTCTCCCATTCTGAGGGTTGTCTTTTTGTCTTGTTTGTAGTTTCCTTTGCTTTGTGAAAGCTTTTAAGTTTCAATAGGTCCCATTTGTTTATTTTTGTTTTTATTTCCGTTACTCTAGGAGGTGGATCAAAAAAGATCTTGCTGTGATTTACGTCAAAGAGTGTTCTTCCTATGTTTTCCTCTAAGAGTTCTATAGAGTCCGGTCTTAATTTAGGTCTGTAATCCATTTTGAGTTTATTTTTGTGTATGGTGTTAGGGAGTGTTCTAATTTCATTCTTTTACATATAGCTGTCCAGTTTTCCCAGCATCACTTATTGAAGAGACTGTCTTTTCTCCATTGTATATCCTTGCCTCCTTTGTCATAGATTAGTTGACCATAGGTGCATGGGTTTATCTCTGGGCTTTCTACCCATTCCATTGATCTATATTTCTGTTTTTGTGCCAGTACCATATTGTCTTGATTACTGTAGCTTTGTGGTATAGTCTGAAGTCAGGGAGTCTGATTCCTCCAGCTCCATTTTTTTCCCTCAGGACTGCTTTGGCTATTTGGGGTCTTTTGTGTCACCATACAAATTTTAAGAGTTTTTGTTCTAGTTCTGTAAAAAATGCTGCTAGTAAATTGATAGGGATTGCATTGGATCTGTAGATTGCTTTGGGTGGTATAGTCAACTATGTTGAATAATAGTGCGAGAGTGGACATCCTTGTGTTGTTCCTGATCTTAGAGGAAATGCTTTCAGTTTTTCACCGTTGAGAATGATGTTTGCTGTGGGTTTGTCATATATGGCCTTTATTATGTTGAGGTAGATTCCCTCTATGCCCATTTTCTGGAGAGTTTTTATCATAAATGGGTGTTGAATTTTTTCAAAAGCTTTTTCTGCATCTATTGAGATGATCATATGGTTTTTCTTCTTCAATTTGTTAATATGGTGTATCACATTGATTGATTTGAGTATATTGAAGAATCCTTGCATCCCTGGGATAAATCCCACTTGATCATGGTATATGATCCTTTTCATGTGTTGTTGGATTCTGTTTGCTAGTATTTTGTTGAGGATTTTTGCATCTATATTCATCAGTGATATTGGTCTGTAATTTTATTTTTTTGTAGTATCTTGTCTGGTTTTGGTATCAGAGTGATGGTGGCCTCATAGAATGAGTTTGGGAGTGTTCCTTCCTCTGCAGGAAGAGTTTGAGAAGGATGGGTGTTAGCTCTTCTCTAAATGTTTGATAGAATTCACCTGTGAAGCCATCTGGTCCTGGACTTTTGTTTGTTGGAAGATTTTTAATCACAGTTTCAATTTCATTACTTGTGATTGGTCTGTTCATATTTTCTGTTCTTCCTGGTTCAGTCTTGGAAGGTTATACCTTTCTAAGAATTTGTCCATTTCTACCAGGTTGTCCATTTTATTGGCATAGAGTTGCTTGTAGTAGTCTCTTAGGATGCTTTGTATTTCTGTGGTGTTTGTTGTGACTTCTCCTTTTTCATTTCTAATTTTATTGATTTGAATCCTCTCCCTCTTTTTGTTGATAATTCTGGCTAAAGGTTTATCAATTTTATTTATCTTCTCAAAGAACCAGCTTTTAGTTTAATTGATCTTTGCTATTGTTTTCTTTGTTTCTATTTCATTTATTTCTGCTGTGATCTTTATGATATCTTTCCCTCTACTAACTTTGGGTTTTGTTTGTTCTTCTTTCTCTAGTTCCTTTAGGTGTAAGGTTAGATTGTTTATTTGAGATTTTTCTTGTTTCTTGAGGTAGGCTTGTATTGCTGTAAACTTCCCTCTTAGAACTGCTTTTGCTGCATCCCATAGGTTTTGGATCATCATGTTTTCATTGTAATTTGTCTCTAGGTATTTTTAAATTTCCTCTTTGAGTATTTCAGTGATCTCTTGGTTCTTTAGTAACGTATTGTTTAGACTCCATGTGTTTTTGTTTTTTATGTTTTTTTCCCTGTAACTGATTTCTAATCTCATAGTTTTGTGGTAGGAAAGATGCTTGATATGATTTCAATTTTGTTAAATTTACTGAGGCTTGATTTGTGACCCAAGATGTGATCTATCCTGTAGAATGTTCCATGTACACTTGAGAAGAAAGTGTAATCTGATGTTTTTGGATGGAATGTCCTGTAAATATCAATTAAATCTATCTGGTCTGTTGTGTCATTTAAAGCTTGTGTTTCCTTATGAATTTTTTGTTTGGATGATCTGTTGATTGGTGTAAGTGAGGTGTTAAAGTGCCCCACTATTATTATTGTGTTACTGTCGATTTCCTCTTTTATAGCTGTTAGCAGTTGCCTTATGTATTGAGGTGCTCCTATGTTGGGTGCATATATATTTATAATTGTTATATCTTCCTCTTGGATTGATCCCTTGATCATTATGTAGTGTCCTTCCTTGTCTCTTGTAACATTCTTTATTTTAAAGTCTATTTTATCTGATATGAGAATTGCTACTCCAGCTTTCTTTTGATTTCCATTTGCATGGAATATCTTTTTCCATCCCCTTACTTTCAGTCTGTATATGTCCCTAGGTCTGAAGTGGGTCTCTTGTAGACAGCATATAGATGGGTGTTGATTTTGTATCCATTCTGCAAGCCTGTGTCTTTTGGTTGGAGCATTTAATCCATTCACGTTTAAGATAATTATCGATATGTATGTTCCTATTACTATTTTCTTAATTGTTATGGGTTTGTTTTTGTAGGTCCTTTTCTTCTCTTGTGTTTCCCACTTAGAGAAGTTCCTTTAACATTTGTTGTAGAGCTGGTTTGGTGGTGCTGAATTCTCTTAGCTTTTGCTTGTCTGTAAAGCTTGGCAAAAGCTATTGTTCATACCTAGAGTAAATGCGAATTGATGAAAGTGGAAAGGAGGATAAGTTACGACTAAGATGAATGTTCCATATATTTTAAACCACTGCTTTTTATACTCAGGACTTAATTCAGGTGGTACTTATTTTTGTGTATGGTGTAAGAGAGAGATAGAATTTAATTTTTTTCATATGGACAGCTATTATTGCATAGGTAGCTATTATTGACTGGACGATCTTTCCCAATTGGTCTCAATTGCCCATTGATCTCAATTGCCACTAATCTCATTGATTATGCATTCATATATAAGTGGATCTCTTTGTGTTCTCTCTATTCTATTTCTAATTTATTCTATGAAATGTATTACAAAATCCAAATTCTGCAAACAAATGTGCATGTATATGTTATAAGAATAGTATAGCAAATATCATACAGCTTTATTTCTGTAGCTCTGTTTCACTCTCTTATCCTAATCAACTCTTTACAAAATGTTTTACCACTCCACATTTATTTGAATCATAGCCTGGTAAGGCTGGAGGTCTTTTAGTCTAACTCATCCCTTCATCAGTAAGGGAATAGAAATAGACCGCTGTTAAAATGAATTGACTTTTATGTGTATCAACATGGATATTTATAAAAACAAGTTAGAGTGGAAAAGGTGAGGGGCACAGGCTATGTAAGGTATAATATGATTTACATTTCTTTTAAACAACACTGTATACAACATTTTATGAATGATATTTAATACTAATTTTGCATACACACATAAATTACAAGGGTATACCTATATGTCCTGAAGGACAGACACCAATTTCAGAATAGTGGAAACTTCTGGGAAGGGAAGGAGGTAGAGAGGTAGTAAGATTTGAGGAGAATATAACTTTAAGCATTGTATCAGTTATCTAGTGCTGTGTAACAACCCACCTCAAAACTTAGTGGCTTGAAAACAGCAAATTATAGCTCATGATTATGTGGATTAACTATTGGGACTGCAACTGGGTAGGTTTTTCTTCTGGTCTTAGCTGGGCTCACTCATACATTTGCAGTCAACTGGCAGGTCACCTGGGGGCTGGTTGGTGCTGGGGAGATGGGAGTGACTGGGGCTCATGTCTCTCATCACCCAGCCCCAGTCCTAGTCATATAGTAGGTGGCAGGACTTCTTTTAAGCCTAGGCTCAGAACTGGTACACATTGACCAAATCAAGTCACAAAGTCACATTCTATTGGCTAAATCAAGTCGTAAGTCCAGTCAGGTTCAAAGAGTACTGAAAAAGAAAGTGCAAAGCTTCATTGGAGGGGGCATGCCTACAGAGAAGAGTGGAAAATTGGATCCCTATGTATTTTCATAATTGACCACTGCCACATCTATAGCTTTATTTTTTTAATTAAAAAAAGAATTGTTAAAATCCTAAAATTCCGAGAGGTAGATATATGGGCACCTGTTATTTTTGTACCTTTCTGGGTGTTTGAAATAGTTTATAACTGATCATTTTAATAACATTGAAAACATGATTATATGGTCATCTTTTGACACTAGAAATATTTCCTGGAATCCCATCAAATCAATGCCAATGACCCACAGTTACACACCTAAGATTCTCATCACCTGGGTCTTTTAACACTGTATAGATAAAATTCGCAGCTTTCTGGGGACCTAGCTGAATTTTCATTTAAATAGCAACATTCAGTCTTCTGATATGTTCCTCTTGTTCTAATTACTTACCTGGAGAAACTGTTTCCTCATTTCCTAACCCTTCCTACCACAGGCCTCTTCTGTGCTGGGTTAGACCCTGGCTAAGGAAAACATCTGTAGACTGCAGGATAATGATAGCAGAAATTATTGCGTGGCTCTCTGTGAAGTTTTGTGCATGCGTCCACTGATACGCCTGTTGCTACAAAAGGAATGAAACAAAATGTTTAATAGATACGAAAGATATTGCTGTCACTTCGCCATTATCTATGGAGAGGTTTATCCACATCTGAATTTTAATGTCGGGGTAGAATCCTCCAATGTATTTCTCAGCTTTCCTTTCCTGCTGTTAGGTTGTGTGTAAGGATAACATAGGCTGATTCTAATAGCAGCCTAAGAAAGCATAATTAAAGATGCAAACATGGTGTCGACCAGACATCCCAAATGCCAACACATATTATGTTGGGTAGTCTGCTATTTTGGATTATCCCTTTGTTTTTCTGGGTAATTGAGAGTTTTCTGTATCCACAATTAACTCCATCATGTATGTATAGCTAAGCCCTTTTAATTTTTTATTCAACCTACAATGGAACCTGCTCTACCCAAGAATTAGGCTTTTTCCCTGCCACCTTTTCAGACCTCTGGGTCTCCCCATTCAGCCACTTGTGACAATCTGTCCCAGAAAATTGGAAAACCATTCACTTTAATTGGTTCTAAAATGGAGGATTCAGTGCCTGTGCTGAGTTTGAGGATGAAACTAACATTTTACAAAGCCCAGCCCAGCAGCAGCTGCCCTTTGGGATTTGGGAGGTAGAACAGCAAGTCACTCTGGAATTTAGAGCTTTATTACAAAGAAGTGCTAACTCTTCTGGTTCTGCTTATAAATGGAATAAAGGGGGAATCTGGCTCACCCATGAACTCTTTAACCTTGTACATGCTCAATATCCTTATGAAATGCAATATCTTACGATCTTTTAAATATCAAATGACTTTACTCCCTTTTATGGGGTCATTAAGGCCTCTAACGGTCCAGGTATAAATCCCAGCTACTACTGCACATCTTAATTTACTATTCATACGTGAATCTCTCTTCGGTTCTCAATTACTGTACAACAGCAACTGGCTCATCAGATTATCCCCATCAGAATGTGTCTGTTAAAGATATTGCAGTTTACATCTTAGGGCCCTAATTAAAGTCACAATACTTGATAAACCTTGAACAACTAGTAATTGGAAACTAACAATTAGTACCAGCCACCTCAGTTGAGATCAGCTCTACTGCTGGCTACATGACTAAGCAAAAGGAAATTAGTACACCAGAGATGGCCCACATGCCAAATATGTGTTAACGTCCACTCCTGGGTTTCAGCCAAAGTAATGAAAAGAACTTGGCATTAAAATATTATTAACTAAAAGTCTTTATACAGATATCTGTGCCATGGAATAGATCAGTCTGATATCCCTGTGGCTTTTCAGCCTTTATCATGCTCATTACTGTTTTCATCATCCTATCTCTGGGTATCTGTGGAGATGGTGCTGTAAGACCACCTCTTTGAGTTTCTTTTCTTCTCAAAAGCCTACAGCTTGCTTTCTTTCTTAACAAAGCATAGGTCACATTGTCCTACTGTATTCTGCATATACTCCCCCTCTTCATGCCCCTTATCGTCTACATCTTCAGAATATCTGCGGCTCAAGGCATGGCAGGAAGCACATGGATTGATTTGGTGAGTCTAAGAGAAGTTTGAAGGACTGCAGGCATTGAACCATGTCTTCCAATTAGCCGCCATACTGTTCTGAGACCACACATTTTGGAGGGCAACTGGGAAGAGTATATTCTAGTTCCCTGTCCCAGAGGCTTGCTGATGGGCCTTTTCCAGCTGGAAATGTGTTAACTGCGGTCCTTTGTGAAGGGCTGCGGTCCTTTGCGAGGGGCAGCAGGAGAGAAAATCTCCTTAGAATGACCTTCTGTTTTGTTGGTCAGCATTGCTCCCCACTCTCTTGTTCCTGTTCCATTGAATAGCTAATTGAATGGGATATTGCTTGAAGGAGCTTCAGCAGACTTGATGAAGCATCTAAATGCCTCCTCTATAATCTGCTTACCTCATGTTTTTCCAGGAGTCCTTGGCAATGGGAGAAGTGTGATGTTTTAGCAGTCTTTCCTGAAAACATTGCTTCACTTACCATGGCAGATACAGCTTAAGATGGTTTTGTAATCTTTATCATCCTCTTTTTCACCCTTTGCCAGAGAACCAACATGGCCATTCCAAAGTCTTCCAAGAAACTGATCACACAAATGAATGATAGGTAGTGGCATTTTGTGTTCTTTCATAAAGTGAACAAGTATGGCTTAGGAAGTTTTGTAGTTTTATTGCAAAATAAATACTTGTTCTCAACACTTTCACTGCTCTGAAACTTGAGCAAATAAATTTTTACGAAAGCAACTGGGTCCAGATTCATTCCATGGTAGGCTATGGGATCTGCTTCAAGCTAGTCCTTATGTAGCACTTAGATATATACCAACTAAGCCTCCCACTCTTTCCTACCATGGTGGACCAAACCCAGAAGAGAGTTGAGTCAAATATTATCCAATATCAAGTTACTGCAAACCAATGATAAGATAGTCTCTTTGTATAGGGTAGGTCCTTACCCCCTGGGCTATCCTCAAGATTGCATAACTTCAAGAGGCATCGCCAGTGTACACTAACTGCAATACTGCTTAACTGGTTTTGTGTAGAGTTTGTCCATATGGTGAATCTAATCAGTGCTCCTTTGAAGTACTTAAAATTAACTCTAAACTCAAAATCAAAATTATTCTGTAATTTCCTGTCAAACAAAAGTTTAAATCTATAAATGGATATTGGCCAATGCTCAAGATAGCCAATGGCTTTTCCATAGGCACTTTAATTGGCCAGGAACAACCCTCTTGAAGACCATCAAGTGGAGATATAGAACCCTCTCTCCTCGCTACTCCACAGCTTTTTTGGCATCCTTCTAGCTGTTCCCTTTTCTAGAAGTTATCCTATGACATTAATAAAGGGAAGGTTCTCCACTGGTTGCAAACCAGTTCACTTTAAGAAACTTCATGATAACAGTAAATATTACCTGGCACTCTGTGGAGTGTTTCTTGAAGCCATCAAGAGAGAAAAGAATGAAACTCTGATCATGCAGGTAGTATAACAAGTAAAGGAGACAGTTTACTGAGACCTTGCTAAGAAAAGAAGCATCAAGAAGGGGAAGATACCATAGAAAACAGAGGGATAAATAGGAACCTAAACTTTAAATACTGTATCATATTAAATTGAGCCTATAGAGGGCTGTCTGCCAGTCAGCTCATAGAATCTTTGAGCCTTGAGTTTATAGAGCTTAGAGTTCATTTAGTCTAAGATTTTTTTCTAACATGTTAACCCTTCCTGGATGGTCATTTAGCCTCTGCTTGCATATCTACAGGGACAAGGGATTCATCTCTTCCAGTTGCAGCATGTTCCGTTGTTGAACAGCTCTGCTTGCTTATGTCAAATCCAAGTCTGCTTCTCAGCACTGTTCTCCCATTGGTCTTGGTCTTCTCTCTAGAGGCATTCAGAAAAAACTCTATTTTTTCTCACTCAGAGACAGTTTACTCATCATTTCAGCCATATTCCCAACCTTCTATTACCCTCATAACAATTTTTATCCTTACTTTAGAAAATAAAGAGAAAAATATCATCAGTAAACTTCAACGAGATATAACCAGTATGTTAATATTTTAGTACATATCTTCCAGTTTTTATATCTTTACGTACATACTCTTTATAGAAAAATTAAGGTTAGAGTTATATTTTGTTTAAAACCAGCTATTTTCAGATAATAAGTTATCAAAAACATGTTTTGTCATATATTTCTTCTACAGCATTATTTTTAATGGTTGCATCATATTTTTTGGTATTGTTAGACCATATTTTATTTACTTCATTCCTGCTCCAAGCATTTAAATGTCTTCTGATATAAAAATACTACAATTAGTATTTATTAATATATATATGGTTATCTATTGGCTGCTTATTCTGTGCTAGCAATTGTACTAGGTGCTGGGTAACAGAGGGTAAAACAATTCCAAAATGATCCCTGCTCTCAAGGAGCTTATAGTCCTGTAGCTTAATTTATAGTCATCTTATTGCCTTAGGTAATAGGTAATTTTACTTCCCTAGAAGTAAGTAGCTGGACCAGAAAAAATGCATCTTATACATTGGATCATTCTTTGGCTATGAAGTAGGCATCCAGGAAAATGCCCTCTATTTTTGAACCTGTTTCCTTATACACTTACCAGCACTGAATTTTTATCATTTTGTTAATTCTTCCAAATTTAGGTTGACTGTTAAATCATTGTTGCTTTAACTGGAATTTCTTTCATTTCTGCTGATTTACTGTTAAAACAAGCCGTATTCATCAGATTGGAGTATTCATCATAAAATAACTTTTTTACTAGGATAAATGAAAAAATAAAGTATCCTTTCATAAACTAACAAGTTCAATCAAAGGTAGAAAATACCTATAACCTCATTTCATCTTTTCCTTGAACTTAAGTCACATTGTTTGCTTGTTTCTTCAAGTAACTGGTTTCTGTTTCAGCAAGTGTTGCAAGGTGTTCAAAACTGAGTGTTTTCTTTTACACCTGATTTCTTCCACCAAAAAGCCTTTGACCCCATGAAAACAGGTTTTAATAGGGTTAATTTAGTTTTCCAGCTTGCCGCAGTGACTTAACTCCCAGTTACCTTGTGGCAGTATGTATTTGTCTCGACCTGCACATTATTTTAATGTAGCTGTGTTTAATTGCACGTGGAGAGAGTAACTGTGTTCAGTTTTGTTTAACAGGGTAGCACCTGGTCTGTTCAACAGCCACCATCATGAAACAGAGAGTTGCGGGTTGGTCTCAGAGCATGAGAACAGAGAGTATGGAATGGGAGTCTGAGCCTCAGTTACACCGGCAGGTTCTTTTTGGGGGTCTTGCTGTGACCTTTCCCAGGTCTGCTGCTCTTGGTGAGGTGGAATCACATAAAGGTAGCTAGAGACTGCTTTGTCCCACTGCTCCATGGAGGTGTGACCTGCCCAAAGAATCAACCTGTCTTGCCTGCTGGCCCTCAGACATGGTAGATGCCCCAAATTGTGGGCAGAACTCAGAGTAAGGAAGACCCAGGCACCCTAGTGCAGTGGTGGTTTCTGCTTAGTCTTGAAGGAATTAGACAGACATATTTGGTCCATCTTAGATGCTGCTTTTCCATGAAGCTTCTTCCGGTCCTTTCTAATTAGTGTAATAGACCCCACCTCTGAAGCTGCAAGGTAATAATATTAGCAAACACATCTATAATGCTTATTATGCTAGGCACTCTTCCTCCAACTCATTTAATCCTCACAACAACTCTGTGGGAATAGTATTATCTCCATTTTGTGAGTGAAGAATAACAGAGAGGTTAAGTAACTTGTCCAAAGTTACACAGCTGATAAGTAGGAAAGCCAGGATTCCAGTGCAGACAATCAAGCCCTAGAATCCACTGTGTTCTAGCTTTTAACCTCTCCTTTTGAGGATATACTCCAACACCAACTATTTGCCCTGGAAAGGACAATTTAAGTTCTCTCTTTTCATGGTAAGGAAACCATGACCAGAGTGATTTGCCCAAAGTCACACTGTCAGAGAAAAAAATGAAATTAAACCCCAATGTCCTGGCTACTCCATTACATTGCTCAAAGAGTGCATCCCATATCATAGTTAGGATATCTTAACTGGTATCTGGTATCATAAGCGTTATACTCATCCTAACCACTTTACTGTATTGTAAACATCTATAGCATGGCATAATGCATTGTTTATAAAGGTTACTCTTTTATATTTCAGCTTCTCTATCTGTACTATTATTATTATAATATTTAGTTTAATTTTAACCTGCTTTGGTCTCATGCTAAGATATAATATCACTGAAACTATGTCTTGCAGTGCTGGTTTTATTTATTTTTCTAGCCCATGTTAAGCTAAATACTGCTTTTTCTATATTTGCTTGTATGCTTACTAAATTAGGGGGCCCACCGCCAAAAGAAATAGCACCACAATCAGGAAATACTGGGTAGTGGAAAAAAGAAAAAACACTGACTTAGAGATGGGGTCACGTGCTAGCTTTGTCACTCACGACCTTTTGGGCTAATCACCAGAGCTCTGTTTGCTCTTTTGTAAAATGGGTCAAAATATCCTTGTCCTTTTTACCTTCCCGGCTGGATGGGATGATTATATGAGGAAAGAACTGGTTCTTTATAAACTCTAGAGCACAATCATCATTGTCATTACCATTATTACATGTACCTTTGTATTCCCTGTAACACCAATACGAACATCTGTGGGTAATAAATACTCAAGAAATGCTTATTGAATGAACAGAAATGTTTTCTAAGTCTGTGTAACTCCCAACATCCACTGGAAATTCAGACAGGTAAAAAGAAGGTTAAATCTCACTTGCTGTCTTGCATCTGCCCTTTAGAAGGCATTTCCTGGTACACTGCATCACAACTTGATTCTGACTCTTCACAGCTCCTGTACCTTCACTGTTTCCCATAAGAAATCCAGTCACTCTCAGCATTTCTTGAGTTGTTAACTTTTCTGAAGAATTGAGAGATGTAGGGAGTGGTATCAAATCCCAATCCACATAGCTGCTGGCCACTCCCTGGTTTTCATTTTCCTTAATATTCATTCTCTCTCTCTCTCTCTCTCTCTCTCATACACACACACACACACACACACACACACACATACACTTTTTTTCATTCTCTTTCTCTCATTCATATTCATACTCTCATATATATATATTTCTCTCTCTCTCTCTTTCTGTCTCTCCATCCCTCTTTCTAGTGCGGGTCTTCTCATCCACTCTTACACTTGGAAAGCCCAAACAGTTATTATTGCAATGTTCTAACTGTAACTAAAGCAATAAAAATAATAATGGCAGCAGCCTCCCCCTCCCACATACATTCATCCTTTGTTCCTATGGCACTCCCATAAGACAGACAAGGCAAGTACAAGGCAAGTCTCCATTTTATAGGTGAGGAAACAGAATCTATAACACATCCCAAGTCAGTTACGATATTCTCATAGAAAGTCAACATTTGAAACTTGGACTCCTATTCTGAGTTCAGTGTTCTTTCTACTTTGACAGTAAGTTCTCAAGTCATCTCCCCTATGAAGCTAGGATATTTAGAGTAATTGGAGCAAATGAGATCACCTAAGGAAAGAGTTTGGGTGTGTAAGAAAAGGAAGGGATCCAAAGTGGAACCCTGAGAAATGCTGGCATTTAGAAGAGAATTCTGCAGTGGATGCTGAAATAGAGTGGCCTGAAAAGTAAGAGAAAAACCAGAAGAGGGTGTTGAAATAGGAACCAACAGAAGAGAATATTCCAAAATAAGAAGTGTGGTCAAGTGGGTTTATTCATTATGAAAGATCCATTTGGAAGATATCAGAGCAGAGTCCATTGGACATAACAAAATGGGGAGCACTGATGATCTGGGAAGAACAGTTTCATTGGAGTAATTGAGGAGGAAGCCGACTGGAGATGGGTTGAAGGATGAATAGGAGGTGAAGACTGGAGAATACCATGTGTAGACAACTTGGGGAACAGAAAAACAATGTGGTAGTTAGAGGGACATGCTAGTTCAGGAGAGGGAATTTTCTTTGAGATCAGATTTGCTAGAACAAGTTTGGATGCTGATGATATTAATATAATTGAGAAGGAGATGGTATATGCAAACAGAGAGGTTAACTGAAGGCTTTTTCATTTATTTTCAGTAGCTTTTTACTAATCCCTTCCCTCTCTGTCTTTTTCTCTCTCTTCTCTCTCCCTTCCTTCCTTCCTTCCCTCCCTCCCTTCCTCCCTCCCTCCCTCCTCTCTCTTTTTCCTTTTCTTCCTTTCTTCCTTCCTTCCTCCCTCCCTCCCTTCCTTCTTTCCTTCTTTCTTCTTTCCTTCCTTCTTTCTCTTTCTTTCTTTCTTCCTTCCTTTCTTTCTTTCTTCCTTTCTTTCTTTCTTTCTTTCTCTCTCTTTCTTTCTCTTTCTTTTCTTTCCTCTCTTTCTTTCTTTCTTTCTCTACACACACACACACACACACACACACACACACACACACACCCCATATCTCCTTGAAGGCCTAGCATGCAAGATTGCAATCCAAAAAAGCCAGCTCAGTTCAAAACTTAATCTCTCTCTCTCTCTCTCTCTCTCTCTCTCTCTCTCTCTCTCTCTCTCACACACACACACACACACACACACACACAGCTTACCCTTGTCAAATTATGTTTCTTTGTCCTCAGAACATTTTTGCTTCCTCAGATCATAAAGTCCTTCAGGCCAACAAATTTAGACCAAAATAGGAGTGATAATTCCATTTATACCATTTCTCAAAAGGTATTCACATTTTTAAAGAGATACAATGGACATGGTAATCACCCTGTGTATTAGTTTTCTTGTGCTTCTTAACAAATTACCACAAATTTAGCAGCTTAAAACAACATCCAGGGCTTCCCTGGTGGCGCAGTGGTTGAGAATCTGCCTGCTAATGCAGGGGACACGGGTTCGAGCCCTGGTCTGGGAAGATCCCACATGCCACGGAGTGGCTGGGCCCGTGAGCCACAACTACTGAGCCTGCGCGTCTGGAGCCTGTGCCCCGCAACGGGAGGGGCCGCGATAGTGAAAGGCCCGCGCACCGCGATGAAGAGCGGTCCCCGCACCGCGATGAAGAGTGGCCCCCGCTTGCCGTAACTAGAGAAAGCCCTCGCACGAACCGAAGACCCAACACAGCCAAAAATAAATAAATAAATAAATAAAGTAGCTATAAAACGCAGCTTTCTAAAAAAAAAAAAAAAAAAAACAACATCCATTTATTCTTTCACAGTTTCTGTAGGTCGACAGTCCAGCATGGCTCAGCTGGAGTCTCTGCTTAGAGTGTCATAAGGCCAAAATCAAGGTGGTGGCCTGCTGGCCTCTCATATGGAAGCTCTAGGAAGGAATATGCTCCAAGCTCATTCAGGATGTTGCAGAATTTGGTTCTTGCAGTTGTAGAACTGAGGTCTCCATTTCCTTGCTGCCTGTCACCCAGGGGCTCCTCTCAGCTTTTAGAGGCCATGAGCATTCCTTGGCACATGGTCCCCTCCATCTTCAAAGCCAGGGACAACATGTTGAAACTCCTCATGCTTACAATCTCTGAATTCCTTTTCTGCTACCAGCTTACCAGCCAGAGAAAACACTGCTCAGGCCGGGCCCACCCACTTAATTTCCATATCTTAAGGTTAACTGATTTAGGACTTTAATTTGATCTACAAAAGTTCTTCACAGCAGTATCTAGACTAGTGTTCAATTGACCAGGGGACAGAATTCTTGGGACCATCTACCACACCCTGAACTAAAGAATTTTCTGAATTCTTCAAGAAAGTTCTCCACCATACCTCTGGCCACCTGCAGTGGGCACTGTTTCATCCACAGCTCCCCA
This sequence comes from Balaenoptera musculus, assembly GCF_009873245.2. NCBI lineage: Eukaryota > Metazoa > Chordata > Mammalia > Artiodactyla > Balaenopteridae > Balaenoptera > Balaenoptera musculus. The sequence goes on along the minus strand of NC_045790.1, from coordinate 63,779,312 downwards.
GGCAGTCAAGTATTGTACCATGTGACACTGGGGCCATAGCTTATTGGAGTAAGGATAGCCTCTGACCCATGGAGTAGACTCAGCCCCTTATACATTTCACTTCCTAGTCCTGGTCTCTCAAAAAACCATTTGTATTTTCTGCCCTTGAGTTAAGTAAAATAAGTTAGTTTCTCTTTTGTTGAAGGCACTTTGAGAAGAAGCTCATTACTTGCAACAAAAAGAGATGTGGTTAAGAGACTAGGGAGCTTACTAGTGACACCCTTACTTCCAACCATTCATTTCAAGGACATTTAGCATCTTCTATGTCCAGCACCATCCTAAGCAAGCCCTAGGATAGAAGGAGGGAAAACAGTGTCTCCACTTCTTACGGAAAGCTACCACCCTAAAGTTGCAGGGAACCATCACTGTGTTTTTGCGAGTGTGGAAGATTGATTCAAATGATAGCCCCCCATCATGCCCTTCCTGTATCCACGCTCTTAGGCTCTGTTATTTCTGTGGAGTCGGAGAGGCCACACTTGGCTGACATTTGGCTCAACCATGTGACTTGCCAATAGGATGCCAGCAGACTTAACATAAGCAGAGGCTTGAAAAAGCAGCAGCACATTTTGCTTCCTCTCTTAGAACCCTACAACCATGGTGACTATAAGCCCAGGCAGCCTTTAGAAGGAAGAGAGACCATGTGGGGCAGAGCAGAGCCCATCTAGCCCTGCCCATCCTGGACCTGCCAGACCCCTGCCAACCCAACAAGTCAACCCAACACGATGCAGGAACAAGCCCCATCCAGATCCACAGATCACCCAACTATTTGGAGAGAGGAGAAGATACGTTGCCTATGATTTTTGACCTTATTCATTTGAGAGATTTCAACAGTAAAGAGGCCTTGACTGCTTCAAGTACAGCCCAGCTCTCCCTCTGTTCAGATTTTAAAATTCTGCCAGCTTCTTCTGGCATCAGCATCAGGTCTTTTAATTAATAGAAAGGTAATTAAGACAGAAACATGATTATGTGGGTTATTCTTATGCACCCACAGAGGAAGAAAAGCAGAGATTGCCAGCTGCAAACATCTGCAATGAAAGAAGTCTTGGGACCAAAAGCAGTTTCTGCTGTTGCCTCCTCCCCCTCTTTCAAAAAACACCAGTCTTATAGGGCAGTAAATCAGTGGTAAATTATTAGCTGTATCGTATGTGCTGTCCATCTCGTGAGATATTAAACCAAGGTCTCTTTTGCTCACATTCTGTGCCTGTCACCAAGTGTCCAATAAAAATTCTGTTCTCTGAGGGCATGTCAGGAAAGAGCAGGGCACAGACTTGCCCAACCCTCCCTCACCAGTCCAGGAGAGCCCCAGGCAAGGCTGTCCCTATGGCCTGACCCCAAGGCTGAGCCATCAGAGTTCCTCAACGATCTGTGGCCACTGGCAATCATACAGAGTTCAGGGAAACCAGTGTAAAAGTAAGGGAGTGTCTGTGACACATTCAAGTCCCTCCATCTCCAAGGTGGTCTAGGGAATTTCGGGGGTAGACCTCACCTGGGTAGCGGGGGAGGACCAACAGGGGGTTAGAAGTCAGGAAACACAGAATTAAACCTTCCTTTTGTCATTTAATTGTGTGTCCTTGAACAAAATTCCTAACTTCCTGAACGTATCTTTTGTATTATCTTCCATAAAATAAGGATCATGATGGCTGTTGGTCGACCTCATAATTCAACTTATTTTTTACGTTGGATAATGCCTAAGAAAAGGGGCTTGAAATGATAAGAAACACTGCAACTAGACACTCATTCTTTTTTTTGTTATTGTTCCAGTTTTAATGAGATGTAAGTGATGTATAGCACTGAATAAGGTGTACAGTATAATGATTTGACTTATATACATCATGAAATGATTATCACAATAAATTCAGTGAACATCTGTCATCTTGTATAGATAAAAAAAATTAAATGGAAAAAAATTGTCTTATGATTAAAACTCCTAATATTTACTCTTAACAACTTTCATGTATAACATACAGCTGTGTTAATTATGTTTATCATGTACATTACATACCTAGTACTTACTTATCTTATGCCTGGAAGTTTGTACCTTTTAACTGCCTTCATCCAATTCCCTCTCCAGCCACCCACCCCACTCTGGTAACCACAAATCTGATCTCTTTTTCTGAGTTTTTTTGTTTGTTCTTTTTGAAGCATAATTGACCTACAACACTATGTTAGTTCCTGTTACACAGCATAGTGATTTGGTATTTCCTTACATTTAAAAATGATCACCACAGTAAGTCTAGTTACAATATGTCACCATACAAAGATGTTATATGGTTGTTGACTATATTCCCCACACTGTATATTTCATACCTGTGACTCATTTTTTTTGCAACTGGAAGTTTGTATCTCATAATCTCCCTCACCTATTTCTCTCCTCCCTCCATCTACCTCTGCTCTGGCAACCACATGTTTGTTCTCTGTATCTAGCAACCACATGTTTGTTCTCTGTATCTATAACTCTGTTTCTGTTTTGTTATGTTTGTTCATTTGTTTTGTTTTTTAGATTCCCCATATAAATGAAATCATACAGTATTTGTGTTTCTCTGTCTGACTTATTTCACTTAGCATGATACCCTCTAGGTCTATCCATATAATCGTAAATGGCAAGATTTCATTCTTTTTTATGGCTGAGTAGTATTCCATTGTGTGTGTGTGTGTGTGTGTGTGTGTACACATTTTCTTTATCCATTCATCTATTAAGGGGCACTTAGGTTGCTCCCACATCTTGGCTATTGTAAATAATGTTACAATGAACATAGTGTGCATAAATCTTTTCCAATTAGTGTTTTTCTTTCATTCAGGTAAACACCCAGGAGTGGAATTTATGGATGATATGGTATTTCTATTTTTAAGTTTTTGAGAAATCTTAATACTATTTTCCATAGTGGCTGCACCCATTTACATTCCCTTCAGTAGTGGACATGGGTCCCCTTTTCTCCACATCCTTGCCAACACTTGTTATTTGCTGTCATTTTGATAATAGCCATTCTGACAGGTGTGGGGTGATAACTTGTTATGGTTTTGAATTGTATTTCCCTGTTGATTAGTGATGTTGAGCATCTTTTCATGTGCCTGTTGGCCATCTGTATGTCTTCTTTGGAAAAATGTCTATTCAAATCCTATGCCTATCTTTTAATTGGGTTATTTGGTTTCTTTTTTATTTTTTTGATGTTGAGTTGTATGAGTTCTTTGAATATTTTGGATATTAACCACTTATCGGACATATCATTTACAAATATCTTCTCCCATTCAGTAGCCTGCCTTTGAGTTTTGTTGATAGTTTCCTTCACTGTTCAAAAGCTTTTTACTTTGCTGTAGTTCCATTTGTTAATTTTTGCTTCTGTTTTCCCTGCCTGAGGAGACAGATCCAAAAAAATAGTACTATGGCCAAAGTCACAGAGCTACAGCCTATGTTTCCTTCTAGAAGTTTTATGGTTTCAGGGCTTACGTTTAAGTCTCTAATACATTTTGAATTTATTTTTGTGCATGCTGTTAAAGAGTAGTCCAGTGTGACTCTTTTACATGTGACTGTCTAGTTTTCCCAGTAGCACTTATTGAAGTGACTGTCTTTTCTCCATTGTATATTCTTGCCTTTTTGTTGTAGATTAATTGACCATATAGTGTGTGATCATTTCTGGACTCTCTGTTTGGTTCCATTGATCAACGTCTCTTTTGTGCTAATACCATACTGTTTTGATGACTGTAGCTTTACAGTATAGTTTGAAATCAAGAATGTTGATACCTCCAGCTTTGTTCTTCTTTCTTAAGGTTGCATTGGCTGTATGGGGTCTTTTGTATTTCCATACAAATATTAAAATTATTTTTTCTTGTCCTGCAAAAAATGCCATTGGTATTTTGGTAGGGATTGAATTATATCTGTGGATAGCCTTGGGTAGTATGGTCGTTTTAAAAATGTTAGTTATTCCACTTTATGAACACAGTATAACTTTACATCTGTTTGTGTTTTCTTCAATTTCTTTTATAAGTGTATTATATTTTTCCATATACAGGTCTTTTACCTCCTTAGTTAAATTTATTCCTGGGTATTTCATTCTTTTTGAGGCAATTGTAAATGGGATTGTTTTCTTTATTTCTCTCTCTGACAATTTGTTGCTAATGTACAGAAATGCAACAGAATTCTGTATATTAATTTTGTATCCTACAAATTTACCAAATTCTTTGATAAGCTCTAGTTCTTTTTTGGTGGTTTGTTTAGGATTTTCTTTGTATAGCATCATGTCATCTGCAAACTGTGACAGCTTTACTTCTTCCTTTCCAATTTGGATTCCTTTTATTTCTTTTCCTTATCTGATTGCTGTGGCTAGGACTTCCAATACTATGTTAAATAAAAGTGGCAAAAGTTGGCATCCCTGTCTTATTTATGATGTTAGAGGAAATGCTTTCAGCTTTTCACTGTTGAGTATGATATTAACTGTGGGCTTGTTATATATGCCCTTATTATGTTGAGGAATGTTCCCTGAATACCCACTTTCTAGAGAGGATTTATCATATATGAGTGTTGAATTTTGTCAAAAGTTTTTGAGATGATCGTATGGTTTTTAATTCTCAATTTGTTAATATGGTGTATCACGTTGATTGATTTGAGGATACTGAACCATCCTTGCATACCTGGGATAAATCTCACTTGGTCATACTGTATGATCCTTTCAAAGTATTGTTGAATTCAGTTTGCTAACATTTTATTGAGGATTTTTGCATCTATGTTTATCAGTGATGTTGGCCTGTAATTTTTTTTCTACTTTTTTTTTTGGCTGCCCCGTGTGGCTTGGGGGATCTTAGTTCCCTGACCAGGGATCAAACCCGCACCCTTGGCACTGAAAGTGCAGAATTCTAACCACTGGACCACCAGGGAATTCCCAGGCCTGCAGTCTTTTGTGTGTATGATATCTTTGCCTGGTTTTGGTATCAGGGTATTGCTGGCCTCAGAGAATGAGTTAAGAAACATTCCTTCCTCTGCAGTTATTTGGAGTAGTTTGAGAAGGATAGGTGTTAACTATTTCCTAAATGTTTGATAAACTTCATCTGTGAAACCATCTGGTCCTGGACTTTTGTATGTTGAGAGGTTTTGTTGTTGTTGTTTTCAAATTCATTATTGGTAATTGGTCTGTTCATATTTTCTATTTCTTCCTCATCCATTTTTGGGAGAGAGCACATTTCTAGAAATTTGTCCCTTTCTTCTAGGTTTTCCATTTTATTTCTGTATACTTGTCCACAGTAAGCTCTAATGATCTTTTGTATTTCTGTGGTGTCATTTGTAGCTTTTTTTTTTTCATTTCTCATTTTATTGATTTGGGCCCTCTCTCTTTTTTTCTTGATGTGTCTGGCTAAAGTTTTATAAATTTTGTCTGTCTTAAAAGAAATAAGCTCTTAGTGTCATTGATCTTTTCTAATTCTTTTAGTCTCTATTTCTTTTTTTTTAACATCTTTATTGGAGTATAATTGCTTTACAATGGTGTGTTAGTTTCTGCTTTATAACAAAGTGAATCAGGAATACATATACATATATCCCCAAATCTCCTCCCTCTTGCATCTCCCTCCTACCCTCCCTACCCCACCCCTATAGGTGGTCACAAAGCCTGAGCTGATCTCCCTGTGTCATGTGGTTGCTTCCCACTAGCTATCTGTTTTACATTTGGTAGTATATATAAGTCCATGCCACTCTCTCACTTCGTCCCAGCTTACCCTTCCACCTCCCCGTGTCCTCAAGTCCATTCTGTACGTTTGCATCTTTATTCCTGTCCTGCCCCTTGGTTCCTCATAACCATATTTATTCTTCAGATTCCATATATATGTGTTAGCATACAGTATTTGTTTTTCTCTTTCTGACTTACTTCACTCTGTATGACAGAATCTAGGTCCATTCACCTCACTACAAATAAATCAATTTTGTTTTCTTTTATGGCTGAGTAATATTCCATTGTATATATGTACCACATCTTCTTTATCCATTCATCTGTTGCTGTACACTTAGGTTGCTTCCATGTCCTGGCTATTGTAAATATAGCTGCAATGAACATTGTGGTACATGACTCTTTTTGAATTATGGTTTTTTCAGTGTATATGTCCAGTAGTGGGATTGCTGTGTCGTATGGTAGTTCTATGTTTAGATTTTAAAGGAACTTCCATACTGTTCCCATAGTGGCTGTATCAATTTACATTTCCACAAACAGTGCAAGAGGGTTTCCTTTTCTCCACAACCTCTCCAGCATTTGTTGTTTGCAGATTTTCTGATGATGCCCATTCTAACTGGTGTGAGGTGATACCATATGTAGTTTTGATTTGCATTTCTCTAATGATTGAGTATTCTTTCATGGGTTTGTTGGCAATCTGTATATCTTCTTTGGAGAAATGTCTATTTAGGTCTTCTGCCCATTTTTGGATTGGGTTTTTTGTTTTTTTGATATTGAGCTGCATGAGCTGCTTGTAAATTTTGGAGATTAATCCTTTGTCAGTTGCTTCATTTGCAAATATTTTCTCCCATTCTGAGGGTTGTCTTTTGGTCTTGTTTATGGCTTCCTTTGCTGTGCAAAAGTTTTTAAGTTTCATTAGGTTCCATATGTTTATTTTTGTTTTTATTTCCATTTCTCTAGGAGGTGGGTCAAAAAGGATCTTGCTGTGATTTATGTCATAGAATGTTCTTCCTATGTTTTCCTCTAAGAGTTTTATAGTGTCTGGTCTTACATTTAGGTCTTTAATCCATTTTGAGTTTCTTTTTGTGTATGATATTAAGGAGTGTTCTAATTTCATTCTTTTATATGTAGCTGTTGCGTTTTCCCAGCCCCACTAATTGAAGAGGCTGCCTTTTCTCCATTGTATATTCTTGCCTCCTTTATCAAAAATAGGTAACCATATGTGTGTGAGTTTATCTCTGGGCTTTCTATCCTGTTGCATTTATCTATATTTCTGTTTTTGTGCCAGTACCATACTGTCTTGATGACTGTAGCTTTGTAGTATAGTCCGAAATCAGGGAGCCTGATTTCTCCAGCTCCATTTTTCTTTCTCAATATTGTTTTGGCTATTTGGGGTCTTTTGGGTTTCCATACAGATTGTGAAATTTTTTGTTCTAGTTCTGTGAAAAATGCCATTGGTAGTCTGATAGAGATTGCACTGAATCTGTAGATTGCTTTGGGTAGTATAGTCATTTTCACAATGTTGATTCTTCCAATCCAAGAACATGGTATATCTCTCCATCTGTTTGTTTCATCTTTAATTTCTTTCATCAGAGTCTTATAGTTTTCTACATACAGGTCTTTTATCTCGTTAGGTAGGTTTATTCCTAGGTATTTTATTCTTTTTGTTACAATGGTAAGTGGGAGTGTTTCCTTAATTTCTCTTTCAGATTTTTCATCATTAGTGTATAGGAATGCAAGAGATTTCTGTGCATTAATTTTGTATCCTGCTACTTTACCAAATCCATTGATTAGCTCTAGTAGTTTTCTGGTAGCATCTTTAGGGTTCTCTATGTATAGTATCATGTCTTCTGTAAACAGTGATAGCTTTACTTCTTCTTTTCCGATTTGGATTCCTTTTATTTCTTTTTCTTCTCTGATTGCTGTGGCTAAAATTTCCAAAACTATGTTGAATAATAGTGGTGAGAGTGGGCAACCTTGTCTTGTTCCTGATCTTAGTGGAAATGGTTTCAGTTTTTCAACATTGAGAACGATGTTGGTTGTGGGTTTGTCATGTATGGCCTTTATTATGTTGAGGTAATTTCCCTCTATGCCTACTTTCTGGAGAGTTTTTGTCATAAATGGGTGTTGAATTTTGTCAAAAGCTTTTTCTGCCTCTATTGAGATGATCATATGGTTTTTATCCTTCAGTTTGTTAATATGGTGTATCACATTGATTGATTTGCGTATAGTGAAGGATCCTTGCATTCCTGGGATAAATCCCACTTGATCATGGTGTATGATCCTTTTAATGTGCAGTTGGATTCTGTTTGCTAGTATTTTGTTGAGGATTTTTGCATCTATGTTCATCAATGATATTGACCAGTAGTTTGCTTTCTTTGTGACATCTTTGGTTTTGGTATCAGGGTGACAGTGACCTTTTAGAATGAGTTTGGGAGTCTTCCTCCCTCTGCTATATTTTGGAAGAGTTTGAGAAGGACAGGTGTTAGCTCTTCTCTAAATGTTTGATAGAATTCGCCTGTGAAGCCATCTGGTCCTGGGCTTTTGTTTGTTGGAAGATTTTTAATCACAGTCTCAATTTCAATGCTTGTGATTGGTCTGTTTATATTTTCTATTTCTTCCTGGTTCAGTCTCAGAGGGTAGTGCTTTTCTAAGAAATTGTCCATTTCTTACAGGTTTACCATTTTATTGGCATATAGTTGCTTGTAGTAATCTCTCATGATCCTTTGTATTTCTGCAGTGTCAGTTGTTACTTCTCCTTTTTCATTTCTAATTCTAGTGATTTGAGTCTTTTCCCTTTTTTCTTGATGAGTCTGGCTAATGGTTTATCAATTTTGTTTATCTGCTCAAAGAACCAGCTTTTAGTTTTATTGATCTTTGCTATTGTTTCCTTCATTTCTTTTTGCCTTATTTCTGATCTGATCTTTATGATTTCTTTCCTTCTGCTAACTTTGGGGTTTTTCTTGTTCTTCTTTCTCTGATTGCTTTAGGTGTAAGGTTAGGTTGTTTATTTGAGATGTTTCTTGTTTCCTGAGGTAGAATTGTATGGCAATAAACTTCCCTCTTAGAACTGCTTTTTCTGCATACCATAGGTTTTGGGTCGTTGTGTTTTCATTGCCATTTGTTTCTAGGTATTTTTTGATTTCCTCTTTGATTTCTTCAGTGATCTCTTGGTTATTAAGTAATGTATTGTTTAGCCTCCATGTGTTTGTATTTTTTACAGATTTTTTCTTGTAATTGATATCTAGTCTCATAGCGTTGTGGTTGGAAAAGATACTTGATACGATTTCAATTTTCTTAAATTTACCAAGGCTTGATTTGTGACCCATGATATGATCTATTCTGGAGAATGTTCCATGACCACTTGAGAAGAAAATGTATTCTGTTGTTTTTGGATGGAATGTCCTATAAATATCAATTAAGTCCATCATGTTTAATGTATCATTTAAAGCTTGTTTTTTTTTTTGTTTATTTTCATTTTGGATGACCTGTCCGTTGATGAAAGTGGGGTGGTAAAGTCCCCTACTATTACTGTGTTACTGTCGATTTCCCCTTTTATGGCTGTTAGCATTTGCCTTATGTAGTGAGGTACTCCTATGTTGGGTGCCTAAATATTTACAATTGTAATATCTTCTTCATGGATTGATCCCATGATCATTATGTTGTGTCCTTCTTTGTCCCTTGTAATAGTCTTATTTTAAAGTCTATTTTGTCTAATATGAGAATTGCTACTCCAGGTTTCTTTTGATTTCCATTTGCATGGAACATCTTTTTCCATCCCCTCACTTTCAGTCTGTATGTGTCCCTAGGTCTGAAGTGGGTCTCTTGTAGACAACATATATATTGGTCTTGTTTTTGTATCAGTTCAGCCTGTCTATGTCTTTTGGTTGGAACATTTAATCCATTTTCATTTTAGATAATTATCAGTATGTATGTTCCTATTACCATTTTCTTAATTGTTTAGGGTTTGTTATTGTAGGTCTTTTCCTTCTCTTGTGTTTCCTGCCTAGAAAAGCTCCTTTATTGTTTGTTGTAAAGCTGATTTGGTGGTGCTGAATTCTCTTAGCTTTTGCTTGTCTGTAAATGTTTTAATTTCTCCATCGAATCTGAATGACATCCTTGCTGGATAGAGAAATCTTCATAGGTTTTTCCCTTTCATCACGTTAAATATATCCTGCCACTCCCTACTGGCTTGCAGAGTTTCTGCTGAAAGATCAGCTGTTAACCTTATGGGGATTCCCTTGTATGTTATTTGTTGTTTTTCCATTGCTGCTTTTAATATTTTTTCTTTGTATTTGATTTTTGAAAGTTTGATTAATATGCATCTTGGCGTGTTTCTCCTTGGATTTATCCTGTATGGGACTCTCTGTGCTTCCTCGACTTGATTAACTATTTCCATTCCCATATTAGGGAAGTTTTCAACTATAATCTCTTCAAATATTTTCTCAGTCCCTCTCTTTTTCTCTTATTCTTCTGGGACATCTATAATTCGAATGTTGGTATGTTTAATGTTGTCCCAGAGGTCTCTGAGACTGTCCTCAATTCTTTTCATTCTTTTTACTTTATTCTGCTTTACGGTAGTTATTTCCACTATTTTATCTTCCAGGTCGCTTACTGTTCTTCTGCCTCAGTTATTCTGCTATTGATTCCTTTAGAGAATTTTTAATTTCATTTATTTTGTTGTTCATCATTGTTTGTTTGCTATATAACTCTTATACGTCCTTGTTAAACATTTCTTGTATTTTCTCCATTCTATTTCCAAGATTTTGGATCATCTTTACAATCATTACTCTGAATTCTTTTTCAGGTAGACTGCCTATTTCCTCTTCATTTGTTTGGTCTGGTGGGTGTTTACCTTGCTCCTTCACCTGCTGTGTGTTTCTTTGTCTTCTCATTTTGCTTAACTTACTGTGTGGGGTCTCCTTTTTGCAGGCTCCAGGTTCGTAGTTCCTGTTGTTTTTGGTGTCTGCCCCCAGTGGCTAAGCTTGGTTCAGTGGGTTGTGTAGGCTTCCTGGTGGAGGGGACTAGTGCCTGTGTTTTGGTGGATGAGGCTGGATCTTGTCTTTCTAATGTGCAGGACTGCTCCCAGTGGTGTGTTTTGGGGTGTCTGTGACCTTGTTATGATTTTAAGCAGCCTCCTGCTAATGGGTGGGGTTGCATTCCTGTCTTGCTAGTTGTTTGGTATAGGCTGTCCAGCCCTGTAGCTTGCAGGTCGTTGAGTGGAGCTGGGTCTTAGCATTGAGATGGAGATCGCTGGGAGAGCTTTTGCTGTTTGATATTACATGGAGCTGGGCGGTCTCTGGTGGACCAGTGTCCTGAAGTCGGCTCTCCCACCTCAGAGGTACAGGGCTGACCCCTGGCCGGAGCACCAAGACCATGTCAGCCACATGGCTAAAAAGAAAAGGGAGAAAAAAAGAAAGAAAAATATAAAATAAAATAAAAATTTATTTAAAAAAATAATTATTAAAAATAAAAAATAATTTAAAAGGAAAAAAAAAAAGAAAGAAGAGAGCAATGAAACCAAAAAGCAAATCCACCAATGATCACAAGCGCTAAAAGCTCTACTAAAAAAGAAAAAAACAAAAAAACGGACGGGCAGAACCCTAGGACAAATGGTAAAAGCAAAGCTGTACAGACAAAAATCACACAAAGAAGCATACACATACACACTCACAAAAACAGAAAAAGGAAAAATATATATATACCATTGTTCTCAAAGTCCACTGCCTCAATTTTGGAATGATTCGTTGTCTCTTCAGGTATTCCACAGATTCCTGGTACATCAGGTTGATTGTGGAGATTTAATCTGCTGCTCCTGAGGCTGCTGGGAGAAATTTCCCTTTCTCTTGTTTGTTCACACAGCTCCTGGGGTTCAACTTTGGATTTGGCCCCGCCTCTGCATGTAGGTCGCCTGAGGGTATCTGTTCTTCACTCAGACAGGACGTGTTAAAGTAGTAGCTGCTTCAGGGACTCTGACTCACTCAGGCCAGGGGGAGGGAGGGGTTTGGAATGTGGGGCGAGCCTGCAGCGGCAGAGGCCAGCATGACGTTGCAGTAGCCTGAGGCACACCGTTTGTTCTCCTGGGGAAGTTGTCCCTGGATCATGGGACCCCGGCAGTGGCGGGCTGCACAGGCTCTTGGGCAGGGAGGTGTGGGTAGTGACCTGTGCTTGCACACAGGCTTCTTGGTGGCTGCAGCAGCAGCATTAGCGTCTCATGCCTGCCTCTGGAGCTTGTTTAGGCAGTGTTCTGAATCCCCTCTCCTCGCACACCCTCAAAAAATGGTCTCTTGCCTCTAAGGCAGTTCCAGACTTTTTCCCGGACTCCCTCCCGGCTAGCTAAGGTGCACTAGCCCCCTTCAGGCTGTCTTCACACAGCCAACCCCAGTCCTCTTCCTGGGATCTGATCCCCGAAGCCCAAGCCTCATCTCCCAGCCCCCACCCATCCTGGTGGGTGAGCAGACAAGCCTCTCAAGCTGGTGAGTGCTGGTTGGCAGAGATCCTCTGTGCGGGAATCTCTCCGCTTTGCCCTCCGCACCCCTGTGGCTGCGCTCTCCTCCGTGGCTCCAAAGCTTTCCCCCAGCCACCCACTGTCTTCACCAGTGAAGGGGCTTCCTAGTGTGTGGAAACTTTTCCTCTTTCACAACTCCCTCCCAGTGGTGCAGGTCCCGTCCCTATTCTTTTGTCTCTGTTTTTTCTTTTATCTTTTGCCCTACCCAGGTATGTGGGGAGTTTCTTGCCTTGTGGGAGGTCTGAGGTCTTCTGCCAGCATTCAGTTGGTGTTCTGTAGGAATTGTTCCACATGTAGTTGTATTTCTGATGTATTTGTGGGGAGGAATGTGATCTCCATGTCTTACTCCTCTGCCTAGTCTCTATTTCTTTTATTTCTACTCTGATCTTTATGATTTCTGTCCTTACACTAACTTTGCATTTTGTTAGTCCATCTTTTTCTATTTCCTTAGGTGTAAGTTTTTTTGTTTAATTGAGATTTTTCTTGTTTCCTTAGATAGTCTTGTATCTCTATAAACTTCCCTCTTTTGAACTGCTTTTGCTGCATCCCATAGGTGTTGGAAATTTGGGTTTCCATTTTCATTTGTATCCGTGTATTTTTAAATTTCTTCTTTGATTTCTTCACTTGTACATTGTTTGTTTATTAGCATATCGTTTAGCCTCCAAGTGTTTGTGTTTTTTGCAGCTATTTCTTGTAGTTGACTTCTAGTTCTGTAGTGTTGTGGTTGGAAAAGATGTTTGATGGGATTTCAGTTTTCCTAAATTTAACAAGACTTGTTTTATGGCCTAGCATGTGATCTATCCTGGAGAATCTTCCATGTGCACTTGAAAAGACTGAGTGCTCTTGGATGGAATGTTCTGTAAATATCTACCAAGTCCATTTGGTCTAATGTGTTGTTTAAGGCAAGTGTTTTCTTACTGATTTTCTGTCTCTATGATGTGTCCATTGATGTAAGTATGGTGTTAAAGTCCCCTACTATTATTGTATTATCATATTGTATTTCTCCATTTATGTCTTAATAGTTGTTTTATGTATTTAGGAGCTCCTGTTTTGGGTGCTTATATATTTACATTTGTTATATCTTCATGTTGGATTGATCCCTTGATCCTTATGTAGTGTCCTTTTTGGTCTCTTATTACAGTCTTTGTTTTAAAGTCTATTTTGTCTGATATTAGTATTGCTCCACTGGCTTTCTTCTGATGTCCATTTGCATGGAATACCTTTTTCCATCCTCTCACTTTCAGTCTGTGTGTATGTCTTTAGATGTGAAGTGAATCTCTTGAAGACACCATGTTTATGGGTCTGTTTTTGTATCCATTCAGCCACTCCATGTCTTTTGATTAGAGTATTTAGGCTATTTACATTGAAAATAATTATTGATAGGTATGTACCTATTGCCCTTCTGTTAATGGTTTTGTAATTATTTTTGTTCCTTCTTTTGTTCTCTTCCCTTGTGGTTTGATAACTATCTTTAGTGTTATGTTTGAATTCCTCTCTCTTTTTTGTGTGTGTATCTGTTTTAGATTTTTGGTATGTGGTTACTCTGAGGTTTATACATAGAATTATATATATATGTGTATATATATACAGTGATTATTTTAAGTTGCTGATCTCTTAAGTTCAGAAGCATTAACAACTCTGCATTTTTATTCATCCCCCTTGTTTACTATTTTTGACATCATATTTTACATCTTTTTGTTTTCTGTATCCCTTAACTATTTATTGCAGATATAGATGATTTTACTATTTCTATTTTTTAACCTTCCTACTAACTTTACACATAGTTGATTTGCCACCTTTATTGTATATTTGCCTTTACCAATGAGTTTTCTCTTTCATAATTTTCATGTTTCTAGTTGTAGCCCTTTGTTTCTTGCTTAGAAAAGTTCCTTTAACATTTCTTTTAAAAATGTTTTTGTGATGCTGAACTCTTAGCTTTTGTTTGTAACACTTTTGATCTCTCTGTCAAATCTGAATGAAGGCCTTGCCAGATAGAGTATTCTTGGTTTTAGGTTTTTCCCTGTCATCACTTTAAATATATTATGCCACTCCCTTCTGGTCTGCTGGGTTTCTGTTGAAAAGTCAGCTAATAGCCTTATAGGAGTTCCCTTGTATGTAACTTGTTACTTTTCCCTTGCTGCTTTTAATCTGTCTTTAGCTTTAATTTTTGCTATTTTAATTATAACATGTCCTGTTATGGTCCTCTTTGGGTTGATCCTGTTTGAGATTCTCTGTGATTTCTGGACCTAGATGTCTTTTTCCCTTCCCAGCTTAGGGAAGTTGTCAACTATTATGTCTTCAGATATGTTCTCAGCCCGTTTCTCTCTCTTCTTCTTCTTCTGGGCCCCCTGTAATGCGAATGTTAGTATGTTTGATGTTGTCCCAGAGGTCTCTTAAACTGTCCTCATTTCTTTTCACTCTTTTTTCTTTTTCTTCTCAGTATCAGTGATTTCCACTACTCTGTCTTCCAGCTTGCCTAACTGTTTCTCTCATATCATATACTGTTGATTCTTTCTAATGTATTTTTATCTCATTTATTGTGTTCTTGATCTCTGCTTGGTTCTTCTTTATATATTTCTTTGCTAAAACTTCTAACTTCTCACTCTGTTCATTCATTCTTCTCCTGAGTTCTTTGAACATCTTTATGATCATTACCTTGAATTCTTTATTGGGTAGATTGCCTGTCTCTACTTCACTTAGTTCTTCTTCTAGAATTTATATTTTCTTTTCCTTTGGAACATATTCCTCTGTTGCCTTATTTTGCCGAATTTGCTGCTTTTATTTCTATGTATTTGGTAGGTTGGTTGTGTTTCCTGACCTTTGAGAAGTGGCCTTTTGTAGGAGATGCCCTATGTGTCCCAGCATTACACACCCTCTGGTCACCCAAGCTGTATGCTCTAGAGAAGCTCCCTCTATGAGCTGTGTGGGTCCTTCTGTTTTGGTGGGCTCACTACTTTGAGTGATCTGGTAGGTGTGGCTGGCTCCTGGTTTGGTTGGTTGCTAGGCCTTATGTTATGGGGAGGCTGCCAGCCACTGGTAGGTGGGGCCAGGTCATGAGGTGGCTGGCTGTGGAGCCCCTGGGGGGTCTCAGGGCTAGTTCTGGCCCACTGGTGGGCAGAGCCAAGTTCTGGACTGGGTGTTTGACTGGCTAGGATCTTGGATCTAGTGTCGGCCTCATGGTAGGCGAGGTCATTTCTTGACATGGCTGGATGCAGGGTCAAGCAAGGATGTCCCAAAACTGGTACTGGCCCACTGGTTAGTGGGGCTGGATTACAGGGTGGCTGACTAAGGGATCCAAAGTATCTCAGAGCTGGTGCAAGTCTGCTGTTGGGTTTCCCAGGGCTATTGCTGACTCACTGGTAGGCAGAGCCAGGTCCTGGAGTCTCTGGTTACAGGGCCCTCGGGGTACCAGGACTGATGTCAGCCCACTGGTGAGCAAGGCCTGCTGCTCATGACACTCTGGCTGTGGAATCTGGGATGTCCTGAAGCTGGTGTTGGCCCGCTGGTGGGTGGGGCTGTGTCTCTGCCTAGCTAGTTGCTTGGCCCGAGGCATCCCAGTACTGGTGCAGAGAGGCTGGTGGATGGTGCTAGATACTGGGGCTAATAAGCTAGAGGGAGGATTCCAAATTGACGCTTGCCAATGCCAGTGTCCTCATCGTAGAACAAGCTACCAAAAATAGCTGCTGCCTGTGTCTGTGTCCCCAGGGTGAGCTCCAGTTGTCTCCCGCCTCTCTAGGATGCTCTCCAAGATCAGCAGGTGGGTCCGACCTAGGTTCCTTTCAAATTACAGCTTCTGCCCTGGGTCTCAGAGCATGTGAGAGTAGAATCTCTATTTCCCACAGCCCTCTGGCTCTCCTAAAAGTAAGCCTCACTGGCCTTCAAAGCCAAATGTTCTGGGGGCTCATCTTCCTGGTGCAGGGCTCCTGGGCTGGGGAGCCTGATATGGGGCTCTGACCATTCCTCTGCAGTTTTAATTATCCTCCCATTTGTGGATTACCTACCTGGGGGTATGGGACTTGACTGTACAACATCTCCATCTGTCTTACCCATCTTTTTGTGGTTCCTTCTTGATAGCTTTAGTTGTAGAATATCTTTTCTTCTAGTCTTCTGGCTTTTCTCATCAGCAGTTGCTCTGTAAATAGTTGTAATTTTGGTGTATCTGTGGGAGGAGGTAAGCTCTGGGTCTTCCTACTCTACCATGTTAGCCACTCCCTTAGACACTCATTCTTGTCAAGTAATATGAGACCATGGGCACTAGAATCAGACAACCTGAATTCAGGTCTCTGCCTCTTAATAACTGCTTGACCTTGAGCAATTTATGTAACTTTCCTCATCTGTAAAACAGGGTTAATAAAAATTCCTGTAAGTTTTGAGGATTAAATAGGTTGTGTGTAAAGCCATCAGAAAAAGCACATGGAATATTAGCACAAAATTAATGTTAATGCATTATTATTTTGTTGTTATTTTAAGTACTATTAATCTCTACTTGTATCTGTGGCATTTCTATTTATGCTTTGTTGCAGAGATTACTAAGAGTAAAATAGAAAAATATTTGAATTCGTATTTCAGGTCCTTAGCTTCTGAATCCTATAGCCTAGAAAACTATGTAACTTACCTGTGTTTCTTTACCTGCCCAGTGATGGTGTGGACAGGACTGAGTGAGATAAACTAGGTAAAGCGCCTGGAAGACAGTCAGAACTTATTCAATATTAGTTACTTTCCCCACTCCCTTTTTTTTTTTTTTTTACTGTGGTAAAAAAATACATAACATAAAATTTACTGTCTTAACTATTTTATGTGTACAGTTCAGTAGTAGTATTAAGTATATTCTCATTGTTTTGAAACAGATTTCCAGAACTTTTTCATGTGGCATATCTGAAACTCATGAAACAACTCCCCTTTCCCCCATTCTCCAAGTCCCTGGTACCTCCATTCTATTTTCTTTTCCCATGAATTTGACTACTGCAGATACTACAACATGTAAGTGGAATCACACAGTATTTATCTTTTTGTGACTGACTTATTTCACTTAGCATAATGTCCTCAAAGTCTATCCATATTGTAGCATGTGACAGGATTCCCTTCATTTTTAAGGTTAAATAATATTCCATTGTGTGTATATACTACATTTTGTTTATCCATTCATCCATCAGTGGACATTTAGGTTGCTTCCACCTCTTGGCTACTGTGAATAGTACTGCTATAAATGTGGGTGTATAGTCCCTTTTATCTCTTGTGCTGATGCAAATAATCAAATAACAAGCATATATACTTTGTTTTCATTTTTGCCTCTTCATAGTTAAGGCAAATTATAATTGAATAACAATAGTGTTATGAGTGCTATCCTTTTCTTAAGTTAATTTCTTAATATAGACTTCAAACTTAACAGAATCAAAAGATAGAAAGAAAAAGATAAAGAATACTCATTCTGCATTTATCTATTAACTCAGAGTCTTACTATGAGCTCACTTAACTTACTATGTGCTTGTTATTGAGAAAAGAAGAAAAACAGACTTTCTGTAAATGAAATATGATTTACACTTCAGTTTAATAGTTACTAGAGATGAATAACTGTCAACAACCATCCTATCAGAAATACAGCCCAATTCTGACTTCTTGTTTAGTATCTGTTTTTACTCCCCCTTAAAACTCCTGCCCCTTGTACAGTGCCTAGCACATCATAGGCACTTACCAAATACTCTTAATAAACCTGGAATGAATGAAGTTTTCATAAGGAAGTAAATCATTCCAACAGGGAACTATTAAATCTCAGGGTGGAAAAGAGAAATGTTTTATTTTGGAAAATTAGGAGGGGAAAGCATTACTTTTTCAAGGAAAAAGATCAGAGTCCTGAAGGGCTAGTTCAGCAGTGCTTTCCTATATCAAAGGTGATAAGCTGGTTTTAAAAAATCTTTCTTCAGTTAAGCACTTTTCCATCAAAGAGCTAAATGTACATGAGGGATATTTTTTGAATTCATGTGACTTATGCAATCCATACATATTTTATAAGATACCAACCTTTAATACTTAGAAGTACAAGATTATTTTTCAACTATGGCTTCTTATCTGAAAGATTCCACACTAATAATCAATTTATCTCCATATTACAAATGCCTCTACCTGGTTGAGATCATAGACTAGAAACACCAACTCCTTTGGAAAATTCAATACCACAAATAGCAACAGCTAGATTAGTTGACATGCATTCTGAGGCATATTGCCTTATTAATGTACCTTGGGCATGTCAAGGGTAAAAGGTAGAAGAGACCAGGAAAGGAGATTGCAGAAGAGAATCTCTATCATCGTTCTCCCTGCCCTGTCCACTCTCTGCCTCTTGAACTCAAGGGCTGAGGCTGTAGAAAGTGGGCAGAGGGTGGAGGCAACGTTCCCTGGACATTGACATAAAAAAATCATAACTGAACTGTAATTATAGTACATTGCCATAGGATAAATACAGACATATTCCAGATGTATTTCTCATCATAGATCTAGATGTTGTGTTGAATAAATGGCTAGATTATCTCCATCTCACTGTAATGTAAATCTACAATTAAAGAATTTGTCCAAGATTACCATAGCTGATAAGTGACATCACTCAAGTTCAAGTTCATGTCTCCTGATCCCAAATGCAAGAAGTTTAGATTTATAATGGGTAGATGGGTGGATGGATGGGATGGATGGATACATATTACATTCATACATATACATCTATACTACTGAAGCTTTACAAAAAAGAAAAAGAGCCAAATCCCTGATCACATTTTACCAAATATACAATCCTACTTTTTAAGACATCTGACTCCTCTGCCCCAATTATTTTTCTTTTTAAAAATGAGTGCCAGATTGACTGTCCAGTTGCCCAATCTGACAAACTTAAACATTAAGTGCTCTCCCATTAGCCATCTGCAGGTTGTCTAGTCTGTGACTGGTCCATCACACAGTCTTGCCCTTTCTGTGCCAAGGTCATCAACATGTGGCATGTAACAAGGCATCCAGTACCCAGCCTGACAACATCATCTTGTGCCTCCATGGAGGGGAATAAAAGAAACCAACCAACCAACTCCCTAGAAAGGCATTTGCTAACTGCCCACTAGCAATTGTTGAGTGATAACACATGCAGTTCTCCACATGTTTATGCAGAGCCTCAGATTTATCTGACAGTTTTACACCCTCAGGCATGATACACAATAATTAAAATTAAAAATGTTTTGACAGCCTAAACAAATGGCTATATAAATTAGAAAGCTGTAAAAAGTCATGGTAGCCAGAAATAAAGATATATAGATAAATCATAAAATTATAAACAAGGAGAATGTTTTAATACAGGCATGTTTTACAAAGACACTTAAAAATACAGGCTAACTTTTGCCTGAAGGAAGATGGTGGTGAAAAGGAATTGTGGGAACTAGCGAAACCATTCTTTCCTGCTCAGCAAATCTTTTCTCTACCCTTCTCTGGTAACTAAAGAAAAGAAGAAATTTGTTGAGGCTTTCCAACTTCCTCTAAATCTACAATCAGCTGTAGAATATCCAAATTTTAAAAAGCACCTAAATCAGTTGCCTAGAATCTTTACTATTAACCTTCCCAAATGTGTAAAATGATGTGGGCTATATAAAACTTGGCTTGATTTCACATTTCTCGAATGTATGGCACAAAACGTGTGTTATGAAATGAGCCAAATATATGATCTGCATGTGAATATAATTCACTTCAACTAGATGTGCATGAATGTTAAAGTATCATCTTTCACTTAAATCTATCAGGTTGATGAAAGAAGAAATCATCATATCACCTGGCCTCAATAATTTTCCATTTCTCCCAACTAAGCCTGCTCACCACTTCCCTAATGCATTTAAGTACTAGGCCATTTCAAAAGAGGGAACAAAATAATTGGAAGTAATCAATGGGATTTTCTGTACCTAGAACGGCTAGATTGCCTGAAACCAACCATATCATGTGGATAGTCTTTGTGTTAAATTTTCAGAGCAGGCCTTTATTTGGCAGAGTTCCTGAAGATTTATTGGCACTTCATTATCGTATCTCATGTATCCATGGATTAAGAAAGGAGAACTGAGGAAACACCAATGCTTTTTATGGTAATCATCCTAGACCTTCCCGCTTTGTCCTGAACTCTTGCTTTCAATCCTTTGCCCTCTTGGCTCCATTTCTTATTCTTTTTTTTTTTTTTTTTTTTTTTTATGGCTGTGTTGGGTCTTCGTTTCTGTGTGAGGGCTTTCTCCAGTTGTGGCAAGCGGGGGCCACTCTTCATCGCAGTGCGCGGGCCTCTCACTATCGCGGCCTCTCTTCTTGCGGAGCACAGGCTCCAGACGCGCTGGCTCAGTAATTATGGCTCACGGGCCCAGTTGCTCCGCGGCATGTGGGATCTTCCCAGACCAGGGTTTGAACCCGTGTCCCCTGCATTGGCAGGCAGATTCTCAACCACTGCGCCACCAGGGAAGCCCCTCCATTTCTTATTCTTTATCCCACTACTGCCTCTCTTGACTTGCTATTGCTATTTGGTCTTCCCAGTTTAATGTTCTTCATGTGCTCCCTGCAAACAAAGGACCTGGTTCAAATCTGCTCTGCTGGGTCATCCCACTGTGAATCACCTTTTAGGGACATACAACCTGATCTCTTTGGACTAAACCCCCATTCCACACTGTTGCCTCGATAGTCCTGCCCCACCTCCAGAAGGCGGAAAGAGAATTTTGCCCCTATTTTGATATATAAATACATGATCTTAAAATAACCATGTGTACAGTAATCCATGATTAGAAATCTTTGCATTTTAGAGTTTCTCAGATGTTTCTGATAAACAGATTTGGGAATCGTGGCAGTTTGTTTGCTTTGTTTTAGCAGCAAAACTCTTTCATCTAGTGAAATCTTTAAAAACAACAATAATGACAAAAACAAAAAGCACCTAATTAATAAAAAGACAATTCCTGCTAAAACAGGGACAGTATAAAATGAATGAAATCATTTCCTGATAGAGCGAAGCCTGAGCCAATGGTAGCAAAATTGAGTGCCTACTTATATTTAAATGAATGGAGAGATCAAGTCTAAGGCAACAGAGTCATGAGGACAGGGCTGTGTTACAAGATCTTTTCATTTTTTAAAGAAAGTAAAAACCTGAGACTTAAAAAAATAATCTCCCAAATGTAAATGTTGACAATTGAATTTTAAAAACCATTGTCTGTCCCTCCTCCACAAAACAAAACCATGTCAGCAGGCCAGAAATGATCCCACAGCCCTCAGTTTGCAACCTGTAATTTAGGCTTTTGTATTAGTTTGCTATTGCTATGAAACAAATTACCCCAGAGTTTAGCAGCTTAAAACAGCAAACATTTATCTCCCACAGTTTCTAGAGTCCACAAATCCAGAGTTGGCTTAGCTGGATGGTTCTGTATCAAGGTTTCTTACAGGTTACATGCAGTCAAGCTGTCTGTTGGGACTGCAGTCACCTCAGAGCTTGACTGGGGTTTACTCACTTACATGACTGTTGGCTGGAGGCCTCCATTATTCTCCACATGGGCCTCGCCTTTGGCCATCTGAGCATCCTCACCACATAGCAGTTGGCTTCCCTTAGAGAGAGTGAGCTAAAACAGAGAGCAAGGCAGAAGCCACAATGCCCTTCCTGACTTAGTCTCAGGTCATCTATCATCAGCTCCGCCTAATTCTGTCGGTCACACAGACCAGCCTTGGTATGATGTGGAATTGAACTTCACAAAGGCGTAATAGCATGAGTTGGGAGTCATTGGGGGCCATCTTGGAGACTGGCTATTATAGCTTTAGAAACATCAAAGTGGGCCAGATATTGGCTGTTCAGTTTTACTCAGGTTTATACCATAAATCTGGTGCCCTTTCTTCTAGCTCCTTACCTTCATCGTTTATTCCTCTTTTCCATCCTCCCTCATCACCAACTTGACTCACAGGAAAACCCTGCTTTTCTGTTCAAAATTGTCTTCAGGCTGAGAATTATCAGCTAATTCCTGCACTCCTGGCCCTCTAGTGTTGATGAATTGAACTTCCTTTGTATTTAACTATTGGCTTCACCAGCTGGCAATTTGTAGTACCATAGGCCAGGGGTCTGGGAGGCAGAGAATAGAAATTAGAATTGGGAGTCTGCAGGTAACTGTGACTCAGATTCCAACACTCTATTCAGCAAACATTTATAGAGAACAGAGTATGTGCCAGAGTCTGTGCTGGTATTGGGGGATTTAGAGATAAATCTGATACATTGGAGAAATCAGGAATCAGAGGTCTAGGTGGTTAAATAGAGGGTTGGGGGACCAGCCAGGCAGTGTAGTAATGGATAGGGAACCATCAAAAGGGTCTTAGAGATGCCTGGGAATGTGTGTACAAAGTGGCAAAGAGACAAGAATGCAGAAATTGGAGAGTTGAGACCTAGTACAGTTACTAAAGAATATGTCCCAATTGCCCAACAGTTGCTTTTTCCAGGAGTTGGGGTCAAGTTGGAAGAGTCCCTGAATCCAAGTGAGAAGAAGGATAAGATAGCAGCTGCCTGAGGGAAAGTCCACTGTGACTGCCTACAGTTGAGTTTAGATGATGGTTGACAACAGGTGGTGATTTTGACTTGGTTCCCTCATCTGTAAAATAGAAATAATAGTAACATAAAATGCTACTATCTAATATAAAATCAAATAAATACAAATATATAAATAAATAAATATATAGAGAAATATAAAGTCTCACAGGTTTATTTTGAAAATTAGTTTAATTCATTTAGTATATGCAAGGCACTTAGAGCAGTCCCTGGTACATAATTAGCACCATATAAGTGATAGCTACCATCCTTCGATAATCAGAGCCTCGTTTCCTAAATCTAGGGGGAGAATATTTACAAACCTAGGTAGCTTAGATCAAGTGTCTACTCAACATAATTGATATGAAAACATTGGGACAGTGTACTGAGAGGAAAGAAAGATGAAGTCAGGCAAAATACTGGATAATACTGGGTTGGACAAAAAATTTGTTCGGTTTTTTCCATAAGATGGCTCTAGTAGCCCTTAGTTGTCATTAACTTTATTCAGAACAATTTTGTTAGATTGTATTGTAACAGTTGTCATATCAGTGTGCATTTTTAAAACCCTATCAAAATTGGTGAATTTTGGGGTAGCTATTTTAATATTGAAGATGGAAGAAAAAAAGCAACATTTTTGGCATATTATGCTTTATTGTTTCAAGAAAGGTAAAAATGCAACTGAAATGAAAAAAAAGATTTGTGCAGTGTATGGAGAAGGTGCTGTGACTAATCAAACGTGTCAAAAGTGGTTTGCGAAGTTTCGTGCTGGAGATTTCTCCCTGGACGATGCTCCACAATCGGGTAGATGAGTTGAAGTTGATAGTGATCAAATTGAGACATTAACTGAGAACAGTCAATGTTATACCACACGGGAGATAGCCGACATACTCAAAATATCCAAATCAAGAGCTGAAAATCATTTGCACCAGCTTGGTTAGGTTAATTGCTTTGATGTTTGGGTTCCACATAAGTTAAGCAAGTAAATACCTTCTTGACCATATTTCCACATGCGATTCTCTACTTAAACGTAACGAAAATGTTCTGTTTTTAAAACAAATTGTGGTGGGTGATGAAAAGTGGACACTGTACAGTAATGTGGAATGGAAGAGATCGTGGGGCAAGCTAAATGAACCACCACCAACCACGTCAAATGCCACTCTTTATCCAAAGATGATGTTGTGTATATGGTGGGATTGGAAGGGAGTCCTCTATTATGAGCTCCTTCCAGAAAACCAAACGATTAATTCCAACAAGTACTGCTCCCAATGAGACCAGCTGAAAGCAGCACTTGATGAAAAGCATCCAGAATTAGTCAACAGAAAACGCATAATCTTCCATCAGGATAACACAAGACCGCATGTTTCTTTGATGGCCAGGCAAAAACTATTACAGCTTGGCTAGGAAGTTCTTATTCGTGTGCCACATTCACCAGACATTGCACCTTCGGATTTCCATTTATTTCGGTCTGTACAAAATTCTCTTAATGGAAAAAATTTTAATTCCCTGGAAGGCTGTAAAAGGCACTTGGAACAGTTCTTTGCTCAAAAAGATAAAAAGTTTTAGGAAGATGGAATTATGAAGTTGCCTGAAATATGGCAGAAGGTAATGGAACAAAAGGGTGAATACGTTGTTCAATAAAATTCTTGGTGAAAATGAAAAATGTGTCTTATTTTTACTTAAATACTGAAGGAACTTTTTGGCCAAACCAATACCAACAACTAAGAGACAGAATCAAAAAATGCATATTTATTTAATTTTAAATGTGTTTGATGGGAAAAGAAACTCCCTTAAATGGATTACACATCTCTTTAGTTTTTTAAGTAAAGTATTCTCAATATGGTATATGTTTTTCTTGATTTTACAAGTTATAATTATTATTATTAGGGTGTAATATCACAATAGGTTTGGGGGTCTTTTAGTATATGAAATGTTGTATCCTATACTAAATTATCTCAAACTTCTAAACTTTTAAAGTTCTTATATTTACTATTATGTAATAGAGTCAGTAAAACTACACTGCTAATGGCTTTTACTTATTAGTGCTATCAGAATCCCAAATTCAGATGGACTCTCCCTTTTTCCAATTGCTGCTTTTCTTTGTTCCCCGGGAATCAATGACTGAGATTATTAGCATTATCTGCCAAAAATATGGTAGATTATCTGCCAAAAATAAGGTAAGAATGTGAGAAGTCTTCCTATGAATAAAATATATTTTGTCTTTATTATATCTATTTAGATTGATCAGGAGTCTTTCTTGCCTCTAAATGACTATATCACTTTGAGGATTTCAAACTGAAAGAGAGGCTTACACAATACTAGGAATTGTGGTAGGAATGGCTGGGGGAGTACAAATCAGGAATATTTCTTTGGGGAAAATCAGGAAGTGTAAGAATCACAGGGAAGCTGCCAACAATGATCCCAACTGCTTGCAACACTAATGTGTAGTTCTTATGACTCAGGAAGCCAACAGAAGCCAGTTCTAGTGCTTTTAGCTGTCTACAGCACTTCAAGGGTGATTCTCAGAAGACTCACTGGAATTCATGGAAAACCCCATGAGTTCTTGATTTCAGGAGAATCCCCAGAAGCCAAGGGAAGCTGCTGTAGATCATCTTGGTTGTCTATATATACCTGCTGCCAGAATAATGACTTCTTCTCTCCCACTTTCAAATCTTCTATCCAAGACAGTATCCTAAAACCATGCAATGGAAGGGATTCTATAAAATGCAGATCCAGACTTCTACTCTACAAATGTAGAAGGGATCAGGGGTGATGCCTAGTTGGCAATAGGGAGTTTGACACAGTCCACCCCTTTATTAACTTAACAGTTATGCACATCTCTCTACCCATGTTTGAAATTTCAAATAACAACATCATGCTTATGGCTAATATATATAACTATACCTTGAATAATCAAAGATGTGCTCACTTTGTCCCCCAAGATGGAAAATAGAAATTTTATTAGTTTATAAGTTTTTTACTATTTTTTGAGTAATTCTTATTCCTTTCCTCAGCGAGTACTCTTTTAATATTCTGTAACTTAAAAAGAAGAAGACATTACTAAATAACATGTAAAATACATATATAAGAAAGCTAGGAACAAACTGTGTATATCTACTATGGTCATCATTTCTGAAACTGGTCATGAGGCCATGTTGGTTATTTTTTTCTTCCATGATTTATTCTATATTCCATTTATTTCAGCTAAAATCACAGCTACTCTGATCCAAACCTTCATTTCCAGGGCTATTAGTGGTCCTCCCAGTACTGCATTGCCATAGTCTCCCAATAACTTTTACTCTACATAAGTTCTGAGTGTTTCACAAGAGAATATCCTACTTTCAGTCGTACTCCTTCATGTCCCACTATATAACATTATGAAACTACCCCCATTTCTATAGCAAAACCGATATCTCCATTCAGTACCATAATGCCTCTTTGCCCGAAGCATTAGGCATTATGGCATTATAGCTAGCAGCAAAAGAAGCTCCAAAGTGCCAGGTAATAGCCTCAACTTCCAGTTAACTGCATTCATTGTTGTGCCCCCATGGAAGCACTCCTCCCTTGGGAACTAATATCTTTAAACCAGAGACTTCAAAGTTGCAAAAGCAAGAAGCAAAAAGTCTTGGAGTACGCTATTAAGGGATAATAGAGAAAGAAGCCAATTTTACCCCTTCATTCCCCAAATTGTAAGTTCTAGCTATAGGAAAACAGCCCCATTACTGATTTCTGGCTCAGAAAATATATGGCGCCATATTGGTTTTTCCCAGATCCGTAACAGCTAGCACCATAACTGGGTCTTCAGTAGGCTGTTCCACTATTCTATTAGGCAAATCCCTTTGGGGTTATAAGAGAGATAAGATCAATGAATATTGTGGTCGTGCATCTATTCTTTTGTTGTAAAATGAGCTTCTTTGATAGAAGCAATGTTGAGTGTGATGCCTTGATGGTGAAAAAGATAGTCAGAATATCCACATATGATGTTGTGGGTAGAATCACTGCAGATTACAGGGAGGATAAGCAAATAATATATAGAGTAAGTATCAATTACAGTGACTAAAAATTTCAGACTTCATGATGGAGTCTTCCAATGTGATTACTTGCCACCAAGGGGTTGACCAGTATTCCCAAGGAATGACGCCATACTGAGCACTCAGTGTTGTCTCTACTCTTGGTGTGTTGGGCACTCAACAGTAACTGTCATCTGTGTTGTTAAATCTATAGGTAATTTTAACACATCCTTCCTGCAGAGTCCACTTTGTTCATAAACCCATGACTAGAGAAAGAGGCTGACTGAGATCCACCAAACAGATATTCTTGTCCACCTGATCAGTAAGAGACTCCTTTTCAGGGAAACCTTTTTTTTAAGAATTCACATAGATACAAATATTCTCATATCCTGCACCTATTCTGAGATAGCTCCAGCCATGTACTTCTTCCTCTGTCTTCCTTATCATTTGCTCCTCAAATTTACTTCCTTTGACCATCTGGCCAAACCATTAACTGTTGCCCACAAATTGACATAAACTTTACCTCTGCATATGTATCTTTCCAGGTAAAGGTAACAACTAGATGCACCACTAATAATTCTGCTGGGAGTATTCCCTTCCCAAATGTCTTTCAGAGTCATTTCAGAGTATCCTGCAGTGGTCTAAGTTGGTGTTGTGGTGGCATTCTTTGTGGGATTTTTAGCCTTTAAAATAGGCCTAAAGTCATTCTTTCTTATAATTAGTAGCATGAACTTTCCGTGGGGTTGAGGGAGAAGTGGCTATGTATCAATCATAGTTACCATGACAGTCAGCTGCACATGAATTTACTTGGTCCTTAACAACCTGCTAGCATCCAGTCTCATATGTCGCCCTTCCATTTGATGATGAAGTGTTGTCAAACATGACTGAATTTATGTCTACATGGCACACACAACACCTTATCCATGAGCTATAACACAAGTAGCGTGGTCACTTGGTGTTCTAGGGTCAGTTGTTCAGTCTCCACTATGGCCCAGTAACAAGCGGGCATTGTGTTTTCAAAATGAGAATATTTCTCTGCAAAACAGGGCATGTCTTTCTCTCCAAATTTTAGAGTTATACTCTGTGATTCTCTCATTGGGGTTGCCACAGGTACCATATCAAAACCATAAGAATTACAGATAATTAGGTTACAATTGTATTTAGTGAGTCATATGGTTAAAATGGGAAATCAGCTTGCCCTGCAGCCTGGACCTGCTATGAAATCTCTTCTTGCTCTGGGCTCTAGTCACACTGGCACCACTGGTAACCTGGGTGGACTAACATGTTCCTATGTTGTCTATCTGGATTCCAAAATGCAGCCATCTTCACCAGTTATTGTGACTCTTTATTAGTAGCAGAAGGTACAAGATACATCAACTTGCCTTCCTCTTTAAATAGGATCCCATTGCTTCCTAGATCACTGGACTCCTAAAAATCACACTGGAGTAGCAGGTCCCTGAATTCCCCTAGGGTTTATTCCCACCCTCTATCATGCATATATTTAATAAATTCACCTTGAGTACTTTCTACTTCCATGTCCACTCAGCATTGCCATCCACATAATGGACCAGTATGGTACCCTATGAGACGGTGGTATGATCAAGTTCCTTTTAGACAAGATGAGTTCTTTTCTAACTCCTAATGTGCTCCAAATCATCTGGGACTCTTGTTAAAATGCATATTTTGATTTGGTAGGTCTGGAGTAGGACCTGAGATTCTGCATTCCTAACAATCTGCCAGGTGATGGTAATCACACTTTGAGTTAAAAGAGACTAGTTTCAATAAGAGAGTCAGAAAGTTGACATACCCCTGAGTAAAGTCACTGATGGTATAATGCTCTCTCTTCCAAATGAAAGCAAACTACTTCTGGTGATCCTATTGACTGATAGAAAAAAGAAGATGCCAAGTCAATATCTGCATAGCAGTTTGCAAGGTTTATGTTGGACATGCCCCAATAAAGAGACTGCAGTTGTAACAGTAAATGCAAATGGAGCCACCACTTGATTAAGTCTGTGAAACTACACTTTCATTCTCCAAGAGCAGTCTATCTTCTGCACAAGTTAAATTAGGGGATAAAAGAGAATTAACGGAAATCAGTATATTTCATCTTCCGAATCTCTGATGGTGGAACTAATCTCTACATTTTCCCTAGGAAAGCAGTGATATTTATGATTTGCTATTTTGATAGAAAATGTTTTCCAGGTGGTTTCAATTGGCCCTTTCTACCATAATAGCCCCCAATGCATTGATGAAGGAGTAACCAGAGTATCAAATGTGTGTATTGGGCCAGTTGCCAAGTGTATCTGTCCCTTGCTTGCATCTAAGAACTAGAGAAATAACTACAGAGTGGGGCTGTAGACTCATTGGTCTTACTGTAAATGGACTCAGACTTAAATTTCATTTATCAACTGAACTTCTTAAGCCCCTACTCTGACTGATATATCAGATCCACAAAGATTAGTGTTTGTATTTGTTTTTAAGAGGTATACTGTAATCTCTGAAAAGTCTCGGTAGTTCTCTTTTCCCAATACACAGTCACTCTGATAAATAACCACTTTGGGGAAATGCTTGGAGGGAGAAATGTAGATCATACTTGTGGCAGTCTTGCAGGGTCCTTCTTCTAGGAGCCTGTGCCTAGCCTTCATTCAAGAAACTCTTTGTCTGTACTGGTTTGGGAATTGAATGAAGAGCTGTGCCTTTCTCCTTTGATGTCTGAAGTCAGATCTCCATTCACTAGGACTAGAGGGTGTTTCCTTTTTCTCCCCACTTCTGTGGATTAAGTGCATCTTGATAAGGCTGTTCACCAACTTCAGTCATAGGGACATCATGACCACTGCCAAAGATTTCTACTGGCTAAATCAAACCATCCTGAATGGGGTTATAGACCTGACACCTAATACAATAATAACATCGATCTTATCATAGGCACTTAAGCCTTGCCACTTAATCATCTCCCACTTCTGGAGGCCATCATCCTCTAATGAAATCAAGGAACCTTTTTCAGTGGCTGTATCTTTCACCCTCATTCCCAGATTACAGAGAAAAGCCACAACAAATCCTTTCAGGGCTGCTGGTGCTACCCTTATCAAGTCATTTCTCAATACTTTAGAGAAAAGTGTGCCTTTTAGCCCTCCTAGGAACCTAGTGTACATGGGGCTGTGTGCAGGAATTGATATGATAAATCAAATTTATCATTCTTACCTTCATAAACTTCTGAATTCCTTCCTCTGCATCCTACCAAGGAAGTTCTAACAATTCAAACGTCACAGAAAGTAGGACAGTGAGTCTTATTGTCATTCAGATAACCAAGTAAATTATTAAATACTAGCTTACTGAGATAACACATGGAATGCAAAATCCGTGCTAAGTGCACCCATATTGATACAGTTTACATTTCTCTCTCCCTTGTGTTAAAGCTTATTTCCCTACACATTCTCTAGGTTCTGCTGATATCAATAGGCAAAAATCTTCTTTCAGTGAAATGCTACCTCTTCCAGAGTCAGGTGTTATAACCGTCTTCTGGAATCTGTAGAGATTTGTCTCAGATTATGAATCTGGAAGCAAAAAAGGTGGTAGAGGTTAGTTTTAAGAAGAATTGATATCCCTTGCAAGGCAGTTTTTTCAGATAGGTCCTTCACATGGCTTTAGGCAAGGAAGTCTAGCATTCCTCCTAGCGACCCTAGTAATGAGATCAACAATCAGAAATGCATTCATGGAAGAGAGGTCCATTCAATTAGCGCTGTTTATCCTGTGCCCCTCAGGCAAACATGCCTTAGTTTTGTACAAAACTGATATTAAAGGTTTACCTGTGCTGTAACTAAAATTTATAAACTTTGAAAGAGTTAAATATTTAAATGCTAAACTTCCATTTAGTACTAAGTGTCATCACTTATGCCATTGTATTCTTTATTAACATGTTAATTATCTAATAATTGTATAACCTAAAGCAAAGAAAAAACAGTACTAATGTTTAGATAGATTTATTTGCTCATAGAGTTATTTTGTTTTATAGTTTCCTTCTATTATTTTCTGCAATTGTATTTAAATGTTATATATTATACTTTCTGAGAACTAACTCTAAAAATTGTATTAATATCTTCTTTCCCCCCCACTAACAGTCCAGCCCCCAATTCAATGGCCTTCAACTGAAAGCTAGTGAAAAACCTGGTCTCCTACTAGATTTACATAGAGGGGCTCAAACTTGATATGCTTTGATGATTAGTGAATGAATGCTTTATTTAATTTTGGAATATTCCAACAATGCATTTTAACTATTATGTTAAGAAATAGTAAAGAATAGTAAATATTAGTAAATATACTATTCTTATAAATATACTATTCTTAAATAGTAAATATACTATTCTTAATATGTTAAGAATAGTAAATTATATTTGAATATATATGAACACATGTGGTCATACTATGGATGAGGATTCTTTCTGGGGAGGTACAAAACATTATCATTTAAACTACCATTTAAATTATTTTAAGATTAACTTCCAAACAGAACAACATTAAAATGCATAATTCTCACCTGCACAATGTTGCTCTGGAAATCACTGTCTCCATTTAAGAACTGCTTCTATTTAGCAAAGATAAAAATGCGTCAGTGTTTAATTCTCTAGACAGGCCTCATTGAATGTATATGCATGTCCCAAATAAAGAGGCAACTTCACTGAAGCCAGTTTTCCCGCTTGTATAAAGTTTATAATATGATGCTAATTCTCTTGACATCAATGCATGTTTATTTATAAGCAACCAAAAATGATTGAAAATAAAAAGTGTCAAGTAATAAATTATGTGAAACAGACATATTGAAAAGGTGAAGTGATATAAAACCACATACAAAAAATAATCACAGCTTTTTTCTTCTAAATGGATGTCTGATTGCTTTTATATTCCCCCTGAAGGTTTTCCTTCAGCCTCGAAGGATAAATTACACAAAAAGGGTAAGTTTTCATTAATCTGCAGACTGACATTTTTATAATAAAAAGAGAAAAATGTTTAAATGATACTAAGTGTTGGTCAGAGTGACAAAAACCAGTAGACTAGAAAGGGAAGGTTGGTGTGCCATCCTTAATTTGTGTAAGCTCAGATCAGGAAATTTAAAACTAAAAACTGTATTTTGCTAGTGAAAAGTTGGTCATAAAAAATAGTCAGCCCTTCTGGATGAGTTTAGTCTTTCTTAAAATCATATATACTGAGTTGATTAATTGACTGCTTGATATATCAATAACCCCTATGCATACACTTCAACCTGGGATCCAGAGATTTGGGGAAGGGCATTAGCCTGCATGCAGATTTAACTCTTTGTAGACATCAATCATGTCTCAATGATTGATCAAAGTCTAGAGAAATCAATGCCTAAATCGTCAAGAGTGTGAAAATGCATGTGTGATAGCTGATCAGGTATCTGGAACACAGCTTATGACCATGAGTCCTAGCTAGCTAAGAAAATACTAGCAATCAGAAAAGACAGTTCACATCTCTAACCGCCTCACCTCCCATCTGCTTGTGTCTGTGTCTATATTACGTGCCTCCTATAAGGATGAACTCTGTATATACTTACTGAGACGCACCCCTCCACTGAGAATGGTCCCATCAAATACATTGCTCCAGAACTGCCCGTCTCTTTTGTATCTTTATTTCACCCTCTCTGTGAGATCATTTGCTTGACTCTAAAGCATCCTGTAATAGCTGCATCTTTCTGAAACCCTCTCTTGACCCGATGTTCCCCCAAGATTCTGCCCATTTCTCTGCTCCCCTTTATAACAATGCTTCTCAGAGTTACCTCTATTTGGCGTCTTTACTTCTTCATCTCCCATTTTCTCTTGAAAACCCCCTTCCATCAAGTCTTTGTCCCATCACTTTCAGACAAACACTCTTGTCAAGACAACCCCAGACCTCTTTGCTGCCAAACCCCAACAAGATGTTCTTAGACCTCCTGGTACTGCGTCTCCTCATCACGGCACACCTGTCTACTCCCTTCTACAAGACGGCCTTTCTTTAGTTGACCGTCAAGGCACCGTTCTCTCTGGTTCTTCTCTTGTCTGATGGACCATTTCCTTCTCAGACTTTCTAGCTGGTAGCTCCTCATCTCCCATCCTCCAACTTTGGAATACCCTGGGGCTTACCCTGAGGCTCCTTCTGTTTTTAGACCCCCTCCTCTGGTGATACAATTTCATTGTCATGACTGCCGAGTACTCCCAGATTAACACTCTGCCCCAGGCCTCTCCTCCGACCCCAGACTGACATATTCACTGCCTCCTTAACCTCTCCACTTGCATGTCCACTTGTCATCTCAAACTCAACTTGTCCAAAGCCAAACTCCATCTGTCCAAAGCCAAACTCCTGACTTTTCTACTGAAGGCCTTCTGCTGCCTTCCCCTTCTCCATGAGCTCAACTCCATCCTTCCAGTATCTTAGGACAAAAGTTTTGGAATTATCCTTGATTTCTTTCTTTCTCTCACACCCCCATCTCCAAACCATCATCAAATTCTGTCAACTCTACCTTCAAAATATTTCAGACTCCAATCACTTCTCACCTGCTCACAACTACTATCTGGTCAAAGTTACCATCATTTCCTGGACTATTGCAGAAGCCTCCTAATGGGTCTCCCTGCTCCTCCCATCCCCTGTTACTTCTTCTCCTTGGTCCTCCACACAGCAGCCAGTGTGATCCTTACAAACAGTGAGTCAGGTCATAGGACTCATTTGCATGGAACTCTTCAATGGCTACTATCTTAGACTTTAAGATGAGGGTTCTTGATCAAATGATTTATTAAAGAAGTGCTATGAGAGGGGAACATCAAGGGAGAAGGGAGAGCAGGACATGGGAGAGGAGGAAGACAAACAGAGAATGTGGTTTCAGGCTGTGGCCCAACCTCAGCCTGACCCGTCAGGGGAGACCTGGAGTATAAATTTACCTGAGAGTTGTCCCTACAATGCTAGGAAACTGGACCTTCATACTCCCCTACTTGTCACTTATTTGTTTTAGGCCACTCTTCCTGTGGCTCCTCAAGTAAACCAAGCTCCTTCTCTATTCATTTTCCCTCTGGTGAGGTGTTTATACCCAGGTATCACCATGATCTGCTCCCTAGTCTCTGCTCCAATGTAACCTGTCACTGAGGCCTCCCCTGGCCACCCTGACTTAAAGAACAACTCTGTTCCCCACTCTGGCTGTCTTTATGTCCTTTAACTTACTTTATATTTTTCTTAGCACTTAGTATCTCTTGATATAAAAAAATAGATCATGTTGGCCTCCTGCAATGCAGGCAGGGACTCTGTTTTATTCACTTTAATACCTAAGAGCCTAGCACAGTGCCTGGCATATAGCAAGCCCTCAATAAGTAACAAGTGAGGAAAAGTGACGACATCACAAAGCATCATGGGGAAGATTAATCTTTGGGACAACGTGGACCCTCTCCCTTAGGATAGGAAGGCAGATTTAGCTACTTTGCTTATATCAAGTCCTCTACCTAAAATATTAGGAAGCATCTTTTTTCCACCTAAGTTATCAAAAAGAAACACACAGTGTCTGCACCACTGTTAATTTCTAGCTCACACTGCAGGTTGGTGAATAGTTCCCCTTGGCCCTTTGCAGTTTGGGGCAGGAACCTTTCAGTGTTACCATACATGCAGTTCTTCTGGTGACTAGAGATCTTACCACTGTATGAAACAAAGAAAGGGCAATCAGAACTTATATGGACAAGGTGTCCTGGACACCAGGAATGAACTGCTTCCAGGTTTGACATCTATCCCACTCTCTTTCTTAAAACCTCCAAGATTCTGAAATCAATTACTAGAGACTGGGATGAGACAGCAGAGTGAAACTTTTTCTCATTAAAGATTCCCCATTCCACTAGCCATGGCTCTTCCCAGAATCTTTTCATTTAGACATTTCCAAATGTTAAGAAAACCTAATAGGAGAGAGTAAAATTATAGTTATTTTTATTTACAGTTAATTTTAAAAGTACAGTTCAAAGTTGGAGGAATGCTAAAACAAACTGTAACAAAACTTTCCTTCTGAATAATTAACATTAATAAGTTATCTTTGAAAGTCAAAGGGAGGACAAAGGGAGCACAGGTCCACAAAACAAGGATCACCCGCCCACAGGGATTCTGAGAGCTCCAGCTGCAAGCTCATCTGTGCACTCACATCCAAATAGATACAGTAAGAAGCACATTCACATTTCCCTTTGGGGGAAACTTCATCATGCTTTCATATCTTCCTGTATTTAAATATTGAATGAGTATTCCCACATACAGCATTCCCTATAAATTGGCTCCTTTCTTCCTACAAGTATTAGATTCCCTAAAATGGCATACCTAAATAAAAGAAGAAATGGCATACTGGAGAAAATTGGAATGACCAATTGAAATACCAGAGCAAAAGCATGACATTGCCATTCTTCTGATATTTGGTTTGTAGAGCCCCAATACTAGTGTTTCATTAAAAAGGCTGAGATGATGCCGTATTTTTTACTCTCGGCACATGGTGTCATTCTAGACAGAGGCCTTGGTACCTGTCTGATGTCCCTCTATGCTTCAGGCTTGAGTCCGTCCAGGTAGAATGACTATGGGAAAAGGTTCTGGTTAAAATAAACTGAAGCAGGCACTAAGAAAATTGATCTGTCTGTGAGGAAAAGAGGAGGGGGACCAAGGAGCAAGTCTAGCCCTGGGATAAAATATGTATTAGTTTGCTAGGTCTGCCATAATGAAGGACCACAAATGGCTTAAACTACAGAGATTTATTGTCTCACAGTTTTGGAAGCTAGACAGCCAAAATCAAGGTATTAGCAGGGTTGATTGCTTCTAAGGATGCGAAGGAAAACCTGTTCCATGCTTCTCTCCTATCTTCTGGTTTTGCTGGAAATCTTTGAGATTCATTGGCTTGTGGCAACAAAACTCCAATCTTCACATGGTGTTCTCCCTGTATCTCTGCCTCTGCGTCCAAATTTCCTGTTTTTATAATGAAACCGTCATATTGAACTATGACCCAACCTTATGACCTCATCTTACTTGACCATCTTGCAAATAAGGTCACATTCATAGATACTTGGTGACTCCCACATGTTTTGGAGGAACCTGATTCAAGCCGTAATGAAGGAGGGCATAACACTCTTTGGGAGAGAGAGGGAACTGGACCTGAGAGACATCCTTGTTCTGTTCCCCTCTTCCTTAATCCCTTTATGACATCCTCATCCAGGTATCTATAATATGGGAGGAAGGGGTAGGGCCCACACTCCATTCTAAAACTCCTTCAGGCTCTGTAGTTTGGCTGAGCTCCTAACTGACTCTGGAAGAAATGTAAATGACTACTAAACATAATGTCCTCAACCCCACAGGAAACCTAGGAAATGGAAATTGAAGCAGTAAGATATACTGAAAGGGATATAAACAGGGGAGCAACATAGCCTGACTGCTTTCTTTTTTTGTTTGTTTGGTTTTAATTTTTTTTGTATTGAAGTATAGTCAAAGTACAATATTATATAAGTTACAGGTGTACAATATTGTGTTCACAGTTTTTAAAGATTATACACCGTTTATAGTTATAAAATATTGGCTATATTCCCCATATGGCACAACATATCCTTGTAACTTATTTTATACATAATATTAATAGTTTGTACCTCTTCATCACATACCACTATGTTGTCCCTCCCCTTTTTCCTCTCCATGCACACTGGTAACCACTAGTTTGTTCTCTATATCTGTGAGTCTGCTTCTTTTTGTTATATTCACTAGTTTGTTGTATTTTTTAGATTCCACATGTGATATCATACAGTATTATGTCTTTCTCTGTCTGACTTACTTCACTTGGCATAGCATCCTCCAAGTCCATCCATGTTGTTGCAAATGGCAATATTTCATTTTTAATGGCTGAGTAGTATTCCATTGTGTGTGTGTGTGTGTGTGTGTGTATATATATATATATATATATATATATACACACCACATCTTCTTTATCCATTCATCTGTTGATGGACACTTAGGTTGCTTCCATATATTGGCAGTTGTAAATAATGCTGCTGTGAACATTGGGGTGCATGTATCTTTTTTTTTTTTTTTTTTTAATGCAAACTAAGACCACTTGACTGTTACTGAAATGAATAGCCCAGTTTGCTTTTTTTTTTTTAAAGAAATTCACGTTCTTTTTTTATTTTATTTTATTTATAACTGTGTTGAGTCTTCGTTTCTGTGTGAGGGCTTTCTCTAGTTGCGGCAAGTGGGGACCACTCTTCATCGCGGTGCGCGGGCCTCTCACCATCGCGGCCTCTCTTGTTGCGGAGCACAGGCTCCAGACGCGCAGGCTCAGTAATTGTGGCTCACGGGCCCAGTTGCTCCGTGGCATGTGGGATCTTCCCAGACCAGGGCTCGAACCCGTGTCCCCTGCATTGGCAGGCAGATTCTCAACCACTGCGCCACCAGGGAAGCCCGCATGTATCTTTTTGATTTAGTGTTTTTGTT
This sequence comes from Balaenoptera musculus, assembly GCF_009873245.2. Lineage (NCBI taxonomy): Eukaryota > Metazoa > Chordata > Mammalia > Artiodactyla > Balaenopteridae > Balaenoptera > Balaenoptera musculus. The sequence goes on along the minus strand of NC_045790.1, from coordinate 63,742,097 downwards.
TTTTTCAGATATATACCCATGAGTGGAATTTAATGTATTTCGTTATAGACAGATACCAAGACTTAAATAGGTTAGATTTACGATTTATAGTAGAAAAGAATTAATTACACCCACAAAATTATCAATACACAAAAATAATTTGGAATTCCATAACACTGAGACTCTAGCAATCCTAACTGTGATTACATGCCTAATTGGGGGAAACCAAAAAAAAGGCCATCTCAGTGATTTCTAGGGGCACCTATATGGAGCCAGAATAAGTGAGTGTTTAGAATTAAGCCCTTTGAAAAGAGGTTAAGTTTAAAAGTCAAAATAGTTTAAATAATTTCTTCTGAAAGGAATGATCTGGATCCCCTCTTTTACACCAATAAGAAATCTGTAAATACGCAGCAGGTGACTCACCCAGTCTGGCCAGTGAAGATACTGTGGATGAAGGCAAGCAGTGTAGGCTTGTTGTTTCGTACCTGGCCTTTGGAGATAACAGATCTCACCCCTTATCTCAGTCCCACTCTCTACTCGCTCTGAGCCTTGGCCAGGTCGCCTTGCCTCTCTGAGCCTCAGTTTGCTCGTCTCTAAAACAGACCAGTGGGTGCACAGCTTCTAGAGGCCCAGTGAGGATGAAATGAGGTGATGCATGTACAGTTGTAAAGCACTAGGACCTTGCCCAGCATATTGTGAGAACTCGATAGACAGTGAGTATCAGTTTTAAAAGCCTATGAGAGTGGCTCCTTCGGTTTCTTCAACTCTAAGAGAGAAAAACCCTGTGATGTGTAACTTCTAAATCGACACGTCCTTGTACACTGCCTTTTGTGCCACTAATGAAAGGACATGCCTTTTTTCAAATGCCAAAAGTCCCACAAAAGAAATAACTGAAAATTACATACATCACCTCAGCACCCCTCCCTTCCAAAAGAGAGAACAGCTTTTCATTTATAACCACTGGACATCTTAATCCGAGAAGAATCCTCATCATATTACAGACGGATGTCGTGTGAACAAAGCCTATTATAAATCAATACCACAGTACATCTTTCCTTGTTGTCCCAAATTTCAAAGGGCTAGATTACCCTGCTGTGTATTTCTTTTTCCAGTTCAAAGCTTACAAGAAGCTGACAAAAGAAACTGGCCCATATAGTTCAACTTACTTTAGTGAGAAACAGCATGTTCACTGGATAAATATAAAAATGAGACCCAGACTTCCCAAGGCTCAGGATTTCCGTGCTAGTTGAACTGTCATAAAATATGTATCAAAATAAAGATTTTTTCATAAATGTGCAAGTCTTCACAACACCCGTAGGGATGGGCAGTATCCAAAATTAAGGTGGTGCAAGGGCAAAAACTTTGTAAATAAATGTGAGGAAGCAGGCATCAGTGTTTTCTGTTATATGCATTTAAAGCCAGTGTGCTGTCTCCCTTTTCTGTGTTGCATCTGCTCTGATTCTTCAGTTTGGTTTCAAATATATAACTACTTTCTGACTCCTACCAGTTCATTAATTTTTGACAGAAGGCTATCAAGAAGTCAAAACTCTGTATTAGGCTAATGTGGTTTACATTAGAGTACAACACATTTCTTCCCCTCAAAGAGGGCTTGGTTTATTGCCTCAGTATTAAGAATATGCTTTTTATTCTTATTTTTTAAATTTATTTTATTGAAGTATGTTGTTTTACAATGTTGTATTAATTTCTGCTGTACAACAAAGTGATTCAGTTATTCATACACATATATATACATATATATATATTCTTCTTCATATTATTTTCCATTATGGTTTATTACAGGATATTGAATGTAGTTCCCTGTGCTATACAGTAGGACCTTGTTCTTTATCCATTCTATATAATAGTTTGCATCTGCTAATCCCAAACACCTAATTTATCCCTCTGCAATCCCCTTGCCCCTTTGGTAACCCTAAGTCTGTTTTCTATGTCTGTATGTTTCTGTTTCATAGATAAGTTCATTTGTGTCATATTTTTAGATTCCATATGGTATTTGTAAGTGATATCATATGGTATTTGTCTTTCTCCTTCTGACTTACTTCACTGAGTATGATAATCTCTAGGTCCATACATGCTGCTGCAAATGGCAGTATTTCATTCTTTTTTATGGCTGAGTAGTATTCCAATGTGTGTGTGTGTGTGTGTGTGTGTGTGTGTGTACACATATACATATATACACATACATACATACCACATCTTCTTTATCCATTCATCTGTTGATGGACATTTAGGTTGTTTCCATGTCTTGGCTATTGTGAATAGTGTTGCTGTGAACATAGGGGTACATGTATCTTTTTGAATTAGAGTTTTGTCTGGATATATGCCCAGGAGTGGGATTGCTGGATCATATGGCAACTCTATTTTTAGGAACCTGCATACTGTTTTCCATAGTGGCTGCACCAATTTACAAGGAATATTCTTTTTGAGGTCTTGTTGGTTTGGCTGAATTACTAGAAGGGCTTGGTTTTCCAAAGAAGAGTTTTCTTTGCCTGAACGACAATCAGTACTGATATGTTCTGGGCACTGTGGGTAATACAAAAGCAGTAAGAACAATCCTTGCCCTTTGGGAACCAACAATTTAAGTAGGATGGAGTGTTCAGAGACTGCAAAGACAACAGGCAGTGCGTGGTAAGAGCTATACATGTGCTGTGGACACAGGGAAGTACTCTGACTGAGCCATGAGGCAGGCTTCAAACGTTTGGCTTCAGGGTGTTAAACGTTTAGGCTTGAGGAAGAGTGTCCTGAGCCACTCTGTGGAGATGGATATGACCTAGATACAGATGGAAGGAGCGGACAAGTAGCCTGCTTTGGGTTGTTTAGCAGACACCATCCATATTCTGCCCCATATGCCCTTGGCCCTTCTGTGTTCAACCACACCTGTGGGAGACAGTTTCTTTATACACAGACAAATCCCCACTTCAGCTTCCTGTTCTCTCTGCTTCTCTGCCTGAGAGGAGTACGGGCAAACAGGCAGCAGGTTCGACCTAAAAATGTAAAAGTGTGTATGTGTCTGGTGGGGGGCCTAACACCCCCAGAGTAAACCTCAGCCCAGGGGAGATGGAAATGGTGAGTAAATGCCCCACCCCTGTCCTCTGACGTGGTGGTTCTGAACCGTATTCCTCTTCACTTTCCCAGGAGATTCCAGAGGGATTGAGCCTCAGGTGCCCACAGCCATAAGCCCGTTGGTAACTCAGTGTTTATTGACTTTTCTCCCTTCTCTCCTTTGTGCCTCATAAACTAGCTTCATAAACAAGTCCTTGTCCCAGTGTCTGTTTGGGGGTAGATTGAGGCAGAGTCAGATGGGATGAAGAGTGATGTTCCATGACGTGGTTCCTGCAAACGACACCAGGAAAGTTTCTGCTGCTTCTCAGTATCATCAGCACTTCAGCCGTAACCACCTGCTTGTCACTCCCCAAATGTGCATGCTTGCTCACACCATGGGTCCTTTACTGGTTCTCTGCCCACCAGGAGAAATAGTCCGCGTGCCCGTTCCGCCTCTAGTCTGCCTAAAGAAGTTGCTATTTATCCCTCCAGATTCAGTCCAGGCATAGACTTCTCTGTGCAAACCCTCCTCCACCCCACTTTGCCAGTTCCTCGCAGGGCTGGGCACGCCTGTCTCTTCATACCCATGCCCCGTCATAGCATTTAGCATATGATTTGGAGACAGCTGGTCTGCCTGTCTGCGACTTAACTGTGAACTCCTAAAGGGCAGGCTGGGACTTCCTTCTTTTCTCTGAATTCCTAGGGCCTAACCATGGGTCTGGTAAATAAACAGATGCTCAACACATGTTTTTTTTAAATAACAGTGTCCTAGAGGTGGCAGCCCCCAGTGACTCCTGGTTTTATGATTTCCTAGTGAGAATCTGTGCAGCTGGATTTTATTTTCAGAGGTCTTTGTTTGCCCTTATTCTCAACCTAAACTTCTTAGGACTGGGAACTACAGAATTTGGTTAACCTCCTGAACATGAGAGAAATCTACTAATGTACTGAAGCCAGAGCAATACTGCTGTGCCCACACTCCACTATGGCAGAAATTCAGAAAAAGCCTACTTGTATATTTTCACTCTCATTGTGATAGTAGATCTTCTGGGAACTATATTTTCCTTTTTACAACATATTTTTCCATGATAGCCTTGTTCTCAAAATTTCCAGCTTTTTTTGTTCATATTTTAATGCCATTCACTTCTTTTTCTCATCTCATCAGTTTGATTCTTGCAGATTTTTCCTCATCTTGCCTATCTCCAGAGTCAGAGCTTTTGTCTGATTCAAGTTCCTGAATTTATTTCCCACTTGCTGCCTACATAGACTAAAAGCTCCACCAAAGGATGAAGCCTCAAATGTTAAAGTCCAAAATCCATCCACCAGCCTTTGGCTGGCTTACATTAGATCCACTCTCTTGTTTTTGCTGACCTGTCCTGGTGTCCCACCTTTATTTTGGAATCATTCTTTTGCTTTCCTTCCCCCTTTCTCTTTTTTTTCTCTCTACCCTTACATGTAGGAGACCCAGTGTTCCATCCTCAGTCTCTGCTTTGCTCCTTACTATCCCAGCAGCACCTATACCCTTTCAGTGCTTTCATTGCCCCTGCCCACCAGTAAAGTCCCTTTTTTGTCTCTAGCCCTAAGCTTTTCCACAAAATTTGAGTTCTGCCATCCACCTTCCTCTTTAGTGTCTGCACTCTGTGTTTTATGAATGACCCCAGCTCATATTAAGAATTAAACCCATCTTCTTTCTTTTCCAGCTTCTACTTTTTCCAGGCTTGTTGATCACAACCATCGTATTCATCTATGATTCTTTCCCCTCTGTTTCCCCTCATAGTCAGTCAGATACAAAGTCACAAAGAACTTACCTCCAAAAGATCTACCGCATCCAAATAGACTGCTCTATTCTTACTACCGCTGCCATCTTTAAAGGCTTTCCTGAACCTTATTTGGAATCACTGCAGTAGCTTTCTGATTCATCTTTCCATTTGAATCTCTCCTTCATCAGTCTACTCTCTTTATGCCACTAGGTGAATTTATTAGTGTCATCATTCAGCATTACACATCAGCGAGAACCCTTGAGTGGAAGTCTAGAAACCTCAACACTGACCAACTGGATACTAATCTTCTTTACCCTCCAGAACCTCACTGCGCCATCTTTAAAATGTGAAAAATGGACTAAATGATTTCTACATCTCTGTCTTGCCCTACAGTTTTTTTCAATACTTTTATTGAGATATAATTTACATACTTCATAAAGTTTACTTGTTTAAAGCATATAATTCAATATTTTTGAATGTATTCACAGAATTGTGCAACTTTTATCATTTTTATCGACCCTAAAAGCGAACTAGAATATTTTTATTGACCCTAAAAGCGAACTATTAGCAGTCGCTCCTCATCTTCCCCAACCCCACTCTCCAGCCCTAGGCAACTGCTAATATATTTTCGGTCTCTATAGATTTTCCTGCTTTGGACATTTTATATAAACGTGATCAAACAACATGTGGACTCTTTTGTAAGTCTTCTTTCACTTAACATAATGTTTGCAAGGTTTATCCCTGCTGTAGCATGTATCAGTACTTCATTTTTGTGGCTGAATCATATTAAATTTATGGATATACCACATTTTATTTATCCATGCATCCACTGATGGACATTTGTATTTCCACTTTTTGGCAATTAGGAGTAATGCTGCTATGACAGCTCTGAAATTTTAGACATTATTCTTATCATCATACCAAGAGAGAATTGGAGCAATATTCCATTTTTCATTACTCTTTACAGATAAACTGTAAAAAACTATTTTTACACAAGGATGGGGGACTCTCAAAGGAAAACTCTATTGACAAACGTCTGAGAAGGTCTCTCACCCCACCACCAAAAAAAAAAAAAAGAACTTGAAGAAGTTTCTGTTACTGCTTTCAACTGTGTAGCCATGTCTATTAAAAGCCACTTGTAAATAGCTAACTTCAGCTCTGGCATGCCATAGATTAGCCATATTTGTTTTCCAGGGAAGATTATAAATAGAGGGGGAAGGGGGGAGTGAAACAGAATGTATTTTGCAAATGAGCCCAGATGGAAAACTAACAGATGGCCATGCACTGTATTTTGTGTGTTCAGACCTACATTTAAATTAAAATTTTTCATAATTATGATTAACGTCTGTAGCAGCACTAGTTTTCCTGTGGTGGCATCATATATCATGTATAGGAGGTATTGAATAGAACATTCTCATGAAAAGGTTGCAGACTTTATACAAATTTTGGTACTTGCCTGCCCTTCACTTAAGAAGGAAACAAAACAAAACCTCACTCAGCAACGACGGCAAGTGCTGAGAAAACTTCAATGCAAGTGGACTTTCTATAATAAGCCCGTCTGCCGCCATCTGGCTTTTCCTCCCATGTTAAAACTCAAAGCCAGTCATTCTGTGCAGAGGGGGAAATAATGGGCTCTTATTTGCATGGCTATATTTTTTTTTAGATTCTGATGTGAAGAGTTTTCTTTGGGATCACACACGTTTTTTGATTCTCATCGATATAAGCATTATTTTCTAATGGTAGATATCTCATCTTATATGTTATCCGGTCTCATCTGCTAACATCCTTTACCCCTTCCCGTTGGTAACTCTGCGTCTTCTTATTTTCCCAGCCTTCTTAGAGGTCGGCAGTGTTGAGCAGGGTCCATGAAATGTCTTTCCATCCAGAATCAGGAGCTGGAGTCTGCACAATGAAAGTGTGAAGCCTGACTCGCTCTTTCTAGAACCTTTGGTCAGCTGAGTGGACGTTGTGCTAACTCAGATTCTAGATGTATAAAATGGGGGGGGATCTCACTTCTCTTCAGAAGGTGTCTGATCTACTCTTCCCAGTTTTGCTCTGCCATGGTGCTGTGCCCTGGGGTGTATCCAGGCTGCCTCCCGTTTGGGTGTCTCCTTATTCTTGCCTCCTGCTCCTCTGACATACTCTTCCCCTCATTTTGGATTTTTGCCTCCATCACAACATCACAAGTGTGCTCAGTTTTGACTTACAACACTGTCTCAAAGTTGGCATTTTGCCTTGAGCAGGATTCTTCCTTCCCCGACATAATTTTTCTTTCCTGGTATGAGAGATATCAGTCACAGTTCTGCTGTTTGGCTCCAACACAACACGGTCCTCGAGGTGACTCCTCCGAGGCCCTCCACTGGCCAGGGTCCCCTCTAGAGGGAAAGACCTTGGTGAGGAGCTCCAGCTGGACAGACCAGCTCATGTATCGCCCTAGGATGACACTGACCACAGCAGGTCTACGCATAGGAGGGGATTTTTCTTTACTGATATCCTACAGCTGCTGCATTTTGATCCAGGCAGCAAATAATATTGACAAACATTCCGAATTTACATGGTGGTAAGACCCAAGGTTTACTGTTGGGACACTAGTTTATTCATATTAACAACATCCATTGAATCTGGAAAGTGGAGTTGAAGAAACTTTGATTTATGCTTTCTGGTTTTGCATTGGAAATTTTACCCTCTAAATACACTAGAGAGAATTGAGTGCAAGGTAAAGATGGGAGTGTAGACAACACAACTGCTTTAGGATATTTCACTTACAATTTGGAAAAGTTAAGCTAACATTTTGAAAAAAACTCATTTGTCCCTTTTCAGGTTCTCAAGAACCTGAAAAGGATAAATGAGAGGGACTAAACAGCAGCTGCCCATTTATAAGTCAAACCAGCAGCTTTGTTCTATGAATATTTTAAAATATCCAGTGTGCCTGTTCATTGGAGAATGAGCATATATTTGATGCCAAAAAAGAAGTCTCGGAAGAGCTGCTGAGCACTTAACAACATCACTAATTACTTGTGTAATGTTTGGCAAACAGTCAAAACCAGAATTTTTTTCTAGGAAACATATTTTTACACATTTGTCCTACCTACAAAAATAACCAGTTGAGATGCATATATTTTCACTTGCACATGTTTGCATTGCTGAGGCATAAACCAGCTCTCCCTTAGAAGGTTCGTTTCAAAGTTATTAGCTACTTCATAAGCCCAGCAAACCTGGGAGCCCACAAGCATATGCTTTGCATTGAAACACCAGCTTGGTAATCAAACGAGGAGCAATCTAATATGAGCTTTCAAGGCAGGTGAATTTGACCGTAAATCATGGTTCTGCACATAGGTTTGTATTTTCTATTCTTAATTACATCTGTGCAAATCTCCATTTGTTTATCGTTGCCTAATACAGCGTGTGGGCTATTTGCATTGCCAGAGGCACGTTTCCATGGTGTGCACTTCTCCCAGGGGAAAAAAAAAATTGGCTCAACCATTAATTCGAATATTAAGTACAAAAAGGGATATAGAAGTGAATGCTCTTCAGTTCAGCAAATACTTGTGGAACACCTGTGCAAAGTGCTGATAGGTAGACCCAGGAAATCCATTTCACCTAAACTCACTGAAGCTCTATTTCCTCACCTATAAAATGGAAGTAAGAGGGGGGGAAAAAAGAAGTATTCCTTTGAAGTGCTATATAAATACGAGTAAGAGGTAGTAAATTACGATCCAATACTTTTTTGTTTTGTCAACATCACTTAATTACAGATATTTTTCGGTGGACTTTGTGAATGTGATGGGAACAAACATAGAAGGCAGTTGCTTTTACATTCAAGTTACCTATTATTTTTTACTTTTACCCATCTTATATTATCTGAGAAAGGATTTATGATAGCCAATGCCAGTCAAAAGTGTGTGTGATGTACAAGCAATATGACCTCGGGGTACGTTTTTTATTTGGGAGATGCTACCGGTTTTGTGATAACAGAAAGAAAGCAGGGGGCTGGTTAGCTATACGTAAGTTTAAGGAAAGGTAAAAAAAGAAGACTTTCAGATGGCTTCTTGGTGACTCAGTGGGTTTCCTCAGATAGACAAGAAAGCAAGGAACACCAACAGATGATTCACATGGTATTGAAAATGACATGTCTAAGTGTAGCCTCTCTGGAACTGTATCTGCCTGTAAAATGGAAATCTACATGTCCTACCTATCACACAGTGTCCTTAGGAAGATCCAAACCCATACTGTATGTGAAAGCTCTTTATAAATACCGACCAGCCAGGTCTTCATTATTTTCCTCTTAATCTGAGTTTAGGAGATGAGAAACCAGGCGTTAAAGAGCATTAATAGATATCCTTCCTCAAAGGAATAGGAATAAATGAGTAAGCCAAGAGACACCTTGGGTTCCACCTGACTTTGACATTTACATCCTAATTACCCACGATGTTGTCTCCTCATGGCCATCTGAGCAGTGAGGGTGATGTATAATGGCAAGAATAAAGCTGGATCCTGCCCGTCAGCGACAGAATGAGAAAGCAAAAGTAAGTTGTCAATTCAGACCTCCAGTTCTTCCTCTGTAACATAAAGATTCTGGGTCACATGCTCTCTGAGAGCTCTTCTAACTCTGATAGTCCCTAAGTCAGAGAATAAATGAGTGCTCGTATATGTGTGTGGAGGTGAGTGATGACATCAGTGATATCATGGGGACCTTCTCTTCATAATCATGAGGGCTGAGCATCAGAAGATTCTCCTAACACAAGGCAGTTGGGAGCCGTGCTGTAGGGCCTAAGGGTGGCCTTCTCAGGTGGCCACTAAGGGTTAGAGAAGCTTGTTCTGAAAAGCCAGGTCTTTTGCAGGCCCAGCTCATTGGCTAAGAGCCTGCCATTCATTAGTCCCTTATCAGTGTCACTAGTCTCCTTCACATGCACTACACAAGTGTGATTTCCCCAGGTTACCCCAGCCATTGCAGTGGCAGAAAATCATATTTGCAACGGCCTTTAAAGGGTGTTTCAGATTAGAAGTGGACCTCGATTTATGGCCTCAGAAGCCACAGGCAATTGACCTTCTCCATTTAAGAATCTCGCTTGAGAAGAGTCAGAAAATGCTTCTATATCCTTTTTTCTTTTTCCTGTGCTTCTCTCATCTGCCCATATTCTTTCCTTTACTCATCCACTCATTAACTTATTAAGTAATTCCTTCATTAGTGTTCTTTCTAAAGAGCCATTTGCTGTTGAAACCTTGGTCAGTTTAGTAATTGCTGATAGACTGGAGACCTGGGTCATTTTTGGAAAATGGCCTCCCAAAGTGGCTTTCTCTTGCCAGAATATAAAGTCATAATTAGAAATGTAAGTTCTGAATTGAGCTGAAGAGGAAGATGTGGGTAAGAAAACTATTACTTTGAAGAACGAAGAGGTTAAGTAATTTGCCCAGGGTCCCTAAGTGGCAGGGTTGGAATTCAAACCCCAGTCTTCCTGATGCCAAATCCTGTATTTTTCCAGGAACCCCACACCATCAATAGGGATGAAAATTATCCAGAAAAGCAGCCACTCACTAAAAGCTTCCTTCCTGCCTGCAGAGTTTCCAAAAGGCACCACATCCTTGTGCTTTTTAATCCCGGGGATGCTCTTCATGACTGAATCATTGCAGCAGTAACTGAGTCTTAGGTCCTAACCTGCTGGCCTCAGCACCTTTATAAGCCTGCATTCTACAGTCGTTGCACTACATGGCCCTGATTTAACATTTTTCTACATTTTATATTCAGGATAAGTTGATTTCCTGGGAAATCATGATAGAGAGGCTTCATCACAATATGCTGAGTTTGATGCACTTAGTACTTGGGGTTTGTAACATCGGGTGTGCATGTCCTAAGAGCTTCCCTCTCTGTTGTCTGAAGGCCTTACTTCTTGGGTGGTCTTGGCAGTGGCAGCAGAAACCTTCACAGCAGAGCACAGGAAATCTTTCCATTAATATCAAGTAGCAGAGCTGGAGATACCTGCCAGTAGCCCAGTGTGTAATCAGAGTTGTGGGTCATGCAGAGAAACTTCTTTTTCTTGAGAATTAAATGGCCAAGTATCTAGTTGTAGTCTGGCATTCACTAAAATAGGTTCTATGTGACAGGGCTTTTTAATTGATCTCTGGTGTTTTGGGGACTGCCCTTTTCCATTTTATTTTGCCAGAGGTTGCTTTATAGAGGGAGTATAAATCCTAAGTAACTGACACAAGTGTGTGAGAACTGTCTCATCTCTTTCTCTTCTGGAAACTAACGGATTAGTTTCAGCTCTCATGTGCTGGGCTTGTGAGGAATAACTTCATTTAACGTTGTGTCAGGTTTTGGAGGCCCATGTGTTGCTGAACCTTTGCAGAAGAGAAGTGGGATGTCATTATGTATCATGTCCTTGGTTGGTCCTAGTTATGGTCAAACCACTCAAACCAGATCCATGTGGCCCGTTCAGGATGACAGCTCTCTGTAGCTTCCTGGCAGTGTTTGCCCCTAAGTTTCGTAAGTATCTCCTCTGCTTCATTCACCTCTGAACTTTGCTTGCCAAGGACTTGCTGTCTCCATGCTAGTCCTGCCAGGAAGCAGGTCTGTGATGGTTACTCTCATGTGTCAACTTCACTGGGATAGGGGCTACCCAGACATTTGGTCAAACATTATTCTGGGTATATAAGTGAGGGTGTTTCTGGATGGGATTAGCATTTGAATCAATAGACTGAGTAAAGCAGATTGTCCCTCCTCATGTAGGTGGGCCTCATCCAGTCTCTTGAAGGCCTGAATAAAACAAAAAGCCTGACCCTCCTGGGAGTAAGGGGAAATCCTCCTGCCTGACTGCCTTTCAAGTTGGGGCACAGCATTTTTGTTTTGTTTGGTTTTGTTTTTCTTTTTTAAAAATTGAATTATAGTTGACTTACAATATTATATTAGTTTCAGGCATATGACATAGTAATTCAGTATTTTTAGATAACACTTTATACAAAGTTATTATAAAATATTGACTATATTCCCCATGCTGTACATTACATCCTTGTAACTTATTTATTTTATACTTAGTAGTTTGTACCTCTTAATCCCCTCCACTAATTTTGCCCCTTCTCCCACCCCCTCCCCTCTGGTAACCACTAGTTTTTTCTCTGTATCTGTGAGTCTGTCTCTGTTTTGTTATATTTGTTCATTTGTTTTATTTTTTAGATTCCACATGTAAGTGAAAGAATACAGTATTTGTCTTTCTGTCTGGCTTTTCACTAAGTATAATACCCTCCAGGTTCATCCATGTTGTCACAAATGGTAAAATTTCATTCTTTATTTATGGCTGAATAACAGTCTATTGTGTATATATACCACACTTTACCCATTCATCTGTTGATAGACACTTAAGTGGCCTACATATTTTGGCTATTGTAAATAATTCTGCAGTGAACATTGGGGTGCATATGTCTTTTTGAATTCGTGTTTTTCTTTTTTTCGGATATACACCCAGGAGTGGAATTGCTGGATCATACAGTAGTTCTGTTTTTAATTTTTTGAGGAGCCTCCATACTGTTTTCAACAGTGGCTGCACCAATTTACATTGCCTCCAACAATACATGAAGATTTTCCCCTTTTTCTCCATATGCTTATGAAAGGACACATAGGTTTTTTTCATGCCTTTAGACGTAAACTGAAACATCAGCTCTTCTGGGTCTTCAACTTGCAGATCTTGAGACTTGTCTGCTTCCATAATTGCATGAGCCAATTCCTTATAATAAATCAATCTCTCTCTCTCTCCTATTGGTTCTGTTTCTCTGAAAATCCTAATACAAAGGCATAGCTCTTCTCTGCTGCTGCCATTCACAGATCTCTCTCCTCATTCTCCTCTTCTCTTGCCAAGGCTTGCACTCCTACTTCTGTCAAACTTCTGGCCAAGATAACTGAATATGTACAAGTGTCTCCTTGTATTAGTGTCCTAGGGCTACTGTAATAAAGTAACAAACTGAGTGTCTTAGAACAACAGAAATTTACTTCCTCACAGTTATGGAAGCTAGAGGTCTGAAATCAGATGTCAGCAGGGCCAGGCTCTCTCTGAAGGATCTAGGGAAAGATAGTTAATTGCCTCTTGCAGATTCTGGTGGATGCTGGCAACCTTTGGTGTCCTTGGCTTGCAGCTACATTAGGAATTTCTGCCTTTGTCTTTACATGGCTGTCTTCCCTCTCTATGTGTCTCTAATTTCTCTTTTTATAAGATGTCCAAAGACATCAGTCTTTGGAGTAGGGACCACCTGAATCCAGTATGACCTCACCTTAACTAAATACGTCTGCAAAGAATCTTGTAGACTATTTCTATTCCCTATGAGAATTATCTCTTATACATGTACACACACACACACACATACACACACAGAAAACACACCCTGCCCTTGAGATAATATTCACAGAGCCAGCTGTGACACATGCTTGAACATAGAGTAGGAAGAATATAAAATAAAGATAAATGATAGATGATCATTTCTCAAAATATGTTTCTGATTCATTGGTAAGAAGTGTCTACTATTAGAAAGCATTGCACAGTATAACACTTATTTTGACATGCTCAGAAATGACTCCTGCCACAGCTAGATCCCTTAGGATACAAAGGAGTCATACGACGCTCCCTTTGATGCTAGAGGCATATGTCAAGGTTCCAGGGCAACGTGGGAGTAGTATGAAAAGTTACCTCATCAGCTGCACGGTCAGCCTTCCCGTGGCCATATCTGGTTGCTTCTAGCCTCTCCTGTAGTCCCCCATTCAATCTGCTGTGGCTATGGTAGCAGAGTTGGTTTTACTAACCAGGAATGTTAGGTGAAAAGATCAGCATTCCTCAAGAGGTGCCAAGTACTTGGCTGCCAACTAACACTTTTGGGGAGGCTCCACTCAGCCTGTCCAATTCACTTCCATTTTCTATTCCCAACTCAACGTTTGTGTTCTCCAGTCAAAGCTAAAGTTCAGTATGATTTTTGGAGTCATCTGGATGTTTTATGGGGTTGAGAGTCATACGCTCAAGATAAACTCACCTCTGGGAGTTCCCTGGTGGTCTAGTGGTTAGGACTCGGTGTTTTCACTAACATGGCCCAGGTTCAGTCTCTGGTGGGGGAACTGAAATCCCATAAGCTGTGGCTGGCAAAAAAAAAAAAAAAAAAATTATGAAAGATAAGCTCACCTCTCTGGTGCAGGTTCATCAGTGAAGATGACTGAGAACCTCTCCCATCTCCAAACTCTCCTTCTCCCAGCATCCTTTTGGGGTTGAGCCCTTATAAAAGACAAATATACATGTCAGTCCCAAACTCCTTAACTATCCCTCCCCCCACTGCTATATTTAAAATAGAGAACCAACAAGGACCTACTGTATAGCACAGGGAACTCTGCTCAATATTATGTAACAACCTAAATGGGAAAAGAATTTGAAAAAGAATAGATACATGTATATGTATAACTGAATCACTTTGCTGTACACCTGAAAGTAGCACAACATTGTTAATCACCTACACTCCAATATAAAATAAAAAATAAAAAAAAGACAAATGTAAATCTAAATACAAACAGAATAACTCAGTCCTCAGCAGCCAGAAAATATAAATAATTAATGTCACTCTAACAGTTACACTCCAAGTTCCAGTGTCATTCTTACCTGCTTGCTCATATAGGATCACTCTTCAAAGACCCGCTCTCCCCCAAGTATTTCAGGGAATCCACATAAGATTATATCAGACACTGCAGCAAACACCTCATCTGCCTCACCTCATATCCTGTAGACAGCATTTTACTCCAGTCATTAATGTCAGAGCCACCTTTACAGGTGTAACCTGAGAGCATGTAGCCTCAGCTGCACCAGGAATCTTTTGTTTTCTGTCAGGGACTTCTGCCATTCTGAGTATTGTCTAAGGGAAAGGTACTCCCACATGTATAAAACCTGGACCAGTGGGGGATGAGAGTCATGCATAAATGTTTCCATCTTCCGTGATCCCTCAAATGGGTAATTCTGAGGAGAATTCTACATGGCATTTCAGAGACTTCCAGTAGGATGGATCGTCAATTACCCAAGTGGTGATCAATTCAGTAATATATTTTTGTACTGGTGTTTCCACCCTCCCTATTCAATCTTTCCAGCCCCCAACTCCTGTTCCCTGGGACTACCATACACAAGCCCTTGACTTGAGCTCTACTTTCTGGGGGAAACACATATGCTAAAGACATTGCTTCTTTGCGACAAATACAGAGTAATATCGACCATATTCTTTCTCTTTAGCTCAACTTCAGCTAGTCAAAATACGCATGCTACTCACGAACCTTCCTGAAGGAATCTCCCTGTTGCCTCTGCTAATAGTATCCCACATAAGGTTGTTCATGTGTTAAGCTACTTCCTCGAAATGTTCTAAACCAGGAGAACTGAGGAGAACCATCTCCTCCCTAACTCTGAGCTGCACTTTGTCACTGCCTCCTACAACAAGTCAACTTGGTTAAGAATGTTAAAAAGCCTCTGGTGAAAGTAGCTCCTCCATCTTTTGGTGTCATTTCTTTCTAAACACAGAAAGCAGCCCAGACCAGGAGGACATACACAGAAAAGCTACATGTCAAATATTTCCTCTAGTCTCTCGATCATTATCCTACCTCTCACCACCCCCCTCTTACAAAAACAAACATACCAAATTCTTCACTTCTCTTTTAGTCAAAGCAAAAATTTGCATGTTACCAATACGTACAAACAACTGTATGTTGAACTAAGAGGGTGGTGGGGAAGAGGGTCGTTTGTGATTCTGCCCTGAATCAGCCAAATTCTGACTCTCATGTGCTATATTAGTGAATTTTTAAATTTCTATTTATTTTTAAAAATTTTTATACAATTTTGAAAGGTTACTTTCCATTTACAGTTATTACAAAATATTAGCTATATTCCCCATGTTGTACAATACATCCTTGAGCCTGTCTTACACACAGTACTTTAGACCTTCCACTCCCTCAACCCTATATTGCCCCTCCCCATTGATAACCACTAGTTTATTCTCCATCTGTGAGTCTGCTTCTTTTTTGTTATATTCACTAGTTTGTTGTATTTTTCAGATTCCATATATAAGTGATATCATACATGGTTTATCTTTCTCTGTCTGACTTACTCCACTTAGCATAATACCCTCCAAGTTCATCCATGTTGCTGCAAATGGCAAAATTTTCACTCTTTTTTACAGCTGAGTAGTATTCCATTTTATATATATATACCACATCTTCTTTATCCATTCATCTGTTAATGGACACTAAGGTTGCTTCCATATCTAGGCAATTGTAAATAATTCTGCTATGAACATTGGGGTGCATGTATCTTTTCAAATTAGTGGTTTTGTTTTGTTTGTTTGTTTTTCTGGATATATACCCAGGAGTGGAATTGCTGGGTCATATGTTAGTTCTCTTTTTAGTTTTTGGAGAAACCTCCATACTGTTTTCCATAGTGGCTGCACCAACTTACATTCCCACCAACAATGTATGAGGGTTTTCTTATCCACATTCTCGGCAACATTTGTTAATTGAGTTCTTTTTGATGATAGCCATTCTGATGGGCGTGAGGTGCTATCTCACTGTGGTTTTGATTTGCATTTCCCTGATGATTTGAGATGTTGAGCATGTTTTCATGTGCCTGTTGACCATCTGCATTTCCTCTTTGGAAAAATGTCTATTCAGTTCTTGCACCCATTTTTTAATTGAGTTGTTCATTTTTTTTTAAATTTTATTTATTTATTTATTTATTTATTTATTTATTTATTTATTTATTTATTTATTTATTTATGGCTGTGTTGGGTCTTCGTTTCTGTGCGAGGGCTTTCTCTAGTTGCTGCAAGTGGGGGACTCTTCATCGCGACGCGCGGGCCTCTCACTATCGTGGCCTCTCTTGTTGCAGAGCACAGGCACCAGATGCGCAGGCTCAGTAGTTGTGGCTCACGGGCTTAGTTGCTCCATGGCATGTGGGATCGTCCCAGACCAGGGCTCGAACCCGTGTCCCCTGCATTGGCAGGCAGATTCTCAACCACTGCGCCACCAGGGAAGCACAAGTTGTTCATTTTTTTGATGTTGAGTTGTGTGAGCGATTTATATATGTTGAATATTAATCCCTTATCAGTCACATCATTTGCAAATATTTTCTCCCATTCAGTAGGTTGTCTTTTTGTTTTATCAATGGTTTCCTTTGCTGTGCAAATGCTTTTAAGTTTAACTAGGCCCCATTTGTTTATTTTTGCTTTTATTTCCTTTACTTTAGGAGATGGACCCAAAAATATACTGCTGTGATTTATGTCAAAGAGTATTGTGCCTATGTTTTCCTCAAGGAGGTTTATGGTATCTGGTCTTACATTTAGGTCTTTAATCCATTTTGAGTTTATTTTTGTATATGGTGTTAGAGAATATTCTAATTTCATTTTTTTACATGTAGCTGTCCAGTTTTTCCAGCACCACTTATTGAAGAGACTGTCTTTTCTCCATCGTATATTCTTGACTCCTTTGTCAGAGATCAATTGACCATAAGTGCGTGAGTTTATTTCTGGGAGTTCTATTCTGGTCCATTGATCTATGTGTCTGTTTTGTGTGTGAATTTTTGCTTTCTATTTTTATAGAAATTTTACTTGTATACATATAAAAGCCAGTTCTTCAAGTTAGTTACCAAAAGTAACAGTTTCTTCCCTCCCCCACCATTTGCCTTTTTTAAAGGTAATCTTTAAAATTTCTACTCATTTAACCCTTTCACACCTTATGTCCATATGTCTAAAAAATGTATCAATACAGTATGCTAACACATATATATGGAATCTAAGGGGGAAAAAAAAGGGTCATGAAGAACCTAGGGGCAAGATGGGAATAAAGACACAGACCTACTAGAGAATGGACTTGAGGATATGGGGAGGGGGAAGGGTAAGCTGTGACAAAGTGAGAGAGTGACATGGACATATATACACTACTAAACGTAAAATAGATAGCTAGTGGGAAGCAACCACATAGCACAGGGAGATCAGCTCGGTGCTTTGTGACCACCTAGAGGGGTGGGATAGGGAGGGTGGGAGGGAGGGAGATGCAAGAGGGAAGAGATATGGGAACATATGTATATGTATAACTGATTCATTTTGTTATAAAGCAGAAACCAACACACCATTGTAAAGCAATTATACTCCAATAAAGATGTTTAAAAAAAAACAAAAAACAATAATTGTTAATTTTTAAAAGATATTATTATGTCTTTCTTTCTGATTTAGGAATATGAAGAGTTTTCACTTCAACTCTAGCACTAAAACACTTATACTTTTTCCTTCCCCTATCCTCCCAATAAAGTTATATCACAATTTATTTGTGTCAGTACTCAGTGTTTACTTTACTATGACTGTGAAAATGCTATTCAGAGCTAAGAAACTACGATAGGAATTTTTTCCCTGCAATACTTTTTCCTTTGCCTGGAGTTAATAATTTTTTTGCTTTTTAATTTGTGTAGTTTTGAGTATATTTATCACTATTTCAGCCCCAAACTTTCTGCCAACTATTTAAATATGCTGTTAACCAATTTGCACATGAAGCATTCCAACTGTTTCATCTTCTTGGAGAATTCTCTCCTGGAGCCTTCTGACATGCTCCAGCTGGACTAGTTGCCAATCAACTACTTGACAGCCCTTTTATGGAAGTCTCCTTTCACCATCATCAGACAACATTACCTTTCATCTGTGTCAACTCTTCTGTTTCCTGTACTCCATGCTTTTCACTGCTTGATTTGCTCTCATATTGCTGGAGGTCATCTTCTAAGAGACTCCTGAAAAGTCATTCATGGGAGATAAATTATTTAAGATTGTGCATGTCTGAAAATATTTTTATTCTATCCCAATACTTGATTAATGTTTAGCTGGGTATAGAATTTTAGGTTGGAAGTCATTTTCCTTTAGAATTTTGAAGGTGTTTCTCATTTTCTTCTATTTTCCTATGTTAGTCTTAACAAATTTAAAACTATATTGATTACTAATCCTTTATGTGAGCCCTAATTTGTTTTCTTAGCTGGAAGATTTTAGGGCCTGTTCTTTGTCTGGAAGATTTTAGGGCCAGTGTTTTTAAATTTCACTATTACTTTGCTATGAGTCTGTTTTTATTCACTATTCTAGGTAGTCAGTGAACCCCTTTAATCTGGAAAGCCATGTTCTAATCCTGAAAATTTTGCTCAAATAGTATCATTACTCTTTCCTCTGTGTTTTCTATTTTCTCTTCTGGAACTGTAACTTACTAAATCTCCTGTTCTGTCCTCTATTTTTTTTTTTTTTTTTTTACTTTATCTACCAAGGTTTTTTTTTTTTTTTATTGTATCATCTTTTCAGGCTTTCAGTTGAGTTTTTCATTTCTGCTATAATTTTTTATGGCTTGCTAAAAACTAGTGTTATTCTCGGAATATTTCTTTTTTATATAGCATTCTGTTCTCTTTTTGTGGTTGCAATATTTTCTATCTCTGAGGTTACTAAGGAAAATAATATTTAACTTTTTTTCTCATTTCAGTGTCTCTTTACTCCAAGTTGCCTTTTTCTATTTTGTTGGTGTTGACCTTTCTTGTTAGGGGCTTTCCTCTGAATTTTTGTAATTTTTTGATTGTCTTCTTACATGAGAATGAAAGAGTACAAACTCAGTGGGATTGGAGAAACTTATGTAGGGGTTTTGGACTGTGACCTGCTTGTGCCATTGTATGCAGGAATTCTTAATGTCGCATCATTCCTCTTGTATCCTTGTTTAGATCCTCCAGAGAAAACACTTTCCACATCCTACCTGGAGGATAAAAAGCCTGGTGCAAGAATTCTGGAACCCTAGTAGGGAAGATAGCTGGGAGTCTCAGCATCTTGTAAGTATATGTTCACTTAATTTCCTATTTTCATCATGAAACAACTGTTGAGAATGTGGAGAAGCAATCATACATTCTTATGGGATGTAATTGCCAAAACTTGGAAACACCTAAGATATCCTTCAATAGGTGAATTGATAAACAAATTGTGGTACATCCATTCAATGGAATATTATTTAGCAATAAAAACAAATGAGCTATCAAGCCATGAAAAATACATAATGAACCTAAAATACAGATTACTCAGTGGAAGAAGCCAGTCTGAAAAGTCTATGTATTTTATGATTCCAATTATATGACATTATGGAAATGGAAAGCAAAATGATCAGTGGTTGTCAGGAGTTTGGGGACAAGAGAGGAGGGATGAGTGGGTGAAGCACAAGGGATTTTTAGGCGGTGAACCTATTCTGTATGCTACTACAATGCCAGATACCTGAAACCATGCATTTGTCAAAACCCACAGAACTTTACAGCCAAAAGTAAACTTTAATCTATGTACCTTTTAAAAAATCAATTAAGAGGTCAGAGATCTCAAGAAGGAAAGCAGACTGTGACAAGCAAATCTAACTTTATTACAAATGTAAGAAACAACCTCACTGAAAGGAACGGGGGGAAGCTGCTGACCTAAGTAGCTTTGGAATGAGTAGAGTCTGTAGGACTAAAGCAAAAGGAAATGTATATAAGCACTGCACTCTAGTTAATAAAGTTGTTTCCTATGGGGATAGAGCTTAACAAATCTGATATATAAGTATACATGCTATACGTGTATACTGGAATTGAAAAATTAAGTAATTGTATGACAGATGGTGTGACCCAGGATTTTTACTGTTACAGTAGGAATCTACAGTTAAGCAAGGGAAGGAGGCTAGGATGGTCCATGTGGTAATGAATTAGAGTTTGAGACATTATTATGTACTCATGTTTAATGTAATATAGATACAGATAACATATGAAAATATTTATGGATATAAGTTTATTACTTGGGTTAATATCTATACATATAGTCCTTGCTCTGTCAGTTGAGAGACCCTACAAGCAAGAGTACCCAGTAAAAGCAATTAAACCTAGCACCTATATCTTGGTTTCTAATATCATTCTCCAATAAATGGAACAAGGGGTGCTTGGAGAAATCATTGATTTTGGACCTAGAGTAGGAAATACATACAAGATGAGCCTGGAACACATTAGAGTGGCAGAAAGTAAGGAAGAACTAAAAACACAAAACAAAACAAAAAACCTACATTGATGGAATTTTGCCAAAGGGACAAAAGACAACTCATTCCAACTTAAAGAGCTCCTAATGGCCAAAGCTGGAACAATTTGAGCAGCAAAAATAAATAAACTAGCATTGTACCATACCCCAAAGTATAAAATAAATATCTCTTAGTCCATACCACATATAAATAAATGATTGAATAAATAAGTGAGGAAGAAGAGACAAACCTCCCATGCAGAAGAATTTTAAAGTAATTTATAATTAAGTATTCCATCCTCAGAAAGGGAGACCGTACCACTGCACTCCTTAAGTGTGGGCTGCACATGGTGACTTCCTTCCAAAGAGTAGAGTATAGAAATGAGGAGAATGGTACTTTACAGAGGAGAAATCTGTCATACAATAACTCAACCAGGTGATTAGGGTCAATATCTAGAGTGTTAAATCACATTGAAAGCACATACCCTTGTTATGATGTGATGAAAAAGTCACTTTACTTCTGTTATTGTCTTCCCCTAAACCCATTACTCCAGTCTAGTAATGAGACAAACATCAGAAAAATTCCAGTAGAGGGGCATCCTACAAAACACTTGACCAGTACTGGTCAAAACTGTCAAGTTCATCAAAAATAAGGGAAGTCTGAGAAACTGTCTCAGCCAAAAGGAGCCTAAGGAGACATGACAAGTAAATGTGATGTGGTTGTCTGGAAGAAATCCCAGAATAGAAAAAGAAATTAGGTGGAAAGTAAGGAAATCTGAATAAACTATGGACTTTAGTTAACAGTAATGTTTCAGTTTTGGTTCATTAGCTGTAACAAATATACCACACTAATATGTTAATAACAGGGAAAACTACCTGAAGAAATATATAGGAACTCTCTCCAAACTTTCTGCAAATCTATAACAGTTCTTAAAAAAATAGTATATTTTAATAAAATTTAAACATGGAGAAAAGTATCCTATCTCAATAACTCCCCATCAGATATTTAGTAGTTTGTCTTTTACATCTCCAAAATAAATTGTTCATACACCTTAATTGTCAAACACCTGACATTACAGTCATTTGCTTCCTTATTCATTTAATCCGTTACAATGATAGATTATATAGCAATTTTGGTACCTTAATACACTCTCAAAGCCAATCACAAAAATCTTTAAAAAGTTATCTAAATAGGGACTTCTCTGGCGGTCCAGTGGTTAAGACACGGCACTTCCAATGCAGGGGAGGTGGGTTTGATCCCTGGTTGGGGAACTAAGATCCCACATACCATGCGGTGTGGCCAAAGAAAGAAAGAAGCAAGGAACTTCAGTGGAGAAAAGAATTTTTTAAAAAAGTTATCTCAATAAACCAACACCAAGGCATCTATGCTTCTTCCTATTAAAAGTGAAAACTCTATACTGTAGTGAAGGGAGAAGCTAAATATTTTATGTAAATATAGGCTCCACATTATAGCAATATAAGTACCTACATTTTTTTAAAGTTCTTAAGAGTTATACCAAAAATAATTAAAAGGTTATTAATTAGAATCTTAAGATTCATTGTTTTCTTTAAGGGGTCTTTTCTAAATAAGAAGATAAAATAGAAAAACAAGATCAGATTGTATCTTGCTGGGAGCAAGTAATCATAAGTAATCCTCTCCCAATTAAAATTATAGCAATAGTAGTTCTATTAACTTCAAAAATATTTACTGAGAGCAAATTATGTATAAAAGTATATAAATATCTACTAGGCAACTAATTGATGTGTTTCATTTTTTTCCTTCCATCATATATCAAGTGGGTACTTATTGTTTAAATATCATGTGAGAGCCTGGAGCTCAGAAGAAGGCCAGGCTAGAAGAGGATTTAGTGGTCTTCTCCCTACAAGTGATGATTATAGCAGTGGGAGGAGATAACCTCTTCCACTAAATGCCCCTAGAAAAGAGAAGGGAAGGAATGATAAAGAACAAGAAGGTGCCAACAATAATGTTTCGTAGCAAATTATCACAAAACTCAATGGCATATAGTATTTCTTCTCATGCTCATGGGTCTTCAGTTTGACTGAAGGTTAACACATGTAGGCTTTGCTCTAAGGCTCAGGCTGAGGGGACAGAAGCTACCAGGAGAACATCTTTTCAAGGCAATTACAGAAGTACAGGCATACTTCGTTTTATTGCCCTTTGCAAATACTTCGTTTTTTACTAATTGAAGGTTTGTATCAACCCAACATCGAGCAAGTCTATCACTGCCATTTTTTCAACAGCATTTGCTCACTTTGTGTCTCTTTGCACATTTTGGTAATTCTTGCAGCATTTAAAACTTTTTCATTGTTTTTATATTTGTTATGGTGATCTATGATCAGTGATCTTTGATATTACTATTGCAAAAAGTTGACTCACTAAAAACTCAGATGATGGTTAGCATTTTAAAATTAAGGTACCACACTGGTGTTTTAGACATAATACTTTTGCACACTTAATAGACTACAGTATAGTGTAAAACTCACTTTTATATGCACTGGGAAACCAAAAATTTAGTGTGACCCCCTTTATCGAGATATTCACTTTATTGTGGTCATCTGGAACTGAACACTCAGTATGTCCAAGGTCTGCCTGTACTAGAAGGCAAGCTAATTCTGCAAACACATTTAAACTTCTCTTTGGGTCAAGTACACTAAACATAACATTGACCAAAGAATGGCTAAGCTCAAAGTCAGGGGGTATAGAAGTATACTCCACTTCTACTGAGAGTGACTACAAAGTCACAATATACTGGACATAGATATGGGGAAAGGTGAAGAACTGGAAAAAAGAAAAAGAAGGTGAAGGACCAAGAACAGGATATTGAGAAATGTCTACATTTAGGGAGCAGTAGACTAAAATAATTCAGTGAAGAAAACTAAAAGTTTACTAGTGTTAAGTCAGGGCAAATTCACACCAAGAGCTATGTTCTAGATTATTGTGTCACAAAGTTTGGACATCTATCAAGGGATCTACAAGTGGTATGTTAGTGAAAAAAATGAAGAAAACAATCTTATTCACACATTTTTTACAAATTTGAAACATAAGGTAAATCATGATTTTTCCATAAAATCCTATTGTGCTTTTAAATGTCATTATTTTCTTAACAGGTGGCATTCATCTTGGCTAGAGAAATTTTTTCCTGTCCATTTTCTTTATTTTTTTTAATAAGCCTTATTAAAATATAATTTACATTTTAAAAATTCACTAATTTTAAATGTGAAGTTTGAGTAGTTTTGACAATTGTGTATAGTTATGTAGCCACTAGCATTATCAAGATATTGAACATTTGCATCACCCCAAATAGTACCCTTGTACTGCTTTGCAGTCAATTCCCTTTCTGCTTTCCCAGGATCTGACAACAACTGATTGACTCTCTATCACTATGGCTTTACATTTTCTAGAACTTTATATAAATGGAGTCATGTAGGTTTTTTGGGCCTTGATCAATAATAATAGCATAATTATTTTGTGATTCATCCATAGTCACATGCATCAGTAATTTGTTCCTTTTCATTGCTGAGTAGCATCCATTATACGGATGTACTGTAATGTGTTTATTCATTTACCAGTTTATGGACATTAGGATTATTTTCATTTTGAGGGTATTACTAATACAGCTTCTATGTGACCTAGCTCTGAAGTCCATGCTCTTAACGTTTATGGTGATATCTCCTCAATGGAGTTTCTGTGAACATTCAGGTACACATCTTCATGTGGACAGATATTTTTATTTCTCTTTGGTAAATATCTGCGAGTGTTTTTGCTGGGCTGCATGGGTATATGCTTACTTTGTTAGAAAATGCCCACCGTTTTCCACATTGGCTCTATTATTTTGCGTTCCTATCAGCCATGAGAGTTCCAGTTGTTCCGTACACTTACTAAGACATGGTTTTGTCTGTCATTTAAATTTTAGTCATAATAGCAGGTATGTAGAACTCTCTCGTTATGATTTTTATTTGCTTTTCCCTAATAATTAATGAAGTTCAACATCATTTTTTGTGTTTATTTTCTATTTGAAGTATCTTCTTTGATGAAGTTTCTGTTCAAATATATTGCCCATTTTTAAATTCGTTGTTTCTCTTCTTTCTATTGAGGAATAAGTGTTCTTTATAGAGTTTGGATACAAGTTTTTAATCAGATATATATTTTGCATATATTTTCCCCCAGTCTGTGACTTGCCTTTTAATTTTCTTAACAGTATCTCTCAGATAATAAAAGGTTTTCATTTTTGATAAAATCTAATTTGTCTATTTTTTATTTTTATTTTTTATAAATTTTATGTCAATTTTGTAAATTTTAAAGGATTCTTTGTTTAATTAAAGGTCTCAAAGATTTTCTTATATGTTTTATGTAGAAATTTTATAGTTTTATCTCTTACATATAAATCTATTATCTTTTTCAAGTTAATGTTTGTATATGTTGTGAGGTAAGGTTTGAGATTCATTTTTTTAAAAATATGGGCATCCAATTGCAGTGCCATTGAAAATACTGCCCTTTTTCCTTGGTATCTTTATCAGAAAAGTTGACCTTATATGGGTGAGTACCTTTCTGGACTCTATTCTGTTACAGTGTTCTGTACATCGATCCTTATGCCAATACTGTGCTTCCTTGATTACTGTAGCTTTGTAATAAGTCGTGGAATCAAGTACTTTAAGTTTTCCAACTTGGTTCTTTGCCTCCTTTGTTTTGTCTACTCCAGATCCTTTGCATTTATATAAATGTTAGGATAAGTTTGTCAATTACTACAAAAAAATCCTACTGAGATTTTGATTGGAATTGCATTGAATGGATAGATCATCTTAGGGAGAATTAAAATCTTAACAATATTAGTCTCCCGCTTTTCTATATATAAATTTATTTATTTATTTATTTTTGGCTGTGCTGGGTCTTCATTGCTGCCTGCCAGCTTTCTCTAGTTGCGGTGAGCGGGGGATATTCTTGGTTGCAGTGTGCGGGCTTCTTATTGTGGTAGCTTTTCTTGTTGTAGAGCACAGGCTCTAGGCGCGCAGGCTTCAGTAGTTGTGGCATGTGGGCTCAGTAATTGTGGCTCGCGGGCTCTAGAGCACAGGCTCAGTAGTTGTGGTGCATGGGCTTAGTTGCTCTGCAGCATGCGGGACCTTCCCGGACCAGGGCTCGAACCCATGTCCCCTGCATTGGCAGGCGGATTCTTAACCAGTGCGCCACCAGGGAAGTCCCTAGTCTCCCACTTGATAAACATAGTATATCTCTCCACTTATTTAGGTCTCCCTTAAATTCTCTAAGCAGTGTTTTGTAGTTTTCAATGTACAAGTTTTGCACGTATTTTGTTATATTGATTCCTATTTTATTTTTAAAATATTATTGTAAATGTATTTTACTAGTTTTCATTTCCAATTCTTCATTTTTAATATATAGAAATACAGTTGAATTTTCTATATTGACCTTATATTCTGTGTTAAATATATCTGTTGCAAAATTTACTTATTAGTTCTAGTAGCTTATTACAGAATCCTTAAAGTTTTCTAGGCAGACATTCATGCTTTGAGTTAACAGTTTTTAAAAAATTTTTATTTATTTATTTATTTATTTATGGCTGTGTTGGGTCTTCGTTTCTGTGCGAGGGCTTTCTCTAGTTGTGGCAAGTGGGGGCCACTCTTCATCGCGGTGCGCGAGCCTCTCACTATCACGGCCTCTCTTGTTGCGGAGCACAGGCTCCAGACGCGCAGGCTCAGTAATTGTGGCTCATGGGCCTAGTTGCTCTGCGGCATGTGGGATCTTCCCAGACCAGGGCTCAAACCCGTGTCCCCTGCATTGGCAGGCAGATTCTCAACAACTGCGCCACTAGGGAAGCCCCGAGTTAACAGTTTTACTTCTTCTTTCCCAAATTGTATGTCTTTTGTTTCTTTTTCTTGCCTTATTGAACTAGCTGAAACCTCTATTCTAATGAATAGAAGTGATGAGAGCATATAGCCTTGGGTTGTTTCCATCTTTGGGGATGGCATTTTAGTCCTTCTTCATTAAGTATAATGTTAGCATATAAGTTTTTGTAGCTTCCTTTTATCAGTTGATATAATTACCTTGTATTCCTAGTTTTTATCATGCTGGCTGTTGAATTTTGGTAAGTGTATTTCCTGGATCTATTAAGATGATCATATGTTTCTTCTTTTTCACTTTATTAATACGATGGATTACATTGATTGTCATTTAACTGTTATATCAAAATCGCATTTCTGGTGTAAAGTCCACTTGCTTATGATGTATTATCTGTTTATATGTTGCTCAATTTGATTTGCTAAAATTTTATTAAGGATTTATTAAAATTCTGTTAAGGATTTTATATCTGTGCTCATGAGGGATATTGGTCTTTAGTTTTATTTTCTTGTCATGTCTTTGTCTAATTGTGGTATCAGAGTAATTATGGCATCACAAAATGTTAGGAAGTTTTTGCTCCTTGTCTCTGTTTTGGAAAAATTTGTGTAGAATTGGTATTTCTTTATGAAACATTTGGTATAATTCATCACTGAAAGTATCTGTACCTAGAGTTTTTGTGGGATAATTTTTACCTACAAATTCAATTTCTTTACTGATTTAAAGGGCTAATTGGGTTCTTATGTCTTCTAAAGTATACTGTGGTAGTTTGGGTCTTTTGAAGATCTTTTCATCTATGTTGCTGAACTTATTGCCTAAAATTGTCCATAATTTTCTCTTGTCATCTTTTTTATATCAGTTGGTTTTGTAGTTATGTTTCCTCTTCTGTCTGTGATATGGATTATTTGTATGTTTTTTATCAATCTGATTACAGATTTTTTATTTTATTAATATTTTCAACAACACTTGGCAGGCAGATATGTATTATTTGTCTTTTTATTTGTATATGTAAAATTACAAATTTGTGTTACTATTACAATGCATTACATATTTTTTTACAAAATGGCATAGTGACTTAAAAATAGTTCAGATACTCTTAAAAGTATTGCTGGAAATTTTAATGCAAATATTATCATTGAGGAAAAATTACAAAGTTAAGTAGTTAAAAGAGTGTCTGTGCAAATATGGAGGATGAATTTGAATATGCTACAGTGAATCCATATGTATCATGATTTTGTTAAGGCAGTTAAAAATGAAGAGCAAATAGTAAATATAATGATTTTTATTTGAAAACTGGTTTTCAGTAGACTGGAGATCCATTTTCTCATAGTCTTTTAATTCATTGATACAATGTTTTCCAGTAGTGGCATAAAATCATCAGAATTTCAGCAGAGCACAGTGATCATAAAATAACTGAGTTTTCCAGTACACATGCAAATTCATACCTTTCCAGTTAGAAATGACGAATTTTGCTACTAAAGAGAGATGAGATAAAACATATTCTAAATTGCACCAAATTAAAAATAGCTATAATTCAAGTTACTGCAGAGAAAATACAAAACAAGTTGTAAAGTTAATGATGATAGTGTGTACAGAAGGGAAACAAAGTATATTAATTATCTATTGCTATATCATAAATTAACAGAAAACCCAGAAGCTTAAAAAAACTTAAATTTATTATCTCATAATTCATGTAGGTCAGAAGTTTAGGAGTGGCTTACCTGGGTAGTTCTAGCTCAGGGTCTCTAAAGAAGTTGTAGTCAAGGTGTCAACCATGTTAACCAGGACTGTAGTCCCCAGAAGGCTTGACTGGGGCTGGGGAATCTGCTTCCAAGACAGCTCACTCACATGACTTTTGGCAGGGAGCCTCACTTCTTTTATGATTGTTGGATGAACTCAGGTCCTTGACACGTGGCCTCTCCATGCAGCTATTTGAGTGTTCTCACAAAACGGCAACTAGATTTCCCTAGAGCAAGTGATCCAAGAGAGAGCAAAGAGGAAACCTCACTGCTCTTTATGACGTAGTCTCAGAAGCCTGACAAAATTTCTGCCATATTCTGTTTATTAGACGTGAGCTACTAAGTCCAGTTCACATCAAGGGGAGGGGAATTAAAATTGACCTTCTGAAGGGAGGAATGTCAAAAAATTGGTGGGCATATTTTAAAACGATGATACAAAACAAGCTATTGATAAAATTCATCTAGAATATAACTTTTTGGGATTTCAGTATCATACTGTTTTAAAAGCAACTAATATCATGTGTGCTGTTAACTGACATTTTGCTTTAAAATTTGACCAAACCACATTTGGCATACAAATAATAATATGTGAGAAATAAGTGGTGGATGACTTGTTTTCTCATCAGTGAAAATTTGTGCCACAGAAGATTTTTGTTTGTTTAGTGAATGATCACTTTATGCACTGTGGTATAGATTGTCTTGGAATAAGTACTGAATGTTACACCAGTTATGTGTATAGAAAGAAAGGGCATCACTACACAAAGAAAAAAGTTTGCACCTATTCACGGAGCACTTTATTCATAGAATACAGGTGATGGTCAACTACATTATTTGTAATATTCTTTCAGTTTTGAGGGAAATAGTGACATTTTCAATACAAATAAATTGCAGCTATTGATTGCAGGTCTTTTCAGCTTTTATGGCAAAGAAAATGGCAGCCATGTAAAATGTTGCTTTTCCAATACACAAGAACACTTGATGTTAGAGGAAGTGGTGCTTGCATAAATTTTTATTAAAAGATGAATGAGATTAAAACATTTTAATTAAGTTGACATTTCTGTCCACAGTCGTTTCTCTAAGTGCCTTTCTCAAATAGCAATCCAGAATGAAAGCACAGTGGTTAAGACTTAAGGTTCTGGAGTTGGATTTTCTGGGTTCAAAACCCAGCTGGACCACTCGCAAGCTATATGATTTTAGACAAGTCACTCGATCTCTCTATGACATAATTTAATTATCAGTAAATAAGGTTTGTAATAGTACCTACTTCAAATAATTATACTAAGGTTTACAAGGAATAATCCATATAAAATGCTTATGCTGCTTGACACGTAGTTATCATGCAATAAATATTAGATGTTTTACTAATTGCTGTTATATCCTGAACATATTTCTTCAGGAATGAAATAGCATGAATTTCAATCTACATATAAAATTTCTGAGGAAGTCATAATTGTGGTGAAAATAGCTCAGTCACCATGATTTTGACCCTTTACCAACACTTAATTATTTCCTTTAATCATCTGTGAAAAAATCTATAACCTATTATTGAATATATTTTAAACCCATATATACAAGCTTCCATGGAATATGAAGAATTACTTAGCTGAGCCAAATGCAGCCATACAGTGGATTAGGAATCCTTCATTCCTCTCTCCCAATATAAATCACTCAGCTTTCCAGTTTTGCAGTAGGGTGCACTCATAACTTAAAGTAGAAAGCACTGCTGTAATTAGTCTTTAGTGAGGAATCTATGCCTAATTTCTGGTCTGTGTTCAAGTCTGATGTTCATAACTCAGTATGAAAACCATAAACTATGAACTGGAGTTTTCAACTTTAGCAGTAACAGAGAACAAGGGAAAAGATGGCTGGATAAGGAAACTGACCTGTAAATTCAGCTGTTTCTCCTTTAGCTGGCTGTAGATATTTTGATGAAATATTTCAACAGTATTTTTCCTCTCTCAAGCATGAAATAACAACTATTTTTAATATTAAAAATATTAAGCTTTTAGATTAAATAGTGATAAATCTGTCTTTTAAATTCTTCTAAAATTGGTGCTTGCTTTGTTCAGGAAACACCCTAATGGGCATTGGTCACAAAAGCCAAGACTGTGAGTAATCTTGCTGCAGCCAGAGAGATACTAGAGACAGTGTACCCACAAAAGTCATAAGACAAGACAGATAATACAAGTGATAGAAATTTGGAGGAAGGAGAGAATACTTCAAGGGGAGGAAGTCAGTCACTAAGAGATTTACAGAGGAGGTAGGATCTGGATAGGACCTTAAAGGAGGGATGAAACTTTTAGATATATAAGTGAGAAGCAACTTTTCAGGTAAGAAAAACAATGCAAATGGTAGCATGACAGTAAGAAGCCTTCAGACGTGTTAAAGAGACAGTCACTAGAATAGTTTGACTAGAACAAAGGGTAAGGGATAAAAGAGATCTTAATTTCACAGTATGAGGTCCATCAAATGCTTGGCACCAACTCAGTCCAACTCAAATGTTTAAGACATCCACTTACAAACTATATTTAGAAAGGATATGAAGAAGTAAGAGAGTGGGAGAGAGAAAGTAATCGTAAAAGGCATTAAGAGGGAGCAGGCTTATTTCTTTGCCTCATTTCTGTATTTCTGTTCAATGTTCTCTCTCACCAAGACACACATTTCTGCCCTTCCGAAAAAGAATCCACACAAGATGCCATTCTCTGTCAAAAAGAGGAACCTTTCTTTGTATGATAAAAGTGGTGTGAGGGAATCATTAGTTAAATTGTCATGGTGTTGTTTTCTGCTATGAAATGACAGATTTAGCAGCCTTCACTCTTTGTATTTATGACTGTGATGGGGGAGACAACCGAAGTAGACATATATCTCCGTGACTCTGAGTACAGTTCAAAAGTCATATCAGCAGTTTGAGTTAACAGAATGCAATGCTATTCAAGAAATGTAAATAAGGGCTTTATTCAGTCGTCTTCTCTTTTAAAAGTTTTATCTGTTACTTAATTTTGTGGATACGGGGAATACCTATTCCAATATGAAAAACAATTCCTCAAGCAGGTGCTCTGTCTTCTTCCTTTGTCTTTCATTGCCCAACTACCTGGCTTTATTTCTCTGTAAAGGAAAAGATGTGACCTTACTGTTTTATTGCTTCAGGAAAATTCATTTTTTCATTTTTGATGAGTGAACAACCATTAAAAGCAATGATTAACAGCCTTCCACACTCCCCATCCACCAGAACATGGAATTTGGGCAATGCTATAAATGCTTATACTCTGCCTCCTTCCCCTGTTTTTAGAAGAAAAAAATATTCTTGAGAAAAATGTAGACTCAGATGAAAATCACTATTCCCCAAGCGGTGTGCCATTTTGGGTAGAGGGATGTGACATGTCATGGGACACACATGGCACATGTATGTAATAGTGTGGAGGAAAGAGGAGCTGGATGGTTAAGATGTTGAGCCAGGGCAGCATGGATGAGAGAGAGACAGTTCTTTCAGATTAGCTGCTTAAAGATACCTTAAAAATATCAGGGTGCTAGACGATAGGAGAGAGCAGGGATTTTAATAAGAATTGCTGTGACTTCCATATCATGATGGCTTACACTGCTGACTCATTTGCCTCCCCTTTCTCCTGGTACTCCATGTAAATTATAATGATGGCTTTCCTTTTCAGACAAACCCATAGAATAGAATGAATAAGGGACCATGGTCAGACCACATATTTCAACAAATTTCTCAACTCCAAAAAGCAAATGGAGGACTTCCCTGGTGGCACAGTGGTTAAGAATCCACCTGCCAATGCAGGGGACACGGGTTCAAGCCCCGGTCCGAGAAGATCCCACATGCCACGGAGCAACTAAGCCCGTGAGCCACAACTACTGAGCCTGCGCTCTAGAGCCTGCAAGCCACAACTACTGACCCCACGTGCCACAACTACTGACGCCCGTGCACCTAGAACCCGTGCTCCGCAACAAGAGAAGCCACCGCAATGAGAAATCCACGCACCACAGCGAAGAGAAGCCCCCCGCTCGCCGCAGTTAAAGAAACCCTGCGTGCAGCAACAAAGACCCAACGCAGCCAAAAATAAATAAATTTATTTTTTAAAAAAAGCAAATGGAAAAATGGCCATGACTGAAAAAAGTAGAGAAAGTTCAACTTTAGACTCAAGTTAGAGTCTTGAGGGACACAACATAGGAGGAAATTTTTCTTCTCAGAAGAACTTCCATGAAACTGCAGACCTGGCAATAGCAAATATGGCAAAGTAGGATTTAAGTGGGACTGAAAACTATGTGCTTATGTCAGGATCTGAATACCAGACATGCCCTCCCCCTCCCCATAGGCAGAGCCAGCAGCCAACTAAGTATTTGACCTTACAAAAAATCAACAAAACCCTAGAAGTCTCCCTTCTAAAGAAATTGAACAGATTGTAAACCATCTCGAGAAGAATTAGGAGTGGTAGTGTAGATGCTAGAATTCCAAATAGAGACTTCTTTTAGGCTTCTGGTGGACCCCAGCCCCACCCCTCCCAAGATTAATGGCTGGCTCCCTGCTCTTCACACTCTAGCAGTGCTGTCAGTCTACAAGCCCCACTCCTATGTGAATACAGCTTGCTGTCAGCATTCTTTCATTCATAATATAAACTGACAATGAAGAACTCCCAGACATTTCATCAAAACTTGCAGCATGAATGAAAAGACCAAATTAAACAAAAATAAAAATTGACTGAGAGGAAACAGAGGTAAGGTAGGAAAGAAAAGAGAACTTTACCTCTATTTTACTAAGAGAGATTTGAGAAAATATTACATCCGTAAACCAAGAACAGGGGGCATTGAAAAAAGAAAAAGGAACACCAGAAAATAAGAAATAATTCTCAAAAATTAAAGAACATATATATATAATTAGCAATTCCACTCCTGGGTATATATCCAAAAAAAGCTAAAACAATAATTCAAAAAGATACATGCACCCCAGTGTTCATAGCAGCATTATTTACAATTGCCAAGATATGGAAGCAACCTAAGCATCCACCAACAGATGAATGGAGAAAATGTAGTATACATATACAACGGAATACTACTCAGCCACAAAAAAGTATGAAATTTTGCCATTTGCAGCAACATGGATGGACTTGGAGGTTATTATGCTAAGTCAAATAAGTCAGACAGAGAATGACAAATACTATGTGGTATCAACTTATACATGGAATCTAAAAAATAAAACAAACTAGTGAATATAACAAAAAAGAAACAGACTCACAGATATAGAGAAGAAACTTGTGGTTACCAGTGAGGGGAGGGAAGGGGGGAGGGACAAGATAGAGGGAGGGGGTTAAGAGGTACAAACTACTACATATAAAATAAATAAGCTACAAGGATATATTGTACAATACAGGGACTATAGCCAATATTTTATAATAACTATAAATGGAATATAACCTTTAAAAGTTTTGAATCACTATATTGTACACCTGCATATAATATTGTACATATATATAATATATATAATATTGTAATTATATAATTATCAAAAAACAGATTCGAAGGAGAGAGTGGAAAATAAAGGAAAAATGCTCTCCCAGAACACATTATAAAGAGAGAAAGAGAAGAATTAAAGAGGAGATACAGAATCTGATTAAAAGAATTTTCAGAAAGAAAGAGAGCCAAGAAAGTGAAGTATACCTACAAAGAAACAGTAGGATAAAAATGTTCAGACCTAAAGAGAGACACATGAACCTTCCAACTGAAATACCTACCCTACATTTATATTTCCTCTTCTCTCCTCTTCTCTTTTTCCCTGTTCCCCAACTCTCTCTTTCTCCCTCCACTAAATAGGTGATGTAAATTAAATCCTCACTTATCATAAGAGGAAGTTCATAAAATATCTAAAGTGGAAAAATAATAGAATTGAAACCAGTGAAATTTTTCTCATGGGAAAGAGATGTTGACTAGATAGAGGATGGATGGTAGGCAAGTGTTTTGGGTTTTGTTTTTGTGTTTTCTGTTATAAGCTATCTATGTTATTTCATTTTTTAAAATCAAGCAGATGTTTTACTCTGATTTTTAAAGATGTAACAAATATTTAAATAAAATATTTAAATAAAATTTAAATACATCTGCTAAGACAAACAGTTGATTGAAATTGTAAAGTGGGAAAAGAAAAACTCAATAACCCCCAACCCCTTGTTCTCCAACCTATTCCCCAAACTTTTGGTGGTCCCTTTTTTTATTCCTTCCTTCTCCATTCAGGCCCCCAGGGTCTCCCCGTCTGCAGTCTGATCTCAAGACAAGGTTCAGAGTTTAGTTAACAAACTTTAGTCTTTGCAAAGTGATCTAGGCCTTAAATTCAAGTTCTTAGGTGTGGAAAGAGCGAGTTCTCTTTGCTGACATCTTTAACATCACCTGGGTCCTGTATGTTAAGGGCAGCCCCGATGACATATTTAGTTCAGAACAGAGAAACAAGCAGGGAGATGGCAGTTAACGTTACTGAATCACCTGTTTGGTGACAGAGTTTCTTGTTCTGCTGATCCATTGTTATGCTTAGGAGGTCCATGAATTTCCTCAAATTGAACCCTAATTAATTCATTTGTTTTATACATCTATGTGGGTTCTCCTCTTCCCCAGGAGAAAGTCTAGAGTTTTATGAAAATCTCAAAGGATTCCTTGACTAGAAAATGTACAAGCACTATTGACAGGCATGCCCTCATTTAATCCTTTCCATAACCTTCAAGGTAATAGAGGAAGACAAATAACGTTTGAGCATGTATTATGTTTATATATTTATCATTTAATTTTTCTAATACTCCCATGAGTTCAATGTTATTATTCCAATTTTAACAAGGTCAAAAGAGCAGGGGATCAAGTTAGTACTCAAACTTACGTCTATTTGGGAGACTCATGCTTTGTCTAGTATGTACATCCTTATCTGTTTATTTAGTTATTAGATAATTAATTTTTTCCACTTGGGGAGAAAATGGAGTTAAGTTTTGTGGGGTAGTACTATGTTTTGCCATAATGATCTACATAGCAAGAAAGGTGACCATTATACTGTTCGGAGTGCTCCCTGGGTTTAAAGTGCTCTGATGTGGGCACTCAGAAATCTCCAGCATGTTGACATATGCACACTACTATATATAAAATAGATAACTAATAAGAACCTGCTATATAGCACAGGAACTCTACTCAATACTCTATAATGGCCTTTCTGGGAAAAGAATCTAAAAAAAAAAAGAGTGGATATATATATATATATATAAATATGTATAATTGATTCACTTTGCTGTACACCTGAAACTAACACAACATTGTAAATCAACTATATTCCAATAAAAATTTAAAAGAAACAAACAAACAAAAAAGAAATCTCCAGGACTTCCCTGGTGGCACAGTGGTTAAGAATCCGCCTGCCAATGCAGGGGACGTGGGTTCGAGACCGGGTCCATGAAAATCCCACATGCAGGGGACATGGGTTCGGGACCGGGTCTAGGAAAATCCACATGATGTGGATCAACTAGGCCCATGTGCCACAACTACAGACGCCCGTGTGTCTAGAGCCTGTGCTCCACAACAAAGGGAAGCCACCACAATGAGAAGCCCGCACACCACAACAAAGAGTAGCACCCGCTCTCCGCAACTAGAGGAAGCCTGCAGGAAGCAGCAAAGACCCAACGCAGCCAAAAATAAATAAATAAATTTATTTAAATAAAAAAGTGTCCATCATTGGATGAATGGATAAAGAAGATGTGGCACATATATACAATGGAATATTACTCAGCCATAAAAAGAAACGAAATGGAGTTATTTGTAGTGAGGTGGATGGAGTTAGAGTCTGTCATACAGAGTGAAGTAAGTCAGAAAGAGAAAAACAAATACAGTATGCTAACATATATATGGAATCTAAGAAGAAAAAAAAAAGGTCATGAAGAACATAGTGGCAAGATGGGAATAAAGACACAGACCTACTAGAGAATGGACTTGAGGATATGGGGAGGGGGAAGGGTAAGCTGTGACAAAGTGAGAGAGTGGCATGGACATATATACACTACCAAACGTAAAATAGATAGCTAGTGGGAAGCAACCGCATAGCACAGGGAGATCAGCTCGGTGCTTTGTGACCACCTAGAGGGGTGGGATCGGGAGGGTGGGAGGGAGGGAGATGCAAGAGGGAAGAGATATGCGAACATATGTATATGTATAACTGATTCACTTTGTTATAAAGCAGAAACTAACACACCATTGTAAAGCAATTATACTCCAATAAAGATGTTAAAAAAGAAAAAGAAGAAGAAGAAGAAGAAAAGAAAAGAAATCTCCGGCATGAACAGGCGCCTGAGAGACAGGCAGACCAGTGGTTCATGGGCTACTAGCACTGCTTGCTTTCTGTGTATAATAACATAAATGTTCACACTCTGTAAAACTAGAGAAAGAAACAAGAAAGGGAAAAAGCTGTGACACACTGAAGACACTTTTCATTTTTTAAAAAAACCTAGACTCAAGACTGCTATCTTTAGCATTGAGCACAATTAAAATTGAGTTGCCAAAATCAGAAATGAATTTGCCAAATGGGCCTGAAATCTCAATGGTGCTCCCTTAACAAACACAGCAGCAGCTGCCCCAAATCCATTGCTGGGCATCTGCTTTGTATTCAAGATAGATAGTCCCTCAACTGCACTATCTTAGCTAGTTTTTCTTACCACTCTTGTTCTTTAAGAAATATTGAAAGTAGTTAAAAAGTAAGAAAATCACTCTTAAAATCCCTATAATATTTGGTTAAAAAAATACACAAGAAAAACCTTTTCATTTGATTAAGTTCCTAATTTACAGCTATTAACCCCATGGGTTCTTCCTTCTCTTGGCAAACTAAATGAATTCGTAGTCATGGCAGGAATATTCCAAAAAAAAAAATATATATATATATGTATATGGTTCTCAGATTAGGTTTATTTCATAGGTACACAAGCTTTTTGTCAATTTGGATGAGAATATGGAAATTAAACTGTCAGTTGGCTGGTAAATCAACCTCACAGTACCTGTAAACTTAAGTTACTGATGAGTTTAAAAATGATCTTGTCTAGCTTGTCAGGCCAAGGATGCATCTCTTCTACAATTTCTTAGAGATGATTCCTCTTGCTTTTTTTAATTGGAATATATTGGACATATAACATTGAGTAAATTTAAGGTGTACAACTTGTTGATTTGATACATTTATATATTGTAATATGATTGCCATTGTAGCAATAACTAGCACTGCTACCATGTCACCTAATTATCATTTCTTTTTAGTGGTTGGAATAATTAAGAACTAGTCTCTTGGCAAGTCTGATGATTATAATATAATATTGTTGTCTATATTCACTATACTGTGCATTAGATCTCTAGGACTTACATATTATTCATTGCAAGTCTGTGTTCTTGAACAACATCTGTCCTTCTCCCTCTCCCCTCACTGCCCTTCTCCCTCTCCCCTCACTGCCCCAGTTTCCTGGTAACCACCATTTTACTTTCTGTTTTTATGAGTTTGGTTTTTTTAGATACACATATAAGTAATATCATACATTATTTGTCCCTCTGTGTCTGGCTTATCTCACTTAGCATACTGTCCTCAAGGTCTACCCATGTTGTTGCAAATGGCAGGATGTCCTTCATTTCTTATAGCCAAATAATATTCCATTGTGTGTGTGTGTGTGTGTGTATGTGTGCGTGTGTTTGTATCTCACAACTTCTTTTTCCATTCTTCCATTGGTGGGCACTTAGATTGTTTCCATATCTTGGCTATTGAGAGTAATGCTGCAATAAACATAAACATAGGTGTGCATACATCTCTTCAGTATCCTATTTTCATTTCCTTTGGGTATCTGCCCAGGAGTGGAATCATTGGATCATATGGGAGTATTATTTTTAATATTTTAAGGAAAGTCCATATTGTTTTCCATAGTGGCTAAACCAGTTTACATTCCAACCAGTGGTGTACAAGGATCAGTAGTCCACATCCTTGCTAACAGTTATCTTTTTTTCTTCTTGATGATAGCCATTCTAACAATTGTGAGGTGATATCTCATTCTCATTTTGATTTCCCTGATGATTAGTGATGTTGAGCATTTGTTCATGTACCTGTTGGCCATTAGGATGTCTTCTTTGGAAAAATGTCTATTTAGTTCTTCTGCCCATATTTTAATCAATTGTCTTTTTGTTATTGAGTTGTATGAGTTCTTTATATATTTTGGATATTAACCCCTTATCCAATATAGGGATTTCAAAAATGTTCTCCCATTCTATATGTTGCCTTTTCATTTTGTTGATTGCTCTTTTGCTGTGCTTTTAAAGTTTGATTTAATCCTACACATTGATTTTTGCTTTTGTTTTTTGTGCTTTTGATGTCATATCCAGAAAAAACATTGTCAAGACCAGTGTCAAGGAGCTTCTTGTCTATGTTTTCTTCTAGGAGTTTTATAATATCAGGTCTTATGTTTAAGTGTTTGATCAATGTTACGTTAATTTTTGTGAGTGGTATAAGATAGGAGTTCGATTTTGTTGTTCTGTATGTGTTTATCTGGTTTTCCCAGCACCATTTGTTGAAGAAGCTATCCTTTCCCCATTGGATGTTGTAGGCTTCCTTATCAAATGTTAGTTGACAATACATTTAGGGGTTTTTATCTGGGTTCTCCATTCTGTTCCATTTGTCTATGTGTCTATCTTTATGCAAGTACCATACTGTTTTAATTACTATAGCTTCAAAGTATAGCTTTAAATCAGGAAGTGTGATTTCTAGCTTTGTTCTTCTTTCTCACAATTGCTTTGGCTATTCAGGGTCTTTTGTGGTTCCATACAAATTTTAGGATTGCTTTTTCTTTTCCTGTGAAGAATGCCATTGGAATTTAGATAGGGATTGTGTTGAATCTGTAGATGGCTTGGGGTAATATGGACAGTTTAACAATATTAATTCTTCTGATTCATGAATATGAGATGTCTTTCCATTTGTGTCTTCTTCAATTTCTTTCAACAAAGTCTTATAGTTTTTGTTGTACAGAACTTTCACTTCCTTGATTAAATTTATTCCTAGGTATTTTATTGTTTTTGATGCTCTTGTGAATGGGATAGTTTATTTCTTTTTCAGATGTTTCAGACTATTAGTGTATAGAAATGCAACTGATTTCTGTATGTTGATTTCATATCCTGCAACTTTACTGAACTCATTGATTAGTTCCAACAGTTTTTTTGGTTGAATCTTTGAAATTTACTATATACAAAATCATATCATTTGCAAATAACAACAGTTTTACTTCTTCCTTTCTGATTTAGATGCCTTTTATTTCTTTGTGTTGTTTAATTTCTTTAGCTAGGATTTTCAGTACTATATTGAATAAGAGTGGTGGGAGTGGGCATCCTTGTCTTGTCCCTGATCTTAGAGGGAAAACTCAATTTTTTGCTATTGAATATAATGTTAGCTGTGGATTTGTCATGTATGGCCTTTTTTATGCTGAAGTATGTCCCTTCTATACCCAATCTGTTGAGTGATTTTATAGTGGGTTGTGCTTTTGTTACTGAGGGTACAGTGGTAACTCTGGTGACATTAGCAGTCATCACCAGAGACAGAAAATGATAGATATGTTATGGAAGCCTAAAGAACTAGAGCTAGTTCTCAAAGACACATGTAATACCCCCTGGAGACTCCTAGAAACATTTGGGCAAGGGTGACTTGGAGTCCCCACACATCAGGTTGGGATGTATCCATAGACATACTATTTTGTTACAGCTCTTTGGATCCATTTTTAACCCTCAGGCTGGGGTAACCTAGGGTATATACACATAGGCTCAATTGCTGGGAAGTACCTGCCAGCCTCCAACTTACACCATTGTTTATTCTGTATAACTCCAGAGGGTAGTCATATGAAAACCCTTCAAATATTTGTAGACAATTAGGAGACCTTTCCTAAATATGAGATTCCACAATCTATACCTACACTTCATCTCAGTAACTTCACCATTTTCTTGTCTGCCATGGGTCCCATACATCAGACATGTCCTGTGCATCAGAATCACCTGGGACACTTGTTATAAATACAAAATACATATTCTGGGTCCCTTCTCTAGAGATTCTGATTTAGTAGGTCTAAGATGTGAGCCATAAATCTCTATTTCTAAACAGATGATTCTTTTGTCACTGATCAAACCCTGGCATTGTTATTGACAGTTTTACCTTATTGGTCTCTCTACTTTGAAAATACGAAACTAGTGAATGATGTGGTATTCCACAAAGGTAACTGTATTTCATATATGGACTCACTTGTTAGAGTCCAACACAATTGTATATCATTTCTTTACCCAGATTCTATCAATGCAGACTTGAATTGCGTTAGCTTTTTATCAGTCTCTCCTGATTCATTATGACTTTGTAATCATCATTACTGTGTAATAAATTAAAATTCATATGTTGTTTTTGCATAAACAACTTTTGGTCTATTCATTCTGTACTTGTACAGTTTATATTTTGAACCTAAAAGGAAAAGTTTCCATTTCCCTTTGAAATTTTTTCTTGATTTGATTCACAAAGGTCTTTTAGAATTGTCACGAGTTTAAGTAATATACATGCTCTCCTTCCCAGTTTTGTATTATGTGCGAACTATAGAAACATGCTTTCTATGGCTTCATATAAATTGCTAATAGGAGTTTTGTATAGGTTAGGACCAAGAACACAGAATTCGAGAAAGGCTTGCACGAAGGCATCGTATCTGTTTCCTATTGGTGCTGTAACAAATTACTGGAAACTTAGTGACTTAATGCAAAACAAATTTACTATCTTATAATTCTGGAGGTCAGAAGTCTAAAATAGGTCTCACTGAGGCTAAAATCAAGGTGTTGGCAGGGCTACATTCTTTCTGGAGGATCTGAGAGAATCAGTTTTCTCGCCTTTCCAGCTTCTAGAGGCTGCCTGCAGTCCTTGGCTTCTGGCCCATGCATTCCTTGGCTTTTTGCTTCAAAGCCAATAATACTGGTCAAGTAATCACTCAGGTTCTGACTCTTCTGCTCCCTTCTTCCCCAGGTAAAGAACCTTGTGATTATGTCTAGTGCTGGATAATCCTGCGTAATTCTTAAAGTCAACTGATTAGCTACCTTAATTCTCCCTTGCTCTGTAACATAACATATCCACGGGTTCTGGGGATTAGGTTGAGGACATCTTTGGTATTGTGCCCACCACAGGCATCAATAATAAGAATTCCCTGAAGATATTAGATTTTTCAGATTGCAAAGCCTATTTCCATCTACTGTATTGACTTATTGCATGCTCACTCTTCCCTGTGTGCTGTGAAAGGCAGCCGTTATTAGACCCATGTTAGAGATGAAGAATACAAAGCTCTAAGAATATGAAAGCTCCCTTAAGGTAAAAGTCACTAAGTGGTGGGGTTGGGACCAGAGTCCAGGTATTTTTTTCCATTCCCAGTGATTTTTATAATCATTTAACCAGCTATGAATCCACCTAATGTCTTATCATCTAATATTTCCCCATATTTGTCACAAGAACATCATGAAAGACATTGTCAGATACATATTTCTCTATGTCACTGCTCTAATCAACAGGCCAAGTAACTTATCAGAAAAGGAAATAAAGTTTAATTTTTCAACATAATGGACTCATCATACCTCCTAAGGACAGCTGCTTCTCTTTTCCTTTTATTTATTGATTTTTTTTTTTTTTTTTTTGAAGACCATGAAGACAACTTAAAGTCATCTGAGATAGTATTACAGGTTGATGACCATCTTACTGGCCTGAAGACTCTGCAATACACCTTTTATGCATTTGGATATTCTCTTCAGAATTCCTCAAACCTGCTGGAAGCTGAAGCTTCCTTCCATTTTTGAAGGAACAGAGACTGAAACAGTAACCCTTTCAGGAGGCTGAAAATCATCAAGGTTCTAATCGATTGTCTATCTCTAGAGAGGCTGTCTGTCCCTCCTTCTGTTTCTTCTCTGTGTCACCGTTTTTCACTTGCCCAATTGTTGATACCAATTTGATTCCGTTCTGCCTCTTCAAAAACTTCCCTTTCTTGGTTTCCTTCCTGTATTATTTCTTTCCAACCTATCCCAGAAACCTTCAGCCTGTTTAATGAGCGCCTCCATGGAGACACATACTTAAAGTGCATTTCTTTTCTCATCAAGCAAAGAGACCAGACTGCATTCACAGCGAGCAAAATTGTGTGCTCAAGAGCCCCCCGGATAGGAAGATGCAAACAGCTGCAGCAGTCACAGCAGCATTATTGTTCTTACGTATTGACGACAAAGGGCTAGGTAGGTTGCATCAACCCCATTTCGTTTTCCACTGCAGCCACTCCTTTCAAATTCCTTCATTTCCATCACAAGTCTGGTTAAGAGTCTCCCTCTGGGAATCTGCATTTTGTGTTTCTCTTTTTTGTTTTCTTCTTTCCCCTGCTGCCCTTCCCTTTGGGCATCTCCCAAGGTCGGCCCTCTTTTCTTTTTATCCTGTCCCTCTCTGGGATCTCATCTCTTCTCGTGATTTCTCCTTTGATCTGGGCCTAAACATCTGACTCCCTAAAACTTTCCAGTATTGACTGAATCTTAGCATACCTAAGATGGAAATCTTCAGCAGCCCTAGATGGTTTGTTCTCATGAATTCAGTCTCTTATAATTTTGTCAGAGCTACCCACGTAACATCTTTGTTTCCCCCCTCTCCTCCCTACCTATAATAATTTCTCCCCAAATATTACAGCTAT
Organism: Balaenoptera musculus; assembly: GCF_009873245.2. Lineage (NCBI taxonomy): Eukaryota > Metazoa > Chordata > Mammalia > Artiodactyla > Balaenopteridae > Balaenoptera > Balaenoptera musculus. Next base: position 63,698,953 of record NC_045790.1, on the reverse strand, counting down.
TACTTTCTCCCCTACCTCCATAGTATCTGCTGCATTTGATCATTTCCCCTGCTGTCATCCTGGCTCAAAAACTTATTATATGCTGCATGATTGCAATAATCTAACTCAGTGATTCTCAACCCTGGTTGCACATTAGAATCACCTGGGGGGAGCTTTAAAAAAAAAAAGTTCTTAGGTCTGGTTCTAACTTCAAAGATTCTGATTAAATTGGGCTGGGGTGGGACTCCTACATGATTTTTTTTTTTTTTAACTCCCCAGGCAATTCTAATATGCAGCTAGGATTGAGAACCATCAGTTAACCTTCCATTTCTCCCCATATTTAATCCATTTTGTATACTAGATTATGATTCTAAAGGGTTCTTTCTTTATATATACCCACTCTAAAACTTTAAATACACTAACACCTATGTGATAATTTTTGAACTGTTTAGTTTAACTTCTGCTGCCACATAATCTGACCCCACATAATCCATCCAATTAGCGTGAATCCATAGTCAACTAATACTTCATCTCCTGACCCTGCCTTGTCATTTTCTGCCTTTGTACATTGTTGATACTCTTTCCTTGCATTCATTTCTGCCTACTGAGAATATGTTTAACATTTCTGTATTTCCAACCCAAAGTCTTTCTCTATTTTGCCACCTGATCACATTTTCCCCTAAAATCCAAATCATTTCTTATTTACACCAGTCTTTGGGCACTTTTCACTATAGCCCAGTGGTTGAAAGATTAGGCCTTTGCAGTGGATAGAATAGCTTCAAATCCCAGTTTCCCTGCTTCCTACAATGTGACTTTGGGGTGTCATGGAATCTCCATGAGTTTTGTTTCTACATCTGTTAAATGAGATTACCCATCTCTTAGAGTTGTTGAGGATTAGGTTAAATGAAATAATATATGGAAAATGTCTCGCACATAGAAGTGCCAGATAAATGTTAGCTATTTATTATTTTTATTATTATTATCCTTGTTTGTGTACATGTGCCATCACCCCAAATAGATGATAAGACATTGGAGTAAAAGACAGAATCTTACAAAACCTCTTATACTCATAGTGTCTAATGTTGTTCCTTGAACATAGTAAGTGTTCAACATGATTGTTTAATAAGAATTTATAAATAATTCTAAATATATCAAATGCAATTTAAGTAACCATGACCTCTAGCCTGGCTGTAGTGCTCTTTGGTGGCAGATGGACTGTATATAAAATTCTGATTTTTAGCTTATCTTTTATAGCACAGCTTTATAAAGCGATATAAAAACACCTTTTTCAGCACTTTAAAAGGTTTACAATTCCCTGGATGTAGTTCTAATATCAGTCTTTCCAGGTCCCTAAATACCCTGAGATTCTGCCAAATATATGTGGTCCATCTTCCCCAAAATGAATGGGCATCTAATCCTACCAAAGATGGACCAGCCACATGAAGTGGAATTAATTCTTTTGAGGCCAATTTCCTGGTGTTTATTTATTCTTTTCCAGGAAAGCATTGGCAAGTGGGGCATTTCTTATTTGAATACATCTGTGATTAAACTCTGTGCAAACATATTTCCAACCAGATTATATAAAGAATGCTCAGGGTTTGGCTTCGGTCACTCCAGAAATCAACATACCAGCTACTTACTTCACGAGGCTTTAGGTCAGAGAGTCTAGTTTAAGATATTTCTCTCTTCCAGCTTATTCTTTTAGGATTTTCTCTCCTTTTCTTATGCTGCTTTCTCCTAATCCATATCAGAAGAGCTAATTCTGAAACGCTAATCCAGAATCAATTTGCCTTTTAATGCAATGAACATTATATCAACTGACAGGAAAATTTTGCCAAATGCCAAGAGCAATCAAACCTAAAACCACACACACACACACACACACACACACACCTCCTGTAATGGACTGAATTGTGCCCCCGCTAAATTCATATGTTAAAAGACTAACCCCAGTGTAACTGTATTTGGAAATAGGGTTTTTAAGGAGGTGACTAAGGTTAAATAAGGGTGGGGCCCTACTTCAGTAGGGCTGATATCCTTATAAGAAGAGGATGAGACCCCAGGGATCTCTCTCACACGCAGAGAAAAGGCATGTGAGAACACAGCAAGGAAGTAGCCGCCTAGAAACCAGGAAGAGAGAACTCAGTAGAAACCAACCTGACAGCACTTTGATCTTGAACTTCTAGCGTCTAGAAATGTGAGAAATTAATTTCTGTTTTAAAATCACCCAATCTGTGGAAGTTTGGGATGGCACCCCTAACAGACAAATATGTACACTCACACTCACATTGATACACGCACATAACAAAAGCAAAATTTTCAAAACTTTATTTTCTGGGAGGAAGATGCCAGTTTTCACTTCCCCCAACCTTCTAGTCAGCCACTACTGTTGGCCAGTCCCAGCGTCCTTGACTCTTTGCCTGTGACCCTAAAACTTTATCAGCTACAGTAAACTTTAACAATCCTATACATATGGTTTTCCTATTAAACCTAGAGTACACTGAGGACATGGCCATTCATAACTCTGGGGAAAGTTCTTCTGAATTGCTGTATTTTTCCAGACGACTCATTGGTAACCCAGTCCTTTGAGGGATTTTTGAATTTCAAAACCTATATACTTCCATGCCATCTTAACATTAGGTGAAATGTGTTTCCATCTCCCGTTTACTCAGGATCATTTCTGTGAAATGCTGCTAATGAAGCTATAGATACATACAGAGGTGGATGTTGAGGTTTTAATAACAAACACTCACTTATATGTCAGTGACTGCTTTAATCCGCTTACATATATTCACCCATTTAATCCTCAAAACCACAGGTCTGAAGTAGGTACTACTATGGTCCTCATCGTACAGACCAGGAAACGAAATCCCAGAAGGGTCCTAAGGGGTAGTAAGGGGGAGAAGCTGAGCTTTTAAATGAGGCCGAGATGGCTCCAGAGCCCATGCACTCAGCCATGATTACTTTTACTGCCTCTACGGAAGACCAAGATGTGAAACCCAGCAGGGGAGAAACACCAGCCATAACCCTAAAGTCTACTTTCCTGACAAATTCTTTGATGTCGGCTAATGTTTAGATAGTTGACTCCTTTTCATAAATGTCACACAAAGCTTATGCAGGTGCAGCAGCTTCTGGGCAGTGTAGTGGAGCTGGGTTCTGCATAAGACACGAGTGACTCAAAAGTTGGAGCACCGCTGTCCCCGCTGGAGTTCACGGTACCGGGACTCTCATTGTCTTCTCAATTTTTATGTGGATCCTTCCACCTGTCAGGACAATACAGATCATTAGCTGTCATTGCAGCATCCTGAATATGCCAGGTCACATTTGTAGGTGTGCTACAGAGTGGACAGCTCAGAACTTTAAAAAAAGTCATACTACTTAGCACTCAGATCTTGGTTTCTAATGTCATTCTTCTGTAAAAGGAACCAGTGTTCTTCAGAGAAATGACTGAGTCTGAGACTGGGGAAGTAAATATACAGGATGAGCCTGAAGCCTCTTGTAGTGCCAGAAAGTAAGAAAGTGTTCAAAACAAATAAACAAACAAACAAACCCACAGTGAGGGCGGGATATCACAGAGACACAGGCGCCAACTAAAGGAGCTCCCAGTGGCCAAAGCTGGAATCATCTGAGCAACAAAATAAATAAAGTAGTATTAGATTATAATCCAAAGTATAAAATAAATATCTATGAGTCCATACTCATGTAAATAAATGACTGAATAAATGGGAGAGAAGATACAAATTTCCTATACAGAAGAATTCCAAATAAATTATGAAGCTAGTAGATCTTTCATATTATTCTTTATTATTATTATTATTTATTTATTTATTTTTGGCTGTGTTGGGTCTTTGCTTCTGTGCGAGGGCTTTCTCTAGTTGCGGCAAGTGGGGGCCACTCTTCATCGCGGCAAGTGGGGGCCACTCTTCATTGCGGTGCAAGGGCCTCTCACTATCGCGGCCTCTCTTGTTGCAGAGCACAGGTTCCAGACGCGCAGGCTCAGTAGTTGTGGCTCACGGGCCTAGTTGCTCCGCGGCATGTGGGATCTTCCCAGACCAGGGCTCGAACCCGTGTCCCCTGCACTGGCAGGCAGACTCTCAACCACTGCGCCACCAGGGAAGCCCAAGCTAGTTGATCTTAAAGGAGAGGGGGCATAACTCTCCACGCGGTAAGTGTGGATTGTGCTTAGTCACTTCCTTCTAAAGAGTACCGTATTGAAAGAATAACTTCACAATGGAGAAACTAGACAAACACAACCTCTGCCAGATGATCAAGGTCAACATCGATGGTGATAAGTCATATTGATATGATGTACCATAGATATAATGTGATGAAACTGGCCTCTGTGGTCCTCCGGCCAAAAACACATTACCTCATTACCCCATTCTAATCAGGAAAAAAACATCAGACACATCCCAGTTGAGGGATATTCTACAAAGTCCCTAACCAGTACTCCTCAGGACTGTCAAGGTCATCCATAAAAGGAAACTCTGAGAAACTGAGGCGACATGATGATTAAGTGTAATGTGGTACTGGGGATGGGATTCTGAAACAGAAAAAGGACGTTATATAAAAACTAAGGGAATCTGAATCAAGTATGGACTTTAGGTAATAATAATGTATTGATATTGGTTCAATGACAAAGGTACTTCCTAATATAAGATGTTAATAATAGAGAAGATTAGACGTGAGGTATATGGGAATTCTTGTGCTATCTTCATAATAGTTCTGTAAATCTAGAATTATTCCAAAGTTGTTTATTTTTCTTTAAGTCACTTTGCAGGACACCTGTTGCCCAGGCGAAGCTGCCCAGAGATGCAGTCACATGATCACCCATGCTCTAGACAGCAGCTCCTTGGGTTCAGATGTAACCAGCCTATTTCCCCTCCTCTCCTTTGCCCTTCTCCCAGATGCCTGGGGTATCTGTATGTTCCCCCACCTCAAAGTTCCTTGGACACTCGGTGCATACTCTGTGTTTTTCTAGTTATAACGTCTTCAATTTTGATGATGTGATTAGATACTTAGGTAAAAGGAGTACCTTATAAGTCCTATTTCTCACCAATGCCTCCCCACAGGTTCTTATTGGTGGCTCTGCTATTGCGACATCGTCACTTCCACTCAAACAAGATTCAGCTCAAATTGTTTACTAAAATTCTATCTAGCTGTCTATTGTCCTGTTTCAGTCTGAAATGCCAGGACCAACTTTTAAAACAAAATCAGATCAGAATACTAGACCCTTTCGAAAGGCCTTGGGTCATGGAAATGAGTGTCCGTGTGACTTTTCTTTTTCTCTCTGAGAACCACTCATGTAATGGACAGAGTTCTAATTCAACATTAAGAGGTGCTGGCCCTCAGTTTCCCATGACACAGAATCCACACACATACACAAAACTGACAGCTTATGATTATTGTCTTTTCTCAGTTTTAACGCCACTCAGGGAAAATTGATCTATCTTGATCCCGTCCAACTCAGTAGCATGACACACAGAAGGGTCCTGACAAGTTGTGAACTGGATCGCAGATAACATGATTACCAAAAAAAAAAAGCTTGTTTATGATTGACTTATCAAATAGAAAAGTAGTGTAGATTCAAGTTCACCCTGATGTAATCCAGTACTATGCCCGTCATAGTGGAGGGGAGACAGTGTATTCGCAAGCGGCTTTACTATTGGCAAGTCAAGACACTTTGATAATTCAGAGGAATTTTATAAAAATTCTTGCCTTCAAGTTTGAGTCATATCTTCTGATTTATGGAAAGTCCGTAATGCAGTGGGGTTTGTCCTCACCCACCTACTCAGTAGGCATAGATACTGCACTCTGGGCTTTTGGGGCTTCCCCACAGCTGCCCCTTTCACCATCACTGTAGAAAAAAACCCTCGCCTCGGATATCTCTCTCTTGTCTGCGGATCAGATGCCCACAAGGCAGTCAGACTTGTGTATTCCTCCTCTCTCCTCTTTAATCAGCGTGGATCATCAGTCCTGTCCTTGTACACATTTACATTTTTACATTCAACAAGTGTGTGCGTGAGAGGGTCTGCAGGGGGCGGAGGGAGAGAGAGAGGTGGAGGCTGGGTGGATGGCACATTGGCCTTTTGTGTAGAGGAGATATTTTCCATGCCCAAGCTGGGCCTCCTCTGTGTTAGGCTTAGAGAGTCTCTGAGACTTCCTAGCCTGGAGCTGCTTTACCAAACACTGCCTTTTGTTGTTCCTGGCTATAGTGACTGCTGTCCCGCAGGAAGCAGGGAACCTTCCTGCCACGTGGACATGAACACTCCTCTTCCCTGCATTCTAACATGCTTTTTGAGAAGGTGAGAGGGAAGTGACAGGACCGCAGCAATCTTGCTTCACGCCTGGCATGACCATCAGAGCCGGTCTTGTCTGGGAACGTCACTGTGTATATCGCACAGAGAAAAGTTTAGGAGTTCGCGTTCCAGGTCCCCATACTGAGACACAAATGTTCTTCCTCCTACACCAAGCAGAACCAACCTGTGTATTGAAGAGCTCCCTCCCGTACTGCGATGGAGATCCCTCACTCATCCCTCTGCACCACACAACTCTTTCATGTTTCTGCATCACCGGCTTTTTTCTTCTCCACCCACAGACAGCCTGTGGGCTCCGCACTGTCTTTGTCACCAGATATGATTTCTGTGATGCCTCTACTCTGACGGCAGCTGTTCCCTTGCCGAAGTTCTTCTTCTTTCGGGGTCCCCTTGTCTCATTGCATTTTCTGCATCTCCTGGTCTTCGTGGACACCACCCTCTGTTCAGTGCTGCTTAATCCTGTGTGGTTAGCTGACCCAGCGCAGCACGGTTAGGCCTCTGTCTCTTTTGGCTTTGTTTGTTTCATGCTGGATGTTGAAGGGTTGATTTTCTTTACCATCCAAAAGTTTTTCCTTCCTGCTGCTTCCGTGGATGAAGCAATTCCAATAGCTTTAGGGGTACATTATTACCTCCCTTTCCAGATCTGCTTTTCTGTCTAAAATTTCAAAAATACTAACATTTTTAGTTCAGGTATTGATAGTTGGTTTTATAGTGCTGTCTAAGGCAGGAACCTTTAAGTTTTCGTTGGCCGCTGACATTATACCCTAGATGAGCGTATCGTACTAGCCTGGGCAAAGAGCAGGAAACAGAGGAAATAAGACACAGGACAGGTAAGATTTTTAAGGGAAAAGGGATAGTTGTCAGCACTTAAAAATATTAAAATAAAAATACATCTAAAAATATTATTAGTTAAATGAACAAAATAAATAGAGCGTAGGAAGTGCTTTAGAGTCACCTGCAATGGACCAAGAATTATAATGTCTCCTTCAGAATAGTCTGCCGGGTATAAAATAGTCACAAGGCTTCTTTGCTTTATAGTGACTGCAAATCCAACTCCAAAGACATACAACTGCACGTACCGTTGGTCTAAGAACAAGTCACGTTTTGGTACCATTGGCTAATGATCGCATACCTTGATGGCAAACAAGATCGTATCAATAGGCAAATTTGAGATTTTAGATTAATTGTGTGTTTACTTAGCTATCTGTCTTTGTGTCTCCCAGCTTTCATTTTTCTTGCCATCATGGACTTGAGAAATGACCCCTGAGGTCCCTTCACATTTTAAGATGTTGTGATCCTAGGAAACGTTTTATCAAGGCTGCTCACAAGTTACAAAGATCATTTTTTACTCACCAAACGGGAGCATGATCTGATCTGAGTTTAACCTCTACTCTCTGCCCAGATCAGCCCTCTGTAGACTTGCCAGAGAGTCATGAATGGACAAAGGGAAGCCATCAGGTGGAAGGGAGAAGGGACACAGCAGATATCTATCAAGAGAGAAATTAGCTCCAACAAAATATTTGCAGGGTCTGGGGAAAGAGTAGAATAAAACGGCAAAGCCCAACCCCACTTTTCTTCCTACTTCTCCCCCATCCACTTCTGCTCTGCTGTGAACAGCCTTTTGCATGTGTGTGTGGACACCTTAAGCTGCACTTCCCAGCTCTACCATCATTTCCTCTCCCTGTCCCTCTCCTGGGTTACCCCTCATGCCTAGGGTTGTGCATGCTGAAAGCATTGTCTATCCTAAGGAAGAGGGACCTGGTGGAGAAGCCCTAGCAAAAGTACCAGAATCATCTAGACAAGGAATTGCAAAGTCCCAATTACCAGGAGTGGGATCTGAAAGGAGGCGCTAGGGAGAGGTGTTTCTTCTTTGCCCCTGTTCTCCTAGTGAGCAGTACCACTGTTGGAGGGCTAGAGACGGGACCTCCATAACACAGGGCCCAGGGCAGCCAGCCTTCTTTTTTTTTTTTTTTTTTTTTTAATTTTTATTTATGTATTTATTTATGGCTGCGTTGGGTCTTCGTTTCTGTGCGAGGGCTTTCTCTAGTTGTGGCAAGTGGGGGCCACTCTTCATCGCGGTGCGCGGGCCTCTCACTATCGCAGCCTCTCTTGTTGCGGAGCACAGGCTCCAGACGCGCAGGCTCAGTAATTGTGGCTCACGGGCCTAGTCGCTCCGCGGCATGTGGGATCTTCCCAGACCAGGGCTCGAACCCGTGTGCCCTGCATTGGCAGGCAGATTCTCAACCACTGCACCACCAGGGAAGCCCCAAGCCAGCCTTCTTGCCCAGGTCTTAGGCTGAGTCATCTATACTCCCACTTGTAACAGGAAAGTAGAAATATAGTTGTTCAAATATTATCCTGGCTATGCCATGCATTAAGAAATACAGCAACGATGGCAAACATGTGCTAAAACGCAACCTAAAAAAGCCTAATGGCAGATAATATAGAATTTTTTACCCTAAAGCAAAAGAATGGTGGGCTGGATTAGCCAGAGTATCATGAAACAATTGTAGGTTGGTTTGGGGATATGTGTAGATGGCTATATGGTGTTACATTTGATTGTAGCTCTGAGTGTAGAACCACCTTATTTGAAATTAAATCGCGTAGCCAAACAACAAAAATCTCATGCTGAAGCAACAGGGCGATAGGCCAAGCCTCCATATTGTGCCCTTCAGCTTAAATGTCTTGCGGCTTCCAGCTCTATTTCTGGGAAAGAACAGGCTAGGTTATCTCTAAATTCCTTTCTAATGTTATGATTCTCCGATTCAAGGAACATTTATGTAGCATTTGCTATTTGTGCCATGCCAGGTCATTTCACATATCCTCTGTCAACTTCACCTTTTCTGGGAAATATCATTAGCCCTGCTTAAAGGTGAGGCAATGAAGACTCAGAAACGTAAAAGGACTTGGTATAGAGCTCAGAGCTATGTATGCACAGAGGCGATTCTTGAACACAGACCCTTCCTTTATCTCCAGGTCTGGAGGCCCTACAGCTACAGCATGGTGTCATCCCAAGTCCCCTTTGATGTCACAGCCTAGGGCAGAGCAAGCTCTTGGAGAATAAGGACTTAGTTCATGAATGTATCACCAGTTACTAGAACATTATCAGCACTCAAAGAACATGACTACTTGAATAAACCAACAACTGTAGAGTAGCTGGTACCCATCCACCTACGAAATTAATGGGATATTTTGATGTGAACACTTTCTTTCTAAATTCACCCTTATTTTATACAACATTCTGGGCAACAGTCATCACAAATCCTGGCTTTGTGTGATGCGTTTCTCTGCTGCCTTGAGGATCTATCTTTTCAGTTAATATTTTTTAAAGGATGTTTTCTCCCAACATTCTCCCATCAATATCCATTTGATACTGCTTTCGCCAATCTTTTTCTGACTTAACAGTATCAGGCGTTAACACGTCTATCTGGTAGAGAAAACACTGTTAGTCTAAAAAATTTATAGCTTCTCTGCTACGCCATAGATCCAGATTTTATCAACACCATCAGCTGCTCTTCTATTTGTTTTATACTTACTTTAATTTCTCTCCTAGGCTCATAGCTTTGAAAGACTCCTTCAAGATAAGTTTAAAACATTAATGGATTTAAAGAAATAATGAAAAAAATAAAGAAATGATATCAAGTTAATAATAATACAGATGGTTCTTAGATCTGGCAAAAATCATGAAGAGAATGACTGAAATTTGGAAAATACCTTGTAAATCCAAACGCATCGTTTTATGACCAAGGTACAGGAAGGTGAAATGAGTTGCCTAAGGCCCCAGGGTTAATTAGTAGAAAAATGAGGACTAGACCCTAAGCCTCCAGGTTCCAGGTAATTTGTTCACGTCAATAATGCCCCACTTTTAGATTCTGAGCATCATTAACCTGCTCTTATGTGATTCATACCATGAATCAATTTTTATCCACCACTGCCAAATGCGTAATATTCTAACTTTCATAATTGAAGTTTCAAAGACAGAAAAGCCCTCTGTTTCCCTCAGAGGAAAAAGCACTCTCAGGTATAATTACAATTTGTGTTTATAATGTGCCTTTCATTAGGGGACCTGAATGCACTCTAGAAAATTGATCTGATGGCTGGTATTATCCTTGTTTTATACATTGAGAAACAATGACCCAGACAGGTTCAGTGAATTGTCTAGGGTCGGCTGGAATGTCAATCACTGAGAAAGAGACAGAATTAAATCTCCATTCCCCACCTCCCCTCTGTGGCTTTGCCTTTCCCGTTCAGCCCCTAGCCACTTGCCAGATTTTGAATTACAGGGATCGCCATGAAGTGGGATTCTAGTCCAAGACTCTACTTTGAACCTTTCTGAAGGGCATGTGGGTAAGCGTCCAATCTTGGGGCTTCCTATTTTAATAGCCTTGCTTGGTTTTTATTACCTGAGTGTATAACTGGGCTTAAATCTGTCACTTATTGCTCACTTTGGTTTTAAATTTATTTTCATACTCCTGGAGTTCTTTGTCCTGCCTCTTCCTACACAGATGGGGAAGTAGCTACCACTACAAAGTCAGACAGGACACACGCTGAGATGTTTACACTCATACCTGCTCAGAATTCCTAACTGAAACACTTGACTAGCTACTGACCAAAAGAAACCAAGAAATAAATTCATTGTTGAGTCATTTATTTCCTACTTTCGCCCAGTGGGTCATACAGAATGTCTGGCCTTTGGTTGACCACAGGAGGTTGGTTCCTATTGATCTGATGTCCTGCAAATGCCCTCTAGTGGTTGAAGGCCCACATGGGCTCCACTCTTCCTCCTGTGAAACACCAAAGGCTCTGAATAAATAGAAGACCTATTCTTTGAAAACTTGCATCTGAAGGATCCCAGGTGCATCCTAAAGAATTTAACCATCCCTTTTGTTCCTCTGGGCAATTAAGCTATCTTCTCAACAGCAAATACAGGGCATGTATTCACTGCCCTGTAGCCTTCAGAAGAACTACTTTTGAGCACCCACGCTATATCACATACTGTTACGAGTCCATTGTCTACATAATCTCTGAATTAGTTTCCTAGGATTGCATAACAAAGTACCACAAACTCAGTAGCTTAAGAACAGCAGAGTTAGAGTCTGTCATACAGAGTGAAGTAAGTCAGAAAGAGAAAAACAAATACAGTATGCTAACACATATATACGGAATCTAAGGAAAAAAAAAAAAAAAAAAAAAAAAAAGGCCATGAAGAACCTAGTGGCAAGACGGGAATAAAGACACAGACCTACTAGAGAATGGACTTGAGGATATGGGGGGGGGGTGGGGTGAGATGGGACAGGGTAAGAGAGTGTCATGGACATATATACACTACCAAATGTAAAATAGATAGCTAGTGGGAAGCAGCCGCATAGCACAGGGAGATCAACTCGGTGCTTTGTGACCACCTAGAGGGGTGGGACGGGGAGGGTGGGAGGGAGGGAGATGCAAGAGGGAAGAGAAATGGGAACCTATTGTATATGTATAACTGATTCACTTTGTTATAAAGCAGAAGCTAACACACTATTGTAAGGCAATTATACTTCAATAAAGATGTCTAAAGAAAAAAAAAAAAAAAAAAAAAAAAAGAAACAAACTAGCAGAATCTCAAAAAAAAAAAAAAAAAAAGAACAGCAGAAATTTCATCTCTGGCAGCTGCAGAGGCTAGAAGTCCACAGTCAAGGTGTTGGCAGGGCCATGCTCTCTCTGAAGGCCCAGGGGAAGATCCTTCCTTGCCTCTTCCAGTTTTTGGTGGCAGCATAATGCCAATCTCTGCCTCTATCTTCCCATAGCTGTCCTCCCTCTGTGTCTGTGTCTGTGTCTTCACATGGTCTTCTCTCTTCGTGTGTCCGTGTCCAAATGTCCTTCTTCTACAAGAATACCAGTCCTATTGGATTAAGGCCCACCCTAATGACCTCGTCTTAACTTGATTACATCTACACAGACCCTGTTTCACATTCACAGGTACTGGTAGTTGGGACTTTAACATATCTTGGGGGATACAATCCAACTCATAATAATCCTTTGAGGTAGGGACTGTTGTCCCCACTTCAGATGGAGAAATCAAGGTATGGAAAAGTTAACCCTGTGACCCAAGGTCAAACAGCCAACAGGTGGTGGTGCTGTTGGATCCAAAGACCAGCTCTATTCCTTTGCCCTTTGCAGCTAAGAACAGAAGGACACTGACAGCTCTCAGGGGCCTGGTGCTTAGGGGTGCTATTCTGACATTTAATGAGCAACCGATAAAGGAAATCACAAGGGCTATAAAAACATTCACATGATGCAGAGTTACAGGTGAAATGCTAAGTGGTAACATTCCTTGAGTCCTTACCAAGCGCCAGGCACCATTCTCAGCCCTTTACATGTACTAAGTCCTTTAGCTTCCACAGTGCCACTGACAGAGGCACTCTTGTACCCATTTTATAAATGAGGAAACTGAGGCAGAGTGGTTATGTAAACTGCCCCAAGTCATATCGCTGAGCTGCAGAGCCAGGATTCCAACCCAGGAAGTCTGATAGCAGAGTCTGCCTGGATTGGAGTGTCCCAACATTCTCTTTTTCCAGTCCTCTAAAATCATTGTTCCACATTATTCCTTTTGTCTCCTGTTTTAAAATGTAAGCTTAAAATATAACCTAGGGGAGAGCAGATACCTTATACTATTGTGTGCCCTTCACAACTTTGGACACGTTCCTGGTCATATCTGTAGCTTCTCAAAGACCCTGAGCTCTGGGATACAACCTGGGGCCATCTCAGCAGTGCCGTTAAAATGAATTAAGCTGAATCCTGGGGCCTCAGCTGAGTGCCCTTCCCACTTTGCAAACCATCAGTGAAACTTTCTACAGGCCTTAGAAATGCATGCAAACCCAAGAGTGGAATAAAGTCAAAGAGCAGTGCCCCCTTATGATCTGGTCAAACTTGACAGTTGGAACCAATCTGCCACCAGGAAGTGCTTTCTCTTCAGGGAAATCCTCAAGGGACACCTAGCTGCTCTGCTCCAAGGGCTGTGTCTGGAGGGCAGGAATCAGCCCTTATTGAATACCACCGCTTGTGTATAGCTGTGAATCCTAGATCTATCATTACAACAAACTCTTACGAGGGGCCTGAACCTCATTTGAAAAGAGTGCCAAAAGAGGTGAGATGCTGCAGATATATCCCTTGCATCCTCCCTGCAAAAATTCTAAGTAATCTAACAAGAAATTCTGCCGGTTCCATTTTGGAGGTCTTAGAAACCACGCTGTTCGAGTCTTCCACTGGGCCGCCTCGGGCCTTGGAAAACAGCCAGCTTCTCTCTAGGCTAGAGTGTGCATGAGACTTCAACCCTGGGTGTCCGTGGAAGAAGAGAATGCCCTGCTCAGTGCTATATGTGGATGTGTAAATTACAGCAGATGATGCACTTAGCAATTATGTTCTTTGCATACATAAGCAGGAACAACAGCTCCCAAACTGCCAATATCCTTCTCAGTTCTCACAGAATGACTATGTGTCACACGGTCACGCAGCAGGGGGCCTGGAAATGAGATGAAGGAATGGCACAGTATGAAATTTCAATTTTGGAAAAGCACCCCTCCTGCAGTAGCGAACAAGCAAACAAGGAAAGTCTCAGAAGGCACGATGGCCTGGCAGCACTGCACGCCCCAACCCTCCTGAGTGTGAAGATGGTACTTGGAGGAGACTGGAGGAATGGAGAATAGGGCCAGTGGCTCTGGAGCTCCAGAGCCTGGTGCAGCTGTGTGAATATCTGGAGGAGCCGGGGAATGTTGCTAACTTGTTGGGAACTGAGTGGGAGGCTTTAATGAAACAGCTGAAGCTACACTGCAAATTTCAAATGCCTGGATGGGACAAGCAAGTAGCATAAAGGAGAAGAGTAAGTCTGATGGGGACTCTGGTGATCTCTACAGAATGCATGTGCCCCCTCCAAAGGGTAGCTCTACTGAATCTCAAGCAATTGTTGCCAAGAAGGAAGAGCTGACTCTTCTAATTCTTCAGGAAATACTGAAAATCCTTGTGTGGGGAGAGGTGGGTGTGTGTGACAGAGACCTGTCTCAATTTGTAACTGTTGGTAGCAACTTAAATTATTTAAAATACTGGCTAGATTTGTATTAGCTATCTATGCTGAGTAACAAACAGCCCCCAAATTAGTTGTTTACAACAACCATTTTATGCTGCTCATGACGTGTGGTTCAGGAACTTGAGGAGAGCTCCACTGAGTGATTCACTTCTGATCCATGTGGTGGTAGCTGAGGCAGCTGGGGCTATGGGTTCATGTCCCAAATGATGGATTCTTACCCCCCATATCTAGTGCCTCTCTATCTGTGCTCCTTGGTTTTCTCTGTCTCTCTCTCTCTTTGAATGGTGTCTCATCCTTCAGGGCTTCTCCATGTGCTTGGCCTTCTCACAGCATGGTGGCCTCAAGAAGTTATGCATTTATATGGCAACCAGCTTCCAAGAGGCAGAAAATAGAAACTGCCAGACCAGTTAAGAACCATGCTTGGACCTTCCACAGCATCACTATCATCCTTTGGTGTTTGTCAAAGTAGTCACAGTACCTACTTAGTCTCATGGAAGCAGAGGCAGAGAAATGGACCCCATCTCTTTTTTTTTTTTTAATTCTACTTATTTATTTATCTGGTTGCGCTGGGTCTTAGTTGCAGCAGGCGGGCTCCTTAGTTGTGGCTCACTGACTCCTTAGTTGTGGCATGTGAACTCTTAGTTGCAGCATGCATGTGGGATCTAGTCCCCCGACCAGGGATCGAACCCGGGCTCTCTGCATTGGGAGCACAGAGTCTTATCCACTGCGCCACCAGAGAAGTCCCCTGGACTCCATCTCTTGAAAGGAGGTGGCAAAGTCATACCGCATGAGAGCATGTGGGATAAGAGAAGTGGTTTCATGCCTCTTTTGAAAACACATTCTGCCTCAAGATCAAGACACATGTGAAGTGAATGTGGCCTGAAGCCCACCAGTCTGTAGTCTTTCAGATAAAGAGAACTTACTGGGGCACTATGTGATCATGACTAAAAGTGAGTATTCTGCAGCCGGACTGCCTGGATTAAAATCCTAGCCCTGTCACTTACTATCTGAGCCATCTTGGGAAGTTCAGTTAACTTCTCAGCATCTTAGTTTCTTTGTCTCTGGTAACAGTAGTACTGTACCTATCTCAGGGAGATTTTGTTAGACTAAAGGAGTTAATATTTGTAAAGTGATTAGAACAGAGCCTCACACAGGATAAGTGCTCAGTAAGTAATAGTGTATTTGCAAATTTGCTAGGGCTGCCATAACAAAGTACGACAAACTAGGTGGCTCAAACAAGAGATATGTATTGTCTCACAGTTCTGGAGACTAGAAGTCCAAGATCAAGGTGTCAGCAAGGTTGGTTTCTTCTGAGGGCTGTGAGGGAAGGTTCTGTTCCAGGCCTCTCCCTTTGGCTTATCGATGTCTGTTTCTTCCTTTTGTCTCTCCACACCATCCCTCCTCTATGTGTGTCTGTGCCTGTGTCCAAATTTCCCATTTTCATTAAGACATTAGTCATATTGGATTAGGGCCCACCCTAATTACTTCATTTCAACTTGATTACCTCTGGAAAGATCCTGTCACCAAATAAGGTCACATTCTGAGGTACTGGGAGTTAGGACTCCAACATATCTTTTTTTGAGGGACACAATTCAACCTATAGCAGACAGGATTGCTGTGGTTCATTCATGCAATTGATGTTTCTAGTATGGCTATCAGACATACACAGCACAATCCTAATGCGCTAAAGAGATGCTAAAATGTATATAATAAGAGATTATCTTTTGTTCTCACGGAGTTTGGAGAGACAGCACCTAGAAGACATTTACCAGTATTAGGAAGGTATAAATAATCAAATGCCATGTGAATGATACAGTGGGAACGCTGGTGAAATCTGGAGGAGAGAGGGAGCCTGTATCTGATGCCCTGGCTGAGATCTATCACACGGGTACAAGTAGGCTCAAGCAGAATGCTTCTGGCGCCTGCTCGTCTCGACCACACCTGGCTGTTTGCCCCTCCGGCTCTACCATGGGCCTCGCCTGACTTCCCCTGAACTCAGGCTCAGCCCTGGGACAACTGTCAGAGCCTTCTTACAAACTGCAGTTACTGGGCCCACAGTCTGACCCAGACACTGCCTCCCGGACAATTAAGTCTCTACACCTAATCACACATCTCCTCGATGTGAACCTCGACCCTGTTCCCAGCCATTTGTGAACAGTCTAGAAATGGGAGTGCTCAGGCAAGACTATGCAGATGAGATGGAATTCTAAGTGAATACTAAAGATTGTAGAAGATTCCCTCGGAAACAGAGGATGGGAAAGAGGGCCCCAGTTGGAGGGGGTGGTCCATATGCAGGAGACATGGGAAAATGTATTTAGCTGACTGACAGGAAGGCTTTGTTTGGGAGCAGAGTGAGGGGTAAGTTTGGAAGGGTCTGCCTGACTCCTAGAGGGTGAAATCTGATCTTACCCTCCTTTGATGTCTCTACACTCATTCTCTGCCTCAGTGTCCCCCCCACTCCACCCGCTCCCCACATACACCCCACAACAGCAGCTAGGGAGACATATTTTGTGTATGATCGATCTTAGTAACAAGAGCCATCACTGAGGCTCAAGCCAAGTGATGAGGCCATTTGAGAATAACTGCTCTGCACGTGACTCACCACGTGACTCACCACGGGTGATTGGGAAGGGGCTTCCAGAAACATAGGAAGAGCGTCCCCTGTTCTTCTTTTAGATGTTGTGATGTCTAGGTAACAGAATGCCAAAATTAGACTTCCCCATCTCCTTTGCAACTGACACACCAGTCTGATATAGAACAGAATGAAAGTGAGCTGAATGCTGCTTTTTCTCTAGTGCCGTGGCTTGTCATTCACGGAAGCATCGACTGTCAGTCTCTAGGGAACACCTTGCCTGCTGTTGTCTCTGAACGTAACATGAGAATAGCATGGCAGAGTGGTTATGAGCTCAGACCCCAAACCAGACTGCCAAATTCTGGGTCCACTTCACTTCTTGCCAATGGTGGGACCCTCTATGCCTCTGTTTCCACATCTGTACAATGGAGACAACGATTATATGTACCTGGTGAATTAACAGATGGAAATCTCTAACAGCGTGGAAGCACGTAAGAAGCACTATGTAAACAGTAGCTCTCATTAACATTGGCTGCAGGAATGTGCAAACTACAGACCACTTAGTGCAAGTCTGAAAATCTCAAGAATCTGAGAACCTTGTAGGGAGAGGAGGCTCTGACCATGCAGGAAACCAGGACGAAGAATGCATGGTGATCAGCTTCTCACTTAACTTTCTCAAAGGAATCCACCTTGGGAGGCCATAAAGATGGAATGGTATCTGCCCTGCTGTCCATGAAAGAACAGAATCTAGGACTTGTCAGGGGGACAACCAAGATAAGGACCCTAACTTTAAGCTTCCGGGGTAAATCAGTGAGCAGTCAGCTTCTCCAGTCATCAAGTCTCCTTCTTCCTTCCCTCTGCCTCTGAGCCCACCCGGACCTCTTCTAAAAAAAAAGAAAACAAGTAAACTCATAAGGGCTCATAGCAAATAGGCTCAAGCAATGCAGCTGTTTCACTTTCAACACCTGAGCATTACCTTCACCCTTACATACAGCACAGATCTATAGATATAAAATATTTGCTGTAGATATAAAATATACGCAATTATCTCTGCATATATTCTATTTACACATATAAAAGTATACTACCACATGTGCAGACACGTGTATACTATGTTGGGTGTGTTCCTTAACACCTCTATTATTCGTCCAGGCTGCATCTCTTACCCTCCTAAATGGTGCTTAAAAAAGGAACAACAACAAACTATAATTAATTCTGCAGAGAGCTTAACAAAGTCTAGAATTACTGTTCACCTAGATCTTAAATCAAGCTCTGGAAAAAGGATGTTGAGATAATGTACACCATGTTCAAAACATGCAAATAGAAGCCCATGAAAAATAAAACTTTATTTTTCAAATCCTGAGAATGGGGTGGGAGTACTTTAGAAACTATTTTCTTAGGAGCAAAGGAAATCAGAGCTCGACAGGGCAGCACAATGGGCTGGTTTGAGGAAAAGGGCATAGTTTTAACCTCCTATCCCATGCGTTTGGCCCTTTGCATCACATTTCTTTTCAGCACCACTGCAGACCTGAGAAAAAGATCCTGGCTTAAGTTGCGTGTGAAAATGAATTTGTAGGTCTCAACCTGGCTCTTGTGACTGAGTGTAGTGCTGCATAATTTGACAGGGTTGGGGCCTGATTGACAGTGAGAAACAGCCTGCAGGATCTCACAGGTCAGAACAGAAAAGGGGCTTGGCACAAGGGCCCCAGAGCATGCTGGGTAGCAGCCTGCACTCCACCAAGTTCTTCCTTCATATAAAACAGCAAGAGTCCAATAAGCTCATCTGAGAGGCCTTGAGTTGTCCATAGAAATAAGGTAAAGAGTACACTCCAGCAGGTCAAAGTGAGGTCTTTCAGGCTGACCAAACTCAAGCAGAGGGAGAATCCCCCAGGGAGGAAAGGCCCACAGACAGATGGACATTCACCTGCTGCCTCTTCACATGCAGGAAACCATGAGCTTTCTGATGCCCCAAAGATTCTTTCACCACCAGCCCATCTTCATTCTGATTTGAGCCATCCGTGCAGCCCCATCCATACTTCCCCTAACCCTGTCATTCTCCTCCAAAAGCCTAGTGATTTTTAGTGTAGATTGAATTTATTGGCAGGCATCCTTGACTCTGAGTTTCCAAAGTCATTACCATTTGACAGATACTGCATGCCCAATTAGAAGATGCCTTTGGGCACCTGTCCCTTCAATTTGGTCATACATCATCATTCTCCATCACGACTGTGTGCTCTGGGAGGTAGCCATAGCCCTAGCTCAAGAGTACACACTGACTAGTACGAGCCACTCTTGTTATTACTGTTCTCCTGGCCAGCTCTTTGTTTGGGGGAGGATGTGGCCCCCAGTCCCGAGCAGGAGGATGTGAGAGGAAGTCCTCTGGGAATGACTAACTGGAAAGGGGTTCCCCGACAGACACACATGAATGAGGAGTGTCTCTCATTCTTCTGTTGGATGTTGTCATGTGTATGTAACATGGATGTTAAGATAAGACGACCCTGCCTCATTTGTGACCAAGACACCTGTAGAATAAAGACCACATATACACTGAAGGTGATCTGAAGACCCTTCATGCAGCACTTCCAAAGGACCTATGAAAAACCAGCTTTAAAACAATTGGGCTAAGAGTGTGAAGGAAAAGGAGTATTTTGGAAACAATATTTCTTTAAAGAGAGTTGTTTCCGTGCTGCATTCCCCTGCCCTCCAGAGGAAACAGGGAAAGTTATCAACAGCTTGGCTTATACCTGGAGAGGCTGGGCTTCCTCCACCACCCCTGCATCTGGGAGTAGCCATGGAGTCAGCTTTGCCTCTTGCCTCGAGAGGACATGAGAAGGACTAACAGCCAGGAGCAGACTGGTACTTTGAGATTGGCCTGTACTTGCACAGTTTGTCAGGGTGAAAGATACATGATTCTTAAGACCTGGCCATGGGCCATGCAGAGGAGAGGCAACAGCACATCAACATAGGGCCACATTGGGGCTTCCCTGGTGGCACAGTGGTTAAGAATCCGCCTGCCAATGCAGGGGACACGGGTTCAAGCCCTGCTCCAGGAAGATCCCACATGCCGCAGAGCAACTAAGCCTGCATGCCACAACTACTGAGCCCACGTGCCACAACTACTGAAGCCCATGATCCTAGAAGCCCACGCACCACAACGAAGAGTAGTCCCCGCTTGCCGCAACTAGAGAAAGCCCACATGCAGCAACAAAGACGCAATGCAGCCAAAAATAAATAAATAGATAAATAATGAATTTAAAAAATAAAATAAAGTTTCTGTTTTAAAAAAAAATGAACATGATGCCATTATCACATCTAAAAAAGGAAAAAAGGGCCACATTTAGGGACAGAGGGACCCCAATAACAACAACCCAGAGGTGAACCTTAGTCTCCTGGGGGTTGAGGAAGGATTCGTGACTGATTATCCATAAAAGAGAGGCAACCACCCAAGGAAACGGCAGGAGGATTGCCCCGTTGATGGGAATGTCCTGTGAGCCCACAGAAGTATCACAGGCGAGTTAGATTTAAATAACCCTAAGAAATAAATACAAATTATAGATACATAATTAAACAGATAAATAGATGTAAGACCATTTCTGAGCCTCTACTACTCCTTTGTAACCTATTCCCCTGATCAGCAAGTAGGGAGGATGGTAAGCACACCTCTTTCCCAGTAGTGAACCAAGAGAGGGGCAGTGGGAACAGCCAACAGGAGCAGGCAGATAGGGGATGCATTGTCTTTGGAGAATTTTAGAACAATAATAGCACTGACTAAAAGTTAGTCTGCTTTCCGTTATCACCAAGCATCACCAATTCTCAACAATGCTACGGGGCGGACCATGGTCACCACATCCCCCTCCTTGATACCGCACCTTCCTTATAGGGCTCTTGTTATATGAGACAATAAGTTTCCCTCATTGTTTAAGCCATTTGGAGTGTTTTTCTTGTTACTTGAAATAAAAGACGCTGAGCTAGCCATGGGACAAAGTAAGGTATTTTTCCATCAAGAAGTTTAGAATTTAATTAAGTGAGGTATGGACAGACGGAAGTGTTTTCTGGGGTGAATGTCACACTTAAGTACTGATACCAGGCAATTGTATGGACAGGAGACACATTTAGAGCTGTTAACCCTGCAAAAGAGAAGATTGTTGGAGAAGGGCAAGAAAAGTCTCTTCCCATTTATAAGCGCATTGTAGTTGTTTTACCTGGATGTCTCAGTGTAGAAAATAAAACACAATTTCCAACTGTGGGAATTACTTAATGTGGACTTGAGGCCACATTAAGTAATTCAGCAAACAAGGCAAATGCACAGGACATCTTGTCTGTCACCACACAGCTGCTTTTTACTTCATTCTCCTTGTCCCTCTCCCAATACCTCACCAATTCTGTTTACTGTCAAGTAAGTTGACGATCATTGAACAAACTCCTATGGAGAAACTAGTAGACTCCTCTAACTGCACTAAACACTGGGTCAGATATCTAGATAAAACGGTTTTCCAGAAGCTCCTGCAGAAGAGGAAATTGAGCTTCAAAATTGCTAAGTGGGATTCAAAGCAAGTTTGGTCCAACTTGAAAGCTCATGATCTTTCCACTTGACTACTCAGCTTCTAAGAAACATAGAAATATCTGACTTGGTCTCTCCTTCTACAAGCTCATAGCCAAAAACCTATGCAATCTGGAAAAAAAATGGGGAAAAGAAAGAGAAATGTACAAGTGATAGGTATTGCTTAGCCCTGCTAGAAGTTAAAGAAACTAGATACCACAAGGAGAGGGTAAGCATAGGTGATAATAGAAAAACATATGTTTTGTCCCTGGGCAGATGCTTCTGGATTTCAGCTCTTATGGCCTAATTCATTATTAGAGCTTAATTTTAGCAAATAATATATAAATGTCATTGATTCTCTTATGGATCCCTTTTCAAAGGGCCATTTACAATAAGCCCTGCAAGCAGAAACCTCCCTTGGGGTTCTAATTCTTTTTCCTCCAATGTTGTTTTTATTTTGATTGGAACAAATTCTTATGAAAAAATTTGTAAGCAGTAGAGAAGATGAACTACTCAAGCAAGTGTCTTTCCTGGTGTCTCCCAATTTATTCCTAAGTGTATCCCATCTATTCCTTTATCCTAGGAGAGCAAATGTATTAAATAATATAGTGAACCGTTCTGGTATTTTTCTAGAGAGAGTAGATGCATGAAATGCAAGTGGTATAACTGTTTACATTTATTTTATATCTACTTTTAGGCTGATTTCAGAATGTGAATCACCCAGGATTCTTACCTGTCCTCCTTTTCTTGCCTGAGAGCATTTGTACTAAGAGAAAAACATGGTTGGGATTTGAATCGACTATCATATGTTTAGAAATAAAGATTTGGTAGAAAGATAGAAGAAGCCATTTCTATTATCTAAGCACTTCTCTTATTCTTTTTCTGTGTTTCCATCATATATGTGTTCAAGAGTTGTCTGTACTTAGACAACTCATGGCCTCAATACTGCAATTTGAACTTGACAGTCATCGTTTGCTGGTCTCAAACGGGCCCTTAAATATCAGTATGGGTATATGATATAGTAATCGAACCCTCCCTTCTCTTTGCTGGTTATGTTTCTACCCTTCAATTAGCTGCACTGTTTTCTAATGTGCTATAGAGTTTTTGAGATAATTTATGCAAGTGTTTGGTTTCCATGTTTACAATTTAAACAGCTTTCCTAGCATTTTAAATGGATATGTCAATAAATGCTATGAATTGGTAAAAAAAAAAAAAAAAAAAAGAGACAGATCTGTCTTCGACTTAAAAGACAGATCTGTATTGACTTGCACTGCCCTTCACAGAATCAAAGAATCTCAGAGCTTAGAAGGATCATAGGAAATCTCCCAGATTCCAAATAAATATCTAGGTATCTTCTCCAAATACCTCCAATCTTTGCTTGAAAACTTTCAGTGACTAAGGTAGCCTTTTGGGGGGAAGGACAGAATTACCTTAGTAATCAGAACTAACAAAATTTTTTTAGTGTTGTTTGCTTTTGTACTTTAGTAATTGGGCCCACTCTGCCACTTTATCTAAAAGTGATGGACTTTTAGATAAATGTCATGTCTTCTTATAAATCTTCTTTTTCCCTAGATAAACATATCCACTTCCCAGTATCCTTTTGGGGAAACTGTTTTCTCCCTCTGCCATGATTCTGTCCTGGCCCCTAAGATAGGAATTCTTGCTCTTCTAGAAGTATTAAGAAGAATTGTTTCACTTGTTCCCTGTCCTCACCATCTTCTTCCCAAAGGATTGAAGAGAACCTTATCTAATAGGGGAGACTGATACAAGTCCTGAACTTGGGAGGCTGAGCCCTTGGTTGACCATCTTTTTGCAGACCTGCTAGAGAGATGGTGTTCACCCCATTCCTGCTTCCATGTGATAAGAAGACATGGGTCAGAACCTAATGCTGCCTTATAGAGGCATGGCTGGAGGACTTTCTCTGTCCTTGCTCCCTGTGTTCAGCAGGTACAGGGAGGTGCACAGATGCTCCTTGACGTGGGCTCGTTCAGTGTCTGTTCCATCAGTTCAATCCTTGCAAACATAGCTCCCAACATCTGACACTGCAGGTCCAACCCATCTCCATGAATGCAGTTTTGCCAACAATAAAAACGATGGTTCGAGCTCCTCTGTGTGTATTTTTCAATTGCTTCCAAACTTGAAAGGAGAAAGGATGCAATTCACTTACAGAGGAAAAAACCCCAACATATTCCTTTATACTGCATATATCATGGTTTTTAGTCTTTTGAACATTCTCCAGTTTGTCAAAGTCTTATCATAGTATGATTCCTAGAACTGAACAGAATATAATCAAGTGTGGACTCACAGCATAGAAAGTTCTCTGTGACTTAGACATTGAAGCTTGGTAAATAATTGAGCCATAGACACCTTAACTACACAGAGCCTGAATACTTTATACAGATATCATATTTTACTTGACTAGAGTCTCCCCCAGAAAACTGAGAAAATTGCTTCTCTAGAAACCCAATGAGTTACCCCAGCCTCCCCTCTACCCCATCACTTTCAAATAGGCCCCCTTTCAATCACAAAAGCCAGGCATCAGCAGGGGTTTTGGTTCCCCGATGTAGAGACCTGCACACAGGAGGGCCATGAATAAGATCATCTGCTCACAAAAAAACTATGCAAGGTATGCTAACACATATATACGGAATCTAAGGGAAAAAAAAGAAAAAAAAAAAAAAAGGCCATGAAGAACCTAGTGGCAAGACGGGAATAAAGACACAGACCTACTAGAGAATGGACTTGAGGATATGGGGAGGGGGTGGGGTGAGATGTGACAGGGTAAGAGAGTGTCATGGACACATATACACTACCAAATGTAAAATAGATAGCTAGTGGGAAGCAGCCGCATAGCACAGGGAGATCAGCTCGGTGCTTTGTGACCACCTAGAGGGGTGGGATGGGGAGGGTGGGAGGGAGGGAGATGCAAGAGGGAAGAGAAATGGGAACATATTGTATATGTATAACTGATTCACTTTGTTATAAAGCAGAAGCTAACACACCATTGTAAGGCAATTATACTTCAATAAAGATGTTTAAAAAAAAAAAAAAAAAAACTATGCAAGGGAAGGAGCAGACCCTGGCGTTCTCTTACCTCCATTTCTCAGAGGCTGGGCCTAGAGTTCCTCCCAGTTCCAGATGATTGGAGGAAAGGAGTTTCATTTAGTTTTCAAACTGCAGGGAACTGGTGCTTCAAGGACGGTTTTTGGGCTCACCGTACCAAAGGCAGTCATCTGTTTTCAGGAAGCTGGTCCTTTCAGTTACTTGCTTGATTAAAACATATTTTGTGGAATCCCTCAGCCAGAGAATGGATTCCTTTAATGAGACAAAAAAAAAAAAAGTGTGTGTGAGGTCAAAGGGAAGAAATGGCTCCCTTTGATCAAGGAAAACTCCTAGGGACTTCCCCTCGTGACTCAGTGGTTAAGAATCCGCCTGCCAATGCACAGGACACGGGTTCGAGCCCTGGTCCAGGAAGCTCCCACATGCCGTGGAGAAAATAAGCCCGTCCACCACAACTACTGAGCCTGCACTCTACAGCCTGCGAGCCACAACTACTGAAGCCCACGTGCCACAACTACTGAGCCCACATGCCACAACTACTGAGCCTGCGCTCTAGAGCCCGGAACCACACTACTGAAGCCCACACACCTAGAGCCTGTGCTCCTGAATGAGAGAAGCCACTACAATGAGAAGCCCATGCACCGCGACGACGAGTAGCCCCCCACTCGTTGCAACTAGAGAAAGCCTGTGCACAGCAATGAAGACCCAACGCAGCCAAAAATAAATAAATAAATACAATTATGTATTTATTTATTAAAAAAAAAAAAAGGGAAAACTCCTAAAATCCCCAAGCTGTAGGTGGAGAGCCCTCATGGGCAGAGGGGTCTCTCACCTGACTTAGAGGTTCCTTCCTACGTTGCCCCTGCTCCTGGGAAGTCTTTCACATCGGGCCTCCCTGCTGCCACTGCAGTCAGCTCCAGAGCGTGCCCCCTTTACAACACTGTCCTAGTTTGATCTCCTATCAAAGCAGAGCCCAGGCCAAGGACTTGGGTGCAGTTGGTTCATTTGGGAAGTGATCCGGGGGAGAGTATGTGAGGGATGGGGGAGGTGAGAAGAGCCAACAGAGAGTGTGTTAACGAGTGAGTTACCTCTAAGGACACCTTAGGCTCAACCCTACAGAATACCCTCTAGAGAACTGGGCAACACACCTCTGAATTCACCCACCAGTCTCAGGAGGCTGGGACATTTATCCGCTGACTCCCATCCCCCATCGACGCAGGGCTACCCCCTTGAGGAGGTACATTTCCTGACCTTCCAGGTTGTACCTAGTTGGGTGGAATGAGCTCCCTTGATGTTAGAGGAAGGCCTCAGGAGAGAGAAAGGAAGATGCAGGAGGCTGTCAGCACGCTAGACACCGCCTGCTCCAGTAGCAGGTCTAGAGGATACAGGTGGAGCAATCATGCTGTCTGCTGTAACGCCCCAGGAGCCCAAGTGTAGGGCTTTTCATTAGCCCAGATGAAAGGGGCTACTATTTAAAAACCTAACCCTTCCAAATACTAAGATTTAATAAGAAAGAAAGGAAATATAAAAACAGATAATACAAAGAAATGTACCAGATGAGGTCTTGAAATACAGGCTGCTGAGCCCTGGTAACTGCGTGCCATCTCCACAGATGGCACATTTCTACAGAGCCTTGACAAACGGCCCACTGCCCTCCAAGCACCAGAGTCTGTCCCTGCAGTAAACACACCCTGCCTCCTGCCACCTGGGAATGTTCTCTCAGGTTCTTGGCAGCTGTATTGTCTAGGTCAAAAGGACCATAGCAGCTTCCTTCCTTGGTCGGTTTTCTTGTTGGAGAATAAGTTGTGCATAGTTTTCCTACAACAGTTTATAAGAGTGTAAGTCATTAGCACCATGATCTCCAGCACTGGACCCCCTGAGTTTGAATCCTGGCTCTTGACATGTTGTGTGACTTTGGATGAGTTGCTTAATTGCAAACCTCAGTTTCTTCATCTATAAAACAGAGATAATAAGGGCCCAATCCATAAGCTTGTGAGGATTTAATGAGTTGATATGAGACAATGACTAGCACATAAAAGCACTGTATAAATATTGATGATGATGATGATTATTAGACTAGAGATTAGATACAGGGAATTAGCATAATGTAGTGACCTTCCATTTCAGAGCCACTCTATAAAGCAACAACTATTCACTAGCCGCATCTGCAACAAAAATGAGTACTACATACATAGTAATAAGAAGATCTTTCTAATGGCAAGATCATTACCTAAGCTGGGGTGAGTTGCTAGGGTTCCATCTCCTTCTTTAACATGTGTGAATTTGGCCAAGTCTAGCAGAATCTTTTCTGGCCTTTTCTAACACCCTTAAATTGGAAAGTAGACACTTGCCAGACACAGGACTATACTTGCCACAGACAGAAATACTCATCCTTGAACATAGCTGTATCCTCCTTGGCTCCAGGTAGCCCAAACTAGAACCTTTCTTTGAAGCTTCTCAAGGAGAGTGCTATGAGGTCATTATTATACACTTTTCTGGTTAGACTACATCTTCCTTTTCCATCCTGTCCATTTTATGGACGTTTGTGAGCACCTGCCTTAGAAAAAAGGGAAATGCAATCAACTTCAGTGGTTTGGCTACTTGCTATAGCAAAAGTCTGAATGGAACAGTTTCTGGATGGCTAAAGAGCTTCATCTTTTTCTGTGTCCCTTACTATAGATAACTGAATAATTTATCTTTGGCTCGGAAGCCATCCTTTATCTTCCTTTCTCTCTAGACTTCTATTTCTAGGAAATTACCACAAAGGCCTAAGGTTACAAGGAGTTGCTTCAGGTTGACGGTGAGATCCCAAACCTTGGGTCATTCTATGTAGGCGCCACCAAAGGGAGGATAAATTTGCATTGACCTAAGTCTACCCTCCTCTGTCCTACCTCCTCTTAATTACAAAACACAAATCACTCTACCCCCTTTGGTACAGAAAAACTTGATCTCTACCGCCCCCTGGTGGAGCATGAGAGTATGCCGGGTGAGTCACTTCTGAAATCGCCATGTGGGCCCTAAAGACTTACAGAATCAAGGATCACCTCTCACAAGCCTTCCACATTCTCATTCAATGTACTGATTATCTAGAGCTGAAAAATAATTTACCCCCAAATGGTGCTAGTATTTTTTGCCCTTGTGTTCCAACTTATTTTCCCATTATTCAAACGTGGCATTCTTTCTTGTAATTGCTTGGTTACTTGTCTCTCTCCCCAAACAGACTATAAACAGCAGAAACCCAATAGTGCTAAGTGATTTTCTTGAGGCCCCATAATTAGGAAAGAACCCCAATATAGAAATCAGGCTTCTCTATTCATGGTCCACCGTGCTGTTCATTAGTAGCACTGTTTTGTGTTCTGAAATAGTTCTTTCTCAGAAGAAGCATTGAGAGAGTGGTACACCAGGGCTCAGAAGACAAGAGATTCTGCTCGCAGCTCAGTCACTACCTCACCAAGACCCCTGAACAAGGATGGCAGTTTCTTCAGATGATGGCTTAGGTCCCTGTCCAACTCTAAATGTCTAGGATTCTACTTGAAAGGATTCTCATGCATCAACAGTTCAGAGAGAGAGCGATTCATCCATTCATTCCACATATATACATTCATTTAACAGATATTCAGCATCTACTATGTACCTGACCGGATGCCGGGTACGCAGGGAAACAAAAACTACAACCCCCCTGCCCACTGATAATTTATGTTTTGATCTTAGTGTGTTCACTGGCCAACATCTCTTACTGATGATCTTGGCTAAACAGAGTGATGGGTCCATCATCAGCATACTATTTTTTGAAGAATTCCCTCATGGTTGTGTGTGTGCCTGTGTGAGTTGGAGTAGGTGGGAGAGGGAATGCTGGTGAATGAAAATTGCCACATTCAGAATTACCATGTCTCAAATTCCTGAAACAAACAAAAACCAAATCAACAACAAGACAGACTGGGTATGTCCAGCACAGGTGTCCCCTTCCTGTTAATGTGCAGTTTCCAAAATCAAGCCGTTGTTGCTCTTTCCTGCCTAGATGCCAACAGGAGTGCCCAATTAGTGCCAATTTGTTTCCTATAACACGGACACCTGTCACCAAAAAGCTTGACAAAAATAACCAACTTAGTCACTGTGGATCCAAACGGGGCTCAAACTAATCACCTAGAGGTAAATAGGAAGCCTTCAAATCCCATTGCAAATCCTCCAAGGGCCCCAGTCCCTCTGCCCATGGACAGATTTATGGTGTATTTCTGACGGATGGCAAGACACCAACTGGCAATTGATTCTTTTTTTTCCTTTAAATGCAAGTTATCAGCCTTTCCTTCCAGTCAGCTGCAGGCTCCCCCCCTGGCAGTTCAAGACTCATAGTGATAATGGATTATCTTTTCTTTTAATAGCAAGCCACCTTCTGCTGAAATGGAATGAAAGTTACAGGAGAATGAGAACAGATTTCACCAAGAAGTCCTTTAACACTCTTTAGGAAACACCTCTAGTTCAAGCATTTTTAAAAAAATAACCTTTAAAAACTAACCAGGTTTCTGCTGTGTGGCTGAACCCACCACCAGGGCTGTGCTGGTTACATCCGAATTAGCCCTGCTTGACAATCACTCTCAAACTCTGTTCTACCTCAGGCCAGTGGATCTGCTCCCTGGGTGTGCAGTTGTATGGGGCGGATGCCTTCGAAGGAGCTATCGAACCCAGATTAAGAACGTGTAGCATATAATAAGCAAATGAACAGGCAAGACGTTTTTCCAAAATCACGCAGGCAGGAGAATCAGCATGTCCTGCTCTTCGAGAGAGGGCCCATCTAGCCCACTGCTTTATGGGGAGGTAGAAATATCTGGAATCTGAATCTGCCGCAGGAGGGGTTTCTTTTCTCCTCACAATGCTGTGTGCTGAATGGCAGATTTCATCACCTTCCTTGTAAGGCATTTCTCATTATGAGAAACCAAACACAGAGCCTGGCTTCCAACTGGAGTATTAATAATGAAAATGGATTATGTGCGTCCTGTTTGCTAAGCAATTATCCAAAGGCAGGGATTGAGTCCAGATTTTTTGCCTCACTGCCTGAGTGGCAGGCCATGAATAGATAGAAAGGTATTTACATGCAGTGTCTCTGACCGGGAGAAAATGTCAGGAGCTTGAGAGACTACAGAGAGAGCTGTAGATGCATATTCTTTTGAAACATGGCCGGGTTTTGCAGTCTATTCTTGGAAAAGGCAAAGAAAAGGGGGAAAGAGTTTGGATTTGCTGTCGCTGTTTAAAGATATCCTCCTGAGTCAAACTGAGACCATTTTACTTTGCCCACCTTAAGTTTTTCATTAACTGGAAGTGACTCTGGCTCTTACCTTCTCAAGGAGATGAAATGAGTTTTATATAGTCCACAGTGAATGGTGCTTTCCCTGGATGTTTTATAAAACCGAGATCTGATCTGCTTAACCTAGGCACTTTTTAATGAGAGGAGGCATTTCTCGGATGCCTTGGATCTAAATTTTCTTCTCCTCCTCTTTCACTTGCTGTGCTCCTGCAAGGTGCTAACTGACTTCCTCTTTCTGAGGCCCATGTGCTCTTTCAGAGCTGTGCTTCCAGGCTGAAGGGAACCCTGAGCTAGTGCACGCAGTACTTTGGGATCCTTCCGAGCAAACCACTGGCAACACCTATGTCACCTCCAGCCTCCCCTCGCCCACCTTCTTCCTCCTTTATGATGAACTTGCATGTTGAGATGCAGATTGAAAGATGGCAGTGAAAGTTCATATGGACAAGGACCAGAGAGTGTAGTCTTAGAAGACAGAGGCGAATGACAGAGGCAGCACATCCCTGCGGCGGGGTGGAGCCACTCAACTCCTAACAACAGTTTCACAATAAATTACGATTGCCTGGGGAATGCCTTCACATCCATGGTACATCTATATGATGGAACACAACTCAGCAGTATAAGGGAATAAACTACTGATATACACAGCAACATTAAAGAATCTCTAATTCATTATTCTAAGCGAAGAAAGTCAAACACATAAGGTACGTGCTGTACGATCCCATACAGGAAAACTCTAGGCACCAAAACTGAGTCGAGTTTCCAGGACTAGGTGTAGAGGGAGAGGTTGACCTAACAGCTTGACTAACCATCCCAGTTTGCTTGGGACTGTCCCAGTTTTAGCCCAGAAAGTCTTCATCCCTGGTAACCACTCAGTCCCAGGCAAACCAGAACAGTGGGTCACCCTGGATCTTGACAAAGAGACATGAGGGAAATTGGGGGAGGTGGAACTGCAGTTTTTAAAACTTCCAGAACTATGCACTTACAGGTAAATTTTACTCTATGTAAATTATACCTTAATCAAAGGCTGGAAAGAATCTCCTAGTCTCTCCCCTGTCCCTGCACTAGACAGTGAGCTCTCTACACACAGGCGCTTTGTGTCTCCCATGCCATTGCTCTCAGCCCCCAGCACCTAGCGTTGGGTCTGCTGTGGTATAGTTTGATAAAAGAATGTGTCCTGTTCTTTCTTCTCAGATGCTACCTGTCATATCACCACGAATAGATTCTTTAAACAATCCAATAGTCTCTAAACATGGCATTTTCTCCATAGAAATACTCAGAGTTAAAGTTTTCTCTATTTCCTTTGGGTTGTGAATTAATAGCCAGGCTCTCGATATGAGACAGATCTATTAAGCAGTGCTTTCTAAATACACTAAGCATAACAAATTCCTGGAGTGCTTGTTAAAAATATATATATATATATATATAAGTTCCTAGAACCCTATCCAGACCCACCAAATCTGAAATTCTAGGAAAATGGCCTGGAAATCTGTATATTTCACAAGTGTCTCAGATAATTCTTATGATTAAGCATGGAAAGCAGAAAGACAGAAAACCTGGCGCTGTGCAACCTCAGTACCAGCCTTCAGGTCTGGTCACATCCTGTTCCCTGGATCCCATGTGATCCTCCTACCAGAGTGTTTCTGTTAATGAATCGCTTGCTCCTTAATTCCATTTGAGAAATATTCATTGAGCACCTACTCTGTGCTAGGGCTACAGCAGTGAAAACAAGACAAACAAATAAACAAGATACATTCAACCACTGATGGATGATGTGAAGGAAATACAACAGCGTGACATGACAGTGCCTGGACCATGTGCTACCTACATAGGAGAGTCAGGAAGGATGCGGTCTTCGTTGATGTCTGGCTCTAACCGCAGGCAGTTTTCTTGTGGGGAGCATAGTTGGAAAGCCACAGACATATGTTCCAGTCTCAGCCTTGTCATAAGCAGCTGCCACAGACTAGCCTCAGTATCCTCATCTGTAAAATGAGGGGGTAGATCTAGATGTTGCTCTCTAAGGATGCTTCTAGGCCTGACAGTCTATGTTTCTGGAGTTTATTGTTGTAATCAAATAAAGCTAATCTGATACATATTTAATGATATACATAATTGTTATTGTGCTGCCTGATAATTAGCTATCAATAGTAAGCAGTTCACATAAGTGACTAAAATGATAATTAGCTATCAATAGTAAGCAGTTCACATAAGTGACAAGTTTTTGGTTTTTCTCTCTTCTCACTTTGTTTTTCTGTAATTAGTATCAGGGTCCTCTGTTCTTCCATACTATGTATCATTCCATAAGAATCCATGTCCTTTTCTCTCACATACCCACATAGTGATATTGACACTTTAAAATATCAGAGTGTAGTTTATTCTCTCTTGAGATAATATTTCAATTCTGAGAGTGCTGTATTACTGCTTTCCTTTCCATCGTCAAGGAGCTTTTCAGATAATGCCTGCTCTTGGCTCTTTCATCTGCTGTCTTGGGTGCTAGGAGGACTAGGGACCAGAAGAAACCATAAAAAGTTTAGAACATCAAAATTTTTTGGAAGGGATAGGAAAACCAACAGGGGAGACAGTACATGAAGATGGACCCAAATCTTTATCTTCTGAGATTCTGGGAGTATCAGGGAAAGTGTATGAGTTTGCTTGGGCTGCCACAACAAAATATCACAGACTAGGTGGTTTAAACAACAGAAATGTATTTTCTCACAGTTCTGGAGGCTGGAGGTCCAAGATCAAGGTGTCAGCAGGTTTTATTTCTTCTGAGGCCCCTCTCAGCTTGCACGTGGCACCACCTTTTCTGTGTGTCCTCATGTGGTCTTTGCTCCATGCGTGCGTGTTTCTGGTGTTTCTCTCTTTCTTTGTACAAATTCCTCTTCTTATAAGGACACCAGTCAGCTTGATTGAGGACCTACTCTAGAGACCTCGTTTTAACTTAACTTTTTAAATATGTTTTTTTCCAAATACTGTGACATTCTGAGGTACCCGGGGTTAGGACATCAGTATATGAATCGGGAGTTGGGGGGGGGGACACAATTCAGCAATAACAGAAGGGAAACTGTGAGGAAGAACTAACTCTTCAAATATACAAAAACCAGGGATGCAGTCTTTCCGCCAGGTCTGGCAATTTACAGAACTTCCTTTCTAAGACTCCTCAACTGCAAAGGCCATGTCACCAGCTGATGACTAGAGCCTAATTCACCTTGCACAAAATCTCCCTTTCCACAAGCAAGAATGAAAGTCTTAAAGGATCGAAAAAATAATACAAATGAGTTTATATACAAAACAGAGTCACAGACATAGAAAACAAACTTACGGTTACCAAAGGGGAAAGGGGACGAGGAGGAATAAATTAGGAGTATGGAATGAACAGATACAAACTACTATACATAAAATAGATAAGCAACAGGCTTTACTGTATAGCACAGGGAATATATTCAATATCTTATAATAACCTATAATGGAAAATAATCTTAAAAATATATATGTGTGTGTGTATATATATATATATACACAATATACATAAATATATATAAAACTGAATCACTTTGCTATATGCCTGAAGCTAACATAATATTGTAAATCAACTATACTTCAATTGTAAAAATTAAAAAATTACAAATAAAATAAATATCACAATTTAAAAACAGATGTAAATACTTGGGAAAGAGAGCCCTCTGGGTGAGAAAGAATCCCTGGCAGCTTGTGAATGTCCTTCCCTGTTTTCGTAAAGAGAGGGCAGGAGGTTGAGGGTGAACGTAACTGACTCTGCAGTTGGCTGCACCGCCCCGTCTATCTTCTGTGCTGACCAGCTAGTGGCTAGGTGGACAGGATGGTGGCCTCAGAGGACCCAGGGACTCATGCTTCTCCTGCACTCTCTGCCTTTGCATCAGAACCCCTGCCTTCCCAGAGGCAGTGTGGTTCTAAGCGTGAGATCTGAAAACAGAAACTCTAGGATGAGACAAGCTTGCTGGCAAAGCCTTTAAAACAAGGCAGCAATGGAAGAAAGCCCCCAGACCTCCCAAGATAAATTTCAAAGGGCCAAGAGCAGCAACCTACACTCTTAACAGGCCACATGCCTCTTCCTTACTCGGCCTGGCCCTTCGTACAACATGATAGGCGTGAGAGCACTTTGTCAGGAACAGAAATAGAAATATAAAGCAAAGCAGATCCAGGGACAGAATTGGAAAAGTATGAATATGTAATGCTGGAAAAGGATTTTACTTTAATTTGGTGTTTTAATATTACAGGCTTTTTTTCCCTCTTCTTCTTTTCTTTGAATCCCTGGTCTAAAAACAGGAGACCTGGGTTTCAATCTTCCTGCTCTATTGCCATGTCAATGAACTGGTCATGTAACCTCTGTGAGCGTGGTTTCTGATCCTTAGCGTAAAGGGATTGGAAAGCACGTTCTCTGAGATCCCGCTAGGATATTTTCTTCAGCAAATGTATGTTGACAGAACAAGAACTGATCCAAATAATTAACAGGGCGAAGCTTAGTTACTGTTGCACATTTTTGGTTAGATGTCTGTTAACTTATATGTACTAAAGTCTCATATTCTGATGAAACTCGTGATTACTCATCTATGAAATGGGGATAATATTTGTCTCGCTAGGTTTTCTGAGGATGAAATTAAATAAAGGATGTAAATGAGACAATGGCTGCTGCACAGCAGAGGCTGAGTAAGTGTTAGTTCTTTTCTTATTAACCCTGGTAATCCCCTTGGTGCCTGGCTTGGTTGACGTGCAGTAAATATTTGACAGGTTGTGAAAGTAGCCTGGAGGCGCCACTCTGGTAATAACCTAATGCAAATGCAGACCAAGGGGACTAAGATGTGCCAATCAGGTAGCAATGAAGCTGTCTTCCCTCTCCACTACAACACAAGACATATATGTATATGTTTGCCCAAGCACACGTACTCGGGACTGCCATGAACTTAAACTCCAGCTCTCATGTTTGAATATATTTTTGGTAGGACCTGGTGAACCACAGTGATACAGGATGGCCTGGGAAAGGCTAAGACCTAGAAAAGACAGTCCAGGTGATTATCAGTAATATTGCAAGTCCAACTGTGTTCAAAGGGGTAGGTAGCAAGGTATGATCAGAAGCAGCATAATCATTATTGAGTCCTTGAGTATTTATAAGTTATTCATTTTATCATCACAACTCTTCAAAGTGGTATTGATATCCCCACTTTTCTGAAAAAGGACTTGTTGCTATAAGAGATTAAGTATCTTGTTCAAGGTCATAGAGTTAGTGAACGGTAGACCCTGGATTGAATGTTAGACTCCTTTTCTCTAAAGTCCTTGTATGCTCTACTTCAGTGCTGGACAATCCGGGAGCAGGCAGTCTTTAGAACTGAAGACTTGCATTAGGGATATTGCTCATGTGGTACTGGGTGATCAAGGCACTAATCTAGCGTCAAGACCAAATTCTAGAGTTGGATGAGGACCAGGCAAGAAACAAGTAGTGTCCCCTGACAGATTACTAAGGCAGGATCTCAGACCACCAAGAACAAGGTAGCATTCCCAACTCCACAACAGGGCAAAGAAAGAATCTAGGGACAAGAAAGGACTTTATTGTAAGACTTAAGATAAAAAGTCTGAGGCAAATAAGCAGCCTGAATGAGTCAATGATCCAATGTATAGGGCAGAAGCTCCTCATATTCTGACCGTGATATCTCCTAGAACCTAGCATGGAGCTGAATCAACAAAAAGATGCGAGAAGTAGGAGGAGGTAAAAGGTTCCCTATTAAGAAGAGAGAAATATTCCAAAAGAATCCAGTTCTGGTTCACTAGAAGTTTTGGTGATCAGACCTGGTGTGTCTTCAAAGGATTTGAGAGATGAGCTTTGATGCCATTCATTGTGCCTTAATAATCCCAAGAAATAAGAGCTGTGTTTCATTCTTTGCATTAAAGAGGGCTTTCCAAAGAGCTTCAGAGAACGTTCTGCTTCTTGGTATAACACATAAGTTAAACTGAACCTTCTTAATGCCCATCTTAACATAGTATCCTACAAAAACTGACATTCAAATAAGCACTGAAATGTAATTTAAATATTTACTGAAATCTCTCGAAAGCACCAAAGAAGTATATTAAACTTTATGGCACAAAGATCCTAAAGATCTTCTTCAACTCTCTTTCTCCTCAAAGTCCTACTCATTACTGTTGCAGCTTACCTCCTTCCAAATATTTCTTCTCCCTTCCTCCCCAAAAAATCCCCACCCACAGTGGATGGCAGAAAAGGGAAAGCTGTAAACAATAGGCACCATTTAATATTTTGTCCCCATCACAGAAGTCCTGGGTGAACTGTGAACAGAAAGCCAACCAGCACTAGGAGAACTGCTGGCTATTGTTTAATCACCTGGCTTTACTCTGTTCCATTTTGTTTTCAAAGTGTCTCCCTCCACTGCCACCAAATAAACACACTCATTCATTCAATCAACTGAACATCTAGTAAAGTCTTGATTTTGCACAGTTCCCAGTGAAGTGAGAGATTTATAAGACATAAGCCCTGCTATCAAAGAACCTAGAATTAAATAGGAATGGTAGAACACCCCCCCAAATTACTACAGTAAAATGTATTAAGTGATTGGTCCATAAAATGTGGATTAAGATCCAAGATATTCTGGAAGATTAACTAAAACCAACCACACAGTATAGTTACTGCTTATTCCTACTTCTGTCCCCAAGATACACATGCAATCATCTTGTTCCTTTTCTCTTCATACGTTCTAAACATATTTCTCCAGTGATATCATCTTAAAGGAAAATGAAGTTAGATCAAAATGGACTTAAGTCCAGACTTGAAGGAAAAGAATGCACTAAAAGAGAAAACTGAGAATGTTTGCAAAAGAAAGAACCATCTGACTGATAGCCTTGTGAGAATAACCAAGGACCTTTAGGAATTTTATGTTATCAGTAGATCTCTCTGATCTTGTCTCTACAATGACTATCACCAAGATAATTTCTAAAAAATAATATGATCATGTCTCATTTAAAATATCTCACTGCTTTTGAGATTTCTCCTTGTCCTTTGATTATGTCCAAATGCTTTAACATGACTCAGAAGTTCATTTTTTAGTAGACTCCCTCCTATCTCTCTAGCCACATATCGTATCACTCATCATTGCCAGCATATTTTCTGCTTCAATCCTACTTAATCATTTGCAGAAATGGGTAACTTCTATATCCTGAGCTCACCCCATTCATGTCTTTATCGCATTGCACTGTAATTGCCTTTTCCCAAGATATTCACCTCCCAGATAATAAGCGCCATGCAGACACGGGCTAGTTCTACCGTATTCATCATTGTATCCCTCAGAGCCTATCTAAGTGCCAAGAAAGTAGTAAATATTTCATGAACATTGCTTGAATGAATAACTAAAAACATAAGGGCATCATTGCTTGTCTTGCGTTGGGTTCCTTGGAAACATATTCTGAGATGAAGATTTTCATGCAGGAATTTTATTGAGGAGTAGCTGAAGTAGGGCTTTACAGGAGATGTTGAACTATAGTGTGGATCCAATAAGGAGCTCTGAAGCGGAAACAGTCCTTCAGAGTTTTCCCTACTAAAGGCACAAGGACCAGATCTTTGTACCCCTGGATATACTAGTTATCAAAAGCTAAGCTGCCTTCAAGGAGGAAGTGTCACCTCGGGTGATTCATCTCACTTTGGACAAGGGCAATTCCTGAAAAAGGACTCAGTTGTGAGTCCTCAGCATTAACCCTCCCAGCAGCAGAAAGAATGAGAGCTGTGGTCTTAGAGAGGAATGAAAACAATGCACTGCAGTGTCTGCTACCTTTCCCTTTAACCCGCAGCACAAGGCATGCATGCCTCAATTCGCTAAACTCTGGAAGTGTCCCTCTGCCCTGAAACCCATCTAATAACAACCTCCACTGCTCAACTACAGGTGAAGTGAGCAACAGTACTGCCACCATCACATTCATCTATCCATTCAGTGAGTATTTGTAGAGCAGCTACTACATGCTAGGCATTATTCTAAGTATAGAGAATTCAGCAGTACATAAACCAGACAAAAAGACCCTGCCTTCACTGAGCTTTCATTCTAGAGAGAGACAATTAGAAAAGTAAAAAATGGAGCAGAGGTTGATAAATGCTATGAAAAAAGTAAAACAGAGATGGAAAATAGGGAATGCCAACATTTGGGGGAGGGTGAGTATTTTAATAGTGAACAAAGTAATCAGGGAAGGCCTCACTAAGAAGGTGACATTTGAGCAAAGCCATTTAGATATTGGAGAAAAGGCTTTGCAGGTAGAGTAACAGGTGCAAAGACCCTGGGGTGAGAGCAAGCCTAGATGTTAGAAAATAACCGGAAAGCAAATATACCTGGAAAAGAGTGGAGAAGTAGACCCTAGTGGGAAATGAGGTCAAAGAGAAATGGGGGGAGAAGGCATATTATAGGTCATTGTAATGACTTTGTCCTGTACTCTCCATGAGCTCCAAAGTTGATGGTCAACAATGACTTTTGCATACTAGCATCAGTTCCAAGAGTAATAAGATTTTTGTCAAAAAAGAGTCACCCCAGCCAAAGGGAAGGGGTGGATATCCAAGTTGATTTGTCAATTGTCTTCATCATTTAGAATTTTAACACAAGCTATAGCAATGTAATTTCTTAGGTTCCCTGATAAACAACTAGACCCAAAAGAGCCAACAAATCTAGTTCCATTGTTTCTTCATGGGACCCACTACCTTTAGAAATATAAGCCTATTTCAGCAGTGCACTTAGGATACCCTATGTCCCTTGAGAAATAACTGGTTTTTGTTTATGATGAGCCAGAACGCATGCACACGTGCGCACACTACACCGTGCATGCTGCCCTTCATCAGCTCAGCCTTTTGTTCATCAAAATAATAGCAAGTAGTGGCATAAAGCCATTCTCTGAGAAATAATTCATTACAAACAAATCATCCAAATGCCAGTTCTTCTGCCCAGAACGACCTTCAACAGGATAGACCCCGAAGACTCACCTGCAGCATTCAGTGGAGGTAACACAACATTAACTCCAACAATGCTTATTGCATCGCCAGGCTGTCACTCTCTTTGGCTAATCCTTTTTACACCATTACTTTCTGAAGCTGACCTTTAATCCTTGTAATCAGAATGCAAACAGTTCAACAGCTCAAGGAGCTTTCTTTTAGGCTGTGGTGATGAGCTGGGTAACACCTCCCAAAACACCCCTGCCTTTTCAGGTAAAGCTAGAAGAGAAAGTTTGACCAAGGCCTTTGTATAGATCTGGGGCAGCCAGTCTATGGAAAAATTAATCAACTATAGAAAAAAAAAAAAAGCTTCTTGCAGGTATGAATTCCCGTCCACAGAAACAGGACATGTGATGATTATCCATTTCTTTTTTTTCTTAAACCCACATAGCATGGCAAGAAATTTAGTCCAGTCATTATTGGAATTCACCCCAGGATTAGTCTGAGGTCTTAAGGACTCATCAAAGACCAAGATATCAAGATGAGTCCACGCTAGGTACCACCCAGATGCCTCTTGTGCCAGCGTGCATTCCGCTGAAGCTCTTGGTCTCAGCTGCTACACGTACCTGATGTCTCAGAGTTTTTTGCCGAGGGCTGGAACCCCAGTGCCCCAGTCCTAGCCTTTCAAAGCACATCACATGGCTACCTCCTCAGAGGCCTTGTAGAGCTGGCTCTAGGGTTGGCCACAAAGAGGGCATGAGTCCTGGGATCCTCCCATGTCACTCCCACTGTTGCCTCTGACTCAGTCTGACCTCTGACCTCAGCAAAGTTTGACCTCTCTCCTTCCAATTATCCTCAAAGACTGCCTCTCTCCTCCAGCTGCTCTAAGAGCATTTAACATCTCTCCAACATGTTTTACTTTTAAAAAATAAATGACAGGAAAGGAAAAGTCCTGCAAGAATCTTCTCCTCTTGGTAGAAAATTCTATGTGCAGGTTGGATTGAGAGTAGGGGAAGAAGAACACAAATCAACATCTCAGAATATTACCCTGCCACAGGTTGATTATTTTATCTAGAACATTTGATTCCTTAAAGGAAAGACTAGAGTGGGTGTCTGAGCTGTGGACATATGGAAGTGGAAAAGAAAAACTGGATATAGAACCTGCCTCCTAAATGTAATGTTAGAAATTGCATTAGCCTGGGTTTTCCAGAAAGCAGAGCCCAAGCAAAGGCTTGTGAAGACAGCTACTAAAAAGGGCACTCCCAGGAAGCTAGAGTGCCAGGCAAGGGGAGTGGCGCGGGGCAGAGGGAGGGCCAGTAGGAGCCACTATTGAGCTGCCCACCCGAGTGTGACTGTCAGTCTCGCTGGGTCATCCCCAAAGAGACCGGATAAACTTCATCTTGGCACCATCCATCTTGGAGGGGAGAAAAGGAGAAGGGTATCCACCACTCCCCACTGACCAAAACTCACCCCATGAGGTGTAAGTCCTCCACAGTGCCAGCTGTGCATGCCTGGGTGACAAGCACGGGACTGCAGGGTCCATGCCTGGACATCAGTGGAGAAGCCCTGGGGCTGGAGTCAAGAGACTCTCAGGTGACACCTGTGTGGAGTTTGTTGGAACCCACAAACTCTGGTCACCTCAGAGATATCTGGAACCTGAAACAGATGAGGCTAAGACCATCTGAGGGAGTGCTGAAAGTGTGAGATATAGTAATGTATGACGGTGCGCTATCGAAACTGTGAGTTTTAACAAACATAAGAGGATAGCTTTATAAAATACATACTTTTTAAATATATTATAAACACAATATATAGTATGCATAAATAATATATAAATAATATAATGTATAAATATATAAAATTATATATTTAGAATAAATCCAAAAATATAATAAATATAGTATATAATGATATGCAATATATAAACAATATATTTATTATATATTACTTTCTAAATCTAAATTAGCATTGTCTCTATCAAAGTTGCCATTTTTTAATTTATTCATTCATTCATTTGGATTTGTTTTTGTTGTTTTTTTTTATTGAAGTATAGTTGATTTACAATGTTGTGTTAGTTTCAGGTGTACAGCAAAGTGCTTCAGTCACATATGTGTATATATATATATATACATATAAATGTGTATGTGTGTATATATTATTTTTCAAATTCTTTTCCATTATAGTTTATT
This sequence comes from Balaenoptera musculus, assembly GCF_009873245.2. Classification (NCBI taxonomy): domain Eukaryota; kingdom Metazoa; phylum Chordata; class Mammalia; order Artiodactyla; family Balaenopteridae; genus Balaenoptera; species Balaenoptera musculus. Next base: position 63,657,994 of record NC_045790.1, on the reverse strand, counting down.
ACAAGATATTGAATATAGTTCCCTGTGCTGTACAGTAGGTCCTTGTTGATTATCTACTTTATATATAGTAGTTTGTATTTGCTAATCCCAAACTCCTAATTTATCCCTCCCCCACCCCCTTTCCCCTTTGGAAACCATAAGTTTGTTTTCTATGTCTGTTAGTCTGTTTCTGTTTTGTAAATAAGTTCATTTGTATCATTATTTTACATTCCACATATAAGTGATATCACATGATATTTGTCTTTCTCTGTCTGCCTCACTTCATTTAGTATGATAATCTTTAGGTCCATCATTCATTCATTTCCATTCATTCATTTCTATTTGTTGTCACTCTAGCAGTGAACAAAACAAGTAAAGCTCTTGTTCAAGGACGATACTGTTAGAAAAAATATTTGTGAAACTTCTAAAATTACCTTAAAGGTCAACATTGAATTCTTTTAATATCTTTAATCATTTAAAATCTTGCTTTTTGTGTATCTATTTGACTTCTTGTGAATTACCAGGAGCAAAAATATTCAGATCAAGAAATGGTGGGAAGTCAACTTGAGTTGTAAAGATATTAGTCAAAACAGAGACGCCAGTATAAAAAAATGTGATGGGTTCCTTGTAGGATTTGGAAGTAGACTCATCTAGAAAATGCAAAAATTATTAAACGGAGTATGTGCATTTTAAAAAGTAGTGTTTGCTTATATTTTCTGAGACTTAACCTCTTTTTAATGTGAGAAGCACTACTTTGGAAGAGAGGGAAAGGTAAGTGCAAAGTTTCTTTCTTTGTAATCTTCCCTCTTATTCTAGGAAGTATCAGGAAACTATGACAATCCTAAGAATGCTGACATTTTTCTCACTTAAGAATGATGATAGAAATAAAAGAGATTTCTTCTCCTTTCTCAAAAAGTATATAAGCAACTTTATACTCTTCTTCTAAAATGGAGAATACCTTGAATTGGAGACTCCAGATGACAGGTTATTACCTTTGCCAAAACAAATTTTAACAGAGATAATCTACCAGAAACCCCCCAAATACTCTAAAATTTGAAGTGGAATATAATAACAGCTTTAAAAATTATATGCAGGGTATTTTATGCTCACCAGTCATTCTCTTGGTCTTTTCCACAATATCAATATGCACTTTGAACAGTATATTTGAGGATCTTTAAAATGATATGCTCTCATTCTACAAATGAGGAAATGAGGGCCCAGGGAGGAGTTCTTAGTTCCTTAGTTCCATAAGAAGATGAAGATGAAGTCGCTCCATTAATTAGACTGTGGATAGTCTATAATGCAAGGATTCAACTCCTGGTCCAGGGATTTTCCTTATATACAGTTTCTTACAGGAGGGAACGTTAAAATAACTTAAACATATTTTATCTATTTCCATACAAAGCCAACTCAATTTCATAGAGCAGTTCAACTCTTTCTGAAGTTTGCTTATGCCCGTTATTTCATTGCTCAGGCAAACAAACAAACAAAATCCGTTTAACCAGGCTCTGTAGATAACAACTTACTGATCACAAATTTTTACTCAGGCATACCATTAGGGACCTCATCTCCAACCCTTACACTACCCACCACCCCAACAGATTCCCAAAACACAGAGTATTCAAATCAGAAATATTATGCCAAATATGGTTTTCTCTATCTCATTACATATATAGATATATTAATATTTTATATTAAAACTAGAATATACTCTTTTGAATCTCTGTTCACCCACTTATTCAACAAATATTAAGACCTTACTTAATGTGTCAGGCTCTGTTGTAAATATCATAAGCATCTCTCTAAGTGACAAAATGCAGTTCTGCAATATTGCTTCAAACAGCTGCATGATATGATACTGCATGATATTCCATTATTTCATTTTACCAAAGTTTATTTAACAAGTTTCCCATTATTGAAGCATAATGATGCTGATAATCTACCACTCCATGTCTTCCTGAACATGATGGCATCTCTGAGAATTCTTGTCTTCTAGGTCAAAATGCTCCAGCCCTTCTTTTCTTATATCCATTAACTTAATTTGATCGAATCTTGAAGAAGGGTATGAAGCAGCAATGAGCCCTCACCTTTATCTAAGTGAGGAAACAGAAGCATTCATTATTTCTTCAGTTAGTCATTCAACCAGAATTCATCAAGTCCCTTCGTCAGGTCAGGTACTGTGATGGAGCAAGCAATAGAGAGATAAATAAAGCACAAATACTTTACTACAGAGTATCACAATCAGAAGACAACCTTTGCTGAAGTTAGACAGTTATTCTCCAGGTGAACCAGAGCAAAGACTAAGCTAACTTTACCAATGTCTAGTCTAGAATGTAACTCTAATTTGTGTGTTTTACTCTGCACAGCTCTTTTGTTCAGTTTTAGGATTTGTATTAGTTTTCCACTGCTGCATAACAAATTACCCTAAAACTTAGCAGCTTAAAGCATCCAACATTTAACATCTCACATTTTCTGTGGGTCAGGTATGTAGTAGAAACTTAGCTGACAGTTCAGGCTCAGAGTCTCTACAGCTAGGGCTACGTCATCCAAAGGATTGCTGGGACTGGAAATCCCAGTTCCATGAGGGCTGACTCACATGACTGTTGGCAGGAGGTCTCATTTTCTTTCTGGTTGTTGGCAGGAACCTCCATTCCTTGCCACGTGGACCTCTGCAGAGGGCTGCTTGAGTGTTCTCATGTCATAGTATCTGTCTTCCTTTAGAGCAAGTAATCCAAGAGAGAGCAAGGTGGAATCCACAGGGTATTTTTATGACCTAGTCTTGGAACTACCATCACCTCTGCAATATGTTATTGGTCACAGACCAACCCTGATACAGTATAAGGGATGATACAAGGGTGTGAACACTAGGACAGAGGGATCATTGGGGACCATCTTAAATGCTGACTTAGAGGCTTTAGCAATTTAAAAATCCCATGAGCCTAAACACTCAGGAAAATGCTAAGAATATTATATTTGTTTTAGTAGCATATTTCATACGAAGATCACAGAATGGATACAAACTGTCCATAGCTTCATGAGAGATAATAGGAAAAAAATCTAGAAAACAAGAGAGAAACTTTGAGATTATTTTTCTAGCTTTCTAATTTGACCTGTATTTCAGGGCACCTGATGAGATGAAAATAAAAAAAGAAATTATACCAGCCACTTCTCTAAATATGGCCAGAGACAGACTGCCACTTTAAGAAAGATTTTCCCTATTACAGAAAAAGATTGCTGAGAGGCCCACCTTGTTTCATAAATGGTAAGGCATGTAGGTACCCAGAGTCCCAGAGAAAATGTATAACAGGACCTCTTATTTTGTGTGGGTGTCTTCAAAGACCATCTATCCCAATCTCTTCTGCTTTGCAGAGATTGGGCAGGGTTATATTCATATTGCCCAGAGATTCCAGGGGAGATCTGCTAAGAAAAAGATATTAAAACTCTAACCCCATTACCCAAAAGTGAAGGAAACCTGTCTAGATAGACCAAGTGATTCTGACAAATGCTCAAAAGTAGGAAGGGCAATGAGACTCCAGAACTGCAGTAAATATGAGGGCAGACACTGGTACTGGGTGGGTGAGAAGCTGTGTGGGAGCTGCGTCTCTGTGCCTGTGAGCTGGCAGCACTGCCTGTTACCTGTTCTCTGCCCTCCAGGGAACAGTCTCTTACCTTGGGAAAATGAATGGGAGTAAATCAGCAGTGTTGAGAATGCTGAGTGGTCCTTTGAGTAATGTAACCCTGGGGAGTGAGACTGTCTCCTGTGGAGGAGCACTGTGGGGGGCTGGCCACATGGTGCCTGAGAATTGAGGCAGAGAACAGAGATCAGAGATGGCAAGGGGCTGATGAGTTTGAAGCTCTGGATCCAGTCATGCCTGAAGACCAGCACATATCAGTATGAATGAGATGATGGAGTGTCTAATCTGTTTGAGTTAGTTTTCTTTCTTGTTTTTTCTTTCTGTGAACTCAGGTCCACAAAATGGGATTAATCATGGTCGTTGGTTCATGACAACAGTTAATTCAAGCATAATCCTCTTTCAGTTATTTTAATAGTGTAATGAATACTCACAATTCTTCACCCCACACAGGAATTATAACCTAATGTCAGTGTTAGGCGTTGAATTGTGTCCTCCTATAATTCATATTTTGAAGTCCTAACCCCCAGTTCCTCAGAATGTGACCCTATTTGGAAATAGGATCATTCCAGATATAATTAGTTAAGATGAGGTCATTAGGGTGGGCTCTAATCCAAAATGACTGGGGTCCGTTTAAAAAGGGGAAATCTGGATCCAGAGTCAGATACACATAGAGGGAAGACACTCATCTACAAGCCAAGGAGAGAAGACTGGATAGATCCTTTTCTCATAGCACTCATAAGTACTAACATTGATGTGGATTTCTAGCTTCCAGAACCATGAGACAATAAATTTCTGTTGTCTAAGCCACCTAGTTTGTGGTACTTTATGAAGGCAGGTATAGCAAACTGATACAATCAGTAACTTATATTTACCAACATGCTGCTCTCCATTCCATCCTCCTGCCTTCCCTTTAGAATTAACATGTTCTGAACTTTGTGTGTGTGTGTGTGTGTGTGTGTACATACATAATTGAGCCACTGAACTAGAGCCAGCAGCTGGCTACCCCAAGAATTCACATTATGCAAGAAAAATAAACATTTATATATTTAAGTCACTCTTAGGGTTTCTGTTGCTTGTGGCCAAAATCATTACTGATTAATATAGAGATGAACTGGATTTCCTGGTAAAGTGCATGTAAAAGGGTCTGAGAATTGCATTTGGAACTCCACCTGTAGAAGAGAAAAGATTTAAATATTCAGATTACTAAATATAGAGTTAAATGTCTCAACTACTTATACATAGGTAAACTGAGGCTCAAGGAAGGACAGTGATGTATCCATGGTTCTGTATCTGGGAGGGACTAGCCTTGGGTAAAGGACTAATACATGCACACATTTTTTTAGATCAAAACTGAGGCTGGTAATGGTAAATACAGACTTCTCCCAATTCCCAGCTCTATAACTTCAATGGTGTTATTCCCGCCTTAGCTTTCAATTCACTAGACTTAGTTTTATCTCAATCTGCCTTCCACTTAGCCAAAAGCATCTCCCACAACCAAAAATTATAGATCACCTTCATTACTCTTTCCTGTCATGAAGCAATAGTGACATTCTTGGACGAGAACTCTGTGAAACAGCTGTTTCAATTAAGTGCTTCCCAGGTATTTGAAGAAAATTATAACTGCTGATGATGGCTAGGTGCTATGTATGAGATCTGACTCCCTGTTCTATCCTTTTCTTTTCCTTTTATATTACAAATATCCTTCACCTCACAAGCAAGCTTACACTATTCTGGTGCATGTGTTTTTGGAAAATAATCTGCTGAGAAAGATGACCAAGAAATGGCACTGGATAAAAAAATGATCTAATCGTTAAAGGGGTAAATCTGGAATGCTCAGCTTTGTTAATGGGAAGCAAAAAGTATCATCCCTCTCTGCCTGGACCATACCTGCCTGTTTTTCTAATTAAGTTCCCATTCAGTGGCCTCAACAAAGCTGCATTCTGTTGTCTCTTAACTCAGTCTTCAAAGTGCTGGAAAAGACTTTATGCTACTAAATTGCCACAGCAAAAGTGATGGAAATCATTAATAGTTCTGATAATGCAAGCATTAAGGTTTGGATTACTGCTTTGGGATATTGTTTCTAATGAAACAATGGTTTGCTAAGCGCAACTATTCAGTATAACACAAAGAACAAATTTCTACACGTGGACACTTGTTGGTACCTGCACTGGGAGTGGAGTTGGCAATACGTTATGCCTCAAAAGTCTACACTAATGGGTTAGAGTCAATATATGCAAATATACCTTAAAAAGGGAATGGTTCCAAGCCAGTAAGACTGAACTATTAGGAGGATAAATATATTAACAAATCCTTAGAAATGATGTCAATCAAGAGAGGGGATGGTCTGAAACGGAAGCATAGACCCAAAGAATAACAATAAGTGTTGAATTGCCTAACCTAATTTGACAAAGGGCGAGGAGTCTTAACCAGTGGGACTTCATTATTAGGATTTCACTGCAAATGCCTGGATAGAGATGAAAACATCAAGCTAATTTACCCTATGCCATTTATGTTAACTACCTTCCCTTTTTCTGATTTGATCCTCAACAGCCAATTTCTGATTTTTTAAATTGAACTATCGTTGATTTACAATACTGTGTTAATTTCTGCTATACAGCAAAATGATTCAGTTATATAAATATATACATTCTTTTTTTATATTCTTTTCCATTATGGTTTATCACAGGATATTGAATATAGTTCCCTGTGCTATACAGTAGGACCTTGTTTTTTATCCATTCTATATATACTAGCTTGCACCTGCTAATCCCAAACTCACACTCCATCCCTCCCCCACCCCCCCTCCTCTTTGGCAACCACAAGTGTGTTCTCTATATCTGTGAGTCCTCAACGGCCAACTTCTTGATAATATGGCTGCCCATAGAGATCTTCAAACAGGGGGAAAATATGCCAATGTAAATACTATAGTCCACAAGACAGGATATTTCCAAATATAAGTTAATAAGTAAGGATTCTAATTTTCTAGGTTTGTATATTGATATCTGCTGGTGTAGTTAGGGTGAGTCTTCCCCCTGAAAATGCATCTACTTTCAGTGGAAGGAAACCCAGTTTTATAGACCTGTGAGGCTGAAGACTGTGGCAGACTCAACATGGTAACATCACCCTATAAGGCATCTCCACGTGGCTATGCCCACCCCTCGTCGGCTGACTTTTAAGTCGAGGGTGAACCAAATTCATGGAGGTGAATCCTGGGGCTCTTATATTTCCTGCTCAAGTCTTGCAGGACTAACATTCCTGTATCAGAATGATACATTTGCAAATGTTATGATTAGGCTAGAGCTTGAATGAACATCTATCTCATCCTCTTGCCTTCAGTTAAGCAATCAACAGGTTTTCACCCAGTAGGCACCAAAAAGGAAGATGTCCATCAAGAATTCTCTGAAGGCAAATACCATTTTTTCATTTCAATTCCAAGTGGCCAGATCAGAAAAGTTCTATGAAAGTACAAAAGATAGCAGCTTGAGGGTCTTTCACTGAAGGCACCTACTCCACCCTTAATTGTCAAATGCAGATAAGGACTGGTAAACATTTGAAAATGGGTTCTTTATTGCTCTGTGCACTGAGGGATGGGAAAGAGCAATGAAGGAGGCAAGGTGACGCAGAGATAGGACTATGGTCTAGGAGTTCGAATGCCTGAGCTTGAGTTTTGGCTCAATGGCTCCAGCAGGGCACGACATCCATCCTGTCTTTTCACCTTACTCCCCTCCTTTGTTGAAGCATAGCACAGAACTATATGAGATTGGAAGTCCCCTCCAGGGCTAACAAGAGAGGAAGATGCTGCCTAGAGGGAGCATTTGACTTTGGACCCTACTGCAACCTAATTCCTCAGGCTTCTCAGGACGTTTGCACGTGAGTCGGGAGATGGTCAAGCATCTGATTGAACCAGGCCTCCCTAATTCATACCCCAGCCATTCCTTCATGCCAAAGTAAAACCCACTCACATTTGTGGGAGGGAAGGTGATGACTAATTTGTATCATTTGGAGACTGCAAATGTTGTCACTTGATACTTGCCTTAAGCTGAGGGAGTCTCACCTCTAGCTAAAGATGTCTGCAGGGTTGTCATTCTCAGATGTTGCTATTTCTGCTGGTCACCCGCTAAGGATGCAGAGACTTCAACTGACTGCACGATCACTAAACAGCACAGATCTATTGATGCTGATGGCAGCTGGGTAAGGACCTGAAGCAATGGCAGAGATGCCGTGAAAGGGACAGCAAATTGAGACATATAGTGAATGTGGGAGGTTAGGATGGACCAAGAAGCTTCAACAGGGATCTTGAGCAGAGATGCCTCACTGACAGAACCTGGAGAGTAAAGTACCTACTCCCCAAGTCGCTGCTACAGGGTTTACCAGCAAAGTTAATAGCAACATTTTCTATAGCAATCATGTTATAAGAAACACGCCAGCACCAAACAGCAGATATGACATCCGAGGTTTGTTGGCAGAGAAATACTTACCGTTTACTAATTTGTCTTGCTCTGAGCAAATGAAAAATTAAGCCAAGTCCAGGGATCAGATAATCTTTCAGCAAAGCCATACATTAGGCATTCATTTTCCTCTCAGCACTTAGAAAATAAAAGACGGTATTGAAAAGGAGGCCTTGCATGAGACATGCATGACCCTGAGATACAATGAACTTGACTGAGGCAAATGTTGCCCTGAATTTGCAGAACAACATCACATGTATAGATGCACAAACATATGTGCATGTACATAAAAAGGATAACACATGCTTAAAGAAAAAGCCATTCCCCAGCACGAAAAGAAATAATTTCTCAACAGAAAAAACAGACACCACGATGGCAAGAGTCCCTTGCAGAGACAAAGCTGCTATACTTACTCTTGTAAGGATTGGACAATAAGTACAACTACCTACTATATTTTAAGTAAAAAATGATTAAGATGATTGGAGATTGGAGTTTTCTGGGATGATGTAAGCACACATTCAAGGAGCCATCTGGTCAGTGGATGCTTTCTGGTCCAAGCTGACTGTACCTAAGTTAATGGCAAGTCCTTTTATAGATTTTGCTACTGTTTCATGTTATATCAAATAAGGGCCCCTGATGACAAGAGCATAGTATTATGGAATGGGATATAATAACAACCTACAGATTGAAGGGGGGTGGCTTTCATTTTGGAAGGGATGGTTACTACCCACCAGATTCAAAGTGGATGTGGCAGATGGAAGAAAAGGGAATAGGTTCCTTGCCTGTGGGGTTCAATGAATGGACAGAGCTGCCTTGCCAATGAGCTGAATGGCTCCAGATAACTTGGCAGACCTCTGCCAGAATAATCACTAAGAGGGCATGAAAAAAATAGTAGGGTGAAGATTTTAATTTTGGGGGGAAATTTTATATCTAATGAATCTGAAAAAATAATAAGTGATTAAGCTGTGGATATCAGCCCTTTTTAGTATTTTATATATGCATCACTTTTTAATAAAATATACAATTAAACATTATCAGTGCTTCCTATGCAGGCATTTTAGGGGAGAAAATGTTTCCTTCTGTCACCCTGAACTTCAGGAAAGAAAGCTCCACTCAGGAAACTTAGGTTTTCTTGTTAGTTTATTTTTTATTTTATTTTATTTTGGAAATGGAGTACAGTTGATTTACAATATCGTGTTAGTTTCAGGTGTATAGCACAGTGATTCAGGTGTACCACACAGGAATATTTATATATATATACGTATATAAAAATATATATATATAAATATATATATGTATTCCTTTTCAGATTCTTTTCCCTTATAGGTTATTACAAAATATTGAGTATAGTTCCCTGTGCTTTACAGTAGGTCCTTGTGGTTATCTGTCTTATGTATAGCAGTGTGTATCTGTTAATCCCAACCTACTAATTTATCCCTCCCCCCACTTTAATATGCTGTGTCAATGTATAGACTTGCTCTTTTTAAAGTACATACGTGGGCTTTGCCTATCTCTAATTACATGGTATGAATTATTAGTGATCCTTATTTAGATTTTTTTCTAATTTAACAAATGACAGCTCTGGAACTTAGTACTCTCAGAGGTCTATCATAAATATCTCCTGCATTGACTATACTCTTTTTGTCATGATTAAAACTCAGTATTTTGGATGGCTGTCTCTAAGTGTGATCCTCAGCTAGAAAAAAGATAGGAATGTAAAGACACTTTCAGAAGTCTCTTTCTAGGAGGGATGCATTCCATTCTTCAAAGATACCTAGTATTTTATAGCTTGAGACTGTAAGTTACCTAATCCAACTCCTTCATTCTATAGATGAAGATATCTCAATTATGAGACATATAAACAGTAATGTCATGAGGCTACCCTCCTTCCCTGATACAGTGTTCTTTAAAATAATGTCTTGTTTCAAAGTGATACCTGATCATTAAAATAGTATAGAAGAGTTTCTAATAAACAACAATATAACCCCCATTTTGACCCAGCCCAACCCCAATTCTGATACATGGAAGATCATTTTCCAAAATACTTAACTCTAAATATCATACTAGTAACTGGATTCCTTGATTCCTTGACTTTAGGAATTATTCATTGACTTCTTATTAAGAAAGATAAGGATTTAGCTCACTTCAACTACCCTTTTTATATTTCAAAATTTTATAGTATTTTTACTATTATTCTACTAGTATTTTGTAGCATTAAATGATATATTAGGACATCTCATATCTTATTTCATCAATGTTCTACAGTTTTTCTTGACCCTCTGCATATAAAATGAGAATGTCCCTGCCCAAATCTCTATCCTTCCAAACACTAATTTCTGTCCTCAGATCCTTACATTTATATTATGTTCTATAACCATAATTATATATGTCTTTCATGTTTTTAGTGGAGTTTTAGAGAGGAAATGAACAAACAATGTTGTTTATTATTTGCTCACGTAGAGCCAAGTATATTCTAGGATTACATTTCCTTTCTATGTGAGTCTAAGGAAATGCCCACTGTACCATACAAAGAAGAATGATCCTAGAATCTAGGTCAAATGAAATCTCTTATACTGCCTCAAAATCTCAAAATCATGTTACATTTTAGTTTGCTTTATATTTTCATCATGACTTTCCTATTAGACTTTTGTTTTTTCTGGAGTTAGTAATCATATTTTCTTTTTCAGAGAAGAAATACATGGTTTCTTTATCATATTCCTTAAACTTTCATTTCTAATGCTTAGAAATGACTCCATTCTTTTTCTTGAAGGTACTCAGAGCTTGTTGACTTCCTATATAAAACAGATCGATTGCTTTCAGGGCCTATTAAAATGTCTTTCAGACTATGATTTCATTTCATTGGACTCTATCATTCAGTTCCCAGGCCAAGAAAACCAGAAACCACTCTAGATAATTAAATCAGGGAGGAATGAATTTCCTCTTGAGGTAATTCATTACTAAAGTGTTGGAAGGACAGAAGGAGTAAGAGGAAGAAGGTGGTATTACCCAGAGACAGTAACTGCAGTAAACACCACCACCCTTGCAGAAACACCCGAGCCCACACTTCCCTCTACCACTGAGAAGAAGCCCATAGCCTCCAATACCTTGATGCTCTAGGAACATATGCTCTGCAGATGCTGTTGGAAGTTCTACCAACATGGCTGGTGCAGTTGTGTTAAAGCTACTGAAGCCACTGCCAGAATCACAAGGTCTTCTACCTTCCTCCTATCTTCTAATTGCATTCAAAATTCTCCCACAGGATAAAATAAATTAGAACCCAGCTAACAGTGGAGTCTCAAAAAGGTAGTTTTCAGGCTCTCAGGCCCAGAAATACACAGGAGAGTACAGAAAATCAGTGTGTAGCTGAGAGCCAACAAACAATATCTGGAGCAGACTTTGGATTAGTTTATGGCTTACATCTTCCATGTTTTGGTGTAAAAACTTGTAATTTCTCAATGAATTCCTCAGAAAGTATGCCTGAAAGGCCAACATTCTGAGTCTCTGCGTGTCAGAAAATGCTTGGATTTTGTCTTCACATTTGATTGACAGTTTGGTTAAGTACAAAATTCTAGGTTCAAAATTGTTTTCATTTAAAATTGGTAGGCATTGCTCCATTGTCTTCTAGAATCATGTACACCTCTTGAGAAGTATGAGTCTAGTTCTTATTGCAGGGTATTTTTTACCATTTTTCTCTCTGAACAAAACAATTCCTCAAAACCAATTCTTCCTCAAACTATGTTTTAAATGTATTCAGTTCTCTCCCCTGAGAGAGATCTGCTGTCACCCTGGAACAGACCCACTAAATCGCTCAACTGGATTATTCCAATAGCCTCCTAACTGCTGTTTCCATTCTTGGACCCACTTCCCAAGAATATATTATCCAGAGTTATCCTTTTAAAATATAAATCAGTTAATGTCATCCTTCTAATTAGAATAATTCAGTGGTTTCCTGTATCAATTAGCTTTTGCTGCATAACAAATTACCCTGGAAGTCAGTGGCCTGAAACAACAAATATTTGGATTTCTCTTGCAGTTTTGTGGGTCAGTGAGAAGTATTTCTGGCCTGGTTGAGTTTGTTTGAAGCTGGATGGTCAAAAATGATCTCACTCAGATGTCTGGCTGTAGGTAACCTAGTGGGTCTAGAGGGGGAGGGGTGACACCTAAGTTGAGTTAGCTCATCATTGCTCCATGTGGCACTGCATCTTCTAATGGGCTTCTAGCTTACCATCTTCACAGGGCAGTCTCAGGGTTCCCTAGGCATCTGAAGAGAGCAAGCATCAATGTACAAATGCTCTTCAGGTTTTTGCTGGCATCACAGTTACTGGTATCCCATCACCTGGCCAAAGTTTCACAATCATTGTGGTCCATGTAGATCCATGAAATCATGTGGAAGTCAAACGCAGTAAAATGTCATTCTATCAATGCATGGATACTTCCTTTACTAGAGATTTTCCCAGGTAACTCTAATCTTCATTACTTCAATCACCCATCACTGCTGTGCCAAAGGCTGAAGATATACATATGGCTCAGACATAGTCTCTGGTTTTAGGAGGCCCCTGGAGCGAGGCAGCCACACGCAAGCAGTCTGTGATTAAGATAATTAAAGAACCTACCTGAATTGAAAAAGACAAATGAACAAACTGAGTCACCATGTCACATTTGATGAAAACTGGCAAACACACTTAGACAAACTCTGGCAAAAATTTTGAATTTTAACCATATAGGGAAGAAAAACCCTTTAAGTATAAGGGAAATTAACAAAAAGAATCATCAAAGGAGAAAGCTATCAGGTTGACCTAAAATTTCTCTGAAATGTTATATGCAATAATTCATGGGAGTGGTATCTACGGTTTTGGAAAGTTGTGACCTAAGAATTTTTCCCAAATAGTCTGTCTTTAAAGAGAAAAAGTCCTCAGATTTAAAAGGGCCTTCCTTTAAAAAAAAATTACTTTAGTATGCATGCTACTTAATGGAGAAATGAAGTCATATTAGGAATTCTAGAATGGAGAATTCAAGTTATAAAAAGACTTGAAGGTCATACCTTTCTGTTTAGCCTATAAACTCAAGATCCATTTAAATTATATTGATATATTGTCAGGTGGATACTACAGTCTGGGGCAAGGATGTGGCCTGTATTCTGCTGTTCTTTATTTCTACTTCCGCTCTTAAGGAAGAAGAAATTTTTTTTTTTTTGGAATTTAATCTTTATTTACAGGACACTGCAAGATATGAAATTCCACATAGAAATAAGAAACCCATTGAGAGGAGAAGCTTCATACAGTATGTACAGTTTGGAACTGTTCAAGTATAGTTTCTTTGTAAAAAGTGCTACAATAACAAACCACGTGTAAAGAATTCTTAGTAGAGAAACAGTAAGACAAACTTCTACCAAACATAGTACACAACAAACAACTTTATGCCTCAGATGTACAATCTAAAAGTTGAAGGTCCCAGCAGTGCCATCCTGAACTTGGAATGTAAACCCTTCAGAGGTAGTTTCTGGCACATTTTGATCTTCCTCTTCCTCCACAGAGAAATACTTCTCAATCAAGTTTAATGAAACTTTGTACACAGACTCATTTTCATGGTTTTGTAGAGCTTCAATTTTGTCCAAACCTCCACATTCTTCAATCATTATACTAAGTTTCTCAGTTTCACCTAGTTTCTCAGCAGCCTGAAAGATATTTGAGATGGCATCCAGAATAACCAGAATAATTTTAGTGTCTTTCGCAGTTAGGAGGTTCATCAACGGTTCTATTACGCCACAGTGAACAAGGTATGCGATCTGCTCAACTGTTCCGCCACTTGTGTAGTTGGTCACAGCCCATACAGCTTCCTTTTGTGTCTTAAAGTCGGCCTTAGAGAGAACATCAACAAGGAATGGGACTAATCCATGTTTTACAACTTGCTGTACCTGGTTCTGGCGGCCAGCTGTGATGTTTTACATTGTCCGCGTAGCTTCCTTCTGAATGTTAGTTTTGGAGTTTGTTAGCAGGCTGGGAAAGATGGCAAGTGCTCCTGCATCTATTACAACCTGAGTCTGTTCATCTGTCCCAGTGACAATATTCCCTATGACTCTTAGCGCGGGAGTCACAATTGGCAATTCAGTAGCTCCTAAAAGCTTCACAAGTTGGGGTACAACCCCCATTTTCACAACCATTTCAATCCATTCATTTGGACCATCAGTAAGGTAGGAAATAGCCCAGCAGTTATCAGCTAAAACTTCTGGATCATCGTGATGCAGGAGATGAACTAAAGTAGGAAGAATTTGCTCAACAGCATCTAAGGGGGGTGCAGGATTCTTGTTGCGACAAAGATTTGAAAGTGTCCAGGTAAGATTATGTAAGTAACCACATGCTAAAGATGACAAATCAGGAACCGCCAAAAGTGCCAACAGCGGGTCAACTGCACCATACTTGATAACCAAGTCTCGGAAAACTGAGCCATCACCTGCAATGTTTCCTAGAGCCCATACAGCTTGTTCACTGATGTGAGTGTGGGGAGATGCCAACAGAGAAATGAATGCTGGGATAGCACCTCCATCTACCACAGCCTTGGTCTGTTCTGATGTCCTGGAAGCAATGTAAGTGAGGGCCCAAGCAGATTCAAACTGAATGGGACTACAATCAGTTCTGCCCAAGAAGGACACAAATTTTGGAATCAAACCAGCCCGGATTATGCTGTCTATAGGGGGCTGTTTTTCCCCGGAAAGCAGTTTCCTAGCAGCCTGAGTAGCTTGGAGCTGGATTTCCAAATTGTTGCTATTTGTGCCTTTGACAATGTCATCAACAGACCAATTTAAGTGCCCTGGTTGTTGCGGTTTTCCTGCAGTGGAAAAGCAGCATCATCTGGAAAAGAGCTGACATTTCTCCTTTTCAGCATCTGGTCACCCTTCTTAGCTTTCCTGAGCTCCACATTAACTTCTGTTCGGCGCCGCCTCATTTCTGTACTGTCTTTCCCCTTGTTCTTGAACCTGTTAAGGCGGGCAGCTGGTGAATTAGCATTCTCATTGGTGGACATGGTTATGAGACAAAGGGAGAAAGCTACACAGCCAGCTCAAGCTTCCACAGGAGGCGGTGCGGGGCGCAGAGGCTGCGGATTGACTGCGCTCAAGAGGTCCACCACGGTCAGCCCGAGGACGGTGTGGTAAGGAAGAAGAAATATTTTCATTAGCCATATTCTTCCTTCCACCCTTCAAAGGGCATATCTTAGCATCTTTGATGTATGTTTAAAACAACTGGTACAACCCATCTAAAATGGTTAAGTTATTTACGTACTTTAGACACTGCCAGGATGATTAATGAACAACTTTTTTCCTGTTGTACTAAAGCAGAATTGTGCTCATTCATTCATTCATCCATTCATTCATACGTCAGTTTACTCAACAGATATTTATTTAGTGCCTCTATTTGCCTGTCACTGTGTTACTCGCTGAGCGTGAAATGGTGAAAATAACAGACAATTCTTTGCTTCATAGCATGTATGAATATCAGTAAGATAAGAAAAATCTCTTCAAGTTCATTTTTATTGGTAATGATTTTAATCAACTATGGAGTTTACATTTTTAAAACATATGTTGAATAACCTGAGCAATTAGAGATCCAGATTGGGAAATACTTTCTATCACCAAAATTCTCTTCATAATATTTCCACCTAAGATGTATGAATGTTTTTATGCAAAAATAAATGCATAGAAAAAAATGTCAGTAAGAAAACACACTAAAATATTAAAAGTGGTTAACTCTGGGGAGTGGAAAAACAGAGTTTTTATTTTCTTTTACTTTCTGACTTCACCAAATCATCTATATTCAAGCATATATTATCTTTATAGTAGTATGTCAGTAGAGGTAAATCTAGTCCCTGGTATAGGAAAAAGTAAAATCAGTGGCTGTCACAAAAAAAGTTATTTCTTGCTCTTATCACAGTCTAGTAAAGTTGTTCCTGATGGGGTACCTTTTTTTCAAGTGTGGTTCAGAGACCCAGACCCACTCCATTTTGTGGCTCTGCCATCTTCAACAAGTGAATCCCAAGTTTTTCCTAGGAGATGTACCCATTCCTGCATTCCAGAAAGAGAAAAGATGACCCCCTGGGAGGATTGTATGGGCCATGCCTGGAAGTCACATACATCAGCTTTTCCTACATCCTCATTGGTCAGATCTCTGTCACTTAGCCACATCTAGATTCAAGGGAAGCTGAGAAATGTAGTCTAGTTGTGTACCCAGTATGAAGGAAAACAAGTGATGGTGAACACATCGAAGTCTTGGCCACACTCAGCTCTTCCATTTGACTCTCATTCTCACACAAAGGACACACTTGTTCCTCCCCAGCAACAACTTTGAGAAACAACTCAAAAGTCCCAACCAGCCGCTGTACCCGTTTCAAAGCTCTGCGTCTCCAGAATACACACAGTCCATGCCATCCGTCTAGATGTGACTCCTTGTGGTCCAGCAGGCTTTGAATTAAAAAGACAAATCATTTTCTCCTTCATCTCATCCCAACACACCCACTCAATGGTGGGACAGGGAGAGGATGAAAACAATCAGTACCCCCATGGAGACAATGGAGGAATGGGAACAAATAGCACTGATTCTGTCTCTGGGAGCAGCTCTCTTACACATTTCCCCTGGCTTCTGGTTCTGCTTTCTGAGAATTCTTTATTGTCCATTTTCAAAGTCGCTATTGAGGAAAAAACGCTCCTTCAGGGCTGTACAGTTTTCACTGCACACTTCAAGCTGGTATAAATGTGGATGCCTGAAGGTTGTTTTAAGCCCCACATAGTTAAAGGGATTTTCAGTCCAGGTTTGTGGTTTCGTTGGCAATCACCATACCCTAAGACACATAGTCAGCTTCTGATCTATTTGCTTCCATTCAATTTCATGTACCAGTAACCACACCCAAAATTCTCTCCTAATCATGATTTTCAGACCTGATTTATTTTTTTGCTTTATCACCACCCCCCTCTTCCTCTCTGATTTCAGTGATGACTTCCTTAAAGCTGTCTAGAATTATGGTACATTTGAGAAGGCCAAGCCCTCAATCTGAACTTTGCCACAGGGCTGAGTTTTATTGGACCTTTGTTGCATAAATCCTTTTCCATGCTTATCTCTTACTATTTGGGGTCTAGAAGCAACAGCTTTTCCAACCTTTGGTGTCACAAATGTCTGGACTCTCTAATCCCTTTTATCCTGTGTGAAAACTGGTCAATTCCATTCTGAGGTTATCTCCTTTTTTATTGTAGTAAAGATATTCACAACAAAAGTTACCGTCTTATCCATTTGTAAATGTACTGTTCAGTGGCATGAACTTCATTTACATTGTTGTACAAACATCATCGTCATCCATCCACAGAACTCTTTTTTTTTTTTTTTAATTTTTATTCATTTATTTATTTATGCCTGTGTTGGGTCTTAATTTCTGTGCGAGGGCTTTCTCCAGCTGCGGCAAGTGGGGGCCACTCTTCATCGCGGTGCGCGGGCCTCTCACCATCGCGGCCTCTCTTGTTGCGGAGCACAGGCTCCAGACGCGCAGGCTCAGCAATTGTGGCTCACGGGCCCAGTTGCTCCGCGGCATGTGGGATCCTCCCAGACCAGGGCTCGAACCCGTGTCCCCTGCATTGGCAGGCAGACTCCCAACCACTGCGCCACCAGGGAAGCCCCAGCACAGAACTCTTTTAATCCTCCCCAGCTAAAGCTCTGTACCTATTAAACACTAACTCCCCATTCTCCCTTGGCCCAGCCCTTGACAACCACCATTTACTTTCTGTCTCTATGAATTTGACAACTTTAGGTATCTCATCTATGTGGAATCCTTTTTTACATATTTGGTCTTTTTGTAACTGGCTTATTTCACTTAGCATAATGTCTTCAAGGTCCATCCATTTGTAACATGTACCAGAATTTCCTTCCTTTTTAAGGCTGAATAATATTCCATTGTGTATATATATATACCATATTTTGTTTATCCATTCACCCATGGTTATCTTTTTTTGGTAATAATTTGCTAAAAGTAGAAAATAAAAGCCAACATATTCCATTACACTGATTTCTGACAACCACTTCCCGTCAAGCTACAGTCTCAGTAACACATAGTGTGTTCTTCCAAGTCATCACAGACAACAGTTTTACCAAGTGTTTTGTCACTGCATAATTTGTCTTTTTTTTTCCAGCCTCCAATATCAGTTTCCTCACTGCTCTTCCCTGACCTCTATATCAATGCCCATGTTTTAAATGTTATTATGACAGCATCCTGCTTAATGATACTACTTACGTTATTTCTTACAATAATTCTAGGAGTTATAATAGATAAACACAGAACTATCAATGTCTGTCTTAATTTGGGTTCTTTCAAAAGCAAAAGGCATCAAGGACCTGAGTCCTGGTAGTTTATTTGGAAAGTGATCCCAGGAGACAAAAATGAAGGAATAAGGAGAGACAGGGAAGAAGGAAAGCACACTATGAAATGTGTTATCAAGGCCACTGCTGTGGGCTCAGTTCTGCAGGAATTGTGTACTGAATGCCTCCTAGAACTGTCTTTCTGAAGGGTGGAAACTGGAGCATTTATTGACCCACTCCTGTACGCATTGTTTGAGGGTTGCTCCTGGGGATGTTAATACTCTTGCTTATCCATGATACATTTGCTTGCATGCAGGCCAAATAGATTCCTGCAGGGGCAGAGAAGTCCCCTGGACAAAATATAGAAAGATGCTCAGTGTATATTTGAGGTGGGATACAATCAACACAAAGCCTGTCCGAGTTTTTATAGAACTCTTTACCTCAGCAGCAATAGAAATCACAGGTGGGCCGAGGAGATGCAAGACTGTGGCATATGGTAGCAGAAGTGTCTGCTACAGTGACATAGCAACATACAAGTTTAGGCTCACTAAGGTCTCAGTGCATGTGTCTCCAGTAGCCCTCCTCTAAACAGCAAGACCCAAGCATCTGCCATATTGTAGCTCTACCATCTTCAACAGATGATAGCCAAGGTCACCATGGTTATCTTTTTATTTAAATGGACAAGAAGGAAAAGGAGGCTGAAGGATTGCCCATAGGAAGTTTTTATGATTTAGATCTGGAAGGGGCATCTATCACGTCCATCTATAACCTCTTGACCAGAAGTCAGTCACATGGCTACACCTACCTGCAAGGCAGGCTGGGAAACATAGGCTATTTTTTGTTCCAGAGGGACTAGGAAATAGATTTTGGTAAACATATAGATGCCTCTATAATAGAAAGTAAGATTGTATTTTTTTAAAAATCTAAGGCAATATATGTTAAACATGTTAAACCTAATTTACCCTTTGACCTAGAAATTGCACTTCTAGAGGTCCTTCTCTCATGGATATTCTCCACTAGGTCCTCCAGATCTATTCTCCACCCTTCTTCCTTTCTGCATCATGGGCTCCCTAGTGTTCTGACTTCTACTTGGATTCAGCCAATGGAAATCTCCAGTAGGAGATCAGAGAATGGGAAGAGAGAAAGGTGGGAGCATATATTTCCCTGGCAAGGCCACATGTTAGGAGTGGCTGAATTCCTCTAGTGCAGGCCACAGCTCATCTTGGGAGGCCATCTCCTACAACTCCAGCCACCTCCACAGCTTCAGCTCCACTTCTGTCTCTCAGTTCCAGTTACTGCTCGCTCTTTTTGCCCCTTTGGACCTGGGGTGGTGACAGCTCCCAGCTGTTCACCAGCTCTTGATGCTTTAATGCTGCTCACACATTTTTAAATAGTCCTCAGTTGCCCCATTTAAGTGTGCCTTCTTTTTCCTTTCTGAACCCCAACTAATACGCCATCCTAGAAAAATAAGGAACATACAAAGATGTTCAGCACAGCAATATTTAGAATAGCAAAAGCTCTGAAACTGAGTGTCTAATAATTAGGAATAGTTAAATACATTATAATGAATGTATGATAGAAATATATATATATATATATACTAACGTGTGTTTTCAGTGTCTTTTTCTGTCTCCTACTTCAAAAACCCTGCCTGAATCCCAGGAAAATTCTGCTAGTCTTTCCTTCCTGTTCTCCCTCCCCAGTCCTCAAATATTTTTCACCAGAATGAATTACTGAGTTGAGGATGGGAGCCCTACATCTAAAGTTGTGGAGGAAATAGCTTGATTTACATTGAAAGAAAGGAAGGAGAAAAAATATTATACCAGTGAGGGGACTATATGGGACCAAAAGGGGGGACAGAAGATATGAGGAGATGAATGGGCAAAGAAGAACTTTGCCATGTGTGTTTCTTTTTGTAAACACTCTTCCAAAGAAACCTACAATAAATATCTTTGTTATTTACAATACTCCCTGAAACTCCTGATATGAGATCCCTGTTTCTTTCCCATTTATTGATTTCTCACTGTGTGCCCCTGTGCAAAGTGAGTTCCCTGTCTTATTTCATGTGTTTGAGGCATCTCCGTATTCAAGATGAGGGCACTGAAGCTCAGAAAGCTTAGCTGGGTTTTTTATGCCATCCCTATGTGTTCAGGAATTTCTGTCCCTGTGATAAAATACTGTATAGAAATTGTGTTCTAAGAATTCTAAAAATCTGAAAACTGTAGTTTTATCTTTCTAAAATATGTTTTATTTTCTGCTTGTAGAACTAAACTATCTAAAAATCTGAAAACCTTTGTAGAGGGAGAAAAATAGAGAGTAAAGAATGAAAGGAAATACAATCAATATAGCATTCATAAATTTCATTCAACAAATATTTATTGGACTGACGAAACAGCAGTGAACAAAACAAAATCCCTGCATCTAGAGAACCAACACTCTAGTGGGAGAGAAACAGACAATAACACAAAAAGTAACAGGAAATAACATGACAGAATACTATGAGGAGGGGTAAAGCATGAAGAGAGTAGGTGAAGGGAGCTATTTTAGACGGGGTATCCAGGGAAAGTGTCTCTGTGAAGTAAGATTTAAACAGGGACCTAAGGAGGCCACATGTGAGAGATGAATGTGATGAGGAGGTAGGCCATGCGACCATCTGGGGGAAGAACAGTTCAGCAAAGAAAACAGTAAGCACATGACCCTGGAGCAAGAGCACTTGAGACATGTGGCAAATGGAAGGATTTCCTTCTTTTTTAAGGCTTAATTATATATATATATATTATATATATATGTTTATATATATGTAGATAGATACATAGATAGATAGATATAAAATAAGAGTATCAAATGCTATTATTGCAAAACTTAAGCCACTTATTGATTATTCACGTTTCTAAAAAACACAAATACAAGAATAAAGTAAACACACCCAGTATATATCACATTTTGTCTATTCATTTACATATATGGTTGCTTCCATATCTCATCTACTGTGAATAATGCTACAATAAACAAGAGAGCACAGATATCTCTTTGAGATAGTGATTTTATTTCCCTTGGATATATACCTAGAAGTGAGATTGCTGGATCATATTGTAGTTCTACTTTTAATTTTTTGAGGAACCTCCATACTGTTTTTCATAGTGGCTGCACCAATTTACATTTCCACCAATAGTGCACAAGGGTTCCCTTTTCTCTACATCCTCACCAACAATTATTATCTCATTATGATCTTGATTTGTGTTTCCCTGATAATTAGTGATGTTGAGCATCTTTTCATATACTGTTAACCATTTGTATGTCCTCTTTGAAAAAATGTCTATACAAGTCCTTTGCCCATTTTTTTAATCTAGTGATTTGGGTTATTTGTTTTTTGTGGGTTTTTTGCTATTGAGTTGTATGAATTTCTTATATATTTGGGATATTAACCCCTTATCAGCTATTTGCAACAACATGGATATTTGAACCTGGAGGACATTATGCTAAGTGAAATAAGCCACAGAAAGACAAATATCATATGATCTTACTTATATGTGAAATGTAAAACAAACTCATAGTAACAGAGAGTAGAATGGTAGTTGTCAGAGGCTGGGGGGAATGGGGGAAAAGGAGACATATTGACCAGAGGGCATAAACTTTTAGTTATAAGGTGAATCAGTACTGGAGATCTAATATAGAGCATGGTGACTACAGTTAATAATAATATATTGTATACTTGAAATTTGCTAAGACAGTAGATCTCAGGTGTTCTCACTACACACACACGGTAACTACGGGAGGTGGTGTATATGTTAATTAGTTTGATTTGGTAAGCATTTC
Source organism: Balaenoptera musculus (assembly GCF_009873245.2). Lineage (NCBI taxonomy): Eukaryota > Metazoa > Chordata > Mammalia > Artiodactyla > Balaenopteridae > Balaenoptera > Balaenoptera musculus. The sequence goes on along the minus strand of NC_045790.1, from coordinate 63,635,785 downwards.
ACAATGTATATGTATATCAAAAAATCACATTGTATACCTTAAATATATACAATTTCTAATTGTCAAAAAAAAAAAAAACCCAACAAAACAAAGCAAGAGTATGCAGGACAGACTTGATATGTATCAAGAGGCCAGGCTTGCTAGAGCTCAGTGAATGAGGGAAAGAGCAACACCGTGTGATCAGAGGGATAGCAGGGGCGTCCTATTGGCCTTGGAGGCCACTGTAGGAACCTTAGATTATATTCCAATGGAATGGGATGCCATTGGATGGTTTTGGACAGGGGATTGATTGATATGATTCACATTTTAAATGGTTCACTCTGGCTACTCTGTGGAGAGTATTGATAAACTCTTGGTTACCACTCCTGAGTATTTTTGGTTTTCTTTATTTTTCTGTTTTAATAATAAGCATATCTTTATTTTTCTATTTTAATAATAAGCATATCTCAGGATTTAATAATAAGCAAAAAAAAAAATAAAGCATAGTTTATAAAGACAAAAGGCAATTATATTAGTTATACATAGCTGCGTAACAAATTACCACAAGGCTCAGCAACTGAGAACCACAAATGTTTATTATCTCACAGTTTCTGTGGGTCAAGAATCCTGGAGTAGCTCAGGTGCATGCCTCTGGCTCATGCCTCTGGCTCAGGGTAGCACAGGATGCAGTCACGTGGATGGCCAGGGATGCAGTCACCTCAGGCTCACCTGGGGGGAGATCTGCCTCCAAGCTCTCTCACATGGATATTGCCCAGCCTCCCATCCTCTCTGGCTCTTGACCAGAGACATCAGTTCTTCACTAAAAGGTCTGCTTTCTTTCCCCAGAGTGAAAATATCCAAGAGGGAGAGAGGATGAGAGAGAGAGTTCCTAAGACAGAAGCCATAGTCTTTTTATGACCTAATCTCATAAGTTATATCCCATCACTTCTGCCATGGTCTAGTCTTTAAGAGTCACTAGATCCTGCCCATATTCAAGGGGAGGAATTACCCAAGGGCATGAATACTGGGAGGTGGGTGATACGGAGACCATCGTGGAGGTGCTGTCACAATAACCACTTTCTCAAAGCTCCTTACTTTACAGAAGCAGAAACCCATCTGAATGTCAACCTGGACTCTACCACTCACCTTGAAGTCTCCACAGGGTGGTTGTGATGATGCTTCTGAAAGGGCTTTGAAAACTGCCCAGCACAGGAAAATGGAAGGGATTATTTTGCTTTTCTCATTGGTATCCATTCCAGATTTGGCCTATATTCTTCTTCATCCCCTGTTTTAATGATTTGTCTTTCATCATGGGTTATGCATTTTGTTTCTAGAGTGAAAATCTTCCAGTTTGAACAGAGAAGTGACAATAGGGAGGAAGAAAGCAGAGTGTTAACTCCTCCAGGTTCAGGATGGTCTTCCTATTTAACTGTATACCTCCCAGTAACAGAAGGTCTGACAACCCAATTCCCAAAGACCTGCGTATCCCTCAGACATGAGGCCAGCAGAAGGGGAGGGTCAAAAGAAAGCAGGATGTTAGATACATTTGCCTTTGATATTTGTCTTATCTCGTTCCATAGTTATCCAAATTTGACTATAAACTTTTGGAAGGCAGAGACTTTATTAGTCTCTAAACTCTATATTCAAGCTTTACCATTAGATAATTCCCTAAGGAAAATCCTCCTCTACTGAAGGCAACTCAGTTTTAAAAAACAGCGGTGACAAAATCACCCTTAAAATTCAACCTTGCCTAAATTGTGTCATGCTACTCCATGAAAAAAAAATTCCTCAGAACACAGCTTCTGTTTCAAGATACAAAGATCTGACTCCAAACAATTTTCTAACGTCTTCGTGCTTGCCTTTTTCACCCCTGGATTCCCCTTCCCTTTCTGGGCCCCCCTCCCATCCCAAGTGACTACTCCTTCATTTTCAGCCTCTTCTTCAAATACTACTAATTTACTCTTACACCTATTTTTATCATATTTCTCTGAGACACGTATTCATTCATACTCAGGTGCTAATTTAGTCTAGTATTTGCACAGACCCCATCTCTCCTCTCATCTAATTACAGTATGGAAGGCTTTTTTACCAATTAGAGTAATTCTTCGATAGCCAGCAGGTGGCCATAGGGAGTGTGAAGAGAACAAGCACCCCAAATCACAGGAGATCTACTTGTTTGAGCCAAAAATTAAGCAAGATTTAGTCTCTTTAGGGCGAATGGATTAGGAGGGAGGTGTCAAAATGGACTGCCCGTTATCCACATCTCTTGTGAATACATTAGCATTAATTAATACATACATGAATATGTTTTACATTCATTTGTGTTGTTGAAATATATGTGGGCCAACCATCTGCCTGAGGGCATGCGGGAAGCGTTCCCAGAATTCTCTCAGTAGCCATGAACTGGAGTGTTCACCCCTATGTTCTCTGTCCATGTTTGGACAAGAGATGTTTCAGCTCTTCAAACAATTAGGTGAAGACTTGTTTATAGGGAAGAAAGCTAAGGCAGGAAAATAATGGCATCAGCAGCTGTTCTATTTAAGTCAGAGGCGACTGCTGTATGCTGAATGTTTGGTGGCTACTCCAGGCCTGGCATGTATAGCTATGACCTTAATTGGCGAAGCTAGGAGAAGAAGCTACAGCTTATTGATTGATTATGTAGGCTCAGAAGTTTGACACACATTATTTCATTGAGTCCTCCACACCGGCCCTGAATTAGACCAATTCTACTGAGGGGAAAAGCAAGGCCCAGAGAGCTTAGTATGTCCAAAGTCATAGAAACAGGATTAGTGTTCAGATATGTCTCACTCCAGGTATTGCTCTTGGAGAATGCCTATCAGCTCTGACATGAAAAGACCCTGAGGTTGCAGAGGCCATGTCCTCAGAAGTCATTTCCTAGAGTAAGAGAGGGAGGCAAAAACAGGCAGAGGCTGGGGAGAAGAAAGAAAGGAAGGGGCCAGAAGGGGGAGGCTAGTGGAAAAGCAGGAGAAGATAGGAAATAAGGAACAGAGGGGGGAAAAGAAATGAGCTTCAGGAAAGGAATAGGGAAAAGAAGTGACCACAGAATAGGGGTGAAATCAACTGCTTTTCAAGACAGAAACAATAAAAATTTTACAACATTCCTTAAGAATCCTATTGCTGAACAACAGAAAATTCAGTTGTTATTTTCTAACTATCAAAAGAAGTAATGACTATAGATGGGGAAATAAGGAACTGATGTTTGTTAAATGTCTTCTATCAGGGCCTCTGCTAATCCATGGATTTGGGGAAAGTTAGAAAAAGACATCCTCTCTTGCTGGAGGTAGCTCCATAGGCACAGGGCTTGGTGAATTGATTCTGTCTTCAGTGCCCCCTCGTTCTCTTATCTGGGGAACAACCTGCAGAAAATGTGCAGATGGCTCTACCTGCTGTGTACGAGGGCCTTGACATACACTATCACATTATTGTATACAACAATTATTTCCATATTGTGGATCAGGAACCCGAGGCCCAGAGGAATTAATATCACACCATACAAGCCAGACGCACACGCATGTGCACCCACACGCACATGCATGTGCACCCACACGCACACGCATGTGCACCCACACGCACACACACACACCCAGTATCCCAAAGTCACCCAGAGAGTGAATTCACTGAAGTAGTGTAATTGCAAGTGATTTGAAAACTCAATAAATAATCAGGTAATGTATTAGCTGACTTAACTAAAAAACCCTGAAATTGTGTGAGCTTCAGGTTAGGATTGATGAGGGGATGGGTTGATTTTCCTGCAATTATCTCACGTACATCCTCCTCTGTGTGCCAGCTTCATCATCACAGCCCAGCAGTTGCAAAAAGCCCGCCTGTAACCACGCTGCCGACAGCATATCTTCTAGTAGTTCCCACGGCATAAGAAGAAAGCCTGTTTTCCAGGAGCTCCTAGCAAATATATCCTCCATTCTAAATGGTCCATATTGGATCATGAGTTTATTGTTAAACCTATAATTGTGGACAGGGGCAAGATTATGCTGGTAACATAAGCCTGATCTACAGACCTAATCTGTAGAACCTGACTGAGCCTCAGTTTCTCCAAAAGGTGTAACCACTAAGAAATTAGATATCAGTATGAAAATCAAAGTCATTACCAAAAGAAGAAATGGGTACTTGGAAGGGCACCCATCTGTCCACCACAGTAAGTGTGGTAGATCATATGTTATTACTTAATTATTTTTACCCCTTCCCTATCTCCATGGGAGAAGCCTACTTTCTGATCCCCATTGAACCTGGGCTTAAGCATGTGACTATCCTTCCTTGCCCTTGAGTTCGAGTTTGGTCACATGACTTGCTTTGACCAATGGAATGTTAGCAGATATGACCCAAGCACAGCTGGATCTATCCTCTTGCACTCTGCCATCACCATACGAACATAAACCTGGTAGAGGTAGTCCCCTGGTCCAAGAGGAAGACAGACACGTGGAGCAGACCTGGACATAATCCGCAGCTTGGAGAACCCAGGGAGGAGGCCCAGGCAAGGTCAGCCGACCTCCAGCTGATCTGGGCCTCTGGGCAAGAAAGAATAATTGTGTTAAGCTGCTGAGTCTCAGTGTTTTCATATGTGACATTGTGGTGGCAAGGATTGACAGAGAGAGCAACTGAGTCAAACCTGGCGATGCTCTTTCCTTACGCGACAGCACAGAGCACAGCTCCATCCGTGTTTTCTCTTCTTGGCTGCAGTCGAGCCTGGGTCTCAGCTGAAAATGAAGGCTGCAGCTTTATTCTCTATTTTCAGTCTCACAAAAACATCTGAGAGAGTCGGCGGCTGCTTTTGAAGGTCCTTCTAGAGGGCTAGCTAGCTATCACACCACGTTAGCTGGTCAGTTTCATAAGGCAGAGCCATACAGCAGCCATCGCTTCCGAACCCTGCCAAGCGAAACCTTGCAATATTGAGATGGCTGCACCTCAAACTGTCATGTGATTTCTGTATCAGAGGAATTTTAGAAACAGATGGTGAGCACAGACGAAGTGACGGTTGTACTCTGCGTACGGGGCAAAGGGGAACGAGTGAGCAAGGGGTTGAGAATCCAGCAAATTCTGGAGGAACGCTGGGAGAGAAGAGAATTGCTGGGAGTGTGTCTTCTGTCTGCAAACCACAGGTTGTAGGAAGTCGGGAAGGAAAAGCGCCTGACAGGCAGTGGCAGGAGGATGAGCTTGGTGAAAAGAGATGCTTTGCTTCTAAAGCAAGAGGATTCGAGGTTTAAGCAGTTTTTTAAAAATCACACCAGAAAAATAGGCAGCAAAATTTATCAGTTCACCTGAACTTGACCTTGAGGCTGGTGGATTGATTTGTTGTTTGAGGACATAGGCAGCATCAGAAGAGTTGAAGATGGAACGAATGTACAGGAACCAGATTCAGATAAATAACCCCGTCTACCCCACATCCAGCACGCCACCAGCGCCCTGCTCCCCAGAAACCGCCTTGCATTTCGAAGGGTAGCGGGTGATTTCTGTGGACGTCTCAGACGGCTGATCTCCTAATTCTATCATGAAATGTATTTCCCCTGGAGCTGGCATTTATCGCTGAATCCTGGCACGGTTCCTGAAATGGTGCATCTGCACCACTAAACTGAGGTTACTTGTAGTTCATTAATATGCAAGAGGGGCTGTGAAATCATCCCTGATTCTGACAGGAGTTCTTACATGCCTTTCTGGAATGAAGTGGTCTGGCACCAAGACTTTCCTTGTCTTCTTTTAATCAGCTCCATCTTGTCACTACATAAAGAGTTAAAAAAAAAAAAAAAAAAAAAAAGCTTTCTGAAAATCCCAAGGAAGATGCAGGGCATCTTTCTCTTTTCTTTCCTTTCTCATGTTTTTTTGCCATCCTCCACCCCCTTCCACGAACACATCAAAGTAAGAAGTGACATGCAGTGCCCTGGAGCTCTTAGCAACATGCTTTTAGGTTTGGAAAATTTCATTTTCTACCTTATGATGATTACATGAGGAAAGATGAAATGCTAGCTTTGAGGTTTATTTGAGAAAGAGATGTAATAAATGTTGTGGCTTCCCACTGAATGGAACAAATCCATTCTGGTCATGGGGGGAATATTAAAAATTACACATATGTGTGCGTGTACACAGCCTATGTGACTTCAGTGGCATTTGTGGTCCTAGATGCTGAGACAGGAGACCTTGCATGGCTTCTTTCAGAAAATGCTGAATAAAGTTTTTCATTTGATCCAGCTCTGAATACATTTGATTCCAAACAAAAATGAGTTCCCACCCTGTCTGAGCTACAGCAATTGCCTTTAAACCAGTCCCCCACCGACACACACACACACACACACACACACACACACACACACACACACACACGACCATAGAATACATACAGATTAACAGAGTTTACAGATTCCCCTTAGCTGAAACCTGCAAGTGTGCCAGCCTGTTGAAGAATTAATCCAATGTCTCTTTTCCAGAAAGTTCGTTTTTTCAAACACTGGAGCAGGGCAGAGGACATTCGTGTTTTTTTCCGGCTATCATGATTTTTTTTGTCAGTGTGTTTTTGCTTTTGCCTGTGGAACTTCTCTCTTAGCTGGGAGCGGAATAGAAAATGATAAGCTCATCTTGCCCAAGAAATAGAGCCAGCAAGGCAGGGAAATATCCTCATGGTTTCAGCCCTATGCTCCTTAGTAGGAAAGGATGCTAGAAAGAAATCAAGTATTCACTGAGTAAACCATTTTCCCACACAGAGAAACATGCAGTCTCAGGCTCTATTCAAAGCTCTCACATCACACATGCCTCTCTTTGTTCAGCCCACAGCTGGACCACACAGGTTGTAAGATGCAGGATTTGCACAAGCTTCGCCCATCAGCTCTGGCAGGCCAGCCTCCATACAGAGTCGATCATCAACCACCCTCAGGGTCAGTTCTTCAGCCTCTCTTGATCGCAATAATCATTTGGGTTTGGAGCAGAAGTATGAAATTTTTGCTCTGGCTGCAGAAAGAGGAGAGATCCTGATCTTTTTTCATAAATAACCTAAACCCTGGCTATTCAATGACGATTCAAATCTCTGTTTACTCTCCTTCTTATGGAAACAAGAAAGCACTTTGATGGAATGCTTACTATGTACTCTCAGGTGGATCCCCTGTCCTTATTCTGATCAGCTGTATATTTAAAGGGAGATGACAGCTTGTAAATATTTTTAAGTATTTAATTCTTAAAAGTTTTTGTTCCTCCCCGCACTCCCTCTGAGGCAGATACTATGATTATTCCTACTTTACAAAGGAGGAAAATACACTTCCTCCTCTGAGTCTAGACAGTTACCCTAAGGGCACACATGGATGGAGGGAGCTGAGATTCAAATCCAGTGCCTCCGACTCCAGAGCCTGTGCCATTGACCATCTTGCTATACTGCCTCCTGCTGGTGGGAGGTTCATGGGGCCCCCATGGTCTTCTGTCCCCTTCTTGAGCACGGGTACTGCAATTTCTGTTTACAAATTCATTTCCTTCGTAGGTTTTGAGCCCCTGGTATTTCCTTAAGCAATTATTCTCCAGTGTCAGAAGTGCTCAGTACATGTTTGTTGAGTGACTTAAAAAATAAACTAATAGGCACAGTATATCAGAGAATTTAATGAAGGGTGAGTGGATAATAAGATTCAGGGGAGAAAAAGAATTAAGCACTGGTATGAAAACAAGAGATGAAAAGAGGCAGGGAGTTAGACTCTAATGAGGGAAAGGAAAAAGATTTGGTGCTGATGTGATGCCATTCTTCATGGATTTTGCTACCATTGTTGGGAAAGTCACTGTAAAGGGGGTGAGCAGGGAGAGGTACACCCAGCTGGAATGTTTGTTGATCTTGGTTTAGAAGAAAGGGCCATGGAATGGGCTACAGTTCTGTGTTTACTTTTCTCTAGCTGAGCAAGTAAGGAGTAAATTGGGGCAAGTTATTTACCTTCTTTGGGCTTCCATTTCTTAGTCGGTATCGTGAGAAAATGGGATTAAAGTATTCCTCTACCACTACAGAAAAGCAGGGGTGTATAATTATATTCCCAAGTGTTTGCAAGCATTCTACAAACACGGCAATACGAATAACAGTTATTATTATCAATAATAAAAAATAATGCATCACTGAGTGCTTTTTATGAACCAGACATTTTATATACATATTCCTATCCATTTTTATGGAGGCAGAGATTGTGGCTCAAGAAATTGCATAATGTGCTCAACTTCATGTAGCTGGTAGGTTGCTGAGCTGGGATTTGAATTCAGGCCAGTCTATCTCTGAAGTCCACAGGAAGACGCATCAGGGACCCGATGCTGCTAGACTCTGCCTTAGCACATGTCCCTCAAAGGAACCTGCCATCATTTTGACTCAGAAAACCCTAACGGCTGCCGCTCTCCTTCATGTGATCCTGGCCTGCCCAGTGCTGACAATCCCCGGAGAGAAGCCCCTCAGGTGTCCCTTTGGACCATCACCCACACCTCCCCAGCAGCAGCCGTGCCTGCTGGTGACTTAGACCAGGAGCAGACTGAGGCAGCAGGAGCAAACTGTTCCGTAGAAACCAACCCTTCCCGCTCCTCTCCCCCATAGACCTTGAAGCCAAATCCCTTAGTTAATTCAGGGGAAACGTCATGTGACTCCACTGTCTCCAAGGCTGTCACTTGCCCATTCACTCCCTTCTTATTGGCAAAAAATTCTTCTGTCTGGATGCCATCAAGTCTTTTTCCTTCAGTGTCTCTATCTACTCCATTCCAAATTTAAAATTTGCTTCCATTATTGTATCAAAACAATCAATAGAAATTCGATACACAACACAGGAGCTTTTAAATGAATCATCCTTTGGCTTTGATCATTATATTTAAATAAACACTTTAAAGACTACTAAAGGACCATAGTCCTTTAAAAATAGTTAAATCATCTGCACTTGTATGTATATCTATGTATATGAATTTATAAATGCCATGTGTATGCATGTATATATATCTGCATGGTAAGGTAAGCGCCAATATCTACATGCAAATATATAGCTTAATATCACATACACACACACACACGTTTATCTTGTTTTTTGAGGGATGGAACCTGGGCCAATCATTTGCTTGTTTGCTCTCAGATGAATTCCCTGCCCTTGTTATGCCCTACTATATTTTTAAAGGGGATAATAACCTGTAAGTATTTTAAACTATTTATTTATTTTTTAAATGTTAAGATATTCATTGGTGCCACACACCTATATCGTTGCAGATGTTGAGCCTAGAACAACAACCAAAGAAAACCAGTGTGGGTCTAGCCTTGGGATATGAGGTTTAAAGGAGTTTAACCATATTAACTACATCTACAGCTAGCCCTGTTAAATTTACTTTTAAAGTAAACATTACTTAAGTTTCTACCTACTAGACAAGCTTGAGAAGGGTAAATAATATGCAGAACCAAAGGGAGCCTGTACTATACAGCGTCCAATCGGGCAAATAGAACCCACGCCAGTGGAGGGTTCATTCAATAGAGGGGATTTAATATGACAGAAGGTGTTTAAAAAGACAAAGGAGCAAAGAGTGAGGCAACTGGAAATTGGGAACGGTAAGAAGCCACTCTCATCCCAGGGGTTGGATGGACAAAGACGGGAGCCCACAAGTGACGGCTGCCCATAGGCATCTGGGACCAACAGGAAGAGTGGCCTGGTGGTTGCTGGAGCTCCGGAGGGGACACAGCAGTGGCCAGGGATGCTGCCAGAAGCAGAGAAAGAGACGGGAGAAATACCCTCGCTTCTCCCCTCCTCACATCCTCCAGTCTCCAGCCAGACCCTACTACTGAACAAACCTAAGCAAAACCAAGGAAGCCCGAGGGACATATTTTACAAGGATCAGTACTCTGAAATACAGAGCAGGGCTAGCAAATTGATGCGATGTAGCCAAGAGCAAATGGAAAATGACTGGTCCCGATTTCATTGTTCGAACACTAATTAAGACCTTTCTTAATAATTGCGATCTATATCTAGCTGTTGATACCGATGTATGCGTTGCATCAGCGTACAGTCTATCCGTATTTAGGTGGCTGTCCGAGTGACTTTCAGTGTCTTTCTCAGGAGGAAGCGTATTGAAGTCAGGACTCAGCAAGCTTGTGGCTGGCTTTGACTGATGAAATATGAACAGAAGTAACACGTGCTGCATCTGAGCAGAAGCTGTAAGAGCCATCCTCCAGCTCCACCGTGTTTTCTTTCCCTCTGCCACAGACCTGTGTTGCCCCAGACTAGGTAAGGGGACCATATCATTTATTATCCAAGTTGGGACACTGTATTTATTATACTTTTTTCAAATCCACAGTTGAACCCCATTGCTTTAAATGTAGAGGTGCTCCACCTGAAAAGATGTCTGGAGTTTGAAGGAAAATATTGTGCATATTCCTTAAAAATACAGCTAACATACTGTTTAAAAATAAGTTTATTCTATGCTTCCCAACGTTTCAGACATCAGATAGTCATAGGCAAATAGAGGGAGAGCGGTCAACAGTGTGTTAACTGCAAAACCTCAAAACATAGACTCCCCAAGTTCATACAATTAACCCTAACTTTGAGATGAGTAAACATTAACGGTTCTTGGGAATTTCCTAGAAGTGATCTTAAAAATTAAGAAGAACAGCTCTGGTCATGTCACTCCCTTGCTTATAAACCTCCCCTGTCTCCCTTCTGTACGCAAGCTTCCCAGAAGATAAAAACCAGACTCCTCGGCTTGGCATAAAATCTAACCCCAATTTATCTGCCCAGCTCTGTTTCTGCCTAACACACCATATATTCCAGAAGCTTAGCTTCTCAGTATCAAGTTATCATTGCTCAACTTCAAGCCTTTTACATCCTATTCCCTCTATGCCTAGGGTTTCCTCTCCACCCCAATTTCTCCATCCCTCTTTTGGTAAAATCCTCTTCACCTTTCAAGTCCAGGCTCAAATGTCCTGTCTTCTGTGAAGCCTTCTTAAATGGACACTCCCCATGCTGCCCTCTTCAGCCCTTATCATTGTAATTCCCTCCTCCGCTTGATCATAGGTCCCCTGGGACTACATCCTCTTCATCTTTATATGCCAAGCATCTATTAACGAGCCTAGAGTATTCTAGGTCCTCTCTAAACATCTGTTGAATAAATGAGTAAATGAATAAATGAAGAATCCCCTATTTATCTTCACATGCTGCTCAGAAATTATGAGATTCCATGGAATCTTTTATTTATTTATTTATGGCTGCATTGGGTCTTCGTTGCTGCGCGTGGGCTTTCTCTAGTTGCGGCGAGCGGGGGCTACTCTTCGTTGCGGTGCACGGGCTTCTCATTGCGGTGGCTTCTCTTGTTGTAGAGCACGGGCTCTAGGTGCATGGGCTTCAGTAGTTGTGGCATACGGGCTCAATAGTTGTGGCTCATGGGCTCTAGAGCACAGGGCTCAGTAGTTGTGGCACACAGGCTTAGTTGCTCTGGCATGTGGGATCTTCCCGGACCAGGGCTCAAACCCGTGTCCCCTGCATTGGCAGGTGGATTCTTAACCACTGTGCCACCAGGGAAGTCCCTCCCTAGAATCTTTTAAGAATTCCAGACACCCAGTGTTAAATTCCAGGTATTTACCTATGCTAATTACAGATACAACACTTATGATGTTACACAGAGTTGGGTTTGGTCTGTTTCATTTAGAATGCTTAGAGTCATTTAAATTTCAAGCTGGAAAGAATCAGAGATAAGCCAGTCCCCTTCAGAGAAAGATGAGATGTATTGAGCAGAAAGAAGTTAAGTTAAAAAACCATGGAGTTAGCAGTTCCACAGCTAACCCAGTATACTTTTTATTCTGCTATACTTGACTGTGTTTGGGGGAAGGTTGGTCATGTGAATAGTCACAAAAGAGGAAATATAAAGAGAAAATAAAAAATGTATGGAAAATTAATCATACTTGATAATAATCAAATAAAGCAAATCAAGTATCATTAGTATCATTTTACACCTACTAAATTTTTTTTTAAATGATACAGTCCAAGGCTGCAATGAAATTAGATTCTTATATACTTCTAAAGGCATTGTAAATTGGTGCAACCTTTTTGGAATGTAATACGGAAATACAGAACAAGAGTCATAATGTTGACACTGCTTTGACTCTATCTAAAATACCAGGAATTTATTCTATGAAATATTTTAGCAACACTGAAAAACTGTAAGTACTTAGTGCAACACTGCCTGGTGAGAACAACCTCAGTATCCAATAGGATGGGATGGTGTATTAAGCTATGGAAAATTTTGCTGTCATTAAACATTATAATTATGCAGCTTACATATACACATGGAAAATATATAATATAAATTGACATAGTAGAAATCAAAATCTACTGCAAAAATCATGTGCATTAGAATAGCAATTTTATAAAATATTCTTACAGAAAAACATTGGAAGACAATTTTTACAAGAGTTGTGATAGGGTAGGATTATGGTTTTTCTATTTTTATCAACATTTTTTAATGTTGCTATGACATATTTTTTTCTAATAAGAAGCAGGTGGAAATAAGAAGCAGGTGGAAAGTAAATACATTCACCAGTGGGAATTGGAAGAATACAAAGGGACTCAATGAAGCAAGTGAATCATATGTGTTTTTGCCCCAAGCATCCCTTACCTGCTGTGGTGGGAATAGAAAGGGAAGTCAAGAAGTGTGTCCTCTGTAGGAAATCTGTTCAGTTTGCAGGAAATAGAGGATGAGGGGAAGAAATCTCACTCGATTTTGCTAAGGAGAGAGAATATGGTTTGATCAATGCTGCCTTAATATCTAAGCAAGAGCACTGATTCTTGGACCTCTGCTGTCTGCTCATCAAGTCAACCATTTCTCAAGATACTGCTAAGTGCCAGGCACTGATCTTCCAAAACTTTACGTATTTATTTCAATGAATCCCCATTCCAATTCAGCGATGTGCTTCCCACCGTGTTTTCTGTATGTCACAAGACCAGATTCTGGGACACAAGACCTGCCTACAAAACCCCTTTCTGTTGAGTCAAACCATAGACCAGACCAATACATTGAAGTACATATAAGTAAGTGTTCTCGTTACCCAAAAGCACACTGAAAGGAGCTCAAATCACTTGTCTGCCTGCCACAGGCCAAGCACTCTATTAGGCTCTTGACATATGTTACCTCATTAAATCATATCATGAGATGGGTATATAGCACAGCCCCTATTCAACTCTGAAACTCAAAGAGAAGGTCGCAAGGTGTTCCTCGGCGAAGCCCGAAGCCATGAGAGGCCTCAGGACATGCCTGCATTTGAACTTCCTTGTTCTTATTTTCAAAGGAGGAGCTAATGGCATGCAGGGCAGAGCACTGCCGGTGTAGGACTCTCTGGCAGAAGGCAGAATGTGCCATATGCCCTGGCCCTGGTCAATCAAGGCTAGAAGCATCACTCCCCAATATTGTGACAACCAAAACTGTCCCACACTTCCAAACCCACTCTGGGGTGGGAGGGGGCCACCTCCACTTCAGAAATATTAAGCAATTGATATGCATTCCACCTTATATGTTTATAAAGCGCCTTTTCCATTCCAGGTACTCTGCTGGCAGAGAGGCATTTAGTGGGGAAGAATGACATTTATAAATTTATTTATTTTATTTTTGGCTGCATTGGGTCTTCCTCTCTGCGTGTGGGCTTTTCTCTGGTTGCCGCGAGCGGCGGCTTCTCTCATTGCGGAGCACGGGCTCTAGTTGTGGATAGCGGAGGCTACTCCCGGCTGTGGTGCGCGGGCTTCTCACCACGTGGGCTCAGTAGTTGTGGCTCACGGGCTCTAGAGCGCAGGCTCAGTAGTTGTGGCGCACGGGCTTAGTTGCTCCGCGGCATGTGGGATCTTCCCGGACCAGGGCTCGAACCCGTGTCCCCTGCATTGGCAGGCAGATTCTTAGCCACTGCACCACCAGGGAAGCCCGGGAAGAATGACATTTAAAGTGGTGCCATAAAACATGACAAATGCAACAACAGACCAGTGTGCTGTGAGCACAGAGAGGAAAATGCATCTAACTGCCTCAAGCACCCAGGCCAAGCTTAGTGACCTGTCACCATGAAGTGACTCCAAGGATAGTTCCAGATTTGCTGTTCAAAGACCCCCATTCCTAGGCTCCATCCGAATCTTAATTATTGTTTCACTTCAGGCTCCTTGTTTATTTCCACAAAGAATTAATTTCTTCCTATGAGAGATGGAAACCATAATAAGGTCTGTCCTATGTACCTCTCAGAGTCGATTCAGGAGAACTCACTGTGGTGCTCTGTGCACATTAGGAATATAGCAGGGATTCGAATTTGAACCTAATCTGTCTTCTCGGCTGGGAATCAGGCATGTCTGGAAATGTCAAATGACTTGGTGGGGCAGGCAGCCCACTGGCATCTATTTTTTAAGGAGTTGGTTTCCCTGAATTTTCGTCTGAGCCCTGTGGAGAGACAGGTTGTTTGCAGAGCTTGAAGAGACTGTTGTCACAAGGGGCTCTGTGAGACACCAGGGCTCAAGTGATGCTACTCAGGTACCCAGATAACAAAGTGAGGCCTGGAGCTGGGAGCTGGTGGGGTGGAGGTGGGGCAGGAAACCCTCTCTCCATCTCTGCCCCATACCCAGCACGTCCTTGCTCCATGAGGGCTGCTGAGTCCCCAGTTCTGCCTTGGCCCTGAGTACAGATGCCAGGACCCTTGCTGGCACCAGTAACAGTGAGGAGATGCCTACTTTTGGATGCTTTCACAGGCAGGAAACATCAACCAGGAGGGCCTGGAGCAAAAGATAACCAGGCAATTGACGACTGGTAAACACAGATGAGATAACCCCCGCAAACCCACCAGATCCGACACACCGAATGAGGGCGTTAATCAATGAAATCTGATTTATTGTTGTCCACGTGACCTCATTTGCACCCACAGGCTAGGACAACTTGGCTTACGGTTATTTACCACAGTAATAACGTATGTCTCCCTGACAATAGAAGAGGCGATGTCTGTCCAAAGGCCAGCTCCCGGCATGCACTGCCTGCCTCCCCAGGCCCCAGGTACTGTGAGAGGAAGGCATTGAGATGGAAGCCCGCTGCCATGACAACCTGGGTTTGGGATTGCTCTTCCTCTCGGTGAACGGGAGAGAGGAGAAAGCAATTTTCCCAAGACCACCTCATTCTTAGTAAAGGTGAAATGACTATGAGGTGTTTATTGAAAGTGGTGGTGCCTGGAAATTAGTACTTGACTCTTGATTTCATAAAGTGTTATGAACCGAGTGACTTCTGGACAGCTCATAATGTTAATGGGCAGGAGGGTGGAAGTTCACCTCCTGGGGCCTTCCCGGGTATTATAAGAGCTAATAGTTGGTAGATTGGTCTCAGGCTGATTAGGTGATTGGAACAGTTCCCCTTTTCCTACCGTGAACTTGCTTTTCCTACCGTGGTAGTCTGTGTTTTCCCAAGATGGCTACAACAACATTTCCCGTCCACGTGCTCTTCTTACAGTGTGACTTGACATTTCTCCCATGGAGTGGCAGGGTCTCTGTCCCCTCCTCTTGAGCCTGGGTGAACCTTTGTCACTGTCTTAAGTAGAGAGTACGGTAGAAGTGGAGCTATGTGACTTCTGAGGTTAGAGCATCAAAACGGCATGCACTTCCGCCCAGCTCTCTTGGAACACCACTCCTGGAACCCAGCCCCTCTGTTCTGAAGAATCCCAAGCAGGCCGCGGAGAGACTCCTGTGGAGAGAACCAAGGCTCCCAGCCCGCAGTCGAGCTGAGCCTCCAGACAACGGCCAGCACTGATTAGCCAGCCATGTGAGTGAGGAATCCTGAAAGTGAATCCTTCAGATTTTGTTGTCATCCTTTCTTCACGTTGCTAACGTACTATTGTTAGCTCCATCCGGGCTGCTCGTGATAAGCTCCACCTTTGGTCTGAGCTATTTTGTTTTATTATAAAATAGGTTTATTTGCTTTCTAAATCCTACTGGTTTTTGCTTTAGAATTTGTCTCATCACCAAAGATTCAGTTTGGTTAATTAAGCCCAGCCCTTCTTGAGGGAAAATTGCAGAACTTGAGAATTACAAGACATTACTTCAATGCCCGTATTCTGAACACCTTTTTGAAATTATCAGAGACCTAAAGAGTTGGGCTTTTCTCTAAAAGTACCACACCCTAGGACTAGAAAATGACCCCTTAAGTTGACCTGAAGTGTTATATTGGGGGAGATACAGAGGGGGGGATTTTTTTTTTAACATCTTTATTGGAGTATAATTGCTTTACAATGGTGTGTTAGTTTCTGCTTTATAACAAAGTGAATCAGCTATACATATACATATATCCCCATATCTCCTCCCTCTTGCATAGATCAGACAAAATTTTAAACAAGATATGAGGTTCATTCTTAGAAAGCTAGATTATCTTGAGTTTGTTTTTTGTGTGTGTGTGGTTTTTTTTTTGTTTGTTTTTAATCAGTCATCAATTTTATACACATCAGTGTATACATGTCAATCCCAATCGCCCAATTCAGCACACCACCATCCCCACCCCACCGTGGTTTTCCAGAAGGGGGGGATTTTTTATTTATCATCCACATCCCCTTCTCTTTCCACCACATTTAATGTGATCCTCAGAAAGCTATGTCCCTGTCTTGCTCTTATTTAAAACAGAGACTCCTCTCATCAATTTCCCCAATTTTAAGTTTGTGAAGTAGGACAAAAAAAAAAAAAAGTTAGGTCTGCTGTTACACTAATTTCACTTATTCTCACCTCATTTCAAAACCACGTTATTCTTCCTGCTGCATTTCTACCAGCTATTTTCTTTGGCAACCTATGGGTTTCCTGCAGAGAGAGGACAATGGGCAAGTTAAGTGAGAGAGATGATTTACAAGGCTTTTTTCCTTTTGCTCTAATTTATAGGAAAATTGTCCTTGCATGGATGACAGGCTACAGCCCACATCACTGAGGGATTCATCATGATGGGGAGGGGGAAGGAATAAATAGAATAATATTTTATATTAGTAACACCAAATATATTTGATGGTAATAGTTCACTTATACCTTGGATATTAGTAAAAATGCCTTTTTTTTAAGCTGAAAGAATATTCGCCTTTATTTCAGACAGTACTTCACTTCTTTTGTAAGTGTTAATTTGTATCTGCTTCAGCTAGGATTATGTTCTACTGCATAAAATAGAGAACCAAAATAAAAGAGGTTTGAAACCACAATCCTATCCTTTCATGTAAAAGGCAGCCGGAACTGAGCAGTCCAGGGCTGGTAGAACAGCACTACAAAGATATCAGGACTCAAGACTTCTTCTCTTTCTGCGTTATCATTCTTAGCACATAGTTTCCATCCTCAAGCTGCAGGTGCACCAGCATCTTGTCTGGGATCCCGGAAATCAAAGGAGGAAAAGGGAAAGGAAAACCCATACAGCACCCAGCTGAGTCACCTCCCTTTAAGACGCATCCCTGGCAATTTCATACAGTAGTCTGCTTGCATCTCAGTGGCCAGAATGTAATCACATGATCACCTGTAGCTTCAAAGGAAGCTGGGAAAACATTAGCACCGCAGCATGCAGCGGTCTCTCCCTTCTCCAAGCTCCTCTAATGCTTTTGTCTACTCTACACGATCTAATACCCAACTATAGCCTTCTTCTATTGTTCTGGTTCCAGGAACAAGCAGAGTTCTTTACTAGAATTGTAAGCTCCTTGCGGTAATTGCCACATCTCTTTTACTGCATCCTTTACAGTTCCTGGTATGAGGCTCCAACATATTGCTACACCCCAAAATTGTACACGTTCTATTTCTCATTAAAGGAGGAGATGGATTTTGGATTGGTAACCAGCAGTCTGATACAATATCATCAATACATGATACCTCATTCATCATATATATTACATTTCAATTTTATACAGTTGAATAACTATTTTTGGATTGCCTCCTCTGTTCCAGCTCAAAATCAAGTACTATGAAGAGTGTGGTAAAAGCATGTCACATGGTAATTAATTCCCTTCAAGGAGCTTACCATTTTATAAAGCACTCTGCTTGCTCATGAAACGCAGAACAGTAGAAGAGAGCTGTCATCAGGTCTTATAGTATATAGTGTAGATAATATGCACTGGAGGAAATTGGAGAAGGGAGGAACTTCTGAATTCTGTGATGCTAATGTTTTCCTGAAGAAGATACAACCTGCAATGGGAATTGAAAAATATGGTGGACACACGTGATGTCAACTTGGCTGGACCCCAAGGTTAAACACTATTCTGGGTTTGTCTGTGGGACGGGTTCTACTCATTCAGCATTTGAATCAATAGACCGAGTAAAGGAGATTGCCCTCCCCAGTGTGGGCAGGCCTCATCCAATCCTTAGAAGGCCTGGATAGAACAAAAAGGCCAAATAAGAGAGAATTCTCTCTCTCTGCCTGTCTTCAAGCTGGAACATCAGGCCTCTCCTACCCTTCGGACTCAGACTCAGACTGGAACTTATACTGTTGGCTCTCCTGGTTCTCAGAACCCCTGGACTTGGATTGGAACTATCCCATCAGCTCTTCTGAGTCTCCAGCTTGCTGACTGTAGATTTTGAAAATTCTCAGTCTTCATAATTGCATTCCTCAAAGAATCCTGACTATTACAACAAGTATGCAACAAAACTTTTAGTACACTGAGCATCTTCTAAGCCTTAGGCATAGTGATAAGCACAGGAATACAGAGCTGAAAGATACATCCCTGTTCCTGAATTAACTTATGGACCACTCGTGGGAGAGAGGAGAGAAGACAGCCCGTGATGATACCATGTGAAAGTGCTATGATGCAGGGACGCACAGAGTGCTGTGGGAACACAGGGAGGGACCCTTAACTCAGCCGAAGGGGAGGGGGTCTTTAGGGGACAGGGAACGTGTGTCTCAGAAGACTTCCCAAAGGAAGGGTGGAGGCATGTGGGGTACGTAGGGTAGACTTGAAGGAACGTGTTTTCGAGTTTGTTTGTTTTGTTGGAGAGACTTGCGTGTTTTTAAAGACTGGGAAGAAAGTGCTGATAGAGAGAGAGAGAGATTGAAAGTATTAGAGGGAGGGACAGTGGGTGAAAGAGAAGGCAGGAGGAGAAGAGATTCAGAGCGCGTGGGAAGAGCTGAGCCCTCAGTCAGAATGAGAAATGATGAGGCACACAGAGCTCAGAGCTGAAGGGGCCCCTCCAGCTTCCTCTGGTTTAGCAATCCTAGATTCCCAGTGTGGAAAAGGAGGCACAGAATCTGGGATATGGGGGGAAAAAAAAAACTCATCTAGGGGATAAAGACTGTGGATGTGTCATCAGAGTCACAGGCAGCTGATCATGACCTCTGGAAACTCTCCCAGTGGTAGGACCCAGCAGAGGCCCACGGGGACCCACATTGCCTCTGTTTCCTCTCTATTCTTGCCCATTATGTCTCCCTTTCCCCTCTCTGCTTGGTTTCTGACTGTCTCCTCTCTGCTCTCTTATACACAATTCACTCACTTTTTTGCAGACTCACAAACCCAGTGAGTTTCCTTTTTCATCCAGTTGTTGTGGTTTGTCAACCATTTGTCACCACTGACCTGAGTGGTATAATCCATTCTGGGCCCCTGGATGCTGAAGCCAACCACCTGGGGTCCCCATCCCCCCCCTCCCCCACTGCAAGTCCATGGATGCTGGTGCCTTCTGAAGTCCCAAAGCAGATGTGAGGGTTCCTACTCACTCTTGAACCCATCCCATGCAGCTTCTCTTCCCAGGTGCTTCTGCATGTCCAGGGCAACTGGGAAGGTAAGAAGGGTCACAGATGAATTCAAAGTATTCAGTTGATACGTAGTTTCAGTTTGAGGTGGTTTGATTTGTGTGATTTGAAATAAATGCAATAAGAGCACCATTTATTTCCAGCTCTCCAGTAAGATTATTAACTTTTTCTTCCAAAGATAAACTTGATTACATTACTTATTTATACTATGTACATTGCATCAGAGGTAAAAAAATGCATCAGGGTAAAAAAAATCTTATACAGTTTTTTAAATGAGTGTTTTCTTATCCACTGCTAATAACAGCTTAGATTATTAAAAAGGAAGAATTTTAAACATGCAATTCAGCTTCAGGTCTTAGTACTGCTTGTTTACTTTTACACATTTTGCTAAACTTGACAGACAATCTAGAAATATCATCTCTGCTCACTTTCAATTCCTCATTTTTATCCCAGTGCTATACTTTTGTGTTGAGGTCTATGACATATCAGGAGAGGCAACATCGTATAGGAGAAAAAAATGGGAGCTTTGGAGCTGCATATATTTAAGTTTACAAGTCTAGTGTGCCTTTTACTAGTTGGGGACTGGGGTTATATCATTAAAGAGCAATTCAGATTTCAGTTGTTTTAATTTGTATATTCAATGACAAATTTACTGGGTGCTCACTGTGAACCAGGCACTGTGCTATGTGACCACAGTTAATCTGGACAACAGTCTGATGAAATAGGTATTACTATTTTCTCCATTTTACAGATGAGCAAGGTGAGACTTAGATTAGCTAAATTAAGGATAGTCACCAAATAAGTTAGAAGTCAAACCTATGTGTCTGACTCTAAGACAACCCTCTTAGCCATGGTCCCGCACTGCCTGGCATGTAGATCAGCTCCAGGCCTAGTAATATCAATAGCACCTGCACAGTAGGTGTCATCTCTAAAGGAAGGTGAAGAAATAGAGGTTAGAGAAAATCCCACATCCTCAGAAGGCAAGACCATTCAGCTTTATAGTCCTTCAGCCTTTTCCCTGTCCTGGCCGTACTTCCTTTCTTGCAGGAGGGCATGAAACATTGACCCCATCAGTTCTCTGAAGGATGCAGCCCTCTGTCATTGGGATGGTAAGAGGGACCATGATGCTCAATTTAATTCATGCCTTCCTTGTCCCTAAAGGATTTAAAGTAGACTTATCAATTAATGTGGCATGTTTCCCTGTTCCTTTATCTTTCACAAAGTGCTAGCGTATATTATCTCATTCAGATCTCCCAAAAACCCTGACGAAAATGAGGTTCAGAGATTCGAAGCAGTAGGCTCAAGTCAACAGGGTAATTATTAGTAGCACGAGGGGAATTTGACCACAAACCTCCCACGTCTATGTTAGTTAAAATTCTTAGCTATGATGGTTTCTCCCTGAGTGTTTAAGTGAAACATGAATACAATAAGAAGTGAGTGCTTAATTATGTGATCATGACACCTCCTGGCTTGGAAGCCTCTTAGGGAAGCCCATCACTGATGAGGTCTAGCATGACAGATGCAGGCATTGCCACCTATCTATCCACAGCCTAAACTTTCTGCATCCTTCACCCCTGCCACACTGTTACTGAACCAAACTTGGGTCCACTTGCCCGAGTGCAGTAAAGCCAATCTACTGACACTCAGTAGTGGTAAAGGAAAATGCAGTGTTTATTGCAGGGCACCATGCAAGGAGTCCAGGTAGCTAGTGCTTAAAGGGCCCAAACTCCTTGAAGGCCTTCAGGGAAAGGTTTTTAAAGACAGGGTGAGGGAGGGGGGTTATGGGATGTGTGATCAGGTCACGGACATTCTTCTGATTGGTTGGTGATGAGGAGATCAGGAGCCAACATCATCAACCTTCTGGTTCCAACCGGTCTGGGGTCCACATGCTTGTGATCAGCATACAGTTAACTTCTTCCACTTGGTGGGGGTTTCAGTATCTGCAAAACAGCTCAAAGGACATGGCTCGGAGTATTATCTATAGCCCTTGAGGAGGAACTAAAAGTCCTTGACTTTGTTAATGGCTAAACTATTATTATTTTGTCTTGCTTGACTGTTTTCCTTTCTTTCTGCATTTTCTCACTTCTCTGATTAAATGTACTCTTTGGAACTCGGGGAAGGCCTAGGAAGCTAAAGTTTTTCTACAGTCAAGAAGCAGGCAGAGGACATTTAGCAGAGGTGGGAGGCGTCCTGTTCTGAGAAGGCCCCATAGGGTCCTACTCAGTTAGGACACTGCCTCTACTCAAGTGATGTCAGAGAGCTGCTGTTGCAGAATACAGTGTCCCTTCATCTATCCAGGTTTGCTCTGCTGTTCCTTCTTCAAGGAACCACTCTTGTCCCCTGCCCATTCTCTGCCTAGAACACACCGACTACTCTTTCAAAGCCCCACACAGTTATTACCCTCTCTAGAAAACTGCTCCCAAATTCCTATCCCACCAAAAATGATTGTGCACCACTTTGCAAATGCTCCACCATAATTATTTGCTTACACATCTTTCTTCCTACTAGAATGAGAGTTTCAAGACCAGTAACCTCCCATTCATTTTAATGCCCACCACCCAACTAAATGTACCCAGCACACAGAGGTACCTACACATGGGTTTAGAGGGTTTTGTTATTGCTTTTTAGCTACCTGTATTTGAGTTTCTGCTCTGTGCCAGGACATTTATCGAAATGCTTTGCCTATAATAACACATTCAGTCCTCACAACAACCCATGAGGTGTGTTCTATCATTTTCCTTACCCTACAGATGAGGAAACTGTAAAACTATACCTAAAAGGAGGGAGATTGGGGAACCTCACTAGTAAGAGCCTGATTTCCCAGTTTCACCAAAAGCAAAAACTGCGATCATTCTCTTCCTCTACAGAAAGAGCATGGCTGCACGATCACATCCCCACGATCTCTTTACAAAGGTCTTTGAAAGAACACAGTCTGCTTGTATCATATCTTCACCACTGTTTGTGATGGCAATTGTTTTTCTTTACCATCCCTTCAAAGGCCATGTATAAATATTATAAAACCTGTAATTAGACATAGAAGCCCTAGTTGCCTTTCTTTTTTTCCTGGTTTTACTGAAGGTAGTATTTCAGGTGGGAAGGAAGGAATTGGAAAACACATCCCCTGCAGCATCCTTAGGGAGGTGGGTAAGTAGGGAACCCCAGGGAATTTCCTCGAGGTGCCTCCTAATGTGAGCAGACAGATGGGGACCATTTCCTCTTTCTTAAAGTTGCACAATGAAGATTATATCTTTGGATGGAACAATGTACCCCTGCCAAGCAGAACTGGAGGGTGAATTAGGATGCATTTTCTTTCCACTTCCAAGTCCATGAGAGCACCTTATTGCATTCTCTATCAAAGTCAATAAATATATCTGGTATTGTCTGTGGAAAAAAAACAAAGCTGAGCCTCCCTCAAGGAGCTTCAAATCTGCTGGACAGAGTCATCTAATCCACAGACTGCAATACAGTATTTACTTAAATTGTGGCTCAAATAGGGATAGGAGCAAAGTGTTGGAATCGGTCATGGAGAGGAGACATTTTTGTGGACAAATGGAAAATGCTTCATGGTTGGGGAATCCTTTCAGTATTCCATGACTGAAAAGGAAATGAGCTCACTGGTGTCATTAATTCTCATAACTTCTTATCAGGTAGTTTAGAGCCTGGCAGAATCACACCATTTCACAGAGGAATGCAATATTGAAGGAAATAGAAATGTAGAAGGGAGGAATAGAGGGCATAATAACGATATACAGCATTAAATAAATGCCTACAAGATATCAGATGCTTCACATATATTATTGAATTTAATCAACAGGAACCCTGCCTGGCCCACTGCACCGCTGAAGAAACTAAGGCTCAACAATGTTAAGTCATATGCCCAAGTCACAGAGTTCCCAGTTGCCAGAGCCAGGATTTGAAACTAGGTCTATCTTTTCTGGCTTTGGTTTTTTTTCTATTTCACTATGCTGCCTTTAAAAAAATCATATAAAAGGCAAATAAATGATTGATGTTGTTCTTCCTCAAGGACATGAAAGGAATGTACAAACAGCATAGTCATTTTCTGTAGTAAAATCTTTTAATTATGACCCAAATCACAGCACTGCCGTGCTAAGCTGAATGTGAGCTCACCTGAAGTCAAAGCACTTCACAGCAAGTTCAGTGGCAACAATTCAGCTCTTTTTCTATTAACAAATAGAGAACCCTGGGAAGGAACGTTTTATCCAACTTAGACCAAAATTTTATAGAGTGAGACATTTACAAGGATGCCCGCAGGAGGGGAAAGAAAAGGCAAAGGTAGAGTTTGCAACTTACTATCTTTAAAATTTCACTTGGAAAGCTACTGTTATTAGGTTTTAGAATACAGTACACCCCTTTTGAGGACAGTTTTAGGGAATATTTGCAGGGAGTATAAAAGCCTGAATGAACAGGTTAGCAGGATTGTGTGGCTAGGACCATCTGTCCAGCTTGATGGGTTCAGAACCAAGTCTACAGCCCAAAGGAAGAGTCCATGTTTCAGGCGATACTCATGATTCACCAATGGTTGCTTTTCATAAGTAATGAGATAACTCATCTAATTTGTTTCCCAAGGTAGACGATGGATTCTGTCATTACTTTCAATGATGTATTTACCCTCCATCATTTTCAATCTTTGAGCATTGTGAATATCTACAAAGCACTTTAGAATCATCAGACCCAGGTGATTGTAAAAGTGCAGAATATCCTAAGCTTTTCTTCTTTTAAAAGACTCTGAGTCAGGCAACAACATCACAGAACTTTAATTTATTACCTTGTTATTCTTTTGTATTCCCTTTTTAATCTTTTGTATGAGGTGCGTGTATATAAAATATATGTGATAAACACACACAAGATAGGAAAATTCTAAAAAAATACCACTGGAATTGAGCAAAGGCTTCCTCAGTTCCATCTGTGCTCCTCAGTAGGTGACAGAGGAGAATATGCTTGAAGATTCCAAGTGAAAGAATCTTCCAGCACACAGAAGAGGCAGACACAAGGATGATGAAAAAGAGGGATGTCCTGGAAGAAAGTATCCTTCCAGGAGATCCAATAAAACACTGCATTTAAATTAAGTTCAATATTCCTACTAAGTCACTCATGACAACAGTATATCCCATCTTGAACTAATTTCTCTGTGACAAGATGACAGCCAACTTCATCACATGTAGGGGCAAGAAAAATTCACCAGGACTGTGGAGTTCATTGATTCATTTCTTCAGCTTTTCCTGAGAACCTACTGTCATTACTCTTTGCTCATCACTATCTCCCCAGTTCTGAGCGATGAAAATAGAGGATTGAGCGAAGGGTAAAAACAATTTAGTCCCCAACGTTCCTAGTTAATTTGTTAATTATGCATATTTATCACCAATATGAGTATAGCTTCTGCCTCTCTCTGGAATAGATCATTACTTCACTCAAAAAATTTTGTAAGTGCGCCTTAAGGCCCGAAACAGTAAGTATATCCCATAAGTCTAAAAAGAAATACAGGCATGCTAAGTCATTTTCATCAAAATCCCAATATATAACTGAAGGAAATTTGGCTTCCAGTGTTGTCTCATTAAGGCAAATGAAAGAAATGGTGACTTACCATAACAAGGTAAATATCAAAAATAGATGCTAAAATTTTAATGAAAATCGTTAGAGTTTGCACCATAGGAAATTTAGTGGATATATTCTGAGTATCGGGCTCATGCTTTAGAGGCATGTTGAGGCTAATTAATTTTGTTCACTTCAAGAAGGAAGAGGCTAGAGAACAGGGTCCCAGTGACCGATAGGGTTCTTCCAAGTGTGAAAGACATGAGAAAAATGCAAAGATAACCTGGTAGTTTTCAGGGAGCATTGCCATGTTTTGTGACTATAATTTCATCTCAGCAAAGGGCATACTCAGCATCCAGTGAGGTGTGTTATTTAATCCCTCAGTAAAAATGGAAGCAAATGGCTCTGCTGAGGAGGACTCAGGAGCAGAAGATCTGACCGGGTTGACCGCACAATTGTGCCTCTGAAATCTGGGACAAGATAAATACCAGGGATTTGAGGTCAGCTCTCAAATGGAGAGACAGGTATGTAGCAGGAATACTCAAAATAGTCTTTGAAGCAAGATGGTCTGGCTGTTTGTCTATTGCCCCCAGGTTTTAATCTGCAGTTCCACGTCCCTCCTGCCTGGAGCTGGAGGACAAGTAGTCAAAGGGCAAAAAGGGCCAAAGGGCAAAAGCAGACAGACCCTCCTGTCTCCTACGTAAGGAGACTACCAAGTTCAGAATACTACAGCGTTTTGAGTTTAGGAGTCAGGTGGGCCGAGATCTTTTGGACAGGTGACTCTTAATGTGCAATCATAACCATGACATTTTCTTGAGAGCAGCTGGTCTGTACCAGCGCCCCTGAGCAACCACAGACTGGGAGAGTAATATGGGTATTTCCATGAAGCTGAGTGCTGACACTCATCATTTTCATAATGACTGTATTTCTCATCTCCTCCATTTCCATGGGCCAGCCATAAAGTGTGTAGTGTAGCACAACTACCTGTATGTGCTTCTGTTTACTCAAGTTTACAGCTTCTGTACGATACTGATTAATCCTCCCTTCTCCATGACACTGAGGCAGTAACATTCTAATGCCATCTTTATTATTGTTCAGCAGATACCATACTACTGCATACAGAAATAGTGTAAATCATGGAACTAGTGTTTGAGGTCCATAAAATGCAAGGTTATGAATATTTCATTACTATACATTTTATTTCCCTGTCTATTCTGCATCTCCCAAAGTGTTGTTTGTTTATTTATTGGCTCACTGCTCACCAGGAATACTTAATTCTTAATATAAGGTATGGACTGGATCACCAACCCCAGACGTGTGGTCTGAGCTACATTTGAAAGTAATGATAGATGGTTTTTGTTTTTGTTTTCCTTTTTACATCTTTTTCCAACACACAAATACTTGACTGTCAGATGACCTCACTAACAGGAGTTTCAACTGCTTCATCATAATTGCATTGATTTGCAAGCCCCACAAATGGACTCACACACATATCTCCTGTGAACTACGGCTATGTATTTAAATTTTTCTCAACGTCCCATTGTATCCATCTTTGGCTGAAGTAAGCAGTTAGACTTGGGCTGCAGATCTTGGCAGTGAAAGACACATTGTCCAAGTGCAATTAGCTTCATTCCCTGTGCTGGTACAAATGATTTGTATGAATCAGCTGGTCCTGCAAGAGATGCAACCATTATCACCTGCTTCTGAATTTTCCTTTAACTACAAAATTCATATTAGTAAATAGCCAGGGGGATTCAATCTTAGCAAAATCAGAGCCTGAATGCCATGCACTAAGGTGCTAACTTCTCTCCCACTATAGGGCATAGTAGATATTAATACAACTCTTTGGTACAGACTGCAAAATATATAAAATATCATAATTATATCTGCGATTCAGCAATGAAACAATTTTCCCCCTTTCTTCACTGTCATCAGCATAATAGCAGCCTATGGGATTTGTATTTTCTGGCTGTGATCCCTTTTATGGGCTGTGGGAAAAAAAAAATACAAGCAGGTTAGTTTCACAGCTCTGAGAAGGCCTCATGACAGAAATATTGCTTTTAATGTTATTGTCTCTTTCTAGCTTGTAATCCACTCTCTTTGGGTGGAGAGGCTTCTGTGCTGATGTAGCATCACTTCTGTTTTTCTGATAAACCTCTATGTTCCCTCCTTGCTTCCCCCTCCCATCTGGATGGGGAAATAATTAACCAGCTTTCAGGATCATGCTATGTTATCTATAGGGAGGGGGTTAGTCAGAGGAGAATGAAGTCAGAAGGAGGCGTGTCTCCCAGGTTTCTCTTGGAGACATAAAAGAACATAAGAAAGATGCATTCTGAGTGAATATTCACATCCCATTTATTTTGCTAGCCAAGACAAATATCACAGCTCATATCTAACATTTGAAAACATTTTTTAAAATACATTAGAGAAACTTTAATCCATCCAAGTAAAATGATGGATTAATAAATCAAGGACAGAATAATAGAAGGAAAATATAGAGAATGATGCCCGTGTCAATCTGAAAGGGGCGGAAAAAAAGCTGAAATAGAAACAGGGAAAAAAAGTGTACCATAGCAACCTTAAATAAAAAACCCTCCTGTAGTTATGCTAAATGTTAATTAATGTTACCCAAGACCCCTATGGTACTATTACTTCAGAAACAGGTATCTTCAAACCATCTGAGATTCTTTTCGTTATAACCTACACTGTGAGCATCATGGATTGAATACTAGGATAAATATTCCCTCTATAATTATTGGTAATAATATTCTGTGCACATTTATATCCCCCATCATCATCTGTGATGAGGCTAATCCAGTACTTTCTGCATGAACTGTTATAATACCCAAAGCAGCAGGACGGAATATTATCAAGCTTGGGTTTACCGATGGAAAACATAATGTAATGGAGTTCATTTCTGGAAAATAGGCTAGGGATGGAATTTGTTAGAATCAGCCATACAGACAGACACCTGGACCACTCTCCGAGGTGACTCACTGAAGTGACCATTTCTCAGAACAGTATCCTGTCAGTCCCAGAAAGCCATCCTCAATACAGTTCCTCAGAACTCCGAAAATATTCTGTAGTCATGATGCATTCTTTAATAAGAGGTGAGGTGATCTGAATTCTGTTGTCATCTCAGCCACAGACACTTGTGTAGTTGTGTTCTGCTGGCCATTCTGTGACTCCATTTCATAAATGGTAAAAGGTGGAATAGAATCTTTCTATATTAAGGGAAACCCTCTAGGAATGAAGAGGATTTTTAAATCTGCAAGTTGCCTAGAGATCCCTGGAGACAAATAGTTTCTCTAATGTATTTTAAAAAAAAAAGTGAGCAGACCAATAGTTTCACAAGCAACAAATCATTATTTAGATAGAATTGTTCAAGATTTCCTATAAAAGGAATTAACTGAAGGGAAAGCCTGGAAGTCACTAAAAAGGACTGAGTTGTAAAATAGAAAAACTGTCATACATGTTGGACCCTTCTTGAACTCTAAGGTTATAATGAGGAGACCATAGTTGTGCCCACATTTAAGGAAAAAAAAAAGCAGCATCTGAAAATTCAAATTTACAAGCCAGATCAATTAATGGGTGATTATTCACACTATAAAAGGATTTATTGCTTTACAAATGGATTCCCTGCAGGGTTCCATTTTAATAACTGAGCTCTCTCTGTGTTAGGACTCACTGCCAATTAAAAGTCAATCAGAAGCAAAGATAAAGCGCCTCTGAAATTAAAATGTATGTCAATGGGAAATCATCAGTAGAGTTACAAAAATTCACATTATGTACAACTTTGCAAGGACACGGAATTTTTTTTCACAAGCCTTTATTGATCACCTAGTACAAACTCAGCTGGTCCCAAAGAGTCACTGCCAAGAGATCTCAAAAAGTGGAATGAATGATCCCTGTCTTCGGAATTTCTACAGTGTGATTGTAGTAGTGTGAAGAGGTTCCATCAGCATTTCTGAGGGGAGGGGACAATGCTTTCTTGTGGAAGTAGATCCTGCACATTGTCAATTCCCTTTCACTAATTGCCAAGGAGGCATCTCTGTCATTGCATAACCACAAAATGCCCTTACACATTCCCAACATCTTTTGTACCACCTACCTACACACCTCTATGGAGAACCTTTGTGATGCTCAGAAGGTCCGCTTGAATCCTAGGACGTTAGTGCTAGAGGACATCTTAGAGGCCAGGTTCAACTCTTTTGTTTGGGTGAGGGAGATATTGAGGCAAAATGAAATGAAGTAGCAAGTCTTCCAATGGCCACTCCAAGAATCTTTCTATCAAATAAATCTCTTTGGAGAAAGTGAGGACATTGGATGTCTACTATCTAAACTCAACTTTTTTCTACATCAAATTCTCTCCATATTTCCCCATGTTTTCCCTTTTTATCTCTGTCCTTTTCTCTCATTTTCAGGAAAGGAGTCGTCTTGCTCTCAATCAGGTTCAGCTTCCATCTCTTTCCTGGAACCTCTCTTCCCAACGGCTTGGCTTCTTCCATTGGTAAGATTTTAGAACAGGAAGGGTGATAAGTGGAAATCTAGCCCAATGATTCTAATGGCTTTATGGACAAAGTTCTCTAACAAAGTAAGGAAAGTCCTCTGCTGGGGACTTAAAGAGGGGAGAGGGTTTGGAGCGGCTGTGATGAGTTCGATAGGGTGTAAACAACAAGATGAATCAGAGAGATTCTTTTTTATTGTGTTTGGTTCTGTTAGGGTCCAGCTGATGAGATTACACAAAACATTTACTGACCTAATCAGCATGTTTTCATTATTTTCTGCAGAAGCTTGCAGCAGTCTAAGGATGTGAGAAGAGAAAGCCCTCTTGGAAGTCATTCATAATGGATGAATGATACAGTATAAGGAGAATGAGGGATTTGGATTTGATAGCAAACATATCATTGAAATGGCTGGCTGCAAGGTCCATCCCAGAGAAGCAAGGTGACTCAACAGGTGATCTGGATTCCGCAACCTGGAAAGCTTCAAGGAGCCAGAAGGCATTTGACATGCTGACTCTGGTGGTGAGAGAATGGAAGAAATGGAGGTGGTGTTTCCGAGGGAAAAGGTCAGAATTTCAGATCTCAAACGTGCAACAGTTTTGCATAATTGTGTTGTCTCTGGTATGGGCAGCTGGTGTGGTTGAGGCCTGAGGCCGAGTCTGAACCAAGTTATTAACAGAAATGTTAAAGCCTCTAAAAATGGTATGGAAAGAGAGAATGAGACAGGTGCTGAAGTCATTTTGTAAAGTAAATGGAAGTGAATTTGAAAAGAATGACTCAAATTTCCATTAAAATGCCTCTGGGACAAAAGATTACAAGAAGATATGCAACAGTTCTCAACTCCCTTCATATTAGTAGAATGCATTTGGGAAACCTAAAATAAGGCTTCATTTACTCACTGAATTTATATTGATGTCGTTATTATTCAATCGATAGGTAGGTATTTTGGATACAGTGTGCATAGTATAAACAACGGGAATATCAACCCTGTGTCAGACACTGTGCTAAGCACTGCTTTGCAATTGGGAATAAACAAGTACCTGCCTTAAGGTATTTACAGCCCAGTGAAGGAGGAAAAAGATTCAATCTCAGCGGACTGTAGTAAGTACTGACGGTGTATGCTCACAGAAGGAATGCCTGCCCCAGTCTCTAGAATCAAGGAAGGGTTTCTGGATGAGGCAACATCTAAGCTGGGACTTGAAAGATAATATGAGTCAAAGAAGTGGCAGGTGATACTGATAGGTGCTAGCAAAGGAAACGGCAAGAGCAAAGGCTCAAGCACACAAAGGAGCAGCACACACGAAGGAGTTAAAGGTATGGAGGTGATGGAAAGTTAGGCTGGGAGGAAAGCAATAGCAGGCACTACATGGGCAAGGACCTCTTATCACTCTAAGGAGTTGTCATTTTATCCTGAAAGCATAGGAAGCAATGAAGAAGTTTTTATAGTGGAGGAAGGATGTGATCAGATCTGCATTTTTAGAAAGCTCCTTCTTGTTGCCATTTAGAGAGTGCATTAGCCTGAAGAGGTGGGCATGGACATATGAAGTCCGGTCATACTAAGTCATTATACCAGTGAGGGAGAGAGAAGACTGGAAGATAACACCCAAGACTTCTGGCTTGTGCAAGAGAAAGGCAGTGACCCAAATCTTGCATGTTTGAGCAGTCGGTTTAGGCAAAGGGAATAGGAAGATAATAGTCCCGTCTTAAGCATATTGAGTTTGAGATGCTGGTGGGCTATGCAAGGGAGCATGGTCAGTTGGCAGATGTGAAGTCAGATCCCGTGAGAGACCTGGGCCTGCAGATGGGGATGTAGTTCCTTCGTGTAACTGAAGCCTTGAGACAGGGGGAAATCCACGAGAGACAATGAGAAGAGGGGGTGGCAGGAAGCCTGAGGAACTCCACGTGTCACAAAACGATTGCTGTAATTCAGGTATAAGATTACGCTGGTCTCGCAGTCTAAAAGACCGTAGCCGTGGGAGCGAAAGGATATAGGTAGGTTTCTGGAAATGATGTAGAGGTGATTCCAAACTTAATGTTTGTGAAGCCCCAGGATGTCTTTCATTACAACAAATGCTTGGTTGACCCAAATGCCTTAGAAAGTCATCTTGTTGTGTTTTCTTTTTAGGGAATGATGAAGCCAATTCAGGTATCCCAAAACAGAAGACACTGCTAGTTACTAGCAGAATTCACTGCTACTGACGCTAACTGCCACCAGTCAAGGGACTTTTCTGCAACATGTAGTCACGTAGGGCCTGAGGTTAAATTCTTGAAGTGTAAGCAAGTCTTGAAGGTCCAAGCTGTAATCAGATGGATAGTTTTATAGCAAAGACGAAATACTCATTGACACCCCAGTATCTCAGTCTAATTCAGTAACTGGCTCTTCCTACTTGTCCTCTATTTGGCTGAATATCTGGTTCACTCAGTCTTTTCAACAGCCCTAGGGGAGAGCCTATGCATGCCGGAAAACCAGGAGATATTCTCTCAATCTGGGGGTAAAGGCACCATACACATAGCTTCCTAAAGTCCAGGTTGCTGCATCTCTCTTCCCCGGGTTCCACCCAATACCTCATTAGCAATTCTCCTTTTTCGGAAGTATTTTCTCAGTCTGGAGAAATGGCAGGTTCCCATTCTCCGGTCACTCCTAAGTGGCCTGACTCTGGTAGATAATGTGTCTCTGGGACTCCCTGTCCCTACCTGAACTAACTCACCTTGGTGTTCTGCCTCCAGGCCCTATGCAACTAGCTTTCTTTACTCTCTAACTATCTAACTTTCAACTACTAACTCACTCGAAGCTCCCCAAGACACGTATAAATTTTAAGATCAGCATTTTTAAAACTTTACCTCTTCATTCGATAGCAGCTTGGGCTAAGAGAGCTCTCAGTTTTCTCATCCATAAAATGGGAATAATATACGCTTACCACAGTACCTGACATATGGTTATGGCTCAGTAAATCTTAGCTGTCATTCTTATCATTACTAGGGTTGAAGTCCCAACTCCCATATTCTGTGTAATAAAAAGTAAGGTACCTTCTCTCTGAGCCTCAGTGTTCTCATTTGAAAAATGGGGATTATAATGCCTGCCTATCTCCTAAAGTTAAGAGGCTCCGATGGGAGACCGTAAACAAAATTACCTTGCATGTTACAGGAATCTACGGAAATATTACGTTTTTGACATTTTCTTTTAAGGTAGTACCTTGCTTAGTTGTTATCACCAGAAAAACAACAATAATTGTGTTGAATCCTAGCTCAGGCTATAGAAGATGTGAGAAATAGGAAATCCGATTTATAATTTTGTCACACAGCTGCCTTTGATAACATATGTGAAGGAGACTCAAAGATTCTCTGACTTTTATTTGAGGTTGAATTCTCGAAAAGCTGCATACCTGAACCATGAATACGTAGTTCCCAGTAAAATGTCTTCTCTGAATTATTTAATAATACAAGGCTATTACAGTTAAGAATTAATCTAAGAAATGGCCATGTGAAGCATGTTCTGCCTCATTTATGAAGTTCCCATTGAAAACATTTGTCCATTCTTCTGCTCAGCGTTTATAAGGATCTACACAATAAATACCAGCAAAAACTTAATACTAGGACTGAATTCAGTGCCTTTTTACATACATTTATGATTCTGCCTATGATACAGTGAGCACTGTGTATCCTAATTTTTATCTTGGTTTATTAAAGGGATTGCACATGGTCTGGAACTGGCCAGCTGACGAGGATTTAGGTCAATTGGGGACAAGCTGATCATTTTTCCCTCTCATAGAATATCTCCTTCGTTACTTAGCACAGCACTCTTGTCCTCTGCTTACTCATGATTTCTACTTATAACTTACCTGGCCCAGGTGTTGCCTCATGACCTCTTTTTAACTTCACCTCTCATCACTAACTGGACAAATTCTTTCTTTCCTGCAGTTCAAATCCCTGAGGGAAGGGATGTGATTGCCTCAGCCGAGCACTTGCACATCTGTTTGGGAAGAGCCCTTCGTGGCAGGCCCAACTCGTCTGCTGGCAAACTGGAGACAGGCCACCTGGAACAGGGGACCATTCTCAATCCAGCCCGGACAGGGCAGACCTGCTGATCCAGAACATGCTGTCCAGACAACTTCCCTGACTGAGGTTTGCGCTTTTATCTTTTGTTTTATTTTGTTTGTTTGTTTATTTTTTCCTGTTACATAGGAACGTCAACGCCTAAGCCTTCTTTGAGATAAATATTTTTTAAAAATTAATTGATATATTGACTTAGAAACCTTTTTGAGCAGGCACTAAATCAACATTACAACTCATTTCTCTTTCTAAAACATAAAAGGAAAACCTAGTTAACTGAGAGGTTTCTTAAAGGACTCTAATTAATTGAGATTTTATTAACAAAAGGCCACTCTGGCACATTCCACAAATGATGGAGTACCTCTATTTGCCAGTGTTAGTGGTACAAAGTGGCACGGTACATCGTCTGTGCCCTTCCTATTTCTAAAGTCGGGTCTTACAAGTCCTGAGCTATCGGGTATACGTGGTGGTGTGCCGAAGTCATCTAGGACCAGTTCTCAAGAGTTGGTTGTTAAACTTTCAAGCATTTTGTGAGCTGCTTGTTAAACACAGCCATTGTTCAAATTCTGTTAAATCAACTCATAATTAAATCACTTATATTAAAAGCATAGGTAGTTAATATTCAAAACTCATCACTTTCTTATTAGTTTATTACATTATCTCTTACCTCTGCTTTTGAGGTTTGTGATGTCTCTTGTATCTGTGCGGTTAAAAGACTGTATAATTGTGTCCGCCTGCAAATCTCTTTCAGCTCCATGTGCAGAGACATCACGCTGGCAGCTTGAAATCCCAGATGATGGGAATATTTACACCATGGAAATAGACACACACACACACGCTACAAATCTGCCCTTCCCCACCGTGCCTCCTTCCTGGAGAGCCGGTTGTTAAACATTTTCCACAACATCACTGGGTATCTGTTTTACACATTGAAAGGAAAACTTTTATATGTGCTCAGATTGGCAGCAATCTTGGAGTCGGATCAAGAATACTTTTAAAAAATGTTGGGAACCATCGCTCTAACCCTGAGTCACCTATCTATCAATCCATTAAACTTGTTCTCCAATAACACAAGCACTGAAGCCTTTCTACATCACCTCTCTCATGTAACAGCCCTTCTATAACCTAGAAAATCTCAGCATGCTTTATTTTTTTGAAGGGTGTGGTTAAAGTTATCTGAAGCTTAGACACAGAAACCCACACATGTGCACCTGTACAAAATGCCCAAGTGAGAACGGTGGTACGTTCACCACTAGGAATAAACTATAATAGAGTTTAAGTTTCTTGAAACAATTACAACTTACGTTTAAATTCAGATGTTTTACTGTCTCATCCACTATACATATTCTTGAATACAAATGAAGAAGTATACTAACGTTTTACTCCACATTTTTGATTCATGATGACCTCGTTAACCATCAAGTAAATTAATCCTAATTGTAACCTTTTGAGACGTTACTGCATTAATAGGATGTGGAAGAGGCTTAGTGATGGAATATTTCGTTAATATATTTTGCCACTTAAGAAATTGCCAAAGTGGTTTAATGTTTCAAATTCTCTTACAAAACAACTGGACAGAGTGATAGCAAAAGAAAAAAAAAAAAAAAATATATATATATATATACACATATGTGACCTAATCACTATTGGAAAATATATGTACTTGGGTCTGAGGTGGTGTGGGGGAGGTTTGTGAGTCTGGCAAACAGGCAAGGTGGGGCTGCCATAAGTTGATTTGTATGACGAGCTAAGGAGCTGCCTAGGCAGACCTCATCCGAATGGAACAGAGAACCAAACACAAGCTCAGTCAGGAACAGAGCCAGGGAGGGGTGATGATGAATACATCAGAGCATCTGTCACTTGGATTAGCTCCTGGCCTAGTCCCCTACCCTATGTCTGAGTCCTGAGGCGAGTTGGGATAATATAAGTGAAAATGATAGGGCTGCTCAGGAAATCCATTCTAAGATGTTAGAGCACATGCGTTATTGCTTTGGGAACCCTCTAGTGTAACAGAAGTCTAAGAAAAAGAAAAACACCAATTCCGCCGCATTTCACAAGGGGATTCTGAACAGCTGTGGCATCTCATGGGTACTTGAGCATTGGTGAAGGAGGGGCCATGGAGGTGGTAGCCTGCCAAAGCAGCAGCAGCTGGGCCCATCAGAGGCCACGGTCCCCTGGGTAAGGCAATTGGGATGGGCAGAAATGTATCCATATCTAGTGGAAGAGGTAGAGGTAGAGATCAGACGTGGTCCACACACCAAGCTCAGGACCTAGAGAGTTGTATCAGAAGAACAAAAACAAAGGTGAAGCATGGTAACTAACTTGACTGACTTCTGAATTCATTGGATATACTACCTAAGATTCTGAAAACTTTGGGGGGAAGGGGAAGAACTTGCTAGAATTTTGCCTTAGTGGGTGGTGACGAGCTTATCAAAAAGAGTTGCATCTTTTCCTGTCTTGTTAGAAGATTCCTGATGCAGATATAACTCGCACCAAGCCAAGAGCACTGTCTCAGCAAGCCGCTAGGCGGTTGATGCCGTGGAGGTGCATATCAATGTTCATGGACTGTGCTGGTCATTGGGTTACTTCCTCAAAGAAAAGTCACTGTGATCATTTCAATAGGGTTTCTGAAGGGCATGTGAAAATGCTCCCCATTCTAGTTGTGGGACCACAAGAGTGCCCACTTCTTGGGCTGAGGTGCCAGCATGAAGATCTCTTCCACTGGAGAATTCGGTTACCACCTTGGGTACCTGAAGTAGGAGCCACCCCGGCTCCTTGAATGATAAGCTCTTTTAAGAGACATGGGGATGGTCTGTGTTATCTCCGGGAATTAGCGAGAACTGTTGGGAGAACAAAGACAATGGAAACTCTAGGCCAGCTCCCAGATGATACAATTAGGATGCAGAAATAAACCACTCCTACCAACACCTGTCAGGGCAGCACAGTGTCTTTGTGCAAATTACAAAAAACGGCAGCCTCTCTGAGTAGCTGATTTGCAAGGAGACACACCTTTTTCGGGCTGACAGCCCCTCACTGGGGCACAGCTTGCCAGGCAGGGAACAGCTGCCCATCCCTCCATGCATTTGTGCATTGCACAAAATGCACCACCCTATGGCCCAGCCCACCAGGACCTGACACGCTGTGAGGAGGAGTTCATGGAATGTACCTCGTATTAAGAACCGGGAGTAAATCTGGAAGGATGTGCTTTTGGAGGTCTGAGCCAGAGGCTTCGCTTGAACTGAAGCATAAAGAATGTGTGGCTGGAGCAATAGCCTGGGGAATTAGCCCTTCCATCTGGCCCGACAGTATATGCATAGCACTGTTCTGCAGCCCCAAACAGCTGCCAGTCGTAAAGGACACAAAAGGCCCAGAAAATAACTTTTTAGAACCAGAAAATGTCATATCCATGACTGAAAAAAATTATTGCAGGCCCGGAAAAGATCCTGAAATTGATGGAGGTCATCTCCTCACAGGAGAGGCTAAAAGGTCCTCGGGTATCCTGGCTGCCATAAGCTGCTCCAGGGACCTAAGCAAAGGGCAAGCTCATGCATTGCTGGGCTCCCCCGTGAGAGTGACCCTGGCAGTTGAACCCAGAGGAGATGGAGACTTGGACGGAGATACCATGGATACACAGGGAGGGGCGGAGGGTAGCAAACTGAGACAAAGTTAGGTCCACTGCTGGGGATCTGGCATGTCTGGCATATGGGGAAATTGGAAAGAATGGGCTTATCAAACTCATAGTTGAATGACTCCAAAGATAGAGCTGAATATAGGGGAACAGAGAGCTGGACACCAAGCGTCTACAGTTAGGGGAGAGGAACAGTTCTGAGAGCAGAGAGCTGATCGCCGTTGCATTTGCTCTCCTGGCTGGAACCCCGCGCACAGGTGTAGGAGTCTGAAGCTGGTGGTAGGGGGACAGGAAACTGGTGGCATTGTCGGTAGGACTTGAAAGGACTGTCACTGAACTGTAAGACAGTGGTCACAAGCAGCCGTGTTTGTGAGCCCCTAACCAGGGCAGTGTCACAAAAGGGGGCATTCATCCCTACTTTGTAGAAATCCCTGGCATTTGAGGCATTCCAGGGGGTTGTGGAGGTGCAGGTCTTTGGTGCCTTTTCAAGGTGCTGGTGCTGTCCCAAGGCAGTGAAGGAGCCATACCCAGCAGAGGTGACCTCAGGCCTAGGGGCTCAGTAGGGCCAGCAGATGGGGCAGTACCCATAGAAGCAGCCACGACTGTAGGAGAAGGTGATCACAGAGCCTCATGGTAAGGGATGGGTTTATTTGTGAGCATATGTGACCTTGGACCTCCAGAGATGACTGCACAGGAAGGTGGAGACTTCGTAGAAGCCTGGCATCCAGCATTCACAAGCCACAGCAAGAGCCAGCAAAACCCAG
This sequence comes from Balaenoptera musculus, assembly GCF_009873245.2. Lineage (NCBI taxonomy): Eukaryota > Metazoa > Chordata > Mammalia > Artiodactyla > Balaenopteridae > Balaenoptera > Balaenoptera musculus. The sequence continues at coordinate 63,597,617 of NC_045790.1, read as the reverse complement.
GGGATCATAGATCTTACTTCTGAGAAAACACATTTATTCTCTGACAATTGGGAGAACAGGCAAAAACTATTATATCCATCATCAGAAATGGTTTCCAGTATCTAAAAAGGGCTTATTACCTTTTTGAGCTCAAACTCTAAAATCCAAAAATATGCAGACCGCTTAAATAAAGATGCATCACTCCCATCATGAACAGGCCTCACTCCTCTCTGGCCTTATTTGTCCCCTGAACATGCCAAGTTTGCTCTACCTGAGGCTTTTTGCATTTGCTGTTTCCTCTCTCTGGAATGTTCTCCCTCAAGGCTTTGCAAAGTTGGCTTCTTCTTGTCATTCAGATCTCGGCTTAAATTCCTCTTCCTCAGAGAGGCTTTCTCTCCACCCACAGACACTCTCTCACATTACGTAGTTTTATGTTTTTAATGACACTTATCATTAGCTGAAATTATCTTGTTTGTTTTTTTTTTTTTTTAGTTACTTGTCTATTGCCTGTCTCTCTCCAACAAAGTGTAGGTACCCAAAAATTCAAGACATTTGTCTGTCTTATTCCCAGGTGCATTCCCTAGCATATAGTAAAGTACTCCTTGAGAATTGTTGAATCAATTAATTTTAAACATTCATTGGCAATTTCTCTGCAGTGGGGTGGGGGGCGGAATTACTCACTACAGGTCAACGTGAAAAACAGTATCTCTAGACTCTTTATCTTACTCATTTTCTAGGTAAATGAGAACCAGGAAAACTTCTGCTTCAAAGTTAGTATATAATTTGCTTATATGCATTGACAGATCATTTTCAAATTCATGTCTCTAACATCTTTGTACACTAACACTTTCCACACATCAATACTTTAACATTCATTTTGCTAGAGCATCAGATGTCTCTACTGTTTGGAATTTGCCTCTGATAACCCAGTGCTGTTAAAACGACACATCACTAATGAGAATTTGTGATCTATCAGCAGTGCGTTAGGATAACCTTCTACTCTATAGGAACACTAAAGCCATCTGTATACTTTGAGGAAACTCTGATCATAAAAACTGTGCCTGCTTTAAAGATATTTGTAACAGGAGACTCCATTTCAGGCAGAATTCATGTTCCTGTCTTGTGTTTTAGCAATTTTGCATACCCACTGGGGTTGCGTCTAATATTTTCCAAGTCCTTTTAGGTGGCTAGTTTGACACCAGATGAGCTTCTAAGACACGCTGCTGAATCATCTTCATTGGAAAATTTTAAGAATAGAATAGGTAACTGCCTACATTAGATTAGCTGTCACAGCACTTAGAAGTTGGGGATAGAAACCAATGCAGCCCCTGAGATTTGTCCCAGCAAGGTGACTTTTCTACCTTTGGATAATAATTGGTCCTCCAAAACTGTCAAGTTTTGCTATTAACAAACAAAATAATCTTGAGGGGAAAAAGACTATATTAACCAATATTGGGGGTTGTCTATACATATTTTTTTTCCACTAAGCATATAGCAGAGGGATATTTTGAAGGGATATTTAAGACCAAAAAGACCACTGGCTTTTGGGGACATTTCCTGATGTGTTTGGCACTTATAAAATTTTTGCTTTTTTTCCTTTTTTATGTAAATCACCCCCTAGTAACTAGCATGGGGTATTTCTGAAATTCATTTACTGCCATTTTGTTGTATTGTCCAACAGATTGTTTCTAGTACCTTCTGATGTGTGGCAGCTGTGTTTTAACAGTTCCAAGTGTACCATATGAAAGTAATCAAAGGCATTAACACACTAGTGTCTGCAGCTCTGGAGGTATTTCCTGAACGTGGTACTGCTGGGCCGTGCAAAGTTGTACGTAAATTACTTTTTTTTTTTTTTTTAGCATACCGATGTGTTCTCTTAATATATGTAGAACAATCACATGTTTGTGTTTGTATCCCTGTCTTTGTGGCATAGCTATCGACAACGGGCAAGCATACTAAAATCTGTATTCAAGTGCCATTTTTACAGAGCACAGAATATATAACACATTAATCTGTGCAAAGTGATCTCTCAGATTCCCAAAGGAGGAAACAGTTAAAGTTTAGTGTTTTCTCTGGTATAGTGTACCCTGGGTAGATTGGTAATGGCTAAGTACGTAGCATCCTAATGTAAGCAGTTATTGGGAAATGTTTCACATACAGTATTTTATTATAGTAAGATTGTACTGTACCTAAAGTAAATATCCCTGGATCCCCTCCAAAGCTGAAAGAGTGGAGTTAGGCTACAGAATCTGCTCATTCAGCAGTTGTGTGTTATAATGAATGAGGGGAGGGATTTGAAAAAAGTGTTGTTTTGTTTATCATAAAAGGTGAGGAGGGGTAGAATAACCTGAAGAAAGTATACTTTCAAAGTACTGTTTGTCAATAAAGCAATCAGTTGCACAATCTTGAAAGAAGATATTGGCATTTCACGTATATTATATAAGCAAGGGATCTGAGGATGAAGCTTAAAAATTAAGGCTCCAAATGTGGCAGATGCTGTCATAAGTCATATTCTAAGATTTAAGTCTAGCTTTTCACATATCCAATGTCAGCACACTTTTGTAATCTTTATCAAGAAATGTAAACTCTTTTATCATTTGACTATGTTTTCCAGTATTTCAATGGACAGAAATGTTACAGATATGGATACAGATACAGATTTCCAGAGAACATCCCACCTCTCATTTTAGTGTACCAAGTTCACTGTCCTGGCTAGATGAAGTAATCTTTCCAAACATGCTTTAAATAAGGGGTTCTAGGACTCTGTAGCCAAGAGCCTGCATTTACTTGGCATTCCATTTCTCCCCAGTGACCACTCGTAACAGAGTCTCAGTGTGTCTGGCCCATGTAGGACTTTCACTCTTAATTAAAACAGTGATACCAAAAGCTTTTAATGATTCCCCAAATGCTATTATAAGGCACAGGGTAAACGTTAGAGCTGGGGCCCATCCTGGGGGAACAACTAAAGTTTGGAACTAACATTTTCCACACTGCTTCATCCACTGCCTTCCTTTGGCCTCCCACTGGACCTCGCTAGGCACTGGGCCACATCTAACCTTAACTCCTTGCTGAAGGAATCTCTTTGGAACATCAAACACCAGAAGAGTACATTTTCCCAATCAGAAAAAGAAAATGGTTTAAACTTTCAATTCTGTCTCTCCATTTTCTGGCTTTCTCCTGGATCCAACTGTCTTACTTCTTTACCTAAGTAAATGTGGAGAAACTATGAAAGAAAGTGTCCCCTCCCTGACAACACCTTGAAAGCTTACACATTATCAATCTTCAGTGGAGTCTGCATTTAATGAGCACTTACCACCGGCAAATGGCAATACTGAAGATTTCTTTTTCATCTAGACTGAATCCCTATCCTTAGAGGTGTGCATGAATGTGGTCTCCCAGAGAGGTGGAGATGAATCTCTTGATAGACAAGTAGATGTTGCTTTGAGAGAGAAGAGTTAAGGATTGTCCTACAATACAGAACGCTTGCTGCTTATGTCTCTCATTTCTGAGCCTTCACTTTGCCTGTTCTTCTCAAACAAAGAAAATCAGAAACAGTTCCTGAAAAGTTGCCATTTGGATCAGCTACTTTAATGTACTCCACAAGCTCTTTTCAGGATACTTAGAATGTGCAAGGTACACGTGCTGTGCAGGAGAGAGGCACAAAATGAAAAAATCAAGCGCCCTTTCCTCCAAGAGCTCACTAGCCAGTGGGAGGGCTGGGTGTGTAAAGGAACGGACTCTGAGCTGGCAGCAAAGCTCAGCAAAAGCCCTGAGGTGGACCACGTCCAAGGTGGGAACTTTGCAGCACGCTTGGAAACGATGGAGTTGCTTGATTTGGCTGAAGATTAACCTCCATGGAAGAATTATGGGACAAGAGATGGAAGAGGGGCTAGGAATAGGAATAAGGCTGACAAGAAAGCTTTGATCCAGATGATGGGAATTTGAATGCCAGGCTAAGGTTCGACGTTGCACCTGAAGCAATAGAGGGCCACTGGAGACTTTGGAAGAACAGTGACCAATGTAATCAAATCTCTGCCTTTCCTGTTAACTGCTGAGGAGGTCTTCAACTGAAAAACTCAGAAATTATTCAGGATAAGCTTTAACCGCATCACCAACATCACCCAAATTTTGTGAGAACACAGTGGTTTTAAAAGTAACAGAGTTACAACAGAAGAATAGATATATCTGTATATATCTATACATGTATATTGAACCACTTTGCTGTACACCTGACACTAACACAACATTGTAAATTAACTATACTTAAATTTTAAAAATTGTTTAAAAGAATTATGACAGAGAAGGCAGAAATCACATTGAAAACCTGTATTTTCCACCTCTAGATGCTGTGTGTTAGAGTAATGGCTGATCTTAGCACAATCACAGAAGAGAAAAGGTTTGTCTTGGTGTGTCCCCTACCCAATCCACCTCCAGCCCTCCTCCAGCCCCTGCATCTCCATGTATTCCTCTTCCATCTCAAGTGCAACAGGAAGAAGGGAACTAGCTCTCCACCCTCACCTAACCTAATGCTTTAACGGAAGTAAGGGGCAGGGTACTATATAAAATTAATGTTCGAATAAGTGGAAGACTCCTTTTGGGTGTGATTCATGAGGGTCAGATTTAAATTTTCTTGTGCTTTCCTCTCCAACCAAAGCAAACTCCATCTGATTGTTTATCCTTGAAATTCCTAGGGACAAAAGCTCTTCTGGTGTGCTATGGTTGGACTTAAAATCAAAAACAATGTAGAGAAAAACCTTGAGCAAACTTATATTAAAATGTAAATAACCAATAGTGTAGAAATCTGTCAGGTTCTAAGTAGGGAATGGATGGCGTGCTCAAATTAGGATCATTTCATGAAATTTAATGAAGAGACTATTTACAGAGTTGTGGGGAAGCCACAAGGGTTAGTGCAGCACTCTGGGATGATGAAAGCACAGCTGTTATCAGACTTAGACCCAAGAAAGGAGGGTAGGGAGCGCTTCCTGGGACCCAAAATGAGAGAGTCATACAGAGAGGGCTGTCATGAGCGAAGCTCAGAGCTTTAGACAAGGGACATCACTGGCCCAAGGTGACTCTGCAGAGAGAAAGTCAGGGGAATAAATACCCTGATCTCACTTTTTCCCCTCCCTTCGATCTGTTTCCAGGGCTCCCCATTGGCTGATCTCAACCAGAGCTGGAGGGCAGGAGAGTCCATTGATAAAGTTCTTATAAGTCCGCTTTCCTGTGCAGAGTTGGGTAGAAAGTGCAGAATACAGTTGGATGGGTGAATGGCATAGCGAGCATGAAGAGGGAGGGAGAAAGAGAAAGTAAAAGCAACAAGCTTGTGGTGAGGGTGGAAATGTTGAAGAAGGAAAGGCTGAAACTTATTGTTCCAGAGAATTGACCTTGTTCTTGCACGTGTGCGTACACACACACACACACACACACAAACAAACACACACATCCTTTTCAAAACTCAATAAACAGTGTTGGGACTTCCTTGTTTCTTCTAAAGTCGAAGGAAGACATTTTTAGTTGCCCCTCATCCCACAAGATGGACACCCCTCTTTCTGTGAGGAAAACAAGTTCATTCAAATCCAGACACTAATGAGATCATAGTGTGGACACAATTCACTGTGAGGTGCATAGACAGTCTTATTTTTATTAGCCAGTTGGGAGTATACGTGAAGAACAGCAGATAGAACAAAATATTTTTTCTCTCTTCCTGTAAGACTGCCTTTCAGGGCATACACAGCCAGCCTCAGATGGAAACCCACGAGTTTGAGTTCCTGGAGTCTCTCCAACATTCCTCTTCTCTCCTCTACCCCTTAGTCCTTCCCCCAAGCAAGGACCTACTTCTCTAAGTCCAAGTTTTAGGGATGTCATTCTTGGTTCTGTCCTGGGGAGGTGTTTTGAAATTTTTGTTCTATACCTCTTTAATTTTCCTGAGGAGTAAGATAAGATTCTTATGCCTGAAGTATCTACAAGAGGAAACTTTCTCTTGCTAACAATGAACATACCCTTGAAGCATTATTATTCTAAAAGAACCTCTTCCCGCCTGCACATCTCTCACTCCTCACCTGTACTCACATCCCCACCTCTTCCCCCAAAGGAGTAAAAGAGGCAAAAGGAATCTGAAACCTTGTTTTGTCACATTAACTTTAGGGGATTCTCTTTTCTGATTGTAGTTGGACAATGGATTCCTTGGTTGATTTGACTGGTTTCATAAAATATGTTCATTTTTCTTATATATAACTAAATTATCTTTGTATTCCTAAACATTTTTTGGTTATCTATAGCTGCAAAGGACCATGAAAAATGTGGTGGCTTGAAACAATAATGTGTTAACTTCCACAATTTTATGGGTTGACTGGGTACCTCCTGCTCGAGATGTCTCATGCAGTCATCCGAAGCCTCTACTGGATTGACTATCCAAGATGGAGCTCTCACACGGCTGGACATTGATGCTGGCTGTTGGTTGACAGATGAGCTGGGGACTTGGACTGGAACACCTGTCCACAGCCTCTCTTATGTGGCTTTCATTTCTCACAGCATGACAGCTAGTTTCTGAGAGAGAGTATCTCAGGGTGAGCCTTCCAAGAGACCCAAGCAGAGGCTGCCAACTTCTTAGACCCTAGTGTCAGAAGTCCCAGCGTGGCACTTCCACTTCAAACCTGTCCCCATATTCAAGCGGGAGAGAATTAGACTGTGTCACCCACTTGACGTGAGAAGCATCACGCAACCACAAAGAGGGAAGGAACTGGTAATGGCCACTTTTGGAAACCAAAATTTCAACTCTTCTTTTGTGTTTTCCTAATGGAATTATAATCATTCATTTGTGCCATCATTACTCAGCAGTGTGCTTAATATAGTGGAAAGAGCACTGAATTCAGAGTGAGAAGGCCAAGCCAACAGTCTCAACCAGGGGCAGAACCAAGCCAAAGCAGCAGCTGGGCTCTGAGGTACCTCTGCATCCAGGTCTAGTTCTTGGACTCTGGGGCATTTCCATGTCTTCTAATCCTGCTCCAGATGAGTGCAGAGTTAAAAAGAAATAATCTGCAGTTGTTTCATCTCCATTTTAGATTCTCCTACCCACTGATAGATTAGGGGAGGGGAACTGAGCCAGCAAGTTTACCTTAAGAATTCAGGAGCAAATGGAGCAGGGCCAAAGAAAATGACCCCTCTTCAACCACGGGAGCTGAAGGATAAGTGGGTCTCTCCTCTTTCGATGGCAGATTGGTTCCCCTGCTCGCCACAGGGCAACCTCTGGAGGGCATGAACAGATCAATTTGTACTAATCCCAGCTCTTTCACATACTACCTGTGTGATCATGGGCTAGGCACTTTCCAATTTTCTCATTGTAAAATGAGGAGAATAGCATCGCCTCCAGAGGTGCTAGAGGACCAAGATAAATCGTGTACGAAAATTTTGTGAACAGTAAAGCCTTAGGTACAGGTAAAGTACCGCTAACAGACTTGCCTAAATCAACTAAGGCAAACTTCTTCTGTAGACGGCCAGATCATAAATATTTTCAGCTTAGTGGACTTCATGGTCTCTGTCGCAACTATTCAACTCGACAGTTTTAATGAGTGTGAAACCAGCCTTAGATGGACCTAGAGATTATCATACTAAGTGAAGTAAGTCAGACAGACAAAGAGAAATATCATATGATATCTCATATATGTGGAATTTAGAAAAATGATATAAATGAACTTATTTACAAAACAGAAACAGATGCACAGACATAGAAAACAAACTTATGGTTACCAAAGGGGAAAGGTAGGGGGGAGGGATAAATTAGGAGGTTGGGATTAACATGTACACACTACTGTATATAAAATAATCAGCAAGGACCTCCTGTATAGCACGGGGAACTCTACTCAATATTTTGTAATAATCTATATGGGGAAAGAATTTGAAAAGGAATAGATATATGTATAACTGAATCACTTTGCTGTACACTTGAAGCTAACACAACACTGTTAATCAACTATACTCCAATATAAAATAGAATTTTTTAAAAAAGGAAGCCAAAAAAAAAAAAGGTAACAAATGGGTGTGGCCAGATTTGACCCTCAGGTCAAAGTTTGCCAACCTCTGGTCTAACGTACGGTTTCACCTGGGAAAAGAATGGGAGAAAATTTGGGCCAAGTAAACTTTTAATAATATGTTTATACTTTAAGCTATGGTTCAGATACTAGACAAGGTGAATTACAAATGTAAAGAAATGGGAAAATACTCTTTGATACTAGCCGTTGATACCTGATTTCCTCCTAGAAAGAGAAGAGTAAGAGAAAATACCCTGACCAGTGCCCAGAAATAAAAAGTGAGAATGTGGGACTTGGGGGTGAGGAGACATGGTGTGTCTGGGAAGGGAGGAGTAATATTCCATTCATTCCAGACAGGAATTGACAGTGGGAGTCTGCATGATTCTCAGCGTGGCCTGACCTGTGAATCCCCAAATCCTCAGTAGGGTTATTTAACTCATGAAATGTTAAGAGTGAATGATTTGGGTTTTATTTTTCTTTTTGTTGTTTTAGAAACCAGTGAAGAGACTGGGCCCTCATACCTGATTCATTTGGAGCAGACCCTCAATAATGTTGGATCTTGGAGCATAGAGGCAAAGAAAATCATAAAAGGGTGAGTTCTAGAAATATCTAGAAATCACAAGGAGCCCTCTGGACTGTCACAAACCATGGAAATGGGGTGCAGAAGCATTTAACCAGGTGTCCAGAGGGCAGGGGCCCCAGCTGGAGTCTCTGGCAGAAACATTGAGCATATCATGATGTAAGTAGCAATGATTACGGCAGTCTTATAAAACATACCAAACACTTTCTAATAAAATCGTAATTAAAGTTTTTGAAAGGTCACTAACCACCCCATTCCATTGATTATGAAGATTTTTTTTTTTTAAAGAAGAGATGTAAGTGACTGGCAATTTTACATGGTTTTAAATGAAGGTTTATCCAAATTTTACCTTTCTGGGATGAAACTGTTTTCTTAGGTGATCAGTTCTTTTTGTGAAAAGCTTTCTCATAGATCATATTCTCTGCAGTCAGATTTCCAAACAGCCCAGTGCCAATTTTGGATTTTTAAAAAATTAGAAGTTAGCAATTAACACTGAGCACTTGAAGAAAGAATGTTCATAATAATAAAAGATTCCAGATAACCCTCCATAGAATAGTGACACGTAAATATGTGTGTTCACGTCTCTGAGAATAAATGGTGCTACAAGTGTCATGGCCAGCTCCATGCTCACATATTCTGGCATATACTTGGCATATTATATTTAATTTTTGGCTGTAAGTTTAGAGTGAGCCACTGCTAATTGTGACTGAAGAAAGCATTTCACAATGTCTTTATTGTATAAGAAAGGCACTGATAGAGGAGAAAGACTTCTTACTAAGACATGGGTGATCGGAATTTAAGTGTGAATTCTGCTACTTCTTACCTCTGTATCCAGAGTTCCCACTAGGACTTCACTGATGGCACAGTGGTTAAGAATCCGCCTGCCAATGCAAGGGACACGGGTTCAAGCCCTTGTCCGGGAAGATCCCACATGCCGCAGAGCGACTAAGCCCGTGCGCCACAACTACTGAGCCTGCGCTCTAGAGCCCACAAGCCACAACTACTGAAGCCCGCACGCCTAGAGGCCCGTGCTCCACAACAAGAGAAGCCACCGCAATGAGAAGCCCGCGCACCGCAACGAAGAGTAGCCCCCGCTCACCACACTAGAGAAAGCCTGCGCACAGCAATGAAGACCCAATGCAGCCAAAAATAAATAAATAAATAAATTTATTTTAAAAAACCTCCCACTAGATTTCTAAATTCTTACTTTTTAAAAAAGTTTTTATTTCTTTTTTTAAATATTTTATTTATTTATTTGGTTGCACCAGGTCTTAGTTGTGGCAGGTGGGCTCCTTAGTTGTGGCTCGTGGGTTCTTTAGTTGCAGCTTGCCGGCTCCTTAATTGTGGCTCACAGGCTCCTTAGCTGCAGCACGCGGGCTCCTTAGTTGTGGCATGCGAACTTTTAGTTGCAGCATACATGTGGGATCTAGTTCCCTGACCAGGGACAGAACCCAGACCCCCTGCATTGGGAGCAGGGAGTCTTAACCACTGTGCCACCAGGGAAGTCCCCCAGTAGATTTCAAAGAGCCTCAATTTCATCGTCCGCAAGATGGTGATTGTACCGATCCTTCATACATCACCTGGTTGCTGTGAGAATTAAATGAGAAAAGGTAGATAAATACAGCTTTGCAAATTGATGTAAAAATATAAGTTCTTTTAAACTGCTGTTTGGGATGATGTTGTAACTAATCGTTAGGTATTTTAAATATATATTTTCAGGTTTCACTTAGTAGGATTCAAGCATGAATCTACTCAGAATGTGTGTATTTCAGTATATCACTAGTATATATTCAGCATGATATTGTCTTTCCCTCCAATTCCTTTTCCCAACATTACCAAAGTCTGCAAACTGATAATGAATGGAATGAAAGCAAATAGCAAGTTGTGCATTGTGTGGTCAACACTACTGGTTGCCTCCCCAAGAGCCATCTTCTCCTTTCCCTGTCAATAGAGCCCAAGTTTTATTCATATATCTGTATATAGATGCACATCTTTAGCCCACATTTCAAGGATAAATATTAAGCTTTCAAAGCCAATCATAGTAACTCCATTCCTCTTCCAGTGACTAATTAAGGGATGGGCATGTAGCTCAATTAGGATTGTTGAATGCATAATAATGAACACTTATTGAGCACTTATTGCACGCCAGGCACTTTTCCAAGTACTTTATATATATTAATGCTAATTCCAACAACAACCCTACGAGGTAGGTTTTGTGAGTAACTTTTGCAGCTCAGAAAACTGAGAGCTAGAGAGGCTAAAAGTACTTGCCTAAGGAAGTATGAAATAAGAACTAGAATACAAACCCAGGCCATGTAGCTCCTTGTCCACATTCTTTGCTATTATGTGATGCTGAGGTGGAAGTCTCCTGAGGGCTTTTGAAAAAGGTATCCTCAATAACAACAAAAAAATATTAAACAGGGTATGTGCTGTTTCATTCTGCTAGATGTCTAATGATTGCACGTGATGCCCAGAGTACTGGCAGCTATCTTGTGACAATGAGGGTGGCTAAGCTGATACACTAAGGATACAAGAATAAAAAGATGGAAAAATCCGGGGTTTTGATATTGTGTTGAAACACTGATTTTACAAACTCTGAAACTTGCCTACTTGAGAACTTCTTATTAGATGAAATAATATATTTTCATCTTTGTTGAAACAGTTTTGAACTGGAATCATCTATTGCTTGCAGCTAAACATATCCCAGCTGAATTTACACAGACATGCTGTTAGATATGGTATGTCCAACCAAAGTGATTGGCTTCCCTTTGAAGTAGCAGTTTACTATCACTAGAAATATGTTAAGGATACTGAAAGGGAATTACAACTTTGGGAGAGTAGTTTAGACAAATTGATCCAAGATGTCTTCCAATTCTAGGTTACTGATTTCAGTGAAATTCTGGTTTTCCCTATCAAGTAGGATCAGTAAGATGGAAAGTGTTAAAATACAATTGAACAACTTTCTGGAAAAAATGTAAATATTTAGAAGATAAAAGATAAATTAGTAGAAATGTAGGCAGATCCTATGGTTCAGTTAAGGAAATACAATAAAAAATAACTTGGAGATTCAGGATAAGCCCAACTTAATTTGAGGACTTGCTTCCTCAGTTCCATCCTTAATAATCAAGCAAACAAAATTCCTAACTCTACATCAGCTACCTACACACTTCTCTTTTCCCTTTGCCTCTGGCTTCTAGAAGAACACAAGGCCTTTTTCCTAATTTCTCCCAAAATCCTTGTTACTTGGCTTCTACTCTGACTGAACTGGAAGTCCGCAAACAGTGGTCGCTAATAATTTCTTATCTTGCACATCCTAAGCATGTTCTCAGCCCTTGACTCATCCAATTTCTTTGTGGCGTTTGGCTTCAACTTTCACTTCTTGCTCCACCTTTCATAATCTCTCTGAATAACCTCACTGTCTCCCATTTACACGTGCCCAGTTCTATTTCACCAGCCCAGAGTTTTCTCCTAACCTGGAGACTTCCTATTTACAACTGTCTCCTGGACAGCTTCTGTATACTCCTGAAAAACAGGAGTCATCTTGGTTCCTCTGTCTCACTTGGCCTCCACATTTCTTACATCTCTTGTCAATTCAAACACCAAAACATGTTCTTCATTTGTCTCTGATCCATTTCCATTGCCCAACTCCAGATCTTCATTTCTCATCTAGGCTTCCAAATGGCCTGCCCTCAAATTCTGTGTGGACCACCAGTGTAATAAATCTGAAGCACAGGCTGATGATACTTTTTTAGTTTGAATGAGTCCTCATTTGGTTTGGTTTCCTCAGAATAACACCCATTTTTCTTAAGGTATTGCTGCAACTGGCCCATCCTACTTGCCAGCCTCAGCTCCAGCTTTTCCCTCCATGTACCCTCTGGATTATTTATGTGAAACGGCCTGCTTTTCCATCTCTGTGCTATGCACTCATGCTGTTTCTTTGAGTGAATTGTTTCCATCTACCATTCCTTGGCCTGGCAAACTTATCATATCTCAAGGTACAGCTCAGATTGCGCCTCTTCCCTTTATCTTACCCACCACCAGGCAGACTTTTAGGTCCCTATCTGTTTCTATAAACATACCAACACCCAAGCATGCTTGGGGAAAGCAGGAGCTACCTGGATAATGCAATGTATCATCACACCAAGTTCCATGGAAGTGCCCAGGCCTGAGGACCTAACTGCAGCTTAGCTAATGTGTCCTTTTCTGGACATCTTTTGATTTGAGACCAGAGAGAGATGGCACTTAATCTCTCTGCCATTCAGGTAGGGGGAAAATGATTATTCTACAAAAAAAACAAACTCATCCCAACCTCATACTGCTGTAAAGGGCAGCATCAGTGGAGCAACTATTTAAAGATTTTTTATAAGAAAAAGTTGTGACCCAATAATTTTATACCTTAACGCATTTTTTAATGTGTGTATAAAAATCTCAGAAATCTGAGGGCTAAAATTAAAATGCCACCCATATGTCTGTCCTGAAAGATTCAAGAGAAGAAGCAAAACTAGAACTCAGGACTCGAAAAGTTGAGTCATCAAGGACCAATTGTGATCCAGAATTATTGTTTTTTTAATCAAAATTGAACACAAATATCAAACTAACTTGATAGAGAAGATAAAATAATGACTTATTAACATTGATCTAGATATAAAACCACAGAAGACAAAACAAAACAGAAGACAAATGTATTCACATTAATATTTTGATCAAGCATTATATGCAGTTCTAGCCAATGCAATTAGGTAAGAAAAATAAATGAAGTATGAATGAGAAATTTATTATGGCAAACTTAAGATATCATTATTTATGTGAAAAACTCAAAAGAATCTTTTGAAAGTAATAAAGCTTAGTAAGCTTATTATATATGAAATAAATGTACATGTTAAGTATACAAACTCCAGGAGTTTTTCCTGTGTATCAGAAATCACTGATTCCCTGTAATAGGGAAATAAACTGTAGTAGTTATAATGCTTGGAGATACAAGTTGAAGAAAAGATAGTTCCTAACTAGAGGGTATTTTTCCCAAAAGCAAAGGTAATACTAGGCATGCAAAAGTAAGAGTCTCCAAATCATTAATAACAGTAAGCAAAATATACATATAATAGCTAAGAAAAAATCCACTCAAAAAGGAAACTATTTCCAGAAAACTGTAAACTTCTACTGAAAAGCATAATGACTATAATAAATGGAGAAACATAACAACAGAAAGACTTAACATTAGAGAAATGGCAATACCTCCTCAAATAATCCTTAAACTTAATGAAATTCGATCATTCTCAATACATTTTTTCTTGAAACTTAATGATGATCTAAGGCTCACATAAAATCAAAACAAAACAACAAACAAAATATTTTGAGAGATCAGAATAATGAGGGGTGGCTTTGCATTAAGGTATGGAAATGTGTTACAAATCTATAATAAGCAAAATAATATGGCACTGATGTTATCTTCTAACTCTGATTATTTTTTTCCTCTCCTTCTATTCCTCCATAATCCTGAACTGCTCAGAAGCATTCTTTTCTGTGAAACTTTCTTGGACCACCCAATTTGGAAGTCATTTCCTGTAACATGTCTGCCCTTCTTTTTGGTCATTGATCTCTTATTCTTGGCTATATAGCAAAATCTATACATGCTTTTTCTCCCACAAAGTTTAAGTTCCTATGTTTTTATCATCTTTGTCCTAATATGTTTATACCTACAAGATGCAAACTGTAGTCTTCACTATTAGCAATGGCAGAGGGCAATGCGAGATTTAATAAAACAATGATGCCAGGCCTTCAAGGTTAGATCTGAGCACCACGAGTAGCAGCCGCACCTAGGAATTTAGAACTGCAGAACTGCAGGCCCCATCCCAGATATACAGAATCTGAAGCTGCATTTTAACATGATCCAAAGGTCATTTATGTGCACATTAAATTTTGAGAATCACTGCCCTAAAGAATTTCATGGAATAAAAATATTTCATAACTCTCCTAAAGCAGTCAAACATAGTTGGATATCTTTCTGTGCTACAAACGAATAGAATTATTCAAATCTTACATTTCCTTGATAATCAAAAATTTAGTGACACCAAAAAGCACACGAAAGAAATGTGGGTTCAGAAAATGGGATAAAACTAATGATAACAGCAGACTCAGAGGGCATGTATATGGTCATTGTGAAGAGAGCAGTTCATAATTTGGAAATGATTTGATACCTGATTACTTCTCCTATAGGGCTTTCTCATTTCTCTTTCTAACTCTGATCTCCCTACTAAGATATTTCTTTATTATCACCTGCCTCATCTACATTTTAACCTGGGCTACCTTAATCTCACCTCCAACTAATTATCTTCTTAACAAAACCGATTCTCCCTTGTGAGGTCCCCCCCCCCACCGACTCCTATCAACCTAAGCCACAGCCCCCGGATCATCCACTAGAAGGTAAGTCCCCTAGCAGCACAGCGTAAAGCTATCTGGTTCACTTGTTATATCTCCAGAGAACAGAACAGAAGCAAGTGTACAGCAAGCGTTTGACAACTGAGCAGTCAACAAGTGAATCTAAGCAAAACAAATTGGACAACCTTTATTATTCCAGGTCCTTCCACCTGGAATAATATCTGAAATGATTTACAATGTCACCACATCTCCTTGGAACAGTGCTTACTTTATCTTGTAAGTTCCTTTTCGTCTATTTTCATTATATCACTACCATCAGCATTACCACCGCCTGGACGATCATAGTGAAATCCGAAAAACTCTCCCTGTCTCCTTCCTCTGGTTCTCTAATCTATCTCCAAGTAACTTTTTTTTTTTTTTTTTCAGTCTACCCTTACCAAAAGTATTAAATCCAAACCCTTTACCCTGGCATTGAATTTTTTAAGAGTCCAAACCCAAGCTTCTTCTGATCTTGTTTCATGACTTCCCAAAAGAAACCCTGCTTTTTAGCCAAGACGATCTACTCATGCCTCTTTACTATGCATCCCCTGCTAGGATCTATTTTCCCAAAATAAAATGTCTTTCCCTATCATATCTACCTATCAAAACCTGCCCATTCCTCAAGACATATTTCATCCCACTCTCAGTGCAGCCTGTTTCCTGACCACTCTAATTGACGGGATTCATCATTGATTCATTCTGGGGGGTATCAATGATCTCTCCTCTGAAGTGTCATGATGGGTATTATCTGTAATGCCCATCACTTACTATGCGTGTTCCTTTGAACGTATATCCGTCTGCATATATGTTGCACATATGGGTAAATAAAGAGGTCAAGTTAGGGTAGCCTGAAATTAAAGCCTGCCTTTACCACGTAAGTAACATTAGGGAATGTTCTTCCCCTCTCTGGGCCCCAGTGTCTTTATCTGTAAGAGTACCTACTTTACAGGGTGAAGATATTAAAATAAATCAAATACTTTAGAATCCTCATAGCAAGGTGTCTGGAACATAAAGAGTACTCAACAATATTGGTATCTCTTCCCCAGAATCCCTTCCTCACAGTTGGTGCTAACTTATATTCTTATGTATTTCAGTACATCAAAATACTTATTTATTCACTGGTGAATTGATAAAGGTCAGTCTTAGATATCAATACAGACTTTCCACTGGAGGATTTTAGGAGCAAAATTTTTCACTCCTTTTGGACCATAGAGTAGATACTCTTCTGTAAAAGAAAGGTATTGGGAATATGTGAAAGAGAAAGAGAATGTGATTAGAGTCCTATCTTAGATTACTTACTCTACCTTTGATAATGTATCTTGTAAGGGAGCTTGGTTTTGTCATTACAGCTATACTGAGAAATGGAGTATGCTGTAAAGAAACTTCCCTGTGTAGCCATGGACAAGTGCTCAACCTCTCTCAGCCTCTCTCTTCATTTAACACTGAGATTAGACCTGGTGACCCCTATTGTCCTTTGGATGCTATGAGGATATAGTTGCTTTGCTGTGGAATACTGAGATTGCATTATCTCCTTTCTCTTTCATCTGTGTAGCACCACTAAAAGAAACACCCTTCATTTAAGTAACAAATCATTACAAGATTTATTTCAGATTATAGAAGAACAATTCTACCAATTGTAAGATATTAGGTTGTAATTCAATTATTATTAAACCCCTAAATTTCCACAGTCATTCTCTAAAAGTATGATGCCTTATATTTTACCAATAAGTGATAACGATACTTAGTCTGACTTTATTTTGGGAAAAGGCAAATTATTATGTACAGGTTGTGCAACTTACTCAAAATTAACTATTAGCTTAGAGGCCAAAATAAAGACAGCCCATGGATTTCCTAATTTCTATTTCTTAATTTTACTAAACAATACACATGCCCTTTGAGTCTGAGTTAGAATTGTTTTAATATGACAATTGTCAAGTATGGCAGTGTTCAAGTAGGATACTACCACTTTTTATTCAGCAATACAAAAAATATTTGCTATTGGGTCTTACGTATGCCCTGACATGACAGGTGATACTGTGCTTAAAACTCACACACACACATATTTTCCAGCCAATCAACAACCATGCTCTAGGTGATACGAGATATGAGGGCATGTCTACACTTGCCTTTGCATAGATCTGTTGGTATGTGTGGGAGGGGAATAATCCATTGTTATTTATTTCCCATCAACCTTATTTCATTGTTCTCTTTAAGAGTCTGTGGAAGGCCAGCGTAAGGCCACCCTGTAGCTGTGGGAACCCATTTGACAGCCTGTTGGGTGGGAGCTGCAGACAGTCTCCTGTCCCAACTCAAGTCTCCAGGCTTCAGTAGGGAACTACTGAACAAGCCGCATGGGATGTGTGGGCCTTCAGAGAGTCTGTGACCCCCAAGTTCACTAGCACTGGATTCAGGAGCTGGGCATCCCATTTACCCCGAAACCTTGGTCACTGTCTTTTCAGCAGTGGCTGGATCTTCCTTCCCCATCTCATCTGTCTCTCGATAGAAGAGTTCAGGTGTGAACTCTGCAAGCTTCACACAGGAGCTTGGGGGACATATGCTCTGCTCACACAGAACTGCCTGGGTCAGCATCCCCTGCATCAGACCCACAGGCAGCCCCCTTAGTACTGCACAAGGTGACAGGGTCCATGTGACACAGGAACACTGCGGGGCACCTGTGCCACAGAGCCACGGGGCACGTAAGATGCCCCTGTGAGAGTCTAGGGGTCTGACCTGGGATTGCTCTCCCCCAGAACAGAGGCTCTCAGCAAGGTGCTTGGAGCTGGCCACAGAAGGTTCTAGGTGCTGGTGGTTATCAATGGGCAAGCCTCCTCTGGCAACAGCCAGCCTCAGAAAAGCATGTCGGCTGGTCCCCCCGGGAATGAGGCATGACATCAGCTGGGTTTTCAACGGCAACAAAGGCCCCAAGTTTCCATCAGAGACATCTCCCAGCTATCCTTTCTCTCTGCAGAGGTATGAGGTTTCCTTTTATAGGTACACTGTTCCACCTAAAAGTCAAGGCTGGTACTGCCCAAGTGGGTTCTGCAGCAGAGAATTTGAGGGTACTCTTCTCCTTCATCTGCAGGACACAGGGCCCTGGACACTGGGAAGGTTTTCCTTTAAGTTTAGTCAGGAACCAAGGACCTCGCCGTGTGAACCCTGCTGGGCAGTGTGGAGAGGCTTCTGTTTGTTTTCACTCACTTTACTTGGACCATGCTCTCAGCAGGCTTGGATGAAACCTGAGGTTGTGGACCAGACAAACCTATTAGAGTTGGACCACGTGCCCTCAGCCTCAATGACAGAAGCTGGTTACAGAGGCTAGAAGCACCCGCACATTCATGAGACCCTTGCCTGTCAGGGTATATATGTATCTTAGAACCAACCAGGATAATTCTTGGATGGATAAAAATACTGTCTCTGTCCCTAGAGATTCCTGGATCAGAATGCAGGAAGGGGCGGGGGGGGGGGGTGGGTGCAGTCCTTTCTTCATTCCCCTCTGCAATGAAAGGCCAGATCATCAGTATGCTGAAGGAAACAGTGACTTGGCCAATTTCTCTCTCCTATCCTGTGCTGGGCACAGGGGCAAATGATGAAAGAGGGCTAGGGCAGACTTCAGCATCATCACAGATGTTGGCCCACCAGTGGTCAGCCTTGTCTCTCCCTCATTGCCCCCTTCCTTCTGCCAAAGTTAGCAGGCTGGGTGAGTAAGACCCAAAGTTGTGCATGACCCTTTCTTGGTCTGGACACTGTCATCTGGCCAGATAAGCTAACAGGCTAGGAAGTCCAGCTGGGCCTGGTTGTACTTTGCCCGCATCTGTTACAACGTATGGTGCATTCACTTGAAGTGACTGACAGAGCTATTTAATGTTACAGTTTGTTTGTCTGATGCCCTCACCCAAATACTGCACAGAGTGTCATGTGCTAATGCAAAAAGGCATTGGCAAACAGTCTCAACTTCGTCACAATTCAGGAATTTCATAAGAGGAACACTTTCAAATTGGATTTGAATGCCACCGTTCCCGGGATGGCAGAACTGGATGGAAACATTTGGAGACATACAAATAGGCTTAATAGACTCCATCATTTTGTTCAGGAAGAAATGGGGGCAGAAAGATGAAATGACCCCCAGTGACTCACACGGCCACTTAGAACAAGGACTAGGGCTAGAACCCTCGGCCCCTGCCTTCCAACCCAGGGCTCTTCCAGCCCAAGCTGTTTCCACATCTTCAGTTTTACTTCAGCTTCAAAATCTGGCCCCTCAGAACCTTTCCTGGAATTGGACTTCTGAGCCTAAAAAGGTTTAATGCACACTTTTGGGAAGGGAGAGCCACAAGCCCTCTAAGTGATTTTGATCCAGTTTGCCAATATTTACACTGTAGGATAATCTGCATAAACTTCATAAATAATGTAAATTCCTCCAAAGTGAGTTAACCATGAGCTACGTGGTCTTTGGAAAAATCCATGTTATGCCATCACCCTGGCAAAGTTAACAATGCCACGGAGGACCGATGGTAACCACTGACTGCAGTCACCACTATTGACCATTTTAAGTGTGACTATTTTTAAAATACTGTATGCCTCATTAAGCTGCGCTCTGAAAATGAGAAATTTGCTTTAACTGCATTGTTTTGAATTGCTGAGAGAAGAATCTATCAACTACAAGGTGCCCTGCTGCTGAACTCAGCCAAAAAGCTGTTAATAACTCCAGCAGATGTTTCAGCTTTTTAGGCCAATAGACTCCCTCCTTCCCTGCCCTCCCCTTTCCAGAATCCGATGCCAGTATGACTGAACTCCAGTTTTTGTGGTTGCCGCCACTGCGGCTGCCGCTGGGGCCAGTGGTCCTGCTGCTGCTGAGGAATGATTCTTTCAACAGCCAGTGGCAACACAACCTCAGCCCTTTAAGGTCAGAACATTATTGCTTTTACTGTCACAAGTCTAAATCTTCAGGGGGGAAAGGAAGGTAAGGGCACAGAATCGGTATTTCTGGTTGGTTGTCTGTCTTCATGGCCAGTCATCTTGTTTTGCTTGTCGTGGTTTCTCCCAGCACTAAAAGTCCATTTCTCAGACTAATCAGAGAGTTGGGCTTGCTAGGCGGAGGGTCATTCATACACTAGTGTCCCTCTTGGTCCTGGAGAGAGGATGTTGGGTTAGCAACTTTACGAAGGGGGCCTCTGCATGAAGCTCAGTTTTGTGGGGTTGTTTGGCTGATACGTGAGGCTCAGAATGCCTTGACCCTAGCAGTTCTGCAATATTAGAAGTGTGTATTATAAATATAGCTGCATCCCTGTGAGATAGGTAGAATATGAGGGCATACAGAGCCACCGCAGGCCCATATGGGGATTTGTCAACATCTCTGGACTGGGATAAACCTGACATCTTAACCTGAAATTAAACATATGTTCCAAGGCTTTCAAAATGAGAAGAAATTAGAAAAAAAGAGGAGAGGGGAGACCATAACCCCTCTCGCCACACTTCCACCCCCGCCTCTTACTTATTTGAGAGAGAATGCTTTAAGGTACCCCAGTGGCAGCAGGGTGACCAAGAAAACACAGGTGCACCACATTTATGGAATATCACATTGGCTAGGAACACATCTGAACTGCATCTCTCTACATATTATCACGCGGAGAATTGCCATTTCAAAGAGGGAAAGAATTGAGAGGCAGAATTAAGTTCATAAATATTTTGTTTCCTTATTTTGATGCAACACAAAGGCAGAATATCCAAGACTCTGTGGACCTCTATTGTCAGCTTCAACATTTGCCAGCTGTGGTAATTCAACCTCAAAATCTCTGCTCTATGCCATACTGGCTATAAAAAGTAAGTACTTTTTCCTTGGTGCCACTGTCACCATACTGTTTACATTGTCTCAGCACTGTGTATTTCTCTTTCTCAGGAAAAGCTCAGGAATATGATGCAAGTCTTAAAAAAAAAAAAAAGTAATAGATTCCACTGTGACTTGGTTCACATCCTCTTCAGTACACATGCAGAGCGCTCATTAATGTTAATGGAATTTGCATGTATGTACTGAAGGGAAAATATAGTTGCCCACGCCTATGTGTTCTTTATTTTCCCATCAGACCAAGCACAACACTGTACATTTGGGAGTCCAATGGCATATATATCTTTTAATTCTGAAACATAAGTAACTCAGATTAAAAATTATTCATTCTGAAATGTGGTGTTCCCACCAGCAAATGGGATGGGCATTTCTGCTTAGATAACTATGATTCCAAGAAGCCAATACCAGATGATGACTCTTTAGTAAAATAAACAACCAGTGTTGTTATAATAAAATAGGCTAAAAGAAAAACACAAAAACTCCCTACTGAATCGGTAGAGAAGGTATTCTCGTTATTTTTAAAAATTCCATATTAATCTTCCCATATGCATCTCCAGAGGAGTGAAAACACAAGATGAGAAAAAGAGAATTGAAAATAATCATTGTTGAGTTGAGATTCCAGATCGGCCAGCAGTGAATATTTGTAATAGGCATTACTAAACTATATGGAGATGTCTGAGACCCATTTAAATCCAGACCATATACTTCATTAGGTCTTGAACTTTACCTGGAATCTTCCACTGCAGGAGATGATTTCCAAGCTATTTTGTTCTTGATTATTTCCAGTCCAAGTAAAATGGACAATAAAAAAAAGATGCCTCTATACTATTTCCATGATGGATGTTCATGACCAAAATAACTTCACCATCTGATGTATTTCACAGTTTTAAGTTAAAACAGACCTAGTATAATATGCTCGTACATCTGGCTCAGGTGCTGCATTTGCCATATGTTTGTGAAATAATCCAAGGAGATGTTACAATTGCACGTTCCCCTTGGGACCTGAATAAAATGTGCCCACAAAGAGTTACCTAATTATTCATTCTTGCCAACAACATCCTTTCCTAATAATAAGGGGGTGCTTAAAATGAGACAATAGAGCTTTCAATCTTGAGAGATGTCAGTGCCACTTATTGTTTCAAAAACAGAACGTCTTTTGCATTTTTTTAAATAAGAAAAAGATCCTTGGCCTTTAAAGCAAATAAAATACTCTGCAGGTGGTATATTTGGTATTCTTATGGGAGCAAACTCTGCAGTGCCATCAAGGCCAGTGCTCCCCGAAAGTCATTGGCTGAAAGCCCATGTAGCTGCAATGGAAATTAGTGACCCAAAGGTTGATGGTCCCTAAGGAATGGCTGCTCAGGTAATACTACATGTTCATGGAGAACTTTATAATTGGCAAATTGCTTTCATATATGTTACCACATTTAATTTTTACAACAACCTTGTAAAGCAGGTAAAAAGGCATACCTTATTTGGTCTTGCCAGTTGTAGTACTGATTCTTCATAGCACTAATTAGCCAGAAAGGCGAGCATCTTTTTAAAACTTAAAAAAAGAAATTTTAGTCTCAACCCATGAGCACTAGTTGCCATAATGCACAATTTTCACTTTGAGCCATTGACAATCTGCTTTCTTTCCTCTTTTCCTGCTGCTTACATCCTTTTATCCCATGACTCTCTCTCTCTCTCTCTCTCTTTTTTTATGATTCTCTTTTGATTCAAAATGAATAATTGTATTTTATTTCAAGGGTTAAAAAGAGAGGAAATTAGTTTAATGATTAAAATACAGGCTGACCATGAAAATATAAATTTTAATGTAGGCCAGAACAAAGGTCAAATAAATAAATCATGCTCTAGGCCTAGCTTAATCCACCATTAAATCAATTTAAAAGAATGTGGCAAAGATGAAGAGATCAGCCAATAATCCTCTAATAGTGTGTTAATTGTATATTGACTGAAGTGACAAACTATGTGAGAGCTGTGTTTCCATGGGATTAGGCTAAAAGACCCTGCATAGCCAGATTAGGTTAGAGGTTCTTTTCTCCTGGAATAGAAACCTCAGAGTCAAATAGGATACAAAGGATGAGAGACGGGGAGGAGATTGGCCTCTGGTTTCCCAGTTTGTAAATGGGTGTCAGTGCCCAGACGTCTGCATTCAGCGTGCGGGTTCAAAACCACAGTTTGTTTGTTTGCTTGTTTAAGTATAGTTGACTTACAATGTTATGTTAGTTTCAGGTATACAACATGATGATTTAATATTTTTATAGATTATACTCCGTTTAAGGTTATTATAAAATATTGGCTATATTCCCTGTGCTGTACATTACATCCTTGCGTCTTATTTATTTTATACCTAGTAGTCTGTACCTTTTAATCCCCCACCCCTATCTTGTCCTTCCCCTCACCCTTCTCCCTACTGGTTACTTGTTGTCTCTCTGTAGCCATGAGTCTGTTTCTGTTTTGTTACAGTCAGGGTATGGAAGCAACCTGAATGTCCATTAACAGATGAATGGATAAAGAAGACACGGTAAATATATGCAATGGAACATTACTCAGTCAGGGAAAAAAAAGAATAAAATTTGCCAATTGCAACAACATGGATGGACCTGGAGGCTATGCTTATGCTTATTTCACTTATTCTTAGTGAAATAAGCCATACAGAGAAAGACAAATACTGTTTGTCTTCACTTATATGTGTAATCTAAAAAAAAAAACAAATAAATATAACAAAATCTTAACAATTTTTGATTGCTCAATATATAATATTTTCTGTATATATATTCCCCATGAGAGGAAGAGACAATTATTATACGGAAGTGACTGACTATTGGTCTCTTATTGGGGTGAGAGAAATGAAAAAGAAAGTTCATAGAAGAAGTGTGACAGATCACCTTGAAAAACAATACTCCACAAAATATTCCTTGTTCATATACGCTGAGGGCAGGGGGAGAAGACTGTAATAGTTTAAAGGGGCCCATGTATCCTTGGCCTTGTCATATGATGAATCTCAGATGAGTGTCTGACGAGTCCGTGAGAGCTGAGGGGTCTATTATCAGAAATTCTGAAACCTATCTTCTTCTTTTTTTTTTTTTTTATTGAAGTATAGTTGATTTACAGTGTTATGCCAATCTCTGTTGTACAGCAAAGTTTTATATATATAGACGTTCTCTTTTAAATATTCTTTTCCATTATGGTTTATCCCCAGAGATTAGATATAGTTCCCTGTGCTATACAGTAGGACCTGTTGTTTATTCATGCTAAATGTAATAGTTTGCATCTACCAACCCCAAATTCCCAGTCCATCCCTCTCCCTCCCCCTCTCCCCCTTGGCAACCACAAGTCTGATCTCTATGTCTGTGAGTCTGTTTCTGTTTTGTAGATAGGTTCATTTGTGCCATATTTTAGATTCCACATATAAGTGATATCATATGGTATTTGTCTTTCTCTTTCTGACTGACTTCACTTAGTATGATAATCTCTGGTTGTATCCATGTTGCTGCAAATGGCATTATTGTGTTCTTTTTTTATGACTGAGTAGTATTCCATTGTATATATGTACCACATCTTCTTTATCCATTCCTCTGTCCATGGACATTTAGGTTGTATCCATTGAAACCCACCTTCTTGAAGGAGAATGTCTCAGCAGAGCGTATGCACAGACCTCATCCAATCCCTTTCCCAACACCTAATTCAGCTAATTCTTTGAAGTAGTTAGACCCTCCTGGTCAAGGATATTCACAACCATGATCTAGAGTTCTGAAAAATGTATACATATTCTAGTAGTGTTTGGCAAACACATTCTTATTATAGCATAAATTGTGGTCAGAATACATTCCAGTCTGTCTCAAGTTGTATGTGTAACCAAGTGGGTATTCCTAATTATAATTTTGTCAGGGCATGCTTTGAGATTCCATAGGCAAATTTTTTCCCGCTCTTTGAATGGTATACCTTTCAAAAATATATACATTTCCTTCATTCACTAAATGTTTATTGAGCGCTTACTAGTATACTACATGCTATGCATACAAAGTTGAGAAAGCAAGGTCCTGCTCTCAAGGCATTTAAACAAATAAAGAATCAGACTTGCAAACAAGCAAATACAATGAGATTTGCTAAACTGGGTGATCCACAAAGTTGAATGGCAGATTAAGATAATGCATTTAAATCTGTCCTGGAAAACCTCCCAGAGGAAGAAGAAACATGAATAGGTATTTTCCAGGTAGACAGAGGATTTTAAAGCGTATGTTGTGAGTCATGAGAGGCCGATGATCAATTGTAAGCAAGGGAGTAACATAATCAAATTTTTGTATTTGAACTCTGGGGCTACTAAAGAAGGGGGATTGGAAATGGGAATTTCTGGACACTGAGCAAATGTCAAGAGTTGTATTGCAGTGGTTAAGGGAGTTGATGGACCTACTCAAATAGACTGGTGGTCCCATTAGAGATGAGAGATATGCAAAGAGAAGAATAAATAAAATACATTGTTTGGAATGTGAGAAAGAAGTCAAAGGCTTCCAGACTATTGGCTTGGGAAACTGGAGAAAGGGTCTATAATTCATTAACATACAACATATAGGGCAGAGCACAGGTTTTGTGGAGTGACTAGGGATAAGCATGAAAGCAGAGAGAAGCATGTTCAGTTCTGGATGTACTGAGTTTGCAGTGCCTGTGGAATGTCCAGGTGGAATGATTTTGAAAACAGTTTGGAGACATGGGACTAGGGCTCAGAATCAACAGTGGTAGGGACAAGATCCCCCCAAAAATGACTAAAGTGAGAAAAGAAAATACTTATTTTTAAGAAGGGGTGGAGAAGTAGAAACCAATCAAGGGACCCAAAAAAAGGAGCCAGCAGTGCAGAGGTAAACGAGGAAAGAGAGAGAGACAGAGAGAGAAATGTCATGGGAGGCAAAGCCAGAACTTCCAAGAACATGAGAATAGTCAGCAGGACAAGCCGTGTAAGATGAGAACTAACCATGCTTATTCCATTGGGCGAGTAAGTGCACAGGACAGTCTCATTGCAGGGATATGGGGGAGAGCCAGGTTAGAGTGGACCAAAGATACAGAGTGCTGTGAATTCAGAGAGAATAAATCTAGGTTGCCCTTCGTAAAAGAATAACCATCAAAGAGAGAAGCATGAGGATGCTTTAAAAAATGGCCATTAAATGGGTTTTTTAAAAATTTGTTTGTTTTCTAAATGAGAGGGATGACCGTATTTTTATGCTAAAGGGAACAACCAATAGAGCATTGAAGGTAAGAAAAAGACATTATCGATAAAGCAAATTTCCTAGGAAGGCAGGGTGGAATAATATCCACTGCACCAGTAGATGGAGTTGCCTTTGATAAGAAAACTGTTTTTTGCTAGAGATGAGGACAAGGAAGGGATGGCTGCAGATGCAGGTTGGCTTATGGGAAAATGGGTGGAAAAATGAAAAAAAGCCACTCTTGGTAGCTGCTAGTCCCTAGCTTAGAAACAAGGTCATCCCAAAGAGAGAAGATTGAAAGCTTTGAAGAGTGGTGAAGGTTTGGAATCGCAGCCCAGGGACACGGGAGAAGCACATGTAATAGGACTGCTGAGAAACATTGCGGGAACAACTGAGATTAGTTTTACTCCAGATTTATGGCCTCCGTTCTATATGGTTGTGATTTTTCTTCTTCCTCCAG
Organism: Balaenoptera musculus; assembly: GCF_009873245.2. Lineage (NCBI taxonomy): Eukaryota > Metazoa > Chordata > Mammalia > Artiodactyla > Balaenopteridae > Balaenoptera > Balaenoptera musculus. Next base: position 63,571,117 of record NC_045790.1, on the reverse strand, counting down.
CAGAGCAGTGCTCAAGAAATGTTTACAGCTGAGGAGGCTCCGAGGGGTTTGCCTGAAGGACATGAAGGCCATCCATCTCTCCAGGTGGTTTGGAATTATACCTCAAGATAAAGGTAAACCATCCAAATTAAATAGTTGAACTGTATTGCTCTGGCCCCTCTTATTTGCTTTTACTGAATTGCATTTTGACTTCAGGCCTCAGCTTCCTTGGAAGGACTCAATGACAAACAGCCATAGGCCTACCTGTGTTGTTAGCACCACAGGGAATGTTGAGAAAGAGCAGCCTCAAACCCATTCATGTTCCACTCAGGAGGGCACAAAGAGTCATTTCCTCTAAACCCAGACGCCAGGAGACAATTGGGTTTTCACGAGTAACAACAATATGTTCACTTGGTATAAAGCTAGGAATGGTCAAGAGCCTGGTCTTGACATCAGAATGCTTGGGTTCACATCTAGAATCCATCATCTATTAGCTGGTTGACCTTGAACCTTTTAACTTCTCTGTGCCTCAATTTCCTCATCTGTAAAATAACGAAATATTCATACCTACTTCATAAGGCTGCAGTGAGAATTAAGTGAAACAGTCAATGTAAAAGTGTTTAACACTGTGTCTGGCAAATCATAAAAGTACTCACTACATATTAGCCAGCTTTGTTGTTGTTGTTATTATTATCTTCCAACTGCTCTTTATTGGTTTTGGTTTTGTGTTTTGTCTTCATTCTCAGTATGGCATGCATTTGCATGTATTAATTTACCTCTGGTCTCCACTTAATATTATTTTTTCCCTTTCTTTCTTTACCCATACTTCACTTATTTCTTATCTGATATCCACCTATCACAGTTTTAGAATGAGACAGAACATAAGAAAGTGAATTCAAGGAGGTCTTACACCAGTCAGTCACTATAATTCTATCTATTTTTGTCCATGTTTTAGGAAAAGTTTCAAAGATGAGAAAAGGGACTTGGAACTTTCTTATCCCACGTTTGCATTCAGAAATGCAAGTTTTCTTGAAGTCCATTTCACCTGATATTTACTTTTTTAGAACCATTCTTGATCGGCCCCTACAGGGACTTCACCCTAATTCAATATTAGCTCAAATACTTCTCATTATAAATAAACAACATATTATTTTATTTGCAGAGGGGGTGGATTACTATACTTTGAGAAGCAGTTACAGTTTTGGAGAGGATGAGGGCTGGACTTGGGAGTCAAAGGAACTGACTTTGGATACAGCTCTGCTACTTACTAGCTCTTTTTGCCATTGGAACTCTGGCCTCGGTTCTTTCATCAGCTAAGTAGAATTTTTACAGTATTGATCTCACAGTGTGGTTGTGAGAAATCAAAAAGGTGCTCAGCAAAAATTAGTTGATTCTGTATCTAGCACAAGAAGTGACATTCAAATAGCCATTCAAACTTGTACCTGAAAAATTGGACCAAAGAATTCAATAATTCTTCTTAAATATGTTTAAAGGCAACCTGAATGTATTTTTCTTACTGAACTTAAGCATTTGAAATACATATACTAGCCTTTTAGGAATATTTAGTCATAAGTCAAAACAGAAAGCTTTACTTATCTTTTAAGAATATTTAAGAAATTTCATCTTGGTGTCAGAATATCAACTTAGCCTATAATGTCATCAGGGAAACGTAGAAAATATCCCAGATTTAATTCTTTGCTTTCAGCTAAATAAGTAATCTGTGAAACCCCCGATGTACAAATAAGTCTGCTTATCTCCTGCCTGCTAATAGCTTTGGTTTTGTTTTTGTTTTATTTTTCTTAGTGTTCTTGTTGCTGTTTTTGTTGTTGCATGGACCAGTAAGTACTTGCAGATGAAAAGTAGCTTTTGTTTTGTTTTCACTCAGGGGATGTGGGTGTGGGATGCCTTATCCCAGGTGTTGATATCAAAAGGATAGCGAAAGTGTTTAGGCTGGTTCTTTAAGGAAATACAAGGACCTACTTCCTTGTCCCCCTTCCCTCTTTCAGGCCCAAAGCTGAAAACCAGAGGGCGTGTGTTGGTGGGCTACTCCCACCATTACAGACCATCCCTGAGAAAGCAGTGTCAGAAGCACAAAAAGAGCCCAAGTACAATGGTTAGTCTTCAAAGGGCCTCATTTATTATATTGCTCAGAGCCCCACAGAGTTGCTCCAAGCTCATAACCGCCGCTGATTTCAAAGGGAGCTCTGAACTTGCATACGCTCTGCAAGGCACAGTGCGGGATGAGAAACAGGCTGAGTGGCTTGAAGCCATGTTCAGACATTTTTTAATGTTCGTAAATGTCTTTGGCACCATCACTTTCACACAGAAACCCACTTACCTCCTGCCGCAAAGTGTGAAATAAAGCCATTTTCAAGCCTGGGTAGGGGATAGTCTGGAAATTGGGCTAAATCTTAAAACCGCATGAAGATTGAAAATAGGATTCACAAGCTGGAGCTCAGCTCTCACTAACCCACTTCCAAGCTCAGATCACCATGACACTGTGCCCTGTTAGATACTGTCAGTGCCACCTTTGAAAGGTTAAGGCAGTAAAACGTGGTCATCTCAGTAGCTCCCAATCTAAAGGCCCCAACTCTAAGGCATCCCAGAATAGGTGGTCCATAGGATAGGAGAGAAGCATTCTTTCAATTGGGCCTTTATTGGGACCCAACAAGCACAGCCCTGGGGAACCTCAGGTTAGGGACTGGCATTTCCTGCCACACCTCTCTGCCTCAGGAGATGCTGTAAGTCCCCCCTTGGTCCAGAAGGTTTGTGAAAGACAGGTTAGGATCCATCAAAGTTTTTCTCCTGATTACCTGCAGAACCACTAGCTGCCTTCCCCAATTCTGTTTCTGTGGCTCTCTAGTCACCAAGACTAGGAGAAAGAGGTCCCTGAGTGACTCAGAAATTACTTTCTATACTCCAGGAAGCTCTGATACAGGTAATTCTCCAGGGAACTTCTGGACGGCTCCATGAGGACCCTGTTTTTGGAAGGATACAGAAAAAAGGTGTCCTTTTTTTTTTTTTTTTTTCAAACCTTCTCTGTTCTATAGGCTTTCCCTGTCAAGCTTTAAAGACATTTTCAGTGAATCACTGATCTTAATGGATTAGCTGGTCTTTATCTCAATAAGCAAGCAGTGTTTCTTTGTTTTATTTATTTATTTATTTATATTTTTTGGCTGTGTTGGGTCTTCGTTTCTGTGCGAGGGCTTTCTCCAGTTGCGGCAAGCGGGGGTCACTCTTCATCGCGGTGCGTGGGCCTCTCACTATCGCAGCCTCTCCCGTTGCGGAGCACAGGCTCCAGACGCGCAGGCTCAGTAATTGTGGCTCACGGGCCCAGTCGCTCCGCGGCATGTGGGATCCTCCCAGACCAGGGCTCGAACCCGTGTCCCCTGCATTGGCAGGCAGATTCTCAACCACTGCGCCACCAGGGAAGCCCCAAAAAGTGTCCTTTTATGTTCACTGTTCAATAAATATTCCTTAAATCCTGGACAGTGTATTACTTTGGGCGCCATCTTTAGTAAGAAAGAGAAAGTTATTTATTTGGAAGAAAAGGAGTTAAATAATGAGACATTAGATGTGGTTTTTAGAAATCTAGAGATGCCCTCTATAAGTTTCAAATGGCAGTCTCTTCTCTAAAGTTCATCAGGAAAATATTACTAAGAATTTATCTACTCACATTCTCACTATTTTGTCATTCTTTCAACCAATACTTGCTGCACACCTGCTCCATGCAGACATAATTCCATTTGCTGGAATTCAGTAGTGAACAAAGCAGACAGAAGTCCCCTCAGTTAGCTTGTGTCTGAGTGGTGAACACATAGGATAACAAAAGAAGTAAGAAAACCTTCAAGCTCATGTTCTGTACACACTGCACGCTGTTCACTTACACATAAGATCTATGGTTTTAGATGAGATGTAAAAGTAATGTTGTTTGACAAAAAAAAAATTTCTTGAGGGCAGACAGCAGAAGCAAGAAGAACTACAATTCTGCAGCCTGTGGAACGAAAACCACATTCACAGAAAGATAGACAAAATGAAAAGGCAGAGAACTTTGTACCAGATGAAGGAACAAGATAAAACCCCAGAAAAACAACTAAATGAAGTGGAGATAGGCAACCTTCCAGAAAAAGAATTCAGAATAACGATAGTGAAGATGATCCAGGACCTCAGAAAAAGAATGGAGGCAAAGATTGAGAAGATGGAAGAAATGTTTAACAAAGGCCTAGAAGAATTAAATAAGAAACAAACAGAGATGAACAATACAATAACTGAAATGAAAACTACACTAGAAGGAATCAATAGCAGAATAACTGAGGCAGAAGAATAGATAAGTGACCTGGAAAATAGAATGGTGGAATTCACTGCCGTGGAACAGAATAAAGAAAAAACAATGAAAAGAAATGAAGACAGCCTAAGAGACCTCTGGGACAATATTAAATGCACCAATATTCGCATTATAGAGGTCCCAGAAGGAGAAGAGAGAGAGAAAGGACCCGATAAAATATTTGAAGAGATTATAGTCGAAAACTTCCCTAACATGGGAAAGGAAATAGCCACCCAAGTCCAGGAAACACAGAGAGTCCCAGGCAGGATAAACCCAAGGAGAAATATGCCAAGACACATAATAATCAAATTGACAAAAATTAAAGACAAAGAAAAATTATGGAAAGCAACAAGGGGAAAACAACAAATAACATACAAGGGAACTCCCATAAGGTTAACAGCTGATTTCTTAGCAGAAACTCTACAAGCCAGAATGGGGTGGCATGATATATTTAAAGTGATGAAAGGGAAGAACCTACAACCAAGATTACCCTACCTGGCAAGGATCTCATTCACATTCGACAGAGAAATCAAAAGTTTTACAGACAAGCAAAAGCTAAGAGAATTCAGCACCACCAAACCAGCTCTACAATAAATGCTAAAAGAACTTCTCTAAGTGGGAAACACAAGAGAAGAAAAGGACCTACAAAAACAAACCCATAACAATTAAGAAAATGGTAATAGGAACATACATATCAATAATTACCTTAAACGTGAATGGATTAAATGCTCCAACCAAAAGACACAGGCCCGCTGAATGGATACAAAAGCAAGACCCATATATATGCTGTCTACAAGAGACCCACTTCAGACCTAGGGACACATACAGACTGAAAGTGAGGGGATGGAAAAAGATATTCCATGCAAATGGAAATCAACAGAAGGCTGGAGTAGCAATACTCATATCAGATAAAATAGACTTTAAAATAAAGAATGTTACAAGAGACAAGGAAGGACACTACATAATGATCAAGGGATCAGTCCAAGAAGAAGATATAACAATTATAAATATATATGCACCCAACATAGGAGCACCTCAATAGATAAGGCAACTGCTAACAGCTATAACAGAGGAAATCGACAGTAACACAGTAATAGTGGGGGACTTTAACTTCTCACTTACACCAATGGACAGATCATCCAGGCAGAAAATTAACAAGGAAACAGAAGCTTTAAATGACACAATAGACCCGATAGATGTAATTGATATTTATAGGACATTCCATCCAAAACCAGCAGATTACACTTTCTTCTCAAGTGCACATGGAACATTCTCCAGGATAGATCACATCTTGGGTCACAAATCAACCCTCGATAAATTTAAGAAAATTGAAATCATATCAAGCATCTTTTCCGACCACAACACTATGAGATTAGAAATCAATTACAGGGAAAAAAACTGTAAAAAACACAAACACATGGAAGCTAAACAATACATTACTAAATAACCAAGAGATCACTGAAGAAATCAAAGAGGAAATCAAAAAGTACCTAAAGACAAATGACAAAAAAAACACGACTATCCAAAACCTGTGGGATGCAGCAGAAGCAGTTCTAAGAGGGAAGTTTATAGCAATACAAGCCTACCTCAAGAAACAAGAAAAATCTCAAATAAACAATCTAACCTTACACCTAAAGGAACTAGAGAAAGAAGAACAAACAAAACCCAAAATTAGTAGAAGGAAAGAAATCATAAAGATCAGAGCAGAAATAAATGAAATAGAAACAAAGAAAACAATAGCAAAGATCAATAAAACTAAAAGCTGGTTCTTTGAGAAGATAAACAAAATTGATAAACCTTTAGCCAGACTCATCAAGAAAAAGAGGGAGAGGACTCATATCAATAAAATTAGAAATGAAAAAGGAGAAGTTACAATGGACAACACAGAAATATAAAGCATCATAAGAGACTACCACAAGCAACTCTATGCCAATAAAATGGATAATCTGGAAGAAATGGACAAATTCTTAGAAAGGTATAATGTTCCCAGACTGAACCAGGAAGAAATAGAAAGTATGAACAGACCAATCACAAGTAATGAAATTGAAACTGTGATTAAAAATCTTCCAACAAAAAAAAGTCCAGGACCAGATGGCTTCACAGGTGAATTCTATGAAACATTTAGAGAAGAGCTAACACCCATCCTTCTCAAACTCTTCCAAAAAATTGCAGAGGAAGGAACACTCCCAAACTCATTCTATGTGGCCACCATCACCCTGATACCAAAACCAGACAAAGATACTACAAAAAAAAATTACAGACCAATATCACTGATGAATATAGATGCAAAAATCCTCAACAAAATACTAGCAAACAGAATCCAACAACACATTAAAAGGATCATACACCACGATCAACTGGGATTTATCCCAGAGATGCAAGGATTCTTCAATATATGCAAATCAATCAATGTGATACACCATATTAACAAACTGAAGAAGAAAAACCATATGATCATTTCAATAGATGCAGAAAAAGCTTTTGACAAAATTCAACACCCATTTATGATAAAAACTCTCCAGAAAGTGGGCATAGAGGGAACCTACCTCAACATAGTAAGGGCCATATACGACAAAGCCACAGCAAACATCATTCCCAATGGTGAAAAACTGAAAGCATTTCCTCTAAGATCAGGAACAAGACAAGGATGCCCACTCTCGCCACTATTATTCAACATAGCTTTGGAACTCCTAGCCATGGCAATCAGAGAAGAAAAAGAAATAAAAGGAATACAAATTGGAAAAGAAGAAGTAAAACTGTCACTGTTTGCAGATGACATGATACTATACATAGAGAATCCTAAAGATGCTACCAGAAAACTACTAGAGCTAATCAATGAATATGGTAAAGTTGCAGGATACAAAATTAATGCGCAGAAATCTCTTGCATTCCTATACACTAACAACAGAAATCAGAAAGAAAAATTAAGGAAACAATCCCATTCACCATTGTAACAAAAAGAATAAAATACCTAGGAATAAACCTACCTAAGGAGGTAAAAGACCTGTACTCAGAAAACTATAAGACACTGATGAAAGAAATCAAAGATGACACAAACTGATGGAGAGATAAACCATGTTCTTGGATTGGAAGAATCAACATTGTGAAAATGACTATACTACACAAAGCAATCTACAGATTCAATACAATCCCTATCAAATTACCAGTGGCATTTTTTACAGAACTAGAACAAAAAATCTTAAAATTTATATGGAAACACAGAAGACCCTGAATAGCCAAAGCAGTCTTGCAGGGAAAAAATGGAGCTGGAGGAATCAGACTCCCTGACTTCAGACTATACTACAAAGCTACAATAATCAAGACAATATGGTACTGGCACAAAAACAGAAATATAGATCAGTGGAACAGGATAGAAAGCCCAGAGATAAACCCACACACCTATGGTCAAGTAATCTATGACAAAGGAGGCAAGGATATACAATGGAGAAAAGACAGTCTCTTCAATAAGTGGTGCTGGGAAAACTGGACAGCTACATGTAAAAGAATGAAATTAGAACACTCCCTAACACCATACACAAAAATAAACTCAAAATTGATTAGAGATCTAAATGTAAGACCGGACACTATAAAACTCTTAGAGGAAAATATAGGAAGAACACTCTTTGAAATAAATCACAGCAAGATATTTTTGATCCACCTCCTAGAGTAATGGAAATAAAAACAAAAATAAACAAATGGGACCTACTGAAACTTAAAAGCTTTTGCAAAGCAAAGGAGACTACAAACAAGACAAAAAGACAACCCTCAGAATGGGAGAAAATATTTGCAAACAGATCAATCGACAAAGGATTAATCTCCAAAATATATAAACCGGTCATGCAGCTAAATATTAAAAAAACAGACAGTCCAATCAAAAAATGGGCAGAGGACCTAAATAGACATTTCTCCAAAGAAGACATACAGATGGCCAAGAAGCACATGAAAAGCTGCTCAACATCACTAATTATTAGAGAAATGCAAATCAAAACTACAATGAGGTATCACCTCACACCAGTTAGAACGGGCATCATCAGAAAATCTACAAACAACAAATGCTGGAGAGGGTGTGCAGAAAAGGGAACCCTCTTGCACTGTTGGTGGGAATGTAAATTGATACAGCCACTATGGAGAACAGTATGGAGGTTCCTTAAAAAACTAAAAATAGAATTACCATATGACCCAGCAATCCCACTCCTAGGCATATAACCTGAGAAAACCATAATTCAAAAAGACACATGCACCCCAATGTTCATTGCAGCACTATTTACAATAGCCAGGTCATGGAAGTAATCTAAATGCCCATCAGCAGACAAATGGATAAAGAAGATGTGGTACATACATACAATGGAATATTACTCAGCCATAAAAAGGAACAAAATTGGGAGATTTGTAGAGACGTGGATGGATCTATAGACTGTGATACAGAGTGAAGTAAGTCAGAAAGAGAAAAACAAATATTGTATATTAATGCATATATGTGGAATCTAGAAAAATGGTACAGATGAATCAGTTTGCAGGGCAGAAATAGAGGCACAGATGTAGAGAACAAACGTAAGGACACCAAAGGGGAAAGTGGAAGGGGGGGGTGGTGGTGGGATGAACTGGGAGATTGGAATTGACATATATACATTAATATGTATAAAATAGATAACTAATAAGAACCTGCTGTATAAAAAAATAAAATTCAAAAATTCAAAAAAAAAATTCTCTGTTTTTGTCTCTCCTCCAGAGGCCTATGAGTAGATACAGCCATATAGACAGATGAAGCATCACAAGTAGTTTCTAGAAATTTATCAAGTCACATCTATCCACAGTAGCATCCCTAAGTGTCTCTATCATCAATGTAAACACCTTTGACTGATCTGTCTTCACTTACTGCTCTCCCTAAATACTTGGTGCAAAATGCCAGCCGGCTGCTTCCCTTCTTTCTATCACAGAAGGAGACAACCACCTCTAACCCTAAAACACAATGTACTTCTAGATTTTCTCCCTTCATCTCTCCTTTTCTTCCTTTAGGACCTATGTTGTACCAGGCATGGCTCATTCCCATGTGTCCCATCTTAATCACACTAAAAAAATTAATTCTGAATATAGGTGCTGCTAGAAACACTGAAAAGAACAACATAGAATGGAAAGATGTGAAAGTCAGATTTCTCAGTAGAATATATGAATAATGCTGGTGCTAATGGCACCACCTTCCACCTGCTGTACCCAAGAGTTTACATGTCCTTTTACGGGTATAACATGTCACACAGTCCTCTAAAACCCTTACTTCCCAAAGTGTGGCCCACAGCCCTGGAGCACCAGCATCTCCCAGAAGTTGCTAGAAATGTAGAATCCCATGCTCTGCCCCCAGCCTACTGAATCAGACTATGCATTTTAACAAGACCCCGGGGTGTTTTTTACACACTTGGAAGTTTGAGGAGCTCTACTCTAAATAGTCCTGTGAGGAAATAGAAAATATCATTGCCTATTTTTACAGATAACAAAATAAATCAAAGAAAACTAGGAGTTAGAGATGTTTGATTAGTTAGTAGGTAACCAAATGTGGAGTCAAGGACCAGTATTCTTTCCATTACATTACACCCCCTCTTGGAAGGAACTGTCGCATACCTCTTTTTGGGTCTGCCATCACCCAGCCCAGCATTTCATAGCAGCATTGCACAATAATTACAGCCTGATATTGTCCCCTGGTGGTAAGTAGGCGAATGCTAATCTCCTGCTTGATTATATATTCCGTATGTAGAGTGGTCTTGGTGCCTCTCGTCTGAGAGGTCTAAGGTTAATGACATGAAAGAAGTTTCAGATTTAGAAATTTCTCCAATTTTCTCCAGTTCCTTACCAAAGAAGAACATGTTCGCTGGATAACAATATTTGAGGTTTCTATTGCAAATTTCCTTTCCTCAGCTGGCTTGCGTTTCATCTGATCATCTTGGAGGAAATGGGAAAGGCCGCTATTACATAGCAAACACTTCCTGGTGTACCCAGCTCAGTGCCCTGTATGTGTTATCTCCAGATTCTCAGAGAGACCCAAGGATTGACGATATTGCCCTATTTTACAGATGTGGAAGTTGAGACTCAAAGGTGACACATGTGGCAATCCTGGGAATCAAGCTAGAATCTGTCCTACATGCTGACCTCTTCCTAGAAATGTCTTGCCTGAATTAGCATGGAAGGCGACCTAAGGTAGGGGAAGGGACTCTCATTACCTTCAATCTTTTGTCACTGTTGATGATATGGCAGGTACACATTTCCTAAAAGAGAAAAGTCGTTTCCAAATTCCTCCTGGTTTTAAGGGTGAAGTTAAGTAACTGGGGTGAAATCAAAACAGAGAGGAACCAACTAGAGGGATACAAGCTAAGTACGCAGAACTTCCCCAAAAGGACTCAAAAATCAGCACAGTAGTGTTGCTGGGTTATATACTTGAAAACATCCTTATCGACACCATACAAATTGGCTAAAATCCAGACATATGATCTAAGCAAGGCCCTCTAAATGAGTTAGTTTTAAATTCTTCATGCTTAACAGAGAAGCAGGGAAATGTCACCATACTCTTTAAGAGAAGAATGAATAGATTTCTCAAACCGTTAGGGCTGAGAAAGGCATCTCCCTGTTCTCTAATACACACATTTCCCCAACTGCAGCCCTCTCCACTCTGTCCCAGCTCAGACACGTTGGATTGAAATATCCTCATCTATTACTCTCTGAGAATCTGCAGACAATCTGTGTGGGGATCTCTCTACTGGTCTTAAAGAATTCAATAGGATATTATTGTAACTCCTCGGATTTTAATATACACTACAGCTGTTTAGCTGGCTTGGCATTTAAGGATGCAAACTTTCCAATCTCTCCTAGAACCATGACACTACAAAAGGGACTACCGTAATTAGGAATAAAACTGTGCAGTCCTCATTAACCAGAAAAGCACTTTCTAAACCTAGGGAGGCCCTACTTTTATTCCAAGAAAAGTCAGGAAAATGGTGCTGCAAGAGCCCGATAAAGATTTGGGGTCAACTTGTGCTTGCTGGAATTGACTGGGTTTACATGAAATGACTTTAAGAAGCAAAGAACAACAAATGCTTCTAGCAGAAGCGATCTGAGCGGGGAAAAGCCTGACGAATCATGTTAAGCTCAATTTTGTTTAAAGTTTCGTTATGATTTAAGTCTTGATTGCCCAAATTCATTCAGCCTTACTGCATTGTGATGGAGCCTGCGTTTATTAGCCAAGGACATTATAGCAGCTGGGAGTAGGACTGCTGCTCTCCTGGTTACGACATGTGACCAACAGAAGGCTTTCTGAATTGAGGCTGGGAGTGATATGTCCCTAGTGACTCAAAATAGCTAAGGCATGTGTATAAAACCAGGCCTAGGTAGTCTCAGAGATGATTGCAGGCTTTACTTTAGTTCTTTAATCTCCACATCCATTTCTGGCCTGCCAGAACTGTCTACGCTGGGGCCTCACTACAGCATTAGTCACAGGAAGAGCCAAGTGTGTTGTAAGCCTGTGCCTTTGGACACCTAAGGAGATTTGGTCACTCAAATCACCAAAGAACCGTGTTATAAGGGGTTCAACTGTGAGGCAGTCCCATGCACAGGAAGAAGACAAGAACATTCTGAAGGAATTTGATTTATTTATGTTTTTCTGCATAGGTGCTTGCGACGTGCCTGCTTCCTGGAAAATCAACATCGATTGCAAATAGCAGCCTGTCTAGCTCTCATTCTCTCTTTTAGCTGAAATTCTTATCACCCATGTTTCAAAAGCTAATTAAGCTGTGGTGCAGTTATAACAAAAGGACCCTGGACAGGATCTGGGCTCAAGTTCCTGCTTTGTCACTAAGCAGCTCTGTGGCTCTAGGCAAATCAGCTCTCCAGTGGGACACCCTTGCTTTGTCTTGCAATAGTAATGGCTGTATTTATGAAACACTTTCTCTGAAGTAGGGGTTATGCCACGTACTTTTACTGGATGATCTCGTTTAAATTTCACAGAACCCCCAATGCGTAGGTTCTAGTGTTACCTCCATTTTGCAGGTAAGGAAACTGAAACATGGAAAGGCTAAATAGCTTGTCCAAAGTGACACAAGTTAAATGTGAAAGTAGCAGGATTTGATTGAGTTTCCTGAGCCTGTGCTCTTAACCTCTCAGCTCCCTGCTTCTCTCGTGGCCTCACTACCCCAGGCCAGGGAGGTGTTCTTGCTCTAGAAATTCCTGACTGTATTTAGAGATGACTTGGCTCCACTCATATCGCTCATCTATGCTCCTGTGTGTTGTTTACTTTTTACAGTTTAAACATTTTTTGATTTTCTAATCAAAATCCCCAACCTAGTGAAATGTCTGAATGAGTCAGTGAAAAGACCACTTCCTCTAGGATGATGAGTGATTTTCTGCCCTTTGTAAATTAGTCTCTTTATAAGTGAAGATAATAATGCCTCACTTATAAGGTTGTTGTGAGGCTCCAAGCAAAATGGCTAGAGGTGGAAAGCAGTGTATGAATAGAATTTGTTTACTAGTATATTTAAATACCAGCTCTTTTGGGGAAGACTTTCTTATACGATGTGTTCTCTGTAGCGTGGAACACTGTGCCCTCAAAGTTGGGAGATGCTAAAGTGGAGGTCTTGATCATTACTTTGATTGTGGTTTTCAACTAAAAACCAAATTCTTTTTTTTTTTAATTAAAAAAATTTTTTTTTAATTTTCAACTTTACTTTTTGTTAGGTTGCATGCTTACTTTTAAAACAGTTTTTAACGGAAGTATAGTTGATTTACAATGTTGTGTTAGTTTCAGGTATAAAGCAAAGTGATTCAGTGTTTTATATATATATATATATATATATATACACTTTTTTCAGATTCTTTTCCATCATAAGTTATTATAAGATATTGAATATAGTTCCCTGTGCTATGCAGTAGGACCTTGATGTTTATTTTATGTATCGTAGTTTGTACCTGCTAATCCCAAACTCCTAATTTATCCCTCCCCCACCCTTTCCCCTTTAGTAACCATAAGTTTGTTTACGTCTGTGAGTCTGATTCTGTTTTGTAAATAAATTCATTTGTATCATTTTTTTTTAGATTCCACATATAAGTGATATTTGTCTTTCTCTATCTGACTTACTTAGTATGATAATCTCTTGGTCTCTCATGTTGCTGCAAATGGCATTATTTCATTCCTTAAAAAAAGAAATCTTAAATGCATTCTTATTTACCTTAGCACCATAAATGGATGTAATAGGAAGAACAGTTTAATGGTGATAGTGAAGCAAAGAGAACTAACACTTATTGAGTACCTAAATTTGTCCTAGGTGTTATCTCAGTGAATTCCTATCATTGCTCTATTGAGAAAGATGTGAGAAAACTGAAAGACAAAGATGTTAGGTAGCTTCCATAGGACACATGGCTTTTCACTGAGAGCAAGGATTGAAATAGAGGTTTATCGGTCTCCAGATACTAGGATTTTCACCATGTCATGCTGAAGATGAATTCTCTTTAAGCTTTTTGTGCTTAAAAATCTATCTTTGTATATACTGTTCATGTATCATTATATTAAAGTACCCATCTTAGTAGTCGACATTTTCATAATAAATTTGTGGTGACAGACCTTTATAGCATAAGTCCAAGAATCATAAAAGTACACATTGGAAAAGACCTTAAAATCATAAAGTTCAACCACCAATCCATTGTTTTTCCAGCTTCTGCTTGAATACCTCCTACTATGTGGAACTCACTGTTTCCAGTAAGTATTGCCACTAGGCTATCCCCTCAGGCATCTCAAACTTAAGATGTTCACAACTTAATTCATAAAGTAGTTTCATAGTTTTGGTTACAGTTATTGGGGAGCTGGGCCTACCAGAGGAGAGTGAGCCCTAAGGGAGCATTATCCCGTCAATAATTAACTACAGATTACATTTTAAACATCCATTCAGTTTTTCACTACCAGGGCCAAAGAAAAATGTCAGTGAAAATTGTTACCCTATCTCCTTGGGATTTTCCAGGATCATCTTGTCAGAGTTTAGTGCTTCATTTGCATAGAAGACAGTTGTATCAGTCAAGGTTTCCAGCGAGAAGCTAATGGTACATGCAGATGGAACCTGGAGCCCGTTAATGGAGGGACCCTTACAAAGGTATGGGCAGGGTTCAGGGGAATCAACAGAGTCTAGTGAAGCATCCCGGGGCAGCAATAGTAGAGGACCATTAGTACATGTAGACCTGAGAGCAGATCTCAGAACCCAGGAAAGGAGCCACAGAAGATGACGCCTCCCATTGCCCCCTCACCCTTCACCCCCCCACACACACACACGCACCCAAAATAACTGTGGCCTGAGGTGGAGGCATGCAGCCAATCAGATGTTCAACAAGGGAATGCACACCCCGACCTCACTATCCCTCACCCCCAGAGTCCCTACTGATGGCTGAGTTCCCTCTGGTATCAGTTGGAAGACAGAAGACAAGTGAGCTTACCAATACAGTCCAGGAACAGCAGGTAAGTTTGTGATCCCTCTTCTTAAAGAACTTATAGTTTAGTTGGGTGACAATATCACATCAAAATGGGGGGTAAATTTTGAAAGCAAAATGTTTATTTATATGTTGGCTGTGTTGGGTCGTCGTTGCCGCGCGCGGGCTTTCTCTAGTTGCGGTGAGCGGGGGCTACTCTTCGTTGTGGTGCGCGGGCTTCTCATTGTCGTGGCTTCTCTTGTTGCGGAGCATGGGCTCTAGGCGCGCAGGCTTCAGTAGTTGTGGCACGTGGGCTCAGTAGTTGTGGCTTGAGGGCTCTAGAGCACAGGCTCAGTAGTTGTGGCGCACGGGCTTAGTTGCTCCGCGGCATGTGGGATCATCCCGGGCTAGGGCTCGAACCTGTGTCCCTTGCATTGGCAGGCAGATTCTTAACCACTGTGCCACCAGGGAAGCCTCCAGTGGCATCTTTTCATTTGTTTCATGCCACAGCCCTTAAGCTGGCAAGCGTCCGTGAGACCGTATGGGAGAAGACACTGGGGTTGTGTATGTGCCACGGGTCATGACTGTTGTGATTATCAATTGATCTGATCTCAGAAACAGGCTCACATCCATCCCATTTCCCAATCTCATGACACTGTGTCATGAGAGTGGCTCTCACTAGCTCTCACGTTGAGCAGTTGCAACAGTCTCCTAATCCATTTCCTTGTTTACACTCAAGAGTATCTTCCTTTCATTCTCCCTAAATCCATTCTCTAGCATCTCTGTAATGATCTTTGTAAACATGAATCTGGTTGTCACGTTGCCTTTCTTAAACGCTTCACAGTTTCCTATGTCCACCTTGATGAGACTCATCAGTGAGTGCCGTGGTGATCTGACTCCTGCAGACTTAAACACCCCCTTGCACCTACACCTTTCCATGGGTTCTGCCATAGTGACCGCCTCTGGTACGCCACATACAGCTTCTGCTTCACGCTTTGGTGCCTCCACGCCTTAGCGCATGGTGTCATTGGGCCTGAGCCAGTCTTCCCCTTTCCCTTCCTAACTCCACCCCTGTTCTGTAGGGCTAGCTCCACTTTTCTGTATCTGTCTCCAAACTGCAAGCGCCATCATCTAGTCCCTGGACAATTACAGTAGCTTCCTATCTAGTCTCCACTCCGCATCTATTCTCCCCGCCTCCAGTTCATTCTTGACTGCCAGGATGGAGGTTAGCCATCCCCCATCCCCTCTCTGCCCCCTTCCTATCACGCTTAGGATAAAGAACATAATCTTTATCAGGGCCTGTATAGGAGGCCCTCTCAGACCCTGCTTGTCTCTCCAGTCTCAACTCCCACTTAGGCAGCTTATTCCAACCACAGCAACCTTCTTTCATGCCCTTTAATGTCCTGTTTCCTCCTGCCACTGCCATAGGTTTTGCACATGCTAGTCTCTCTCTGTCTCTCTCTTTTTTTGGCCACGCCGCACTGCTTGCGGGATGTTAGTTCCCCAACCAGGGATTGAACCCAGGCCCTCAGCAGTGAAAGCACTGAGTCCTAACCTAACTCCCCATGCTAGTCTCTCTTGCTCCCCTTTCCTACTCATTCCACAGATCCCAGCTTAAGGATTACTTTCAGAAGGAGGCCTTTCCTCATCTCTGGTCTAGGTCAAGTTTGTATTCTGCACTTTCATAGAAGACTGTTCCTTTACTTTGTAGCACCTACCTCAGTCTGCAGGGGTTTATAATTTATATCTGCCTTTGCCCCAAGTGCAAGTTCCAGGAGGGATGGTTGGGCTCTGTTGTTGTCCATCATTGAACACCCAGCCTAGTACAGTAGCAGGCACAAAGGGGACACTCACAAACTTTGAATCAATCAGTCAGTCCTCCATGACTCTCTGGCTTCATGTGGAAAGCCCTACCACTGGTATCACTATCATCACCTGGTCCCCTAGCAGCCTGTGTATGTCTTAGAGCCCACACCTTCGTTCTGTATTATTTTACTTGACAGTCCCTTGAGGACCTCAAAGGCCAGAAAGTGAAGCTGTATCTTAATCAACCCTACATCTACTACACCTAACACATGGATAGTGAATGATACATTCATCAATAAGTTTTTCTGAATTGAGATAAAATTC
Organism: Balaenoptera musculus; assembly: GCF_009873245.2. Taxonomy (NCBI): domain Eukaryota; kingdom Metazoa; phylum Chordata; class Mammalia; order Artiodactyla; family Balaenopteridae; genus Balaenoptera; species Balaenoptera musculus. The sequence goes on along the minus strand of NC_045790.1, from coordinate 63,554,256 downwards.
ACATAACGTGGAAGGCACCATTTTAACCATTTTAAAGTATATAATTCAGTGGTATTTATTACATTCGCAATGCTGTGCAGTCGTCATCACTACCTAGTTTCAGAACATTTTCATCACCCCCAAAGGAAACCCCATATCCATTAAGCAGTCACTCCCCACTCTCCCCTGTCCCCAGCCCCTGGAAATCATGAATCTGCCATCTGTCTCTATAGATTTTCCTATACTGGACAGTTCAAATAAATGGAATGACATAGTATGTGGCCTTTTGTGTTTGGCCTCTTTCACTTAGCGTATGTTTTCAAGGTTTATCCATGTGATAACATGTATCGGTACTTCATTTTTATGGCTGAGTAATACCCCATTGTGTAGATATATCACGTTTTCTTTATCCATTCATCTGTTGATAGACATTTGGATTGCTTCTACCTTTTCACTATTGTGAATAGTGCTGCTACAAACTTTCATGTACAAGTTTCTATTTGAATACCTGCTTTCAATTCTTTTGGGTATATACTTAGGAATGTAATTGCTGGGTCATATAACTGTATGTTCAGCATATTGAAGAACCACCAAATGGTTTTCCACAGAGGTTGCACCATTCTACATTCCTATCAGCAATGTATGAGGGTTCCAATTATTTTTCCACATCCTCATTTTCTGTTTTGTTTTTGATTATTGTGTTTTTATTATTATTTTCTGTTATTTAAATTTTTTAAATTACTATTATAGCCATCCTGGTCAGTGTGAAGTGGTATCTCAGTGTGACTTTGATTTGCATTTCCCTAATGGCTAATGATGTTGAACATCTTTTCATGTGCTTGTTGGTCACATATATCTTCCTTGGAGAAATGTCTATTCAAGGCCTTTGCCCATTTTTTGATTGGGTTGTTGGTCTTTTTGTTGTTGGGTTGTAAGAGTTCTTTATGTATCCAGGATACTAGACCTTTATCAGACATATGATTTGCAGGTATTTTCTCCTATTCTTCAACTGTCTTTTTACTTTCTTGATAGTGCCTTTGAAGTACAAAGTTTTAAGTTTTGATGAGTTTCAGTTTGTCTATTTCTTGGTTTTGTTTCTTGTACTTTTCATGTTATATCTAAGAAAGCACTGCCAAATTCAAAGTCATAAAATAATCTAGCCCTGTGCTTTATTTCCCTACAGTTCTTTTGCATTCTAAAATTCTATAATTCCAAATATTATCTACCACTTCACCTACTGGATGCAAAGAACTGCTGGGATTTCAGGGGAAACTAGATATTACAGACCTAATTATTAGAATGGACTTTACTTAAAGGCATTATTTTAGTGTTCAGGTTGGGTCCCAAATCTAAGCTTCAGGAGTGCCAGGATGGAATTTATTTATAATTAGACTGACAGATTTAAAATAAAAGTCTTTAAATATATATACCAAGGTAACTTAAAGGACCTCTAAATAAAATACTTAAAGCAAAATTTCAAGTGCATAAAGGCTATTAATATGCTTTTAGAAAAGCTGGGGGAAAAAATCTGACAAATGCCAAGCAGTGCCTGGATTAAAGAACGCAACATTATTTGTGTAGGGGGAAATGTTAACAAATGCTACAAACAGTTGTGAACTGAATACAGGGAAAGCCATCCCAGATAATAGGAAAAGGAAAAACTTAGTTTCTAGTTGAACCCAAAGAAATATAAGATGAAAACTTGCCCTATACACAGTAAATGCTCAGTAAAGAGTTTGTTGGATGTGAAATGAAGTTCCTAGAAGAACAAATGAATACCCTGCACAGAATAAGTGCTGAACAATGTGTTTGTTGAACACAAAATCAAACTCCAGGAAAAAAAAGTGAATTTGATGGGACCAATATATATGTAACTTCATTAAGAAATGGAATTTCAACATAGATTACTGATAAGGAAGAAGTAAGTAACTACATTTCAGAGAGTAGCATTTCTGAAAAGAAACAAAAGGAAAGGAAAGGAAGAGGGAGGGAAGGAAGGAAGGAAACTTACAAGCCTATAGACACAGAATAGGGGCCAAAAGTATTCAATGGAAAACAATTATTCACATCACAGAGATATTGCCATTTATTACAGGTGGAAGAAAACCCAGTAATCATGTGCTAATAGTCTAGGATTAAGCTTATTGAAATATGTCAACTTCGAGTAAACATACCGTTTCCTCTCCTTTCTTGTCCTCTCCTTTCCTCTTCTCTCCACAGCTTTCCTATCTCCCTTTTGTATACTAAAGAATCTTTTAGCAATAGTAAGAAAGGAGACAAAGATTGTAAGCAAGGATACGGATGTGGGAGTAGTATTGTTCATAACCAATAGAGCTAACGGTTGTTCATACACACTCCAGTTTTCTATTTGTTTAATTAATGCAGAGAGGTCAAATAGAAACCCTTAAAAATGTTCTATATTATGATTGTTGTGGTGGTTTCAATACTGTAGAGGTTTGTCAAAACTCATTGAATTTTCCAGTTAAGTGTACGTTACATCTTAATAAAGCTGACAAGAAGGAAACGGAAATGTCAGCCGTAAGTACGTTAATTGTAGTTCACGGAGAAAAGGGCTACTGACTTCAAGCTGGAGAGAGGGATCTACCAAGCTTGGAGGTCCTGCAAGATAGCTTTCACTGTGAAAAACGTGGAGAGAAAGAGAGACCTATTAACAAGGATGCTGCAGAGTTTAAGTAGATTCTGCAGTCTCTGGTCTCATCCTGGAAACAAAGTCCTCTATTTTAGAGCAAAAATGAGATTAATAGCAACAACCGGAATTCAAGGGATTTTGAAAATTATGAACATGGGATCAAGGTGGTGTATGACAGAAATTATTCTTAGCTTTTTGTTTAATAACATACATGCTTTTAATGAAGATAGGAGGACTACTATCAAAAAATTAAAACCCCAGAAACTAACAAGTGCTAGTAAGGATGCGGAGAAGTTGGAATCCTTGTGCACTGCTAGTGGGAAGGTAAAATGGTGTACAAAGAAAAGCATACTGTTATGGAAAACAGTATTGTGGTTCCTGAAAAAAATTAAAATTAGAATCACCATATGATCCAGCAATTCCACTGCTATTCCAGAAGAGTTGAATTCAGGAACTGGAACAGATATTTGCACACCGATTTTCATAGAATTATTTGGAAGCCCAAAAGCAGAAGCAACCCAAGTGTCCATCAATGGATGAACAAATAAACAAAATGTGGTATGTACATACAATGGAATATCATTCAGCTTTGAAAAGGAAGGAAATGCTGTTAAATGCTTCAACATGGATGAATCTTGAGGACATTATGCTAAGTGAAATCAGCCATTCATCAAAGACAAATATCGTATGATTCCACCTAATAAGAGTAGTCCCATTCAAAGCGACCAAAAGTAGAAGGGCGGTTGCCAGAGCCAGGGCAGGGAAAGAGGAGAAAGGGTAGGAAAAAGATTGGGAGAGACTTCCATTTTCTCAAAATAGGGAGAATTCAAGCAGCCATTCGCATGGGATTGTAGCCTCAGTGTTTCACAGTCTCCTGTGTTCCTCCAACAGCAAAAGGAGGCTCTTCATAATCTGAAAATCCCCTAACGGTTGAAGATGACTTTAGGTGTGGCATTCAGGAAAGAAGTAACAAAATAATAGCAACAGGAGGAAAGGAACAACGGAGAAAATAACTGAAAAGGGAATAAAATATTTGCAAAAGTAAAATTAGAAACCATTTCCTGAGTGGGAGAAGAAAATGAAGAATTCAGAATTTGTAAAAGAGGGGGGTGACAGGGATTTCCCTGGTGGTCCAGTGGTAAGGACTCTGTGCTTACACTGCAAGGGACATGGGATCGATCCCTGGTCAGGGAACTAAGATCCCGCATAGCACAGCCAAAAAAAAAAAAAAAAAAAAATTGATGAGTGACAGAACAGCTGAGCGAGAAAGGAAGACATTCTAGAGAAAAATGCTGGGACCTGGGGGTTCCAGCTGAGGAACTGAGTAGTTGGCTAGTCAATTTTTGGTTTAAAGATGGAAAAACACCCTGTTTTCTATAGGTAGCAAATATTTATTGCCTGAGTAGTAGTTCTGATGAAACATCCTGAAAATTACAATATTTGTAAGCAGATATTTTATAAGTAGAAGTCATGGGAGTACTGATAGAAATAAAAAAGCAGAAAGTCTTACCATTCAGAGTCATATATTTTGGGATTCTTTTTAATAAAAAAATTCTTATTTCTTTTGTGTCAGGAGGAACACCAGGGAATAAAATTATTTTGAAAAGAGGCTAGGTGAAGTACAATTCATATCCCCCCAAAAAATGGGCAATAAGTAATTGTATCTGAATAAACTTTCATATCTAGTTGTTTGAGTAGTTACTTAAGCCTTTCTTAAAATGATTATTATTCAGGGGAAATTATTCAGTTGGGATTATCCTTACTTTTTATAACACTTTTCTTTCCTGGTATGTGGCTTTTAGCCAGTCCTCTGATTCTTAGAATGCTCCAAAAAAAAGATGAATTAAGGAAAAGGAAAGAAATTCAAATAAGTCAATGGGGCTGCTTGGCAGTAGTGAACATAAAACATGTGATTAGGAAGAGGATAAAATGAACTAAAATCATGGCAACTGCTTTTTTCAATAGTACTTGCTATTTCTATCCTCCATTTCCATGGAAGAAGGCAAACTAAAATGGTATGATAAAAATAGCTAATATTCATCAAACTAAGCATATGATATACCAGGGCCAGTTTTAAGTGCTTTTATGTATTAACTCATAATCTTCACAACAACCCTGTAAGGAAGGTACCCTGAAAGAGTCCATTGTTAAATTTTCAGGAATCTTGTGAGCCTATTAGCAGCTTGAAATCATCCATTGTGGGAATATTGATACCTTGGAAATCGACATATATTACAAATCAGGGCTTTTGAGGGGAGAGTGAGTTTTTAAATATTTTCTAGAGTACTACTGCTATTGTCCTTCTTTCACAGCTGGGAAAACTGGGCCCAAAAAAATGTTAGGTAAATTTTCCATGGTCATGCAAATAGTAGTTGCGCCACTTGGGAGCCCAAATTTTAACCATTGTACCAAACTGCTTATGATATGACTAAAATGCATTGGTTGGATTTACAAAGCCTAGGGCTCTAATTTGGAATCTTCTATGATCCACTGTTTAAGCTGTCTTGAGTCTCAAGACATTTTCTAATAGAGATGTTACAATCTAAGAATGTTTCACATTTATCTCGGCTGTATCATAAATGAAACAGATTATGTGAAAATGCAAAATAGTCCTTGATTATCCCCTCCCTTCCTCCCTCCCTCCCTCCCTTCCTTCCTCCCTCCCTCCTTTCTTCCTTCCAAAGTTTATGTCTTTGCAATTGGAGTAGAATGTTTGTAAATCTCTTAGGACTTTTGGCAGCATTTAAGGAGGACCACAGAGAATTTTCTCACTAATGCTCCTGTACTGCTTTCCTCATTATCTTAGAAAGCAGAACAGCTGTGCTGACAGTGGGTCTCATCATCATCATTAATAAATATTTATTGAATATGCCCTTTGTGCTGAGCTCTGAGGACACAAAGAGGTAGAAGATATGGTCCTAGAGCTTGTCCAACAGGTGGCTCAAGTAACAAGTAGAAATTGTTAAAAAGAGAGAAGAGAGTAACCACAGTGGGTGGGTCAGCTGGAAAACCCTTTTGGGGGGAGGAAATAGCACCTGGGCTAAAGGAAGCGTCAAAGGGAACATGGGTATTATAGGCAGGAAGAATGGTTTGAAGGAAGGCACTGGGAAGATTACATTTGCGTGTGGAATAATAAGTGGTACCATTTGGCCTAAGGAAAGGTTCGGTAATAGATGATGAGGCTGGAAAGGATGGATTAATCCTTAAACATGGATTCCCTGTTTAAGGAAGGGCCTTTGAGCTTGACTAAGGAGGCTGGACTTCATTTTTTGAACAATGAGGAATCACCCAAGGTTCTTAAGCATACAAAAGATGGGTAAAGTAGTGCCACGAATAAGATTAAAGTTAGCCAGGTGTGTAGAATCAACTGGTGGAGAAAATTACTGGAAACAGAGATAACAGTAAAACAATAATCTATTGCGAAAGCTTTTTCAACAAGAAAAATCCTATGGAATAATTCGAATTGTAAGCAAGATACTACTAGAATTATAGACTGTGATTACAAGGGTACAAAAACATATACAATAGGAAAGACTAGGAAGAATGGTAACTTAATTCTAAGAGGTTGGGTCCAGCTGGTGGAATTATGGGTGTTTTATTTTTTTTAATCAAATTTTTGTTAATGTGATCATAGTTTGTCATTACAAAAGCTGCACTAAATTAAAAAAATTGAAAGAAAAAGAGGTGCTTGAAAAGGATAGTAATTTTAGATGAAATGATGACTTATGCTTTAGACTTAGTAAGAGAAAGGGAAACCACTCCGATGGCTTTGGGGCAGCTGGACATACGGGATAGAAGTTTTGGGGAGCGGTCAACACTTGACACTGTTTTGTGAGCCATAGATGCTTCTGGCTACATCTCTAGCAACAGCTGTCTCTTCACCAGAGCCCTAACTGAGAGCCATGATGGTTTCAGATTTTATAAGAACACCCTGGTCTCTGGGCTCTGTTAATTCTGCTTCATCCCTTGTCTCCCCCAGTTTAGGGGTAATAGTGACTTCTTACTGTTGCTACTCTCAATTCATTATTTGACTTCTCAGCTCTTCCATTACCTGGGTACCAATTTCCTGAATTAAATTCCTTGGTTTTCCTAGTTGGACCCTGACTGATACAATTCACTATGTACCTAAGTATGTGTATATTGGGTCATGATATATAATACATTTCATACTGAGAGTAGTTGTTAAAACAGTTGGAAAGCCACAGTCTAGAAAAATAAATTTGACAGCATGCCCGGTAGTGCCGGGTTTATTTCTACAGTTGGGTTTTGATGGCTATTACTGATCTGAAGAACATGAACTAGGAGACTTTTTTTTTTCTTTTAAAAAGGGAAACAATGTAGTATAGTAGAAGGTATCCTGACTGGGAGTGAGGAGACCAAGATTCTAATCTTTGTGGGTGGCCATGAGCAGGCCATTCAATCATGTGTTCTAGTATATTATGCTTACTTTGTGCATGGAACCAGGGGTTCTGAGATTGGTATGTATTTTTTAAACCAGGGACTACTGTAAGAAGTTATAGTGTTAGCATTAGAAGTCAGACATTGGTATATAGTTTGTGACAGCTCATGTGACCAGTGATATTAGCGTTTGTAGGCTGTTTGAAAGATTAGTCATTATTTATATATATATATTTTTTATTTTATTTATTTATGGCTGTGTTGGGTCTTCGTTTCTGTGCGAGGGCTTTCTCTAGTTGCGGCAAGTGGGGGGCCACTCTTCATCGCGGTGCGCGGGCCTCTCGCTATCGCGGCCTCTCTTGTTGCGGAGCACAGGCTCCAGACGCGCAGGCTCAGTAATTGTGGCTCACGGGCCTAGTTGCTCTGCGGCATGTGGGATCCTCCCAGACCAGGGCTCGAACCCGTGTCCCCTGCATTGGCAGGCAGATTCTCAACCACTGCGCCACCAGGGAAGCCCCAAGATTAGTCATTATTTATCGAATGATTAACATTAATGAATTGTTGATTAATTAATATTTAATTAATATTAAATAATGGTTAATTATTAATGATTATCTAGATCATTAAATTATGTTCACTCTATTTATTTTCCTCAGTTGATGAGTAATTATTATGTTAGTATTCGAAATAATAGCTCAGCCTTCTGGTCTCAAGTTCTTAGGAAAATAATCAGCATTGATAGGGGCTGTGGACCTGCAGAATATTAGGTAATGGTGGTTACAGTCATTATTGTCAGTAAATAAATCACAGCATAAAATGAGGTGTCACTTAAAGGTAAAAGCCCCTGATAGATATATTTTTTAAGTAGTTCGACAAAATATAGGAAAAGTGTGAAGTGTCAGCTTCTTTAACAGTCAGACATATCCCCAAACCCTAAGTCCTAAGTATTAAACAGACAAAAAATGTTATATGTTATGATGTTTTTTTATCAGCAAATCCCTTATTTTCTCCCATATTTAAGGAAAGTCTATTACCAAAAGGCCACTAATAGTCTTCAAAATATTAAAATTCCAGCAGACATCACAATGTCTCTGATAAGATAAGCAAATGAATATGCACGACCCCAGACCAAATGTGAGTGTTCCCTTTATGTCCAACCCTCACTGAAATCACTGACTGTTCATCTGAGTTTATCTGAAGGGAAGATAAAAGCTTCCTGCCCAGCATTAAACCTTGTCCCATGCAAAATCCAGATGCTTACAACCCTTTCACTAAACTTTTTATACTTGTTTTATATATTCATCACTTTCTGGCTGGTAATATCATTGAAAACTAAAATAAAGCCATATTGTTGTGGGATCTATTTTATCCCTACCTGTGGAGAGATCAACTTTTTTTTCCCCCTCAAAGCAGATTATTTATCTCAAATTCTTTAAAGAGTCATCTAAGGTAATTTTAGTGGTTATTTCTGTTTTTATATGTTACTGGCTTATTTTCTACTCCTGTCTTGAATTTATATAGAACTTCAAATATAGGAAAGTGACTGAAATAAGAAAACAGAAGATTGTGCTTTTGTGTACTGAATTTGAAGTAAGAATCTGGTGGGTGACATAATGCAGGTCAAGCTGGAAAACGGTTGCACACAAATAAAAGGCAGTGAATGGTAACTGAAAAGATAAGGCCTGTAGCAGCTGAAGGTGGTCTAAAAGTAAAAGGCTGCAATAAAATCTAATAAAACAGCATGTGAGATGGATATTCTGCTACCGTGGCATTTGGTTGAGGGGCTTGGAGATGAGATACAGTGTCACATTGGTACAGAAGCACATTATCACTCAGAGAAACACAGTACGCATCAAAGGCAAGTAAGGACAAAGGCCTGCCAAACAAAAGTTAAAATATTTGAACAATTTATGACAATAACAAATTTTTAGACCATGATTTCATGTTCTGATTCCTAATGTACAACTGCCCAGAGATGTGTCAAAGCCTCAAAGACATGCTGATGACAACATTTATAAAATCCTTTCTTGTCGAGTCAACAATATATAATGGAGTATTATTGAGAAAATCCTTCAGAATGAAATTATCCTGCCTTTGGGCAGTTAGGATGCATTTGAATTATGTAGAGAAATATTGAGTTCTATCAAGTTTTTTTAAGGACAGACATGTTTGGACATACGAAATGAACACACTTAGTTTTATAAAAGTTATGAGAAAGATTAATTTCTTACCAGAAAAGTATTCTAGGTCATTGATGCTGCTGACGCCTCTATATCAGTAATTCTTATCCCCTTTGAGAAAGATCCCTTTGAGAATCTGATGAAATGTATGGACTCTCTCCGTAGAAAGTGCACATTAGCATGAGCACGAAATTTTGAACACAGTTTTCAAGGGATTCTCAAATGCTCTGAAGATCATTTATATTCCACCCTCCCCCTGCCCCATAATGGGTTAGAACTTTGCATTTATGACAAATTATTGGGCAGTTTTTACATGAGCAATGTAGATCAGTCTAAGTCTGGAGTTTTATCAAGTTGGGTTAAAAATTCTGACTTCATCATTTAGTCATCTCCAAGTTGTCTGATCACATTCTTCTTGCAGTTAAAAAAGGGGGAAAAAAACCAACAGATAGAGCATGAGTTATGTATATTTATTCATAATACACGTGTTCAGTATTAATATATCAAGTGCACTAAAAAACACACAAAATAGAAGCTATAACAGAATGAGAGTGAAATGATAGAAAAAATTTAAATATCTTGCTAATCATGATTCTGTCATAGAGTCACTAGCTAATATCTCAAGGCAAAATACAGGCTTAGGTCAGAATTCATCATTATTGATGGTTAACATATATCTAAATTTCAAGTAGTCTTGTATAACTGTGAATGTTTTGACCTATTTCTTGTCAGATCTACCTAGACCATCACCGCTTTCACTTCTCAGTGTGGCTGGCAAAGAACTCTTAGAGGTTAAAGTGGCAGATTTGATCCTTGCATTGTCGGATTTATCTCAGTCTTCAATTTCTTTGAAGGAATCTTTTAAAGCCACTTGTTCTTCAAATATGAGGGCTGACTGGTTAAAACCAAATAACATAATCTGTGGAAACTGTAAACTTCAGGCAATATCAAGGCCTTGAAAGCGAAAGAACCAGAGGGGGGCGCCACCGTCGCCCTCTGCCTGTGGCCCTTCTCTTCTGTTAAGTATCCTCAGATAAAATATTTGGTATGTGACCAGTTTACTTGGGACCATGTAAAGGTGCTAGGGTAAATGAGTATAATAAACATTTACAAAGCTCTTTTTTTCTTTTTTGGTCATTACATTTTTTTAATCATTAAAGGAAAAAGATCATTAAAAGAAATCATTAAAGGAAAAAGAAATAAAATTTCTAACGTTCTTCCCAAATCACAATGAATCGCCTTGCTCACTCCACTTGGGAGAGGCCTGCCTTAGGCAAATTACTTACTGCCTCTCAGTTTCTTCATCTGTAAAATAGGGATAATACCACATATCTCATAGGTTTAAATGGATTAAATGGCATATGTAAAAGTATCTACATCAGCAGATACTAGCGTATGATTTAAGGAGAAATAAAAGGGAGCTGCTATTATGATTATTACTACTCTATTTCACAATTGCCACGTACTCATGTTATTCCTAGCCTAATTTAAAAACCAAACACAACTTCCTCTCAATGCTCTTTATATGATAGCAAGAGCTGTAGCTTCTCCTCACCTTCCACCTACCCCCTCCCCCCCAAAACAAAACAAAACAAAACAAACACCAAAAATGTATCAGCCTTTTCAGCTTAGAAAAATAACATAAAGATTCTGAACACTTAGTAATCTTGTTCAGTAGCATAATTACCAATAGCTAAGAACTTAGCTAATTACCTGCAAAATTCTAGATGTTAGATCATTTTAATATATATCTCTCATTCTTTCATTCAACAACAAAAAAATTTTTTAAACAACATACCACATGCTAGGCATCCAGCTAATTGCTGAGGTTTCAAAGATGAACTGAACTTGCTCTACTACACCCTCCAGGCACTAACCATCTAGTGGAGGATACCAAACAAATAATTGCATCAAAGTAACAAGTGCTACTATGGTACACAGGGATTGCTAAAGGAGCAGAGGAGGACTAGTGGTTTCCTTTGCCTGGGGAGGGCAGAGAGGGCAAGGAAGACCACTGGAAGGTACTTGGGCTATAAGCTGAGTTTTGGAGGATGTGGGTTGGGAACTTGCATTTCATTGAGAGGGAAGTAATGTATCCAATATGGCCCTTTAGGAGCCAGCAGGTAAACCAGTTTACTGAGCTCAAGCATTTCGGGCAGATCGATAAGGCTGGCAGAGAGCTGTCGATGCACAGCCTTGGCTGATATGCTAAGAGGTCTGAAATTTATCATAGAATGGATTGGGAATAGACAGAGGCTTTTAACCTAGAGAATGATATGATTCCAAAGAGAAGTGGGGTGGTGTTTTGGAGGACTGGCTGTGGAGAAACTAAATTTATTGACTGATGATTAGAAAAAAGGAGAGAGAGGAGTGTTTATTTCAGTAATAAATCGACTTGCTAATTCTAAACTCTTCACTAAATTAAATGTCGGTTGATTCACTTTGTCAAAGTTTAGTTCCCATTACCGTAGATCAAGTCCTCATTCCTTAAATGGTCTTACTTGCTCCTGTTTGAAGCTAGGCCACATTTCAGCCAGCATGGACAGTTTGCCGAGTGAAACTAGAAGTCTCCTGGCTTTGTGCATGGAATTTGGGGGGGGAGGGTGGATATTGTAGCTAGATGTCAATTTTCAAACCCCAAATCTACTCTATACAAGACGTCAACCACGGCCGACTTACATAACAAGTGAACGCGGCCATACAGACATGAAAAAGTGACTTCTCTCCCTTAATGCCAAACTAGAAAGAGAAAAGCAAGTTCAGAGAACACATTATGACTCATCAAAGTCCAAAAGGAAAAGCTTCATGTGAACCTAGCATCCTGTGCAGCTTCCTGGAGTCCTTCTAGCCTCCAACCCTATTTGCTTTTGTGTGATTTTCTGCAAAACAAAAGAATCCTATCATTTATTTTCCTCCTTAATAGCTATTGTTAAATTTTGCTTTCGTTCGGAGATGAAACTCACACTATATGTTCTACAATCTTCTTTTTGTACTGAGTGAATGGCGCTGCCTTTTCATTTCTCCTGAACGTAGGCTTTATTTTATAAAATTCCTACTTGCTGTGGTGCAAGCTACAAACAAGATGATTCTTCAGAGGAAAGACCTGAAGGGAGAAGGTGGTGCTTTCTTAGACCAATGTGAAGGGAAAGGGAGATGTAATATCTATATTTAATCTCTGCTCCCAGGGAAGGATTTTATTTTTCCATACCCACAGTTGTGCATATAATGCATGGATACCAATCCCTCCAAGTACTGCATCAAAATTTTATATGAACTGAAGAATATACACATGTAACAAAGGGAGTGTTTTCTTCTTTACTTTCCATCTGACAAAATGCCAGAAGGAGTGGCTAGTCTCTTCCTCTATTGTCTCACTAAGATGATTGTTCTCTTTTTGAAATTTGGCATGGCAGGTGAAGGTGGAATCTTAAAGGGATAAAGGGCATTTATTCACAAGGGAATAAAGATGAAGTCATCAGTTTCTGAAAATTGGCATGTGAGGTTGGCATGCCAGGGAAACAGATTAACACCCCCCCCCCTCGCCCAAATTAAAACCTTATATTACCTAAGGCATTAAGCATCACCATTAGTTAAAGCCCTTTTATAGACAACTAGGTTATCTGGCTATATTATTAGTTGTAATTTATTAGGCAGCTGGAAGTTATACTTTTTACTACATTACTAATTTTGTTTAAGATTTCTCACCTAATTAATAGCTATACTGGCATATCCTCAGGCAGAAAAACAAGTTATTACAATAGATTCTTCAGGGCATACTATATTCTACTTCTTTTAGATGTGTTATCTTTTGTGGTCTTGAGGTTCACTTTGGGATAGACAGAAAATTATGAAACTCAGGTTAACAAGCAAGTAGCAAAGCCTTAGAAAACTGCAGGGTGCATGATCCTTGACACTCCCAGCCACCTGAAAATGGTGCCCTTGCAGACTCTTCTTCCACCAGCAACGGACCAGCAACATAAACAATTCTTGCCACTTAATGACCACATGCAGCACGTTGCAGCAGTGTTCTTTCCACAGCTTCTTGTCTTCAGTGTATCCAGTGCATAGTTTTTTAAGCATCCTAGAACTGTATTTCAGACCCAGTTGCTCAAATAGAGGCAATTTTGCAACAGTAAAATGGTGTTAAAATAGGATTTTACTCTAGGGGGGCAAACTCCTCAACCAAATAGCCACAGTGCGCTTTGCATGACTAATTTAAGCCATTATGTTACAAAATAAGGAATAAATCATACTTTTCATAACACTACCATATAGGAGCAGTTTTAATTTTAAGAGTCAAGCACCTACATTCATCTGAGGCTAAAATAATAGGCCGCTGATTTAAAATCTCCTAACATTCTTTCACACTTCGTAAAACTAAAAATAAAATTGTCTCAGCAAACACTGACCTATTCGTCCAGCCAAAGTACTGTATTTCAAGAAAAATGGGAACAAGAGGTCTCAAAACCGCCAAGTGCCAGCAGTTGGCTGTCTGTAGCCTTAACTGGTCTTAAATGTGGGGTGGAGGCGAAGAGACTTCGGACAGGAGAGAAAAAGAGATTTATTACCCTTCTTAAATCAAAAGCAGATTCCATGCTTCAACTGCCCCCTGACCCTCCCTCCCCGCCCCCACGAGGTTGTTTCCCCCTATTTTTTGTATATATTTTACACGAAGATGACAGGTGAGGTAAGGTTAAAGTGCTGTGTCTGATCCACAAGGGGTTAGGGCGGGTTTATTTATTTATAAGGCGTTCAGCCTCCCAGCTGTTTTTCCCTCGTTGGCATTTGGAAGCTTGCAGTCCTTTAGAAAAGAGACAGATTTGGCAGGAATGTTCTTTGTGCCCGCCTTCCTTTTTACGGGGGGAGAAAGGGAGATTTATAATTACAGCCTTGGGGGGTGGGGCGGGGTAGGGGAGAAAAAGTTTCGGGCAGCACGTCGATGCCTGTTTTTTCTCATGCTCAACGCTGTGCCACAAACAGCTTTGGTGCCACTCGGAGCCCTCCCCTCGTCCCCTCCCTTTCCCTCTGCAGGCTCGCTCTGGCAGGCGGAGGCGCAGTTAAATTCCAGCACCTTCTTCACATAACCCCAAACTACTACGCGCTATTACTACGGCTGCCCTCTCTTTCGCTTTGCCTCCTCCGCTTCCCAGCCTCCCGAGAGGAGCCCGGCGGCGGCCCTGGAAGACCGCCGGGAAGGGATAACGGGCGCCCAACTCCATCAGGTCTCCGGGCTTTCTGCGTCCTGCGCAGTTTCTCCGTTCCACGCACAAACACGGCCAGAGAGCCGGCGCCTTGCAGACACACACGGATCCACGCATACAGTAGAGCTGTCTTGATCCACATTCTTGCACACCGCCCCCTCCTCCCCTCCGAGCTTCGGGAGTCGCTGAGCGGGGCGAGTGACATGCGCGTCCCGCCAACCCGCGCCCAGGCGGGCAGGGAAGAGCGGCGCACGGGGCCAACTGCGGCGCTTCTTCCGGCGCCCGTGGAGGCGGTGAGGGTGGGACGCGGGGCGGAGCCGGAGTTTAGGAAGAGGAGGGGATGGCTGTCATCAATGAAGTCATATTCATAATCTAGTCCTCTCTCCCTCTGTTTCTGTACTCTGGGTGACTCACAGAGGGAAGAGATTCAGCCAGCACACTCCTCGCGAACAAGGTAAATATAACTTACAACTCCTTTCTCCTCTTTCCCCTCCCTCCGGCCTCCGGGCCGCAGCCGCGGCACAAACCCCTCCGGCACCGCGCCGCCTTCGCCGGGGATTATTCATTATTATCCTAATTATTATTTATTGTGCATGCACGGAGACCAAAACAAACAGGCGGGCCAATCGCTACAACAAAAAAAGCCCGCCTCCTCCCTGCCGGCCTCAGGTGGAATGATCTAACAGCAGCTCCCGCGAGGCGGTGGGAGAAACCGGAAAGTTTCAACAGAACCTTGCTGTTCTAATAATAACAGTAATAATGACTACTTCAAGGAGGCAAGGGGAGGAACATCCCAACAAACCACAGCCTTGACCCTAGGTAGGCAGTCAGCGATGCGCTGCCAACTCCAGGTTGCAACACACACACACTCGGCAAGGTTGCAATCCCCCCATTCCTATAAAAGCTAGGGTGGTGGGGGGTTGGCAGGAGGACCGGGAAGGAGGATGGAAACGCGACAGTTCTTCCAGAGCAGTCTTCCCCGGAAGAGTTGGAAGGCGAGCGGGAGAGGAGGGCGAGGAGCCCGGGCTGGCGGCGGGGCGCCAACGAACGCGGCTGCCACCCGCTTCCCGGGGACTTGTTTAAAGGGCTCCGGCTGCGGAGACGCAAGCGGATCGCGGCGGGAGAAGCCGAAGCTGGCGCTCCGAAGCGGCGGCAGCCAACGCCGCGGGGCCGGTGCGTGCGGCGTCGGAGGTGTCACCTCCACTTCGCGCGTTCCCTCGGGCGGGGATGGGGGCGCTGACCGGTAGGCAGGCCTTTAGGCAAAGGGGCTGCCGGGCGGGGGGCTGCTGCGCCCGGGGCACTGCGGACGTCCCTGCCCCTGGTACCTGGTGGCCGCGCGGGCTCGGGTGTTGAAGTTCGGGGTGTCCGGCCCGGGCCGCACTGCTGGGAGGGAGGGAGGAGGTCCCGAAGAAGGAGGTCGGAGGTGCTTGCCGGGCTCAGTTACCCTGCCCTCCCCCTTCCCGGGTTTGTTTTCTTTTGCTTTGCGTCTTCCCCTAGCTCGAGCTGCGGAAACCGCGGGCGTGGGTCGCCCGCGATCATCCGGGTGCTAGGGGAGCCACCGTGGCTGCGGGCCGGGGAGGCCATGATCCGGATAATCCTCTCTGCCTGACTGTCACAAACAGGACCCGCGCGCACCCGGGCAGTGGCCGTGGCGTTCGCCGGAGAAGGGGAAGGGCTGCGGGGGGGAGGGAATGGGGAGGCTGGCGAGGGCGGGAGGCGGGGTGACCGGGAGGGAGCCTCCCCCCAACGATGACACGCACCCCTTCCTTCTCACTCCTTGCTTTCGAGTTTGCTTTATTCCCATCCCAACCTGGTTTACTTCTTCCTCTCCTTCCCCCCTCCATCTAGCCGTCTTCCCTTCCCCCGTTTGTTTTGCAAAACACGGCCATGCCATCTGCAAAGGTGTCGCGATGCACTTCCCCAAATAACCAGTCCGGCGCGCCAGCCCCTAGTCGCCCTCCGTTTGCGGGCGCACACCGAGGCCTCGCAGCCTGGGCGCAGTTGCACCGCGCGGGGCGGGGCGCAGCGGTGCGGGCTCCGGGGGGACACCCGCTCCCGGGTCCCGGCGCTCGGCCGGTTTCCGGTACACGCGGGGAAATCGCCTCCCGCCAGTGTCTGCGCGCTCGCCCCCGCCTCCGCCGCCTGGATTGCATTATTATTTTTATCCGGGTTGCAGTTTGCAGCGGATCCTGGTGAGCACGGGGCTGGCCGGACTGCTGGGGGGGTGGAGGTGGGGGGGGGGGCGGAGGGAAGTTGGACGTGGATCAGGCAGAAAAAAAAAAGTTTGGCCGGGAGGTTAAGTAGGGAGGGAGGGTGGGAGGGGGCGGCGAGCTCCCGCAGCTCGCGTCTCGGCGCCCTCGGGGCCGGCGCGAGTGTGGCTGCGCGGGAGTGTGAGTGCGTGAGTGCGCGCCGGGGCCGGTGCGTCGCGAGCAGCGGCGCGGGCAGCCGGTCCTGCCCGCGCCCTGCCCGCGCCCTGCCCGGGAGCCGGGGGAGGACAAGGCGAGATTTGGTGGCGGGGGCTGGGGTGGGGTGGGGGCGGTGGCGTGTGCGTGTGGCTGGCTGTGAGTGTGAGTGTGCGCGCGCGAGCGGCAGAGAATCAGGAAGTCACAGCAGCGAAGCGCACACAGACATGTTTGATCGCCGTGACATGACGCGCGCGAGGGAGGAAGCGGCAGCGGCGGCCGGGGCCGGGCCGCGGACTCTGGCGCCGGCCTAGGGCTCGGGCGGGGAAGACCCGCTCCGGGCCGCCGGCCGCGCTGCCACTGCAGGCTCGGCGAGCCCCGCGCCTCTTTTTGTTCCGTGTCCCCCAGGTAAGGATTCTGCGCCGCCGCCGCCCGCCCTGTGCAGAGCTTTCCAGCTCTTTCCCTGCCGGCCCCCTCCGGTCTCCCGGCTCGCCGTGCCTGCAAAGTCAGGCAGGCGGGGGAAGCCGGCTCCCGACCCTCCGGTCGATCGCGTGGAAAACTTTCCAGCGGGAGGCACCGCGAGGGGAAGAAGAAGGCCTTGCTGGTTGCTGTCCCTTGTCAGTTCTTCTCCGGGTCTGGGGAGTGGAGTCGCTGCGCCTTGGGGCCATTGCACATGCAAACTTCGGGCCTAAACGTGCCTCCAACTCTCGCAGTGTTTACTCCAACAATAAAATAAATATTCAGAGTCGTCCACTTGGTCCTGCCAGGCGTTTGGATTTTTTAAGAGCAGGAGGCAGGCTGGGGAGTCGAGGGAAGTGGGGCTGTTGTACCGAATCCATTCCTTCTTTAATGTCTGCAGCGGGTGTTATGTAACTTTAGTAGCACATGGGTGCAAAGCCCATACTGGGCTTCCCCCCTCCTTTGTTTATATAACTTTTTGGAGAGTTTTGCAAGGTTGTCCCTTTTCTTTCTTTCTCTCTTTTCTCCTCCTTAACCTGACGGAGGTTGGTGCTTTTGAAAAAGCAAAGCGACCCGGGTCGGTATTTTACGGAGAGGTGTCATCCTTATCTCCTGGTTATCGGGTAGGCTGTGCTCCTAACTATGTGTGATGTTAGAGCATAAGGAAGACATTAAGGATACACGTTTGTCTACCGCACTGAGTGGTTATTTTTAACGTCTATGCGTTACCAATAGCAGAGTTCAAATTTAAACTTCCATTTCAAAGGACTTTTTAATTTACACCTGGCTGTTGGAAGAGAATGCTTGTAGGAACAGAAAGATTGTTGCTTGAGTACTGAGTGGAAGAAAATTCCTGTCTAACCATGTAAGTAAGACTCAGAAACCTCTGAGAGCTGTACTGAGATAAAAGCCATGCCCAGTGTTATATGTGCGTGTAGACTTATATGTGCACATTCAAATGTTTCAGTGATATTTTCCACCAGTTTTTTGGGGGACCACTACCCCAGACTTGTTCGCCTACACTAGACTTGCTAGGCTTCTAGCCTACTTCTAGCTCACTGGTGAAGTGTGAAGAGGTGTGGCAGGTTTGAATCCAAGTTGGTGCATTGTTATGCAAATAGAACACACTTTCTCTTTTAGGAATCTAATTGCCCTTTTATTCTCCTGGACTTTTTTTTTTAAGCTCCCTGACAACTGGAATGTTTGCTGCTGGAAAGAGGGGATTTGGAGATGCCTATTAGGTACAAAAGATATTTATGGATGTGACCTGAAATAAAAAACCAAACCTGTAGACAGCCGCCCCTCTACCTTGTTGGGGGCATTAAAGAGAGAAGCCATATTGTTGAAGAACACTGTAAAATAAATCAGGAGTTTGGGGTATCAGAACCCTTGAAGAATTGGCAGAGGTGAGGGGGTGCTTCCTTACATGCAGCTTTTCTCTCCTGAGTGACATCAGTTACATCCCAGCTCGGGGACTGGCTGCCCTGTGGGGTTTCACAGAAAATATTCACCGCCAGCGTGTGTTCAAAGCAGCCTTAGATCTTTTCTTTTGTTCGTTTTTTTTAAAGTGGTTTTTGAGCATTTCTCGTCAAGTTTCTTAAAAAGTGCTTTGACCAACACCTGAGGCTTGGAATTGACCAAAAAAAAAAAAGTGCCTCTGCACTTGTCATATTGTTAATGTTTGGATTCTGTTTAAAATATTTCTGACACTATAAGCAGAAAGTACCACTTTGGCGAAGAAATAATTATTGAAACCTTTTTTCTTTGATTAAGTTTAAGATAAGTTATTTTACAGGCGAGCGTGAAAGCACACATACCATGCTTTTCTAGGAGATCATCGTGATACCCCTTATATTCCGGTAATATTTTGACATTTCAGTTTGAGGGCTTATTATGTATTGGAACAAGACCATAAAAGAGAAGACTTTCATATATTATAAAAGTGGTGCCATCCTCTAGTGTTTTCATGTTGGCTTTTTTTTCCCTTTAGCAGTCTTCCTTTGTAAACAAGGCCTTTGTCAAACTCTCCTAGGTCAGCAGCTTTTCGATACTCCAGAGAAATAATAAATCACTATTTATGACATCTTGACATGGTGCCATGAGAACAACTGAACTGTCACAAATATAATGCTAAAGAGTGTTTCCCAGCACTAGCATACTGAGGCTGGGTTGATCAGACCTGATTTAGCCACCAGAAGTTTTGATTCACACTGTTTCTGGTCAAGATGATTTTAAGGGAAGTCATGGACAATTTGTTGCTGACCATGAGTGGCCTTAGAAAACTCTACGTAAATGAGTCACATTTTTCTTCTGCAGTATTTCTGGTGAACAGATGAGAAAATTTCCCTGATGTGAAAAGCCGTTTTGGGGAGCTGCTTCTGATTTTTTTTTTGTCACTTTTTTCTATAAAGGAATGATCATCTCAGTTGCTCCTTTTTCTTACATGTGTCCTGTAGTTTGTTTTTGAACAATAGAGGATGCTGAATTTTCTGTCATCTTTGGAAGCATTTGTTTATGGAACTTTAATCTCTAGCCAGTTAATAAAGTCATGGATCATTCTATAAGTAGTTGGGAATAGAAAATACAGGTGGTGGTAGGTTATTTGGTAGAGTATTTAGGAAGCCCTGGGGTGTTTATTTTTTCTACATAGAAAATCATGACTATATTTTCCAGGGAATATAGGACTCTAAAACTTAGTTCTGCCAGAGTCATTATGAAACATAGCATATTTATTTGCCTAAGATATTTATCACCAAGTTAAATGGGATCCTGCAACCTGGGTTTGGAAAACTTTACAAGTTTATTACTGTTTATTATTACTTTTTCCCCTCATATTAATATAGCACTTTTTTTGAAAGTGTTTTAGATATATTAGAGATTTTAAAGATACAGTCAGAGATACTTGAATAATTATACTTTAGCAAAACATATAACACAGCTGATGAAATTCAGGAGCTAAATAGTTGAATCTTTTGACTGTTGGATATAAACATTATTTAATTTTAATTATGAGAGAATAAGTAAATAATTCACTCATTTGGAATGATGCTTTAGATATGAAATACAGGATTTTTGACTGAAATATTTACATAAGTGGTGCCTTTCTGGACTTCATGATACATTATTATGTAACTGAAGCCGACTATGAATTGTAATGTTTTATTAGATATAAGACTTTCAGAACATTCAGTTACCATCAAGGAATATGCCTGTATAATTTTATATTTTTGAAAAGATAACAGTATTCTATGTAATTTTAGGTGGTGTATAAGCATCAGTCTTCGTTTTTTTTTTTTTTATTTTTGAATTTTATTTTATTTATATTTTTATACAGCAGATTCTTATTAGTCATCCATTTTATACACATCAGTGTATACATGTCAATCCCAATCTTCCAATTCATCACACCACCACCATCCCCCACCGCTTTCCCCCCTTGGTGTCCATACGTTTGTTCTCTACATCTGTGTCTCAATTTCTGCCCTGCAAACCGGTTCATCTGTACCATTTTTCTAGGTTCCACATACATTAAGCATCAGTCTTCTGCCAATATATCATCTACCTCTCTGCAAGCACTAATATTTAGAAACTTTTTAGAAACTGAACCTAATTGAAATATGGGCTGACCCTTTTGTAAATGATGAATGGAATTCATAGAAGTTGAATAAATTGAAGTTTAAAACCCATTAAATATAACTCCCCCCCTCTCTCTTTTGTTGTTTGTTTGTTTGTTTAAACTGAATTCAGAATTGTGGAATTAAAGTTACTTAAAAACAGCAAAAAAATCTTGACCAAAAAGCATTGGGATATGTTATCTTAAACAGGTTAACAGAAGTCAAGGGAAGTTCTCTATCAGTTTGTGTTAGGATTGTGTTTTCTTGTTTAGAATGACTGTGTTTCTTTACCTTCTTGAGGTTGTATTGTCCAGTTTTTACCATCCTACTGGGAGTTAGGTCATTGAACTTGGAAATTGAATGTCCGTGAGGAAAGCTGGGCATGTAATAGCTTTGCAAATATTTGCAACTCTTTTGCCGTTTGCTGTTGTGCTGGATTCTTACATGCACTAAAATGCTATTAAGCAAAGTCTATAAATCCGTAAAAAAATGAACGATCTGCAATCGAGAATTTATGTCTTATAAAGAACATGCCTGAACATGTATGAATAGCAAATTGTAAACCGCACAGACCACTTGATACAGGGAGAGATCAGGATGAGCTCTCTTGAGTGCATGGCGTAGATAAAGTCTTCGAGATGGAGGACGATTGTGGCCAGAGGAGGGCAGGGGTGGGGTGGTGGGTGCTGATCATATGAGATCAGGAGAAAGTCCTGAGATCACAGGGCCCGAGCCTAAAGAAACTGTGAGAAGACCAATGTACCAATTTTGACCTGGTTGCCCAGGGCAAGAGGTTCCAGTTGGGAAGAATTTTCAAAAGATAAAAGTTGGAGAAGGTAGAAAGACTTGATTTCCAGGCTAAAGCATGAATGTTTTATCCAACGTGTGTTGGAGGTTTCTCTCAGAAGTTTGGAGCAAGGGAATTCATGAACAAAAAGTATGTTAGATTAATCTAGCAGATTGTGAATTCAAGTCCAGGGTGGGAATTGAAGGCTTTAGAAGGATCCTCGCGATAACATACATTTTTATACGATGGCTCACAAGGTGTTTTCATATGTAATACTTTATTTGCTTCATATCAAAATTGAGGTAGCTGACTACTATTATGCCTGTTTTGTAAAAGAGAACTTGAAATTCAGAGGTCAAACTACGTGGTGATTTATTTTTTTAATGGCAGATTAACACTGTAAATGGCCATTATTCATTTTAATTGCAGTGAACTTGAAGGGTTCATGCCTGAATTTTTGTTGCTGCTGTGAAAGTCGGGGAAAGTGGGGCATCTCACTGGTCTGCTGGGGTTCATTCAGCATATAATGGTCAAGTTTTACTGCTAAGTCAACGTGTGCCATCTCAGCCAGAAAAGTTCTTACAGTATGTATTTCAGACTCTTACGTGTTTAGTGTGTAAATAAAATTATCTTAGCAGACAGAGACGAAAGTGGCTATCATTGATTCTTATCAGCATCCCAAATGAGGTTGCCTTGCAAAGGGGCCTAACAGAACCTAGGAAGGATGGGTGTATGTGTAAATACACACGAATTACATTTCAGGGTGTCACGCTTTGCTACTAGTTTTTGTTGGTTTGTCTGTTTTGGTTTTGACCAATTACCTAGCAGTTTGGGTTCAACTGAATTTAAGAAGTGATAGTTGTCTGTGATTACCTTTGTAACTACCAGTGGACATGGATTTTGGGTTAGAGGGATGCCCTGCCGGAGTGCTTTTTTGTTGAGGAGCTTCTAGTACTTTGGGTTTTCTCGTAAACACCCTGCTTAAAAGAATTTTTCCTTTGTGGAAACATTGGCTGTCCTCACCAAAGAGGTCATGGAATTGCATCACAGGTAGACTCTTCTGAGAAGGCAGCTCACGGTATGTCTAGGGTGATAATGTCAAGAGCCAGGTTCCTGTTGAGGCAGTGCCTGGGGCTCACGGGGCTGTAATTGGCCCCTGAAGTTTGTTTTCTCTCTTTTCCTGCACTGATCTGCCTTGGAGCCCCTGCCGGGTCTGACTCTGGCCAGGGACGGTCCCAAGGCTTTTTATTCCGGTCCCAAGGCTTTTTATTCCAAGTGAGGGCAGCAGCTCGAATCCTAATTCCTTTCCTTGACTCAACGATGCGGAGTTCGCAGAAGCCCAACAAACACAGCACACTTTTCATCCAACCGCTTTTTAAAACAACCTCGACTTTGAATGGTAAACCGCCGGGAATGACAACGAGAAAGATGTTTTCCATGCTTTTCTCGAGTTTCAGGCCAGCCACGTAGAATGTTCACTCTAAGCACAGTGTGGTTTTTATCTGTGGCACAAATCATTCCGTGCACTGTTTAAAGTTGCACGTCTCAGACCAAGAAGCACGAGGGCTTTGGGTACATTTCACCACCTATCCAGACAACCTTGGCCTCTAAAAAAGGAACTTCTGGTAGATTTATTTCTTTTATCTTTCTTGCTGTTCTTACCTACTCTCTACTCCCCCATCAAGAACAGCAGCACTCGTGTTCCAGTTCTAGAGATGTTGCTACTTCTTGTGGGGGAATTCTCAATTCATTTATAGAGAAAGCTACAGAGAAAGCCTTCAGGGTCAGGGGAGACAGTCTGAATCAGCAAACAAACATAAAAAGAACTCTTATCTTAACTATCTCCTGAGCCTTAATCGTTCTCCATAACAGCCAGAAAACTTTAAAACAACAGTTATTCTTAGGGATGTGAACTGGGCCTAACTTTCATTTCTCATATTCCAACTTTGATCTGTACCCCAAAGTCTTTCTGTAAATGCAGCAGAGATAAAGGTCTGCTGGAGAGCCAAGATTACCCCACGCTTCCTTATTACGTTTTGTGAAGAGTTATTTGAGGTGTTATCTAGTGCAGGTGGTTGTGCTTCCCCCTAAACTCTTTCTGTGACTAGAAAACAAAAGTTGCTAGGAAACATTTATTTATTATGTATTTTTACTGCAAGGCCTAGCAGAAATGCCACCTTCTCCACGAAGCCTCCCTTAATTCCCTTTTCTTGCCTCCGCCCTCCAAGCTGTAAGTCCTCTCTCCTGCCCGTGACTACAGTGGACACTCTAGCTATACCCCTTCTGGTCTTGGAGGAACTTGCATGTTCTTTTTTTTTTATTTTATTTTTTCTCACTGCTATTTATGGATAAGTCCTGTTTCCCTGTCAGACTTGCAGAGCCCTGGGTAAGCCCTCTGGTCATTTTTGTACATCCTCCATGGCTTGTGCCCAGGGGAGAGCCAGGACAGTTCGGAATAGATGAGTAAAACAGGTCCTCTGGATCTTTGATTAAACATCACCGACCTCTTAAGTTCATAACATTGTCTCTGCCTCATATTCTCTCGAGGGCTTTTCTTCACTCCTCTGTCCCTTCGTACATTAACATAGGATCACAGCCAAATCCCAGTCCTCACGACATCTCCCATTGTTTCCATCTTTGCTTCTGCATCCTCCGCTTCGTACTCCTGTGCGTCATTGCTCAGCCTGAGTGACAGCTCTCCACACCGGTGGATGGCCTGGCTTGCCTGATGGGGCCGTGACTCGGTATTGGGCCGGGAGTCAAGAGATAAAAAGCTCTACTTACAGATGTGACTTTGGGCAAGCTCTGTGGTCCCTTCCTGCCCTCCTCTTTTAAATGGGGACGTGACCAAATGTGTCCTCAAGTCAAGTACCTGAAATGATTCCGAAGCACATGGGGTTGTGTTTAAGTCTTACTGCAAGTGTGGGGATCTTTCAGCTGATTGGAGCGAGACAGGACGGTAGACGTTCTGTCCTGGTTGTCATGGTTGGACTGGTGACCCTTAAAATTCCATGAAGTTGAACTCCTTTTAATATGCAGATGGGTGTGCTGGGGCTTTCTGCAAAGGGGAGAGGCAGGGAATTCGGGCTGAGGGAGGATGTCTGCAGTGGTTGGAGTTGTGGGAAGTTCCAACGACTTTTATTTTTAAAAAGCACGCACTCCCCGGTTGTAAAGGCAGGGTCAGGACGAAAAAAGACAGGGTGTACTGCTGAAAAATTCTTGGCTAAGAACACAGCAGCCTGGCCCTCGGGGAGTGCTGGTGTGAGGTGGAGGGAAGCGTTGAGGGGAGGAGAGAGGCCTGGCAGTGCCGGGGTACGGGGAGGTCTGTGTGCCTAACCTCCTTACACACAGACACATTTTCTTCCGTATATTGGCCATGTAATTATGGAACAGGCCGTTCTTTTTGGTGACAATGTAAAACTCCCCCGCCCCGCCCCCCAACGCAAAATAAAAATAGATTTTGAGTGTTATCTTGCGGAGAGACCTGGCACTCCTGCCCTCTCAAGGTTACTGGAGCCATCGGCTCTCCCCCGTCCGCCCTGTGCCTGTCCCCACTGTCACCACCCCATCTGCATCACTTAATTGGTGCCTGGAAGAGAAAAGAAAGGGGTTTGGATTCCTAGGGAGACCGGGAGGGTGGGTGAGGGGGAAGCTGAGTTGGCCAATACTGGACTTTCACCCTTAACCACAGGGACTTAGTAATGACCTGCACCTCTGCTGGAGACTCGCACCTCTTTGTAACTTACACCCCCGAATTGCTTTACGCTGTGGGAAAGTTTAATTGTGTCTTGGAGCTGCACCGTGAAGTTGCCACCAGAAATGAAGAGGAAGGAATAGGAGGCCAGGACTGTGGCCTCGTCTCTGAGAGGTGCTCCTCTTTGGTCCGCTTGGGTGATGGTGCCGTGGCGTGAATCCTGGGACAGCCCGGGTCCTGCCCTGGAGGTTCACTGATGAGCGCGCCCGCACATAAGGTTGGAGGAGTTGGGAGATGCTACAAGTCCTGGATAGGCACATGCAGGGAGCCTTGAGATGCTACGATTCCAAGCCCAGAGGAAGCTGAGAAACCCCAGGAAAAAACAACACGCTTTGCCCGGGAACCCCGGGGTTGGTGGCAGCCCTGAGGTGGGCAGAACCCAAGGTCTCTGGGCTCCCAGTCAGAAGCCAGAGGGTCACGTTCAAGTTGTGCGGTAGTCCAGATCCCTTAGCTGTGCGGGATGGGGCAGGTTTGCTCCTTTGTTCAGCTGTGCTGTTTCTCTGAGCTGGCTTCTTGTTTGTTCATCTGTGCTGTTTCACGGACACATTCATTAAGTGCGTGCTCCTAAAGGTTCTCTTCTTACGAAAAAGTTTCCTATATAACACGTTCCTATATTAACATTCTTCTTTATGCCCATATTCTTCCATTTCCTGTCTCATATGTTCTCCCCCTAAGAAATTTTTAGTAGTTTCCTATAACAAAAAATGATGAGTGTTTCTGTGGGACTGCATACAATTAATTACAACATTCTACGAGGCTCCCAGATGAAAGTCATTATATGCACAGAAAGTCGTTGGTATTTTGGGATAATAGATATTAAAATATACAACATGAAAAGTAGGACTACCAGGCTGACTGAGCATTTGTATCTTCATTGTTCAAACTTGTGGTATCTTGCCATCATAGCCATTGAAGCCAATTTCAAGGTAAATCATAACAGGAAGTAAGCAATTTCCTTTTATTCACTAAAAAATAAAGGGGTTTATTAGTTTGCTGATATACATGAAAGAACATTTTAACTTGTAGTACCCCTGAATTGACGTCAGCCCCCTAAATTTAAAATGCTGACTGAACCTGGGTGGGGGTGTGTATATGTGAGGGGGTGGAATGCAAAAAAAAAAAAAAAAAGTTACTTCCGCCTGCTTTGTTAATCACAAAGAATAAATAATAACATTTGGCTCTCTAGTGAATTCAGGCTATAATTTACTGTCCAAGCTTCCCTGTTGTTTTAGAAATCACTTGAACTGTGTTCTCTTCGTCCCATCTTGTATCAGCAAAACAGTTTGAGTGATCCCTTGCTTATAATCATTCCAAAGCAGCCTTTCATCCTTTCCTGTTTTAGCCCTAATTCATTTATCAGATTGGCCAATTCTTGCCTCCACTTTTAAGATTTCTTTGTTTGAACATAGCTCAAACCCTGATTGCTCTCTTAATTTTTTTTTATTTCTTAATAATTGATTCTATTAATAGTTTGCCCTTGCAACCTTGTCTACACTTCATTCAGATCTTTTCTGAGCACTTACTCCATGCTGGTTGGAGGTGCTGGGGATACAGGAGCGAAGAAGAGCAAGACCTCACCCTCATGGCCCTCACATTCTAGAGATTCCTCGAGAGGTGATGGTAGTTAGCTAAGAATGGAAGTAACGTGGGTTTTTTGTTTTTTTCATTTAATTTTCCCTCTAACCTCTCATTTCACTATGGAAAGAGCCCTGCTGTGGGTGACCGGGCCCCTATGGTCTAATTTCTTCCCTGCCACTAATCAGTGGGTAAGCAAGTCCACTTAGGATTCTGTGAGTTCGGCATCAGAAGAGGTTTTGTGTGTACAGGTGTGGGCCCCCAGATGACATAATATATCACCATGACTACCCTGGGATCATTCATCTCCATCAAAATTCAGAAAACAGCTTATTTACTCGTTTTGGCTGATATCCAAGATTCAGTCGTACCCACCCCATGAGGCAGTTCCCCGGTGGGGATGCCAAGAAGTCTTGGCACATGGGTGATGGAATACCGCTTTGCTGGAGAACCGGAATTTTCATACCACGTCTCTGGTGGGCCCCGATCCAGGAGTCATGGTTGATGTCTCTTGTGAGTCTTGGACCCCAGAGAGGCCTGGGATGAACCCCTGCCCTCCAATGTCCACATGGTCTTCAATTAATTACCTGGTGGGAGGACCACATCTTAACCTGCCCTTCTGTTCGTTTCTGCTGGAGTAGGGGTGGCAGGGCCGGGGAGTAATGCTCAGTAAGAGAGGCTGCTTGTTGTGCCAGGCACAGAGCTCTGGTTTTACACGTACCATCGCATTTTAGTCTCAGTGCGTCATTGCATACGCGGCTGTGTGAACCCATATTTGTCTGACTCCCGTTAACCTCTTCTTCTCCCGTGATTAGCGATTCCCTTTCGTTCTCAATTTATGAAATTGTACTTTCTCCCCCTTTTAACTCTCTAGAATTCTGTGAAGTTGGAATGCTTATTGACTTATGCAAGTGGGTCTAGGTTGGGTACTTCTTTAGGAGGTTTATATTTTAATGGCTTTGGGGGGTTAATGACTTGTAAGGTGCCCAAGTAATGGAGAGCATCTGTTGACTTCAGTAATAAATTTTAAGCTTGTTTAGAATTCTCCTTATGTCTTAAATTTGAGTTTCTCCAGTGAGCCTTTTTTTGGATCTTAGATGATTTATATCTTTCCGGGGAATCATTTTAAATAAGTGGTCTTCATAAAGACTAGGGCAGATGGATATATATCACACTCTCTCAAACATCCGGGCTAGACAGGGCAGTTCTGTTTGATGTTTGTTACAGAAATGACACCATCTAATACTAACAACTGTTTTATTCTGATCTTAACATCACGTTTAAAACATTCCTTTCTCTTCTTTCCAACTCAGTATCACTGTACTGACTGGCAGAGTCAGGAGAAGTAGATGTCCACGCCCACAGACCCTGGTGCGATGCCCCACCCAGGGCCTTCGCCAGGGCCGGGACCCTCTCCTGGACCAATTCTTGGGCCCAGTCCAGGACCTGGACCATCCCCAGGTTCCGTCCACAGTATGATGGGGCCAAGTCCTGGGCCTCCAAGTGTCTCACACCCTATGCCGTCGATGGGGTCTGCTGACTTCCCGCAGGAAGGCATGCATCAAATGCATAAGGTAAGAGTTCATTCTCCCATCCAGTCTTGTCTTCTGAGTCATGGATGGCTAATAATCACTGATAACCCCCCTCTCTTTTTTCTACTATTGTTTACAAGAGAATCAAGCTAGGTCTTTCTTTTATCTTGTACATTATTGAAAACATACATTCTAAGGCTCTTTGATTGTTACAGATGTTGCACCAGTCAGGAAGATCTGATCTTGGCTTTTTAAAAAGTGTTAGCTACAATATGCAGCTCTCTCTCCCTCTCTCTCTTTTTTTATTTTTTATTTTTTGGGCCACGCCACGTGGCATGTGGAACTTCCCTGACCAGGGATCAAACCCATGCCCTCTGCATTATTGGAAGCATGGTGTCTTAACCACTGGACCACCAGGGAAGTCCTACAATATGCAGTTCTGACAGATCCTATGAATTGTGGGTTGCAGGTATTTTGGCTTGGCAAATAAGTATATTAGTGAATAAGTCTTGCTTTTTTTCCAACTATGTATGTTAAGTACCGTATATCATCCATGAATGAATGTATTGAAAATTATTCTTCCCTAAAAAGATCCCGTAGGTCCCAAAGAGTAAAAGGAAAATGAGTCCTTTCCTAAAGGATTTTTTTCAAAAAAGCTTTGATTGAAATAAAATAGTTTTTAGGGAATTCCTAAAAATGCACTTTGCTCTCTGTCTGTGAAGTGGCTTTATTCTGGTTTTGGAAGAGGGCTCTGATTTTGCAGAGCTCAGGGCCAGTTGTTTGTTTCTGGATGAAGGTTATAATAATCTTCCATTGATGAGATTCGGGTTGTTGCTGCTGGGATGAGCATAGCGGTATGCCTTGGGCATTACGCCTTTGCAGGAGATGCAAAGAAGAGAGAATGGCCTTTTGAGAAAGCAAACAAGATCCTCTGTGACAATTTGCTTTGAGAGGTAGCGGTAGCCAAAGAAAATCTATGGGACCATTGTGTATTACCTGAAGGTTAGGCCTGAAGAGATGTGTAGAGGTTTTACATCTTTTCCGGGTGACATCACAGGTGGACAGGGCTGGTTTGGAACAGAAAGGTTACCGCAGAAAAGAGCAAGTCTTCCCTTTAATTGTGTAGGACTGGAGGTCAGTTTGGTTTTTTTTGTTTTTGTTTATTTATTTATTTATTTATTTTTGGCTGTGTTGGGTCTTCATTTCTGTGAGGGCTTTCTCTAGTTGCGGCAAGCGGGGGCCACTCTTCATCGCGGTGCGCGGGCCTCTCACTATCGCGGCCTCTCTTGTTGCGGAGCACAGGCTCCAGACGCGCAGGCTCAGTAGTTGTGGCTCACGGGCCCAGTTGCTCCGTGGCATGTGGGATCTTCCCAGATCAGGGCTCAAACCCGTGTCCCCTGCATTAGCAGGCAGATTCTCAACCACTGCGCCACCAGGGAAGCCCTGTTTTTGTTTTTTTTAATTTTTGGCTCCAGTGGGTCTTCGTTGCTGCACACGGGCTGTCTCTAGTTTCGGTGAGCAGGGGCTACTCTTCGTTGCGATGCGCAGGCTTCTCGTCGCGGCGGCTTCTCTTGTTGTGGAGCACAGGCTCTAGGCGCACAGGCTTCAGTAGCTGTGGCACGCGGGCTCAGTAGCTGTGGCTCGCGGGCTCTAGGCACAGGCTCAGTAGTTGTGCACGGGCTTAGTTGCTCCGTGGCACGTGGGATCTTCCCAGACCAGGGCTCGAACTGTGTCCCCTGCATTGGCAGGCGGATTCTTAACCACTGCACCACCAGGGAAGTCCCTGGAGGTCAGTTTTAAGGTAAGGCATTGCAGCCCAGAAGGGAAGATTCATTTTTTGCAAATTTTGTTATTTGATGATTTTCAAATCAGAAAACTAATATATGCTTATTTTGAAAAGTAAAACCATATTGACATAAATAAAAGAAGTGGTTCACCCCCAGTAACAGCTTATTGTATATGCTTTTTATACCTTACTTTTCTCCATCTTCAGTAAAAATACCATCTAAGCACAGGTATGCATATTCAGGTATGATTTAAAAAATGTTTCCTTTTACCATAATAGCATCATATCATCACTGTTAATTACTCTGAAACAACATCTTTTTCATTTAACAACATATCATGGATAGCCCTATAATATCCCCAAGTTCTCTCCCTGCTTTTTTGATTTCTTTTAAACACATTTTTAGCTTGTCAGGTATGTAAAGGAATAAAGTTACTTGTTTTCCATATCACATTCTTTAGGAGACATATTGAACGTATAGACATATCGAAGTCATTAAATCATCTTGTGTTCATATTAATTTGGGAGGTGTATTATAGACCGGATCTGTCACTTGTTAACCTTAGTCCAAGCGGGTTAAATAATATCAGAAGGGTTTAAGGATGTTTCACCTCCAAAATGAAAGATTTGAAGGAAAATATTTAGCTCACCTCTATTATTATTTAAGCATTTAAAAGTTAAACGTATGCATGGGTTAATGTTATGTTTTTGCCCTGGGTTGTTTTTATGTATAAATGTATCTTCTGATCCCTTCTGTTTGTTATCTAGCATCTTCGTCACATTTTCTCCTGTTCTCTGCTCCCATCAAGCTCTTTTTTGTTTTGTTTTGCTCTCATTCTGCAAGTTTTGCATTTTCTCATCCTGCTTTTTCTCAGCCCGCAGTCCCTCAGATAATTCCCTGGGTGAGGACATGGTGAAGTGCCTGGAGTTCACACCTGCTGACCAGATGCCTTCACTTTCTGAGAATCTTTTTATAGGCAGCTTTATTCCTTGTCTTTCTCCTCTGTCTCCCTCTGAGCTTCAGCTTTTTGCTTTTCAACATTACTGGAAATAAATAAACAAGTGGCCTAAATACATCTGCTGTGTTGCTTTGATTTCCTCTCTATTATTACTATTTAACAGACTCAGAGACACTCTTTATACCAAATTCTTCCCATTTTTCTTCTGAACATCCTCTTTATGGTAAATTTCTCCTCTTTTCAAGTGCATGCTTTTGACTCTGCAGAAATTAACTTTCCTTTCTCCAAAACTGCAAACACTCATACTTTCTTGCTTGAAGTCATTTGGTTTCTATAAACTCCTGGAAATATTCCTTTCAGGCTGTTTTGAAAATTGCTATTCCAGTTTGGGGAGGAATAGACTTTTCCTTTCTCAAACACATGCTCCATTGCCCAATTCTGGATTGGATTAGTGTCAATTCAATGGCTATTTATTGGGTGTCTGTTGTGTACAAGGCCTCAAGTCCTATTTCCAGCCCCTGTGTTCTTTATTTTTTTCCAAACTCTGCCTTTAACCTTTTTCTGTCTTCCTCCCTCTGTAGTATAGCTTCATCTGTTTCACCCTCTTTCCCGTTCAGTATTTACCCCCGTTCACCGCTCTACCCTGTCTGTCCCTCTTTTCCCAACTGCCTTGGAACTTTATGGTTTCAACTTTTAAACTTTCCATGGTTCCTTCCCCTCTGATGAAAAAAAGTTACCAAAAAATAGATCATCACAGACGTTTCAAAGAGTCTTCCTTCCTTCATTCAGACTTTGGACTAGCTTCAACCTACGGCAGGTTTCAGGACTTACTTAAGAGGGTATGGAATAATAGTTTATATTTGTCTACCTTCTGAACAGAACTTCTTTTTTTTTTTTTTTTTTTAAGGATATGGGACTGGTGCTTTAAAGCAAATGGTTCTGAGTTTACTTTTTTTTTTTTTAAGTATTTATTATTTTATTTATTTTATGGCTGTGTTGGGTCTTCGTTTCTGTGCGAGGGCTTTCTCTAGTTGTGGCAAGTGGGGGCCACTCTTCATCGCGGTGCGCGGGCCTGTCACTATCGCGGCCTCTCTTGTTGCGGAGCACAGGCTCCAGACGTGCAGGCTCAGCAATTGTGGCTCACGGGCCCAGCCACTCCGCGGCACGTGGGATCTTCCCAGACCAGGGCTCGAACCCGTGTCCCCTGCATTGGCAGGCAGACTCTCAACCACTGCGCCACCAGGGAAGCCCCCAGAACTTCATTTTTATTTGCAGGTTTTGACATGACCAAACAAATTTCAACTGTTTAAAGCCTTAACTTTTGACTTCACAGGTAGTTTTGCTGATCCTATTGGTGTAGTCTTTTTTATTTTATTTTTTGTCCCATCTATGAAATCTATGTAAATAGTAATATATGTAAAATAAATGTCAAAATATATGACTATCATATGGGTAATAGATGATTGCGCCACAATTTTGAAGACTTTTTAGGAAGGGGTCTTAAAACACCAGGTAGAAATATTATGCCTGAAAGAGACGTCTAACTGATATTCTGTAAATGTTTCAGCCCATTGATGGTATGCACGACAAGGGGGTTGTGGAAGATATCCATTGTGGATCCATGAAGGGCACCGCTATGCGACCACCTCACCCAGGAATGGGCCCTCCCCAGAGTCCGATGGACCAACACAGCCAAGGTTTGTGGCTACATACCTGATTTTGGCTCTATACCACTGTCTTTCATCTTTCCTATTGGTTATTTTAATTATGACTTCCAGAGAACGTGTTTAAGGAGGATGGAATCCAGCCGGTTTCTTTTCCCTGTAGAAATCTCCCCTTATCCCCGCCAACACAACTTTATGGTTGATGTGGGCAATTTTCTTTGCAAAATCCTAGTAGTTTTACTGGCCACCGTGTGTCCAAGCACTCTGCAAAGTGCTTTGTGTACTTCATGCAGAATCTTTACCCTGATCTTGTGAGATAAATTATATTACCCCAGTTTCATAGATGGAGAGGCTAAAGCTCAGAGAATTTACTTTGTTTTCTTAAGTTTGCACATCCGGTAAGTGACAGGGCCAGAAGGAGACTCCAGGTCTGCCTCCCAGCAACAGCATAGATGTGAAGGTAAGATGAGCCACCCGTGTCCCTTGAATTGTACACTCCTACTTTGTAAGGTGGCTTTTTCTGGCAGTGGAATAGCCTGTCATTGCTGGTGGGTGGCTCTCTTAGTCTCTTAGGGCTGCCGTAACAAATTACCACAAGCTGGGTAGCTTAAAACAATATATTCTCTCAAAGTTCTGGAGGCCAGAAGTCTGAAATCAAGGTATTAGCAGGGCTGTGGTCTCTCTGAAGTTTTTAGGGAAGAATCCTTCTTTGCCTCTTTCTAGCTTCTGGTGGTTGCCAGCAATATTTGACATTCCTTGGCTTGTAGATCTGTCATTCCAATCTCTGTCTTGCTCTCCACATGACGTTTTGCCTGTGTGTCTATGTGTGTGTCCAGAGTTCCCTCTTCCTATAAGGACACCAGTGATTGGATTAGAGTCTACCCTAATCCAGTGTGACCTCATCTTCACTTGATTACATCTGCAAAGATCCTATTTCCAAATAAGGTCACATTCACAGGTGCCAGGGGTTAGGCTTTCAACATTTCTTTGTAGAGGACACAGTTCAACCCACAGTAATGGCCAAATCAATATATGGTAGATTTCTCTTCTCCTGGGTGCCTTTTCTCCTCATTATTGAAGGCATATTAAAGATACCTCAGGGGCTTCCCTGGTGGTGCAGTGGTTAAGAATCCGCCTGCCAAGGCAGGGGACACGGGTTCGAGCTCTGGTCCTAGAGGATCCCACATGCTGCGGAGCAACTAAGCCCGTGTGCCACAACTACTGACCCTGCACTCTAGAGCCCGCGAGCCACAACTACTGAGCCTGCGAGCCACAACTAATGAGTCCACGCGACTTGAGCCCGTGCTCCGCACCAAGAGAAGCCACTGCAATGAGAAGCCCGCGTACCGCAACGAAGAGTAGCTCCCGCTTGCCACAACTAGACAAAGCCGCGAGCAGCAACGGAGACCCAATGCAGCCAAATAAATAAATAAAATAGTAAAGACACCTCAGAGTCTTTTAGATGCAATGTAACCTCTTTTCAGAATCATTATATGGACATTTCAACATGCCAAGGGCATGATTAATCCAGCACTAATTAATGTGTTGATATTCTAATTCAAAGTTTATGCTTTATGTGTTGTTGTATATACTTTTTGTAATTTAATGTATGTGAGTTTTTTTCTCCATCCATGATCAGACATCCATCAACCCAAGGGAAGATTTTTGACTGTGAGGGTTTAGAGAAATGTCTTTTCTTTTCTTTTTTCTTTTTTTCTTTTTTTGGCTGTGTTGGGTCTTCATTGCCACGCATGGGCTTTCTCTAGTTGAGGTAAGCAGGGGCTACTCTTCTTGTGGTGCGTGGGCTTCTCATTGTCGTGGCTTCTCTTGCTGCAGAGCACAGGCTCTAGAGCGCAGGCTCAGTAGTTGTGGCGCACAGGCTTAGCTGCTCCCAGGCATGTGGGATCTTCCCGGGCCAGGGATCGAACCCATGTCCCCTGCATTGGCAGGCGGATTCTTAACCACTGAGCCACCAGGGAAGCCCTGTATTTGCTTTTAAATACATATATATATATTTATATAAAAGCAAGTCATGGAGGCATAGGAGTGCATCTTTACTAACATTCGGGCAGGTTTTTGAAGATCCTGGACTCTGATCTGAATTTTGATGGCAGGCAGGCGTAAGTTTTGCAAATGACTTGTAAAATCTTGACCATGTTAGAAAAGCAGGCTGAATCATTGGGACTTCTTGAGGTACAGGAAGAAAAGAATTTGACCCATTCAGTGTTAAGAATGAATTAAGACGACACTTCCAGGTTTATCATTTAAATTCTGAAGAGCCAGGTGTGTTCACAGAGCTAATGTAGATCTCATTTTAATACCTGGGAGGTATAGATGAGTTATATTCAGTGATTCTCAGAGCTGGTGGTTGCTCTGTCTGCTCCTGGCTTTGCAGTACCTCTAGTAGTGGGGCCCTAGGAAGACTCCAAAGGAAAACACTTGAAATGCGTGAATTATAAGTGAGCATTTTTACTTTTATGTATCTTAAAACTTCTTTCATAGCTCAGTTCCTTCCTTCAACTTCTAAAATGATGATTTTTCCTGGAATCTCCAATACTTGGCACAATGTCTAGCACATAACTGGAAATTTAGTAAATTTTGTTCAAGTAGGTAGAGAAGTGAATTTATGTATTCAAAAGTCAACACTTTTAAATAGATCTTAATTTTTATATAATTTCAGTAAGTTATAATTACTTTGGAATGCAGAAGTCTGCATTAAGTTAAATGGATTCAGAACTAGCACGTAATATTTTTCGCTAAAATAGTAAAGTGCCGTGTAAGCTGGGGAATTAGTTATTTAAAATATGTCTTTGAATAAAGTAGTATTGGTATAATGCAGTCTTATTCTATATAATTATCTAAAAAGAATTCAGACTCCATAATAGCATATATCTTTAAAAACCCCGTCGCAGGAAGCCATTTATAAACACACAGGTACAGAGAGGTGTGGTATTGATCGGAAAACTGCCAGCTTTAACTACCTAGCAACCTATTAGGTTATTTTAAGGTATTGGTTGAGAAGCAAAACCATTTCCCTCAATAAATACTGAATCGTGTAGGTTATGGTCCCAATGATAACGTTGTTTATTTTTAGTCCATTGGCTAGAAAAAGCCTTTAAAGGCAAGTGAATAATATTTAATGTTTGTATGTGTGTGTGTGAAGAGAAAATTCATATAAAATTGGCACTGAAAAATTCAAGTTTATTAAGAGGAGAGAGGTGATTGCCTCTCTCTGAGGCAAGGGGAAACTAGGGAGATAATGGCCCTTGAAGATGAGGGAAGGAAAACTGCCAGTTTTTGACTCCTTTTTTTTTAAATGAGCAAATCAAACCAGATTTCAAAAAAGAGCAGATTCTGCACCAACACAGTCATCCTACAGACAAAGGTATTTCACTCTCAGGCAATTTCTTCACTGTTTTCTCAACTAAAGATAATTACGGAAATATGTTATGTTGTATCATTTAGATTCTGATTTTCCTGAAGTTTTATGGAATGCTAGTCATGTCATTAAAAAAAAAGAAATCTCTCTCTCTTTAGCTGAAACACTGTCACATTTTTAATGTCATACTGTGATAGAATGATTCTATTAACATCCCCTATAAATTCTAGGCAGCAAATTTTCCCACCCCCAGTTTCTTCTTCTTTCCACATTTGAGGGAGAATTTTGTTGTATTGATTAATTCTGGAAAATGATTTTTACTCCACTCTTAGTTTCTTAGCAAATGTGAGGTAAAGTGAATTACTGTACTTAATGTAACTGTCTCATCTTCGTAACTTTGCCTTGCCAGGAGTTCATAGCTGAAAAGAGCGATCTGATGAACAGCGTTACACAGTTGCATTTAGATTGGATTGTCTAATGTTTGGGTCTGTTGTATTAGGCATCCTGTGATTTATCATGGGTAAGCTATGATTGATGATGTCCTCAGGAAGGAGGATGGACCAGAAGGCAGGAGACATGACCCATTTTAACACCTGGTTGTATCCCTTCTACCATGAAAATGTCAGTAACTATAGTAGGAAGTTTTTCCTCCAGTGGTAGATGCAGGGTTGGTCAAAAAGGTGTCAGGAAGGTGCTTTCCTAATGAACAAACTACCATTTTGCACCAACACTACAAATAGGAGGTGAATGTTAACCTCATTAAGAAGGAAGAATGTTAATGGTGAAGTTAAGTGTATGTTATCGATATTCTCTAAATGTTTATTGTTACAAATAACAACATCCTGGGATTTAAATTTCTGCTTGTCTTGCAGGCTGATTTCAGGGGCATTTTCTTGGCTAACTTTTATGACCAACTAGAATCCTAATGGCTGCGTGATTTTTGTGCTCCCTTATAGAGTAGGGATTTGGGGAATGAGTTAGCAGTTTCTCCATTTCTCTTCAGGGCAGGATTACTCTGAATGGAGTTCTACAACTCACCAATTGATAGAACAAAACCTACTCTTGTCTTAGAGGATCAGGCTAAATTTGTTGCCCTCTCCAAATGGCAATTTGAGGTAAAAGTAACTGTATCCTTTATTTTCTCTAGTCGTGTGGATGGTGATGATGAGTCCCCAGGCAGTGTGTGGGTCAGATATTCTTGGGCCTCTGTGATTCCACGTAGATGCATAGAGCTGTCTTGGCTCAAATTTGACAGGGGTTCAAACACACAGCAGATGCCTAATAAACACCTATGTGATGACCTTTAAAATAGGTGTGATGCAGGTGCATTTATTAAAGGCAAAGACCTTTAATATTTTACTTGTGTCTTAGGACACCTTTGAGTTGATGAATTAGCACTCAGTTTGAATTGAAGATAACCTTTTGGATTACAGTAGGCTACTCTGTCCTCTCCTTCTCTTGGATTTCCCTTCAGCAATGCTCAGTCGTGTGTTTTTCTAGGGATTCTTTGTCCGGGCTATACAGTTCATCTCTTGAAATAAGTTCCTTGAAATTTTTGTGCATTTTGACTTTTCTTTCTTAAGTATTCTTCAATTTCCCATTTAGATCTCTTGTAACCGGAGCAGATTACTCTCATTTTTATATTGTATCGTAAATGGTTCTAGAAGATTTATGAAACTTTCAAGCCTTTAATTTATTTTTTTATACAACCAAATTAATATTAGACCATGGAAAGAGCATACGCCTTGGAATCAAACAAACCTTGGTTTGCATCTTGGAGCTACCAAGATCTGATTGTGTGACCTGGGGTAACTCGCTAACTCGCTGAGCCTCCCTTTCCTCATTTTAAAAAATGAGGTGACGGTACATATCTTCTGGGGATGTGGCGAGGACCGTAGGAAACACGTATACTCCACTCACTTCCCTCTAATTCTTCTTACCATTTCTGTGCTCCCACCAGCCTTATATCCACTGGCCAGACTACCATCTCACCTTCAGTCTACTTGAGTCCACCTTCCTCACACATGGCAAAGTCCCCGGGGACTAATGATCCCCAGAGTCATAACCAGTGACCAGTGATGGAGCGTAAATACCCCGGCTCCTTCCCTGGGATAATTTGGAGGCAAGTTACGTGCCTTTTACCCCAGAACTTGCGCATGAGATTAATCCTCAGGTACCCGCTACAGCAGCCGGCTTAATCACGCACCCATTACTGGCTGCCGTCCCTTCCGCGTAGCACCTTTCCACACCCCTGCTAGTGCCCCTGCGCCTTCCAGATAAATCAGCTCCGCTCAATCCTTCCATCAGTCTCTGTTTCCAGGGAGAACTCAGCTAAAATAGTATGTACAGTGCCTTGCTTAGTGCCTACAACAATGGAGGCCCTCAATCATGGCAAATTATTCATAAAGTGCATTATAACAAACCAAGTAATATCCCCATGAGAGACTCATTCCCCACTGCGACAGAGCAGACACCTTCAGGTTCTGTTCTCCAGGTCGGGCTACTTTTAACGTATAATACTGTCCCCTGGTGCCCTTCCTTTAGGGGTACGACAGCCACTACCAGTTTACTTTCTAGGACACATATGGCTGTCCGTCACTTGAGATGTGGTTAGTCCCAGTGGAGACAGCGCCGTAACTGAATAGGAAGAAAAGAACGTAAAATCTCTCTTTAATAATTGTTATATTTTGAAATGATAATATTTGGGGTATGTCGATTTAAATTATATATTATTAAAATTACTTTTGCCTGTTTCTTTAAATTATGTATACATTTGATATATGTAAGTTTTAAGTTATATAAAATCCCGTAATTATTAAGTTACCTATGCTTTCGATGTCTGTCCGTCAGTGGTGTTCTGGAAAATTATCAAAACGTTCGGGAATGCTTCTCCTTCAGGGTCGCGGGGGGCAGCCTGTGACCTCTCCTTTTTGTGTTTCATTCTAGGCTACATGTCGCCGCACCCGTCTCCGCTGGGAGCCCCCGAGCACGTCTCCAGCCCTATATCGGGAAGTGGCCCAACCGCACCGCAGATGCCACCAAGCCAGCCAGGGACCCTCATCCCAGGCGACCCGCAGGCGATGAGCCAGCCCAGCAGGGGGCCCTCGCCTTTCAGTCCCGTCCAGCTGCATCAGCTGCGAGCTCAGATTTTAGCTTACAAAATGCTGGCCCGGGGCCAGCCCCTCCCCGAAACGCTGCAGCTCGCGGTCCAGGGGAAAAGGACGTTGCCGGGCATGCAGCAGCAGCAGGCGGCGCCTCAGCCCCAGCCGCCGCCGCAGCCCCAGCCGCCGCCGCCGCCGCAGCAGCAGGCCCTTGTCAACTACAGCAGGCCATCTGGTAGGTTCATAGGCAACCAAATGAATAACGTGATGGTCCGACTCGGACGAGAAGGACTGCTAACTGCACAGAAGTGCTGCGCTGGTGGTATCAGCCCAGGGCTGACGTCGCCTTCTCTTGCACCTCCCCGGCTCCCTTGTCTTTGCTTCACTTAGTTGGCCACGCTTCTTGGTCTCCTCTGCCTACGTCCTAGAGCAGTGCTTCTTAAACTTTGCAGACTCTGGCACAAGCTGTGGCTATAAGCAAAAAGCCCCGTGATTTCGCATTCTCTTTCAAGCGGTGCGAGGTTTGTCGGAAGCCCGTCTACACACACCCCAGGTTAGGAACCCGTACGCCCCGTGCGTTCTGTTGTCAACACGCAGTCTCGAATCTGCTCTCCTTGAGCTATTTCGTGTCTGTTTATTTATTTATTTATTTACATCTGTCCCTTTTTGTGAAAAGTATCTGGGGAGGCTTCCAAAGAAGCATACCTGCGGTAAAGGAATTATCAAGTAGAAAATCAGAGACAAAGGGAAGTAGAAATCAAGGTCAGGGAGGTTGGCAATGTGGGGGGCTACAGGAGCTCTCAGGGCTGCTGCATCTGAGCTTCCAAGGTGACTCGAGTTTCCTGGCAGTCAGGAAAGGAGACAGCGTCAGGTGCCTGATAACTCACCACTTGGAAGGAAAGTCGCTTACCAGTTTCTCAGTGGACTCAGAGTCTTTTCTAGCATGAGAGTATAAAGTAGCTTTCCCAGGTGGGAACTTTTTAAACAATTATTGTTATTATTATTGTAAGGGGCACTGCCTGGTAGAGGCATTGGTAACATTTGTTCATAACAAAGAGAGTAACAGAATCCACATGGCCTATTTCCCACGTGCCCTGGCATCAGATCTGAAGCTATGACATTATATAATGGGTTGAGATGAGGTAGTCCTTTGTACGACCTTCTGGTGGTCTGGCTTGATCCCACTGATAGAATTCAGAGCTCCAAGGGGCTCTAGGATGATCTTCCATGAATGTTGTTTTCTCTGGGAAGGTTTTGGTTAGCAGCTAGATAAGCACAGAGTTTATGGTTCTATTCTACCACAGCTTTGAATTCCAGAGAATTTGAATCTTAGGGAATTTGAATTCCAGGGTGCTTCCTTGTCATTGACACCCTTTCCTGTGAATGGTTCCCTCTCATTTGGGCAGGCCCTGACAACTGATCACTGCAACTAGTTTGGGATATTGGTCTTCTTCTTAGGTTTTGGGACTTAGACAAAGGGAAAGAGTTCAGATTATTATTATTTTTTTAATTATTCTACCTTCTGAGTTTGTAAATGTTTCTTTTCTGGTAGAGGAAACTCTTAAGAGTTGCCTACTAGAAGGATAAACTCATCTTGTTAATTGTAGATGGAGCCTTAGGAATGGTTTTTTAAAGAGCAAGAAAGTATCGCGGCATCTCTAGGTTTCGGTGTGTTAACCACAGTGCTCTGGTCGGTGGAGGATCCCATGGGACCAAAAATCAGGGACGGAAAATGTTGTACAGGAAGACCACGCATAAAATGGTAGTTTGAACACTCAGTGTGTTTAGAGGCTTTAAAACTGCAAAAACTAGCTCTCAGGAATGCAGCCAGAGAGAAGCAAAAAATGTATGTATGTCTAAGCATGTGTGTAGCTTGTGCTTACTGAGTGCCTGCTAGCTTACCTTGTACTCCACGCTCAGTAATAAGTACCTTGCACGTGTGGCACATCTGGGGTATGGAGAGTCAGGATTCAATGCCAGCAGTCTGACTGGAGAGCCCATGGCCTTACCCCCTTCCCCATCCTGGCTCCTTCATGACCAATAGGCTCATGACAAGGGAAAGGCTCTGCCCAAGCTCTGTGTACCAAGTGCAGGCATTTCACTCCTGTGCATAGGAAGGAAAAGGATCTCTGCTCCTTACTGAGAGCCTTTTTATTCATACTCTAGACACAGTGTCAGCAACATTGGTGACCTTGATATCCTGCATCTCAGTATATGAGGAGCGTTAACTAAAGGAGTTCCCAGTAGAGGCTGAATGGTCACAGTCAGATTGTTGGTAGTTTAAGGTGGAAGGAGCGAAATCTGCGCCTCCCAAAAGGTAATCGTGAGGGACCATGTCACACAGGCACACTTCCCCGTGCATCGCAGCTT
Source organism: Balaenoptera musculus (assembly GCF_009873245.2). NCBI lineage: Eukaryota > Metazoa > Chordata > Mammalia > Artiodactyla > Balaenopteridae > Balaenoptera > Balaenoptera musculus. Next base: position 63,512,466 of record NC_045790.1, on the reverse strand, counting down.
GTCCTGGGGTATCCCCTCGTCATGGACCTCAGCGAGGCTTGTTATTTTTAAAAATGACCTACGCACAACAGGAAAAGTTTCCAGGGTATTGTTCAAGAAGGCAGCAAGCTAAATGATTCGTTTGAGAAACCCTTTCAGCCAGTCACCATAGTGAGATCAGATGACGTAGTAAAACTTAAAGGATGGATTTTCAGTTATCCGGACACTTGTATATAACAAATACTTCACATCCTAACCGACACAATCCTGGGTGCATTTTCTGGATCCTTTCCAGAGAAGAGGGCTCCATTTTTTTTTTTTTTTTTACCCAATGCGTGCATCTTCCCTCGCCAGGGTCCTGTCATTAGGGGGAACTCGTTTTGTTACTCACTGCTCGTGTCTTTTGTATTTCCAGCAGTCAGGCTTCATTAGAAATGAAAATATTTGGGCAGATACTGCCAGAGTGGGCAAAGAGGCTATGGATAAAGGAGGAAAGAGGATACTTTCTTCAAATAGAGCAGACTCATTCCTGCCACTGGGGGGGACGTTACATTGCTGATCTTGTCCCCAAATCTCAGATTTCACAGGGAGATGATGACCTTACTTGACAGAGACACTATTTTTTTTTGCATTGGTATTTCAGACAAGTCCAAGTAAGACAAAAGAAAAAGGTTTTTTAAGTTAATATTACTTGTATTAATTGTTTATCCCCCTCCTTTTCTTAAATAAAGCAATATGATTGCTTATAAATACCTCTGCTAATATTTCAGGAAAAAATCAATTTAAGTATGTCAGCTTCTCTGGTGGTAGCTGTGCTTCCATTTTTCTTTTGTCCCATTTGCCAGTGTCATTCATGTGTGAAGAGAATCTTTTTGGCTGGGGTGATCTGCCTCAAACCTACTCCAAAGTTATCATTCACCAAAAGTGCCACCACCAGAGAATTACAGTTTGACTGGCAGAAGTGTGCACTGAACAAATAAATAACTCTGGTCCTTGCCTGCTATGGGCTCCACTCAAATCGAACCCAGCATTTTTCTTTTAATTTTGATTCATTTTTCTTTTTAGAGACTAAAGCAAAATTCAAAATAGGAACTGAAAAGTTTTGGGGTTTTTTGCAGTGGGTAGGGAAGCCTTCATGGTAGAAAGTGAGAGATGTATTGCTAATTTTTTTCAGTGCTTGTCCCTCTCCTGCTTCCCCCTCTCCTTTTCTTAGTTATCTAAAATTTCTTTGTATGCTTCATTTAAGCATCATTGTTACATTTATTTTTTTCAACCTCTGGAAACCACTTAAATCCTTGTCGAATGCACAGACTGTTCTGTTATTTGCATAAACATCCTTCTCTGTAGAAGGTAAAGTGGGAACTCTGTACAGAAATTCTGTACATGTGAGACTTAGGTAATTTAATAAGTTTGTTTACCTGTTTCTTAAATTCAGGCATCTAATAAAGATCCCTGCCCCCCCACCCCCCACCCCCACTTAGCTGCAGTGGGACACCCCTCAGGAGAGTCAGGGCGTGTAGCTACCTTGACTTCTAAAGTGAGGACTGACAGGAAAACAGACACATTTTGTACCTCTGACAATTAAGCCTGACTTGTTTATACTGGCGAGGGAATAGGAGATAAGCTAAAGAATGTAATTTGTCCTCCATCTGAAGATACCAGGGCGTGAGTTCTTATCATTTTGCGGACCATGAGTGTCTGTTGTCGAGATGCTTTCTGTTGATACAGAGAAAATCCATTCAGGCAACTCAGCGCCCGAAGGACAGGCAGAACACCTCATGGTTAGGTAGTTGTGTTCTGGGCATGTCTAATTGCAGCAAGCTGCATTCAGTCCCCGAGCCCCTGTAAAGAGAAGTTTTTATATAATCTGTTGGAGGGAGGAGAAAGTAGACCCAGGCAGTAAATGAACCTGCAGTTTTTAGTTAGAAAGGAGTTTACTTGTGACTGATGGGGGAATTAGCAGGAAGCACATGGCAAGCCGACTTATCTGAGTGTTTGTGCTGAGTTGTATTGAACTGTGGAAACATTTTGAAGTTTGCTCTAGAAGAGTGCACTTCCAAATTTTCCGGCTAATACAGTACCAAATTTCCTTGAAAGCCTTTCTTTTGCTGTGGGTGGAGGTTTTCTGAAAAGCTGAGTGATTAAACTAGGCTTCTTTACCTTGGTGTCCTTGGTGGCAGTAAAAATGACCAGAGCTGAGGGTTGGGCACATAGCCACATTGTCTCATTGAATCCTCACTACCACCCTGTGAGGTGAGTACTGTACTGTTATTGTCCCCATTCTACTGACGAGGAGACTGAGGCACCAGGGGCTGAGTAACTTGCTGAGGCTCACACAACCCGTACGTGAAACTTATCAGTTATTTTGGAAAGAGACAAGGTGCACCTTGTATCTTTTGGAGTTGTAGTCCTTTTGGAATTGGAGATTTGAATATCTAAGTCCACGTTTGGGTCTCTCTGGCTTCTCAATTTTAAGGGTCCTTCAACCACATAAGGATGTCTCTGTATTAATGGATTAAAGAAGCCTAGCTGTGTATGCATCCGATCTAGTTCACAGTCATGGGCTGAAAATGGCTAGATTTGGAACCAGGGATATCAGACATGCTCTGGATACCTCCCTTTGATCGTATGGTTTTAAAAATAGTGACTTGAATATACCTCGAGGAGTTGGCATACACTTCTACATGAGTGTTTACAAGCCATGATGCTAAAGAAGAAAACGCCCAGAGTAAGTGAAATGTGTACACTATTGCACTGGTATGGCTTTTATTGATGACTTATTTAAACTTTGAAAGGAGGAAAAACACTTTGAGAACTGAATTTAGGGTAATTAGTATGATATTAATCTTATCAGTAAGACCCGGATTTTCTTTTTATTAAAGGGCTTCAGTGTATTAAATCTATTATTTGGTATGCTCATACCAATTCTTCAAATATTTTTAACTACCAGTTTCTTGAGCTTATTAGGGTAATTCATAGAATCACAGAGAATTAAAGTAATTGTTAGAAATCTCTATCTCCTCTCTTTTGGCTCAAGCAACCCAGATAAAAAATATCTACCCTGTTTTAAAGACCTCGAGGGAAAATATAATCAAAAATGTCCCTCCATATCTCATTCCAATGCTTAACAACCTTAAGATTTAATGTTTAGAAATTGGTTTCTTACATATGGATGAAAGAAACTAAATCTGAAATATTATGAAAAGCTATGCATTATGTAAAAGACCTCCCATTCAGAAAAAAAATCAGAATGTACTTAGCTGAAAAGAATCTATTTATTATAATAGTACATCTACAGTGCCTAAAACAGAAAAAACAGAAATGCATTTTTCCCTCCAGAACTTTTCATCAATCCTATAGCAAGGGCTACAGATTACCTCAAGAAGTCTTAACTAGCCCTAGGTCTTTGGGAAAGTTTTACCTAATTTCAGAAGGAAGTGAACAAAAGACCAACAACACTACACACACACATGCACACAGACATATATATACTCACACTTACACACACTGTAGTTTCCTAAGCACTTTCTTCTAACTCTTCCCATTCCTCCTGTCAGAATGTTTGCTATCCTTGCATTGTCATTTAAGCCCACTTCTAACTGGTGTTTGCTGGAAATTGAATAAATGTGTCTACTTTTTCATAATGTATGTCTTTGTATGGTTAATTATTAAGTCGCTCTGAAGTGTAGAGATGATTAGTTTTGTTACCATTTAATACTTTTAATATTTCTCCGGAAAGATGTAGAAAACACTTGGAAGAATGCCCATGAGAGGTTTTAACATCTGCTTACTGAGATTTTTTTTTTTTTAATTTACTAACCCCTCTGGTAGCATCACTAATTTTATTTATAACTTTGAAGTAAGTAAAAATTCACCTAAGAGGAGAGATGGAACACTTCTTATTTTAGGTCCAGACCTAGCATTCAATTTAAACTCCTGAAGTTTAATGTGGGAAATTGCTTTAAATTAGCTTAAGTGCATTTTGATAAGCTTAATGATTGCGTATCCCTTTATTCTGATAACATGAGAAAAATGCTCTCTTGAATGTTAATATTTGCTAAGTTTTCTTAGGTGGAATGAGCAGATTCTTTTTTCCCCCTGCACTGAATGTTTTCAGAAATATTTTCTAATATGTAGTAAAAAATTAAAGTTCCCTAGATGCACTGATGAAGCCTGAAATACAGTTTATAGGTCATTAAGGGAAAATGCGTGCCCCTTTTAGCTCATGTCAGAGGACTGGCAAGCTGCTGCCTGTATCTGTAAAGCGTGGGTTCTAACAGCAGGGCTCTTCCACGCTGGGATGGAGGGGGCTTGTGGTGTAGTTTGCGAAACGTGATTTTGGGACCACACCCAAATTGCATCCGACTGGTGGGTGACTCCCTTGCTTTTTCAGAACCCTGAATGCACCTGGAATTATTTTTAAAAACCCCGCTGTAGACCTACACTAAAAGCTGGCTGTCCATTCCTTAATCAGTTTATTACCTAAGAGTCATTTTTGGGCCATTTCCCTTTGGGATAGATGCCAGCTTTTTTTTTTTTTTCTTTTTCCTCTCTTTTTCCCCTTTCCTTTCCCCTCCCGCCTTCCTCATCTTCCTCCCTTCCCTCCTGTTTTCTTCTCGTGAGACCTTTACTTGTCCCCATCGCCGGGCTCCCAGGGGGCAGCGGGCAGGCCGGGTATGGCCACGGGGTTCCTTTCCTCCCGAGCTGCCCATGTCGCTCTTGTCCCACAGGTCCGGGGCCGGAGCTGAGCGGCCCGAGTCCCCCGCAGAAGCTGCCGGTGCCCGCGCCCAGCGGCCGGCCCTCGCCCGCGCCCCCTGCAGCAGCGCCGCCGCCCGCGGCCGCGGTGCCCGGGCCCTCGGTGCCGCAGCCGGCCCCGGGGCAGCCCTCGCCCATCCTGCAGCTGCAGCAGAAGCAGAGCCGGATCAGCCCTGTCCAGAAACCGCAGGGCCTGGACCCCGTGGAGATTCTGCAGGAGCGGGAGTACAGGTAATGCACCTGCCCCGGGGGTAAGATGCTGTGTTCTGGCAGGTACCACCCAGCCTAGGGGGTCCGGTGTCTCCTGGTGTTGTGGTCATTCTTTTCTCTGGGGCCAGGGAAAGGCCTAAGGGAAATTGCAGAGGCTAAGACTCAGGCTTGAGAATGATTTTAGAACAAAGTCTCAAGAGAAGAGTTTCTTTGCCACTGGGGTGGGGAGTAAGGACCCTCTTCTGGGGGTTCTAGGTTCCCAGGACTGTGCTTTTCACTCATTCAGTCAGAAAACTTTTATCCACCCCTACGATATGCCAAGATCAAAAGTCCAGCCCAGAATTCCTAAAGATCCAAGAAAGCCATCAGCCCACACTTAGATTATGCAGTTTCCTTCTGGTTTATCAGTTTGTCCTTGAATGGTGGCTGTGAGCGGCTCAGATGTTGAGTGTTCTGTTGGCCTAACCTTCAGGTTAATGACACATCTAGTGATACTAAAGCGGTACTTCAGTAGCATGATATAATGTCTTCTTTGATTGAGTTCGTGCATTTGTTGGTCTGTGGCTTGGTCTAGCTTTTGGGCTAGGCCCTATGTAAGTGTATTCACATGGGGTCCTTATTTAAACTCTTACTCCAAAAACTTCATTTTCACCTGATTTGGCACATTTATCTAAATCAGGGATTGGCAAACCTTTTCTGTAAAGGGCCCTAGAGTTTCTGTCATAACTACTCAGCTCTGCCCTGATGGTGTGAAAGCAGCCTGTTGGCTGTGTTCCAGTAAAACTTGATTTATGAGAACAGGCTATGGGCAGGGTTTGGCTCGCAGGCTGTAGTTAGCAGATCCTTGACATACATGGTTAATGTCAACCAAAAAGAGAGTCCAGTAAGTACTGAGTCAAGATAAGATGAAACTAAGATCACGGTTTTGGGAGTTAGCCAGAAAGCATGCTCTGTCACTAACTAGCTGTGTTGCCTTCCTCAAGTTACATTGCTTTTCTGTGACTCAGTTTCCTCCTATGTTAAAAGAGGGTATTAAAGTATCTTTTGTAGGGAGAAGATAAAATGATACAAGGACTTTCAATACATATTAGCTATTATTATTATTCCCCAAGTATGATTTAATTTAAAAGACAATTAGGGCTTAAAAATTATAGGGGATGTTAGTAAATAATGTCTAGGAGCCCTTTAAAAACATTACCTTACTCTTTATTGGAAAACACGTGACTTATCTGTTATTATATTAAAATACTAAGTTACCAGCTTTAAGAGTTACTTTGAAAGAGTAACTTGCCATTAAACGTGTGTCGCTTTTCGGATGAAGAGTATAACTTTATTCTCACTGCTATTACTAATCCTCAATTAAGAGCTTTTATGTTTCTGTTTTCAGCTTTTCACGTGCCCCTAGAGAGCTAGATACTCATCATCAATTGATATTTCAGTGTTGATAGGCAGATTCTGTTGGGTGAATAATCGCAGTGTGGTATAAAAGTCAAATATTAGCACTGTGTACTCATTTGGGGCAGAAAAACTGTATTCATAATGCAGTCCTTTCTTTATGTTGCTATTGAATAAAAAAATCAAAAGTCTTTTTTTTTTTTAAAGACAGTAAATGGGGTAGAGTGGTATCGTTTGGTTACTCTGAAATTCTGACTTCCTAAAAGCTAACGTTTTTTTTCCCACCTTGAAGGTACAGAGCTACCAGTCCTATTTGTTAAATCACATGAACTACCCTCGTAACCCAGACACTATATCTAGAAATACATCCGGATTTTTTCCCCCTTATTCATCCTATGTTGTGGGTGTGTGTGTGTGCGTGTACACGCTTACTGACTCCTAAACCTTCTTTTTTCGTTTTTACCAGAATTGTATTTGCAGGCCTTTCTTGTAATGAGCTCATTTTAGCACTTTTTTTGAAAATGATCTTAATGGATGGTCTCCCAAAGTATTCAGTATTAATTGGTACTATTTAGCCTATTTCAGTGTGTGGAAAGCTTTTGTCCTCCACACCTGTGTCAATTAAAAAAAAAAGTATCTATCAGTATCTTTTAAATTATAAGCATTGCAGAAGGTGGTGGAATGTCTATTTTTCATATTATTATTATTACTTGATAAATGTCTCCTCTTTTTTTTTTCTTTAATAAATTTATTTATTTATTTATATTTATTTTTGGCTGTGTTGGGTCTTCGCTTCTGTGCGAGGGCTTTCTCCAGTTGCGGCGAGTGGGGGCCACTCTTCATCGCGGGGCGCGGGCCTCTCACCGTCGCAGCCTCTCCCGTTGCGGAGCACAGGCTCCAGACGCGCAGGCTCAGTAGTTGTGGCACACGGGCTTAGTCGCTCCGTTGTATGTGGAATCTTTCCAGACCAGGGCTCGAACCCGTGTCCCCTACATTGGCAGGCAGATTCTTAACCACTGCGCCACCAGGGAAGCCCCAATGTCTCCTCTTTTGTTAAGCCGCCTGGCTTTTGAAGTGATTGATTTGGCAAGCCTGGGTTCAAAAAGCTGGTGGGTCTTTTGGCCTGAAGTTTCCCGTGGCCATCTTGAGAAGAAGCTTAGGTTTACACTGGCAGGGTTTTGTAGGGGCATCTTTTGTCTTCTTCAGTTATAGAGCAGTAGCTGGCTTCTGCCTATATGAAGATAAATTGTCCAACTGCAGAGATTAGTTATATTTATCCCTTAAAAAGGGTTAGATTAAGTCCCTTAGGCACTTGTAAAAGACAGCTAAAAAACTCTTCTCCTTCTGCCCCTCTTTGAGAGAACGGCTTACTACCCTTTAGCCCTGATAGGAAGAGTCCAGTGTATCTTTGTCTCCTGATTGAGGATTTGAGCAAGGTCTTTAAAAAAAAGTCTCTTTTATAATTTCATAAACTTGGTTTGAGCAAAAATCACCTGTCAGAAATTCTTTAACAGATGTTCGTTTCTTTGACTGTTGTAATATCACTTACCTTGTCTATGAAAATTGAAAGGAAATTGTCAGAATCTTAATTTTTTTTACTTTTAAGTCACTTGGCTGCTTTTCCTTGTTCCTCATAAAATCAGAATTTTGAGAAATTGATCTTCTTTTTTCAGTAATAGCATAAATAAGTTTCTGCATATGAACACTTTGCCTCAGTGCTATACAAGCTCTTCAGTTAAAAATATTTTGTTCTCATTTAAATTGGATCCTTTCTTTTAGGCCATCTTTTTCTCATGATGGAACTGTACTGCTTTTCTCTGTAGTAAGTGTCAGTGACTTTGTTTTTTTTTTTTTGGTGTTTTGGCATGCTTTTTTTGCCCTGTCAACATGCCTAACTTCAGTTCTTCCATCAAGGGTTAGAGGGTTGGTCAGAAGTGCTCCCCGAATTATCATGTTAGCATGTAAATTACACAGATGTTTGCGTGAGAAAGAAATATATTTCACATTGAAAGGAGTTTATGTCAGAAGAGCATCTTTGAATTATGTGAGCCCTCTTTGGTATCAAGTCAGAATTTAGTATGAAAACAGTAATATAGCCTCCTTGCCTCAGGAAGCCAGCATAGTCCCTTACCGTGTTTTTTGTCCTGCCCTGGTCTCCATTACAACCCTGAGAATTCCTTCTTAGAAATCACCAAGAGCCGCTTCAGCAGCAGAGTTGCCAAAAGTCAGTCTCCCTCTCTCTCTTTTTTAAAGAGTGTCACTCAGTTCCTGGAAGGAACAAAATGTACCAGTGTCATTTTCTGTTCAAATAACTCTCCTACAGGAATCATAAACTTCTCCTCTGGACCTGAACAAATATCTGTCGCCTTTAATGGAACTCTTTTTCTTGTCAGAACAGTAAGCCCTCTTGATTTACTGTTCAATCTGTATGAAAAACCTGAGCGACCTAATTCTGCTTCAATTTTCTGTACCCGTGAGGACCCTAAATGAGTCTCCCGCAGTTATGCAGTATTACATCTGTTGTTGTTTCGGGAAGTTTAGAATCCTGAATCTCCTTATCGGGCTACCTGCTGAATCCCACTGATGGGAAGATGAAATTGTCTGGAGAGGTGCATTATTTAAAACGAAGATTTCTATTAACCACCACACACACGCAGATAAAATTCTCTACGTAAAAAGAAGCCCCTCCTGTACCTTTGCTACTCCCCCCACACACACACTGTGTGCTGAATCGAATGCATACAATTTTACTTTGGAATCTCCCCTTCCTCTTCTCCTATAGTTTGCACGTTTGCACTTTGAACTTCTTGCCTCCCTTTCATAAAAGAAAGATTCTTTTGTGCTGGGGAATCTGAAATTCACTGACAAATTACTAGGCCCTTTGGGGAAGCAGTCATTTCAGGAAGAAGTGCACCCCTCCCAACCCCTCACCCCCTCCCATGCCCAAGTCAGCCAAGGCTCCATCTACCCCACTCCGCACCTCCCCACCTCCCAACTTCTCCTCTCCGCTCTCCAACTCCCCCCCCTCCCAGTTCAGTGTGATTTAGTCTCTACATGGTCAGGCCAGTTGTCCTAAGATTATTTATTTAGGCCTAGTTCCATAGTCCTTTAGATGATTAAGGAAAAAGCAGCCATTCCTCTTATGTAGCACCTGACCCACTTTGTCAAACAGAGTAAAACACAATACCAAGGGATAGTTTGAGTTCTGGGATAGTCAAATGAAAAGGGTCTGCAATAAATCTAGAACCAAGGAAGCGGAATAACCATATCTCACCCTGCTGTAGTATCTAAATTTCCTTTAGTATGGCCTTAACGCTATACAAGTAAAAGTGTTTTGGTTTAGTTTTTTTCCCTTTAAATTATGTATTTGAGAAAAATATGTAATAGATTTTTCTCTTAATATCCTAATTGTTAAGATCCATCACCTGTTGCTGTATTTGGGAATTTTTGGTTATGTGCGTATTTAAGAAATTGAATTGGATAAAGAAAGTAAAGGTTTGTTTCATACAGAGAAAAATTTTAAACTGCTATGAGAATCCCATGAGTATCAATAGTAAAAGGAATGTGGAAGAAAGTTGGGAGAGTCTGAACAATTTGATCAAGAGAATTAATTGATGAAAGTTTATTGCTGTTGCTTGAACTAACACATTTTTAGTCTGTTGCATGGTTAAACCACTTAAAAGTACTATTGTTTGTGTTGGTATGCATAGTTGAAATAACACACAATAACAATAATATTAGTAATAACACATTATGATGATAAATCATTTAGTAAATCAGAATTAATAACACGTATATACCAAATAAAAGACGAATCTATCAGAATATTATTGTCAGTGAAGTCAATGAAAAATGATGCATTACCCTTACTATCATTTTTAAAGTTTTGAAAAAGATGATATTTTCTTTCTCTACCAAAGCAAACAACTGTTAAGTTTTTTAAAATGCCCTCATTTTGATATTTGGGCTATATGAACTATTAAGATATTTTGCAACATCTAAGTCACAGAAGGTTTTACTTTTTCATATCAATAGACAGCATCATAAAGGTTGAAAAAAGCATAATATTAATTTTTAACAGAATCTTTAATTATCAATTTTTATAGTTGAGTTCCAAGGGAGTTTGCAGTTAGAAAGTATGTTTTACTTATCTGCAGTATCGTTGCAGTGGTGTTTGTGTCAGGCCAGTGAGGGTTCCAGCCTCGGCTCTCTCCTTTACTGGCTCTGTGAAGTCCACATGTTTCTTAATATCTCTGAACAACTTCAGTTTTCTCTTCAATAAAATGGTGCATTTACCTTGTAGAGGTGTGTGTGTGTGTGTGTGTGTGTGCGCATGTGTGTGTGTGTGTGTGTGTGTGTGTGTGTGTGAGAGAGAGAGAGACAATTAAATTGTGCTTTAAATGCACCTAACTTAGTGTAGCTACTATTAGTTTAGTTTAACTTACTACCTTTTACTGTTCTTTCTTTGTCGAAATCTATTCCAAGACAGTTTTGCCCCAAATTTGGGGGGAGGTCATTCTAAAAATAGATTTAGATGGCATGTAATTATTTGTAAGAATAGGATCCAGGTGAACCCTAAAACCAGTTTCTATGACTAACAGTAATAGTATCCCAAATGAATAAAGTAGGAAGTCTTTTATTTTCTCTTCTGCCTCTATTGTGAGGAAGTACCTACAGTTCTATTTTTTGATGATGTCCAGAATAAGACTCCCCGGCAGTCCTTTTCTGGAAACTCTTAGTTTTTAAAAACTGTTTGCTATTTACTGCTGCTCCAAACCTGATTTTTTAAAATGCTTTATTTGCCTTTTCTTTTCTCAAGCAAGCACTGCTTGCAGAGGAAATGGTTGTGGCTGGTAGCCCGCTCTCTCTCTGAATGTTTTGGGTTGGCTGGTTTCTGTGGCCTCAGCACCGAAAACTGCTCTTGTTCACTCAGCTTTACTGGCTGTCATCGTCAGCATCTTGGCAAGGAGGGCAAATGGCCCCGTTGCCTTAGGACAGAACTAGAAGTTAGAAAGAGAACTCCGTTGTCTCAGCTCTGCACTCTGGTTGGCCAGGCGTTCGGGAGCAAGTCAGATTTTCCTGTCTCATTTTCTCTCTCTCTTCGGAGGGAGCCATGGGGCTTGACTTTCCTCCTGGATGTATTCTGAGCCCTCCTTCCTGGCTGTTAGAGAGAGGTTGTGAAGAAGGCCAAAGTGTTAAGTAATATAGCACCTGTCTGCATTAACGCAAAGGTAGCTTTTCTCTGTTTAACATCAGATAATCTAGTTGGGTATCAGAAATCGGCCGTCAGTATCTGGAAAGTGAACTTAAACCTAAGGTTGTTGTCTATCATTTAAGACCAGACTGTAATGTATATTTCCACCTTCCCCCTCCCCCATTTTATTATCTCCATTAGACTTCAGGCTCGCATAGCCCATAGGATACAGGAACTGGAAAATCTCCCTGGCTCTTTGCCACCAGATTTACGAACCAAAGCAACTGTGGAACTGAAAGCACTTCGGTTACTCAATTTCCAGCGTCAGGTAATACCTTTTCCCCAGCACATCTGAGGTGCAGGAAATAAATATAATTGTTCCAGAGTGTGATCTGTGTGTTTCCTTAAGTCTGTTCAATATTGTTATAAAGATATAAACTTAGTAAAAGACTGTATCTTTTCGACCAGCAGCACAGAGCTAAAAGTAATGAAGACTAACTGCTTATTATTCTATTTTTCTCTTCTGTACATCAGAGACATTTTTTTCTTCCATATTATGGTTTCCAAAGTCAGAGTTATGACATTTTGTTACTGTAGATGAAACCTTGAGAACAGATGGAATAGCTCATGTTTGCCTTTATGGTTTCAAAGAAAAACAGGAAGGTGATAGATCAGAGCTTCTTTGTAAAGAGAAAATGTAAAATCCTAGCCGTGACTATGAAAATCATTTTAACAAATATGAAAGCCACTCAACTAAATTAATAGCTCATTGTTTATAGAAATACATAAAACTGGTTTGTAACTGTTGATTATTCGTCAACACCTACTTTTGGAGCATTTCATCACATCAGACCCCCATATTTGACTAATCAGTGAATTTGTATCTCTTGTTCTTGCTGTGGTCTTAGTAGTCACTGATTAAGAAAGGCTAGCATAGCTATCTATTTTATAATTGCTAAATCAGTAGAAGACTAGTGGAATGAAGTAGAGCTAATTTTCACTTTGGCGAGTTTTGCCTTCTGGACTCCAAAGCTTCAGGTCCCCTGGTCGTCACACAGCGGCATTTAGCCAAAGGGGAAAAGGAATGCTTCCTCGCCAGTCAGACGGGCTTGTTTGGTGAAGGTCTCGGGGCATGCAAAATGAATAATTAATGACTGAAAGTAGTTTGGAAGTACTGAATTACATGACTTGGTCTATTGGAGGATGTGAGTAAAATCACAAGGCCAACCCTCTTGCTATTGTCATATGAACTTGGAAATACGTTTTGCCTTGTTGGTTATAATATTACAAGAGGGGCGTCGTGGTGGCTGGCGGCTACTTGACCGTAGGTTTGTGAGAGTAGATTAGAGCTTAAATTAAAAACAAAAAAAGAAAGGAAAAAAAAAAAAAAGAAAAAACTTTCTGCGCTCCATTTGCTTCTTTCTTACAGGTAACTTCATAAAATGCCTTGATAAGCTTTTTAATAAAATTTTGTTAAATGAGTATTTTCAGGAATAAGATTATATTCAAATTAGCTTCACTATGCTGGATTCTGATTGGTTTCTGATTTTTGCTTCATATTATTGAAAAATCTGTTATCTGTGAAGTTTTCCAATGAAATTAGCTGTAATGGATGCTGATTTCAGATTCAGTCGAATTGCTATTTCAGTGCATGTTTCCACCCCCCCCACCTTTTACCACCACGTAACATACAATATGAATGAAATACTGTATTTCTGATCTAAAAGAAGTCCATAATACAGTAAAAAAAAAAATTAAGTATCTTGCAAAGAATATCATTGTTAGGAGTGGGAGGAAGCCCAAACTAGTATTTCCCATCTTTTATATGAGACGATGAATTAGCACTGTTTGCATATCTGCAGCTACTTCACATGAGCAGGAAGTAATTCTTCTATTCTTTTTTGCCCAGCATTGTTCACGTTAATCTTTAAGCACAAAGAGAAAGTTAGCATGGCACTTAAAATGAAGTAAAAAAATGTAAAAAGCTTATGATCTAATTAATATCATTAGGATAATTAAATAGAGTGAATCAATTTATTTAAAAGCCAAGACATCCTCTACTTACTTACTGATTTATTTTCTTTACTGTTAACAGTGACGTACTTGCTTCCTCTCTGAATTTTTTGGAAAGAAAACTTAGAGCGTCTTTGAAAATACCATATACATTCAGCATGATGTAGTCCCTTTGTTTACTAAAAGGCCAGCTGTGATGGAGAAACTCAGGGAGTCACCATTCGGCTCCACTAAATGGAGGGCAGGGGACGACGGGGGTCTGGCCTCCGTCTGGGGAGGTGTTCTAACTGCTCCCCTCTTGACAGCTGAGACAGGAGGTAGTGGCTTGCATGCGACGGGACACGACCCTGGAGACGGCCCTCAACTCCAAAGCATACAAACGGAGCAAGCGCCAGACCCTGAGGGAAGCCCGCATGACGGAGAAGCTGGAGAAGCAGCAGAAGATCGAGCAGGAGAGGAAGCGTCGGCAGAAGCACCAGGTACTTGGGCCTGGGCTCTGGGTGCCCCGCCGTCGACAGAGATGCTAACCGAGAAAGTGGGCGGAGTCAGAACCACTGAAAAATGGACAACTGTGGGCAGTGGGGACATCACGGAGAGGATCCTGGGAGCTTACGTAGTCCAACCACACCATTTCATAGATGAGGACGCCTAGGCCCAGCCAGAGTGGTAGGTGACCTCCGCAAGGACACGCGAACGGTCAGTACAGGATAAGGGGGTGGGGGGGGACCCTGCTTTCTGAATTCCAATCAGGTGTCATATTCATCACCCCATGGGATACTGCCGACTGGGGAGGCACAGGCGGGTTTCCTAGAACAAAGTCCTGGGGAAGAGGGAACTTGGAAAGAAGAGGGCAAACAGTTATTTTTATCACGGATATAAATATAGTATCCTGGGCTTTTCAAGGGCCCAGCTGAAGGTTTCACAGGGGCAGATATTTTAAAACATTCCTTTCTAGGGATTTGGACATATTTTGATGTAGGATTTGATCTCGTGTTGTAATCCTGTGAATTTTATTTGTTTTTCTGTGCTTCATTTAGTGCCTTGATTTAAGTTTTGTTTTGAAAAGTGTTGGACTTAAGCGTAAATAAGGTTATAAGTTTCCCCTTCTTTATTTAAAAAGTGGATACAAAAGATGTATGGCAATTTTAGCTTCCTATAAAACTTTTTTTGAGGGACAATTCTAAGGTATTTAAGTGAGAGCAGAAGAAACGCTACTTTTGTAACACGCTTCTCACTGGAAACACCCGTCTCCCTGAGGTTTATCTGGGAGTGATTTGCTGTAAATTCTATCATCACTGTTTTGTAGGTCTCTCTGAACCTTTGATCTTTCCATTTTCACGTGGCCACACCCTCAAGGCCGGGGAGGCTTCTCTTCCACCGGCTGGCACCAAGACAAACTTTGAGAGGTCATCTTTCCCACCACCACGTAGCCCACACCTCAGCTATGGAGACACACCAGGGCACCTGTCCCAAAATAGATTCTAGTCCCCCATGGCTGTTCAATGCACAGAGTTTCCCTGGACTATGTTGAAACCTCAAACGACATCGGGAACTGAATTTTAAGCCTTCTCTTCTCCCCGCTTTGGATCCCTTAGGAATACCTGAACAGTATTTTGCAACATGCAAAAGATTTTAAGGAGTATCATCGGTCTGTGGCCGGGAAGATCCAGAAGCTTTCCAAAGCGGTGGCCACTTGGCACGCCAACACTGAAAGGGAACAGAAGAAGGAGACTGAACGGATCGAAAAGGAGAGAATGCGGAGATTGATGGTAAGGGGCCTGCCTACAGGAACCCAGGAAAATGCTCCCCTCACAGCCATCTGCACTGAGAATGTTAAACATGCTGTAGTAGGAGAGAGTAAAAGCTGCTTATCAAATATACTAATCCATTCCTTTGAACTTCACAGGGATGGAGTAAAAATATCTTCCCTTTCCTAGACAGTGCAGTGCCACAAATCTCGGGTCACCACTGATGAGTATAGTGTTTCCATGTCCTAGGGTGGCACTGTTATTCCGATGATAGCTTTTTACATAAGGGCAGGTAACTATATTTTGCAGGAGTTTTGATCACCAGACCTGGAAGGACGGAAACGGCAGTTCTTTTTAAAGTGTTGCCTCTTTGAGACTAATGACACAAGTTGTTTTGAATGAATATCTCATGAAGTTGTGTCTTGGAATCTAAGAAGTTCTCTTTTTTTGAAGCCGCTGGTGCTTCAAAATTCTGGCAGAAATTTTTCTCTAACAGTTTAAAAAGTGATTTTTAAGTTAATTTTGAAAAGTTGCCTTTTTGATTATAGCTGTGTTATTGTCAAAGGCTATTCATGGGTCATTTCATTTCCAGTGTTACTTTTTAATGGATATATAAACACAGAAGGAATTGGTTTATATCACTGGTATTTGAGTTTATTGGCCATTTATTTTTGGAATCGGACCTCAGAGCACACCGTGGATTTTAGAAAAGTGTGTGTAATGTATATTGATAGGAGACCTGCAGATTCTATCTGGGATGTAATGCCTGGGTATTGGATGAAGATAAAATCATTAGCCTCAACCCATATTTATGTCCCTGGAAAATTCCAAATGACATAGTCTTCCTGGCTGGTATTATGGTTTGCGTTTTTTTGTCATTAAGTTTTTTGGATTTCGGAGAGTGAACACCATATTTTAAAAGGCTCTGTGTCCGGGGTCTACTAAATCTTACCACCTTCTCCTGCCTCCCTCTCGTTTTTTGGGAGGGAGGGGACTAAGAGATGGCTAAGTAGCTGGGGAGACCATTTTATAGTAGTTTGAGCAGGGAGCAGTCAAATTTGTCTGATTCAACTGAAGTGAAACTGTATTAGAACTTCAGTAACAGATTGGCTTGACACTAATGATTAGGCATTTGCAACTCATTAATTTTCGCAATTAAGTGATGGAATATACAGATAACAGAGACACTGAAGTTTTTTTTTTTATCATTCTTTCTTCAAGTGAGATCAACCATAACCAAAAGCAATTACAGTTATAATAGCATTTGAGGTTCATGCTCATCCACAGGGCAGACAGCAGCCAGACGGAGTGACAAGGCTGCTGTCACTCGGGCAAATGCTGGAGGGACACCCCTGGACTGAAAAACCTAAGCTTCTCTGTAAGCAGCTGCCTCTTAAAGATTTTGCAGTCTGTCCCTTTTATCCTGCATCACGTGAGGAAGATATCTTTGAGATGTCCTTTTATTGGAATGTATAAAAAGATTTCTCTGGAAATGACCCAGAGGGCATCAGTTTTTATTCCATGTAACCTCATAATGTTGCTTAACAGGAGGTAGAAGTGGGAAGTACTGTGTCTGTTTTATGGCTCAGCACTATTAGGCTTCCGGTGCTAATGACTCGTCTCCAGTCATCTGGGCCCGTCATGCAGTGCCGACCTGTGACCAAAATCCCTCCCAGTGTGACCTTTCCTATCAACCACATTTTTTATAAATTTATTTATTTATTTATTTATTTATTTTTGGCTGCGTTGGGTCTTCGTGGCCGAGCGCGGGCTTTCTCTAGTTGGCGGTGAGCGGGGGCTACTCTTGGTTGTGGTGCGCGGGCTTCTCTCTGTTGCGGAGCACGGCCTCTAGGCGCGCGGGCTTCAGTAGTTGAGGCATGCGGGCTCAGTAGTTGTGGCGCACGGGCTTAGTTGCTCCGCGGCATGTGGGATCTTCCCAGACCAGGGCTCGAACCCGTGTCCCCTGCGTTGGCGGGCGGATTCTTAACCACTGCGCCACCAGGGAAGTCCTTGTAATGCTTTTAAGTATAAGAAGTTATTTGTTCAAAACCTATTCAGTTCCTTGCCTCTGGAAGTACTTATTGAAATATTTATGAATGAAAAGCTATTATGTCCGGAATTTGCTTCGGGACAATCCAGTTTGGGATTGCAGGGAGGAGGTGGGGGAAGGACTGCAGCGAAACAAACGGGAGTCACGGGGAGTTAATTTTTGTTACTTGGTGTTGGTTATATGAGAGATTATACTACCTTCTCTACTTTTGATTATATTTGACACTTTCCAAAGTATAAAGTTAAGAATAAGTTTCAGATGGTGAATCCTCAAATTTTAACACTTTTTTGCGCAGTTAAAGAAACACAAAAGAATGAAAAGTTGGCTCAGAGTGCTTGATCACACCACATAAATAGCGTGGTTTTGTGTGTTGACCTTGCCGTGAACTCTGGTGTCCCGGAACATAGGCATCGTACCTCCGTGTGTTCCCCAGTCCCAGACAGGGTGCGAGAACTCGGGCGGCCGGAATCATACGGTTTGCTGCGCGCACCACCGAAGTTCAGACCATCAAGGGGAGGGATGAGTGGGAAAAGGTGTCGTCCGCAAACTTTTATCATGTTCTGATCACGCTCTTCTTTCCTTAATAGGCTGAAGATGAAGAGGGCTATAGGAAACTGATCGATCAAAAGAAAGATAGGCGTTTAGCGTACCTTTTGCAGCAGACCGATGAGTATGTGGCCAACCTGACTAATCTGGTTTGGGAGCACAAGCAAGCCCAGGCGGCCAAAGAGAAGAAGAAGAGGAGGAGGAAGAGGAAGGTGAGCACCTGAGTAGCTGTGGCTGAGCTGGGGAATGTGTGGTCGCCGACCAGTTTTAGGCACGTCTTGCCCTTTAACGAGTACTTCCTACTACACTAATGGGAGACTTAGATGAGTATGTTGCAAACATTGCTGATATAAATGGGTTGATGTACTAGGTGTCCTAGGCAACATATTGGAGATGGGGGCATGATGGACAGGATGTATATTTGGTTCGTATTTCCACTGTTTCACACAGTATTCAGAAACTAAGTACACACGGTCGGTAGGAAAAGGAAAACCATGGGCACAAAGAAATGTTTGCTCAAGTGCAATGCCAGCGAGGCAGGGGACTGACTGCTGAGTTAAGAAACTGGAGTGAAAATGAAGACGAAAATGCTGTGTGTTCAGATTGAAAGGAGCCAGAGGAAGATGGAAGAGATAGCTTTGGGATACTTTTAGAACATATTTCAGCCTGTTTCTTTGGACAGACAGCAATGCCAAGATTGTTCACTCAGTTCAGCTGCCCCGGTTTTACACTAAGGTAAATGTGCAAGTCAGGGTTTTAGGTCATTACAGAAAACAGTAAATAGTCTTATGTAAAATAATCCAATTTATCATGAGAAACGAAGGGTAAGATTTAGAATCTCTACTCTGCGGATACTATATCTCAATTCAAGGGTAACCTGCTTCCCTTTGAAGACCTGTAAATATAGAGCCTCTTTGAAGCTTAAGTAGTCTGCTAATATAGTTCTCGGTGGATATTTTGTTTTCACGGTCAGTTCTGATTGGCCCAGGTATAAACATCAACAGGAAGTCTTCGTTAGAATTGTGAAGATTGAGGATTGGTAGCATTTAATCATTTCTTCTCTGCACTGAATAATTGAACAGAATGTTTTTCAAAAAAATAATTAATTTCATGGCTCCTGAATTCTCATACCTGTTTCATAATTAAGGAGGAGGAATAAGTGATTGAAAAGGCGCCTTCTGCACCTGATTTCTTTAGTATAAGATAGCTTCCCTTATTGTGAAGGTGAACAAGGGATGAGTCAGGGCTTGCATTTCGACATTTCTTTGGTGAGGAATACCTCATTTTCTTGTCAAGGTCGCGTTATAGACTTTGCAAAATTCCAGCTCCCAATTTCTGACTTAAAGTTGGCACGTGGCAAGCAGATAACAATTCTGTCATATTCCATAGGTGGACCCCATGAAATGGCCATTTTCGTTTTTCCTGAGCCTGAGGCATATTTTGCAGAGACTGTCACACAAAGGTCACTGTTAGTGTTTTTAGTACTACCATTCGTAGTCTGTGTTTCTTTGTGATTAAAAGCTAATGGCTCAGGTATGAGCTAATGGCTTTTAATTAATGGATTGCTGCAATAGTATTAGATTGTTATATCATCATAGGCAAAGAAAGATACATAATTGAGTTGTAATGATTATGCCTTTATTTTTATGTTGATCTGTACAGAGCAGGAACCTGTCAGTATTTTTCATGGTGCTGCCAATACTGCATCATCTGTAGGTTGACTCTCTACCACCAAACTCTTGCTTTCAGGTTTGCTAACAGCACTTATTCTTTCTGTTTCATGTATTTGCTCAGCAAATATTAACTGAACACTTACTATGATCTAGGCAGGATGCTAGATGCTGGGGGAGAGAGAGTGCAAGTGGTGAGGAAAAGCACTCTTGCCCTCTTAATTAATTAGAGAGAGAGACAGACAGACATTAATCAAATATGCACCCAAGTATATAATTATAAACTGTAATGAATGCTGTGAAGGAAGGCGGGGAGTAAAACTGGGGCCTGGTTTCCTGGCAAATGAATAATAGGTACCCAAGCGACTCCAGTCTGCCTGGTGGCTTTATCTGGACATCTTCCGCTGATGGGCTCACATGATGGAATGTGCAGAATTAGTAGTTTATTAGCAGCCCTCTCCCTCTTCCCCGGCATGCTCTCGGGATGCCTCGCATCTGAGCTCCCCCTGCCCTCAGCAGGACCAAGGAGATCAGGCCGTATTTCCTTCCTGAGCCATCTTGCTGGGAGACCTTGGATAAAGAAAGGACAAAAAGAAACTGGGCTCCTTCCTAGTCCTTCCTGAAAACTCTCTCATGGGGTTTTAAGACTTAGTTCAGAGTGAGTTACCCAATTTTAGATGTACCTTAATTCAAGTGCAAAGAAAATGGATGCTTTCAAAAGCTGATTATTTGACACTCTGGATTACCTGGAGTTCTTCTCCCCTCCATTAGAGTTAATGATTGCGAGAGTTGTTTGTTCCAGCTTCTCTGTCAGGGAGGGAACCTGCATGCGGACACTTAAAAATTCTGTGCTGTCCCTTTCAGCGTTTCCCATAGAAGTGAATATCATGCTGTACCTATCTGCAGGTTTTGTTTTGCTTTTTTTTCTAATTAAGTAAGGCATCCCTAAATCTTTGTTTTGAGAAAGCTTCTTTACTCAGTGAACTAATAGCATTGAACTGGTGGCAACACTTGTAGGACAAGATACAGGTAACTTCAAGAACTGTGCCGTCAAAGATAAGTATGGTGGACCTTGCAGTTTAATTGGAAAAGGGCTACTTTTTTACTCTGTGTTAAACTAGTGTATCATTTTTTCAGGAATTGCCCTGGTGTAACAGAGAAGGCCTTTTTCTTTCTTGGGGAGTTGATCAGGTTTACTTGGTGTTAGTGAATAATAGAGTGGGTTTCCTTTAACCTCTCAGGACCTTGCTTAGTTTTTCTCTTCTCACCGTTAGAGCCGCTTCTATGAAGTATACATTTATAAATCATTCTGAAACTTCTCGATCTCAACCTGGCCTTCCATTAATGCCCTTGAAGTGGAAGAAAAAGAAATAAGCTCTATGTATCTACTTAAGTGTTAGAGGAGGAATAATTTTTCAAGTATTGAAATATCTAATTAGGTGACAGCAGTCTCTGCAGTGTGACAAGGTGAATACACTGTTATGGGTACTTAGCATGACCTGGAGGTCTCCATCCTCTGCCGTGCGAGTTCTCTTATATCTACTGGGGGACCCCAGGTTGAAATGGCATTGTGCACAAATAGGATTGAACATGCTAACTTATGAAATTGGACTACTGTCTAAAGCACATTGGTACGCAATCTCTTAAATTCGTAACTGCATAAGAAAACATAGAATACTAATTTGCTGTTATTCCCTTGTAGGATATTTCATTAAGAGATCTATTACCCAGTACTTCAGTCTCTTGATCTGTAAGAAGGTGATAGGAACAGGACCTATAGCCTAGATTTGTTGTGAGGATCACATAGGAAAGTTTATCTAAAGCACTTAGAACGCTCCCTGGGACATAGTAAGTGCTCAGTAAATATTAGTTATTTTATCAATCAATTCTGTGGTATAGATGTAGGATCATGATTGTTGAAATGTGGTTATAGGTTTTTCTGAAAATAAAATCTTCTTTTTCCCCTTACTGTATGTTCTCTGTGGTGTTGAGAAAATAAATGGCCACCATTTTTTTCTAGGTGAGGATCAATTAGATATTATTAGGTAGAATGTCTTTTAGGACAACGACAGGCTCCTTGGCTGTTGAGGCCTGCAGTGGGAAATGAGGATTTCTTATTTTTGGCAGACTCTCCTTCCCTCTTCCTCCCCAGATCCTACAAAGAGAATTTTCTAATTATTTGGCCTATAATATCCAAACAATAAGGTATTTCTTACAGAGATTTAGGGTATGTCTTTCCTTAAGCTGTGGTTGGGAGCCCATGCCAGCCCCCTGCCCCCAAACCTACTGCTGAAAAGTCTGGTCATTTAAGAGGTTCAGCTTCCCCAGCTATTGACTTCAGGCCAGAAATAAAGTATAAAGTATTTAATCCCCTTCCCCCAAATCTTTCACTGGGGTGTATACCAACAGAACTACACCCTTGGTATTTATTGTGACATTTCTTGGAAACCCATGATACTAATGAGAACATAGAGAATCCATGGGGGAGTGCTGTGTCAAATGTCTTTTTCATCATGGTCTTTCTTTCTGAAACTTACTCTATTCTCTTTCTCTCTCATCAAACACTGTTACACGTGAATCTGTGATGTTTTGGAGAGGGGACCTTTCTGGCATAGTATATTGGTCAATATAGTGACAGGAAATGTGTTTTTCTTTTTCTTTTAGATAGCCAACAATTAGAGAAAAGCCCGTTGGTATAATTTTCAGTGAAAAGAGCATCAAATGCAAAGTAGTAATGTTACTGAGGCATTTATTTTAAATTCAAGTTACTCTCCAGTCCTTCTCAATTCTTTTATCTCTTTTCCCCAAAGATGATTAGCTTATTGCAGTTTTCCTCCACAAGGAGATTTTTGTAGGTGAAAGAAAGGTTCTAAGGCAATTCTGGGCATTTGAGTGTAGTGACTATTGTAAAGGTAGGTGAACACAATGCCGTGATGGTTAGATTTATTTGATAAGTTCAGTGTCAAAATGGGTGAAACCAGAAATTTGGATCCAAGTCCAGCTTAACTGGATTGACCAGTTACTTGAGTCAAAATGTTGGAATTGGTTTTCTCTGCAAGGCACAACTTAAGTAATGTGCAATTGCCTGTTAATTTGATATTCTTGGGTATTTTTTTTATTGCCTGATCACCTATCTGAATGCTCACAGGTCCTCTTAAGTGACAGTAAAAATAACCCAAGTGGTTTCTGAAAATCTTAGGTTTCCCTCGAAGCAGAATGAGTCTTTAAGATGCAGACACATTTGAATGATGTTTCAGCATATTATAACAACACCTGCTGGGGGGATAAACTGTGTTCACTTTATAATATAGATTGTAAAATATTTGGTACAAAGCTGTTTTCTTTACAGAGTGAGGCTGTGTCCTATGTTGTGGTAATCTGCATAAAGTACCCCACTGAGGCCCATTTTCTTGAATTCAGCTTCCACAGGGTTTTCATGTTTGGGGATTCCTTTCCCTCCTCACCGTGTTGTTGATTATTTTATACAGTCTCTGCAAAGAAAGTGGATAGCTGTGCACATAGCTTTGTTCATGAACATTCCTGAAGGAAGGGTATGAATTGACATCGGCTTTAACCGGGAAGCCAAATTGTCTTTCGTTAGGAGTAATTTGCTTCACATCCGATTCCATAATTACATTCCTCCCCCCCCCCCCCCATGAGGGTAATTAGTTCTCAACTCTTTGTGGGTAGGAAGAAGCCAGTACAGAGTTGCTTATTCCTGATTAGTGGATGAACTGCAGTCGGTTTTGTTTTTTTGTGTTTGTTTTAATCAGTGGAAATAAGCTCAGGCATCAGCCGGCAATATTGATAGGATGTGTTTGCAGTCACGTGCTGCAGACTCACTGTATGTGAAACTCTCTCAGGCAGCCGTGGCCACATCAGCCGCAAGCCATCCCACCAGGTGCTCAGAGTCTGTCCCAGGTTACTCCAATATCGCAGTACCGGTCACAGTCTGTTTGGAGTTGATCTTGAGCAACACACAAAGGGAATTTTGGCAGGGGAAGAGAGTCGAGGGTTAAGCACTAGTTTGATGTGAGAATGTGGGTTTCTGAAAGCATACCAACCAGAGATTGTCCCCAAACTGAAGGAATTCAAAGCATGATGGGAGAACTTGACACCTCTTGCTGTAGAGTAGACTGCCATCTGGCTTCCACCTCCTAGAATGACATAGCCGAACCGGGTATAAGTACAGGGCACGCAAGGGAAGTCTCATAGAGCACCAGTTCAGTGAGGAACGTGTGTGTGCTCTTAACTCTTTTATGACTTGCACGTATATTGTCACCTAATTAAAATAATGATAATTGATTGTGTGTTTGCTAAGTGGAAAGTGTTGTTCTTGGTGCATTCATTCATTCATTCATTCATCCTTCAAATATTTCTTTAGTGCCTTTTAAGTGCCAGGACCCCTTGTAGGTGTGGGAATACATGAGTGAACAAAACAGACAGAAATCCCTGACTTCGTAACCTTATGAAGCAGCTTTCAGACAGTGCTATAGCCAGTTTTATATAGACATAAAAGAATAGCCCTCGGACTATCATTGATTCTTTTACATTGTGGAAATTGACACTCTCAGTGGATATTACATGTAACATTGGATTGTACATCTTGAAATAGTGATCCAGTCCTGCAGCAGCCCCATGAGGTAGGGACCGCTACTGTCCCTGTTTTACAGAAGAGGGAACCAAGACACAGAGACTTGCTCGAGATCACACAGCTAAGTACTCTTGCACTTAGTGACAGAGCTGGCATTCAAACGCAGTTCATCTAATTCCAGAGCCAACTTTCTTAAGTCTGGTATTTACATTGCTTCTCAAATTTGATACCAGATAGAAATTTAAAAATTAGTTTAGAGGATTTTAAGTAATGGAAAGGCCTGATTATGAGGCAGTTTTTAGATAGCACCCTATCTAGTCTATAGCATATTCACAGAAGAGTATTCTTTAGAATAGTTTTGATTCTGTTATTTATGGTCCTTCAAGCTTTTTAATGTACTATTCATTGAAATAGTGATCCAGTTCCACTAGCTAGATATTGGAAATTGGCTTATTCATGGTCTCATCTGATTTTCTTTGTTGGCCAAATTTGTAGCTAATTTCTGATTTGTATGGAAAGAATGGTGGGATTAATTGACTTTCTCCCATTAATTAAAAGAGTTGCCTGAATATAGTGCCTGAGAATTCCAAAAATGAAATCTTCAGGGAGGCTGGTAGCAGGGATGGTTCCTTTTCTGAGCCTTTCTGCCATTGTTCTCTGGATCCCTAGCCCAGACATAGGGATGCTTTTCCGTGATGGTCATTTCTTTTGAGCTTGTAAATATTTTCAGTTTGGGGTGGCATAAATAGAAAATTAAATTCTTGGGAAATCATAACCAAGGAGAGCATTTCATTTCCTACTCTTTGGTAGAAGTGCTACATTTTTTATGCCTTGTGCTTTGGCATACTTATATACATGTATTTTTTGCAAGAAAATTATCAAACAACTTAAAAATTTCAGACATTTATGGGAACTGCCCTTCTTCAGTATGGACAGAAGGCTGGATTTTCAACACTAAACATTTTCTGTAAAAGCTGTTTTGTCAAGAGACAACTGAGTTATTTTCATGGGAAGCAAAAATGTATTACACAATCAATGCCTTAAGTAAACAAAGTGGAGTTAATATTGATTCTGTATCATTATGTATATTTTTAATTAACTAAAGAGCCCAGGGGAGGAAAGCTCATTTTCTTAAATGTCTTGATAAAGGAAATGACTAAAGTTTGTTTGTTTGTTTGTTTTTCTTCTAATCACACCACACAGAATAACTTTAAAATAAGGATTCTGTAAAGGTGATGTTAAGGATTTCACTTGTCGAAGAGGTCGTTATAAATGTAAGAAATTTTAGACTATTTTGTGTTTCTTGCGGATGAGGCTCTCTCTGTCTCTCTCCGGTATGTACAAAATGTGACATAATCCTAGCTTTTCATTTAGGCTGCCTTTGAGGCACATAAAGGTTAATGGGCTAAGATATTGGAATATTTAAGAAATGGAGGATGACAGAATTTTTCATGAGATCACAGTATCTGCATCAAATTTCCCCATATACCCACTGTGGAAATACTGTATATTATGAAAGCCAATTAGGTAGAATGATAAAAATTCAGAGAACTCACAGAATTTTGTATGATTTTGTATTTTTATCACCCAAGAGCAGTTCAGAATTCATTCTTGAGGGGACATTTTTAGAAAACTTGCTAAGGGAATGGGAAAATTGAGCTGATTACGTCAGGATTTGTCTTCATAGTGCCAAACACAAGGACATTTGGGATTCTGACCTCTGTCCCGATGCTGCCACATCTTAAGCTGTTGGGGTCCTGGAAGACACAGTCCACCCATCTCTAGTGGGCCAGGCCTGAGTCACACCTGGCTTTTGCTGACTCCCTGCAACTTGCCAATAAAGTACGCAGTTTGTCTTGTCTCAGAGAGTGAAGAGAAACACAAAGAAAAGGCATTAATTCCTAAGCTTTGTTGGATGATGATAAGCAGTAATGAATGACTGTTATATACCACCAAGTTGCCATGAGGTCCTTCCTGTACCCACTTTCTTGGTTTACACGTAACATTTGACATTGTTTTGCAGAAGGCGGAAGAGAATGCTGAGGGGGAGGAGTCTGCCCTGGGACCAGATGGAGAGGTAAGGGATTTTGCATCCATTTCTGCTGTGTTCTGTTGAATGATACCCTGCCATACCCTGCTGCACCATTCTCTGTGTATACTGATTTTATTTTGTGCTCTGCTATTCATTTTTTTTTAACATCTTTATTGGAGTATAATTGCTTTACAATGGTGTATTAGTTTCTGCTTTACAACAAAGTGAATCAGCTATACATATACATATATCCCCATATCCCCTCCCTCTTGCATCTCCCTCCCACCCTCCCTATCCCACCCCTCTAGGTGGTCACAAAGCACCGAGCTGATCTCCCTGTGCTATGCGGCTGCTTCCCACTAGCTATCTATTTTACGTTTGGTAGTGTATATATGTCCATGCCACTCTCTCACTTCGTCCCAGCTTCCCCTTCCCCTTCCCTGTGTCCTCAAGTCCATTCTCTACATCTGCGTCTTTATTCCTGTCCTGCCCCTAGGTTCTTCAGAACCATTTTTTTTCTTTTTTTTTTTTAGATTCCATATATATGTGTTAGCATATGGTATTTGTTTATCTCTTTCTTTTTTTTTTTTAACATCTTTATTGGAGTATAATTGCTTTACAGTGGTGTGTTAGTTTCTGCTTTATAACAAAGTGAATCAGTTATACATATACATATATCCCCATATCGCTTCCCTCTTCATCTCCCTCCCTCCAACCCTCCCTATCCCACCCCTCTAGGTGGTCACAAAGCACCGAGCTGATCTCCTTGTGCTATGCGGCTGCTTCCCACTAGCTATCTATTTTACATTTGGTAGTGTATATATGTCCATGCCACTCTCTCACTTTGTCACAGCTTACCCTTCCCCCTCCCCGTGTCCTCAAGTCCATTCTCGAGTAGGTCTGTGTCTTTATTCCTGTCCTGCCCCTAGGTTCTTCATGACCATTTTTTTTTCTTAGATTCCATATATATGTGTTAGCATACGGTATTTGTTTATCTCTTTCTGACTGACTTCACTCTGTGTGACAGACTCTAGGTCCATCCACCTCACTGCAAATAACTCAATTTCATTTCTTTTTATGGCTGAGTAATATTCCATTGTATATATGTGCCGCATCTTCTTTATCCATTCATCTGTCGATGGACACTTAGGTTGCTTCCATGTCCTGGCTATTGTAAATAGAGCTGCAATGAACATTGTGGTACATGACTCTTTTTGAATTATGGTTCTCTCAGGGTATATGCCCAGTAGTGGGATTGCTGGGTCGTATGGTAGTTCTATTTTTAGTTTTTTAAGGAACCTCCATACTGTTCTCCATAGTGGCTGTATCAATTTACATTCCCACCAACAGTGCAAGAGGGTTCCCTTTTCTCCACACCCTCTCCAGCATTTATTGTTGGTAGATTTTTTGGTGATGGCCATTCTGACCAGTGTGAGGTGATACCTCATTGTAGTTTTGATTTGCATTTCTCTAATGATTAGTGATGTTAAGCATTCTTTCATGTGTTTGTTGGCCATCTGTCTATCTTCTTTGGAGAAATGTCTGTTTAGGTCTTCTGCCCATTTTTGGATTGGGTTGTTTGTTTTTTTGATATTGAGTTGCATGAGCTGCTTGTAAATTTTGGAGATTAATCCTTTGTCAATTGCTTCATTTGCAACTATTTTCTCCCATTCTTAGGGTTGTCTTTTTGTCTTGTTTATGGTTCCCTTTGCTGTGCAAAAGCTTTTCAGTTTCATTAGGTCCCATTTGTTTATTTTTGTTTTTATTTCCAGTTTCTCTAGGAGGTGGGTCAAAAAGGATCTTGCTGTGATTTATGTCATAGAGTGTTCTGCCTATGTTTTCCTCTAAGAGTTTGATAGTGTCTGGCCTTACATTTAGGTCTTTAATCCATTTTGAGTTTATTTTTGAGTATGGTGTTAGGGACTGTTCTGATTTCATTCTTTTACATGTAGCTGTCCAGTTTTCCCAGCCCCACTTATTGAAGAGGCTGTCTTTTCTCCATTGTATATTCTTGCCTCCTTTATCAAAAATAAGGTGACCACATGTGCGTGGGTTTATCTCTGGGCTTTCTATCCTGTTCCGTTGATCTATATTTCTGTTTTTGTGCCAGTACCATACTGTCTTGATTACTGTAGCTTTGTAGTATAGTCTGAAGTCAGGGAACCTGATTCCTCCAGCTCTGTTTTTCTTTCTCAAGATCACTTTGGCTATTCGGGGTCTTTTGTGTTTCCGTACAAATTGTGAAATATTTTGTTCTAGTTCTGTGAAAAATGCCATTGGTAGTTTGATAGGGATTGCATTGAATCTGTAGATTGCTTTGGGAAGTATAGTCATTTTCACAATGTTGATTCTTCCAATCCAAGAATATGGTACATCTCTCCATCTGTTTGTATCATCTTTAATTTCTTTCATCAGTGTCTGATAGTTTTCTGCATACAGGTCTTTTGTCTCCTTAGGTAGGTTTATTCCTAGGTATTTTATTCTTTTTGTTGCAATGGTAAGTGGGAGTGTTTCCTTAATTTCTCTTTCAGATTTTTCATCATTAATGTATATAGGAATGCAAAAGATTTCTGTGCATTAATTTTGTGTCCTGCTACTTTACCAGATTCGTTGATTAGCTCTAGTAGTTTTCTGGTAGCATCTTTAGGATTCTCTATGTATAGCATCATGTCATCTGCAAACAGTGACAGCTTTACCTCTTCTTTTCCCATTTGGATTCCTTTCATTTCTTTTTCTTCTCTGATTGCTGTGGCTAAAACTTCTAAAACTATGTTGAGTAATAGTGGTGAGAGTGGACAACCTTGTCTTGTTCCTGATCTTAGGGGAAATGGTTTCAGTTGTTCACCATTGAGAACGATGTTGTCTGTGGGTTTGTCATATATGGCCTTTATTATGTTGAGGTAAGTTCCCTCTATGCCTACTTTCTGGAGGGTTTTTATCATAAATGGGTGTTGAATTTTGTCAAAAGCTTTTTCTGCATCTATTGAGATGATCATATGGTTTCTCTCTGCTATTCATTTTTAAGTAAAAATAGTAGTACATTAGCATGGTAGAAAATTAGAATAGTATGAAAGGGTACACTGAAAAGTAATCTTCCATCTCAGACTGCCAATCAACTGATACTAAGTTTCTTATGTACCACTCCAGAAATTGTCTGTGCACATATAAGCATGTGTTTATGAATATACAGAATGTGTAAAAATCTTAAGTGATTCTATAATTACATTTTCCCCGTCGATGATACAGAAGCAGAAAATATGACCCAGTTTCCTTCATTTACTTTGAAATTTCATAACTCTGTAAGCCAAGCAGTTTGCGTATTTGGTAGCTTATTTTTTGCCATATTCTGTAGGCTTACCCTATAGCTTCTATTTGTAGATTCATCAGCGTATTTCTAAATTTTATTTCCTAGTATTTCGAATATTCTGAATCACGAGAATACAGTGATTGATTTATTGGATTTTTTTTCTCTGAAAACTCAAAAGTTCTCTGCCAGTGATTCACACGAGCAGGCATCCCCCCGGAGCGGGATGGGAAGGGCGTTTGTTTCAAACTTCCTTCTCCTTTCACAGATTCTGAAAAATCTGCCTGGAGGATTGGGGTGGGTGGAGGGTTGCCTCTTCCCCTTCTGGAATCGCAGTGCACACGAGACGTATTATGAATGTGAACAGCCTGGTGGCAGGAGAAAGGTTGAAACCACTATTCTGTGCAGAAATCTCTTGAACAATAAATATTACTTAACCACTATAATTCATCACAAGGAAAGAAAAGATCAGGATAAATGTCTAACGTGTAAGAAACACTCAGTGGGCTGTTATGGGGGAAGAATACTATATATTAGAGCACTTAGAAACAACTCTAATTTGTAAAAACCCACCCTTACTTAAGCATGCCTCACATCAGTCTGTAACTAATAAGCACACAGGGAGAGATTTAACGTGTTAGTGTGATAGCTCTCTTATCTCATGTTATCTCCTGGGAAAGTAAGCTCCTGATCTTGGGCCTGTGACATACACTTTTTTTTTAATCTTAACACATGTGTTTTCTGTTTGCTGAAGTGGGCAAAGTAGATGTCTTACCTGGTTTGTTTTGAAATAATGTTCTGATTACATTCTGCTGTGCTCATTCAGTGTTTTTGCCAAAGTTCTAATTCCAGCTACAGTGATTTCCAGTTTTCTTTGAGGCATGACACAAACAATAAAACAAGCTCTATTATAATAGTTCAAGATAATGGAATATGATTTTTCCAAGGGAGATGGTAGCGAATGGTAGATTTCCTACTTTATCGCGTGAGCGTGTAGATGACCTTCTACGTTAATAAGGAAGAAGCATTGTCTTGACATGCAAAGTAACGGTGTTCACAGCCATTGCTTCAGCACACATAAAAGGAAAAAATGTCTGGAGTAAGCCTTCTCTTTTTTTTAAGGTTGTTTTTGTGGATAATTGCTAATATATTGTTTCTTATTCTGGCAGTGCTTTGTTAAGGGAGAAGGCGGAAAGAACCAATATTTGGGGGGAAGGAGGTGGTCATTTCCTATAAGATATTAGAAGATAACCTACAGTATACTGCTTTTCCTATCATTTTAATTTAACTCCAAATGAGAATAATTTAGAAAAAATTCTTTGGAATTAATGGGTTGCCTAAACGTCTCACCTGGGGGTCTGCTCCTAGAAGTACAGTCACCCTGTAATCAGTAGCATTCATTTGCATAGGATTACTCCATTTTTAGGCCTTTTTAAACAGTTCGTTCTCTGAAGTAGGTTAAGCACAGCCTCTGCAGTTTCACTTATTCTCTTAATTTTCTGAGCAAGCCATTTTTCGTTGAGAGTCTAATAACGAACTTCAGCTCAGACTTGGTCAATTTGCCAGATTTCCAATGAGCAGAGCCTTTTGCTTTATCACAGGTCCCCATGATTGGGCTTGGTACCTGGTGGTTTGGTTTTGGATAAATGACATTGTTTCTGCAGAAGCCAAACCAGCCATAATGAGATGATACAAGTTACAATACCTTTTCCTTTTTTCCATTATTCTCTCTGAAACCATGACTTTGCAGTAGTCCTTATCTGGAGGGGATTATTTGGGGGTTGGGGGTTCTTAGCTGCAGATGACAAAAATCAACTCTGCCTGATTTAAGTAAGAAGGGAACATATTAATAGGATATCGGGTGAGTCATCGGAACCCTGGAAGCCTGGAGAAGCTGACTGGGGACTGCGCTATTATTTCAGTGATATGTTACCGTAGTGTACCCTACAGCTGCTTAGTGAGGACATGGCCGGCCTTGGGAGTGGGCACAGCCCATACCACTGTACTGGCACTGCTGCCACTGTTGTCTGCCCTCCTACCAGTGTGCCTGTTGGCCCCCGCTTCCTTCTAGGTCCTAATTCAGAGCCTTGGTGAATGCGCCCAGCTGGTGGAGCTTAGGTCTTGTGCCAGTTCCTTTGCTGCAAGGGAGGCCAGTGTTTTCAGTTTCTTTGGTAGGAGGTGACCTCCCACTTCCCACCAGGACTCATCAGGTGATGAAATTTCTAATCGCGGGAAAGGATTTCAAATGCTGGGCAGCCAAGAGGCCGAGAAACATCCAGCACAGAATTGGGTGAATGTCTTAACACGAAGCGGCGTTGTGTCTTTTCTCCTCTCTAGCCCATAGATGAGAGCAGCCAGATGAGCGACCTCCCTGTCAAAGTGACTCACACAGAAACCGGCAAGGTCCTGTTTGGCCCAGAAGCACCCAAAGCAAGTCAGCTGGACGCCTGGTTGGAAATGAATCCTGGGTATGGCACTAAAGCAGAATTATTGGTGTTCTTTGACTTTTTAGGTTTTTGTGGTCCTTGTAGAATCTGGGAACTAAAACAGCATGACCTTTGCTGAACTGCTTGAAGTTATTACCTGCATTTGTACATAGAATGTGCCATATATTTGTGTATAAACACACACACACGCACACACACAGTTTTATGATTTAAAAAGCTAAGCCTCCTCTTCCTCCCCACTCCTTTTCTTGTAGTTACGAAGTTGCCCCTAGATCGGACAGTGAAGAGAGTGAT
Source organism: Balaenoptera musculus (assembly GCF_009873245.2). NCBI lineage: Eukaryota > Metazoa > Chordata > Mammalia > Artiodactyla > Balaenopteridae > Balaenoptera > Balaenoptera musculus. Next base: position 63,480,235 of record NC_045790.1, on the reverse strand, counting down.
TCTGATTATGAGGAGGAGGTACGTATATAGCTCTGTTTGGAGTTCATTGGCTGGAAAGTTCACGGGGAAGCACCTGTGTCCTTCTATCTCTTCGTCCTCCAGTTTTGGCCGTCGGGTGACAGCTGGGGCTGAGGGTTTGACAGAGCTTTGCTGGTGCATGCCTAGTAGCACAGTGACTTCTCGGGGGCTCCCGGTGAATGTGGAAGCTTGGTGAATTCTAAATTTATTTGAAACCAAGAAAAGAGAAGCTGGCATTAAATTGGAGATGGTAGAAAGGTCCTCTGAGGAAAATTGGAGATGGATTACTTTGGGAAAGGCAATTCCATGCTTCTAAGTCATTTACACTGAGGGTTAACAGCCTACAAATGTCTGAAGTTCTTTAGTCCTTGGGCCTGTTTGAAGCTGTAAGTCTGGAAACTTAGACCAAAAGGGCAACATGCACTTGGTTTAATGGGTTTATTGATCCTCTTGGGTTTCTTCTTTAAATGTGATTCTTGCTTGAATTCTTTGGACATACTTGTTAGCCACATTTCTCAGTCTTTTGGAAGGAATACTCAATATATCCAGAACCTAAAATGGTGATCTTGAATACTTTTAATGGAGATTAAGGAATAATAAAGGTATCTTTTAGATCAACTTTAAAATCCTTAACAATTACAAATAGAAGGATTAAAAGATTTCTATCTCCTTTATTAGATAGAGCATTGTTAGCGTATAGTCATTAAATCTGATGTTTACCAGTGTGGGGGAATCTTGGTTCAAAGAATGCCATGGCCGGAGCAGAGCAGCCTTACCAATAACAGTTCACCAGAATTTTAAGACCATTGTTATTTTCTTCTGTTTTGTGGACCTGTGTTTTCTAAATTAATCTACCATGGACACTTACTGGTTTTGCAGAGAGGAAAGATAACAGAAGTTACTTTTTTTTTTTAGAAAAAAAGCATGCTGTTACCAAGCAAATACTTTTGGAGGCATGCTTTTTTTTTTTTTTTTTTTTATAGGCTACTCTTTCTCTGAGATACTTGAAACTTACAAAATAAATTTTTAAAATGTCTCTTGTTTACTCGGATGAATGGGCCCATAACTGATCCATTGGAAGAATCTTCTCATTGAGTCTGAGAGCCAGGGAGGGACAGAGATGAGGTAAAGAAGGCTGCTCAACCCACAGGTGCCCTCCTGAGACTGGCAACTGCACACAGCTCCAGAGAGCTGGGACTAGAGTGAACTCTGACCTGGGGGTCCGGAGACCAGGTCCCCATCTCATGGCGAGTCATGTCCCCTCTCGGTGCTCACCTGGATGTGAAGGAGCTGTGCCAACTCCTCAGTTTACCCCTTGTGGCTCAGTGATCTGTGGTCATAGATTTGATTTTCTACATTACTATCATGTCAGCTTGTATTGTTTCATTCAAGCCTGATGGAAAAGCATGGTTCTTTTTAAGCCTACTTTTAAAGGAAATTCTCCTGGATTATCTGGAAAGATTCAGCCTTCAACACCAGTGGGTAGTAGTGGGCATTATGAATATTTAGTGAAGCTTTTCAACAGGCCAGCAGAACGAAGTACACAGTTGAGAGGTGGGGAGGTGATGAATCCTTTGCCATGTTATTGACAGTTTTAATCTAAATAGCCAGAAATGTGGGCTGTGAAGTGGCCACAGAAAGCACACACAGAAGGCCATGTGCTTACAAGCTCCAGTCTCTCCACTGTGAAGATGTGTGGGACCATCCAAGGCCCACTGGCATCATCAGAGAGAAGGACAATACTAAGATCTCTTCAGTTGGCTTTGGAGAGAAGGGTATAGAAGGTCACTAAGTTAGCAAGAGCAGATATGGTCTACAGGACTCTCTGATGACCAAATAATGATAAATATCCATCTTTCTGGCATGATTTTTACATATTTATTCTTGGGAGCAAGGGTTCCAGGGGACCCTCAGAGGGTTCCTTTTGTTCTTTCATTCAGTGATGTAAACAGCAATGGAGAGGTAGGTATTGCCTGGTGTAAGTAAGGGTTAAGTTTACGTCCTCCCTCAGTTGTGTGCACCTCACTTGTGAAGTAGAATACTATTCACTCTCTTTTCAGAAATCGCCAAGCCTAGGGATTCCCTCGTTAAAAGGGAATCACCCCCATATCTTTGTTCCTTCCCCAGGATGAAGAGGAAGAGTCCAGTAGGCAGGAAACGGAAGAGAAAATACTTCTGGATCCAAACAGTGAAGAGGTTTCCGAGAAGGACGCTAAGCAGATCATCGAGTATGTGTCTCTCAGAGTTTTGTCTCTTGCAAATGCATTTCGTGAGGGTTGCGCTTTATGGATTTTCTTTTAGAGAAGTTTGTCTAAGGAAGGAAGCCGACCTCACGCCCGTGCTCCGCTCGAAACGCCGCCGTCAGAGGTCACCAGAGTGTCCCGCTGCTCGGCTCCCCCCTTCCGCCCTCCCCCACTTCATGACTTCCTCGCTCCCGGGCTCCTCGTGTGGCACGTGCTTCCGTCCCACGTGGAACCTGCCCCTCCAGCTGGCTGCCTTTCCTGCCTTCCTTAATGGCGCCAACGCCCGCCCAGAACCCCAAGTGAGAAACGTCCTCGTTGCAGCAGCTGCTCTGCCACCGACTCCCCCGGCCCAGCCTCTGAAACACCCCGGCACCCCCTGCTCCATCCCCCGACCTGAGTGCCCAGCTCCATGCCTCACTCTGCTCGAGCTCTACATCAGTGGGCTACCCAGCTCTTTGCCTGTGTAGCTCTAGTGTTAAAAGAAAACTGTGGCGAAATACTATGCAAAATAGAACATTTTAAAGTGATGAGATTTAAAAAAAAAAAAGCAGAAATAGACATTCTAATATTTTCTCCTTTTATTCCAGGGCTGTGTGCCCACTTCAGGAACCTTTCTTTTATTCATCTGCCCCAGCTGCTTCACTGAAGGTTTTTAAGACCCCCCTCCATGGCCCGTCACTGCCTGTAGAATAACACAGTAGTCGGTTAACAAGGCATAGAAAATGGAAGATGACCTTTCCTCTTTCCTGTCTCTTTAATGTCACCTTTGGCCCCCCCCCCCACCTGTCTTCCAAGTTTTAGGCAGTGTTCTGTGGATAGGATTTATCTTTGTACTTCAAGGGCCTAGGACAGCTTCAGTGGCAAAGTGTGAACCTGCAGGTGTACGATTCACGCTCATAGCAGTCACTTGAGGTCGAGCAGGCCTGCGCTCAAATCCTGACGCCACCACCTTTCATGTGACCTGGGCAAATTCGTGAAGCTCTCTCAGCCTGAAGTTCTCCACAGGCATGAAGTGGGGATGGTAACAACAGCATCTACCCTGCTTGCTTTTCACGAGGATTACAGATAATGTGTTTTAGCTGCCGGGCATGAAGTAGGTGATAAATAAAGCTCTACTTCCTGCAGCTGTTTTCGGCTCTCCATTCATGCACCAACTTCTCTGTGTGTGACCCTCCACTTTCTCTGGCCCAGGACAGCTAAGCAAGACGTGGACGATGAGTACAGCATGCAGTACAGTGCCAGGGGCTCCCAGTCCTACTACACGGTGGCCCACGCCATCTCGGAGAGGGTGGAGAAGCAGTCGGCCCTCCTCATCAATGGGACCCTGAAGCATTATCAGGTAACTGGTGTGGTGTGTGTTTTCTTGGCAGGTCTCAATCTGCTACCTAATTTTGATTAGAGTATGTTGTGCACGTGCCCATTGCTGCAGAGAGTTGACCATGGCAAACATTTGGGGTCGCATTGCTTCTAATAGGGCGATTCTCTCCACTGTGCCCGTAATTCTTGTTTGAGAGTATTCCATTGTACCGTCTTCCCTAGGGCGTACCCATTTTCTCTTCTATGGCTTTGGGATGGATTGTGTTTTCAGAAATCCTGGGTTAACTTTTGGAACCCTTTTACCGTGGATCTCTTCAGAATGGAAAACCCAGCCACATTCTATGAGTGTAGGGAACATCTGTGCCTCTTTTTTGAAGTAAATGAAGTATGTATTTCTTCAAAAATTTCAGCGGTGTCTGTAGTTCAACACTATGGATTCAGCCACCTAGGAGTCGCTATCTACTACATTTACGTGCTTTTTTTTTTTAAGACACAGTAGAGTGGTGAGCAACCCTGCTTTGATGACAACTAGGCTGTAAGCATAACGTGTGTTTCATTTGACCTGTCTGGAGTGAGGTCAGCTCCTGTCTTTTACCTCCTTCTACTTCACAGTGTTTCCCAAAGTGTGTTCCTTGGAACATTTGTCCCATGAGATAGACCTCAAAAAGAAAGGGAAAAAATAGGTTCTGTGGTTAAATAAATATGGGAAATACTATCAGCTAGAACTTGGATTACGGTATAATTTACTACTCCAAATTTGGGTACTTACGAGAACGAACAGTGGCCCTTATTACTGATCATAGGTGTCACCCAGGACTTCCCGAGCCAACCAGACACCTGGGCACTCTAGCAATGACCCTTCTCGGTAATCCATGGTGTGCGTCAACACACGCATGGGCTCTGCAAAAATAAATGTGTAAACTATAACTGCATATCAGCATCCTGCAGTGAAATAACTTTAACTTTGTATTTCCCAAATGTCTCTGACTACCAAACTTTCTTTTCATATATCATATACCTGTTCACATCCTGTAAAATTAGGGACCTTTGGAATATGCTTTAAGAAGTATATGCTTTAGGCCAACAGTTCTCAAACTCTTCGAACTTGGATCCACTAAACTCCTAAAACGTGGCACTATGTTGGCTGCCATTGCATCAGGGTGAAGGATACGGAGGCTACTACTACAGTACTGCCTTGATTTGTGTTAAAGTGCCAGCAGTTTACACCCACTACTGCTTTTGCATCATCTGTGCAAATGTCAACACAATATAAAAGGCAAATAATACCTTAGTGTTAATAAGAAAATCATTTTGACCTTGTGGATCGCCTGAAAAGGTTTTGGGGACCCTCAGGAGTCCCTGGAGCACACTTTGAGAACCACTGCTCTGGCTGTAGTAAGGTCATGTTTTCTCCAAAGACCATGCTACTTTCATGAAGTTCAAAGTTGTTTTCATCTGATTTGGCCTCCCTGACATAGATGTTAACTTGTAGTTGGTTCTAATGAACTCTTGTACGTCTGTATATGGCAGGTGCATCGTTAGATTATTCGTGAATAACTTTTAACGCTACATTGATTTCCTCCTGCCATCCAGCACCTTTGAAAGCATTCTTTATCACTGTCTTCTCAAACCTACCTCCTCCTACTTGCATATGTGAATTTTATGGCCTTCTTCCTCTACTGGGCTGCTGTAGATTTCCTGAACATACCTTACTCTGCCCACCTCCGGGTTTTTGCTTCATGGAGTTTCTTCTTCCTGGTCTCTGACCATCCATATCTACCTGATGAAATCTTTTTCATTTCTCACAAACCAACTGAAATTGTGGCTCAAAGCCTTCCCGGATCACTCTATCCATGAGTAAGCTTTCTGTCGTCTTGCTCCTTGACAAGTTTTTGTATTGAAAATAGTTACTTAACCTTGACATAGCTGAGGCCTTCCTGCTGCTTCCTGGAAAGCCACGTAAGCTTGGCTCAATACCCAACCCCTCCAATTCCATGGTCTAGGAAAGTCCAAATCACTTCCCACTTTTTTTGTGAATTTCTAGTCCCCTCTGCTGCCAGTTTCTGCTTCTGTTTTATCTGGGATTAAGACAGATGCAAAATTCAGCCCCTTTGCCGATTTTCATTTAAAAAAAAAAAAAAAATCCACTACCACTGAGTGTCCAAATGTTTCTGGCACTTAGTTGACTTTCCTAAAGGTCTGGTGCTCTCGGGATCATGTTGCAGGTGTGCATCTCCGCCCACCCACCAGTAAGAGTTCCTGGCATTCCCCTTCTGCCCCTATGTCTTTTGTGCATCCCCGTGGGACCTCTTTCTGTTCCTCTCATTTCTTGGTGTTGCAGCTCTTCTGCAAAAACCTTTAGGATGATTCGGAGTCTTGCATGATATGAGGCACCCTAAGTGGCTTATCCAAGTATTTCTTCAAACCATTGCAGTACTCTTCCCAAGAAAAATTCTGGCCCGTACAATTTTATATGTATGACATTGGCACTGCCAACCGCGTCTTGGTGCGTGACTGGCTTATCGGCTCCTCTTTGACTGCAAGCTTCTGAAGGGAGGCATGCATATTACATACCTAGGTTTCCATCTGCTATAGCTCCTTGCGTGGTCCATTTAACAAATATTGAAAGTGAAAGAATCACTTGCTTTGTTTTTACGTAAACCAAATTAAAATTAACATTTCCCTAAGCATAACTTCATTAGCAAGCTAAATTGACTTTAGCAATTATATACATATAGATAAATAGATAGGTAGATAGAAAAAATATATATATAGAGAGAGAGAGAGGGAGAGAGGGAAGAGAGGGAGAGAGGGAGGGAGAGAGAGAGAGAGAGATATGATCCTATCACTTAAACCAGAATCTGTGATACGGTGGTGGAAGGGAATTAGTGGTTGGAGAGGGAAGTTGAACAATGTTGTATTTTCACCCAGACTTTCTTGTGTTTAACATGGAAATCCAAAGCTGTGTCTCTGGTGCTGTGCTTTTGTACTTTAAAAATATGTTGAACATGTTTCCAGGCAGTCAGCTGCCCTTGGGGAGCACTTACATTGCAAAGTTTCCATGTGGTGCCTGGGAGCTTTCTCCGCCAGGAAGTGCCCTCCTGTGGGCCCAGCAGGTGCCCCTGGCTCCCTGGTCACTCTGCTTCCTCGCTTGAGGGAGTCCCACCCCGGGGGGCCGGGAGGCTCTTCATCACCAAGAAGGCTGTTTCTAATGACCTGTGATCCTCGTGCCAAACCTGCCTTCTGGTTTGTTTTTCTTTAATCCTCATGGTGGCTTTTTGTTCTTGGAGTGGTTGGAATGGATTTTCGTGTGGGTTTTCTTCATTTATAATAATTCTAGAATGTCATGTACTGTGAAATGCTAAGTAGGGATGAACGGCAAAGCTGCTTAAAGTCCGCCCAGTACGCTCCAGCCCATCATTTCTAAATCTGATTAGCACTCAGCACCTGCCAAGCATCAGGGGTGATTACAGGCTCATATATGAAATTCTCTTTGTGTTGGTGCTTCCCCTACTTTCCTACTGTGGGAAATCCAACGTACAGCACGGAGGAGTTAAGAAGTCGAAGCCTCACTTGCGTTGTATTAGTATTAATTACCTGTGCAGATCTTGGATAATTGAAGCAATTACTCTTCATTTCAGCTCCAGGGCCTGGAATGGATGGTTTCTCTGTATAATAACAATTTGAACGGAATCTTAGCTGATGAAATGGGGCTGGGAAAGACCATACAGACCATTGCACTCATCACTTATCTGATGGAGCACAAAAGACTCAATGGCCCCTATCTCATCATTGTTCCCCTTTCGTAAGTAAAGCCATTTATTCCGCAGTTATCTTTCTTTATGTTGGAGCTTGCCCTATTCATAGTTTGTCCTTGTTTTTCCCTTAAGGCAGAATTGTAGCCTGTAGTGGGATTATCAAGAGCATATAATCCGGATTTAGGTTTTCTTTTCCCACCCCGCTTGCCACCCTTTGATTGGCTACATAAGCACAGGATGAAGTGATTTTTTTTCAGCCCTTAGCATTGCGGTCTACACAGCCTGCACACTGTGCAGTGGGTCGCATTCTTCATCACGCCTGAAGTGGCTCATGAAGCTGAAAGGTTTTGATTTTTTTTTAAGATTTCTTTGATTTTTTTTCTCTTTCCATTTCCAAAAGGTTATATATATTCAAAAATTATATATTCTTAAATCTTCCTTTAGTGTCCCTCTTAAAGCAAAATTGTAACTATGAATTTTGCATTAAACCGCCCTCAGTACTCGCAGTTTATCTGCAGTGATTTTGTCGCTTTGTAAGGAGGGGTCTTCACTGTTCTCCGTTAAATTCCCAGTGCCTCGCCCACTGCATGGCTCCTTGTGGGTCTTTAGTGGAGACCCCTGAGGGAAGGGATACCTGTTCAAAACCGCCCTCCTTGGATGGGAATGTGTCTCTGACTGTGGGTGTGAGGTTGCAGTTCTGTTCACTGAGATCCTCTTCTAGATCTCAGTGCTAATTACACACTTGGACCTTGAGAAAAAATATTCTGTTTTAGTATTTCCTTCAAATTTTGTCTAAATGAGAGTTATTTGCAGACCTCTTTAATCCATATTATTTGAATCCATGGTATTTAGACACCCTTTCCATACTATCTACATCTTGAACATATATTTTGGTTTTTATCTATGTTTTGCATGTTCTGACTCATATATTACATTGATGCTTTCAGGGATTTTGCCTTTTAAGGCATTTAGTATTTTTCCCCTGCCCCCTCTTGACAGATTTATTTAGTATTTTCATGTGCTTTTGTCATTTCTTTTTCCTGACTCAGCTTTTCTCTGAACTTTATATGGCTGTTTCTAAAGAGTCCCCAAATCACTCTGGTAATTGCTGTTTTTCAGTATTAAAATTAAGATTTTTTTTTTTGCCCTCTATGTTCATGCATTCTTTAATTTTTTTTTCTCTTACGAGATTTCGTGTGAACCCACAAACAAACTTGTCATGCTTTGTGGCAGCTTATTTCTAACTTATCTCTTATTTCCGCACCTTTAAAATGAATACGCAGTTGAGATATTTTATATTCTCTAGCCCCTTTCAAGGTGAGGCCTAAAAGTGAGTAAGAACATCTTTTTAATCACAGATTTTTATACAAATGTCTCTCTGTATTTTGTTTTCTTTTGTTCTATAGGACTCTATCTAACTGGACGTATGAATTTGACAAATGGGCTCCTTCCGTGGTGAAAATTTCTTACAAGGTTTGGAATCCTGTATTTATTTTTTGCTTTTCCACGTTTATATATAGACCCTATTTTCTTCATTCCCTGTGCACATCTGTGAACTGTATCTGGTTGTAAAGTTTTGTCATGTACATCATGTACTAAACAGTGAGAGTTAATCATCCCAAGAAGATTACTGTAATAAACCATAATTACTTTCAGATAGTGAAATGCAGAAGAAAATTGTTAATTATCATATTGCGAGGTTTCTGATGAGAGTAATACAAATGACAAATATCACACATCCCGCGTGCTGCTACCATGCCCACTGTTCCTGCAAAGTTAGGCAATTACCCAGGCGCCCGGGCGCCTGCTGGACGCTCCTGTAGAAATGGAGCCTTTCAGCGGAGCAGCGGGTTCTTTGCTACCTTGGGGTCACCATAATTTCCTTTTCTTTCCCACCCCCCCTTCCCTCGGTCTGCAGTGGGAAAGCTTCTCCATAAAGGTCTGAAAAGTGTCCAGACGTGTGAGCAATTTTGCCAAGCACTTTCTTCCTGGATAATGGATCTGTATATGATAATTGCATGTATGTGCAGTCCTTAGTCACATGCCTGGGCTCCATTAAGCCATGAGTAGTGAGAGACAACGCACGCCTGCTTCCATCGGGTAATATGCATCTGTATTTTCTTCCCATTCAGGGCACCCCTGCCATGCGTCGCTCCCTCGTCCCCCAGTTACGGAGTGGCAAATTCAATGTCCTCCTGACTACTTATGAGTACATTATAAAAGACAAGCACATTCTTGCAAAGGTATGTTTAAAATAATTCTCTTATCTCTAATTATGGACCATCGCAACTGGAGTGTAAAGTATTCCCCGAATTATACTCACTAGTATAATTTGCTCGTTAGATGGCCGGTCTCTCTCTTTTTCAGTCAGATATATTTTGGTCATGTGTTTTTCATTTTATGTATGCTGGGGTTTTTTGTGTTTTATTTTGGTTGTTGTATGTCACTGATCCTGGGACTCTTACCTACCCTATCCTATCATAGTTTATGGGTTTACATCTCTTAAAAGAATTCACCTGGGTTCCTTCAACTCTTTTTTTCTCTCCGACAGCCCTGAACGTCGTGCTTGTGGAAGAAATAATTGTTTTTGTTGCCCTGGGATATTGTCAGCAGCGTAACTTCATTTCTCTTGTGTCTTTGTCTCTCCAGAGATGAGTAGGCATTTCTCCATATGGTCTTCTCCATATGAACGTTTATCCAAGCTGCAGTTTTTGTGCTATTCCTGTTTTATGTTTTTCCTGGTGAAACAATGGGCTATTATTGTTTGAATTACTCTGGGCTCTTTCTGTGACTATTTATTTAGAGCCGGGAAAGAGTCGTTTTCTACCTGTGACCTACATGTCTGATGATTTGTATGTCCTAAGTTGTCCTTTAGCCAAAAAATAGAATTTTTTTTTTCCATTTATATCATCTTGTCTCCTAATATATTCATGTAGAATGATGGGAGTAGTTTCTGTCATAGAGGAAGCATGAAAACTTAATTTTTTTTCCTTTAGTAATTTCTTTTACCCTGTGGTGTTTTGAAAGCACTATAATCTGAAACTAAGTTATGGCCAGAATTGAACAGAATCACTATTTCTGGGGTCTGTTCTATCTCTGCATTAAACCTTTGCTCTGGAAATAGAGAGTTCCCTTCGTGGCATCCTAGGAAATAACATAAAGGAAATGGGCTCCCAGGGGAGGTTTGTTTAATCATTGAGATGGCACCAGCAACAATGCTGTGTTCCTCTTCCTCATCCTCCAAGATGAATTTGGCAGTGTCAGGAATGACGTGTTTTCAATATAACTGTGGGAATGTGTTTGTACATTTGAGATCCTTTTAAGGAAATTCATATCATGTCTTCTGCATATGTATTTCAAAATTCATCGGAGACGCCTGGTAATGAGGTGTATTGCTTTTATTTGTCACTGGAGAAATGAAGCTCTAGAAAGGGGTAGTAATTTTTTTCTGAGTGGAAGACCTAATTAGTAGTAGACCCGATAGCAAAATCATAGGCCTCTGATTCCTTGTTTATTATTTCATAAGCTAAATTAGGCAGGGAAGTAGATTTAGCATATTGATTTAAATACATTTTTATCTCCTGGCCTCTTTTTCACGCTATTGGTAACTTTGGGACAGTTGATTGTACAACTTTAACTATTCTTAAGCAATTTTCTTAGAGGTAGCAGAGGAAGGAAACAAATTTTAAAACTCTGGGAGTTTCTTTTACCCGAACATCCCAGCCTGACTGATGATTTTATTCCTTTTCCCGGGACTTTACTGGTGCTTCTAATGAGGAAGGCGAGGACTTTATAGAACGCTTTGCCGTCTCCCTCCTCTCTAAGAGCTTTGCAGTGGGATCCAGGGACATCTGAGCACCAGATGCTTTTCTTGGCCATTGCCACTGTTTTGTGGGGAATGGATAGGCTTAGTGGGATATTCCTCATTGTTCTCACTTTGAGAAACAATGACCTTGGAGAGGGCTGAAGGGTCAGATGTGAGAGGGGAAGGGGACTGTGTGTAGACTTAGGAAGGAAGATCGTGTCGTATGGTCACATTGTTTATTTTTGAAGTGATAGTTATGCTGCGGGAATATATTGTGTTTAATTCTGAAGTTTCGGCATAAACAGAGGAATGCTATTTTAGCACTGCCCTCTCTGCCAGTAAGTCTATCCTTTCATTTTAGACATCTTGAAATCGGGGTCCTAGACCTGGCAGGTAAGGAGTATGTATGAACTCAGAGAGTCCAGGTTGCCAGATCTTCTAATGTTTTAAAAGAAGCTGGATGTCCAGATCTTTAGGTGAAATGTTCCAGCTTCTAAATGTTAGCAGCTAAGTTCAAATTAAAAAAAAAAAAAAATTAAAAAAAAAAAAAAACATGAGCCAAACCCTGAAGGTAGTAGTCAGCCAAGGCAATAGAAAAAGGGCCTGAAGCCAGAGTACTTCCGCTGCAGGTGCCTACTGATGCCATCTTGGAGAAATCAGTCATTAACCTCTGCTTCAAGTGAGGAGCTGTATTCTGTACTTACTATGAGCAGAGGTAACAGAGCCATTAAATCTGGCATAGCTGTCATGACATAACATTAATAGAAGGAGTATTGGATGGGGAGACACAGGAGCTAATCCTGGCCCAACCATTTCATTCTGGGCCCAAGTTTCCGTCTTTGTGAAAGGCTAATTTGGAATCACATTCTATTATTCCATTCCATTACTACATAGTGCACGACGATCTGTCAGGTATGGGAAATAGACTGTTAAGATTCTTTTATGCTAAGGAATCTCGTGTCATAGCTCTTACCAAGCATGAGTTCTTTGGTTTTCCACATCACCACTTGCCTCTTAGAAGTAGTTGTGTTTTCCCTTGTTCACCGCATGTTGGTCCTTCCTCTTGTGTTATAGATTCGGTGGAAATATATGATAGTGGACGAAGGCCACCGAATGAAGAATCACCACTGCAAGCTGACTCAGGTCCTGAACACTCACTACGTGGCCCCCAGAAGGATCCTCTTGACCGGGACTCCCCTGCAGAATAAGCTCCCGGAACTCTGGGCCCTCCTCAACTTCCTCCTTCCCACAATTTTTAAGAGCTGCAGCACATTTGAGCAGTGGTTTAATGCTCCATTTGCCATGACTGGAGAAAGGGTACTGGCCTAGCTTTTATTTTTCCCACTGCATGACAATGAAATGAAATGAAAAGACCTAAAGCTGAGAACACTAGAGCCACAGAAAACCCATAGGGTGGTTTACAGTGTTGTAAAGTATTAGGAAGCCAATCAGTGGATGTATATGTTCTCACTCCAGGGATATTTTTCCATCCAAAGAAAATGGATCTAGTGATGGATGTAGCATCTAGGATCTAGGGTGTCCTAATCCCATTGTCTTTTGCCACTGTGTTAACCAGGCCAACAGAGGGTGTTCCTGGCTGGTGGAATGCTTAACTGCTACAGGCCACAAGGAGGATAAATGCAGAGATATTTGTTCAATCTATTTAACCACAACTCAACCAACCGAATATAAACCTTAAAAAGAAATATTTCCTTGTTATAAACTTGGGCTTCCCTTTAAACTATTTCCACATTAAGAGTTTGTATGTAAAACTGAACTGGTTTATACTAATTTTCTTTATGCATTGTTTTCAGGTTTTAGTGTAAGCCTCTGTCCTGTGTGTATATAAATACTCCTCAAACCCTGGAGTAGCCATTTTCAAATTTCTTATAATCATTCCTTCCACTAGAGGAACGAAAAGCCACTTAAAATGCTTTAGGAAAATTTATGTTGGAACTGTTTGGCCCTTTAATTTTGAGATGTTATAGGTGCATTAGCCTTTTATTAAGAATTCATTGGCTTGCCCATTTGGAGAAGGTAGCGTCAATCAGCTCTGCCCCCTAGAGGTGAATAGAGGAAGGTGAAAGAGAAAGCGAAGGATTTATATATAAACAGGACTGAACTTGAACAAGATCAGAGCAGAGCAAAGGAGGATGCAGGTAGAGGGGCTTAGAAACCCACCGACATAATCCGGATCCACTCTTCAGATTCTTCTTTTCAGGTTCAGGCCCTGTTCCCTTGGTATGTTTCTGCATCTGAGACAATCAGAGTTAGGAGCCTAACTTAATGCTTCAGTTTGAAGGAAGAACACATTAACTATTGCCCTTTTACTCGTGTTCTACCTCAGCCTTTAGTCAGCCTTTACTGCAATCATATCCCATAAAATTCTGAGCTGTTAACACTCCTGATCTAAAACTGATGGCTCTGGGCCGTTTTCTACAAAACTCAGCATTCAGACCAAGACACCCATTTAGAGGCTGTTCTGTTACCACCTGGTAGGAAGGTGGGAACAGCATTCTGAGGTGTACATGATGGGTATAAACCTAGCCTTAATGCTCATAAAATTTCAATCATATATTGAAACCAATAATAAATGTAACATAAAGAGTCATTGTATGAAAGATCTTTTTAAAAAAAAAAAAGATCAAATTCATCTAAGTTTCTCTTATAGGTGGACTTAAATGAAGAAGAAACTATATTGATCATCAGACGTCTGCATAAGGTGTTGAGACCATTTTTACTGAGGAGACTGAAGAAAGAAGTTGAATCCCAGCTTCCAGAAAAAGTATGTTGCAAATTCAAAAGTTGTGGTTTCTTCCCCTGCCAATATATTTGGAGTACCTGCCCCTGAAATTGTGTTTCGGAAACAGCAGGCTTGTATTTTAGTTCCAGGTAACTGGGAAATATCTTAAAGATTTTTTTTGTTAGATGGGTGCTAGGAGATTTAGTGTAGAGAGAGAAGGGAAATTTTAGCATTTCATCTTGTTTTCCAAAAGTTTGGGGGCAGATTTTAAAAAATAACCAAATTCATTGAGTCTCATTACATTTTAGCTTTAAGTTACATTCACTTAACATTACATGAATTAACATTCTGTTTTAACTTTAGATTTTTTCTTTTTACTAACCTCGTTGAGTTCGCTCTTGCAGGCGCCGTAGAAATGTTCTGCTTTGAGCCAAATAAGGCTTTGAGTTTGAGGCTTGTATCATTATCAAGGGACCTGGTAAGCATTTGCCAGGTTTCCCGGTAATGTGTTTAATATTGGATGCTTGGGATGTCATGGTTCTGATAGTAAGTGAAAAATAGGGTTCCTGCAAATTACAGACGCATCATCTAATTTAAGTTCCTGTGAACATTTTAAGAAATATTTTTCAGATTACTTTTTGGACACTGACTTTTCAGTGCTTTAGAATGTCTTTTAAGCCCTTAGCTCCACATTTTTGGGTTGGATTTGGGTATTGGCTTAATATGTTTTTGATCATATTTTGGAATCGCACACACTGGAGTTCTACGTTTCATTCTCTTAAAGATAGATTGTTTGGCATTGTGCACTGTTCGTTGCATGAGTTAGTTTGATGTGAGTTTTCTCTTTAGAGGAGCCAATTGTGAAATGTGTGTTTTGCATCATTGTGTTTTTCTGTGTAATGACTCTATTTTTTGAACAGATTGGTTCATCCTGCTCAGTTTTAAGTGGGATTGGCAAGATAGTATACAAAGTTGATCACTTTGCTAAGAGAGAATTTTGATCCCTAAGGCCCTGTTCATTAGCAGTTGGAAAAAAATTAAATATTAACACAGTTCTTATACCATGCTCATCCCAGCAAAAACCTAAATATCTAAGTATTTTATTTTGCTAGTGAATGCATCTTGGGGATTGAATGCTGTTGATATTTCTTTGACTTCGTGTGGTCTTGGCATCTGTGGGTAACCCCCTTTCTATTCAGTATGGACTTTAGTTACAGAATAAGCTGGGGAATGGGTACAGTGGTCGTGTGGCTGCCTTGAATGTTACTGAGATCCTGCAAGTTATAGAGATGGAATGTTAAAGATTTTAATTTGTCCCGTACTTCCTTTTGTTTCTTTAGAAGAGCTATAAAATAAAAGACAATTAACTGAAGTTCTTCATTTATTCATTCCATAAAACTTCTTAATCTTGTTACTCGTTACTCTGTATTAGCCAGTCCTGAATGGCTAATATAGATAGATATTTAAAAAACACATTACAAGTTGAAAGTATGCCCTGTTTTAAGAAAATCCACTGTATTAGAATCCAAACTTTTGCAGCATAGGGATTATGGGGTGATTGGTTACTTTACTAAAATATTTACTTCACAGCTCTTTTCACAAGAAAACTTCCTGAGTATTGATAAATTTAAAAAAACTTAAGATTAGATTTTCAAGAGCATGTTTCCGACATAAAGTACACATGTACTGTTTAATATCCAGATTTTTATATTTGAGGTACATTAAACACCCTGTGTGTGATATACAGGCATACCTCATTTTATTGCACTTTGCTTCATTGCCCTTCATAGATACCATGTTTTTTTCCCCCCAAATTGAAGGTTTGTGGCAACCCTGCATTGAGCAAGTCTGTCAGCACCATTTTTCAGCATATGCTAATTTCATGTCTCTATGTCATGTTTTGGTAATTCTCGCAATATTTCAAGCTTTTTCATTATTGTTTTATGTGTTACGGTGATCTGTGATCAGTGATCTTTGATGTACCATTGCAAAAAGATTATGACTCACTGAAGGCTCAGATGATAGCATTTTTTGGCAATAAAGTATTTTTTGATTAAGGTGTGTCCAATTGTTTTAGACAGTGCTATTGCACACTTAATAGACTATAGTATGGTGTGAACATAACTTATATGTGCTAGGAAACCAAAAAATTCTTGTGACTTGCTTTATTACCATATTCCCTTTCTTTTGTTGGTCTGGAACTGAACCCGCACTGTCTCCAAGGTATGACTGAATTATCTGTGGATAAGCTACCTTTACCTGGAGGCAACTTGGTGGAGTGGAAGTCATGGGCTCTGCCCGCCAGAGTGGACCTGGGTCCCCACTGCATTCTCCGTCTCATACTAGCTGTGTGAGCTTGGGCAAGTCTCTTAACCCAGTGGGTGTCAGTGTTCTCATCAATGAACTGGAAAATAGACAATACCTGCTTCACAGAAGAGGATTGAATGGATGCAGTACTCATAAACACTATGCCTGGCACGTGGTAAGGGCTCAACTGGTGACAACTGCTACCACCAGAGTCCTTACTTTCTACTCACACTGCCGTTTCTATTGCTGACTTCTGGTTCTGCTTCCCTATTCGCTTCAAGTTCTTTCTCACTGTTCTCTGGTTCTGGCACTTTCTGTGTTCCCGCCCCATCTCTGTCCCCATAACCTTTTCATGGTGAGTAGGGGAAACTAATCACTTGGCATGTGTATGTAGCTGTTATTGATGTGGTTTGGCCAGTTTTCACTCTTTGCTCTTTCTACCTTGTTAGGATTTTTTTAATCTGGGGAAAATTGGCCATTTAAGTGTCATCCTTGGGGGTAAGAAGGTTTCTTCTGCCACCATCTGCTTGTAGCCACAAACAACATATATGTCTTTCTCAGGCTGTATAAAGAATCTAGAAAGGAATTGTGGCTGATGGCAGGAAAAGGCTAAATATTTTATAGAAGTGATGCTCAAATGTTTTCATGAAAAAGAATCAGGGAAGTGGATTTCCATTTTATTTTTTAATTTACGTATAATAAAATTCACTCTTTTCGGTGTATAGTTCTGAGTTTTGACAAATACATTAACTCTACCCACAATCAAAATACAGAACAATTCTGTCTCCCAGTCCCCCCGACCAAAAATTTCCTAGTGCTCTCACTTTTTAGTCAAACTCTCCCTCTACCCTTTGCCTCATGCAACCGCTAATTTGTTCTCCATCCCTGTAGTTTTGCCTGTTCCAGAATGTTGTATGAAAGGAATCAGACAATATGTCTCATCAGACCTTTTGCGTCTGGTTTTTCATTTAGTGTAATGAATTTGAGATACATCCAAGGTGTTGGATGTATCATTAATTGGTTCATTTTTATTGTTGAATAATATTCTGTTATATTGATGCACCAGAGTTTGTTTATCCATTTAACTGAAGGAAATTTGGGTTGTTTCTAGTTTTTGATGGTTATGCATAAGTCTGCTATGAACATTTGTGTATAGGTTTTTGTGTGAACATAGGTTTTCATTTCATTTTAGTAAATATCTAGGAGTGGGATTGCTTGGTCATATGGTAAATGTACACATAACTTTATAAGAAACTTCTGAGTGGTTTTCTAAGGAGTCTGAACCATTTTGTAGTCCCACCAGCAATGTATGAGCATTCCAGTTCCTCCACATTCTCCTCAATACTTGATATTTTCAGTTTTTAACACTGCTGGCCGTTTCAATAATTGTGTGCTGATATCTTGTGACTCATCTTCATGTGCTTATTTGGCATTCATGTGTCTTCTTTGATGAAGTGGTGCTTAAATCTTTTGCCTATTTTTTTCCCAATTATTTCTTTTCTTATTGTTGAGTTTTCAGGTAGAAAAACTCTTAAAAATACAAAGTACCAGCCCTAACCCCAGTAATTCTGTTTAGTATAGTGGGAGTGACCTCAGGAGTCTGTATTTCCTCAGATGAAACCAAAGCAGGCATATAAGGGCCACAGTTTGATAAATGCAGTTCTACTTCATAGAAAAATTAGTTTTAATGAATGAGTATTTAATAAAAATTAGTTTTAATCAATGAGTATTTAATGACTTAGTGAGTCTAATGAAACACCTAATGAGCAAGAGAATATACTGTCTCTAGGCCCCTCCCAACACCACCACCAAGCTGCTGGCATAAGATCCATTCCGTATACTCACGGAAGAAGGGCAATTCATGGAAAAGGGATTACATAAAACCTAACTTAAGCTAAAGAAAAACTGATTTTTCGATTTAGCTCCCATTTGAGGTTGTCTGTGCTGACTTTCCCTTTTGTATAATCAAGAACCAACTGTACTTGCCATTGGCTGTGTGTGTGTGTGTGTGTGTGTCTGTGTCTAAATATGCTAAAATATGTATACAGTGTCTGAGATTAACTAGTGGTTGACCTACCTAAAATTGACCCTGATTTTTATATAATCTGTATAAAACCACAAAAAAACATTGTTTAGATGGGCAGCTTTTATATTCATTATATAAAAATTTAGAATGCTTGATGTAATTAATCATCACTTTGTTCCTCTCTTGCCATAGATTCTAGAACCTGGGACTTTCATAAATTTAATCTTGGAAATCTCAATTCACAACGTGGTAATATATCACACACAGTAGTCTGGATTTACTGATCTAATAATACCTCCTTTTGGAAGGGAAATGATAAGTGAGGAATAGTGTTTAGGGAGAAACTATGAATAAAGGTTGAAAACTTTTACAGGGTTATATGGGAGGAGAGTCTGGGCCAATATAACCACCCAGTTTAGCTCCCTGAAGGGACCAGTTTGATCATTACTAACATAAGGAGTCTTAGGAGATAACTGTCACGTCCATGAGGCTGACACCCCAATTTTACATATAATTTCAAAATAATAGTCCCAGTGGCTCTCAGAAGCCTAACTTGTTGGGAGAATCATCCCTGTTAAAGAGTCATAGATTTTATTTCCTTCAGCACCAGCATATTTTGAGGAACTTTCAAATTCATGCTCTAATCAGGGACCATCATGTTTTTTGGAGGTGACCCAGACCCAACAGAGTCTGAGATGGCGTGATGATTACAAAGACTTTCCTCGCCTTGCCACTGTCAGTCTGCATGTCTGCTTTCGAATTGTTCCGTCTGCCCTTTTCTCAATGCGTAGCTCTCATGGCTTGCTCTGTGTGCTGCACTGCGCTTGGGCGGGGCTGCAAGGTGCAGGAGCTGTACCAGAAATTGGAGGCATGGTGTGAGCTGTCGCTGAACGATGGCATGACAGTGAAAGGCAGCATCACCCACCCCATCAGGAGGAAGGATCCAGGCATTCAAGAGCTTTAGGACAGGATTCCCCAGGGCACACAAGGGGGTGTGTGTGAGTATGTGGGGAGGTGCTTACTAGTAATCCATTGAGGTGTGGGAGGAAGATTTTAGAGCTTCCATTTATATTACTTTTTCTCTTAAAAATAAAAAAAATTAAGCTTTATTAAGTTAACATACAGATGGACACTGGTACCCATGCGGTATGTACGCACAACAGAAAGTCAAGGTACCTTGCTTAGACTGTATCGGTTATCCCGGGCGGGAGTGTGAGGGGGAGCTCCTCCACCTGGGGCGTCAGATATCCGCTCACCCTCGCAGCCTGGTTCCTTCGCTTTCTGCCTGCTGTGAGCGTGGTGGGTTTCCCCGTATCCAGGTAAAAGGATTTTAGGATGATCTCATTTTAACTAAACTAACACCCGTGGCCCTCAGAATGAATGAAGGGCTTTAAAAGATCCTGCAGAGGATTGCAGGTTGAAAACAGGATGGATAACGTAAGCACAGATGGACGGTAGGAAAAGGGCAGTCCTGCCACCTCTTCTGTTCCTAGTGTGGGTTTTCACCAGCCCCATTATAACCCCCAAAATTAGATGTCATCAAATTGGCCTCTTGAAACGTAGATATAAGTCAACTGCCTTTAACATTGACCCCTGTCCTAAAGGTAACTTGTGTTTTGAGACATTACTGTCCGCGCATGCATATAATTCATAGTTAAATATATGGGCATGTATTGGGAAGAGGCGCTTTAGCATGTCTTCCTAGTAAGGAACTGCCATCAAAAAGTTTAATGACCACTTCTTTGCGGGAAATGAAAAGGAAGATTGAGTTTGGCTGATAGATATGACTGGGGAAGATCTTACAAAGCGCCCTCAGGGAGAGTAAAATTTGGAAAGGAAGCCCTAAGACTAAGGACCCTCACCCCAGGCCTGGGGGAAAGTACAAAGACAAACGAAATAGCTTGGACTTGTTTGGGAGGTTACAGGGAGCAAACGTAAAATATAGTCGTGAAACTTAGGATGGTGATTTTGATGATGTGTGTCAAACTAGCTTCTGGTACCCCCTAATGGTGCTTGGGAGGAGGGTTGGGGGGGAACATCCCCTTCCTACAGCAGCCATCAGGTTCTAGGGTTGAGCTCGCTTCTCTGCTGACTTGGCCCCTATGGGGGTGTTTGACATTCCTATCTGCATGGCATCATCGTGCATGCCTCCTGCTTCTCAAACTCCCTCGCCTCCAGCTCTTAGCAGCAGCTAACTGATGCGAAGGAGGTTGAGGGTCCAGTCCCTCATTCTGGTTCTTCTGTCTCCTAACGCACTTACAAGCAAGCCTCAGCCCTCCTTTCCACATTCAGGAAAGTGTGCACAAACTGGCTGGCAGGGAGGCCCAGGTGAAGATGAACATCAGGGCAGAACTGGGAAACCTAAAAGTCTCCGTGGTCATCCTTAGCATAGAGCTTATGGAAGTCGAGTCTGGTTCGATCCTAACTGCACCATCAAATAGCTGCATCGTTTCAACCCAGTCACTTAACCTTTCTGATGCTCAGGTTCCTTATCTATAAAACTCGAACACCACTAAATGTAACTCTCCTACAGCTCTTGTGTAGTGAAATGGGAGAAGGCACATAAAGCATTTTTGCACGGGGCCTGGTCCATAGAAAGAACTCAATAATACTAGCCCTTGGTGTCATTTTTATCATTATGCGTGTTAAAGTCTGAAGTTGTTTAACATTTTTCTACACCGTGATCAAGTTTCGTGGAGAGTTAACAGCTCTTGAAAAAGTCGAAGTACTTTAAAAACATGCAGGATCAAGTCTGTGGAACACAAAGCCTGTACTAATAGTGCATCCTTATTTATTAAACTTGGAGATGTTTTTTCCACCCTGGCCAAGAAAGTCATTAAAAACTAAAACAGGTTTATGGCAGGTCACTTGCTTTTCTTAACTTTTCTGCAGAAGAATCCACCTTTCTCTAATCTGATTTGGTGCATCAAAACGAGTAGCAAAAGGCTATTAATTGTGGTTCTGGCTGGCCTGACAGGTTCCTTCTAAAGCAACAATCGAATGAATATTCAACTTCTCTTCATCTGTGACCTCCTCGCCCTGGCCCTCAGAGCTGAAAATAACCTGATCATTTTTAATCAGTTTGTTAAACATGAGGCAGCTTGCTGATTTGCTTTTAATCACATTCTGCAGATTTCTAGGCATTAATCTGATGTTTATTATGAAAATTTCACATTTGTATTCTGGGGATTTTTTTTAATAAAGAAAAACAATAATAGGAAATAACCAAGGCAGATTGTATGCATTAGGAGCGTGCGAGAAGTATTGCAGGTGTGTATGAAACCACCAGCACATGAATTCCCTTTCACTGTTTTAAATAGGATTTTTCTGTTATTTCAAAATGGAAGCACATGAGGCCTTGCCTCTAAAGAAGATGGTCCTAGAGTTGCATCCAATTGTGGATTAATTCCTCTCCTTTGCCTGTTATCCTCACTAGGGTAGTATCCGCTCATCCTTCAAAAGCAGAGGGTAATTACATACAGTCAATCTAGGGCTCTTATGAATCTCCTTCTCAGATCAGTATTGGGGGTAGTAGCCACCTAGGACCATTTAAAAAATGTTTTCCAAAGAAAATCAGAGGTTATTGGCCAAGCACTGTTTTTCCTAAAACTGTTCTGTTCATAGGAAAGGAGGTATAGGTGGGAAGCAGAGGAAATACTATAAAAAAAAAGAAAAGAAAATACTCTGTATTGAACATCTTTGATTTGAACAGTTTGCCAGCCTCTCTCTCTCTCTCTCTCTCTAATATGGAACAAGTCAAGAAATTTCCAAAAGCATGACCCTAGTGTCAATGGTCAATGACATACAACCTTTTGAAGGTCCCTACAGTATAATGGTACCTTTAGTAGTGATGACTGTGGTCCTCTCCATCACTACCACCACCCCACCCCACCCCCTCCATGAATGAATCCAAGAGAGGGGAAGAGAGATACCTTTGTGGTTCCAGGAGTGCCACCAGCAGCCATGTCTCAACAGTCTTCTTAGAACAGGCACCTTCTCTCTCCTGCTCTACTTACTGTTCTTTTTTCCCCAGGTTGAATATGTGATCAAGTGTGACATGTCAGCTCTGCAGAAGATTCTGTATCGCCATATGCAAGCCAAAGGGATCCTCCTCACAGACGGTTCGGAGAAAGATAAGAAGGTACGTTGCGGAAGATGTTGCAACTCAAGGTGCTGTCATGTATCTTCTTGGGGCTGTGACGCTGGATACTCCTGGGAAACATCCCTGCT
The DNA here is from genome assembly GCF_009873245.2 of Balaenoptera musculus. Taxonomy (NCBI): domain Eukaryota; kingdom Metazoa; phylum Chordata; class Mammalia; order Artiodactyla; family Balaenopteridae; genus Balaenoptera; species Balaenoptera musculus. The sequence goes on along the minus strand of NC_045790.1, from coordinate 63,457,788 downwards.
AATGCTGATTTGTCGAAGCAAATTACTGGGCTTTTTTTGGAGCTATTGTTGCTGCTGAAGAAAATCTCGTAGCCTCTTACCTGCAAACTGCATAGGAGCAGTTAGAAACGAACACCATCTTGGTGTTCATATCACCAAAATAGTTAGCTATGCTCATGTCAGTTCTGCACGGAATATATCTGCCTAAGGGTGTGGTGGCATTATGGAAGGTTTCACAATCCAGTTTCATTCCCTGGGCATCTGTTCCATGCTTCTAGGGAATAGACAGCTGTGAATCCTAGCGAATAGACAGTTATTTCTCAAAGCCATCCACTGGGCATAATTCCCTCCTCTAGGATAAGTTAGTCACAAGGAAGATGTTATATCTAATTCAGAAACAACCATGTAATAGTAACAGGAACTTTGGACCACAAGAGGCGTAGGTTACCGAGAAGACCTATGGCCCTTTGCTGTTTCTATAGAAGCCTTTTTTTTTTTTTAAATGGGAAATACCTGATCAATTAATAACTTCTATTTTCACTCTCCTCTACTTGTTCTTAGGGGAAGGGAGGCGCTAAGACACTTATGAACACTATCATGCAGTTGAGAAAAATCTGCAATCACCCATATATGTTTCAGCACATTGAGGTAAGTCTGCGTTCTCTGTCGTGACCCTGATCCTTACTGTGCTATTCCTACTAATACTACATTGACAATTTTTTTTAATAAAAAATAAAAGAGGGTTAACACGTGTGGAAGTTGAAACGACGTTCTCTGATAGCTTGAAGAGCAGAATTAACAAAGGTGAATTTTCTGGTTATGGATTCTCCTTGGTACCAGACACTTGAGCATCTGGAATTTTATAACCAGGAGTTTCAAGCAGTGAGAAAATGCTGTAAGCTATGGCTCATTATGTGGGTTTGGGTAGGTGCTGTGAATTGCCTTGTTATCGTAGGAGCTCCGAAATGGAAGATAATGATAAATACATCCAGCTTCCTCAGAAGGATGCTGTGAAAAAATATTAAAATAATGTATTTATACCCGTTGAACAGAAAGATGTTCTCTGTAAAAGTCACTGACTTTAGTCTGTTACTTAGATTTGTACTTTTCCTTTCTGGCCTCTTTCATGACAGTGTAGATACAGGCTTTTATCCTGAGGCTCTGGTCTCTAGGAAGCTATTTTTAGGGGAGAGGACATATTCTGCCCTGTTCGCTACATGTGAATGAGTTTCCTAAATTGACAATTTCACCCCAGTAGGAGCCATTGACTCGAGCAAGAAGGAAAAGGAGCCACAATTGTAGCCTCCACTTTTCAATGTTGCCGCAGATGCATATGGTCCTGGCGGCAATTATTTGCCAGGGCGCTGCTTACTTTCCACTACAGATGAGCAGGAGGCATGGGGCAAGTCACTGCAGGCTCCGTGTTTGCACCAGCTTATTAACAAATAAATAAATAGAAGGTTCTAGGAATTTAACTTTCAGGAGCATATTCCTGGAAATGAGACTGAAATATTCTTGACTTTGAAGATTATTTTTTTCTTCCTTGTTTTTGGTAATCGCGCTTGTTAGGTGACAGTATATATTGCACCTCTATGCCTATCCTGGAGTCCTATCCCACCTGTGGTGGGAAATTAGAAAAACTCCTGACATTGTTGTTGCCTTAGGGACAGGCAACCCTTCCTTTATAGAGTAAAAAGCCCTCGATATAAGTAAAATGACAACAGCAACAACAGTAAAAGGAAGGAAGGATGGATGGAAGGAAGGAAGGAAGAAAAGAAAGAAGGAAGAAAGGGAGGGAGGGAGGGAGGGGAAGGTCCCACCAACAAGCCTATTTAGACACATAGTAGGAGAATCCACTGTGTGGTAATAAGTCTATACCCCAGGTCACTTTTTTTTTTTTTTTTATGCTGGCTGTCAGGCAGTACTGACTTCTATTTTTTATTTATTTATTTTTTAAATTTATTTATTTATTTATTTAATTTTGGCTGTGGTGGGTCTTCGTTTCTGTGCGAGGGCTTTCTCTAGTTGCGGCAAGCGGGGGCCACTCTTCACCGCGGAGCGAGGGCCTCTCACTATCGCGACCTCTCTTGTTGCGGAGCACAGGCTCCAGACGCGCAGGCTCAGTAGTTGTGGCTCACGGGCCCAGTTGCTCCGCGGCATGTGGGATCTTCCCAAACCAGGGCTCGAACCCATGTCCCCTGCATTGGCAGGCAGATTCTCAACCACTGCGCCACCAGGGAAGCCCCCAGGTCACTTTTAACTGTGACTTGGTGTAAGTCACTCATAGTTACTTGACTTGTCATCAGATGGTAATAGATTATACGACTGGCAAGGGCATAAGCTTTAAAAAAAAAATAACATATGAAGTGTCTGGTAAACCAATAATGTGATAAATGGGCTGTAAGGTATCCATGAATTAGTGGGGGGTACATGTTGGGTTGGAGGAGCCAAAAAAAAAAAGATCTAATGGTGAAAATGATTGGGGTCATGTCAGGTTAACCTGTCACCCACCATCTTATTTTTCCTAAAAATAATTTTAAGATATTTACTTTGTAAAAGTATAGAGGAGTTTGAGGACTTAGAAATTATGAAAATTAGGTGTCAATCTTAACTTCATTTTGGTTATCGTACCAAAATGAACCTTTGAGACACACTGGGCCATGTCAGGTAGAGAGAGGATGTCAAGCTTCTGTCTGGAGCACCTGGGGAGGGGAGGGGGGTGGATCAAAGAAGCTAAGTCTAAGTAACATGTCCTCCTTTGCCTGCACATTGACATTTTAAGTAGCAGTCAGTAGAAAGACAGACTTTGATTCGCAATTTTTTTAATGTAAAGAACTTTCAGGAGCACATTCCTGGAAATGAGACCCACAGTTATTTGCAAAGGTGTCACAGTTGTGAACCAGAGACGGTGTGTGCATTTTGCTTTTGTCTTCGTTTTGTTTGCTTACACACCCTTTGTTCATACTAGAAACCTGCTCTCTGGATTGGGCTCACTGCCTGCCTGGGGATCTTCACACCAGAGAAATGAAAGCAGTGTTTTTAAAATGCTGCTGATACCTGACCTTATCACCATCTATCAACACATACCATCTGAGAGACGGATGAGACCTAAATCTCTAGTCAGGAATGGCACCTGTAGAGATGAAAGGGTAGGCTTGGAGTCAGGGTAGGGTTTTTGGCTGAGGTCCATTGGCGTTAATTTTGCCGGCAGGGCAGCGTCCGGAGGGGCTGGGCCTACCATAAATGGTGAGCATGTTTGGGAGCAAAGCCCAAAGGGAAGATCTGGTCCCCTTGGAGGAGAGCTTCAGTGATCCGGGAAGGAAGGGGAGCAGAGAAAGGAGACAGCTGGTGGTTAATGTGAAGGTGTGACGTGCTCTCCTCCCCACAGATGGTCTCCCTTCCCATAAAGAAGGAATGCGAAAATCACATGGAGAACAGCAACTTATTTCTTCCACAGAATCAGTGAGGAGGGAATTCTGTAATTAAGTTCTGTGTTTTAAAAGTGGAAGCCGGTCACCTGAGGGGTGGTATACATTTAGAGCCTTATTTATGATACAGAAAAGCACAGTACGGAAGGGATGTTAGGATTCCACCAAACTAAGATTTACAGTATGTAGTACATAAATAATCATTACTTTTACTGTTAAATATTTCCACAGTGTATTTATGTGTATATATTAATCTTGATTTGCTTGTATTAAGCTCTTCCTCTGGTCTAGACTCTAAGCTCCTTGGGGTAGCTACTTCATTTTTTTCTGGATTCCCAGTACCTGCCTACCACAGCCCTGGGCCAGTCAACACTTAATCACTGTTTGATGAGTGAACTAGCCCTATCATCTCAGTATGAGAGTCTAGAGACTTGCAGACTTATGGGGTACATTTCTGACAGAACTATAGTCTGAATTCAAAGACTTTGAGTTTCTGGTTCATTGTATAACGAGTGTTTTCTTACTTATTCATTATTTTATTCAACTGTGCTCTAGAAATAGATAGGATGACCTCACTAAGAGAATAATCATTAAGTTAATAATTACAGATCCGTTTTTTAGAGTCATTTTCTTCTCTCTCTTTTAAAGGAATCCTTTGCTGAACACCTGGGCTATTCAAATGGGGTCATCAATGGGTAAATCTTAATTTTTTTTTTCTTCCAAAAAATAGTTTGTTGGTCCTCCCTAACTTTTCTCTCTGAAGTGTTTCCTATCACACAAATACATACTGCCAGCCTCCTCAGCCTTCCTCTCTCCTCAGCAGAGAGTACAGAAGTTGTTCACCAAAATGATATCAGCATTCCCTTTTACTTTACTGGCATAAATTACCACATGCCTTGAGCAAGTGGCTATTCAAAGGACATAGATCTCCTTTAATAGACTTAACAGTGTCCTAGTGTTCTAAAAACGTTGTCAGAGCTTCAAAGGGTTCTTACTTATAACCAATAGTGTAGCTTGAGCTCAAAGCGAATTTACCATATGAAGTCTCAAGTTTCTATTTAACACTAACGTGTATGAGAGGCAAATGTCTCATCTGCTATACATATATACACCTTGACAGTAATTTGTTAGCCTATGGTCTGTATAAGAAATAACTTTTCATTAGCAGTGGACATTGAAGAGATGCATGCCTGCAACACAACAAAACAGAATGTTGCATTAATAGAAAGTCTCTGTTTTGCTTGTGTGGTACCAGGGAAATTTTTATTATTAGGATAAAGAGGTCAATTCTTGGATCCCAAGGGCAGACTGTGTTGCTGGACTAAGCTCCAGGAATTGGAAGCCATCCAAACCAATGCCACCAGGCTCTCCTTTGTCTCTCCTTTTCTCCTTTTCTCTCGGTCCTTTGTTCACTCCTGGTGCCATCAGGTTGGCCAGGGTTGCATATTGAAAACATGGCCTCAGGGGGTGTTTGGAGGACAGTTCTCAGAATAGGGGATGGATGTTGGGAAGACTTACACTGGAAAATGTCTGTTCTGTGTGTCATAAAGTCAACTACCAATGATACGTTTCAGTATTATAGACTAGACTGCACATGCACTGCGGAGTTTTCCCAACAACATCACCCCTACAACTAAGTTTTAATAATATGACACATCCCTGTTGATAAAGAGGAGAGTGGTTTCTTGTGGAGGAGAAAAGCTCTACTTTAACTCACTAACATTCTTCTCTATCTGACAGCACTCTATCATCGTTTTTTTTAATGTGAATTTCTATGTAAGCCAGGATTGTGTCCCCTCCCCAATCCATTCTTCACAGTGTACATGGTGATCTTTTAAAAAGGTGTCATATCTCGTCACCCCCCTGTTTAAAACCCATCATTGGCTTTCTGTTGCACTTAAAACTAAAACTAATAGAGCCCTACAGGATCTGTCCCCCCTCCCACCCTCTTCATCTCTGCTCTCGTCGCCCAGCATCCCCCTCTGCACACCACCCCCCCGACTTAAGCTTAAGCCACACACACCATTTTTTCCATTCTTTAGACTCACCAGGCTCTTTTACTCCTCAGGGCCTTTGCACATACTCTTTCCACTTCCTGGAATCTCCTCCCCTCCACTCCTAAGCCCACCTTTTTCACCTGGCTGCCTTTTGCTCTTTATTTCAGGTTTTAGCTAAACTGTTAGCTCTTTAGCGGGTCACCTTTGATGCTCTAAACCAGTGGCTGCCAAATTCTTTTCTGCAAAGGGCCAAATCTCAAATGTTTTCACCTTTGCTGGGCAAAAAGTCTCTGTCGCACCTGCTCAACTTTGCCATGGTAGCTTGAAAGCAGGCCATAGGCAAACAGAAATGAGTGAGCCTGGCTGTGTTCCAATAAAACTTTATTTACAAAAACAGACAGCTGTCCAGGGGCTGATGTTTGGCCAAGCACTGCTCTAATGTAAAGAAGATGTCACATGTTGCTATGATCGCTCATAGCAACTTGCTATTTTTCTTTTTAGGACTTATCACAAGTTGTTAATTACCCATTTGGAAGGCAGGGATTCTATTTTGCTTATACACATGCCCAGCAGTGTGCTTGGCACATAGTAGGTGCTCAGTAAGCATTTCAATGAATCTTAAGTGCCCTAAATTAATAATTTTATGTACTTAATAAGTAGGGATTTAAGGAAATGACAACATATACATACATGCATGTGTAGGAAAGACAGAGGGAGAGAGTCAAAGTATTAGGTTTCCTTTTCTTTCTAGAAACTGTCATCATACCTAGAGTATATAATATACTTTTTATCGGTTTTCTAGAAATATATTTTATTTTTTCCATGCCATAGTCTCAGTTGCTTTGGAGTGGATACTCATTCACTCATTCATTCATCCATTCATTCATTCTGTAGTTATTTATTGAATGTTTACTATGCACAAGGCACTATATGAAAAGCAAAGCTCTACTGGATCCTTCAAGAAGACAGCAGTAATACTGTCTTCTTGTTTTGCATTTTTGGGTTCAGGGCTGAGCTGTATCGGGCCTCAGGAAAGTTTGAGCTACTTGATCGTATTCTGCCAAAATTGAGAGCGACTAATCACCGCGTGCTGCTTTTCTGCCAGATGACGTCTCTCATGACCATCATGGAGGATTACTTTGCTTTTCGGAACTTCCTTTACCTGCGCCTTGATGGTAAGTGTGTAAGGAATTAGGCTCTGAAGCCACACAACCCAGAGTGCAGGGATAATGGGCACTCAGATCCAATTCCAATCTCAGCCAAAAGGAGGGGTAAATTTCTTGAAGAATTAACTAGCAGGGTGGGGTGCAGCTTCTCTTTATATCCTCCAGCTTAAAATAAGCTGAAATTATTTGTGCTGCCGTTTATCCCACATACAAACCAATACAAATGGACTTAGAATCACTTATAAGTACCACAATTAAAATAAACCAAACTAAACTAAAATTTAAAACTGTCCTTGCCCTTAGGCTTGTCTGTTACCTGTGCACCATATAGAATATTTTGATAAGCCTTTAGCTTTCTCTGTGAAGGCATATTTTCAGGGGATAAAGGCTATGACTCCTTTCTTCAGTGACACTGTTGTAGTTCATTTAAGATTATATCTATCGTTGAAGCTTCTCTCTTTTTCTAAATAGAACATATCTACATGCTACGTTAAGAGATAGGGCTTCACTGTTGCCTGGATTTTGCAAACTGTGTAGAATATTGGCCTGATTTTAAGAGTGAAATTTAAATACCATGTCCTTAAAAAATTAGTCAGAAAATAAGAATGGAAGAAAATACGAATTTAGGGATACTTCCTAAATTGCTATATGATTTCGATGGCAGTTGTAGCATTTTGGAGATTAAAGATATCAAAATTTTCATACTATGACAGGGGGTAACATTTTCAAAGAGTTGTTAAGTAGGAATAGGAGCTGATTTACAGGCAGGCTGGTGTTGAATTCCTGCACGGTGTTACTAATACCAATTTTTATCCAACGCAATATTCAAGTTATTGTCAAATGGGAAATTTAAAGTTTATGTTCCATTAAAAGGTGTTGTTTTATTTTCAATCCAACATTTTCTCCCCCTTTTGCCATGAATTGGATATAACTGGATATTTACCAACCTCGGACCTGCCACATGTTCTCTTACTTGAGTTTTTAAGTGAATTCTCTATATGGTGTACCTCTTAGGGCCTTATTAACTTTTAAATTAATTATACCTCTGACAGACTTGATTTTTTTTAAATCTTTTTGCCTCTCCTCCTTAAAGTCACTGAAAACAGAGGAATGGTTAAGTCAATGTTAATTCCGAATTCATGACACAGTTACATCAACTACAGTCTGTCTTTTGGCAAATCTGCCTTGTGTCTCATCTTCTGATCTGATGCATTGGTTCCTCCCTCTCTGTGAGGGGTAAGTTCAGCCTTCCGTCAGCATTCTTCCTTTGAAAGGCAAGCCCTCCTTCACTGCTGCTTGAGTGAGTGGGGTGGGGGCGCTGGGCGGCAGCCAGCTCTATTTTCCCTGGATGTACAGCCCCCCACAGGTGTCCTGTAGAACTGTTGTTTACTACCCTGTGGCATTTCGTTTGGAATCTCAGCTCTCTTGGGACTGTGACCTTGGAATGTTCGAGTCTGGGAAACTGGCAAGAAGTGATTTCCTTGAAACAAATCTCTCTAATGTGTTCTTACCAGCTTGGGAGAGTGTCTTTATTTTTATTTAATTTTTAAAAATGTTTTGGCTGCATTGGATCTCTGTTGCTGTGCGCGGGCTTTCTCTAGTTGCGGCGAGCGGGGGCTACTCTTCGTTGCGGTGCTCGGGCTTCTCATTGCGGTGGCTTCTCTTGTTGTGGAGCTTGGACTCTAGGTGCCCAGGCTTCAGTAGCTGTGGCTCGTGGGCTCTAGAGCGCAGGCTCAGTAGTTGTGGTGCATGGGCTTAGTTGCTCCGAGGCATGTGGGATCTTCCCGGAGCAGGGCTCGACCCCGTGTCCCCTGCATTGGCAGGCGGATTCTTAACCATTGCACCACCAGGGAAGTCCCGAGAGAGTATCTTTAATATTCTGTTGGTTGCTGTATTGTTATTAATCATAATAGTCATAAAAGCTAATGTTTATGGAAGACCTACTACATGTGGGATGCCAGGCTAAGCACGTCATGTGCATTATTAATTTAATTTTCTCAACAAACAAGCTTCTGTTATCCCCTTCTTACCAGGTACGAATATGATCCCATTTAACAGATGTGAAAACAGAGGTTCAGAGAGATGAGTTAACTTGCCATAGGTTACACATGAAGCAAATGGTGAGCTCAAGTTCTAACGTAGATGTCTCTGATTCGAAATTAGTTTAGAATCAGTTTTAGCAAATCCAGCAAGATTTATTCCATCTCTGAAAATGCAGGTTGCTTTCCTAGAGACATTTGAAGACTGACTTTGAACTGAATTCAAAAATTGTAAGTTGGTTGATTGAAAATGACCAGGCCATTTCAAGAGAATGTGCTGCTCACTGATCCTACCATCAAAGGCCTTACCGTTAGGTTGGAGGAGGCAAGTAAGCAAGTTCCATTAAGTGTTACAGATGTCATTGAGAAGGCTGCATGGGCTTCTACCTGGAAGAAACAGCAGCCATTTGTTCTGGGGTTGGAGAGAATTGATGGCAAATAGTTGACATACACATGGATAAATCGGTACACACACTGCCAGCTGTACCACCCTCTGACTACACCCCCTTAACCCAGTTGTTAAAATGACTTCAGATTTTCATTGCTGAATTTGATGTCCCAGATTTTTGACCTCAGGGGGAAAAAAATTTGATGACAGTTAAGTAGATTTTTTTTTCTGCAGAGATTATGGTTGCATGAATAGATTTAACTACGATTCCATTATAGTCTTTGTTTTCACTGGAAATGATTTTTGAGTGAGAGCAAGTGATGAAGTTACATCCCAGAAGACAACATTTTCCAAAAGCAGATGAAACTAAGTTAAAGTGAGTAATCATGAAAGCCAGGCAGTGTGTTCCTTCTGGCAAAATCTGCAGTTTTCAACACAGTTGCCCTTACTATTAATTGTATGCTTGGTTATGTTCTACATTAAAGCCTATAAGAACGTGGACTTGATACACTTTAAATCCTGTGCCCACCTACCAACAGCATTTCTTTGGCTGGGGCTAAACCCTGACACGGTAGTTTGACTCTCCTTGAGCAGTGTCCCAAAGATTGCTGATGAACAGCAGAGATCTTGGCTTGGAGAGCCTTTGACTAATGGAAATGGTAATCCAGCAAATTCTGAACCTTGTAATGAGAAATGCCATAGCTTTGCATGAAAAGTGATTCAATCATATTTTTTCCTGGCTTTAATTTGTCAAGTTCCAAGCTACATATACGATTTAAATATACACCAGATAATATGGTCCATCTGTTTGCTTGAGGTGTCTAGCATAGGGCCTAAAAACTCTTTTGACCAGATAATTTTGATATCCCTTTTGTTTTTCAGTGCTTTATTTTTCATTTAGGGTTATTTCATCCCAAGTAGGCATATCCACTAATTAGTTTTATTTATATCTTAATGCATGTGATTGTTAACTGATTATTTTTCAGTTCAGTGGATCAAAAGTGAACTTCTACCCTCAGAGTATATAGATGCACAGTTTTTGTACCCTGATGTCAGAAAATAGATACAGTTGGTCCCTCGTCCCTCAGTATCCAAGGTGGGGGCTTGGTTCCAGGAACCCCACAAATACCAGAATCTGCAGATGCTCAAGCCCCTAATATAAAACAGTGTAGTGGGACCTCCCCGGCGGTCCCGTAGTTAAGGCTCTGCCTTCCAATGAATGGGGCGCAGGTTTGATCCCTGGTCGGGGAACTAAGATTCCACATGCCATGCAGTATGGCCAAAAATTAAAAAAACAAACAAACAAGCAAAAATACCAGTGTAGTATTTGCCATATAATCTATGCACATCCTCGCATGTACTTTAAATCATCTCTAGATTACTTATGATACCTAGAGAGGAGAAGATAGTGGAAGAGTAAGACGTGGAGATCACCTTCCTCCCCACAGATACATCAGAAATACTTATGATACCTAATACAATGTAAAGGCTATGTAAATAGTTGCTGGTGCTTGGCAAAGTCAAATTATGCTTTTTTGGAACTTTCTGGAATTCTTAATTTGGAATTCGGAGTACTTTTGATCCAAATTTTTTTAATTTGGAATACTTTTGATCCACTGTTGGTTGAACCCCTGGATGATGCACAAAGGGACGATTGTACCATTATCTCTGGGAACTCCTTCTTTCCCCATTTTGGAAGTGTTTGCTTTTTTTTTTTGGTTTCTTTGGCTTTTCCTTCACTTTAAGGCAGAGGGTAAATATGTGGACCAGTAATCTATGTGAGTAATTTTTTTAAAAAATCATTACACCTGGGCAAATGATGTAGCAAAATGGTTTCATGATAGACCAGAACGTGTCTTCCGTTAGCATCATGAACAGATAGTTCATCGTGATCTCAGAAAGCCAATTCTGAAAGTAAGAGAAAAAAAGGCACCACGTGTTTGAAACCTCGTTTAACAAAACACATTTCATGTTCCTCCCCGCAAATCTAAATTCTTACAATTCATCATTGCAGGATTTGAGCAGGTTGCAAAACTTGAAATCTGATTTGGAAAGTAGAATGAGCTCTAAAGAACATTGCTTCATTGAATGGGGACTCCCAAAGCCCCTTGTTTCTAATCCCCGTTTGCTATATTCAGGAATGTTCTTTTTCCCTCCTCAGGAGGGTACTTACTATTTTTATTAATATGAAAAACAGATCTCCCTATGTTTGGGAACTTGAACCTCCACAGTAACTCGATTCCATTAGCTGGAGTCACTTAGATGTTTTAATCCTCTGAAATAAATTGCCGGTATATTTTCATCGTCAAAAAAAGAACACCATGTAGAAATAATATTTGTACAGCAGGCGGTTAGGGACTATCATGTAACATACATATATATGTCCCAACAGCCTAAGACCTTTTTCAAAACTCTGCAGCTACACTTTTCTGGTGAAATATATTCAGATGGAATATGGTAGGTTTTTTTCCTTTCCACAATGCAGTTCATGAAATGGCCAGGTAAATACATTACAAATACATTGTATGTGATTGAGGGGCTGATTTGGGATGCAAGTCTGGGTACCTTGGTGCCCTAAAAGTGAGTACCATTCTCTGGGGTTTCATACTCTCTGCTTATTCACTATTTTGGAGTCTCATCAGACACCATGGGGTGAGCCATCGCCAGGTGTATTACATGCTGCTTTGTATGGTTATAGTTTATAACTCAGCAGAGCAGAATGTCAACATGAGAAACCAACTGAGAGATTCCTTTTTTTTTTTTTTTTTTTGAGTTATTTTGGCTTCAAGTCTTGCTAACAAGGATAAAAATATTCCATTCACATTTTATGTTTTTACCAGCCAGATCACGCTCGGTAGCCATCTGAATGGTAAAATATAGTAGAAATAGATTTACTTTTGTTTCCTTTCTCTTGGGCATGAACAAGTCCTCACTCTAAAGCCTATTGGCAAAGTAGCTTTAAGCCATTATAATCATCCTTTTAGGCACGTGTGTGTGTGTGTGTGTGTGTTATTTGGTGTTTTCAAGCATAAAAATAAATTCAGAAAATGTTTCCACCAAGTTTTAGGTTAACCTAAGAATGTTATAGGATATGTAAGTGTCACAGATGCCCAGTCAGAACGTTTAAACTCTTTTCAACATTTTGGAACAATGAATAGTAGACAGAGTATTCCTTCTTAATTAGAGAAAAATCTCTTACTATCTCTCTTTTTTTTTAATTTTTTTTTTTTAATTGCAAGATGTTCAAAGTTCCTTTCAAAAGTGCAAAAACCTTAGGGGGTTTCCTCACCAATACTAAGAGGATTCTGAGTCTGTTTCTGAAGGAAGCAGGCCTTTTTGTCTAGCTCTGTGCCATTTTCAGACAGGAGTTAATTGTCAAATTTATTTTTCTTATCCCCTCAGGCACCACCAAGTCTGAAGATCGTGCTGCTTTGCTGAAGAAATTCAACGAACCTGGGTCCCAGTATTTCATTTTCTTGCTGAGCACAAGAGCTGGAGGCCTGGGCTTAAATCTCCAGGCAGCTGATACCGTGGTCATCTTTGACAGCGACTGGAATCCCCATCAGGTATGCATGTCTCTGACTTGGGGGCCCAGGCCTCCCTTCTGGAGAGGAACTGAAAGACTAGCAGTTCCCTCCCTCATACACATTTATGGGGCAGAGCACGTTTCTAAACGAGTGGGCCATTTCCTCAAAGGGAAAATAGCCCAGCACATTATTATGGCTGTTTTCTTATCTCCCTCGGAACATAGATATTGAGATCTCTTACACACGCCTTTGGTGTACCTTTGAAGAGTTCAAGTCTGGGGGACAAAGACTCAAGTTTCTGCCTAGTTTTAAACCACCACCCCCCACCCCCCTACCCCATCTCCTGGGATTGCCGCTGAGCAAAGCATATTTGGTTAAGGATAAATCAAAAATGTTCCAAGACAAAAACAACAAAAAACAGCTAACATTTATCGGATCCTCACTCTATGCCAGCCTCTTTTTGGTCATTGCTTCATTCAGTTTTCACAGCATCCCTGTGAGTTTGTTAATATTACTCTTTGCATCTTTACAGTCAAGGAAAATGAGTCCCAGGAAGCTTTATGTAACTTCCCCAAGGTCAAACGATTTGTATATATTAGGTAGTCTTTTATTCTGTGTGTTTTATTTAAAATCATCACCAAAAAATATTCTATTCTGTACACCTGAAACGTTGTAAATACTTCAGTTTTTAAAAATGGCTAGAAAAAAATATTCTGTGGAGCATCTACTACTAAGTCCTCTTAGGCGGGTAAGTTTAAGAGTTTATCCTTTTAAAGGAGTACTTTGATTATTAAAAAACAAACAAACAAATAGAATAGGCCCCTCGTGGCACAGTTTCCTTACATTAGTCTGGGAGGTAGTACTACACCTGCCTGTAAGGTATTGGGTGGAATGATATTCGTGAGGATGAGATTCACATTGGAACAAATGTGGATTCAAAACAGTAAAAAGGAGAACTGCAGCTCTCACATAGGAAGGTGAATTCTACATCAGCTTAACCTGGGCTCCTCCCTGTACGTTGGTCTCCTCGACTGTAAATATGCAGAATCATACCGTCTCACTAGGTTGTTGTGAAGATTGGATGGAAGAGGCTTACAGAAGTTGTTTTTGGCAGGAAGTGGGATTCAGGGGTACATTAGAATTATGAGGGAGCTTTTAAAGCACAGCCATGCCTGCTTCTCATTCCCTGCCACCCTGCCCTTAATTCTGTAGGGTCTTCTCACCTCTATAGGCTGTGTAGACCTCTCTATACACAAGCTCCCAGGAGATTCAGATGCAGGTTTTCTCACATAGCTGGGGAGCCCTGATTTAAAGAATAAAGTGGTGGTTCCAAACCTTTGGGTGTCCACCAGCAGTGACCACTGCATGTGCAACCAGTCATTCTCTCTAGGCGAAGATGTTAAAGTCGAGTTCCTATTGAAATGTTCTGACCTTGAAAAGGGTTGCAGGCGACCAGCATAAAGTATACCAGTCTCCAGGAAATATTTTTACATACCTTATATATTTTTATGTCCCACATTGCATTCCAAAGCCCAGGTAGAATTCATATTCCTATGAGAGACCTGCAGTTTTCCTTTTGCCATGGTGATTCAGTGTCTGTTCCACAAACATTTACTGAGGGGTTGTTATGCCACAGGCCCTGAGCTAGGCTGGGTATCTAGGGGAGGAATGTGTGATTCCCCTCCTCCCGGGAAGCTCAATGAGGTTGGATGTTTAGATTACCCTCCTTGCTGCTGCCTAAATCTTCATTGAGAAACAGTAACCTGTGTATAGGTGAATGGTGAGTTCACTAGGTTTTATCTTCTGAGGTAAACATTTCTGTGGTGTCTCAGTTGTTCACCTTCATTGGCACAGTGCTAATGCTAAGGGACCAAGGAAATCACTGCTTCTGGAATTGCTAGTTTACCATGAGAAAGGATGCTGGGACATCTATGCATCTCTCTCTGTCTCTCTCTGCTTCCCTGTCTCTGTCTGTCTGTCTGTCTGTCTCTCTTTCTCTCATACGCATACACTTTTATGACCAGTAGGTGAAAGCAGAACTCTAGAATCAAAGTTAATTACATGCACACCCAACAGTTCACTTTTCACTGCATGTTACCTAAAATTTAGGCAATAAAACACCGAACCCCACATTTCCTCTGGTCTAATTTGCCATAAATTCCTCACACTGGGCCATATATTTCTGCAGGTATATACGTATCTGCCATAGGTGAATTCACTTCCACCTGATATGGTCAACTAGACTGACCAGATTTTTTCATGCCTGTCACTTAAACATGGCCATTAGTTTGGGCGAATTTTTTTTTCATTTTTGGGAATAAGTGATCTTAGACTGATAAAGATGAACACTGATTTTTCATCTAAAAGGTAGGAGAACTAACTTTTATTAAGCGACGACTCTACCAGATGCCATGAGGCACTTTGCATACCTCATTTCAGGTAATCCTCAAAAGTATTTTACACATAAGGAAACCCGTCAATATTAACTTGCCCAGAAACACAGCCAGGATTCACAACCATGTCTGTCTGGGTTTGGGTTTGAATCCTGGCTTTGGGCTCTTTCTACCCTGTACTCCTGCATAAATGTTGCCCCCAGGTAAAAGTTGTAGAGTTCTTTTTACCATCTTGGCTTCAGCATGCATTGAAAATTTGTTTTTCTGTAATTATTCTTTATTATGTTGAATCAAAATTAACGCACATGGATGAAATAGGGTTTATTTGACATAGGTTGACAGATTGAAGATACAGGCCTTAAAGTTGCTAACTGGAGGTCGCTGCTAAAGTCAAAGATAGAACATATGAATGTAGAATTAGCACTAAAACCCCTCGGGATTATCAGGACTCTCATTCCCAAACTGTTATGAGAAACATGGGTTGGCACTTTATTTTCTTCATTTTAACCCATGAAGCTGGAGCTGTGTTGTTATCACAGAATGATCAACCACACAGTTACTTTGGAGGCCCTTTTCTCAGGCTGTGTTCTTGTCTTCAGCTATAATCACACCTAAATCAGTATGGTGGGCTTTCAGACCACTGAGACCTCAGAATTGGTGAATAATCCATTCAGTGATTACAACGCTTCTTTCTTTGTCGTAATACCTCCCCCCCATTTTTGGCTTAGGGGCCCACAGGCTTACCTTGCGTAAACTTCTTCAGCCTAGAAATAGTCATTTTTGCTATTTTTCAAATAGATAGATCATCTTACATTAAAGTTTTTTTGTTTTGTTTTTTGGGTTTGCTTGCTTGTTTGTTTATTTTGGCTGTGTCGGGTCTTAGTTGCGGCCCGCGGGATCCTTTGTTGAGGCATGCGAGATCATTCGTTGTGGCCCACGGGCTTCACTCTAGTTGTGGCGTGCGGGTTTTCTCCCTCTAGTTGTGGCACGTGGGGTCCAGAGCACGTGGGCTCTGTAGTTTGCTGCACGCAGGCTCTCTCGTTGAGGCGCACGAGTTCAGTAGTTGTGGTGCGCAGGCTTAGTTGCCCCGCGGCACGTGGGATCTTATTTCCCCAACCAGGGATCGAACCTGCGTCCCCTGCATTGGAAGGCAGATTCTTTACCACTGGACCACCAGGGAAGTCCCTAGATAGATCATCTTAAACATACCAAAAAAACACCACTGCTGCCACCACCACCAAAAAAAACCAAAAAACTAATTGCTGTAAGCACCCAAGGGTTCAAGAACTTGTTACCCTTTCGGTAGATGGTCCATGCCCTCTACTTCCTCACCCAGCATATTCTGCCGCCACCTGTATCTTAGTGTTTTGTGGGTTATCAGTATCTTCTAGGACAGGGGTCAGCAAACTGCAACCCAGGGCTGAGTCTGGCCCGCAACCTGATTGTGGACCACCTGCAAGCAAAGAATGGTTCTCACATTTAAAAGTATAAAAATGTAAATTGAAAAACAAAGAAAAACGATTATCAGCCTCTTGGTGAGAACAGTCGCTCAGTGTTTGCTCTTGGCCAAGATAGCCTGGACTATTTACCACTGGGCCCATTCTGGAAGCAGTGTGTGACCCCTTTTCTAGGAAATAATCAGGAGGTTGATGACACAGAACTTGCCAGCGTGGCCACTGCTCAGCCATTCTGGGGAAGATGTGTGGAGAGAGATGACTGAGCTCAGGGCTCGAAAAGAAAATGAAGTTTAGGGTTTCCACGCCGCCACCCACCCCACCCCCCCCTTTGGATGAGTCCCAGCTGTATTCATGGTTCAGCTCTCCCATATTTATAGTCACTTCTTCAAATATCTTCTGAGGAAAAGCTTTTGCCTACTTAGTCATTTAATTGTAAAGGTCCCTGCAGCACAGACAGGTCTCCTGGGCAGACTTCGGCCTGTTGTCTCCTTGTGCTGTCTAGGTGACCAAGAAACTCACCTGGTCAAGACGATGGGCTTACAGCTGTAGCAGGGTATCAGCTCTGTGCAAAAGAGGGTGCCAGGGATGCAGGATACAGGGGACAGACCTTTGCCCTAAAGCTGTACACAGGTCTAATGGGGGACACGTGGAAACAGCTAATTAGCATTGGAGAGATCATCACCTGGACCAGAATGAACAAAAATGATGTACCAAGAAGTTTTTATGGCATAGCCTTAAGATTAGGTAACTCTACTTCATAGCTTTATGACGGTTTTTATTTAAAGATTTCATTAAAACCTTATTTTTTTATTATAAGAGTAGTATACATTCAAAGCAGAAACAAATTGCCAAACCACATGAAAGTAAAATGAAGAAAATTTAATAACACCTATAATCTTTTTTTTTTCCCAATTATTAATTTATTTATTTATGGCTGTGTTGGGTCTTCGTTTCTGTGCAAGGGCTTTCTCTAGTTGTGGCAAGTGGGGGCCACTCTTGATCACGGTGCGCAGGCCTCTTACTATCGCGGCCTCTCCCGTTGCAGAGCACAGGCTCCAGACGCGCAGGCTCAGTAGTTGTGGCTCACGGGCCCAGTTGCTCCGCGGCATGTGGGATCTTCCCAGACCAGGACTCGAACCCATGTCCCCTGCATTGGCAGGCAGATTCTCAACCACTGCGCCACCAGGGAAGCCCAACACCTATAATCTTAATACCTAAAGATATAAACATTATTAGCTTCTTGGTATTTGTCCTTCCTGCCTTTTCTTGGTATAGATAAATTTATGCACATAAGATCATAATGTACATACTCATATATAACTTGTAGTTTTCACTTATTATAGCTTTATGATGTGTCATTAAGTTTTCTTAATGAGAGTATAATTTTTAATGTACTATGTTGTATATACATAAAGTAAAAAACTGTAATTTATTTAACCAATCTGTTATTATTGAATGTTGACTTAATTCTGCTTTTTTAAAAAACCATTATAAATAATATATAATGCCGAGAGGTGCATCCTTACTGTAAGTCTTTGTGCATATCCATGATTATTCCCGTAGGATACCTTGCCAAGAAGTGAAGTTTCTGAGTCAGGGGCCATACCCAGTTTCAACACTTCTGATATATAGTGCTAAATTTCTATCCCCCCCAAAGTTGTCCACTTTACTACTCCACTAGCAATCCTTTTCATTCCCCAAACTAAAGATTGAGTCTTTGATGGAATTAGATCCCAGGAAATTTGCTACATGGGCAATCATTGTATGAACAGTGTGTGTTTATGTGTATAATGTATGTGTGTATAATTCAGCAATGTCTTAAAAATCATCTTTAACGCCTTCCTTTAACCTTGCAACTTAGGGTTAGTTGTAGTTGATATCCAAGTCATAATTCTGACACAAAATTTATTTTTATTTATTTATTTATTTTTTTAGTTAGGGACAAATCTGATGGTGAACCTAGGGACAGATTAAACACACACACACACACACAAACACATCTTGAGACCTGGATTTCAAAACCTGAGATGTATTTCAGTTGGCTAATTTGAACCCAGTTTCCCTCAACTAGGAATGACCTTGAATTTTCCAAAGAAGGTAGCTTGTATATTTTGAAAATGTAAGCAGAATCTTGCATTAGTAAAGGTGGGTTAAACAATGCTTCCATAGTTCCCTCTTGGGTGGGTGACCTGTCTGCTAGGCTAATCCAGGCACAGTGGCCCTCAAACATGTGGTTTTCTCAAACAGGACCTGCAAGCACAAGACCGCGCTCACCGCATCGGCCAGCAGAACGAGGTCCGCGTGCTGAGACTCTGCACCGTGAATAGTGTGGAGGAAAAGATCCTCGCAGCCGCAAAGTACAAGCTGAATGTGGATCAGAAAGTGATCCAGGCAGGCATGTTTGATCAGAAGTCTTCAAGCCACGAGCGGAGGGCATTCCTGCAAGCCATACTGGAGCACGAAGAGGAAAATGAGGTATCCCAGAAAGCCAAGTCTATGACATCAGTGATCTTGTGTCTTGCAAGGATTGAGAAGAACCTCTTTGTTCTTTAAAGAATTTCCTGGGCTGGCGTGAATTAAAATGAATGAATTAGCTGCTTTGTTACACCCCAAGCACAAAAAGCCTGTGAAACATCCAAACGAGTGTCTTAAAAGCAGTTGCTAGAGGGACCTGAAGGCTTGGCCATCGAATGCTTCCCTGGTTTCTGCCGGGAGGTGCAGCCTGCACGCTTGAGTGTACTGTAAGTGCTGCCCTCTGTAGGGCAGATGCAGAACCGCAGAGAGGCCACTTGCAGGAACAAAATCGCTAGATGAGACAACACAAAGCTGGAAGGGTCCCTCCTTGCCTTTTCTTTCTCCATCCTTCAGAGCCCTTTGTCTCTCTTGCCTTTCGGTCAGGGATCACAGCACTTCAGTACGTTTGTAGGATAAGCCCTCACAGCTGTCTTTAGCTCTTTGAGTCATACTTTTACTGGAAAAGAGTGACCTTAACCTTTACTCCAAATGCTCCTGTAAGAACTGACCAACGGCTGAGAAAATTATTGGCTAAAAAAAAAAATCTCTTTTTACTTGCCAACATTGTTCGAAGAATGCATTGATTATGTTTCTCCCAGGGGATCTTTGGGTAGCTGTATTTTTTTAGATTGCCAGTCTTAGTAATTCTATACTAAATTTTCATCCCCAGATGGATTTGAAATAGATTAAAAGACATAGTTCTTATGTAATCTAGAAAACTGTACAAAATACCAGTGCCAGTCCTTACCATAAAATTGGCTTGGGATGGACAGATTTGGTTTGGTGTGCCCATGTTCGTAAGTGGAAGAATGGGTTTATCTTACCTATTCATGTGGAATACATTTTCATTGCGTATATTAGATATACAGTTGACCCTTAAACAACACAGTTTGAACTGTGTGGGTCCACTTTCATGTGGATGCTTTTCTACAGTAAGTACTACAGCACTACATGGGTCCGGAGTTGGTTGACTCCATGGGTACAGAGGAGCTGTGGAATCGGGCAGCCGATTTACGATTTACGTGTAAGATATACATGGATTAACCCCAGATGTTCAAGTGTCAACTGTAGTTTGATTTTGCCTTAAGTAGGATGTTTTTGAAATCTTCTATAAATTATAAACCAAATTCTTTCAAAAATCTCATGTCCCTTTTTTTTCTGAAATAAGTGGAAATGTGAAGTAGTTCTTGATATTTAAAGTAATCCTGAAATGAATCTTTTTGCAAATTGAAGAGCACTTTTCTGTTATACCTCTTCACTTGTCAGTCTTATATGTTTGATTAGTTATCTATTAGATTTCACTAAAATGATGAAAAATGCATATGCACATACATTCATACATTCACGCATATTTTTTAAATTTTGATCTCAAATAATTTACCACGTCTGATTCTGGAAGTTGAATATTTGATACAGGTTTGATTCTCAAAATTGAAATATTTGATACAAATTTAGAATCAGATTTTCAGGTGATTTTTTTTTTTGTTGGTGTTTACACACATGGACATTTTAAAAATAAAATACTAGGGTGAGTGATATATACTGTCACAAAGCAGGTGTGAGCAGAGCTGATACTCAGCCAGGAGTCTCCACGATGCTTTTGCTTATTTTGTTTTGTGTAGGCCTTGTGAAAATAGTCCCCAACCTGGTTTAGGTGGAGTGTAGGGTTGCCTGGAGCTTTCCAACCTTCCTAAGCCTCAGGGAGATGTTGATCCCTCCCAGTCCTGAGGGCCCTTGCAGGACATTTGGTCCTGTCCAAAGCATCCATAAGACATCTGGTCCATAAGACATTTGGTCCACACCAAAGGGTCCTCGATGTTTGATCCTGTCCAAAACCACTTGTCAGGGACCAAATATACTCATGGATGTTTTGGATGGGACCAAATTTCAAGAACCTTTTGGCGTGAACCAAACGTCTTATGGACGTTTTGGACAGGACCGAATGTCTACTAACCTTGCGGGCCTGCAGTGCAATCCGGCGCCAGTTGCTTCTAGCTCTGAGCAGCCTGGCTGGGGCCGCACACACCCCTTCCAGGCTATCAGTGCGTCAGACAAATGTTATCATCTTCTGGATCCATGTGTCCTGGTGTGGAAGTGTTTGGGGACACTGATAGCCTGCAGTCAAGGGCTCTGGTCCTGAATATCAGCGGCAGCCATCACCATGGTTGACGGACCATGGCGCACTCGGGCACAAGGAACCCAGGAAGATTTATTGCCCACTTGTTCTCTGTGAAGGCCAGGCCACTGTGGACAGGCTTCTCGCCAGTTTACAAGAGCATCTTTTCATCTTGGGCTTGGGGGAAGCCCAACCCCACACTGTATAGGTGATGAGGGGATAACATGGCCCTAGGGATAGGGTGGGCAAAAGCAGGACATCTTTTCACCAGTGGATACATTAACCGAATTCTTTGTACCTTGAAGTCTCAGCCCACTCCCAGCTAGTCTATTTCTTTGTCAGATGAAATGTAGTAATGTGTTTAGACAAATTGCCTTCCCTCTAGAGATGACCTAGCATAGACAGTTTTTCACAAGTAATTATTATCTTGAGTCATCAGTTTTTACTTTATTGAATTGCATTCATTTCTGACACGGTGTGCAAGACATTATCTTGAGAACAGACAGAGTCATCTCATTTAAGCTGCTGTGCCACTCGTACCCTTTCTAGAACAGGTTGCCTTGTTTTGAACGTATGATTTGGGAAATTAGATGTTTGAAGTTCTGGGTTTCCCTTTCATCCCTCTGCTGATACACTGAAACTCCTCATTTGATTTTGAACAAGCTCACTCAACATATGATAAAAATAATTTTGGGCGGTAAGTTGTGTAGTATCTGCCCAACTTTTAGAATCTTTTTTTTTTAAGTGTGAAAATTATAGCATAACATTTCTAAAAAATTTGAGAACTGTTGGTTTCTGAGGAATTTTCAGAGCCATAAGGTGCGTTGGTCTAACATACTGTAAAATGAAAATGTGAGGCCTTAGGTAGTTGATTTCTCTACCTCATTTAAATTATTTTCATTAAGAAGAGTTTTGTGGAGGTTTTGTCATTGCTACCTTTTGAGTTGTCGTGACCACAGCTCTAACACTAGCGTAACAGTGCCCACCGAAATACATATTAAACATATTTTAAAGGCTATGTTGGGGCTTCCCTGGTGGCGCAGTGGTTGAGAGTCTGCCTGCCAATGCAGGGGACGCGGGTTCGAGCCCTGGTCTGGGAGGATCCCACATGCCGCGGAGCAGCTGGGCCCATGAGCCACAATTACTGAGCTTGCGCGTCTGGAGCCTGTGCTCCGCAACAAGAGAGGCCGCGGTGGTGAGAGGCCCGCGCACCGCGATGGGGAGTGGCCCCCACTTGCCGCAACTAGAGAAGGCCCTCACACAGAAACGAAGACCCAACACAGCCATAAATAAATAAATAAGTAAATAAAAATTAAAAAAAAAAAAAAAAAAAAAAAAAAGGCTATGTATTTGACACACATACACACACACATATATATGGTTTTTATGGTCTTGCTCGGTGCCTTGTCACTAAGTTTCACGTACTCATGTCCTTTGTAAAGCTTTGAAAATAAGCATTTATGTTGGGGATAAGGTTAACAGAATTAAAACAATTAATATTAGGCCCTTTCTCATGGAGATTTCCTTATTTAAATCCTACATCTTCTCTGTGAAGGAAATGTCACGCCCAGTTTACAGATGAGGTCACTGAGGCGGGGAGACATTCAGTAACTTGTTCTAAAAGTAAGGGAATCAAGATACACCCCTGCCCCGAGAGAACCAGTATGTCTTAGAGAGTGCACCACCTTTCCTCCCTAAACAGATTTTGCTCTGGGAAGATGGTTTGAATCGCTTGCAAAATAATAATGGCAAGTACTATACCCAGTGACCCTTCTGTTGTCTTTCTGGCGTGAGAAATGGGGTCCCACTGGTCTGGAGGACTGATTCACCTTACTTATCAGTACCTCAGCCCAGTTGTCTATCCTCTCTCCGGAAGCCTGTTAAATTGTTCTGTTCTGGTCTTAACCCCAGGAAGAAGATGAAGTACCCGACGATGAGACTCTGAACCAAATGATCGCTCGACGAGAGGAGGAATTTGATCTTTTTATGGTAACGTTACAGAAAATCATGGAAACAAATGCCTCATTCCTCTCCCTCCTTTTCTGTTAAACACAAGATGTCTGGGGCCCGTGTGCCCTGGCCAAATTTCATTTGTGAAGCCTGGGCCTTTCCTTCAGTTCAGAGCCTGCAAACTGCCTGGCTTTAGCCTGCAGACATATTTTGTTTGGCCCATGCCATGTTTTTTTTTAAAAATTTCGAATCTGCTGCCAACGCAGAAAGAATCCTGATTTCTGGCTTCTCTTGAAAATTGAACATGGGCAGTAATACCAGGCCCACATCTCTCTATGGAAGCGTTTGGCTAGGGCTGAGCAGCAGCTGCGTCCTCAGGACAGGCCATGTGGTCTACAGCTTACCACAGACACACCCCCCCCCACTTCCAGCTCATTTCTAATCCTGGCCATCATCCTTCAGGAAACCTGCCCTGCTCCTCTAGGTAGAGTTCACAGCTATTCCCTAGCTGTCTCCTTAGCCATCAAAACAAATATGCTCCCTGGGGGCGCGGCAGGGGGGCGGAGAGCAACTAAAATGACATAGTCCTGCCTCTTCTTCTTGTTGAAGAGAGCCTGCTTAAGCAACCTTCCAGATGTGCATCAAGGTGTAGACTTCACTTAAAGATCAAAACTGGTTGCATTTCACTGGTACAAAGCAGATGCAAAAGAACCTTGACATTTGACCGTTTTAACATCCATGGTTTCAACCTTGACGTTCCAAGAGACGTAGTCATCTGCAATTTTGCTGAAACCCGAGCTTGATTATGTGTGTGGCCTGCCGCAAGGTCAGTAGGGAAGGGAGCAACCCCCTTGGCTGGTGAGGGAGGCCCTCAGAAGTCATATTTGACTGCGTTCTTAAGGCGTCTGCTATAGCTATTTATTTATCTCTGTATGCGCAACACTCAGAACAGTTTCTAGTACATAGTAGTTGCTTAATAAATATTTATTGAACGAATGGTGGCATTTGCATAATTTCGGGCCTTGTGAGGATGTCAGCATAGGTCAGGATGTATAACGTTGCAAGGCTCCCCCCAATACCTTCAGTCATTTTGATCTTCCTAACATTTAGCCTGACCGTGGAGTGAGTAAATAAATGTGAACTCTAAGTCTGGTGGTCGAATGCTGCGGAACCCCCAAATCAGAGGCCCCAAATTTGAAGCCCCCAGGTCTCAGACAGGTGATTTGCACGAATGAAGCAAGTGGACAGGGGTGTGTGGCTGGTGGTGAAGGGTGAATGGGAGTTGCTTTGTCTCCGGGGGACAGAGCTGCACGCCCCATGTAGCCAGAAATTCCAAATTTTCAAGAGAAGCTAGAAAGTGAGGTTTTTATATTCAGTCTCCGGATTTCAAAATGTTTGCAGCTAAATTCAGTTTTTTATTAGTATTTAACACTTCAAGCCAAATAAAATACGACCCTGGGCCAAATAGGACCCACAGGGTTTGCAATTTCCACCTCTTTAGCCTAGGCAGTCTGAGGAGGGAACCCCAGCTGCATGGAGGCTTTTACGTTATTTTTGTGGTTTTGTGACTTTTGGGAACAATGATTGTGCACACACACAGTGATTCAAGATAAAGGACATTTAATTCTTTCTCTGGAAACTTTCAGGTAGCCATGGGAATAAGTCCTACCCTGGGATGTGCACTTTTCTCCCCCTCCTAAATGAACCATCCTACCCAGCTAAGGCCATTTTGAAGAGAAATGACAGAAAAACGACTTTACCAGCGTGTTCAACATAGGGTGTTCATAAAACCTAAATTTCTTAACTCATACTGCCGATCACCACCTTTATAGATTATTCTCCGTTTGGGGAGATTAGCGATACACGTAGGAAATAGACATCTTTTCTCTCTTTGAGGAACTTATTAAAATGTAGATTACTAGGGAACACCGAGGCAAGAGGCCCTCAGCTTCCTTGGCTGATCACTGATTGGCAATAATTCAGCACTGCTGTAGCCTCAGATACTCTTGAGGCCCTTGGAAAGGATAAGCTGTCTGCCATTATACAAATTAGATTAGGCCCAGAGATGGAGATTTCCATCAGCAGTCCTGAAATAAGAGAAAAAGAGTACTTCTCTTTTCTGCCTTTCCGGCTGGGTATTTGTAGAAATTGAAAGCCTCAGGGAAAAAAATTGGATGTCTGGCCAAGGCACAGCCTTCTTTTAATTTGGGAATATCAGCCTTGGAACAGGTGAACCTGGTTAGGGAATACTTCTCTGTAGGCGTTTTGATTTTGTGAATGTTGTGCTTGTTTCTTAAAGGTTGGCTTCTCATTTTTGGATAATACAGATTTTCAGTTCACTTTGGTTTGCTTTGCTTTGTGTTGGTTTTCTAAAATCTTCTAATCAGCCGGCTGCCTTTGGCCAATTCACTATTCATTAGCACCTCCACCAGGGGGCAGGAAATCAAATTGAATCCTTGCCAGTTCACTCAGATTGTAGTGAGAAACAAGAATGGAATGTGAGCTAGATTTGGAGTTCGAATATTTAAACTCTTTATCCACTGTTAAAAAAACAAAAAGTTAGCTCCCTATATAAAATTAATACAGACGTATTATTTGATTTTATATCATAGGCACTGTAGTTAAATAACACACATTAAGCAGATAGTCTCTTTAAAATAAAACCTTTCTTTCGAACACTTTTCTTGTTTCTCCTTCTAAAAAATATGACTTTAGAAAGTTATCTCTTATACTGATTACCTATGAATTCTACCTAAAAGAGATCTTTGACAGGTCAAGATACATATCTGAAACATTTTGCTAACATACAAACATGAAGCTTTCAAGCTGCTCTGCTCCCTACAAAGGCAACAAGTACTTTTAAAAGTAATTGTACTTGTTAGCATAAGGTTATTGGGTCTTAAGACAAACATATTCATGTAGTATCTGAATAATTAATTAGGCTTAGTTGAATATCAACATCAAATTTTGTACTGGTCTTCTGCAAGCAGAAATCTCTGGGAAGAGATCCAATCATGAGAACTTTAAGCTTATTAAAAATTGCACCAAAAAATTTTTTTGGGTCTTTCCTAAAAGAAAAAACAAAAAGCAAGTGCAATTTATTTTCTTTTGTATTAGAAGAGATTTATTTTCTCAGTTGTGGACTAATGCATGGCATAAGTCATTTTACAAGTCCTCGGTATAGGAAATGGTAATCGTATAACCAAAATAGGGAAGTGGCAATATTTTGTCATCTCTGTGTAGTGCCGTAACAAAAAAATGATTTTTCTTGATAGCTATCTAATAACTATTAGGAGATTACCTTGAGAAGCCCCTGTTTAGATTGTGCTGTTAACAAGGCATCCTTTGTGTGCTAATTACGAAGGTTTGGTGGATCCCATTTCTGAATCCAGAGCATTAGAAGGCAGGATTAAGAGCAGCCTCTCCAGCTAACTATAGCATATGACAGAACAGAACGGCCACATTTATCTACCAATAGGACTCCACCATGCTCCAAGCCTACCCCATCTTGGGAATACAATGATTTCCAAAAATGTTGAAGCATAGTTTAAGGAACTTTGAACTTTAAATAGATTCTAGAGGTCGAATTTGGATTTAAATAGAAATTTCATTTACATTTTGTTACCACTCTCAGCTCTTAAGAAAAAATTAATATTGAATCCCTGTTTCAGTACGGTAGAACCGAAGGAAGAAAGAGGGAAAAGGTAAATCATTTGATGGTTAATGGTCTGTTCGCTTGTAGAAATGGTCTAGCCAGTGATATATACATATAACTAATGTATATAACAATTCAGTGGAGGTTTTGTTTTTTTTTAACCATCAAATTGTTTAGTTATAGGTTAAAGGCAAGTATGTGGCACTTAATTTATTTACTAGCACACTGGATTTTTAAAAAAGAAAGCAGGAGGTGGGGAAATACACAGTTTGAAGGCTGTTGAAAAGAAGCCATTTCACTTATATCAGTTGAGATGAGATTACCTTTGATGTCTGTCACTCTGTGGCATGATATTTTCATAAGAGCTAAGCTTTTCGAAAGCTAAAGAATTGAGGGACATTCCTCTCCCAGAGCCCAGGTTGCACTAAAAATTCAATGCATTCATGGCCAACTGATTAATAAACCAGTTATGTGCCCACATGTCTGAGTCCAACCGAGGGTGGCTATTTTATAGTGACACGGGGTGGCTGATTTTTTTTTTTCCTGGTTGTTTAATTAAAAGCATGAACCCTATTGAGGTAAAGGAAATTTTCTTAATGAACTTTCTCTTTTATATGCTTGAAGAATACTTCTATGCCAATGCAGCAATGAGTTGTATCACCAGGGCTCATTTTTTTTATTGCAGTATAGTTGATTTACAATGTTTAATCAATTTCTGCTGTAATCATTTTTAAAATACATCCCCAATTTGAATTTTCTCACTATTACTTAAGGGGAAGCTTTTGCACCCGCATAGACTAAGAAAAGGAATTTTTTAAAGAGTATTTTTTTAAGTGCATAAGTAAATTTCAAAGATGGGTACAGGGGAAGGGAAGAGATTTGGGCCTGAGGGCTGAGCTAGAACAAGTCAGCCAGGATACAGAGGCTGCATGGGAGAAGCTGAAGGGACCCTGCAGCCATAGGAGGTGACTTGTGAAGACTTAGGTGCTGCAGGTCTACACTGTACCGAATCCCCTTTCCCTTTGGTGACACTTCTGTTCCTCCCTCCAGCGCATGGACATGGACCGGCGGAGGGAAGACGCCCGGAACCCAAAACGCAAGCCCCGCTTGATGGAGGAAGATGAGCTGCCCTCCTGGATTATTAAAGATGACGCCGAGGTGGAACGGCTGACGTGTGAAGAGGAGGAGGAGAAGATCTTCGGGAGGGGGTCTCGCCAGCGCCGGGACGTGGACTACAGCGACGCCCTCACAGAGAAACAGTGGCTGAGGGTAGGTGTGGCTTTCTCGAATTCTTGCTATGTGGAGTGTTGTTGGCTCAGAGAAATCAGGGGCCTGAGGCTGGAACCCTTTGAGAGGGACCAGTTGCCCATAGAAGGGGAAGGGCCTCTGGAACATAGATAAAGTCATTCTGCTCTCGCAGGGGAGTCATTCTACATTTCAAGGCAGGGCCTTGGAAGATGATGAAGAATTGTTTTGCAAGAGCAGAACTGGCCTTTGGAAACACAGGGTTATGAGAGCTACGAGACCCACTAATGTTTTATGACCGATTGCCTGGTCATGCCTCACTCTCTCGGAGTTAGAATCAAAATGTGGAAGAGGGCCTTAGAGGACTTTTTAATTGTCCCCCCTCATTTCTGGTCTTTAATCGGAGTTACACTTTTGCAAGTCTCGCAGAGAGAGCATTCAGGACAGCGGCCTCTTCTATCTGCGTTATTTCCTAGACCCAAAGAACATTAGCGCTGGAAGGTGCCTTTGTACTCTCTTGGTTTTACAGACGAAGCAGTTGAGGCCCCGAGAGGTTAGGTGATTCCGCAGGATCACACAGCTGGCTAGAAATAGCAGAATCAGTGAGCGCTGATGCACTTGGGGGCTCGATGTCGGCTCAATCTGATCTGACCATCGCCAGCGCAGACTAGGGCCTGGGGCTCGGGTCACTGACACTTGGAAACAGTATTCTGTAGCTCGGGGGTTTTTGTTTTCGCTGCTTTGGAAAATGTCAGTTTCTCATTTTGACTGAGGAATGTTATCTCCTGCTGTTCGAGCACAGAAATATCAAAATGCTCCTAGGAGCCACGTGTGTGAGTGCTGAGGCCAGTGTGAATCTTCCCTTTGAAGGTTTAGCCGTAATTTCCGTTATTGGGAGCAGACTTAGTACCAAGGTAGACAGAACAATCTGGGATGTGCGCTCCAGGCAGCGCCGGTAAACGCGTGCTGGAAATTGTAAGGGTGGTTGGGTGAAAACCAAACAAAATAGAAGCTGGTTTTGTGAGTTGTTCATTTTATTGAAAGGGAATATAGTTGGCAAGCTTTGTAAAACATGGATTTTAGGACCCGGGCTGTAAGTAGGTAGGTGGGTCAAAAAGCGATGGGGGAAGTATTTTGAGATTGGATATCAAAGGCGGACAGGTCTTGGCACCCTTTGAGATGTGACTTACTCAGGGTGTTGTATGATGAGAGAGGGATGACCTAAATTTCGAAAAGATTGGAGCCTGCGGTATCCTGAAAAGAAAGAGACTAAGAAAGCATTGCTCATATTTATGGTTGAGCAATGGCATATGAAATGTAACTTTTGTGTGACTGTTTACTGTCACATCCAAATATTCCAGTGGCCTCAGAATACGGTTTTATGGATTTCTTTTGTTTCACTATTGTGAGGTTGTAGTTGTATAATTAAGATCCATTCTGTAATGGGAAGGGGTTTACTTTAATATTCATTTATGAGCTTGGGAAAACACTTTTCCCTTTCTCTTTTATGTAAGCAGTAATTTAAATACCTGGAATATTACAGGAGATGAGACAACAACCTAGGCCAACATTCTAAAGTCAGTCTTTATATATGTATAATCTCCACACACTACAAGCAAAATAATCTCGTTTATTGGGCAAGAAGGTAGCTGAATTTCTCATTTTTTTCAATAATCAGTGGCAAATGCTCTTCAAAAAATAACATTATGAATCTTAGGAAGTTTTCAAGATTAGAATACCTCATTTTTTCTCTTCTTCATTCAGTTTGTATCACTGATGATTAGCACCATGCTAACACACAGTAGAAACTCAATGAATGCTTGTGAAGATGAAATGATAACCTTATAAGAGGAAAGTGGAAAGTTTCTAATTTACCAGTAATGCTAGGATAGTATCTGTGTATCTAGTAGACTTTCTTTTTTTTCCATGTGGTGTTTCTTCACTGGATTCACATCCTTTTGTCTATAACATGCACATCTAAAAATGGAAAACTAGTTTGTTTTACAAAACTACACCGTGAAATTGATGTTCATAGTTTTCACCTTAAGGTGCCTTGCAAGATACCAGGTCACCCAAGAAGGACGAAGCTGTTCTCAGTACAGCTTTACTGTAATACATCTTTTGTAATCCAATCTTCCGGAAAATGTGCATCCGTATTTGGTATGAGCTGGTAACTTGCTGTTAACCAGGCCATGCAATTAATGCAGAATGCCTCCTGGCCTAAGCATTCAAACTAGATGCTTGCAGTTATTTACTTTCTTGTTCACCAGCAGAAATCCTGTTTAATACTAGCCTGTTAAGCTTTTTGTGGTAATAAAATTTTATTCAAGGGTTTCTCATGGGCCTGGACGTGCAGAGATAGTCTCCACCGGCCGATGACTGAACACAGTGGGCGAACCTAGGCAACGCAGCCTTGAAGGGGAAGTTGGCCCGGACTGTTGTGTGAGAAATGCTGTAGCAGGGCTGCAGTAACTCTCCTCTCTCCTGGCAATGTTGTACCAAGCTGGCTTGGTAGAGGCATTGCAGACGCATAGAATCGCAGAGCTGGAGGCAGCTGAACAGAACAGCCCCCCACCCCGTGCTTAGATCACACTCTCTGCAGCACCCCTGCCAAGAGGCTGGCCATCAGTAGAGGAGACACTCTGCGTTTTGTCTGCATTTTGACCCCTCCATGGTCAGCCCCAGCTGTTAGTTCTTCCTCCCTGTGAACGAATCTCCTTTCCTGGTAGCTGCTCCTCGCTGGTCCTGATCCTATCCCCTTGTCTGTCTTTAGCATCACCTCCCACTGGATAAAACGTTCAAGGACTCATTTGCAGTTCGAATGAACTCCCCTACCCTCCTCTTTCTTTGGAACTTGCCTCATCCTTCAGGCCCCAACTCTGTTGCTACCACTTCTGTGATGCCTTCACAAGTAAATACTAATTGCATTTCCCCCGGGCTCTTGAATTTCTTGGCCTGTTCTTCTGTCACGGCTCAAAGCCAACTTCCTAGTGTTCTTGGTAGTTGCCGACATACTTGCTTTCCTGATTCGTTGATACGCTGGATCTTGTTAGGACTTCTGTGTGCAAATAGTCAGTGCCCATCGATTGCCAAATTGAAATAGCCCTGGATTGATGTATAAGAGTGTAGCCTCGGGTAATGTTCACTTCTGCAACAGATGGACCTAGACATGCCCTATTCGTGGGCCTGTCCAAAAAAGTAGAATTTTGTTTCTCACCTAGAAGTCCAAGGTGGGTGTTTCTGGTTGGCGGGGGCAACTGTTCTCCACGTGGCCGTTCAGGGATCCAGGCTGAAGAGTCTCTATCCAGCTTAGTCATCCCTACCCCTGTGAGCTGGAAGTGGGGAGCGCAGCATGGAGTGGCGCGTGTTGAGTTCTACGGACCAGGCCCGCATGGTTCTCTGTCACTTCCGCTCGCATCCCATCTGCTAGAACTCAGGCATGTGGCCACATTAGCCATAAGGGGGAGTGGGAGATGGGGTCTGTCTGTGAGCCCAGGAAGGTAAGATTTTGGTGACGAGGCTGCAGTCTCTGCCTCAGAACACTTCGGGTGAATTGAAGTGCTATGGCCACTTTCTGTGAAAATTTTATTATGGTTTCATCACAAACAGGTTTTATGATATAATCATAGTATGCTAAAAATTCCCACAGTGTCCTTTAGACAATCTGTTTAGTTGGAAGATTTAAAAAAATTGTTCTGTATTCATGTTATTTTAAATGAAGAGGATCACAATTTCAAACACAGCTCAGTTTGTTTGTTTGTTTGTTTAAGGTTTTTAAAAATTGTTTTGAAATCCCAGTTTCCATTGAGAAAACCTAAATTTCTTTGGTGTTCGCCAGTCTCAAGTGAACTTCATCTTTTGGGAATAGTCAGTTCAACATCCATGCCCTGTATGCGCTTCTTCTCTCCTCTCCTCGGAGCTCCTTCCCATCTTCCTCCCCAAGGTGGCATCTGGATAGAGGGAGAAGCTAGGGTCTCATCATGGCATTGGGGCAGGCATCCTGCCCTGTGGATCTCTGCTGGGCTCAACGCAGGACTATTGGTTTGTTCTGTCCCTGGAGGTCTTGACGTGCAGCTGGTCCCACCTTATTCTTTTGGCGTCTTTGATGACATGTGCTGTTAAGGTCTGGGGTCCTGGCCCGAGTCTCTAGTGGTCAGCTTTCCTGCAGTCTGAAGTCCCACGAAGACTATCAGCCTCTCTGGTCTTGTAGTGCTCTCAGCTCTTTTGTGCCCTTGTTGGGAATCTTCAAAGTCTTGGTTGCTTTCTACCCACTGTGCTAGAACAGGCAAGAGAGCCCAGCCCCTTTTTGCAAAAAGCACTGCCTCACCACCAGGGGGTTGTCAAGCCTGAAGCCTCTAGAATCTGATGGTTGGGTGGGTCAGGGAGCTCTTTAAAACAAGCAATACAGAAACTTCTTACTTTTACAAGTTCTGTCAAAGTATCTGACCATATGAACACACAGTGAGGGACCCTCCCAGAGCCTTGGGAGGGGCTTGTAAAGTGAGAGTCCTAAAGCTCACGCTTCATTACCTTCATAGTAAGTGTACCTCCGGGCATTTTAATAGCCTCATTCCTCTTGCTCCCTGCACCAACCCCCCCTAAATACACCAGGCTTGGAGCCTGAAGGGTGAGTATTCCATTTCAGCCCCCGCTAGGTGTACTGCAATTCAGTCCTGGCACGAACTACCCAGAGTTAGAGCCCACAAGTTAAAGGGCTCAGTTTCCCCAACAAGACCGGGCTCACTTCTGACGCCAGCCACACTTTGGGCGTCCCTGCGCCACCTGCACTGCTGGCTGACGGGCTCTAAATTCAGGGGTTCTCATGACCCCCTCAGGTTCAGTAATTTGCTACAATGAATCACAAGGTCAGGAAAGCACTACTGGTTGTTACAGTTTTATTATGAAAGATACAAATCAGGAGGACCAGCCAAATGAAGAGGGACATAGGATGATCTCCAGGAGGGGACACAGTTTCCCTGCCGTCTCCTCCTGGAATCGGGGGGCATCCACCCCGGGCACATCAGTGTGCTGACCAACCAGGAAGCTCCGCTGAGCTTCAGTGTGCAGAGTTATTACTGGGGTCTCATCCGCATGGGAGGGGCTGGCTCAATGGCTTACAAATACTGCAGGTAGCAGTATCCTCAGGGCTGATCTCTCACCGCTCTTCCTCTCAACTCTCTTGCTCCCCAGGGCAGAAGGCTCTCTATCTGGCCTTCCTGTCTTATAGCAACTTCCCATACACACGTGGCCCGGCCATGGTGCTCTTCACTGTGGCTTCTAGAGCAGTTCTGGGGATCCCTGTCCAGCTGGCTTACCTCCTGATTACAAGGAGCCTTTGGAATTGAGGGAACTCCTCTCCATCAAGGAAGCCTGATTTAGACTGCTGTCTGATGGTAGACTCGCAAATCCTCTTTTGGAAGTCAGTGGTGTCATTTTGTCTTTTTCGTCTTTGCTTACCACTTTATCTTCATCCTCCTCAAGGCAATGGGTGGCTCCCCTGAACAGGGAATGGTCCCTTTAGGAAGTGTGGAAGAGAATACTAATGTGTTTTTTTTTTTTAAAAAAAAAGATTTATTTTATTGATTGATTGATTGATTGCTATGTTGGGTCTTCGTTTCTGTGTGTGGGCTTTCTCTAGTTGCGGCAAGCGGGGGCCACTCTTCATCTCTGTGTGCGGGCCTCTCACTATTGTGGCCTCTCTTGTTGCGGAGCACAGGCTCCAGATGCGCAGGCTCAGCAGTTGTGGCTCACGGGCCTAGTTGCTCCGCGGCATGTGGGATCTTCCCAGACCAGGGCTCGAACCCGTGTCCCCTGCATTAGCAGGCAGATTCTCAACCACTGTGCCACCAGGGAAGCCCCTAATGTGGTTTTAAAAGTATTATGTCCATTACCATTTTATAGCTTTCCCATGGGGTACCCAAGGTGGTAACAGTGCTCTGTTATGTATTTTCTGTGTGTGTGTGTGTGTGTGTGTGTGTGTGTGCATTTGCACATAACCAATAATTGGCTCATGTTGATAATTTCTTGGAAAAACATCTTTATTTATGCGTGAGGGCAAGCATTAGTAGAGCTAAATGGGCAGACGTCTCATGAGCCCAAGGGGTCAGGTGTTTTTAGTTTAACTTCAGCCAGGCGTGCAGGAGCTGTGATGTTGCTAGTATTGTAAACATGATTGAGGCAGGAGCTCTGTAAAATTGGGGTGTCTGTAAG
Organism: Balaenoptera musculus; assembly: GCF_009873245.2. NCBI lineage: Eukaryota > Metazoa > Chordata > Mammalia > Artiodactyla > Balaenopteridae > Balaenoptera > Balaenoptera musculus. The sequence continues at coordinate 63,423,724 of NC_045790.1, read as the reverse complement.
GCTAAATGGTGGGAGGGTGAATTCTGGAATGCCTGGTTTTTCTGTTCTTCCTGTTCCTTTGGTCCTTCTGCCAACTTCAGAATCCTCCCCTTCCTAAACATTTAGTGACACCCCAGAATTTAATTGCCAAGTGAGTGATTCGTGCCCTACAGCACTTGAAGATAATTGGAATGCAATCTAAATTATGTGCTCTGTACAATATTTAACTGCCAGCCTGATGGAGGGAACAAACTTTGGAATATGCTTTTGTTTCACAGTGGATCTGATGTCTCAGAAGTGTAATTTGGAAAGGTTCTTGTTTGCTGGTGTCTCTCACTGTGGTCCTTACGTATGAGTGTGTGGGTGCTTCTTTTGGTATACTTTATAAGGCCCTGGTGATGGTATAGCTCTGTTTCTACAGTGCCCTGTACTATTGGGTCCCAAACCATGTTATGTAAATGATGGGGGTAAGACTCACTTCCTCAGATCTTTAAATCTCATGATAGAGACAGCTAGTTTTAGAAGCCCCAGGATTTCCAGAGGGACCTTGAGGAAAGACAGCACAGAACATCATTTTTCCCTTCAACCAGTCTGTCACCAGATAAGAGCCTGAGTTTCCCACAATTTCGGTGCCTGAATGACATCTCCATAGTTAGGTCTGCTGACCCCTAAAAGGATTTTTGGCGTTTCCCCTTCCCACAGCTCAAAGTGGAGAGAACAGAGTAAGAGACTCCTGAGCCATATAATAATAGAGGGAATCAGTAAAGTAACATGTGGGCTTCCCTGGTGGCGCAGTGGTTGAGAATCTGCCTGCCAATGCAGGGGACACGGGTTCGAGCCCTGGTCTGGGAAGATCCCACATGCCGCGGAGCAACTAGGCCCGTGAGCCACAACTACTGAGCCTGCGCATCTGGAGCCTGTGCTCCGCAACAAGAGAGGCCGCGATGGTGAGAGGCCCGCGCACCGCGATGAAGAGTGGCCCGCCACTTGCCACAACTAGAGAAAGCCCTCGCACAGAAACGAAGACCCAACACAGCCAAAAATAAATTAATTAATTAATTAATTAATTAAAAAAAAATGCAACTGCGGGAAAAAAAAAAAAAGTAAAGTAACATGTAACAGGAGTAACACACAGGAGTTTACCTGTGTGTCTTGAAAAGCTACCTAACACCAGGTTGCAAATACAGAATGAGGTCCCGTAGTCAGCTCTCCACTACCACCAGCCTGTGCTAAACCCTACGCGGGGAAAAAGGCAGAGAAATCCACGGAGAGGTAGTCAAAAAAAACTGGAAAAAGTACCGAGAAAGTTTAAAGAAGTTCGGATTTCAAACAAAATATTTGAAGTTCTGTTGAAATGCACAATGAGAAATATTTCCTCATCTATACGAAGAGGATTTTTCTCTCTCTAGAAATCTTTGAAACAGGATATGTCTCCTCTGTTTGGGCTGGATTAAGTATGATATGATCCAGCCTGAAACCAGACAGGGGCTGGAATCTCCTAGCCGTAATCACAGCTGAGAGCATCAGTGATTCTTCGAGATGTCCTTTTCTCCCAAAAGACCTCATTTTATACGGGCAAGGTTTTGGGGGATCCTTTATCTTAAAGTATAATGTGCATAATACCTTTAGTATTTTGCTGCTTCTCTTTTGCTTTGTCACTTTGTATCATCTTTCCTTGCTTTTTGTTAAAAGACATAAAAATTCGTTTTCTTTTTCTTTTACCAAATGGCATTTTTTAGCTTTTCAACCTGGGTCATCAGATTTACTGGGGCAAAATGGCTCGCAAGCTGCATTTCCGTTTTTATACACAAGGGAGAGCTAAGGCCCTAGAAAATGGATTTGGGTTTTGCCAAATTCAAGGCCCTTTAGCACTTCAGGAAGGAAGTATTGAACTAATTAATGGTGGTCAGAGTTGTGAATTGTCTGGGGGAAACATTTGACGGTAGTAGAAGAATTTTGATAGCTTTCTATAATTTTTATTTTATTCTTAAGTCCATTGGCTAGATTGTTTTCACAGCGATTGGACCTGATAGGTTCCCTTTGGTCAAAGTTCAGTAGGGTCCGTTTAATAGAAGAAAGTATCCTCAGAGGGCCAACTAAAATACTAAATATATTAAAGGCGAGAAGTGAGAGAGACTTGTTTCAATTGGTTTTTAAAACTGTGATGCCTGGAAATTCTAGTCTCAAATTTTTAACCATTTGAAATTGGGGTTCAGCTCTGAAATCTAACTCAGACATTGAAAGGAACCATGGATCTGGCTTACAGATACTAAGGAGCCCAAATAAGTTCACGTTATCTTTAACCACTGCATAGAAATAGATGGTTTTAGAAATATACGTGGCTGCTTTTCTGAATCAAGATTTGTTTTCTGTCCTGTTCTTTTTTACTTTTTTTTTTTTTATCAATAAAGCTATGAAATCTTTTTTTTTAAATTTTTTTATTTTTGACAAATAAAAGGTGTATGTACATAAGGTGTATCATGTGATGTTATGATATAGGTATACATTGTGAAATGACTTCATTCTCCCAGTGAGGCTTGGGGAAGGTACAGTTTTTTTAAGAAGTTAGAGACAGGGCAGGGGACTTTACTGTTACTGTGCTCATGTCTGGGTGGGTGTCAGAACTATGTCTTTGATGTCTGTCTCTCAAGGGAGTTTAGGATTGTGGATAAGAGATTATAACCTTAGAATCTGATGAACCAGGGTTCAAATCCCAGCTCCACCTATTTTGCCCTGTGACCTTGGGTGCCTAGTGTAACCTCTCATAGCTTCCTTGTAGAATGGGGAAAATACTAGCTCATTCTTCATAGAATTTTCTGAAGTTTAAATGTGTGTAACACAGAACTGGGTATATAAAGATTACCAAAAAAATAGCTATTAAGGAAAAAGTATTAAATTATTTCAGAGAAAAACCTAGGTGATAAGAAAAGAAGAAATAAAACAGTTCTGTTGTGTGTCTCAAATGCAAGGTTTGGGGCAACAGAAGAAAAGTAAAAGTGGTGGAGAAAGAGGCCCCCATCCTCATTCATAAGTGGGATTAAGGAGGGTGACACATTTCCTTGCTGAGTATGTTATGGGACATGCCCACAGGCGTATTCACCTCAAGCCCTCCAACCTGTACTCACTCAGCTATAAACTCTTTGCATTCTGCTTTTCTGCTTCCTCCGTGGCTGCAGGAAGAGCACAGGGCTAGCGGTCAGGAAGCTGGTATGTGGGTCCCTGCCCTGCTGCCAGCTAGGTATGTGATCTTGGTCAGGCCTCTTGATCCGGGGTGGAGTTGCATTCTCTTTAATGTTCTGGGTCTCCTCCACCTACCTAAAGACAACCTCTGAAATCACATGAAGCTGGTTTCCTTTTCCTTTTTACTGTGCTTTTAGTAATGATCATGCCCTGCTTTCTGATCAGTGGGTCCATTGATGGAGGCTGTTAAAAAGCACATTCCATTCAACGCCCATTTATTGAACATTGCGGTGCACGCATGGGGAGAGTGGTGTTAGTTGTCGAGCTTGTGTTCCTCACCGTGGCTGGCCTGCCTGATTAGTGCAATTGAGAGCCAGATTTGAGAAATGCTATTAGAGATAATATTGCACACTTAGCCACCTTAAAGGGCTTGTCAAGATCAGGTCTCTAGGTGTACAGAGATGGGAGTTAATAGAGATTAATACGGATTGTGAGATGAACTGACTTCGGTAGGGCTTTTAACTGTTCAGGAAATCAGCAGAGTTTAAACAGCACGCATCCTCCTTCATGTTAGACTTTTAGTGTCATGTCTCCAGGGATGTTATTTATGAGATTCCCTCCTCCCATCCTCAGACTCTGGAGGACAGAAGGGCAGCTGCTCTTTGGCACATGGTATGGCCTCCAAACACGGTTGGCAATGGCGTTCATCTCCTGGCTATTTCTGGGAGACCCGAGCCTCCCTAACAGCCACACCTGTGCTCCTCGGGGTTTCTCTCCACCCTGCTTGGCCTCCAGTGGAGGAGAAATACGGCATAGTGTATCCCCCATCCACCTTGACAAAAGAAAAAGGGATTGGGGGATTTAGGTACCAAAACAATGAGTTGAATGAAGCACGTGACATTTGCAGATTGCTGGTGTTTTAGAGAATAGCTTTCCTCTTTGTTCAGGACAGTTCAGGTGGCTATTCAGAGAGGTCAGAGGGCGCTTTCCAAAGCACGTAGCGTCTCTGATGACCCCCCTACCCCCAGCGCCGCTCCCCACATCAACCCCTCCGGCAGCCTCCCTCAAGTATAATCGAATCCAAGCACTTTAACACGGTCTCCAAGGCCATGGCCATCTGGCCTCTGCCTGGCCCTCGAATCTCATCTTCTCCTCTTGCTCTCTGGGTGGCTACCGCACTGGGCTGTCTTTCTGGTCGCGTGCACTTCCAGGAAGGCTCCTTCCCAGACTGTCACATGGTTGTCTCCTTGTCCTAATGGTCGCTTTTCAGACAGACCCTCCCTGACTACCCTAGCTGAAAGAGCCAGGCCCTGCCGGTAACTGTCACATAACCTATGTTAATTTCTTTATCGCCCTCGCCACCATCTAAAGGTTATCTCATTGGCTTCTTCCATTGGTACTAAGCTCCAGGAAAGCCAGGGACCTCGCCTGTCTAGTCCACTGCCATATCCCAGCACTGGGGCAGTAGTACCTCATGCATAGTAAGCACTCCGTAAATAGTTGTGAATAAGTGAGTGTACCAGCCAGAGACGAGGGCTAGGAGAGAAGGTTTGGTTACACTGCATGTCCTTCTGGTTAAGTCAGTAGAATCCTGTGTTGTTGTTGTTTACCAGTGTGGGTCAAGGTAGAAATTACTGGCATTCTTTCCCATTAGATTCACAATCTGTGTCTTCATGTAAAGATGGCTTACCTAAAAGAATGCTAAAGGCATGCAGTTTTGACATAAGTGCTCTTGAGCTTTTCAAGAGTTTGAAGGCTCTGTTCTAATTTCAGAACACACTGATGAAGATTGTTTAAATACGCATAAAAAAATACAACCGATGCTTCAACCCAGCTATTCCTTGGAAATTCTCCTAGATTTTACAACAGCTGTCTTCCAGCTTAAACCCTCATTTCTTTTTCAGCAAAAACCAGATTAATATATCTAATCTAACTCAAAATGAAAAGGTGAACAAGAAAGTACTAAATTAATTGGGTTTTCATTTCTATTTTTGTACAAGAGAGTCTCCAACGGAGAATGTTGATTTTAAGTATAAGACCGTGTACCTTTTAGATGGCTTCCTTTCTTATTTTCTATTAAGGAATGTTGAACTGTCAGAATCATGAGAAATTGTAGACAGGACCATGAAACTTTGCTCCAGGCAAAGCTTGATTCTTGTTCTGCCACTCCTACTGAAATTCAATATTTAAGGTCTCTATGGTCGTAGACCATCGTAAAAAGTATATTCCTAATGCACGACACTGTCTTTTAAAAATATCTTTCCCTTGGGCCTTGTAGAATATTTTCCAAAGATTATTTAAAATGATATCCTCAAAACTTCAGCTTTCCCGAGGCTGCCATTGGTTCTGTTCTCGTCCATAGTTTGCCTCTCCTAACTTAGTGGAATACCAGGCCTCAGGGCATCAGGATATCAGGGCTCTGGTTCCAGATGTGTTGTTGTTTGGTTGTGTGACATCTTAGATAAGTCAGTTCACCTCCCTGGACCTGTTTTCTTGTCAATACATTGGAGTCATGAAGTGAGAGATGGGGGTGAGGAAGAGAGCACAGCCCGTCTCTCCTTCCTGCCCTTCTTTGACTTTGTCTTTGATGGCCCTAGAAAGGACTATGTGGGTTTGCCCTGGTCTGGCTCCAACTGACACTCAACCGCCAGGAGCTAAAACTCAGAGGGGTGTGGGTGAGATTTTTCTCCTTGTTCTTAGCCAGGTTTTCTCTCAAAAATGCAGCCTGACGAGGGGTTCTACAGCATGTTGGTGGACTCAGTACCTGATCTAGTGTACAGGACTAACTGGTTGTTGGTAACATTTGGATAGTTGAGCTGAGTCCTGTGTGCTGATAGTATATGATGGACAGGATACCAGCGTGGTAGAGCCAGTGAAGGGAATACCTACCTGCCACAGGGGGCTGCTTTCTCTACTCAGGTATCTGGGGGCTTCAGCAATTCTGTACAGACCAAGACCAAGAATTTTCTAGTTCTTTGCCATCAAGAAGAAACTACCTACCTTGCCATTTTTTTTAATCCCTTGTACCAAGCAGAGTACATAACAGCTGCTAAAATGGATCTGTTTTGTTCATTGAAACATATCAACTCTCCTCACCAAATTATCAAGATGAAATCTGTTTGCATTTACTTTAATTAAAAAAAAACACTAATGTCATGGGACATTATTGGAAGGTCTGGGAAGGATATTGTGGCATCTAACAGATTACATTGTTAACATTCCAGGGGAATCCCTGGCATGAACATGCGTTTTGCAAAAGAATTAACAAACCCAGTTTAGGGGTTTTATTTGCCACCATTTTATCGTGTTACACAAGTCTAATGAATGACTGTTTATTAGTAGTTTTATGAATTGTATCTTTCTGCGTTTTTTTTTTTTTTTTTTGAGACAGAGTTCTCCACAACATTTTTTTTTTTTTAAGTTTTATTATTTATTTATGGCTGTGTTGGGTCTTCATTTCTGTGCGAGGGCTTTCTCTAGTTGTGGCAAGTGGGGACCACTCTTCATCGCAGTGCGCGGGCCTCTCATTATCGCGGCCTCTCTTGTTGCGGAGCACAGGCTCCAGACGCGCAGGCTCAGCAATTGTGGCTCACGGGCCCAGTCGCTCCGCGGCATGTGGGATCCTCCCAGACCAGGGCTCGAACCCGTGTCCTCTGCATTGGCAGGCAGATTCTCAACCACTGCGCCACCAGGGAAGCCCTTTCTGCGTTTTTATAGTCAGCACCCAGAACACCTGGAGCTTAATATTTTTTAAGAAAAGTAAAGTTTAAAATAAGGTTTATTTGGAGGGATTTTCTCCATCATAAGAGCATAATGAGAAATATGGAAGACAGAGGGAAAGAAAATAGAATCACCTGTGATCTCATTGACCTTCACATACCCAGGATGGAAAAGGAGCCAAGTAAAATCACAGACAGGGATTACTTTGGTGCCATTACGTTCAGGATTATTTTTAACCTGTTATGAGGCTTGGCTCTTCTGTAGAGTTTCAATAAATCCCAAGCCATGATGACCATCAGGCCCCAGCCTGTTGTTGGTAGTATTTGCATGTCCTTCCATTCAGTCTTAAGAACACCCTGTTTTCCTGGGCACCCACTGCCAAGGGACTGACTTTTCTTTTAAGACCATTAAAGCACACGTGGGGGCTTGCGATTTTTGCTTCTTCTCATAAACAGGGCTTTTATGTCTCCACTTCAAGGTTCACAGGCTGTTTTCCCCTCTCTTTTAAAGACAGCTTTCTGATTCCACCAAAAAAACTGTTAGAACTCAGTAATAAATGAATTCAGTAAAGTGACAGGGTGCAAAAAAAAACAGTATGCGAAAGTCAGTTGTGTTTCTATACACTAACAACAAATTATCAGAGAGAGAAATTAAGAAGACAGTCACCCTTAGAATTGTATCAAAAGTGATAAAATACATAGAAATAAATTTAACCAAAGAGGTAAAAGACCTGTACACTGAAAACTATATGTCACTGGTGAAATAAATTGAAGAAGACACAAAGAAATGGAAATTTCTATTTCATGCTCATGGATTGGAAGAGTTAGTAATGTTAAAATGTCCATATTACCCAAAGCAATATATAGATTCAGTGCAATCCTTATCAATTCCAATGACTTTTTTTTTAGATTTTTTTTTTTTTGAGTTTTTGTGGTATTATACTTAGTTATCTTGGCTGGTTTAATCACATTGTTGTTGTTTATTTTTTGGCTGTGCCACGTGGGATCTTAGTTCCCCGACCAGGGATTGAACCTGCACCCCCAGCATTGGAAGCACGGAGTCATAACCACTGGGCTGCCAGGGAAGTCCCCCAATGACATTTTTCACAGAAATAGAAGAAACGATCCTAAAATTTTTATGGAACCATAAAAGACCCTGAATAGCCAAAGTAATCTTGAGAAAGAAGAACAAATCTGGAGGCATCACGCTCCCTAATTTCAAACTGTATCACAAAGCTGTAGTAATCAAAACGTTATGGTATTGGCATAAAAACAGATACACAGATCAGTGAAACAGAATAAAGAGCCCAGAATTAAACCCATGCATATATGGCCACTTAATTTATGACTATGGAGGCAAGAATATACAATGGAGAAAGGAAAGTCTTTTCAATAAATGGTGTTGTGAAAACTGGACAGCAGAAGGGTAAAACAAGACCACTTATACCATACACAAAAAATTAATTCCAAATGGATCAAAGACTTGAATGTAAGATCTGAAACAATAAAACTCCTAGAAAAAACCGTAGGCAGTAAGCTACTTGACATCAGTATTGGTGATGAATTTTGTATCTGACTCCAAAAGAAAAGTCAGTAAAAACAAAAATAAACAAGTGAGACTCCATCAAACTAAGAAGCTTCTGCATAGCAAAGGAAACCATCAACAGAATGAAAAGACAACCTACTAAACAGGAGAAAATATTTGCAAATTATATACCCAACAAGGGGTCGATATCCAAAATATATAAAGAACTTATAAAAATAGCAAAAAAAAATCTGATTAAGAAATGGGCAGACGATCTGAATAGACATTTTTCCAAAAAAGACATACAGATTGCCAACAGGCATATGAAAAGATGTCTCATCATAAAGGAAACGCAAATCAAAAGCACAGTGACATCACTTCTACCTGTTAGAATGGCTATTCTCAAAAAGACAAGAAATAACAAGTGTTGGTAAGGATTTGGAAAAGAGAGGACCTTCCTGCTGGTGGGAACGTTAACTGGTGCAGCCAGTATGGAAAACAGTATGGAGGTTCCTCAAGAAATTCAAAACAAAACTACCATATGACCTAGCCACTCCACTTCTGGGTATTTATCCAAAGGAAACAAAATCACTATCTTGAAAAGATAATATGCACCCCCATGTTCACTGCAGCATTATTTACAATAGCCAAGATACGGGAACAACCCAAGTGTCCATCAGTGGATGAATGGATAAAGAAAATGTGGTGTATATATGCAATGGAATTCTACTCAGCTGTAAAAAAGAAAAAAGAAGTCTTGCCATTTTCAGCAACATGGATGGACCTTGAGGGGATTACGTGAAGTGAAAGAAGTCATACAGAGAAAGGCAGACCATATGATTTCATTTATATGTGGAAATTAAAAACAAAACAAATGAACAAACAAGAGAACAGAATGATGGTTGCCAGAGGGGAGGAAGGTTAGGGAGTAGGTGAAAATGGGTGAAGGGAGTCAAGAGGTACAAACTTCCAGTTATAAAATAACTAAGTCATGGGGATGGAATATACAGCATGGTGACTATAGTCAATAATATTGTAGAGCACACTCGAAAGTCGCCAAGAGAGTAAACCATAAAAGTTCACATTGTGTGGTGATGGATGGTAACAGGACTTATTGGCGGTGATCGTTTTGCAAGGTATAAAGATGCTGGATCATCATGTTGTACACCTGAAACCTATATAATGTTATATGTCAACTGTACCTCAATAAAAAATTTTTTTAAGAAATAAAGATAACTTTTCACCTCTCTCCTGTTACACAGTTGGTGTTTTTTTACTGTCATTAAGTCAGTTCACATCACACCATACCCCTCCCTAGGACTGAGTTCTTAATCCAAGTTTATTCCCATAGAATTTTCAGGACTTTTCTTGAGCCAAATCAGACCCTTTCTCTCGGTTCCTGTACATCCTCTCCTCTGTACCAGACAGTGCTAGGCTGAGTGCTGTAAATACACATCGCACCTTAATCCCCTTACAGACTTGGACTAGGTATTATTTCTCCCATTTTACAGATGAGGCACTAAGCCTCATAGGCCTGGAAGATGGTTTTGGGATTTAGCATTTAGTTTGTTTTTAAATATTGAATGTTGACTGTATTGCCTTTTAGATTTTGGAAATGCACATCAGGGCAAGTCTGTGGGAGTATGGGGCTTGGTAAAAGACAAATCACATCCCAGTTCACAGCCCCTTTTACCCACTCAGTCTGCCTCCTCCTGGCCTGCTATTTCGGCTGCTGCTTGAAAAGGTGCAGGAGCTCAGGTCAGATCAGCAACAGGTGAATCTCTTGATGACCCTGGGAGGACCCGCTGCTCGAGAATGTCAAGACAGCCTCCTGGACGGGATGTAAGACACACCTCGTGAAGGCTGTTAGCTCCACCACTCCTCGAGAAAGGCCTCCTTTGTGGACTTCCTTCTACCCAGCAGCGGGCTCGGGGCTTTTGGGGACTCAGGTCAGTTTCTCTACCCTTCTTGTTGCCTTGTTTCTAGGGGGGCCAGGGCCCCTCCCTTTCTCTTCCTTACCTGTTCACTGGAGTTGCCCACACAGCTCTGCCTCTGAGCTAAGTGAGAGGTGTTGATCTTCATGGCTTGTCCCGCTTAGAGGGTCCTTTCTGCCAGTGGGGTTGGATATCTTATTTAAACCACTTAACTCCCAAAGCTGGAGCAAGGCAGAAGATTGTATAATTACCAGTTAAAATAGAGGCAGTTTAAAGAGGTGGGCTGCAGCAGGGCAAACAGAACGCAAAAATCTTCATTTTGCCCCATTTATCTGGCTTAGTTTAATTCGCTGTATAATCCTGTAGCCTTTCCTTGAACGGTAATCTTTTAAGCCAGACCTTAGAATGTACTTCCCTGGTAAACCCTGTCATTTTGAGAAGGAAAAAGAGTAAACAATAAAGACGTAATTTTATTTCAGCAAGATTTTGGGGTCCCACTGGTAAGCAAGGCATCAATCTAAATGCCTTGAGAGGCTATTTTTATTTAAATGACTTTTAAAAAAACTCCAAAAGAGATTTCAGACCGAGAGGAGATTCAGACATATTTTAAGACAAAGCCAAAACTCATACCAAGCAGATTTAAATAAATAGTGAATAAAAGTACCTGTAATATACTGTGAAAGTACAGGGGAAAGAGATCAAGGTACAGTATTATGAATGAAATGGCATTTTAGCCATTTCTGAAAAGATGAGCAAGATTTGGATAGGAAAGAGGGATGAGGGGGGGAGCACGGTGCCAGGCTAAGGGAACCGCAAAGAGACATGGAAATGTGACTCATGCTACTGTGACCCTGTGTTGGGAGCTGAGAGTTTTTATAGAGACTGGAGTGGAAAAGAAAAACTAGGGTGGAGGCTATGCGTGACCAAAGAATCTGGGCTTTATTCTCTTCCACAGAAAGAATGGCAAGCCTGAACATTTCTGAAATCTGAGAATGAGTGATGTGTCCCTCCATTTAAATGGAGAAGAGATAATCATTTGCATTATAAAGGATGAATTTAAAGGGCCCAAGAGAGAGGATGAGGGAGACCCCTAAGGGAGGCCATTATACAATATTTGACCCTGTGAAGGGAAGACCAGACCAAGGGCAAGGAGACAACTGTTGATCAACTATTTTAGAGGTAACTGCGGTGACTGACAGGACGTGGCATATAAGAAGGGAAACTGATGATTTTAAAGGTTTTAAATAGAAATTCAGGATAATTGGGGATGGGGGTAGGGAATGCTGCTGCTCTTCGATGAAATAGAAGGATCCAGAAGTGAAACGTTCGTTCTGTTGGAAGGAAAGTGACGGATTTGATTTGGGACTTTTGGTAGGATATTGGAAATCCTGATTGGCAACTCCAAAGAGAAGGCCAGGCTAGAGAGAGAATTTTTTTTTTTAATTAATTTATTTATTTTATTTATGGCTGTGTTGGGTCTTTGTTTCTCTGCAAGGGCTTTCTCCAGTTGTGGCAAGCGGGGGCCACTCTTCATCGTGGTGCGTGGGCCTCTCACCATCGCGGCCTCTCTTGTTGCGGAGCACAGGCTCCAGACGCGCAGGCTCAGTAATTGTGGCTCACGGGCCTAGTTGCTCCGCGGCATGTGGGATCTTCCCAGACCAGGGCTCGAACCCGTGTCCCCTGCATTGGCAGGCAGATTCTCAACCACTGCGCCACCAGGGAAGCCCAAGAGAGAATTTTTGAAACTGAGTGCCTTGAGGTCACGCTTGAAGCCAGGGGCAATTTGGATCTCCACGGAAGATTCTACATTCAGAATACGGGATTGGGCTTCTCACAGGTACCGGCCATCAGTAGTGAGGGGCTGCTCAGGGAGCATTCGGCACACGGAGGTGTGTCTCATGAGCCCCTCTATGAGAGCGGTTTGGGAGTTCCCCAGCAGCAAGTCCTCCCACGCTCGTTAAGAGACATCTCACCTGTTGCTGATGAGGACATCAGACTTATTAGTGATGCCTGCTGTGTACTCAGAAGGGGCAACTGACCACAACTGACTGCCTATTTACAATCAGTGAGAATGAAAAAAAAGAGGGCCTGAGGAAAGCTTGGGGAATCTTTATTTAAGGGAAGGAAAATGTGGTGAAAAAAGGTAGGAAATCCCAATACCGGAGCGTTTAAAGGAAGGAGAGATTTTAAGTAAGGAGCAATGGAAGAGAAATAAAATAGGCTTTAGAGGAGATTAATAGATATGGGATATAGGAAACTTTGGGCAACTTTTGAAAAATATCAGTGTCCTGGTTGCCACAGGAATTTTACTGTGTGGTCAGGAAGTAGAGTCCTCAGTATCGATGACCGTAGAAGTTGATAGTAAAGGGAAAGTGAGAAGTGGGATGAGGACGAGAGAGTGATGTAGGGAAGATAGGGTTTGACGCCAGAGTTGGTAACTTTGTACTTGAAGGTTAACAGAAATATCTAGAATAAGTAACACTTGAACTCAATCGTAGTATTCAGTAAGCTGGTAGATACCTAAGAGCAGTTTTCCCAGGGAACCCTGTCTAAACGTTGAGTTTGTGTTCGACTGTATTTATACTCCCTAACTTTTCCCTCCCAGTACTGTGCTAGATACTGTAGGGGAACTGAGAAAAATAAGGCATGGTCTCTACGGGGGGGGGGGGGGGGGGAGACCTTTCACAGCTGAAGGAGATCCTGAGTACAGGGTGGATCACTGAAGCAGCGACCACAATCATGGATACAAGGGTTTGGGAAAGACACTCCAGGTGAGGAGCGTGAGAAATCACAAAGACGAAAAGAAGCATGGTGTGCTCCGGGGAGGGGCTGGGCTTGTGATCCTTGTTGTCCGTGTGTTCACATACCAGGAAAAAGGGCAGGTCAGAAGGGGGAAGATCAGGTCACGGTGATCCCAAGGCTCCAGGCATGAGACTTGAATTGATTCACTGAGGAAAACTTAAGAATGCGAATAGGGCGGTCACGTGATGTAAGAGGTATTTAAGATCTGACCAATGGGGTGTAGCCCGTAACGACGTAGGAAGTACTCAGAAAGGAGCTGTTGCGTCTCAGTGCAGGGGAGAAAAGGACTGGATGACCAAAAAAAGAACAAGCAAGCTAATAGGATATTCCTTGTGACCCCTATTCCAAAAAGGAAAAAAAAAAACCAGCAGAAGCTGCCTTGACTGAAATAATCAGAACCAGTAGCCGGTCTGTCAATGAAAATATTAGTTAAGGTGAGAAAATGACACATCACTTGTATGTAGATGAAAACTTTAATGAAAAACGTAAGGTATATCTGTTTGCCACATTTTTGATGTAAGGCTGGGGTTTCCTCTGAGCCTGCTTACTAGAATACGGTGGTCTATCTTGCATAAGTGCCACGCATTATGTATCACTTAGGATTTCCAGTATTGCTGTTTTTAAGAGTGAGAATCTTAAAAAAAAAAAAAAAAAAAAGAACTTTTAGCTTTATTGCAGTATAAATGACAAAACTGTAAGATGTCAATTTTACGTTGTGCTGATTTGATATATGTTTACATCGTGGAAGGATTCCCCTTGTTTAGTTAATTAACCCATCCTTCACCTGAGGGAGAATCCTGATACTAACAAAGCAAACTGAGGGCAGACTCTTCCCAACTTATAGGAGTCTAGTCCTTGCCAAATTCAGCAGTATTTTGTTTTGTTTTTAAGCAACTAGTCTTTTATGTCTTCGATTGTACTCACTGTTTATAGAAATAAGAACCCTATTTCTTTTCACAACTATATTTTATGTAATATCTAATTGAATTATGTAGTTCCAATAACAAGCATAATGGGCATCAAGATGTTGGGCAACACAGTTGGGTGTTGGTACAGAGGCAGGTGGAGAGAGCAGAAGGTCCGTGCTGTGGGTAGAGTCTTGAGTGGAGGTCCATTGAGGGGGCCTCTGGCTTCCCTCAGATTTTCTTTTTTTTTAATTGTAGTTATATATAATTATACAATTATTGATTGATTGATTGATTGATTGCTGCGTTGTGTCTTCGTTGCTGCCTGCGGGCTTTCTCTAGTTGCAGTGAGCGGGGGCTACTCTTCATTGCGGTGCGCGGGCTTCTCATTGCGGTGGCTTCTCTTTGTTGCAGAGCACGGGCTCTAGGCGCACGGGCTTCAGTAGTTGTGGCTCGCGGGCTCTAGAGCGCAGGCTCAGTAGTTGTGGCGCAAGGGCTTAGTTGCTTCACGGCATGTGGGATCTTCCCGGACCAGGGCTCGAACCTGTGTCTCCTGCATTGGCAGGCGGATTCTTAACCACTGTGCCACCAGGGAAGTCCCTTCCCTCAGATTTACTCAGGTGTGCACCTTGTAAAATTTCCCTAGATGCTTTGTTTCTGGAATGCATTTTAGGGCATGTCTTCTACATAGGAATGCCACTGCCCGTTAGAACCCGTCCCTGTGTTTGTCTGCCCCCTGCAAATTGCTGACCATGTGTTAGTTGTCGGGATCTCTGATTCTGCCCGTGTTGATTTCAGCTGGGGGTTCCCAGCAAAACTGCTAGTCCTGGCTTAGGATACCATAAAGCTACGGAAACCGTGCAAGGCCAGAAAAGTGCTAAGTGTGCTTACTAGTAAACCCTGGTCATATTTACCTCTGTACTTGTTTGTTTGTGCTTTAAAACTAGAGATTCATTTTAAAGTTTATTGCATTGCAAATTGTGTTTGCAACATATGTATATTGCTTAGCTAACTGGGGCTCAAAATTCTGTGTAGCATTTTTAGCTTTATGGACTTGGCATTAAATAAAGCAAGACAGTCATATTTGACAAATAGCCTTGTGTATACTTAAAAGTACCATACAGATACAACGTGAGCAAATCTAAATCTGAAATTATTGTACATTTCCCACTTGGCTTCTCAACTTTAACTGGAACCAGACATTCCTCTACTGACACTCTCATAATGTGTGTGTGTGTGTGTGTACGTATATGTATGTGTGTTCATATGCATGTATCTATATAGCCTAACCATATACTTGTGTGTGTTGTGTTTATGGAATTGTGGCCTCCTTGGGACCAGCTACTCTTTCTCCTTCACACAGTATACTATTTGCATATCCTGTTTGTTTCCTGTTATCCTTTTTTGTTTCCTGTTTGTTCATGGTTTATAGTAATAACATCTCAGGCCTACGTGCTACCTCATGACCTTCATTCAGCTTCAAGTCTCACACCAATGTGGAATGCTCTTTCACATTTGTAGTTCAAATTCCTAAGGGAAGTGAACTAACTCAGCCAGTCACTCTCACTTGCATTTATGCAGAGACCCTCAAGCCAGGCCCTGCACAAGCCTAAAGACAGCCCATCCTGAGAACAGGGGCCCGTTCCCAGTCCCACAGGGTGAGCCAGGGCAGGGAGGAGTTGCCTAATTGGGAACGTAAATGCCAGGCAGGATGTGCTGAGGGCAGGACAGTTTCCCTTACACTCTAGGATAGGCTGAAAGATAAAGGCTGCCGTTAGTTATTCAAAGGGATGTTTTATAGACATACAAGCAGTCTTTTCTTTGCCCCATTGCAACACGTACAAATTTCCATTACTGTGATAGAGTTAAGAAAATCAGTCCCCCAACAACAAATTTCGGTTATCATATGTATTAGTTTGCTCGGGCTACCATAGCAAAGTACCGCAGACTGGTTGGCTTAAACAACAGAAATTGATCTTCTCATAGTTCTGGAGGCAATAAGTCTTGAGATCAAGGTATTGTCAGGGTTGTGTGTCTGTGTCCTAAACTTCTCCTCTTAGGAGAACACCGGTCAGAATGGATTAGGGTCTGCCCTAATGACTTCATTTTACCTTAGTTAACCTCTTTAAAGGCCCCGTCTCCAAATACAGTCACATTCTGAGGTACTTGGGATTAGGACCTCCACATAAGAATTTTGCAGGGGGACACAATTCAGCCCATAACACCGTGGTATACTAACTGTGTAAATTATAAGCTTTGCTGCTAACTCTTCAGTCCACAAATCACTATATAAATAACAGATGCATATCATGATCAGTGACCAATCACATCACTTCTTCCAAAGTGTGTTGGTGATTGGTCACTGAGCATCTGTTGTTCAGTCCATTTACAGACAGCAAAGCATGTGGTTGTGGTGCCTCCTCATCTCCCAGTGATAAACCCACAAAAATAATCAGGAGAGGAAATTGACCACCAAATGTGAAAGTGGAGCAAAGAGACAAAAAAGTAACAACACAGGAAGTGAAATTGGATGTATTTAGAAGAGTTGAAAAGGGCAACATCAAGCTGAAGATAGGAGTCCTCATGAAACTACAATACAAATCATATTGGAAAAGCCCGATGAATATAAAAAAGCAAGCTAAAGTCACCTTAACATATTTTAGTGTAAATTGCACTAGGAACATGAAGCCACTTATGGTTGAATTTGAGTATTTACTTTGGATTGATGACTTTAACAATAATAAAAAAAAAATCCAATCAGTTTGCCTAGTGTTCAGGCCGAAGTGTTGAATTTAGTTGCCACATTGAAAGAAAATGATAATTACAAGGAAACTGGAGAAGAACATACTGCTGCTGGTAAAGGCTGGTTTCATCATTTCAGAAATGGGCATGAATTGATTATTGTTGAGTGGGCTTGGTGGTGCTGCCAGGGCACATAAGGGCATGACTGTGAAATCTGCACCCAGGTTCCAAAGATTAGTTAAAGCAGGAGGTTGTGATGATCACAAATGTTTACTGCTGATGAGACAGATCTTTTTTGGAAGTCAACCATAGCAAGACCTTAAGTGAAGAAAGATGTAGGATCACAAAGTGGCCTTTGGAGTGGAATCTAGATATTCAGCCAGAGGAGCTTAGTGAAGGCAAACTTACCGACATAATGAAGAAAATGGTTGTGATGAAAAAGATGAAGATGTCCCAGAGGAAGTGACACCAGCCAAAAAAAAGAGAAAACTTCACATTAAGGGAACTCTGAGAGATTTCAAGACATTGAAAGGGCAAAGGATAAAATGTTGAAAGCTGATCCTTGGCAATTTGCCAAGGCTTAGAAAAGACTCTTGCTCTGTATCCTAAGTTATTTGATGAGAAGAAAAAGAAGCCAAGTGCTATCCAGATATTCTTGATATATTTTCTACCATTTTAATGTCATATTTCTGATGTTTTGAATTAGTGTTCTAAATACTCATTTTACTGTTTTTCATTTCCCTGTACATGCATAACCCACAGTAAGAGTTTTTAATGCTTTGATACAAGTTTTTCAGTGTCATGGAATGATCATAATTTTCCCATTGATTATCAGAATGACTTTGTTTGGTTTCAACTTGCATGGTCATTTGTATGGTCCCTCACTTCCATGCAAAACAAGGACTGCATACGTGTGTGTATATGTGTGTGTGTGCACGCATGTGTGTGTATGTGTGTCTGTCTGTCTTTGCTGGAAGTCTTCCTGAGATGTACCATGTTATGTTTTTATTTGTGTTATTCACCTAAGCCTAAGCATAATTTAGCCTTTTCCTGATGATTCAGAGTCATCCTTTGTGCTGTAAAGTAGAATAACCTCCAAGTTAGAGTGTGGTTTATGCAGCCAAACTTCCAGATTTCACGTCCTGGGTCTGTGACTGATTTAATTTTTTATTTGAAGTATAGTTGATTTCCAGTCTTACATTAATTTCAGGTGTACGGCATAGTGATTCGGTATTTTTACAGATTGTACTCCACTAAAAGTTATTACAAGATAATGGCTGTAATTCCCTGTGGTATGTAGTGTATCCTTGTTTGCTTACCTATTTTATACAGAGTAGTTTGTATCTCTTAATCCTGTACGCTTTGTCTCTCTGTGCCTCAGTTTCCTCATCTGTAAAATGAGGAGGATAACAGGATCTCATAGGGTTGTTGTGAGGATTAAATGACCAAATGTGTATAGAGCACGGAGTGCCTGGCAACGTGGTGAACAGTGTGTTAGCTGCTACTCTTGCTGTCAGTGGTGATGGTGGTAGTAGTAGAAGGATTCATGATGCCACGTATCTAAAGATGTATTGAAATTGATGTGCTTTCCTTCCTCTACGAAATGGCCTCAAACTACTGTGCTCTTGATTTCTTGTGTTGCTTTACTTACGTGGCCTCCTCCCTTGTAACCTGGCTCTTGGAGGCCTTCTTTACATCTGCCTCCAGCAGAACACGCACCCTACTCTCAACCCCTGTCTCATTTGAATTTGATGCTTTAACCGTGGTGGGTTTACAGATGAGAGAATTGGTCTTGTGCTGGTGGCCTGTAAGCCTGGGTGAGGGCTCCATTCCTCCTGGACGGCCTGTCACGGGGAAGCCCAGAAGAGCACTGTTTATTTGGCTCCAGGGCTTGCACTTTGCCATTTGTCATCATCTCCAAATGAGGTTATACTCCTAATCATTGTGTTTTACCTATCTGTCTCAGAAGCGTTAAGTTATTGTTTGTAAGCATGGACATTATACCGCAATCTGTTACCTTCTTTTGGCATGTCTTCATTTTTTTAGTATCCTGAGAACCTCAAAGTACACAGGTGGCCCAGACCCCCCAGAGAAACCCTGATCTAGAAACAAGCAGGTGGAGTTCTGGCTCTTAGGAGTTGATAGTGACTGGATGTATGGTCTCAGGGTAAGAAAGCAGAAGTGTATTTCTTTCTTTCTTTTTTTTTTTTTTTAAATATAGCTACTTTATTTATTTATTTATTTTTAGCTGTGTTGGGTCTTCGTTTGGTGCGAGGGCTTTCTCTAGTTGCGGCAAGCGGGGGCCACTCTTCATCGTGGTGCGGGGGCCACTCTTCATCGCGGTGCGCAGGCCTCTCACTATCGCGGCCCCTCCCATTGTGGGGCACAGGCTCCAGACGCGCAGGCTCAGTAGTTGTGGCTCACGGGCCCAGTTGCTCCCCAGCATGTGGGATCTTCCCAGACCAGGGCTCGAACCCGTGTCACCTGCATTAGCAGGCAGATTCTCAACCACTGCGCCACCGGGGAAGCCCCAGAAGTGTATTTCTTTTAATTCTCTGTTGTTGCTCTAAACCTCTTGCAGGCTCCCAAGTTCTCTCTTGGGTTCTGTGGTTGATTCCACCAAGGGTGCTGGAGCATAGCACGTGCCTAACTCGTAAGAACAAAGGTGTTAATACATTAGGTTTGTAATGTGGTAGGGTCTACAGGACCAAAGGTTTGGGGGGGCCACCCTCCACTAAATCTAAGTCATTCTCTGGATAGAGTATTATGCTTAATACTGCCCAAAAGGTCCATAGTTGGTCTTGTGGCTGAAATAGTTTTTACAGTCCCTATACTTTTTCCTCTTCCCAACCTCAAATTTCTTTTACCTGAAATATGTGCTAATTTACCTTGTCTCAACTGTATAAAGTGTGGTTCCCGTTTTCCCCTCCTCCTCCAGGTGTCCTTATGTGGCTTCCTTATGCCATTAGTGAGGAAAGAAAGAGCCTTGGGTCATTTTTGCAAAAGTGATCTAAAGTTGTCAAACAAGAAACTGAAAAGCTCTCAGTACCAGAAATTCAGTTAAACTGAGGCTCCATCTGCTCTCCCTTAATGGCCAGCATTGTACATTTCAGTCCCCAGCTCAGGGGGAGCTGGTATCCGAGTTGCCTGACAAATGAGTGAAATAAGAAATGAGGGTCTTTTAAATTACCATCAGTTAATTGCACCCCAGAGGAAAAAAATAATTTTTTTTAAACTATGCTAAAATCCTTAGCCTTCAGATTAAGCAGTTTCATTTCTTGAGTATTTGAGGCATTTGTTAACAACAGTATAAAGTCTGTGTACAGGTATTTCCTTACATCATGGATATTTCCTTAACAACATTGAATGAGTGAAGAATAATTGAGGATATTTGAAAAGGCTTCTAGTCATTGGCCAGGACAAGACCAAACGTGCTTCTTGTTGAAATACTGTAAGGTTTGAGTTTGGAAGGAAAGCTAGCAAGACTTCACTAGCATTGTGTGTTGAGGTGTTAGGAATGCGTATGAACCTGCAGTTGTTGGGGATTTTTCCTTGACATTGAATTTGGTTTCTTTTTCGGGGACTTTTTTATTGGGGTAAAAAACACATAACGTAAAATTTACTATTTTAACTGTTCTAAGTTTATATTTAAGCACATTGTTGTGCACCCATCACCATTCTCCACTCCAGAACTTTTTCATCATCTCAAACTGAAGTTCTGTACTCATAAATCAGTCACTCCCTGTACCCCTGTTCACTTGTTCCCTGGGGACCACTGTTCTCCTTTCCCATATAAGTGGAATCGTACAATATTTGTCTTTCTGTGTCCTGCTTATTTCACCTCTGGAAATTTGATTTTATGCGTACTTGTTTAACAGATTGCTTTGAGGGGTGGTAATTGTTGACCTCAAAAATAAAACAATTATTTTACCAGCAAAAATGAGCTTGTTCGGGAATAGCAGAGAATTGTTATTCAAGACAAGCATGCTGTAACAAAAACCATAGGCAAGTCCAACAAACAAAGGAGAGGAACATTATTTTATGGAGAAAAAGGAGGAAGTTGGGAGGGGTTGTTTTGAATAAAATTCCAATGGAGAAAAGGGAAAGTTCAGAGTGATAATGTTTTCTCACTGGCTGAGTTGCTGGGTTAGTAGATTTCTTATAGGAGATGCAATGTACAGTTGACCCTTGAGCAACGCCGGGGTTAGGAGCGCTGACCTTACCAGCAGTCAAAAATCTGTGTATAATTTATAGTCGGCCCTCTGCACCTGCAGGTCCTCTACACCCAACTTGGGATTCAACCAGCTGCAAATCATGTAGTGCTGTAGTACAATATTTACTATTGAAAACAATCATTGTGTAAGTGGACCCGTGCAGTTCAAACCCATATGTTGTTCAAGGGTCCAGCCATACATCTGTTCTGGTTGGGTCCTGTAACTGGTGATTGATTCTGTCCTGTTGATGATTCTTCTCTTGGGCTCTGTAATTGACAATTCTTCCTGTAATTGACCGTGGAGTGGGGCTTTGTGAGGGCGCCCCCTTGTGGCCTCCTGACTCCATTTTCATGAGGCTTCCCTTTATTTGCACATGATAATCAAAAACTTAACAATTGTCCAGTTTCAGCCGTGGGTCTGAAATTCTGCATCCGAAAGTGCTACAGTCTTTATTAAACCGAGTGACTAAAATGATGTGGCGTTTTGATCAAGAGCTCCGCGTTCAATTTTTTGTTGTTGTTAAATATTCCTATTATAAGAAAGTTTCTCATACAAGAAATCTTAAATTTTTCTTAAAAATTCCACTTATTGGTTGTTGTTGCTGCCGCTATTGCTCTGATTGTTTGGAGGTTCATCACCTGTATTATTTGCTTCCAGGTCTTAGCAGGGCTTGAGGGAGGTTTAGTCTCCCAGAATACTGAAATCAAGTTTAGTGGTGGGCAGGAAGTGCTGGAATTGACATGTAATTAGCAACAATCCTGTCTTTACTGCTTAGCCCTCAGTTCTGTAACCCTCACCCTCACCCCCAGCAGCATCCTAGTCTTCTGGAATCCAATTAGAGTCCTAAGGGAGGAGGACCCCCCCGGGGGGGGGAGGGGAGAGAGAGAAAGAGAGACCTTGTCGGGGGGCAGATATTTAAATTTGGAATACTAAATTTCACATTTCATATCCAAGAGATGCCCCATGCATTGTCTAGAATTGCTCTCGAATTGCTCCTTTCATTTTTTCTTAAGATGGTCTGTTCCACTGTAAGGGCTGTGCCACACTGCTTGGTGAATTTGGAGATGCTTAGTGGAAAAGACAACCCCAGTGAAACAATGCGCCCGGAGTTGGCTTGTGGCTTTTGTTTGCTTGTCCCTGTTTACCTATTCATAGTCATGGATCCGTTCTGCTGCTGCCTGGTATTGTGGAGTTACATATAAAAGCACCCCACTATACCACAGGTTGAGAAGAGCAAAGATAATGCACACTTTCTAGACTGTTCATCTTTCACTAAAAGATGTAGTGTGTGTCAGGATGACAGAGGGGCACGGCTGGACCCACGTGTAGCTGATTCCGGGGTCTGCTGTGTGCTCTGTGAGCTGCAAAGTGTTTCCTTTAAAACAGCTAATCCTGCACGACCGTCTCCTGCATTTTGTTATCAGAACCTATACACACACACACACACACACGCACACACACTGCTTTCTTAACTCATTGGGGAAAGAGCCACTCTGTATCTCATCCTTGCACATCCTGTGTCATGATCATGTATTCTTTAAAAAAAAAAAAAAAAAATTGAAAGAGAAGGGGGGGGTGGGGAGTGGAGAAGGTTGCCATCCAGTGGAGGAAGGAGTAATTCCCAGCTTCATTCAGGAAAAAACGCAGGCTGAAATATGCTTAACTATTTTAACTTGGCTGGGGATTTTTATCACCAGAAGGGTTTTTTCCTTAGTGGCATCGGGAGCCAAATGGGTGCCATGTGCCTTTAAGGGAAGAAGTGCCTCACCAAACTTCGCTGTAGTTGTGTCTCACCGTTTGGGTAGGGAAGGAAAGTGTTAATTTCTTATTTGTACACTTTTTTTCCCCCGACTTCCTTCCTATTCACTTCATTAAATCTAGAGGCAGTTCAGCATGGGAGCCGTCTGTATGTTGAATTAGGGCTCGCACTCTTGCGCAACACGTCACCAGTCGGAAACTGGGGGTTTGCTTCTGTGATTTATTTCAATATTGTGCTGGTAAAAGGTTTGGAAGGGAATTCTTTGTGGGGTAGTACTTGAGCATTGTGTAGCAAGTTTTGTGTGTGTGTCACTCGCCCCTAGCCCTGAGTGGTGTCAGTGAAGCCAGTTGAATAAATAATTTTTTAAAGAGGAGAATAGTTTAAAATTTTCCATGCATAATTTTACTTACAGGCAGGAGTAATCTTACTCCACTCGAAGTGCGAAAAGCACGGGGAAATATTTAGTGAATTGATTTCCATTAGAAAAAGACCCTTAGAAATCCCTGAACATAAAGCACTGCATATGGATGTGTTTGGGGTCTTTGGGGAGGAGGGAAGATGTTTTGTAGTTCTCTGCATTCCTGCATAAAACCTTAATTTAAGGGGAATAATGGTCAGTACTTTGTGTGTTTCCTTATGATTCCAAAACCTAAATTTACTAAGAATCTGCACGTATTAGCAATTGTAATAAAAATCGTTTCACTGGTTCTTTTTGCAGTTTAATTTGTTTTCGCTTCTTAGGTACTCCCAGATTTAGAGATTGAAAAGTCCAAATATCACAAGCTTATGCTTTGTTCCTTTTTTGCAAAATTAAGGGGGGAGGAGGTAAAGTAGAAATATTCTTTTCACAACTTCCCCCTCATCATTTATCCCACAGAAAAGAAAAACAATGAAAAATTTTACAGCATGAAACTGAAAGTGAAGTGTCACAGTTGTTCGGGATTTTCTTTAAAGAGAATAACATACTGTATTAAAATATTTGAGAACATGCACATTGCTTTTACTTACATGCATTTAATGAAAAAGTCTTTTATCCAAAAAAAAAAAAATCATCTTAGACTGCTCCAAAATCATGCAGCCTATTTTTTTCAAGGCACTAAAATGAGCTTTAAAATACAAAAATAAAAAATATAAAAGCATACCTGGTTTTAATTTTTTAAAAATAAATTTGAATATTAATTTGTTTTCTTATTGGCTTAATTGTTCAAATGCAAGCAAGAATCAGAAACCACCTGAGCTAAAATCTCTAATTCTGCTGCCTGGAATAATAAGGGGGAAAAAAATATGATAAGTAGTTGTCAATATTAAAACAGGCTGAAGGAGGAAGGCTTCGGGCCTTGTAGTGGGTAGAATGAAACAGCAGATTTGAGTATCCACAATCCTTTCAGTATTAAATTTTCAGTAAAATAAAATTACTTGTATATGAAAACATAGCCTTTCCCCAGCTCTCTTTTTTTTCCTGATCAGCTGATGAAGAGACTAGCAGCTCGCTGCTTTGCTGGCTTGTTAATTTTATCCCCACTAACTGTGATTTCCGATAGCCGGCCTGCTGATAGTGGTAAGGTAAATATCCTTTTTCGTTGCCGTCTTGAAGATTCAGTAGAACTACATCCCAGGCATGTGTAGGTGTGTAACACATCAAAAGCCGGTGTTCTCCGTATTTCTGTGTGTAACTGGGTGCTTGAGGAGAGCAGTACCATTAACTGTTGACAGCCTTGCATGCTGTATTTATTATTAGCATGTTCAGCCTCCAAGATTTGCGGGACAATTTCCTTTTCTTGATCTTCGCTTTAGCTGCAGTGTGTTTAGCTGTATAGTGGGTGTCCTGCTTTTAGGCAAATGAATATTAATGAAATAACGTGGAGCTTTTTTTTTCTTTTTTCTTTTTTCTTTTTCCTCATAACCCATCAGACCCTGCCTCCTTCATAGTGGTTATCATCTGAACACTGTAGGATCGTGATGGAAATTGTCTTTTGATTATTAAGGCCTAGGCTCAGACTGTCCCTTTAGGATTCTGTCTGTGTGCATGTTGCTTCTCTGGGGTTGCACGTTGGAAGATGCATAGAAAACCTTTTTTTTTTTTTTTTTTTAATCCCACTGGCATTTTTAACATGCCAGGTTGTTTTGTGTTCTGCACCAGGTTTTCTTCACAAAACCTTTCTTTTCAGAAGGCATTGTACATAAGTGAAAGAAATTATGTCTGAGCTGAAATCACTCTTTATATTGATTGTTATACTCACATGATCATAAATATTAGCCATGTTTGGTGCTGTGGAGAAATGAAGGTAATTGCCTGATGATTAGAGCTGTTTTCAGCCACGAGACATACTGGAGGCAATATTGAGGGGCAGGAGGAACAAATAACATCAGTTATTTTGTGTAAGAAACCAATCTCGAAATGTAATTTCAAGGTCTTTTTAAAAATCTTCTTTTCCATGGTCAAATTTTCTCTTATCTATTGTTGTTTTTTTCTTTGCAGTTCTTGTTTTTGTTTTTTTTTTCCCTTTATTCTTCTTAAGTTTTGAGATTTACTAGGGGGAAAAAAAAGTTTAAACTTCTGGGTCTGTCACATGGATCTTTTAGCCATTTATGAACAGGTTTCTTTTTATACCTGGTTGTTTTTATAGCTATTTTATTATCTCTCTGCATTAGTGCTGCTGGCTCTGGTTTAAAGCAAGCGTTTGCAGGTAATTGGAAAAAAGTGTTTTTTGTTTGTGTGTGTGTTCTTGATCTGGATGATTTAAGTGCGTTTACCCAGGAATGTGGCTTTGTACTTCCCGTTTCCTTGTTTACTAATTGCTACGTTAGAAGAAAATCTGGATGGAATTTTGATTTTATGTTGTGAATCACGAATAAATTGATGTTAAACCTCAAAGAAGAGAAGATCAAAGCTTTATATGATTGTAAGGATGTAGTCTTAGGGAAATTTTTTCTTCACTCACCCCTTTTTTTGGTTTACCTTTTACCTTCTACAGTAATGAGACAATAAAGGTCTTTTTCTTATATTGAGCTGAAATGTCATTTGGTTTTAGTTATTTTCAAACACTTAAATGTATAGATCTTTTCATATTTGTCAAATTCTTTGCTGTTAGTGTTTCGGGCCTTCACATATTTTGCTCATGAAATAGACTTGGGTTAAAGATGCATTTATCCAATATGGTGGTCTTCTATTTTTTCTTCTTACTTCACTGATTACTGTTAACTTTTACTTTTTTTTTGTTGTTGTTAGTTTCATTTTATTCTACTTATGTAAATTGTTTTCTTTTCGGTATTCTCTTGTCTTGAATTTTTCTCCTTCATTCCCTATTAACAGGCTATTGAAGACGGCAATTTGGAAGAAATGGAAGAGGAAGTACGGCTTAAGAAGCGAAAAAGACGAAGAAATGTGGATAAAGATCCTGCAAAAGAAGATGTGGAAAAGGCCAAGAAGAGGAGAGGTCGCCCTCCAGCTGAGAAACTGTCACCAAATCCCCCTAAACTGACAAAGCAGATGAACGCTATCATTGATACTGTGATAAACTACAAAGACAGGTGAGCGTTTCATTCCTTCACCTCCATCATCTTCATCAAGACCACAGGTAACGCTGCCTCAGAGCAAGATTTATTAAGGTGTATGCTGGGTTCCAGGCCCTTTCTACCTCCTGTTTGATGGTTTTTGCTCCAGAGGTATTAGTAAACTTGTACTCTATTCAGAGAGGCTGCTCTTGATATTTTGTGTGATATTTTACCAGGTGTTATTTAAGGTATTTGGAAATAGGAGTTTAGATGACAAAATTAAAGAAAAAAAAAAAAAAAACCTAAGCTGGAGAAGGGTTCTTAAGGATTTCCAAAATACCACCACTGATGTGGAAGGATTGGATGGAGAGTGAAATTATACCTTTGGATTGAGGTGTTAGAGGAGAAAAAGAGTCCTATCACATATTTAAGGTAAATATTCATGCTAGGACTTTGTTTTAAGCCAAACTGATGCTTCCATCAAAAATACCGTTCCTTCTTTCCTTGAGCACTTGTTCAAGCCATCTCCCTCTTTCTCATAACCCTACCTAGACAGGATGGTTTTTCAGCAAATTCCCTCTTTTTCATGGAACTTTTGAATGTGAACTTTGAGAAATCTGTACTGGACACTATCCCCAGGCCATTTTTAAACAATAAACAATTATTTGAAAACCGAAGTAAAGATGTTCTAGGGTGTCAGGCAGCCCTATATAGTCGATAAACTAGTTAGGCTACATTTTGGTTAGTTGATTTGATTTCTACTCAGTAATCACGTGATGCAGTTTTAATAGGAAGATGACATCTCATTTCAGTTGAAAAATTGAAATTTTTTTTCCTCTAAGTTACGTAGTGGCGTGAATCAATTTTTCGTTACCAAAAATTCTTGACATTAACTGGTGTTGCTCTATATAACTGGAATTGTTTACTACAAATAACTTAAGTTGTGCTTTTAGTTCTTCATGGTAATTTTAGTTGCATGTCTTCATACGAGGAAGAAAACCTCACCATGAAGATTAAGTAGTATAAAAAGCAAGAAACTTTCAACCATGGGGTTTTACTGATAGCTCCTTAGAGAAAATATAAAGACTTCAAAAATGGTGAAAGGGACATAGGAGCAGATGCATGTGGAAGGGTCAGAATTTCTTGCTTCTCTCTACCTACCAGCTCTCTCAGGTTCCCTGCTTACTATTTTCACTATTATTTTCCTTTTTTTTTTTTTTTTTTTTTTAAGTCATTCCCTTTGAGAATTCTAAAGTGGCCACAAAGGGCAGCCCCATTACATTAGGTTTGGATGAGCTGTTCATTGACACAGGGGAATGACAGTAATCTAGGAAGGAAAATTTGGCCACGAGATCATTCTTTGCCCAGATGAACACGCAAACTTCCTTGTAAACCCAGAGTCAGTAATTCTCTCTGTCACGTTTCTGTTCCTCCCCAGCTGTACTGGTGGATTGGCTGGAAGCAGGAGTAGTTTCCAGGAAGCCAGGTTGGACAGTTACACCTTATTTTATCAGCCCCCTGGTGTAGAGAAAAATAAGCAGAGAGTATCACTCTGCACATACCTCTAACTTCTTGCCTTTGTCCCGGGAGAGTGAAAATGTCTGTGGCTTTGACCAGGTGTGCCTTGATATCTAACAGGCATTGTGTTCATTACCTGCTGAGTGAGCCTAGGGCTGCTGTAACATTGAGAAGAGCCAAGAAAGTCCTTGGAGGTTTGGAAGCGAGGCCTTTTATGCCAGGTGGTGGCTCTCTCCTCCTTTAATGGTGTAAAAGAAGTCACCAGCCAGTGGACCACGTACTGCCAACACATGGTTTTATTTCATGTTTCTCTTTCTTTTTTTTTCCTTTTTTTTTTTTTTTTTAAGCAAACACAAAGCTGGAGAGAGTTCTTATAACAACGTCAGGGTTTCCCCCCTGCCCCCTTTTTTTGAAAAACCTAAAAATCTGGCAGCACTCTACCTAGCCTTCCCTAAGGTAACAGTAGGAATGGAACCCACACCCCAACCCATTGCAGACTGTCTGCTTTAGGCGGCCACCATCCCCATCGGTCACCATTGTCCCTCCAACATGGAGTGTCAGTTGCCATTTATCATCGTGTTTTCCGCACCTGGCCCACTTCACTCCTTTATATCACCTGCTGGCTCCACAGCCTTTTAGGTTTGTGATTTCCTGGTGCACAGGGCTATGGGCTGATGACTTTTCCAGAAGCCACCCCCAAATACAGAGTAGTCTGAAGTTAGGTCTCTTTAACCTCAGCTAAGCATAGCACAGTAGTATCAGCTCTTGTCTTGGTTTAACTACCTGCATTTGAATCCTGTCTCTACCATTTACTACGTGTGGGGCAGCTGGGCAATTTACTTAACCTCCCTGATCCTCAGTTTCCGAGTCCACAAAATGGGATGATTACTGTACCTGCCTCTAGAGGCGTTAGGAAGGTTTGATGAGTTCATAGAGCTCTTTGAACAGTTTAATTATTAATAATCAGCCTTTCAGACAATTTATAGCAAATCAGGTAGGCGAATGGAGCTCTGAGCACTATAAAGAAAATGTCCTTGCTCATACGGTTTTCATGTTGTTATTTCCAAAACCAGAAAACACAGCTTCACTGGGAATGATGACTGAGCATGTCTTTGCTTGTACTATAGGGAGAGGCTATTTAAATATTTCAACCTGCGAGCACTGAATCGTTTGTTTGTTTTCCCCCTTTCTCTGGTTTTATTTATTTGTTTTACTTTTCCTTAAAGTACCCTGGTGAGGCCCATTCTGTTACTGCCCACGTTTAGGTACTTCTGGGAAGTATGTTCTAAATTCTCCACTGCTACATGTTCCATGTATATTTCGTGTTAGTGATCCTCTAGAAAAAAAGCACTTACTCAGTTTATGTTTTTTATGTCTCTTACCAAATTTGGTGCTCAAGTAGGTGGTACTCAAATTAGGAGGGCCTTAATTAGATACATCATATTTTTGGTTGGTTTTAGAAAATGCTGCTGAGAAATGTACTTCTCCATGTGTTGAGATTTTTGCACCAGTAAAGTCAGTGACTAATATAGTAACTCAACCTACCTGTGAAAGAAGTACCACCTGGACTAACCTCCTTCCCATCACCTCAGTCAAATGTTACAGCTCTGACAGTCGTGTACATTAGCAGTGTATTAAATAAGAACTGCCATCTATATTTAACTGATACATAAGAATTAATTAGCTCTTATGAGACAGTTTTTTTTTTTTTTTTCAAAGTTCTTGCATGATTCTGGGACAGATGTATTTTTATTGTTTAAAAAGAACTAGGATAATTTGTGTCTATTTATTGCCTTCGTTTTCAGTGCCAGTCCTAATTTTTTTTAGGGGGATGCTTTTAAAAAAATGTGACCCCCTCTTCGCCCCCACCGAGAGCCAATAATTCTGTGTGATTCACAAATGTAAAATTTTTCTGTGGTAATCTCTACTAGATGTAGCATTGATCTGTTGTTACCATTCCCACCATTTTATTTCTCCAAATAGAAAACTTGATATGAAGTATTATTGGAAGGCTTTGTTAAGCATGCTTATGTAGAAGGCTTTTAAAATTATATTCTCCCTTTATATAATATTTAACCTAAGATCTTTTTTTTCTTGGAAAAGGGATTCATCCTAATTTGCATCTGTATCCTTTAAAATTGCCCCTGTGAAGAGATGGTGATGGTGAAAAAGCAGGGTCTGAGTCTGGTGGAGCTATTCCAAGTCTAGAGACATGGCTTATAGTTACTTGGATAAGGAGGGAGAGTCCTAGGGGGTATTCTTAGTGTTAGAAGTGGTTTTAGCTCTCCCTGGTCCAGTTTCCCAGGTGTGTCCTCCTGCATCGCCTCTAGCAGACCATCATCTAACCTTGTGCGGACATGCCCAGCGTTAGCTCACTGTGTCGGGAAGCCGTTCGCGACACCAAAGGACAGCTCTAAACACGACAAGAGTCAATCTGTTCTCATTCCGAGAAATGTCCTTTAAAATATTCATAAACGTATCTGCCTCAGGACATTCTCCTTGGGGTTGTAACACCTCACTTTGCTATCTGAGTGATGCCTGGACTTCCAGCCATCCCGGTCCCCGCCCCCAACCCCGCCCCACCCTGCCCCACCCTTAGACACATTTTACTTTCTTAGTGTCCCATTGAAAACATAGCACCCAGAACTCCAGAGGTATTCCGATGGCGGCTAATTGCAGGATGGTGAACCTCCTTATTCTGGACACCAAAATTCTGTTAACATAACTCAGGAGCGTGTTAACATTTTTCACCAACCTTGACTCAGAGTTAACTCACGTTGAAAACATGACTTCTTGAAAAACTCCCTCTCCCGCAAAACATACACACAGTTCTTTTCTCACGTGAATGCTGCCAAGGTTAGCCTTCAGCTAAACCTCTGATTTTTTTTTATCCTGTATCGACTTATTCTTATGTAGTTTCATCTTACTGATTTTTGTACCACCATTCTAGTCTATTGATGTAACACTGATTATTTTATGCCTTTTTTTAAAAAACAAAACAAAACCACGTTTACTTGTTTTCCTAAGTTGTTGTCATCCGAAGATTTGCTATAAGCTATTGCGAAGGAACTTCTAAAGGGCAAAGGACAGGTCTTCTATAACATGCCCCTGAAAATCACTTAAGGTTGACGTGAATTTATTAATCAGTAATCTTTAAAGTTGGTGAACCGTCTGTGAACTCACATGACCATGCTATCATGTCACCCACATTCATCTATCCTTTCTCAAGGTTATCAAAAAATGCTAAAACCAAGATATACCGTGTTTGTGGCCTCTCCAATCCATCAACCTAGAAACCCTGCCGAAAGAATGAAATGAGGTTAGCTTGCCATGGCTTTTTCTAAGGGACCCCCTACCGGTACTTAATGATGTTATTTATCTTCTCTCTGTAGCCCTGTGGCATCTGAATAATTTCCTCTAAATTTTGACCAAAGGTCCACATCAAGCACAGCCGTCTCGAGTTTCCCTTCTCCTTTTGAAAGTGGGACATTTAGTCTTCCGATTCCATTTCTATTCTCTGTGATTTCTTAAACATCATTAGCAAAAGCAATCTACACACTTTCAGGATGTAATTAGTTTGCAACTGGACACTTGAACTCGTTTGAAGTTCTTCTTGATATGCTCTATCGACTCTCCTATCAGTAGCTTTTGTTCAGCATTTAGTATGCCTCGCTTTTCAAATCTGAGCGTCGTTCATGTTCCGGAAGAGTCTGGAAACAGAATATGAGGAGGTCATCGCCGCCTCCTGCCCCTCTGACAGTTGTGTGAAGACTAGCAGGAGTGTACTTTGAGCATGGGCCCCGCTGTCTGCAGAGGGTCTGGACTTCAGGTGCGGATGGAGGCGGGTCTGGACTTCTGAGGATGGAGGCGGGAGAGACCTGCCTGACCCTGGCACACGGTGGGGCAGCCAGGGGTGGCCAGACGGCTCCTCCCTCCCTGATACCTGATGCCCTTCAGGCTCTGCTCTCTTCCCGGAGGCTAGACTGTCTTCTTCTTGCCCCTCATTTTAAGAAACACTGATGACTTCCCTAGGAATGGTGGAAGGCCTCAGCTTCTTCTGAATCTTAGCTCTCCCCACATTGTAGAAAATCATTCGTTGATCCTGGAAATATTAATTGCATTATTCCCCACTTCTTTCCAGCCCTGAGGGCCAGAGGGTAAAAAAAAACTCACGGTACTTATCTCCGCTAGCTCGCCATGCGGTAGAGGAGATAGCCCAGATAGTACTGAACAGGCAGGTGGCCTGGGGGATTCAGGGAAGGCGGGGTCACGTGAGCCCCTTATATAAGAATATAATAACATTATCTTGAGGTTATGGTCTCTTTTGGGGGGGAAAATATATATATCATATATATATTTATATATATGATATATATATTTTTATATATATCATATATATATTTATATATATATTTTTATATATATGATATATATATATCATTATCACTGCATTTACCTGGGAAAAGAGAGCCGGCATTTTACCCCATTACATTATAGTCCTTTCTAAGGACTTGGGAATACTGCAAACCTAAGGACTAAGTGGACTTGTTTGATTCCTGTACACAAATTCCTATATACAGATGGAAAGTCACTGGTAGTATTTCCCTCGTTTTGAGTAAGACTGAGCTACTGTCTTAAAGGCCCACATATAGTCAACCCATATTCCAGAAGGGATGGGCTCTTACTTTAAAAAGTTGCCTTTTCTTATTCCAATATTATCTCCCCAAAGTGCTTTACCTGAAGCCTATTTAGGTATTTATGATGTCGAAGGCTTTCCCTCAGTTGTCATCATCCTGAGTCTTCCATCCAAGATGGACTAATCACACCAGTGTTCACACTGTCTTTTTAAAACTGATTTGTAGTAACATACATTTTGAAAGCCAAATCCGTACCATCATTTAACATGCTTTTTTGTTGTGTTTGTACTTTTTTTCGGTCAGATTGCTGAGCCGTGTAGGTCTGTCCCCACATAACGCCTTACCAGAATCATTCGAAAGCATTCTGTTGGAATTTCCTTTGATCAGAGCCTTCCTTCCCCGATGAGGTGTAATCTCCGTTAGCGTCAGATCATAGAACCACGCCCACCTCTCTCTCCCAAGTATTTGCAGTATGTCCTGTAACACGTCTACAGGATGCTCTTCACTGTCACACATTCTGAGACACCACGGTCTGTTTCAGCTTCGGTATCCCCTTGGTTAACACCGTCATCAACTCAGGGTCCCCAGTGTGTTGGGAGAAAAGTGGTCCCAATCCTGTGCCTTATCCCTAACACGCCCTTGCATACAGTTTCCTCAGCATTTCTCCCAGGCCCCCCACCCCTTCCGTGTGCTCACCCACTGTCTGCACCAGGTCCCTACCATCGTCGCTGGCCGTGCCTGGGCGGCTGCATGCTGCCTGCTTCTCCTCCTGCCTCCGATTCATGGATCCCCCTCTTGTCAGTGGTTACTTAAGAACTTCCAGTAACTTCTCATTGCCTACCCGATAGCGACCAGACTTCTTACCGTGGGAAAGATAGTCTTCCACAACCTGGCCCCAGGACCTTCCCAACTTCATCTTCCAACGTGCAACTCTCCCTTGTATGTCAGACATTCCACCCGATTCTCTGCTTTTCCAACATCGCCTGTACTTTTCGCCTCGCCACTCCTGGGTTTATGCTTTGCGCCTCCTGTGGTGTCTCCCGCTCTCCCAGGGCACGGTGGGTAAGGTCTCTGAGGAGGGATGTGTAAGTGGCCAGACGTGGGCTGTGTATGCCGATGGCACCGTCTTGGCCTGGAGTAAGATCCGGAGGGGACGGAGGGATCTCCCAGGGCGCGACACACCTCTCAGCCGCGTCTCTGCCGCCACACAGAGGAACGCCAGCGGCGCAGTTGCAAAATCCTTAATAAGAAGAGGCTTCCCTAGAGGCCTGGAGAAGGGCCAGAGACCTCACGTGGTGGTTGTCATTTCCAGTTGAAGATCATTAACTTGGTGATCTGTTGGAAAAGAATGGAGGTCTGGGAAGGAGAGCTGACTACCTAGATGGTGTTCAGAAACCAGGTTAGGCTGTGGTTCGGTGCACCCTGTGTGTGCTGGCTGCTGTAACAAAGCACAGTATCCTGTTGAGGGTTCACAGCCATTTCCTGAGGTGAGTAGTATCCCCACTTTACAAGTGAGCAGCTAGACTCGGATAGGCTGAAGCTACATTCCTAAGGTCACCCCCTGCCCCCGCCATGCAAACGCTGCCTGTCCTCCACTGCTTCTAGAACGACGGATGGAAACGTGTGGAGGGAAATGAGACAGAGTAACAGGCATTTACGCATTCGGGAGAAGCAGGAAACGTCCCCAGTAATCTTCCCAACAGTCCCCCGAGGTTGGCAAGGCAGGTAGGTGAGGAGACTGAGGCTTGGAGCGTGAAATGAATTACCCGAGGTCACCAACCTAAGAGGAAGGAGCCGGGTTGGGACGAGGACCCAGGTCTTCTGACTCTAGTGTTCTTTCTACTCTACCACAGGTGTAACGTGGAGAAGGTGCCCAGTAATTCTCAGTTGGAAATAGAAGGAAACAGGTCAGGATCTGTCTTGTATTCCCGGGTCTCTAAATACAGGTATCCCTTGGTCCACCAAACAGACTGATTCCTAAAGACTCGGCCTTTGGAAGCAAATTTCTCCAGTGGCCTCCTGACCACCCCTCCTTGGAGTGGGAGATGGAGGCACAGATATTCTCAAACACCTGTCATGGCTTTTGAAGTTTTTGTGCAGTGTTTTAATTTGGGCACGTCCGTCCTGTAACTGCTCTCCTTACAGAGGCATCAGGAGCCACCACTGAGCGGGACGGTCCCCCCAGCATCACTCGGCCATGGGTTTCTGTTGCTTCCTCCCGCCACTTTCAGCGCAGCTTCTGTCTTACGTCCCACGGGCCTCTTAACTCCATGCTGTCTTGGTTGTGAAGCTTACTGAGAAGCACCTGGGGTGCCCCATGCGCGTGCCTACCCTGTCTGACGTTGTGGAGTCAGTCACGTGTGCAGAGGGTCTGCGCACCAGGTGGGGTTCAAGGCGTGGCTTCTGGGCTTACCTGTCGTGTACGGTCTTAAGCATCCTCGGGCAGCTTGTTTAACCTTTGTGTGCCTCTGCGTCTGTCGAGTGGAAAGCAGAAGTGTTTTTTTCCTAGAGGTTTTGCGAGACTGAGATGATGTTAGTTGAGAAGGAAAGAGGGATGTGCGTGATTTGCCAGGGTTAGGAGTTGTTATTAGTATACTGAAAATAACATTTCTTTCCCCCTTTTGGTCAGCCTGTACTTTAAAAAAAAATATCGATACAGTACTTTGCCATCCATATCCTACTTTTGTCAATTGACTCAATGACATCCTTTATGGCATTTCTTTCCCCACTAGTATAGGATCCAGTCTAGGGCCAGGAGGCAAAAGAATTGAAGCTGTGTCCTCTATTTCAGAATAAATACCATCACCAGTTGTGGCCTTCCCTTTTATATAGGGAGATTAAACGTGGGGGTGATTTGTACCCGCCCGTATCTGTGCGGAGGTGAAACAGGTGGGCAAGGTTGTCAGTTTTGGGTATTTCTTATTGTAAACAGTGAGCAATCCTGGAAGCCAGACACACAAGCCATACTGTGTACTAAGAGGCATCAAGAATGGTGTTCTGTTTTTGCCATTACGAGAAAGAACTCAGTCTGGATTCGAATTTCGGAACTGAAACAAGAAACACTTGACTTTTTGGGGCTTGAAATAATGAACTAACAGGGTAAATCTTTCCAACTCAACCATGTAGAAAGGAGGCTTTATGGTCTAAAAGGCATGATATAGGCTAAACGCCCAGCGCAGTGAACAAGGACAGGCATAAGCTCCTTCACCCCATATCCCCTCTTCCATCAAAATAATCATGTGACCATGAAAAGTGGATTAATAACTTTAAAGGGTATTAAGAGCCCCCAATGTCAAGCCTCGGCTTTCTGAGGGGACGATATGACCATATGTAGTTAGGATCCAGATAAATCCTTTTACGGAAGACACATTTAAGCTTCAACTTCCAGAGGCATAGAAGGGGCTTGATGTTTGCTTCCTCAGGACTCTGCAGAGTCTGTCTGGTCCCATACTGTCACATATGCCTCTTCTCCCCAGAAACCCGAGTTTAAGACATGTTGTTCAGAGCTTGCCTTATGATTAATTTTTAAACATTCTTTTAAAAAAATCCCTCCATGTGTTCAAAAGCACTGAGCATTTTCTATGTGTCAGTCTCTGTGTAAGTATTGAGAATGGGGGGCGGGGTGGGGGGGGAATGAGTAAAATGGAATGCCTTAAAGCATAGTTGGAAAGAGCTATATGAAGGAATAACGCACATCTACGGTATGAATCAAGTGTACATGCCAAGTGGGAGGGTAGGAAGGAGGAACGCAAAGACAGTCGGTGGCTTGTGGGAGGAGTAGAAATCCCCCAAGCAGATGGGGGGGGGGTGGGCGGAGGCAGCCAAGGTGCTGAGACCCATGTGTGTAGGCAGCCAGGGAGGAGGTATGGAAAAGCAGGACCCCTTCTAGAGACCACACGTCTCTCAGTATGACTGGGTCCTCAGGTGCAAGGGAAGGAGGGGCATAGCATTGGACATGGCGATGGGGATGAAGGCGAGAGAACAAGTACTCAGAGAGAGGTATGATTGACAGGACTTAGGGCAGACCAGATGTGAGAGATGGAGGAGAACTTTTTAAGGATAACTCCTGGTTCTCTGTCCTGAGCGGTAAGTGAATCTGAGTGGTAAGTGAAATTTACATTTACAGAAATATGGCTGAAGAGAAAGGTGGCATGTGGTACCCAGCCCTACATACTCCATCCCAGGAAATCTAAATTCCCTCCATGGCTATTAACAGCCCTTAATGTCGTGATTATGTTGTTAGTGTTGACTGTCCCTTCAGGACCGGCTAAGAAGCTCTTATAGTCAAAATTTAGTTTTAGCAACATCGGCACCAGACATTCGGCATTTCTTTAAGTGGGGGAGGGAGGCTGTGACGGGATCTCAGGCTCAAGCCCCTTTGCATTTAATTAGATTACAGAGAAATTGCCATGAAATACAGGGTGTGACCAAGTGGATACACTTAGAGAATCTTAGTTGTAGGTGAAGAGCCTTTCTTCATCTATTCTGTTTGGATACTTAGGGCTCAGCGACAGGGTTCGCCGTCTATCTTGTGTACTAGCAGCGTGGGGGAGTCAGAACCTCAGTTGATGTCCAGGGTGATGCTTCCCCAGAGTGTGGTCCTCAAACTCTAGTCCTGGAGCTTCTTGGAGAATTCCCAGCGTGGTTAGAGGCTCTGGGAAGTTCTGTGTAAAGTAGCCTGCTGAACTTTGTCTAACCCAGCATTCCCCAAACTCATTTGACCAGTGAAGCCCCCTTTTCAGGGAACACTATTAATAATCCATTAAGCTCATGTTTCATGGAGCACATATTGGGAAATGCTGACTTAGAGCTCAGAAGTTGCACTTAGTCCAGAGAGAATCAGCTCAGGGAAATGTGGATTCTAGAACTTAATTTTGTCCTTCTTAAAAGTATTGATACTTTCAGATGTGTACTGGAATAAGCTGCTTTGACTCCTAGTGACTTGACACTTATTAATGATGCTCAGCCAATTTTACCCACGTACAGCAGGTGGGCAGCCCACAAATAAACGTGGTCCATCTGCTTTCTGAGGCACAGAAAGCCTCCCCGAGGCTTCCAGCATCAGCCTGGCCCAGGAGCCCAGGGTCTCTGCCTCTCAAAGCTTCACGACAGCCAGCATAAATGACCTCTCTCTGAGGGAGGGGAAGCAGTCCCAGCTGGAAACAGCAAAACTGATTTTCTTACAGGGCTGATAAACTGTCTTCGTAACCACTCTCTGTCTTTTGATTTAGAAATGGATTGCTCTGAAAGAGGGCAGTTATTTGGGCATAAATGTTCGTGTGTATTCATGGGAAAAATATCTGCCTTGTTCCCTTAGAATCATACCTCATATGTCTTCCTTAAGAATTTCCTAAAACGGCCATTATAGGAAAAAGCAGCACTCAAGGTGCCTGCTACGACACACACACCCCTTTGACAAAGTGACATTTGGGATTTGCAGCTCAGGTGGAGAGGCAGTTGATTTTGTTTGCCTGCAAAAGCTTTGTGATTTTGAGTTTGATCACAATTCAGCCAAAAGTTCTGAAGCCTTTTTTTAACATTACGAAGTTAGAGACCCGGGGGAAGACCGAAGGACAGAACATTCAGTGGAAGGGAAGGTGTGTCCTTACCGTTTGAAAGGAAGGCATCCTCTGAGTCACTTCCGGGTCTCCAAGATGAGGTGACAAAAGCTGATGAAACGGCGTGACCATTGTGTCTATCACATTGAGACAGGTAGACACTTAGGATTCTGTGCCTCTACCTGCTATGCTGAAGTGTCGAGTGAGAAAAAGAGGAGAAGAATCTAGGCATCCCGAGTCAATATTTCTAAAAAGTCAGGTGATAGATGATAAGTCTTCTCAGTCGTCTCCTCAAAATGCTTGTCTAAATAAACAAGTAAATAAACAATACTCTCTGAATCTCATGTCCAGGTGATCACCTCTGATTTGCAGTCATAAGTTCAATGAGAGAATTCTGAAGGAATAAATAGGAAGCTTCATACAGTAGATTCTGTTGGTTGTAATATAGTAAATAAAAAATGTATGGAATTATTGTTCTATTATTCTATTTATTTGGCTTTATATGGGAGAGTTAAAAGGTGCCAGTTGATGAACTGTGCTGTTTATGGTGATATAAATAAAGGTCGGTCATATGCCCTCGGATGACATTTTTCTGGGAAAAATCAAATTAGATTTTTGACTTATAGCATGTTTTCAAAGGTAACCCATAAAAGTGTTTGAGGCCTACTTTATTTATGGATGACAGTATGGTTCCAAATTACATTAGATTGTAAATCTTCATTTTGTTGAACAAGAGTACCTTATTATTAATGTTTATTTATGCTCTGGCATTTCTCCTTCTGGTCCTTAGTTCATGCCCTTTTAAAAACCTAGTTGAATGTGTATTGCATTTACAATTTGATATCCTGTGGGGTTTTGTTTTGGTTTTTTTTTTCCCATTGAATGTCATAATGAGCATTTTTTCTGTTTTTTAAGGCACATACTTTAAAAATACATAATTTTAGATTCTAGCATTCCATTACTTGTTTTCTTCCCCCAATTGTTTAACATTTTGGCTGCCTTAAATTATTTTAAATATTGCTGTGATGAACATCTTTACGTGTACATATAAAATATATATATATCTTTATCCATATTCCAGCCTAGAGTAGATAACCAACAGGAAAACCATACATCAGAGTGTGATTACATTGAAGACTGTTGTTAAAGCCTGGCTGCTTTTCTTATTGAGCTGAGCAAGCCCTTTAAGCCTCCTAACATGGGGGCATTTACCTTGCATAAACCTGATGTAACCTCATTTTGGTTGATAACTCAGGCACATTAGATACCTAGTCCTTAACACAACCCTTGGGGTGATTTTTACAGCTATCCATCCCATAGCAAAAGCAAGTCAACCCACATCCCATTCTGTTTTGCTATTACATCCTATATGCTTCAAGAAGCTGGGAAGTCAGATTTCCAAGCTTGTTAGGAATTATCAGTATTGTCAGTCAATACTCAGTAAGACTCAGATGAGAGACCTCAGTAGAGAATGCAGAGTGCGGGTACTCTGACACCTATTCTGTGACTGGCTCAGGTTTCTGGGGGCTTTCTAGATATGCAGGGTGCTACTCAGGTCTAAGTGCATTTTGAAATGGTATTTATTAAACCCTATAGGAATCTGACCCTGAAAAAAAGACACGTATTCACCTACTGCCCTCCAATGCTGACCCAATTTTTATGGGTTTTTTTCCCAAAATGATTTCCTATGTTTGATTCCTTTAGGACTGTAATAATTTTCTGTAAAACATTTCCAACTACAAATGGGTGTTGTAAATCATGACGTCATTTTCTTAAGGAGGCAAGATAACCACATTTTTATATTCATTAACTAACATAAACAAAACCTATGTCAGCTTTAGTTAAGATCACTTTTCCAGGAGTATCCATTAGGAGTTCTTGTCAACAGATCAGCTTTGGCAGGTAAAAAGACAAATCATAAAGCAGCCAAAAAAAAAAAAAAGGACTCTCAACCAATATTATGAAAGACATACTGGCCAGCATTTTAAAGGAGTAGGTTTCTAAGCTAGTATTACAGCCTTATGCACTCTTCCAGCTTTACCTAAACTGTAATCAAAGGTAGAGCTGATATTTATGTGATATTTATAATGTCTGTAGTCATCATTTTAAAGTCACAGTAGTATAGAGGTGAAATTCTTGCCATTCGGTTTGTGGAGGTAATGGGAGAAAAATTGGTTCCCAGATGAAGCATAGCAAAGCAGATCTCGTGTGTGTGTGTGTGTGTATGTGTGTGTGTGTGTGTAAGCTGTACATGCAGGGTTTGCAAACCACCATTAACATAGTGGCATGTAGGGCTTTTCTATCGCATACACCATGACAACATAGCCAGGTGTCCCTTTGCCCTTTCGTCTCTGTGGAGCGGAAATGTGTTTGCCCACCAGCACCTGTAAACTCTGTTAAGTGCAGTGGGTTCCTGTATATTTGTATTTTAGGTTATTCTCCTCGCCCCCAACACCCTACGTCTTATCAGGGTCACGTTTCTCATTGTGATAGATCGTTGTATGAAATCAGACCATTTTGGAGGAGGGGGACAGGTATCACTTTGTCACGGCAAACAGCACACTTTGAGATAACAATTTATACTTAGGCCTTAAAT
This sequence comes from Balaenoptera musculus, assembly GCF_009873245.2. Taxonomy (NCBI): domain Eukaryota; kingdom Metazoa; phylum Chordata; class Mammalia; order Artiodactyla; family Balaenopteridae; genus Balaenoptera; species Balaenoptera musculus. Next base: position 63,383,161 of record NC_045790.1, on the reverse strand, counting down.
GTGTAAAATGACATAATGGAAAATACCTTGGGGGTAAGGATAAGCATTTCAACAGAAACGGAACACCTTTTGCAAACCATTGTACAATTAGTCCATTGTTCTGTACTTAAAAAAAAAAAAAACTTCCTGGCAGTGAAAAACAAGTATTTGAAAAGGTATAATGAAAAAGCATTTGTGCAGCTTAAGTTTGAGAAAGAAATGCCAAGAATTCAAAACTCTGTCAGGCTGCTTCACTTCCTTTTTCTTATTTACCTTTTTTTTTTAACCTTTAATTTAGGGAAAAAATAAGTTACCATAGCAACATTAGCAAGTGGTCCTGCTACCTCAGTGCATTTTGTAGGTTATATAAAAGCTGGATGTCCTCCAGGACCACCTGACTTTTCCTGCCCAGGGTCACCATCAGAACTGTCCCCTCTGATAGAGATGGGGGAGGGGTTTTGACTGCATGTAAAGTGTTCCCGCACTCTGTGGAGGAGAGAAAAAAAAAAAACAGCATGCATAGAATTAAGTTCTGAGCAGCAAGGTACCAGGAGTTGTTTAATATTGAGGAAAGTTGTATTTTTGGCTGTGTTGGGTCTTCGTTTCTGTGCAAGGGCTTTCTCTAGTTGCGGCGAGCGGGGGCCACTCTTCATCGCGGTGCGCGGGCCTCTCACCATCGCGGCCTCTCTTGTTGCGGAGCACAGGCTCCAGACGCGCAGGCGCAGTAGTTGTGGCTCGTGGGCCTAGTTGCTCCGCGGCATGTGGGATCTTCGGGATCTTCCCAGACCAGGGCTCGAACCCGTGTCCCCTGCATTGGCAGGCGGATTCTCAACCACTATGCCACCAGGGAAGCCCAGCCTTTATTTTTAAAACTGAATAAATTTATGTCATTTTACAGTATTGGCCCCAAGTCTCAGAACATTCACCTCTCTCCTTTGTGAGCACAGATAACTCTGGACTTGTCTCCTTATAGAGTCTAGGATTTCTGCGTCCTAAGAACAGGACATCAGACCAAGACTGTTTCAGCCGTTTTGCCCCTGTTGGAAAGAGCTCTATCACATTCTCAGTGCAAACTGCTTGTTTCTTATTTCACCAGTAGCAGAGATGAAATTAAGAGTACGTCCATCACAGGTGTACAAAGCAAAGATGTACTTGTAATCCGTCAATAGAAAAATGACACCATCTGTTGGCAATGCAGAAAATGACACTGAAGATGTCATGGAGGGTCAGGTGTTAAATCCAGAATCACAAAGAGGTCTGACTCTCTGTTGCTAGGGTATAAAGAATGCTAATTATAAAGAAGTCACTGATACAAATAGAAAAATGAATATCTATAAATTCCTCTTACGGCCTTTCAGAGATTCATTTACAGACTGGTGAAATGTTTGTGTATTTAAGTCTCAGAATGGGAGAAAGAAAAACAGACCAGAGATTGTGGCCCTATGTTGAAGGTGATAGCAAATGAAACAGTTTTTGTCATATACTGTGTGATATAATTTATGGCGGTACAAATGCATTTCTCAACCTGGAAGGGGTGGGGGGGTAGGGGTGGCGGAGGGTAAGAGAACACCTTGGTTCTTGCCATGATAATCTTAAAATCCAGTTTCCTATTAAACTGCAGTCTTCTTATGCCTCTTGTGTTGGCCCCTGTTTTTAGTATTCATGAGGCCCATATATGCATTAAAAAATAAAATAAAACAAAACACTCACCCAGCATCACAGAAAAACTCGCCCATCCCTTTGACAGGGTTTTCGGTTAATTTATGCAGGCCCCTTTGCACTTCAGCATTTTCCCCACTGGTTGCTAGGCAACCATTTGAGTTACTGCGCATGCCTTTTTTATGATAAGTGTCATTATGATTATTTTTTAATTATATGACTGGGACTATAGATTAAAACAGCATATTGTCACTCATCCTCTGCCGCTGCTTCTAGCATTCTCACACACTCCTAGAATCACCTTCCAAAATTTACATGGCAGCGATTTATGGGGGTTTTTTTTTGTTTTGTTTTGTTTTTAATATTTCTGCCTTCACAAAGGAAGTAGAGATGGCATCATAAGGGAAACGAGATTTTTGTGAAAAATGACTGTACTGTATCTCCCGAGATGTTATTGATCTGGATAGGCTGAGTCAGATATTAGGGTCCTGAACCTAAATTATGAATATCTGGTTCCTTTGACCATGTCTGCTTCTAACATTAAGTGATGCTAAATGCTTACATTGCTTTATAGTCTGTTTCTCAAAGTTACAAAATGCTAAGCGTTCGTTGCTATTAAATGTGCTTTCAAATAAAGCTACCATGAATTTGCGGGGAGGGTACAGCACTGATCCCAGGAACATGAGGCAACCATGCTTGCTAAATATGTTTGTTCTTTTCAGCACAAATGACTCCATACACACAAAGCGAAGTTAGGCAAGATGAAGGGGTTCCACTGGCAAATAATCATAAAGGTTTGTGTAGTTCACAGTGTGGAAAAATGCCCTAAGAGGAGTAAGACTGAAAAGATAGACAGTCCCTGGTACATACAAAAGCTTTTCATTTGAGTTTCCAGAGTATATTCTAACATATTATTTTCTGAATATAAAGTGGATTTGAAAACAAAGGGATATGGAAATAAAGTCAGTATTTTTTTTTTTTTTTTTACCAAGTCAATTACTACTCATTTAGAAATGGAATTTTTGGTGGAATGGGACACTTTAAATATTTGTATCAAACTGGAGAGAGGTTCACTCTGAAAGAGAAATCCACAGTGGACTTCCCATATGTATGACAGAAGTGGAGATCTACTGGTATTCTAATGTGATTTTGAATTTAGCACTGGGGACATTAATCTCCCATATAGTTGTAGGATTTTCTTTGATTTGAAGAGCCCCATGTTTATATGCATGGGATGCCATTTGCTTTTTTGACATTTTTCTGAAATAAAATACAAGTTTTTCTCTGTAGTGCATGATCTGTTATGTTTTTGTTCGTTTCTCCCCTGCCCCCCTACAGTTCAGGGCGACAGCTCAGTGAAGTCTTCATTCAGTTACCTTCAAGAAAAGAATTACCAGAATACTATGAATTAATTAGGAAACCGGTGGATTTCAAAAAAATAAAGGTAGATCTTTTGTTTACGAACTTTATTTTTTAAGTAAATAAAGTAGAAGTGTAAATTCATTGAAATGATTACAGTTAGGACTTGACAGTGGTAACCTATCTGACTGCCGCTGACACCCATCCAGGGCTCGGCACTGAAAAGGTCGGGATGTTCTTGTGCCTTTAAATGTATGTTATTAAATCAATATACTGAGAGTTCGTATTGATTATATTGCATTTTATTTAAAAAGTTTCAGACTCCTTCCTCGATCCCACTGCTCTTCCTGGTTCCCATCATACGCTCCTTACTCCCCCTTACAAGAAGGAATAGCGTGGGAGGGTGGTCTCTGTTTATGACACCCCCTGGAGTTGTGTAGTCCCACCTCCCTGGCCGGACTGTCTACTGGGAAGACAAATGGAAAATCAGGCTTTGTTAACCATGTAATGATTGTTGTATTTCCACCACCACCCTCCCCCACTTTCCTCTGTTTTATCCAAAATTTGCATCAGGAAAGAATTCGTAACCATAAGTACCGAAGCCTGGGTGACCTGGAGAAAGACGTCATGCTTCTCTGTCACAATGCTCAGACGTTCAACTTGGAGGGATCCCAGGTGAGACATGTTTAACCTTAAACATGCTTGTGTTCTTTTAAGTAAAATATTTCATTTGCTACCGTCGCTACTATCCTGGCAGAAGAAAAGGAAAAATAAAAGCCCATATTTCCATGCTACCTATGTACGTCAATTGAGGCTTTGGCATTTTCAAATTAATGCCAGCTCCTTTGTACCATAGCTATGCTAGTTCCTACTTGTGCTTCCCTTAAAGGCTTGGCTTTTAATCAGAGGAGGAATTTAAGTTAATAACTTAATGTAATGCTTAAAAGCTAGAGGTACAGTTTTTGCATTTATAGAGATGGTGTATTTGGTTATATTTACCTTGGGTTTTCTGATTGTAAACTTTGCATCAGGAGCCGAAACTGCTGTTCTGTTTTAAAACAAAAAATATATAGAAAAAATAACCACCGCCTCTAATTGTTACAGAAATGCTTTTTATCAGGTCAATTGCAATTCTCTTTACTCCCCTCCTCTGTAGTTAGCAAGTGTAAGAGTCTGTAAGTAAGTGACACTATTAAAATAACTAAGTTGGCGGAGGACACTTTCACTTTAATTACACCTCAATTCCACTCACCTTTTGTAGGGACTCCCCTTTTCCTATCTATGCTCTCATACCCATGAGGCAGAAAGAACAAGAAGAGAGGTCAGTGTGTCTGCCAGCCAATGCAGAGTCAAGCCTCTTTCCGGATCAGACTTCTTTTATCTTCATGTCAATTCCAGTCACTAAATTGGAGAATGCGGGACTCCTCAGAATGTGCTTTGAACAGACCATACCTTTCCAGTTAATGGGAGTTAATAGAAGTATTATTTTGACCAAAACAATAGGTCGTGAAAGCAAGCCTTTTTCAAAGAAATTTAAGGTGAAAACTAGGACGCAGAGAGTAAATATAAGCGTCAAAAAGGAAGTCTTTTATGAATGACCACTTATAGTTAGTGGATAGATTTGGGGGTTCTTCATAGGACTGTGGCAACATTGTGATATACACCCCGTCCCACAGCCTCCCTGTCTGCCGACACCCACTGCCTCACCTCTGAACTGGGGTGACAAATGGCCTCTTGACTGGCTTCCCTCCGAGGCCCTCCTGGATGCTGGCCTATCTTTCTGTAACCACCTTTTTATCCTGTCCATCATCTACTGCCCACCAAGCTTCGAGCTTCCCCATGTACTGTTAAATTCTAGAGTGAATTTAATCGCCGTAGTTTGCTTTCTAAAGTCATACACTAACTCTTTGGCCTCATTTCCTGCTGTTCCTCAACCTAAACAGTTCATGGTCCAGTAACAGTTCATGGTCCATAAACACCGGCTTCCCCAGATACACATGCAGTTGTAGGAAAGAATTATGAATACAGAGAGAGCCTTGACTTCGTCACAAGATAGTAACATCGTCCCATGTCATAACCAGGAAATTGGCAATGGCACCATCCCGGATGCATCTTTTTTTACTCTTGCCGCCCCACCTTTCTCCTTGCTCTCCTTTTCTAAAAAGGCCCTCTCCTTTCTCATGATCCCTGATGGGATCCTCCTCACCCTTAAGATCCAGCTCAACTCTAGTGTCCCTGGCAAATTCTGCCCCAGTGGCCCCATCCCAGTGTGTCATCTTCACCATTTTTAAGTGTACAGCTCAGTAGTGTGAAGTATATTTTCATTATTCTGCAACAGATCTCCAGAACACTTTCATCTTATAAAACTGAAACCCTGTAATCATTCTGCCAGACACCATTCTACGTTCTCTTTCTACGAATTTGACTCCTCTAGATAGCTCATATAAGCAAATCACTCAGTGTTTGTCTTTTTGAGAATGGCTTATCATTTCACCTAGCGTCATGTCCTCAGAGTTCATCCATGTTGTGTAGGCTGCGACAGGATTTCTTTCCTTTTTAAGGCTGAATAATACTCCACGGTATGGATAGACCTCGTTTTGTTTCTTCACCCCTCTGTCGATGGACATTGGGTGTGCTTCTACCTCTTGGCTACTGTGAATAGTGCTGCTGTAAACATGGGTGTGCATGTATCTCTTCAAGACCCTGCTTTCAGTTCCTTTGGGTATATATCTAGAATTGGCATTGCTGGATCATATGGTACTTCTTAGTTTTTTGAGAAAACAGACCATTTTTGAACTTTCTCTCTCAGCAACTACACAGGGCTATGGTCAGTTAGGTGCATACACCAGCGAGAAAGCACTGATTGCAATAAGTATTGGCTGGTACTGATAAACTCAGTAACAAATAATAGCCCCCATTTTGTTAGGAGAATTGCATTTTTTAAAAAAGGTTGTTTTACCACAGTGTTTGATGGAACAACTTAAATAAGAAATACAGTTTTTTTAAATACCGGTCTTGCTGTCAAAAATGAGAGGGCATCGTATTGAAGCCCTCCCTTCCCTCCCAAGCATGCGCGTGCACACACACACTCTCTGAAATTATTTCAACTGCATGTGGACTTTTCCTGTAAGACTGTCTGTCTGTAGATTTGAGTTTGGTGTTTTCCTGCAGGCATAGACAATAACGTCGATGTTTCTACTAAAATTCACGTAAAATAATGCTGGTGTGTGGCACAGGGAAGAAAAGAGCTTGCTGCGATTGTGAGTCTCGGGCCCTCAGCTTGAGGTTTTTAACGGGTGCCACTTTGACCCTTTAGATCTACGAAGACTCCATCGTCTTACAGTCAGTGTTTAAGAGTGCTCGGCAGAAAATTGCCAAAGAAGAAGAGAGTGAGGACGAGAGCAACGAAGAGGAGGAGGAGGAAGAGGAAGACGAGTCAGAGTCAGAGGGTGAGTCCATGTGGTTTCTCCACTGGTTTGGCCCTGGCCACCTGCATCGCTGTTTCCGCAGATGCCAACAGAGCAGACGCCGGAGTCAGGCACATCTGGACTCCAGGTCTTGTGGTCTTCCGTATCCTAGCTGGGCAACCCCAGGTGGTATACTTAACCCTGCTGGGGCTCAGTCTCCTCCTCTGTGAAACTGAAGTACTAAATGTGCCCCCAGTCATGCGAAGAGCTTAGCACATGGCCAGGCTCACAGCAAACACGGAATGTTGCCTTTGGAAATCAGTGTAATATACATTTTCTACCAGCATGGCTGTTGATACCACCTATCTGTTGACCTAGCACAGTGGTTCTCTAACCTGGGTGATTGCTGGCCTCCACCCCTGAGTTTCTGACTCAGTGGCCTGCGGAAGGGTCTGAGAGTCAGCCTTTCTAACAGGTTCACAGGGGATGCTGATGTGACTGGACCCGGGACCACACTTTGAGAGTTACTGCTTTAGAAGATAATTGTCAAACTGTGGTCCATTTTGTCCATCATGGATCAGATACTGATCCTGTCTTTATCTTGATATTTTATTCATTATGGCTCTGTTTGGCATGAGGTTTGGGTTTTTAAAACATTGCACTGAATAGTGTTTATCTTGATTACCGAGTTTTGGTGCCCTCTTAAACTTTGCACCCAAAGGCAAGTATCATATTTCAAAGGTTATGGCTGCCTTGAAAAGTCTAAAATTTCTTCTTACCTAATTATGTTTTCACCCCATACCTCCTCGCAAAGTAATAAATCCTAGTAGTTTAGTTTGTAGTCTTCTATGTAAAACAGTTTAGGTATGCTTTAACATTTTTTATTAGATTTGTTTCTAATTACATACTTAGTACAGACAGCTTGGAAAATATTTTTAAGAAAGGAAAATCTGTATAATTCCATCACCCAATATACATTTAACTCCAGTTGCCTTCCAGTCTTTTTAATATACATAAATATTTTGTTTATAAAAGTATAGCACACTGTTTTGTAGCATGGTTTTTCCATTACAAATATTTTCCCGTAGCAATGAGTGTTTTTATACAGCAATACATATATTAACATCCATTAATGAATGTACCGAAACATAGTAATCTCAATCCAAATAATGCTGTCCTGAAAATTCTAACCCATAAACCACTGCACACACTGTAAAAACATCTGACGCATACATATTGCTGCACAGAATGGAGTTGATATCTTTGTCAGCCGTGTACGTACGTGTCTGTTTCCCCATACCCTCATCTGTTCTCAGTATTATTCTTTTTAGTGATTCTGCCTTTTAAGTATTAATTTAACCTTTTTCAGTTTCATATGGTTACTCCCTAGTTTTAATATCCTAGCATTTGATGATTAAGTCTACAAAAGCATATTTTAGCTAAACGTTTCCTCGTTTTAGAGCAAGATTTCTAATCTGTTTTCAAAGAGCTACCTTCTTATCCCAGCTATCGGTTGAGATACGTTTGCTCTAATCTCTCCTGAGACTTGGTATGTTAACTTTCTACGGCTGCTCTAACAAACTACCACAAACTTAGTGCCTCAATACAACTTACATTTATTATCTCACATCCCTGTAGGTCACGGGTTTGCTGTGGGTCTCTCTGGGCCAAAATCAAGGTGTCACCAGCCTGCCTTCCTTTGTCAGGGCTCCAGGGGAGAATCCATTTCCTTGTATCTCTTTCTCATGTTGCAACTCATTGACCCTCTCTTCGGCCTCCTCTTCATGCACTTTTTTTGCTGTTGTTGAGGTATAATTGACATATAATAATATACTAGGTTCAGATACACAGCATAATGATGCAATATATGTCTATATTGTGAAATGATCACACCTAAATCTAGTTAACATCTATCACCACACATAGTCAGAAAAAAGTTTTTTCCTGTGATGGGAACTTTGAAGATCCACTCTCTTGGCAACTTTCAAATACGCACTACAGCGTTATTAATTAAACTCACCATGCTGTACCTTAAACCCCACGACTTATTTATTTTATAACTGGATATTTATACCTTTGGATTCCCTGCACCCATTTCCCACCCCACCTCTGGCAGCCACCCTATCTGTTCTCCATATCTATGAGTTCAGTTGTTTTCTTTTTTTTTTTTTTTTTAATTTCACATATAAGTGAGATCATACAGTATCTGTCTTTCACTGACTTATTTCACTTAGCATAAAAGCCCTCGTGGTCCATCCATGTTGTTGCAAATGTTCTCTTTTTAATTTTTAAAAATGTTTATTTTGTATTGGAGTATAGTCAATTTACAATGTTGTGTTCGTTTCATGCGTAAAGTGAAGTGATTCAGTTATACATGTATCCATTCATTTACAGATTCTTTTCCCATATAGGTTATTACAGAATACTGAGTAGAGCTTCCTGTGCTGTACAGTAGGTCCTTGTTGATTATCTATTTTATATATAGTCGTGTGTATGTGTTAATCCCAAACTCCTAATTTCCCACCCACTGCCCCCCCCCCAGCCCTGCCACCTTTCTTCTTTGGTATCTGTAACTTTGTCTTCTAAGTCTGTGGGTCTGTTTCTGTTTTGTAAATAAGTTCATTTGTATCACTTTTTTAGATTCCACATATAAGTGATATCATATGATATTTGTCTTTCTCTGTCTGACTTACTTCACTTAGTATGATCGTCTCTAGGTCCATCCATGTCACTGCAAATGGCATTATTCTATTCTTTTTATGGCTGAGTAATATTCCATTGTGTATATGTACCCCATCTTCTTTATCCATTCCTCTGTGGATGGACATTTAGGTTGCTTCCATGTCCTGGCTACTGTAAATAGTGCTGCAGTGAACATCGGGGTGCATGTGTTTTTTCAAATTATGGTTTTCTCCAGGTATGTGCCCAGGAGTGGGATTGCTGGATCATATGGCATCTATGTGTCAATCCCAGTCTCCCAGTTTATCCCTCTGCCCCCTTTCCCTGCTGGTAACCATAAGTTGGTTTTCTACATCTGTGACTCTATTTCTGTTTTGTAAATAAGTTCATATGTACCATTTTACTGAGATGATCATTATAAGTCTTAGCCTTCATTCTGTTAATGTGTTGTATCCTGTTGATTGACATATTGATGTTGAACCAACTTGCATCCCTGGAATAAATCCCGCTTAATTATGGTATATGATTCTTTTAATGTATTGTTGAATTCAGTTTGCTAATATTTTGTTGGGAATTTTTGCATCTACGTTCATCAGGGATATTGGCCTATAATTTTCTTCTTTTCTTGCAGCCTTATTGTCTGGTTTTGGTATCAGCATAATGCTAGCCTCGTAAAATGAGTTTGGAAGTGTCCCCTCCTCTTCCGTTTTTTTGTTTGTTTTTGGGCAAAAATTTGAAAAGGATAGGTATTCATTCTAATTCTTCTTTAAATGTTTGGCAGAATTCACCAGTGATGCCGTCTGGTCTTGGACTTTTGTTGGATGGGAGGTTTTTGACTGTGGACTCAATTTCCTTACTAGTAACTGGTCTTTTTCTGTTTTCTTTGTGATGCAGTCCTGGTAGGTTGTCTGGTTCTACAAATTTATCTGTTTTTTTTCTAGGTTGTATGATTTGTTGGCACATAATCGTTCATAGCAGTCTCTCGTGATTCTTTGCATTTCTCTGATAACAGTTGTAACATCCCCTCTATCATTAGTGATTTTTATTTGAGTCTCTTTTCTTCTTGGTGAGTGTAGCTAAAGATTTGTCCATTTTTTTAAATCTTTTTAAAGAGCTGGCCCTTAGTTTCATTGATCTTTTCTATTGTCTTTTTACTCTCTTTATTTTTTTGTTGTTGTTGCTCATTTGTTTCCAGTTTGATCTTTGCCGTTTCCTTCCATCTACTAACTTTGGACTTCATTTGTTCTTCTTTTTGTAGTTCCTTGAAGTATAAAATTAGGGTGTTTTATTTGAGATTTTTGTTTCTTGATGTAGGCATTTATCACTGAACTTCCCTTCTAGGGTTACTTTTCTGCATCCTGTAAATTTTGGCATGTTTGATTTCCATTTTCATTTGTCTGAAGGTATCTTTTACTTTACTCTTTTGGTTTCCTTGTTGAGCCATTGGTGGTTCAGTAGCACATTGTTTAATCTCCACATAAGTGTGAATTTTCCAGTTTTCCTCTTATAATTGATTGGTTTCATGTCATTATGGTTAAGAAGGCTTATTGATGTTTCAATCTGCTTAAATTTATTAAGACTGGTTTTGAGGCATCACATATGATCTATCCTGGAGAATGTTTCATGTGCACTTGAGAAGAATGTGTATTCTGTTGCTTTTGAATGGAATGTTCCATATATAACTGTTAAGTTCCTCTGGTCTAGTGTGTCATCTAAGGCCAGTGTTTTCATATTGATTTTCTGTCTAGATGATCTGTCCATTAATGAAAGAAAGGTATTAAAGTCCCCTAATATTATTGTATTGCTGTCTATTTATCCCTCTATGTCTGTTAATAAATGTTATATCCTCTTTTTGTATTGACCCTTTGCTATTATGTAATGCCCTTCTTTGTCTCTTATTACAGTCTTTAAAGTCTCTCTTGTCTGATGCAAGTATAGCTGCCCCAGCTTTCTTTTGGTTTCCATTTGCATGGACTACCTTTTTCCATCTGCTCACTTGCAGTGTGTGTGTCTTTAAAGCTGAAATGAGTCTCTTGTAGGCAGCATATAGATAGGTCTTGTTTTTTAACCATTCAGCCACTTTGTCTTTTGACTGGAGAATTCAGTCCATTTACATTTAAAGTAATAATTGATAGATATGTACTTATTGCCATTTTGTTCATTGTTTTCTGGCTGTTTTGTAGTTCTGTTTTTCTTCTTTTGCTGTCTTTCTTTGTCATTTAATGACTTTCTTTAGTAGTTTACTTAGATTCCCTTCTTTTTATCTTTTGTGTATATCTACTATAGGTTTTTGCTTTGTGGTTACCACGAGGCTTACATGTTATAACTTATATTTAGAAGAGTCTATTTTAAGTTGATAACAACTTAAGTTTGAATGTATTCTAAAGCTCTATGTTTGTACTCCTTCCCTCTGTTTTATGTTTTTGATGACACATTTTACATTTTTTTATCTTGTGAATATACTTGTATATCCTCTGATTATTATAGTTGTTAAAGTAAAAGATAAAAGTAGTAAAAATAACCATATTACTTATGTCTGGCTCTAGAAGTGATTAATCCACTAAATATACTATATATTTACTTTACTTTACCAGTGAGATTTATACTTTTATGTGTTTTCTTGTTGCTAATCAGTACCCTTCCTTTTTAAATGAAATAAGTCCCTTTAACATTTCTTGTAAATTCAGGAGTTCTTGATGAACTCCTTTAGCTTTTAGTTATCTGGAAAACAACTTTATCTCTCCTTCAATTCTGAATGATACGTTTGCCAGATAGAATATTCTTGGTTGGAAGTTTTCTTCTTTCAGTATTTTGACTGTTTTGTGCCACTCACTTCTGGACTGCAAAGTCTCTGCTTAAAAATCTACCGATAGTCTTCTGGGGGGTTGCCCTTGTATGTAACAAGTTGTTTGTTTTTCTTTTGCTGCTTTTACAGTTCTCTTCTTGTGTTTAAGTTTTGACATTTTAATTGTCGTATGTCTAAGTGTGGGTCTCTTTGGGTCCCTCTTATTTGGGACTCTCTGGGTTTCCTGGATCTGGATGTATTTCCTTCTGCAGATGAGGGAAGTTTTCAGCCATTATTTCTTCAAATAAGTCTTCTGCCCCTTTCTCTCTCTTCTCTTTCTTTCTGGGAGCCCTACAGTGTGAATATTGGTCCACTTTATGTTGTCCCATAAGTCCCTTAAGTTATCTTCACTCTGTTTCATTCTTTTCTTTTTGCTGCTCTGATTGGATGAGTTTCACTGCCCTGTCTTTGAGTTTACTGATCTTTCTTCTGCTTCATCTTGTCTGTTGTTGTACCCCTCTAGTGTACTTTTCAGTTATCATATTCTTCAGCTCTGTGACTTCTATTTGGTACTTGTTTATAAAGTTGGCCATTGAACAACACAGGTTTGAACTGCATGGGTCCACTTGGAGGCAGATTGTTTTTCAATAAATACATACAGCAGTACTGTACAATCTGCAGTTGGTTGAATCTGTGGATGCAGAACCCCAGATACAGAGGGCCAACTGTAAAGTTATACACAGATTGTCGACTGCACAGAGGGTTGGCGCCCCTAACCCCCATGTTGTTCAAGGGTTAATTGTGTTTTCTCTTTGAAGTTCTCACTGTTTTCATTCATTCTTCTCCCAAGTGAGTATCTTTATGACCATTATTTTTAACTCTATCATCAATCAGTCACCTAAGCCATTCATCTTTGTTTCATTAAAGACTTTTTTCTGAGGTTTTATCTTGTTCTTTCATTTGGAGCATATTCCTCTCTTTATTTTCCTTGACTCTCTCATTTGATAAAACAGCCATCTCTCCCAGTCTTGAAGGAGTGGCCTCATGGAGGAGACAAAAACTTTATCAGTCAACCTACACCCTAGCTCTTCCTTGTCTCTCACACCTTTGTGATTGTCCAAGCAGCCTACTTTTAGTGGCTCCCCCTAGTTGAGGGTGTGCCAAGACCTGTCAGTCAGTGTCTTAGAAGGGAGGATCTCAACACCTAGATTCAGGCTGATTGGAAGCCAGATCCTCAGGCAGCAGCTTTTTAAAGTATGCAAATACAGTCCAGTGGGACCACAGGCCTAAGTCCCACTTGACCACCAGAACCAGGCAATCTGAAGGTATCCCCTGGGCAGCACTCGCAAAAACCAGGGCACTGGGCGTGTGTAAAAGCTCCCCTCCATGAGACACTAGTGCTCTGGAGTATGGCAGAGGGAGAGTGCAAAGATAGCATCCCCCCTCTGCCAAGTTCTCTGGAAGGGATGACGGTCAGCCCTTAGATATGGGTTAAATTAGATGCCCGTCCTAGGCCGATGCTTTAAGATAAGCAGATAAGCCTCTTTTATGTGAAGTCTGGGTGCCTCTCAATCAGCTGACTTTGAGCTGGGTCCTGGGGCAGGTGAGTCTGAGCATGAGACTTTTACGAGCCATTTCTGAGCTGGCTGTAGCCCTGTGGGTCTTGTGGACACAAGCCCTGTTGGTTTTCAAAGCTAGATGTTTTGGGGGCATCCCTCAGGTGCAAGTCTTATAAGTTGGGGTGCCTGATGTGGGGTTCAAACCTTCACTCCTCCTGGAGAAGCTTCAGGTTTTCAGTTCCTTTCCAGTTGTGGGTCACTGCACCAAGGATGACATTTATCATGAGATTATGTATCAGCCTCTCTGCCTTTCTTACTTGCTTCAGTGTGGGTTTTTCTACATTTGTCCAATGCGTAGGTGTCGCTCAGCTAGTTTTTAGGTCTTTTTCAGAGGAGGTTGTTCCATACATACCTTAGATTCGGTGCGTCCGTGGGAAGAGGTAAGTTCAGGGTCTTCTTGTGTCACCTTCTTAAATCAGAACCTCATCTTCTTCCACTTTGAAGGACTCGTGTGATGAGATTGGGCCTAGCCTACCTGGTTAATCTAGGATAATCTCCCCATCTCAAGGTCAGTGGAATCCCTTTTGCCATGCAAAGTAACATATTCACAAGTTCTGGGGATTAGGACATGGACGTCTCTGGGCGCCATCACTATTCTGCCTACCACCCTGGTTAACTGGAACTTGTCATAGGTCTGTGTAGTGGTGTCATAAAGCCTTTGGATGCTAGTTAAAGGGCCCATCTGATGGTCCAGTTTATTAGCCTAGTTTCAGGTGGGTTTTTTGGAGGGACATATCCACTGACTCACAAAGCCTGATAGCTTTTGAGTGTCCCACACCCCAGTGAGTATTTAGATTATGTTCTTGAGGATGTATTTTCTTACCTTTACTGACAGTCTTCTGCCCTTTCACACCTCCCATGGATTGCCTGTTACTCCTGTGTCAGGAAGAGCCACACCTGTGTAGATAAAGATATTTCACTTTTTCTTTCCAAATTACTTTTTAAATTTTTAAAGGTTTTCACACCTTCATGCATTTCCATTAATAGGTAGACTTTTCCATCCCCAGTCTTCTCTTCAAGTCCCCACCTTATAGCTTATTAAGCAGTAGACGTTTGGGTATGATATATGGAAGCCTGGACTAGGAATACTGTTTTGAGCACTAGGGTTTGCCAGCCTTTTGCCCTGTTTGGGATGGAGGAAGGGCATATGCTGCCCCTGCACTTCAGTTCAGAACACCTCTGCTCTCATCTTTTTTGTTAGCCTATACTTCCATGGAAGACTTCATTTCTCGAAACATTTTGTGGGTCCTTCCCCTTCACAAAAGAAGTCTGAAATTTTCTCTAAGATTCTTTCTGGAGCTGATTCTCTCCATGACAATATCTATTTCTAGGTTCCTTGAGACCCACCAAACATAATATTCTAACAAAACTGGTTTGAATGAGAGACTTTCATTCTCAGTCAGTCACTTCATCATCCATCCCTAAAAATACTGTTCTATGGACACCTGTCCCAGAACAATGCCAGGGAACAGATTTTCTGTGAACCTTGGGATGTGCACCTATAACTATGGTATGAACACTTAGACTTCTTTCTTCCATGTGTTTTTATTTCTATCCTCAGAATAGCCCTGTGAGAGTGGAAGTGGGTGCCATCTTTCTGTATGTGTATATACTTGAATGCTTTATATCTCTCTATACAGAAATATATGGAATTTTATGTCATCTATCAATCAATAGAGAGAGAATCATACACACACAGGGATGGATATATTTTCAAATATGGAGGTATACTTCTTTTTCTGGAAATAATCACCAGAAAGAGAACAGTAGGGTGAGAGACTAGAGATGGGGAAAGAAACCTTTCAAATTCATTTGTTTTGTTTTTACTTTCCATTTTGTACCTTTCTGTACTGTTAAAAATATTCAACTATGAATTTTCTTTTTAAGTCAACTGAAGTTATTTACACAGTAAAATCATTGGCTTTTTTTTTTTTAACCTTTTACACTTATGTATACTTTTTAATGTCAAAGTTCTGTTTAACAAAGTGCCCATTCCTCTGTTGATGGACATTTACGTTGCTTCTGTGTCCTGGCTATTGTAAATAGAGCTGCAGTGAACATTGTGGCACATGACTCTTTTTGAATTACAGTTTTCTCTGGGTATATGCCCAGCAGTGAGACTGCTGGGTCATATGGTAGTTCTATTTTTAGTTTTTTAAGGAACCTCCATACTGTTCTCCATAGTGGCTCTATCAATTTACGTTCCCACCAACAGTGCAAGAGGGTTCCCTTTTCTCCACACCCTCTCCAGCATTTATTGTTTGTAGATTTTTTAAATGATGGCCATTCAATGGAATATTACTCAGCCATAAAAAGGAATGAAATTGGATCATTTGCAGAGATGTGGATGGACCTAGAGACTGTCATACAGAGTGAAGTAAGTCAGAAAGAGAAAAACAAATATCGTATATTAACACATATATATGGAATCTAGAAAAATGGTATAGATGATCTTATTTACAAAACAGAAATAGAGACACAGACAGAGAGAACAAACGTATGGACACCAAGGTGGGGAAAGTGGGGGTGGGATGAACTGGGAGATTGGGATTGATATATATACACTATTGATACTATGTATAAACTAAAGAGAACCTACTGACTAGCACAGGGAACTCTACTCAGTGCTCTGTGGTGACCTAAATGGGAAGGAAATCCAAAAAAGAGGGGATGTATGTATACGTATAGCTGATTCACTTTGCTGTACAGTAGAAACTAACACAACACTCTAAAAGCAACTGTACTCCAATAAAAATTAATTATAAAAAAAATTTTTTTTAATGAAAATCTAAAAATGCCCACACCCCTCCACGCAGTAGGTAAGGCACCCCTCGCTATCCTGGTTAGGAAGATCCCTATTCAACCATTAAGAGACCTGGAAAGGACCCAGCCCAGCTTCCCTCTGGGACCTCATTCCTTCTTGTTGCCCATTTAGGGTGACTGTGTAACATCATGCAAACTTAGACATGTTTGCAAGTGAAAGGGGTGCTAACTATAACTAGATAGGACACTGGAGAACAGGCTTGGATCAATCGAGAATGTTCTGGGCACTCCGGGATGTTGGGTTTGTCATCTGCAGGTAGGCGATCATTTTCCTACCTGTAAAAAGATTTCCCTCTGATGCCTCATTGCTGTGTGTTTTGGTTTTGGTGTAGCAAAATCTGTTAAGGTGAAAATCAAGCTCAATAAAAAAGATGAGAAAGGCCGGGACAAAGGAAAAGGCAAGAAAAGGCCAAATCGAGGAAAAGCCAAACCTGTGGTGAGCGATTTTGACAGTGATGAAGAGCAGGATGAAAACGTAAGTGCGGCTGCCTTGCCTGAAGTCGGGAAGCGCTCCCCGCTTCTGCTTCCCTCTCGCACTCCCAGGCCCCTTCCAACCTCAATGCCTTATTACCCAGAAATGAAAATGTAAAGATTTGGTGTTGAGGGATGTGAACTGAGCTGCGTGATTTAAAGCAAAGAATTTGGGGCTTTGTTTATTGCCTTTTTAATAGTCTTCAAAAATGCAAAACTACTAAATCAAGTTTCCTTTTCCCCTTTCTTATCTTCCCAGTGCCTACTTACAAATAGAGTTTTCTCCGTGGCTGGTTAATATCTTATATCCCTAACACCCAGCATAGTGCCTAGGATACAGCAGTATACAGAGGAAATAATGATTCCGTGGACGACTGACAAAAAGTGGGATGATGTCAGAGTTTGGGGTTTGAGTTGCTATTTCAGGTGCCGTGCGGAAAACCCAGCTGCATCTTTAAGTACTTAGAGGTGTTATTTGTTTAATATTTGAAAAATTTAGGGAGCCCTGATGGAGCCAGGCCCTGACATAAGGACCTTTCCAGATGGCACCATATTCAGTGCTTAGATTAGCATCCTAAGACAGATGTCACTGTCAACGTATTACAGAAATCAGTGCTTAGGTTATGTGTGTTTTGCTGCAGGTCATGGAAGTAAATAGCAGAGGCTGAATTCAGACCCAAAGAGCATTAACTCAGTCTGGTGCACTGTCCCTGACTCTGTGGTCCACAAGGTAGCAGTGCACAAGCTTCTAATACAGTGCCTTTTAAAGGGCCCTCTATTTTTCTTTCACTTTCTAGAGGACCTCAGGTTCCCTACCACACACCCCCTTCTTTTTTCTTTCTGGAAAGTTAATTTTCCATGTTAGCATGTATGCTAGTTTGATTTTCCTTCAACATATTGCTATTTGGTTCTGTTGAAAAGGTTCAGCATTCTTATCCCACCCTATCCAGCCTTGTAACCCTCGACAGAAGCATCTTCAAATACATTTAAAATCCTATGTTTTCTTTAAGTAGACAGCAAATGCATGGAATATTTTTCTCCCATGAATTTTCTAAAAACGTAGTGCTAAAATTAGAAATCATTAGCCATGAACTTTCCACGCCCAAGTGCAATAGAGCAAAACACTGGCATAGACAGCGGGCACTGCTTTGGGATTTCCAAGTAGGAGCTCCCCTTTTCAGCATAGAGGCTGTTGATGCCTCTTTACTGGGAGGGTTAACTGTTTCCAAAATGTCATTTCTTTTCTACATTGCCTCTTGATGGCTAAATTGTCTTTTTTATCTTATTTTTACTTTTAGGAACAGTCAGAAGCAAGTGGGACTGATGATGAGTGATCAGTATGGACATTTTTTTTTTGGTAGAACTGAACTCCTTCTCCCCTCTCTCGTCTCCACTCAGTGAGTTCATTTGTCATATGGGCACTGGGTTGTTTCTATATCATTATCATCTATAAGCTAGCTTTAGGATAGTGCCAGACAAACATATGATATCATGGTGTAAAGAAACACACACTCATACACAAATCTTTGTAACATATTGTGACCAAATGGGCCTCAAAGATTAAAACAAACAAAAAAGCTTTTGATGGAAAATATGTGGGTGGATAGTATATTTCTATGGGTGGGTCTTGGTAACGGTTTGATTGTGCCTGGTTTTATCACCTGTTCAGATGAGAAGATTTTTGTCTTTTTGTAGCACTGATAACCAGGAGAAGCCATTAAAAGCCACTGGTTATTTTATTTTTCATCAGGCAATTTTCAAGGTTTTTATTTGTTCGGTATTGTTTTTTTTTACACTGTGGTACATATAAGCAACTTAATAGGCGATAAATGTACAGTAGTTAGACTTCACCTACATAGACATTTTTCCATTTTATGCTCTATGATCTGAAAAAAACGCTTTTTGAATTGTATAAGATTTATGTCTACTGTAAACATTGCTTAATTTTTTGCTCTTGATTTAAAAGAAAAGTTGTTTTGTTGAAATCGCTATTGAATATTGCAATCTATATAGTGTAATGGATGGCTTCTTTTGTCAACCTGATCTCCTATGTTACCAATGTGTATTGTCTCCTTCTCCCTAAAGTGTACTTAATCTTTGCTTTCTTTGCACAATGTCTTTGGTTGCAAGTCATAAGCCTGAGGCAAATAAAATTCCAGTAATTTCCAAGAATGTGGTGGTGGTGCGTTCCTAATAAAGAGATAACAGCTGAGCTCAACAAACACGGCCTCTGGTTTCTGAGTTCTAAGGGACTGAAACCCTGGTGCCTGAGTCACAGTCTCCTGCAGAGAGCCGGGCAAGCTCTTGCTGCAGCGCACATGGTTGGTAGGAAAAAAATTTCAGAAGACTGACTGACAGAGAGAATCCCCTGGGATGAACCAGGTGTGTCGCAAGGGAGAGGAGTCTGTTGCTTTTGTGACTTTAAACTTATACAGCAGGAGAGACGCTGCCATGGACCGATTCACACTAAAGCCCCTGCTCAACCTTTTCTAGTGGCTTAAATTCTATTTACGTGCCAGAAAATCTACAGGTATACCTCAGAGATATTGCAGGGTCAGTTCTAGCCCAGCAAAGTGAACGTCACAACAGAGTGAGTCACACGAGTTTTTTGGCTTCTCGGTGCATGTAAAGTTGTTAGGTTTGCACTCTACTGTAGTCTGTTAAGTGTGCAATAGCATTATGTCTGAAAAAACGATGTATATACCGTCATTAAAATATACCTTATCACTAAAAATGCTGACCATCGTCTGAGCCTTCAGTGAGTCATGGTAGTAAATATCAAAGATCACAGGTCACCAAAACAAATATAATAATCAAAAAGTATCAGAATCACCCAAAACATGATACAGAAGCATGAAGTGAGCCACTGCTATTGGAAAATGGCACCAATCTACTTGCTGGAGCCAGGGTTGCCCCAGACCTTCAATTTGTGAAAAATACAGTAACTACGAAGTAGCACAGTAAAGCAAAGCGCAGTAAGATGAGGTACGCCTATATATGGTAATATAGATTTATACTATTGTTTAGCATGGAATAAATCTATGTTCATATCGATTTAGAACGATCTGAAAAGTGCTCAGTTGAAAGACTGGTTCCGTAAATACCCATATACCCTCCTACTAAGATTCACAACGACTAATCTCCCTACCTCCCACCCCACCCACTTGTTTCTTTTTTTTTTTTTTTACATCTTTATTGGAGTATAATTGCTTTACAATGGTGTGTCAGTTTCTGCTTTATAACAAAGTGAATCAGTTATACGTATGTCCCCATATCTCTTCCCTCTTGCGTCTCCCTCTCTCCCACTCTCCCTGTCCCACCCCTCTAGGCGGTCACAAAGCACCGCCGCTTGTTTCTTAACTAAACCATCTGAAAGTAAGTCACAACCATCCTAACACTTTACCCCTAAATACTTCAGCACAAATCTCCTAAGAATAAAGGCATCTCCTGGCTAAACCACAGTCCTACTTTCATACCAAAGGGAATTAACAATAGTTCCCTAGTATCGCATATATGATCCGTAGTCACATTTCCTCAGTTGTCCCCAAATTGTCTTGCATTTGTTTTTTAAAAGTTTACAAAGAAACCTAGCCAGAGCTTGGCACATTCTTTCTTATGGACCCGATGATGACAAGGACCAAAATGGAAGAGTATTCGCTCATCTCTAACGGATTGGTGAAAACTTCATTTCTTAGAATTGCCTTAAGGACAACTCTGGGATTCTTACTTTCATAATAAGAGGAATTGCCAATGTATCTTTCTTTGAGTCTTGAAGGAAATTTGACCCACACAAATTTTTGTGTGCAAGCGTCCCGAGAAACTTTTTGTCCTAAATGTCCATTCAGGTCTGAGTTTCCAGTTAGTCTGAGCATTACAGAATGTGTTGAGTTTCCCTTCTTGTTTGTTTACACTTTGCTGACCACAGTAGGATTCTAGACTCCCATGAAGAAGAGACCACATTAGTTTTTCTTACTGAGATGATTTGCTCTCAGTTCAAAGAAACAGTCTTACTTCACTGCTTCCATTTTTGTATTTCCTATACTTTATGTACTCCTTGGAATCTCTTCTCAGCCTTAGAGGCTTTGCTGTTCTAAAGCCATCCACACCATTGTCTTTATGGTGAAGGACGTCTGTTGTGTGAAGGATGTTCTCTAATTTCTCTTCCACTGTCTTTGGTATGTTGTTCTCCCTGGCCTTAGTAGAAAGGAAAGGCAGGAAGGTGGCTTGCACAACAGTGGTGAGCTGGCAGGGGGGGTGATATGTGTGAGCAAGAGGCAGGCCATCCTACGTCTGCACATCTGCCTGTTTTTAACCTGGTCATGGCAGCTGCCTTGTCCATTTCCAGTAGCCGAGCCCATTGGTAGGCTTAGTTTTTTCCAAGAGCAACAGTTTTCTAGGAACGGAGGAAGGAAGCTACAAGTATCAGGCGACATACTTGATCCTTTACTAGAATTATTTAATTACAAGAACCCTGGGAAGAAGGCATAGTTCTTACTCCCTTTTTATAAATAAGGATGATGCAAATGAGAGACTGAATAGCTGTGGCCAGTGTACCAATGCAGAATTTGAAAGTAAGATTTCTTTGCCTCTAAAACCCATATTCCGGAGCTTCCCTGGTGGCGCAGTGGTTAAAAATCCGCCTGCCAGTGCAGGGGACACGGGTTCGAGCCCTGGTCCGGGAAGATCCCACATGCCACGGAGCAACTAAGTCCGTGAGCCACAACTACTGAGCCTGTGCTCTAGAGCCCGCTCGCCTAGAGCCCGTGCCCCGCAACAAGAGAAGCCACCGCAATGAGAAGCCCGCGCACCGCAACGAAGAGCAGCCCCCACTCGCCACAACTAGAGAAAGCCCGCATGCAGCAATGAAGACCCAACGCAGCCAAAAATAAAAAACAAAAACAAAAACAAAAACCCCATATTCCATGCAGCCTCCCTACCTCCCCAGTGAGTGAGGCCTGGAACTGATCTTACTGATAAGTCCCGGGCACCCATTTGCTTGGCACTTACTGACCCAGCCAGGCTTACAAACGAGTCTTGGCTTAGGTCTCTGGTTTCTGTGGCTGAGAATGGAACTTTAAGACCCAGTTTTCTTGGCTGGGCTCCTCCGCTACCCTGGCTGTTTCTTCTTAGTGACAAGCCAGTCCACAAAGACCAAGACCTTGTCTTTATATTCAGCTGCCGTTGGACCCTAAAGGCGACTGAGATCCAGCTGACTTGGATAGCACTAAGGCCCTCCAGGTGATTCTGCTGCGTGATCAACTTGAAGGAGCACCGCTAAATCCATCAGACTCTTAATCCCCATTATTTCACTCCTGGGGAACACTATGAGGCCACGGTGATCCTAATCTTGATTTAGATCACTGGTACAGACATATACATCCATCACACAATTGTCACTCTAGTGCAACCAACATAAACGGGAATAACTGAAAAGGATGAATATTTTTTCTCTCTGACACAGCTTTTCTGTCATATATGTTCCCAGGAAGGAAGCTTCAATTGTGCTTAACTTGAACTTCATTCAGACTGATATGGTATATCATACTTGGGGGAAATATTTTTGGTCTCCTTAGCAGAAGGGTAGAGACATATTAACCCCTTATGAATAAATGTAGTTCCCATGAGAATTTTACAGTAACAGTCAATCTCACTATACAGCTATCTTGGAGGAATGGCCAAGTATATTCCCCTTCTTAAAATTTACTAAATAAGAGCTGTGTCAAACCAGATAAAGTAAATTTTCTGTCCTTATTCATTTATACTGTCATACGAATCTCAGGGTTTCAATCTCTGCTGTACTTAGGGAGAGGTCATCAAAAATCATGAGGCGCAGGGTGAGAAACAATGACCAACAGGTCTAGAATTGCTAGATCTATGCCCAGGTGAGCTGTATTCATCATTGGTGTGGTTTAGGACATTGAGCTTAATAGAGGGTGGAAGTGACATGTTCCAAATGACGTAAGCCCTTTATGCAAAAGGTATCTGTATTCTGCATCATTTTCAGTAAGGATTTTCCAGAGGGATTTTCCAAGTCGAATAAAGCAAGACAACTAAGTCAAGACTAAGGGAAAACCACTTTCCTGTTTATAAACACTGGTTTCTTTTTTAACATATAAACTAGAAAGAGGTCTCTTTGTCTTTTTAGTTTAATTTATTTTATTGAAGTATAGTTGATTTGCAATGTTGTGTTTCTACTGTAAAGTAATTCGGTTATTATATATATATATATATATATATATATATATATACACACACACACACACACACACACACATTCTTTTTCATATCCTTTTCCATTATGGTTTATCACAGGATAATGAATATAGTTCCCTGTGCTATACAGTAGGACCTGTTGTTTATCCATTTGAAAGAGGCCTCTTTGTGAACCCAAGAACTGTTATGAAGCAAGGCTCACTGTGGGATTATAAACCTCAAAGAGAATGGTTTCATAGTCCCCCCAGCATATATATGCATTTTTTAATTCTCTTGTAAAAACTTTAATTAAATTCCTCTTCCAAGATTATAAAATAGACATGTGTTCACCACAACCAGTGAAATAATACACAAAAAATTAATTTAAAATTCACCCCTACCAGGCAATCGGCTTTAAAAGCCTGGTGTGGTTACTTCTGCCTGTTTCTTCTTGCCCACATAGAATGATATACACTGTCAAATGTCAGTTCCCCAGCTATCCCCAGTGTAACCTGGTAATAAGATGAAGCTGAATTTATTGCTTACTGTGGTAAGGGAGACCACCACCTTGATGGAGCTTTGGTAGTTTATTTGAGAGGGAAAGTCAAGGTTGGATTTTATTGAAATTAGATTTAAAGTGTCTTTCAGTGTGGGAATTTGGTTAGGACAGGGTAACGATCATGATATAATAGTTTAGGATTGGTGGAAGGAGTATGGAGAGGATTTTGAGGGGGAAATCAAAGAGTCTTAGGGCATAACTATCAATTGTGTTGCTTTCTACGGAAGAGCTGATGTGTCTTACAGGAAGCTCATGTAATGAAAAATAGTTATTTGCTTGGGCAAGACTCTCCTGGAATGTTTAAGTTGTGCTAATGATGACAATGGCATTGTAAAGTCATGTTAATGTACAGTAGATAGTAAGCTGTGTAGGGATTGAAAGTTTGGTTTTTTTTCTCTTCTAAGTACTGTACTGTTCTCTGCAACTTGCCTTATTTTCCTCCAAGGCAACAGAGATTAAACTCATTTAAATTTTTTTCTCTGTTAGGAGAACATTTCTTTTCATTTTTCTTACAAAATGAACATATGCATATTGTAGAAAATGTGGAAAGTAAGAAAAGTACAAAGGTACAAAAAGTACAGAAAAAGAAAAAAACCCCCAAAAAACACTGATACTATTACCACGCAGGTAATAGCTTGAGATTTCCAGTGTCTTGTCTAGCATTTAAGGAGCTTGGAAGTCAGCTCTCCCATTAACACAACAAGAAAAAAGCTGAACAAACTGAAAATCAACAACTCTTCTTAGATCCACCAGAGAACTGAGGTCATGGGGTAAACTGCTGCCCCCCAAGCTGAAGAGACAGACAGGCAGATATAGAGAATCACGACCTACTGGAGCAGGCCAGTAGCAAAAATCTCTTGGTAACCATCACCAGGCTAGGAAAACCTAATCTGTAATTAACGAATTGCTAGAGGCCTCAGTGTGGACAAGTTTGTGAGTTAAAAATACGAGAGGCGTCCAGTCTTAGGAGGGCCTCCACACTTTCATGAGATTTCCCTCCGGGAACCCTATTACGTTCTCACGGTACAGACAGGAGAAAAATTCCCCCTCACTTTTTGAGCGGAGGGAGTGGAAAAGTAGTCATATTTAAATATGCCTTCTTAACAAGGCCTGCCCTTAATAGAAACTATTTTGCCAACGCGGAAGAAGGGCAATAACCCAACTCCAGTACCCACTAGCCTTCCTGTCTCTCCTAAGGGGGGAAAAAAACAAATCTGAGAAGCACTTGTGAAGGTCATAGCCCCAGGGGCTCAGTAAAACACTGCAGCCAAATCATAGGACTGCAGAACAGTTCCCCTGCCCCAAGAGCTCACCACCACATCCACGTCTCCTGTACGATAACAGGGTCATACAGCTCAGTGAACTGTGCACCTCAGGTGATATTTTTAAAGAAGGTCATTACAGAATGCTAAAAATATCAGTTCTCCAGAGAGAATCACTCTTAACATTTTAACTTAACTTCCTTTGCATTTTCTCCTGTTCATAGATTGATTAACACACGGTAACATTTTCCCACTTTAAAAGCAGAGTTTTGGCAATTATATACAGTAATGTAGACAACTCCACAGTCATGACATAGAGCATTTTCCTTACCCTAAACAGTTTTCTCACACCCTTTTTCGGTCAGTTTCTTACCCTGACTGCCAGCTTCAGGACAACCATTGATCTGCTTTCTGTCCCTATGGTGTTGCCTTTGTTAGAATCTCATATAAATGGAATTATACATTATGTAGCCTTTTGTGTTTGCTTGCTTTCAAGTACTATAATATTTTTGAGGTTTATTCATGTTGCATATGTATTCTGTGACTTTTTATTACTGAGTAGTATTCCATCATATGGCTATCCCACAGGTGATTTTTCTGTTCACTAATTGATGGACATTTGAGTTGTTTAGTTCTTGGGTATTATGAATAAGCCTGCTATAAACACTGATGTACAAATCTTTGTGTGGATATGCTTTCAGTCCTCTTAGTTGAATACTGAGGAATGAAATTGCTGGGTTATATGGTAAGGATTTAACTTTAGAAAATAATAGCAACTGGATATCTATGTGGGGAAAAAAAAGAAGAACCTCAACCCTTGCCTCGTATCATACACAAAAGTTAACTCAAAATGAATCAAAATGGATCTCAAACTTAAAAGTTAAAATATATTTCTAAAAGAAAACATAGGAGAAAATCTTTATGATCTTGGGTTAGACAAAGATTTCTTAGGGCACAAAAAGCATGAACCATAAAAGAAAATATTGATAAAATGGATTTCTTTAAAATTAAAAACCTTTGCTCTTTGAAAAACATAGTTAAGAAAATGACAAGGCAAGCCACAGAGTAGGAGAAAATATTTGCAAGCAGGTATCTGAAAAAGAGCTTGTTCCCAGAATATATATAAAGATCTCTTACAATTCACTAAAAAGACAGACTGTCCAATAAAAAACTAGGCAAAAGATTTGAACAGACTCTCCACAAAAGAAAATACATGGCCAATAAGCACATGAAAAGTGCTCAATTTTCTTCATCATCAAAGAAAAGCAAAATAAAACTACAATGAAATACCACTACACACCCACTAGAATAGCTAAAATTTTTAAAAATTGACAATGGGAAGTGTTGACAAGGATATGGAGCAACTGGAGCTCATGCCTTGCTGGTGGGAATTCAAAATGGTATAATCACTTTGAAACTCTTTTTTTTTTAACATCTTTGTTGGAGTATAATTGCTTTACAGTGGTGTGTTAGTTTCTGCTGTATAACCAAGTGAATCAGCTATACATATACATACATTCCCATATCGCCTCCCTCCCACCCTCCCTATCCCACCCCTCTAGGTGGTCACAAAGCTCTGAGCTGATCTCCCTGTGCTATGCAGCTGCTTCCCACTAGCTAGCTATTTTACATTTGGTAGTGTATATACGTCCATGCCACTCTCTCACTTCGTCCCAGTAACTATATGATGTTTCCATGTATGTGTGTGTCATAATTTAGATTGCATTTGCTCCTCTAACGGATATTTGAGTTGATACCAGTTGGGATTTTTATGCCATTATAAATAATTCTAGAAAGTCATTAAACCCACTTTACACTTTTTGTCTGTTTTTAAAAACAAATTAGCAGAGTTACCTTTAAGTCATGGCTGAAAACATTTCCCTTCCATTTACATTGGATATTAATAAAAAACAAAAAACTCAAGGTGATTGCTTTTCTTTCTCAGTCATATTTATGCTTGATCAGTTAAGCCTTCTCGACACTTATTTTCATAACACTTCCATCCTCTTCTTTTAAAAAGGGTCCTGTAAAATTACTTTATCTTGCCTTTTTTTTCCCTTGAGCCCTTAATTTTTTAAAGGAGATTCTGAATTTAAAGGAGATGCTTATGCTGCTTAATTTAGTTGCATGTGAAAAGGGCTTCTTCAGAAAACCAAGTACCCATATTTCTCCCTGTCATTGAACTTTGTAATACAGTCAGGATTGCTCTTGATGTTCCAAGAAGGCAAAGTTTGGGAATTGCAGGGCCCTGAGACCTAGTTCTTTGCCCTAAGCTGGCAAGAATCTCAACACAAGATTATCCTCCACCCCAGGCTCCTAAAGAATTTTCTCAGCCTGGTAGCTCTTGTGGAAGTTGGCTCATCAAGGTGATACTAGCTATAAACTGCCTCTCTGTGGTGAGGTTATGAGTTGATTGTTTACTGAGGTTTAATAGAAGAACCACGGTTTCACTCTTTTTGATCAGGTTTGGCATGTGGAACACTTGGAGTGAGTGTGACCCCAAGGGTAAAATCCACCAGAAAGGGACACCTTGATAGTAATAACTCACATTTAAATAATTCCAGAGAATTTATATTCATTCTAGCATTTTTAAGGCTGGCTTATTTGGAGAAACAATAGAACTCCATTTAAGAGCTTTCAATACTAGACTGATTCAAGCATGGGCCCCATATATAAATAAGTACTACAGATGGTCCCAACTTAGGATGGTTCGACTTAAACATTTTTTCATCTTTACAGTAGTGTGAGAATGATACGCATTCAGTAAAAACCATACTTCGAATTTTGAATTTTGATCTTTTCCCAGGCTAGTGATAAAATGGTATGATTCTCTCGTGCTGCTGGGCGGTGGCAACGAGCATAGCTCCCAGACGGCCATGAGATCATGAGAGTAAAAACTGATACACTTACAATTATTCTGTATCCACACGACCACTCTGTTTTCCACCTTTGGTATAGTATTTAATAGATTACATGAGCTGTTCAACACTTTATTATAAAATAGGCTTTGGTTAGATGATTTTGCCTAACTATAGGCTAATGTAAGGGTCCTGAGCACATTTAAGGTAGGCTAAGCTAAGCTATGATGTTCAGTAGGATAGGTGTATTAAATGCATTTTCGACTTATGATATTTTCAGCTTACAATGGGTTTATCAGGACATAACTCCGTTGTAAGCTGAGGAAAATGTGTACTTCCAGAAAAGGACTAGCCTACTAGAACATCATAAGGCACAATGTGGTATCTTTATCCTATAACAGTGTTAGGAAGGGATTGTACCATATTTGCAGGGCATGGTGTACTTGAAATGTCTAATTCTGAACACACTTTCCTTCAGTTTCAATCATCCCATATGACCCTACAGAATTTCTCCAGACTTCCTAGGAACATTTCCTAAGGATCTGAGTCCTTAATAAGCAACCTAAAATAGGGAGCGTTTCCCTGGAGTCAAACGCCAGTTTCCATTGCTTTCAGTCTATTCCCACTTTTCAGCCTGTAACTCTCCTTTGATGATTTTATTTTATACACAACATACTGAGGGTATTCCACGCCGGGTCGTATGCTTACTGCAAGGGAAAATATCAAGGAGAGTAAACTCCAGTACCTGTTTGCATCCGCCCTAGAACCAGGCACCTTCTCTGCCCACTCCATCACCCCTACTCCTTCCTCCATGGCCAAGGGTCTTATTAAAAGGAGACAATCCAGCTTAACACTCCAGCAAGTGGTGTCTCATCACCCACTGAGTGCCAAACTCTTTGGCCTTTTTAATAAGGCTGAGCAAGTGAAAAACAGTATCTCTTCTCGTTTCCAGGATGGGTAAGAATCACAACTTGGACTTGGTTCTAAGTTGTTTCACTGTTTACTCCCAAACCAGCAAGCAGTCAGTGCAAAGGATGTATACCAGATAAAGAGACAAGTAAATCAACACACCAGATAAAGATACCAGCACATGAACACACCACTCTATGGCCTCCTTCAGTGGCTCACGGGCATGTATCCAAAGTTCTATGGTCAACACAGCCTAGACAGAGAGGAGCCCACTGAGCAGAGCAGCCCCAGTCCCCAAAGTTCTATAGGATGTGATAATAACTAGAGATATTCCATGTACATAACAAAATAAATACAAACATGTCATATTTTATCAATTCTAAAACTTACATTTTTTTCATCTTTGAAAGACACAATGTCTTTTAATCTACGATGTCATAATTTTGACTGGCAACAATTTTTCTTAATGATAAAATACATTTACAATGGATGGTGTCTTAGAGTCATTAAAATATTGTGTATTTTTTTATTTTCTAAACACGCATTGTATGTAGCAAAGTGATATAAAGTCTTCTACATCTTTTTCACTTAATTTATCTTGAAGACCATTCATATCAGTGCATAAAGAGCTGCCTCATTCTTCCTAACCACTGCACGTATTCCATTATGTTGTTATCGTAACTTATCTAAGCAGTTCCATATTAATGGAACATTCTGGTGGTTTCTAGTCTGTGTTTATTCATTGTTGCCAAAAATGATGAATGCTATGCGAAGGCTGAGAGCCAAGTGCTATGGAGAAAACTTGAAGGTTTTGTAGAGGATGTGAAATCAGGTTTGAGACTGAACGGAGGGTGAGACATGGGACAGGTCAAACTGCTCCTGGGATTTTAATCTGGGTACGCCATGGGAAAGCCACTCACCATCTTCCATTGGAAGTGTGCTAAAATGTGCAGATTTCAAACAATTTACAAGAAATGCCTGCCCTGGAGCTTCTTTTACGTGCCCAGAGCTCACTTAGTGATCAAAGTTTAATGCCCATTTCACTGTCTCGAAAGGACATTGGAAATAGTCATTACTCATTGCCTTCTTCAGGCTGACATAGGGCCCATGGAAATAGATCTGCAAGAGGAGATATTGAAGGTCTTTAACTATTTGATGATGATGATGATGATTTGGATAAGACTGAGAAACATGCAGTGGGTTCCTAGAGAGAAGTGAAAGCATGAATGCTCAAGAATGCAGACCAGGGTGAAAGAAACTAACAAAATGAGGAAAGTGAAATCAAAGTGGCCCCAAGCTTAAAACATTTTATCCAGCCTATTCTGCTGTATCCAGTCTTCAGAACACCAGGATTTGAAAACAGTACCCTAACACCTGCCTTCCAGTTCCGAGTGGAGGCTGCCTCGCTCCTTAACTCAGCTCCTTCTTCCCCATTCCAGTCCCCCTTGAGCAGTGATAACAATTGCAGCTGCTTACAATGTGCACTGCTGTAAGCTCTTAGATAGATAGATGGATGGATAGATAAGATAGATAGATAGATAGATAGATAGATAGATAGATAGACAGACAGACAGACAGATAGACAGAAAGAAGGAATAGGAAGGAAGGAAGGAAGGGAGAAAGAAAGAAAAAGAAAAGAAAAGAAAGAGAAAGAAAGAGAAAGAAGAAAGAAAAGGAAAGGAAGGAAGGAAGAAAGAGAGAGGGAGGCTCATTAAAATCTTCACAACAATTTTATGAAGTCGGCACTATTATTATTCCTATTTTACAAATTAGAAAAGAGTCTTAGAGGGGTGACCGACCAGGATCACTCATCGAGTAAGTAGTGGAGCTGGGATCCAACCTCCAGACCAACCAGCTCCCACGGTCCTTGCTCCTTACTAGGATTCCAGCTAGAACCTCAGCCTGCCTCTCAGTGTCTCTTCTCCGGACTGGGCTGTACACTCCTTAGAGGACACAGATTATACTATTCATCTTTGGGTGAGTCCTTCTCCTCCACCCGGCTAAGCAATATGCACTGAATAAACATATTAAATAGAATGCATATAATGTCCATGCGAGACCAGAATTCCCCCCTGGCTTGCTCCATTCACTCTCTGTGTGCACAGAGCAGCACCCTCTACTGCACAGGTCACTCTCCAGTCAGCGGCCATCCGAAACATCAATCTGATCATACTTCTCATTAGCTTAGATCATTTCAAGGTTTCCTAAGGGCAAAGTATAGGTCTTTAACATAGCTGACAAAGTCCGGTAAGGCTCATCTCCACGTCACTGCTTCAGCCTCACTAACTCACACTCCCTGGCCCAGAAACCATACTCTAGACTATCAGTGCGCAATGGAAATAACACACGTGTACTAAATATTCTAGTTGCCGTATTTTAAACTGTGAAAAGAGACAGATGAATTTAATTTTAATGATACATTTGACTTAACTCAATATTCTACAAAATATTATTTCAACATGTAATTAATATAAAAAATTGAGATATTTTACTTTTTTATACAAAACCTTTGAAAAGCAGTACGCATTTTTACACGGCAGAGCACGTTTCAGTGTAGACTAGCCACATTTCAAGTGCTTGTTGGTCACATGTGGCTACCATATCTTGTGGCGCAGCTCTAAACTATGGTTCTCAAACTTTAGCTGCATCAGAATCACCTGGAGGGCTTGTTAAATCACAGATTACTGGCTCTGCCCCCAGTTTTTGATTCATTAAATCTGGGGTGGGCCTGAGAATTTGCAATTCTGGCAAGTTCACAGGCGATGCTGATGCTGGCCTCTGGACCACACTTTGAGAACCACTGTTCTAGATCGGAGATTATAAACTGGTGGCCACAGGTTGCATCCAGCTGAAAGACCATGTTATTTGGACCACATAGTGTTTTTTTTTAAATTAAGTAATTACCAACATTTAAAAATAGCTAGATTTCTCATAAAAAGCTAGACTCCACGCTTCTGTTGAAAAATGTATAAATATAATAATGTGGGGCTGTATTTCTGCCTGGCAATAGGCAGCAGGAGCCAAATCACAAGGGCCCTCTCTGGAAAGGTCTTGAAGGCCCACTTTACTCCTCTACAACACTGAGGCGCCCGTTGTAACTGAGTTGGCATCTCCAAACCTTGACCTCCTGAATTTTTCCCAGTACCTAAATACATCTAGCTCTCTCTTGCCTCTGTGACTCTGTACATGTGGTTCTCTCTGTCTGGAACATTCTTACCAACACCACCACGCCAACCTGGCTGACTCCCCCTTACCCTTCAGGCCTCAGCTGAGATGCCACTCTCTCCAGAAAGCCTGCTCTGCTCTCCCCATGACTGAGTACAAGTGCCTCTTCTGGGTGTTCTCATAGAAGCCTTGATTCTCCCATCAAAGCTATCAGACACTACTGTAATTTTCCACTAGCTTAGCTGTCTTGCTCATCATTCTATGAGTTTCCTGAGAGAAGGGAACAATTTCTTTCTTATTCACCACGGTATCCATAGTGCCTAGTCCAGTATCGGACTGGCACATGGTTGGTATTCAATAAGTATTAGTTGACCAAATGAATGAACAAAGACATAAAACAGCTAGAAGAACTTTAAAATAATATTGCCCAACCTTTGATCTTCTCCTAGATGGCTGCAATGGAATCTTAGCTTTCTTCCTAATTCTAGAGGCAGCAACAACATAAAAGCAAATTTTAAATTTTAATTTTCTCTTAAGACTGCAGTGCAAAAAGAAAAACAAATTCACACTCCTTAATTATTTAAAATACTCCACTAGCTTGAGCTTTGTTTCACCCTGCTTAACATACTGAAAGCCAGAAATAATGAAATCAAACACAATACTGTTACATTATCGACTTACAGACTCCTACTCAATTTCCTGCATGACCTGTATATCAGCTGCACTGTACCATCATTTTACTGGTTTAAAACAAACAGAAAATTCTTTCCTCAGATTAAAAGAGTCAATATTTTTCTAGAGATTCTTGGAATTTGGCACAGAAGTCTACAGAAGAGAGAAGAAAGAGGAGAGTGAGAGAGATTGTTATTCCATATCCACACCAGCCAGTGGGCTGGGCATTTAGGAAATTCATAAAGATATAAAAGGTAGAAATTCTGTTCTTAAAGAGCTCGTCATCTAGTAGGGAAGATAAGTCATGGACACAAGTAAGTGTAATATAAGACAGGAAGAGGCAAGTGTCATATGACAGGTGAAGAATGTCATATGAGAATTCAGAGGGAAAACGTTCTTCCAGCTTGGGGTGAGATCTGGAAATCTTGCAGGGTATAGGTCACATCTGACCTGATCTTGCATTAATATTTAAAAGATCTATGTTCTTCAACAAATTACAATTCTTCTCAAATATATTCAAAAATACATTTCAATCCCTTTTTCAAAATGTTTTATACATGAGAAAGTAAATTAGTTTAAGAGAAAAAAGTATGAAGACCCTGAAGAGCAGGTTTTAGACCTAGCTTCGCCAGGAGCTAGTTTGTGACCTTCAGAAGTTTCTTAATCTTTCTGGACCTGAGTCTTCTCATCTGTAAACTGCGCTGATAATAAATGATCTCTGAAGTCCTTTCTGGCACTAGCATTCAATGAGTGTGTCTATATTCTAATCCTTTATGCTGATTAGACTTTTGTGGTTAAATGCAATTAGTTTTGCTATGTGCTTCACGATAAATTCAGGCTTTGCAATTCTTCATTATGAACAGAGACAGTCATGTCTTATTGCTAAGGAGACAAATGAATTATCAATTTTATAGGAAGAAAATGATTAGAGATTATGTGTCTGGAGGGGAGGAGTAACTCTTACATTCAAAAGTGAAATAATAACTTCAGAAGTTCTTGAACAGACTATTGAAGTGTTCTTTGGAGTCAGATAATTAAAGAAGGAAGACTACATGACTAGGTTCCCAGATGCAGCAGAAACAGGCAATGCGTATCATTAAATAGATGGTATTTCATTAGTCCTGACCAGGCGAAGGGAGAGGATAAAAGAACATGGTGATATATTTCGTTCAATTTATTAAATCCTTGGAAATGGCATTCAGTCTATTTAAGAAAATAGAAAATAAGAAAATCTATTTGAGTCTGCTAATGAGCATGACCAGAATTTGCAGCCTTCCTTGTTTACTTAACACCTATTTGTCACTAGTGAGGATACTGGCTTTAAAGCAATGCTCAGACAAATGAAATTAAGTAGCCCAGGAGCAGGTAGATGGAAAATCACCTGGAAAGACCCTATGTAATATCACTCACCAGTGATATTTCACTTAACCTGGCTTAACCTGGTGGTACTCAGTGACACTTCACAAAGATGGAGTTACTCCCAGTCATATCAAAACTCTCCAAGAAGCCAGCCTGTGGACATAAGAAACCTCAAATTGATTTGTTATTTTTAAGAGTCAGTTGCTTTGCTGAAATTTGAGAACACGGGAAAGACTCCCAAACAGTGGGGTGCCTAAAACAGCACTGATGTTTCAGTGTCTTTCCCTTGGAGCTACAGTATAAACAGAGTCTTCTCTCTGATCCATGGAATAAAAACAAGTCAAAAGCATGAGGAAGTATTCAGCTTAGGAACACCCCGGGCCTTAGCTCCTTGTTCATCCAAGCTCAGGCACTGGTCTGACTGCCTCACAATGGGTTTGGCAGTTAAAGCAACCATGGCCAAGATGGTAGAGCCCAGCAGTAAACATGGTCTGGGGATTTGGAGAAACAGGACCAGGACACTGAAGGGCTAGAGTTGTCTGGAAATGATATTAAATGAGTTTGCCCACAAAAAAAGTAAAGAAAGCTAAGGTGGAAAACAGAAGGAGACAGGACCAGAGAGGTCAGCCAAGGTCATAGAACGAACGAGTGACAGACAGTGGATTCAAATGCATTGTCCCGGCTTCTTACTTGCTTCACTGGATAAAGATGAGCATGGATTTTATTTAACTTGGAAGAGAGAGTGGCATGGCGAGATTTGGAGACACACAGACCTGACCGAATCCCAGTGAATTGTGTGGGGGAAATGAGGAGATGCACTTAGAGTGCCTGGCACGTAGATGACCCCAATGAGTATTAGTTTTCTTTTCTTACCACCACCCACAATCTACCTATCCAATGGCAAACCTTACTGAAATGGTTTCCATTTTCACTACAAGGTTGAAGAATAATCTTTCTTGACAATATGCAAGCACAAGACAACGCATGTTTGCTAAATAGTGATGCATTATTTTTAAGCTTTTCACCCATTTTTTACCAAATAATGATTATACCCACTTACTTTATTTTAGCTTCCTCTGTACTAAGCACAGGTCCAAGTGTTGTTCTAGAATTAATCCTCGAAATGAGCCTACAAGGCAGAGAGTATTATGCTTTCTATTTTTCATATGAGGACGGCACACATGGAGGATTAAACAACTTACCCAAGGTCACTCAGTAAGTGGCAGAGCCAGAACTCAAGCAGACAGTGCGGTGCCAGAACCCTACACCCTGTTGTTGATCCCTCTGCAAGACTGCCTCCCAACAGGCACATGTTATTCTTTATTAAGTGCACAGAATGCAGATCTAAGACATTATTAATCAGGCCAGAATCAACAGAAACACAAAAACATCTAAGCTCACTTATCATCAACTTTAGAGACTAATTAAAATTTATCCTGGGGAAAGACTGTTTCAGAGTGATTGCAAATCCTCAACGATACAATAAAGGAATTGGCCTGTAGCTGACAATGTTTCCCCCTTTTCACCAGATGCTTATGTTTCCATGAATGAGCCTCAAAAAACGCCACAGTTCAGTGAATCACATGTTACCCTATATATTACCATTCATTCAACAAACACGTTCCTAATATGAACAGAGTATTGTGAAAGGCATGCTAACACATGTAGGGAATGAAAACAAACAGGAAATATGACTTCCTCCAAAATACTGAGAAATCTGTGGTAATTACTATAGCCACCATGATAAAGGAAAAAAAATATCACTATCTCACTATAAGTTTTGGTTCAGTTCAGCACAGCAGATATTTACCAATGAAGAAATTTAAGAGGAAGGTTTTTCTATTTAAGAAAACAAACTTCAGGCAGCTTTAAGCACCTTAGAAGCACCATTTAATCATAATAATAGATATCCTGTCTATTAATAGATATTCAATATTAATATTATGATTGCTCCTAAGCATCCATCAATAGATGAATGGATAGAGATGTGGTATAGATACACAATGGAATATTACTCAGCCATAAAAAAGAATGAAATAATGCCATCTGCAGCAACATGGACGGACCTAGAGATTATCATACTTAGTGAAGTAAGTCAGACAGAGAAAGACAAGTATCCTATGATATCACTTATACGTGGAAGCTAAAAAAAAGTACAAATGAACTTATTTACAAAACAGAAACAGACTCAGGCATATTGTAGAAAACAAATCTATGGTTACCAAAGGGGAAGGGTGGGAAGGGATAAATTGGGAGTATGGTATTAACAGATGCACACTACCACATATAAAATAAAGAGCAAAGATTTTTTGTATAGCACAGGGAACTATATTCAATATCTTATAATAAACTCTAATAGAAAAGAATTGAGAAAAAGAATATAGATATATACATATCTACGTGTAACTGAATCACTTTGCTGTACACATGAAACTAACACAATATTATAAATCAACTATACTTCAATTTAAAAAAAAACAGGAAAAAATGTCATGGTTGCTATATTTTTGGGTGTCTTTCCAGCCCATCCCTCTTTATTTGGAACTTCTCTTTTACCCCAAAGCCCCAGTGGAGGGGTGAGCCTGGATGGCCATTCCTCTGGCCATGTCCAATTGGATCAACACATGGACTCAGCAAAGCCAACTGAATTCTCCTTCCCTTGGGATTTTCAAGTAAAGACACAGTGGCCATATTTAGGTATTGCTGGAGTTGGGCCAATGACAGAACCAACAATGAGAATACAGAGAACTTAAAGCAGGAGAAAGGAGCCGGTGCCCACAGAGGTTTGGGGACAAGAGATCAGACCCCTCAGAATTCCTAACTTCATAGTTTCAGTTCCTATGTGACCTGTTTGAGGAAACAAAGATCTCAGACTCATAATTTTAAAACTATCACTTGGTTAATTATATAAATCGCATTGCTCAAAGGAAACAGGGGACTGTTCTCAGATTACCATGTGATCAGCAGGGACAAAGGCCCTAGAGATGCCCAGGTAGAGGGAAGAACTTAGGTTACTCTGCTTGAATGGGGAAGGCAGGACCTGAGGTGACAAGTTAGCACATCTTAAAAGGGCTATTGCAACGTTTGTCATTAAAATATTATAGATCTATCATTGCGTTGAGAGTTTCAGTTTCTTTCTCTACTGACATGGAGGACAGACATTATGGATAGGTTGATTTCTTTATCTATCTTGGTTATTAGTCCTTATATGTTCAGTAAGATCATCTCTTGTAGCCTTCCATTATTTTCATTGCAATCTTGGTTTGGGTTCTCCCAGAAGTAGACCTGAGACAAAGATTTGAGTGCAAGTAGTTTGGGAGGTGATCACAAGAAGCCCTAGCAGGGGAGTGGGAAATTGAAACAAGGAAGGGAAGAAAGCCAATACCATGTGTATTAATGAGAAGGTGACTGCTGTGGGCTGCTGGGGTGCAATCCCACTGGGGAACCTCTAGGAGACGATGTAGAACATGTCTTAGAGTTGTCCTATCAGAATAGTGAGGAGCTGAGGTATTTATCCACCAACTCTTGCCTGATGTTGTTTGAGGCTCCTTTGCAGAAATTGTCAACTTCTCAACACTCTGTCCTGTGGCCAGAGATAACCCTTCGATGGACTTGCGGTAAGAAGCTATCAGCACTTAAGAATCAACAAGGGGGATGTGGGAAGGGCACCCTGAGAGCATCTGCTATACTCACCCCTGTCTCTTCATTTAAGTTAGAGTGAGTCCCTCTTCTTTGCAACCAAGCACTCTCTTACTAGAACAGTCCCACTAGAAAAGTCTTTGGTAGCAGAGTTTAATTTATGGTGTTTCTTTAAAGGAATAAAGCTTCACTTCAAAAAACGTATCTTTCATTCATTCTAACTGGTCCCCCCTCGCCCAAGCCCCCACTGTCTGAATTAGTGTCATTTTATCGCATTACTAAAAGTTGATTCTACATTGTAAAAATTTCAATAAAAAAGTTACAGGAAGGGAACTGAAATTGGACTTAAATCCAATGGGCCTGACAGTTGCCTTCACTAGCAAAGTCTCCTTGCATTAATTATTTATAGGCTGGTGACAGTAGTGTGTCATGAAGTTAGATAGCTGCACAAGCCATCCATCTCCCACACTAAGAATTAATGACAACGGAAGACCAGACAGAGATGGCTAGACATGTGATATGCAAAGTCTCTTAATGTTTACTATAAATAATAGCAAGAGGGATCGAAGTCAATGAGAAAAGAAGTTCATTTTCCTGTACTGAAAAATGGAACTGACTCAAAAGGCCAAGGTTCAAATGTTGGTAATTTATAATCCTACCTCAGCATTACTCTTGCTACTACAAGGCAAGTCATCACTTAACACTGCTATGTATTATTAAAGAAGCACGTTAACCCAACTATTGTTTCAAGAGATAGATAATGACATAACTCAAGACCATGCAGAGTGAAGGCTAAGAATTACCAGGGTGTGGCCCATTGTTTGGAACAGAGGGCCCAATAATATGTTTGTTGTCTGATTGAATGAATTAATGACACGTGCTAGCCTTCCAATCTAGGGAATTTCAGTTGTAGGGAAGATAAACAAGGCTAATAAATGACTCCTCTATAACATCTTTCGGAAACCAATTATATTGCACTATTTTAATTCACACATCTAGAATCCTCAAGAATCTGTGGATTGAAATGGACCTCACAGTACAGTGGGGTACAGTGGATAAAGTACTAGGTAGAAATTTAGGGGCTAGAATAAACACTGCCTCTAATTATATGGGTAATCTTAGATATATCACTTCCTCTCTATATTGTACTAATTGAGCTCTATTGATCCTTCCAGTTTTGTTATGCCAAGCTGTGTGTCATCAATTCAACCCTTCACATCATTCTTGGTTAGAAGAGTCAGGCATCATATGTTACAGTGATGATCAAGACATGGAAAGCCCTAGTGCTCAAATGTTTAGCCCTGACTACTAAACCCTTAAGGTAAAGAAGATTGCCTCTGGTTCTTGCTTTGTTCTGTGATGGACAATGACTTGTAGCGAAGCCCCCAAGCCAATGGAGATTGAAGAGTCACTTAGATGGTCTTTCTGCAGTGAGGAGTCTTAGAGGGAGAGGCTTCTGGTGGCTTATGCCTCCCTTCACTCTAGTCAGCCTTGAGGCTTCTCGTCACAGCTCCCAAACTGGGAAATGGGATGCTCTAGCTAAGTTAATACATCAGTAATTTTTGAATAGCTTGATAGCCAGAAGTGGTTGAGAAATCACTATATTCAAACCTTAAGCAGGTTCTCTCTTTTTCTGGAAGCCAAATCTTGAATTCACCTCTGGGAGCCTGTGGTGACTGGGGGAAGGAGGGATGGGGAAGATCAGGTTTTGAGACTTTCTGTCTTACAAAGCTAAAACCTTAATGATGACGCAGTCTGAGACTGGAAAGAGGTCAATGTTCTCTACGTATCATACTGGAAAATTCTGTCTATGGGCAGGACTGCAGATCTGAAATATACTTCCCTTACTTAAAAATAAAAGTACACTTTAGAGCACTTTTAGATTCACAGCGAAATTGAGCAGAAAGTACAGAGATTTCCCATGTGCTCTTTGACCCCACACATGCACAGCCTCCCCCGTTATCAGTATCCCCGACCAGAGTGGTACATATGTTACAATTAATGAACCTACGTTGATACATCGTTATAACCCAAAGTCCGCAGTTTACATTAGCATTCATTCTTGGTGTTGTACAGTCTATGGGTTTTGACAAATATATAATGACATATATCTACCACTATAGAATCATACATAATAGTTTTGCTGTCCTAAAATTTTTCTATGCTTTACCTATTCTCCCCTTGTTCCCCTTTAACCTCTGACAGCCACTGATCTTTTTACTCTTTCCATAGTTTTGCTTTTTCCAGAAAGACTTAAGTTAAAGTCATACAGTATGTAGCCTTTTCAGATTGGCTTCTTTCACTTCGTAATATGCATTTAAGTTTCCTCAATGTCTTTCATAGCTTGATAGCTCATTTCTTTTTAGCCCTGAATAATACCCCTTTGTTTGGATGTCCCACAGTTTATCCATTCATCTACTGAAGGACATCTTGGTTGCTTATGAATAAGAATATAAGTAGCTATAAACATCCATGTGCAAGTTTTTGTGTGGACATAAGTTTTCAACTCCTTTGGGTAAATACCAAGGAGTGCAATTGCTGGATCAATGGTAAGAACATGTTTAATTTTATAAGATAATGCTAAACTATCTTCCAAAGTTGGTTGTACCAATTTTTGATTCTCACCAGCAATGAATGAGAGTTCCTGTTGCTTCACATCCTCACCAGCATGTAGTGTTGTCAATATTTTGGATTTTGGCCATTCTAACAGGTGTTGAGTGGTATCTCATTGTTGTTTTAATTTACATTTGCCTAATGACATATGATCTGGAGCATCTTTTCACATGCTTATTTGTCCTCTGTATATTTTCTTTGGTGAGGAGTCTGTTAAGGTCTCTTGCCCATTTTTTAATCAGGTTGTTCATTTTCTTATTATTGAGATTTAAGAGTTCTTTGTATGTTTAGATAACAGTTCTTTATCAGATATGTCTTTTGCAAATATTTTCTCCCAGTCTGTGGCTTGTCTTCTCATTCTCTTGACATTGTCTTTCACAGAGCAGAAAAATTTAATTTTAATGAAGTCCAGCTTATCAATTATTTCTTTCATGGATCTTGGCTTTGGTGTTGTATGTAAAATGTCATCATCAGACTCTAGATTATCCAGATTTTCTTCTATGTTATCTTCTAGGAGTTCTACGGTTTTGTGTCTTACATTTAGGCCTGTTTTACATTTAGACCCGTTTGAGTTAATTTTTGTGAAGGACATAAGGT
The DNA here is from genome assembly GCF_009873245.2 of Balaenoptera musculus. Lineage (NCBI taxonomy): Eukaryota > Metazoa > Chordata > Mammalia > Artiodactyla > Balaenopteridae > Balaenoptera > Balaenoptera musculus. The sequence goes on along the minus strand of NC_045790.1, from coordinate 63,342,555 downwards.
CTGTGTCTAGATTTATTTATTTTTGCATGTGAATGTCTAGTCATTCCAGCATCATTTGTTGAAAAGACTATGTCTTCTCCACTGTATTACCTTGCTTCTTTGTTAAAGATCCATTGACTATGTTTATGTGTGTCTATTTCTGTGCTCTCTATTCTGTTCTATTTATCTATTTGTTTATTCTTTTACCAACACCACACTGTTTTGATTACTGTAGCTTTGTCATAAATCTTGCTGTCGAATAGTGTCAGTCCACCAACTTTGCTCTTCTCCATCAATATTGTGTTAGATATTATGGGTCTTTTGCTTCCACATATAAAATTTAGAATTATTTTGTCAATATTCACAAAATAATTTGCTAGGGTTTTGAATTGGGATTGTGTTGAATTTATAGATCAAGTTGGGAAGAACTGACATCTTGACAATATTGAGTGTTCCTATTTATGAAAGTGAAATATCTCTCCATTTATTTGGTTCTTCTTTGCTTCCTTTCACCGGAGGTCTGGAGTTTTTCTCACACAAATCTTGTACACATTTCTTTATATTTATACCTAAGTATTTCATTTTATGAGGTCCTAATATAAATGGTACTGTGTTTTCAGTTTCAACTCCATTTGTTCATTGCTGGTATATAGGAAAGGGATTGACTTTTGATTATTAAGCTTGTATACTGAAACCTTGCTATACTTGCTTATTACAGTTTTGGGTTTTTTTGTTGTTAATTCTTTTGAATTTTTTACATGACAATTATGTCACCTGTGAACAAAGATAGTTTTGTTTCTTCCTTCCCAATCTGTATACCTTTTATTTCCTTTTCTTGTCTTATTGCCTTAGCTAGGACTTCCAATCTGATGTTGAAAACGAGGGGACATCTAGTGTTGTTCCTGATCTTAGTGGGACAGCTTCAAGTTCATCACCATTAAGTATGATGTTAGCTGTAGAGTTTTGGTAGATGTTCTTTATCAAGCTGAGGAAGTTCCCCTCTATTCCCAGTTTGTTGAAAATTTTTATCATGAATGGGTGTTGGATATTGTCAAGTGCTTTTTCTGTATCTATTGAAATGATCATGTGATTTTTCTTCTTTAGCCTGTTAATGTGATGAACTTTTGGTTTTGTTGATTCCTCTCTATTGATTTTTTTCAATTTTATTGATTTCTACTCTAATTTTTATGATTTCTTCTTCTTACTTTAGATTTAATTTTATCTACTTTTTCTAATTTCTTAAAGTAGAATTTAGATTATTGATTTTCTTTTTTTAAAAAACATTTATTGAAGTATAGTTGATTAACAATGTTGTGTTAGTTTCAGGAGTACAGCAAAGTGATTCAGTTATACATTTATATATAAATACATATATTCTTTTTTTATATTCTCTTTCATTATAGGTTATTACAAGATATTGAGTACAGTTCCCTGTTCTATTCAGTAGGTCCTTGTTAGTTAACTATTTTATATACAGTAGTGTGTGTATTTTAATCCCAAACTCCTAATTTATCCCTCCCCCAATGCTTTCCCCTTTGGTAACCATAAGTTTCTTTTCTATGTCTGTGAGTCTATTTCTGTTTTGTAAATAAGTTCATTTGTATTTTTTTTAGATTCCACATATAAGTGATATCATGTGATATTTCTCTTTGTTTCTAATATGTGCATTCAGTGTTATATATTTCCTTCTAGGCACTGTTTTTGCTTAATGCTATAAATTTTGATAAGTTGTGTTTTCATTTTCATTCTGATAAAAATATTTTTAAATTTCTCCTGAGATTTCTTCCTTGATTCATGAGCTATTTAGAAGCGTGTTGTTTAATCTGCAAGTATCTTGGGATTTTCTGGCTATCTTTGTGCTATTTATTTTTAGTTTAATTCCATTGTGGTCTGAAAAGAGACACCATATGATTTCTATTCTTTTCTATTTGTTAAGATGTATTTTATGATCTAGAATGTGGTCTATCTTGGTGAATGTTCCATGTGAATCTCAGAATAATGTGTTTTCTGCTGATGCTGGATGAAGTGGTCAATAGCTGTCAATTGCATCCAGTTGATTGATGGTACTGTTGAGTTCAACTTTGTTCTCACTGATTTTTTGCCTGCTGGATCTGTCTACTTCTGATAGAGGAGTGTTGAAGACCCCAACTATAATAATAGATTCATCTGTCTCTCCCTGCAGTTCTATCAGCTTTTGCCTCGCATAGTGTGACACTCTGTTGTTAGGTGCACACACATTAAGAATTTTTATGTCTCCTTGGAGAATAGACACCTTTATCATTATGTAATGCCCCACTTTATTCCTGATAAATTTTCTTGTTCTGAATTCTACTCTCTGCAAGTAATATACTTACTCCCACTTTCTCTTGACTAACATCAGCATGGCATATCTTTCTGCATCCATTTACTTTTAATCTATAGGTGTCTTTATATTTAAAGTGGGTTCTTGTAAACAACATATAGTTGGGTCTTGTATTTTGATCCTGACAATCTCTGTTTTTTAATTGGTGTATTTAGACCATTGGCATTTAAATTGATTATTGATACAGTTGCATTAACAGCTTCCAAATTTGCTTCTGTTTTCTATTTGTTGCTCTTTTCCTTTGTTTCTACTTTTGTCTTCCATTCTTCTGCCATTTGTGGATTTAAATGAGTGTATTAAATGTTTCTATTATTTCTCCTTTCTTAGCATATCAGTTATGCTTTTTTCTTTTTTACTTTTTTTATTGTTTGACCTAGACTCTGCAATATTTTCAACTAATCCAAGTCTGCATTCAAATAATACTATACTGGTTCACGGGTAGTGTAAGTACCTTATAATATAATCCTAATTCTTCCTTCCTATCCCGTGTATTATTGCTGTTATTCATTCCCTATATATATGTGTACATATAGCAATATATATGAGCACATATTTATATGTATATATAAGCAATACATATTACAATATACATATATGAGCATATATAGTTGAAAACAGTGTTGCTATTTTTTTTTAAAATAGATCTCTATTGGAGTATAATTGCTTCACAATACTGTGTTAGTTTCGGTTGCACAACAAAGCAAATCCGCCATATGCATACACATGTCCCCTTATCCCCTCCCTCTTGAGCCTCCATCCCATCCTCCCTATCCCACCCCTCTAGGTCATCGCAAAGCACCGAGCCAGTCTCCCTGCGCTATGCTGCTGCTTCCCACCAGCCAACTATTTTACATTCGGTATTGTATATATGTCAGTGCTACTCTCACTTTGCCCCAGCTTCACCCTCCCACCCCATGTCCTCAGGTCCATTTTCTATGTCTACCTGTTTATTCCTGCCCTGCAACTATTATTTTGAACAAACTGTTACATGTTAGATCAATTAAGATTAAGAAAAACAAAAGTTTTAAGCTTACTTTTGCCTTCTTTTCTTTTCTTTATGTAGATCCAAGTTTCTGACCTATATAATTTTCTTTTTCTCTAAAGAACTTCTTTTAACATTTCTTGCAAGGCATGTCTACTCCCTCAATTTCTGTTTGTCTGAAAAAGTCTTTATTTCTCCTTCACCTTGAAGGATAATTTCACAGGATACAGAATTCTAGGTTGGTGGTCTTTTCTCTTACCATTTCAATATCCCACTCCACTCTCTTCTTGCTTATATGGTTTCTGAGGAGAAGTTGGATGTAATTATTATCCTTGCTTCTCTATAGGTAAGGATTTTCTCCTCCCCTGGCTTCTTTCAAGACTCTTTGCTTTGATTTTCTGAAATTAAACTATAGCATACTTAGGTATAGGGTGTTGTTTTTGTTGTTTTTTGTTTTTCGTTTATCCTCCTTGGTATTCTCTGAACTTTCTGTATCAGTGGTTTGGTGTCTTACATGAATTTGGGCAAATTCTCAGTCATTATTGCTTCATATATTGCTTGTGTTCCTTTCTATCTTTCTTCTCCTTCTGGTATTTGCATTATGCATGTATTACATCTTTTGGAGTTGTCCCAGTCTTTAGATATTGTGTTCTAGCTTTTTTTTTTTTCAGTTTTTTTCTCTTTGATTTTCAGTTTTGAAAGTTTCTACTGAGACATTCTCACACTCAGTGATTTTTTCTTTAGCCATGCCCAGTTTACTAATGAGCCTTCAAAGACATCCTTCATTTCTGTTACACTGTTTTTTGATATCTAGCATTTATTTTTTATTTTTTTCTTAGAATTTCCATCTCTCTGCTTACAATGTCCATCTGTTCTTGCATGCTTCCATCTGTCTACTTTATCCATTAGAGCCCTTAGCATGTTAATCATAGTTGTTTTAAATTCTCAGTCTGATAATCCCAACATCCTTGCCATATCTGAGTCTGTTTCTGATGCTTCCTCTCTCTTCAAATTAGGCTTTTTGCCTTTTAGTATAGCTTGCTTGATACTGGACATGATGTATTACGTAAAAGGAACTGCTATAAATAGTCCTTCAGTAATGTGGTGGTGAGGTGTAGAGGGAGGGAAAGCACTCAGTAGTGCTACGTTTACCTTTCAATCTTCTAGTGAACCTGTGCCTTTGGACTGTGAACTTCACAAATGCTTCTCAGTCCCCACCTCCAACCCTTAGGTGGGACAGGATGGCCAGAATAGGATGAAGTTGGGTATTTCCCTTCCCCCAGGTCAGTTAGGCACTGATTAAACCCCAGAAAGTTAGCATCTGGTGAGTTTCTCTTGACAGCAGGCCTTCTTAAGAAGAACAGAATGCTCTGCCATACTTAAAAATGGTTTCACCTCTCCCCACCCCCAGAAAAATGAGGGATTTTTCTGTGATGTTCACTGTGAGAATCTGTTCAAGCTCCTAGAGGTTAAACTCACAAAAGTGTGGAGACCAGCCTGTGATGAGGCCCCATTGGAGCTTTTAACTCTCAGACTTGTCTACACTGAGCCTCCAGAAAATTCTCAATTATAGTGCAGGTTTTCCTACACCAGCACGGGTTCCTGTGGAGGTGTTTGCTCATAGGTTTCTGCTCCTTTAAGTCATGATTCACTGTACTTGCCCATCAGTCTCTCCCATTTAGGGAGAAGCAATTTTCTCTGTGACCACACCTCTCCTACAGATGTAAGAAGAGTCATTGATTTTTTCAGTATATTCGGCTTTGTGCTTGTTGTTGAGTGGTGACTTCCAAGCTCCTCACATGCTGGACCAGAAACCTGAAGTCTCCTTCCTCTACTTTTTATTCCTCTATCTGCAGAGCTCAGAGATTTGGACTGTGGGTAGGCGAGGCATACTTAAGGCACTGCTGTTAGAGGGAGATGAGCTGGCCTCTGCAGTATGGTAGGCTGCCTGGCTCCAAGCAGAGAATCCTATGGCATACCTTAGACCTACCATATCCTGTATCTAATTTGAAGTTTTTCCTTCCACTCATGATTCCTCCAGTTATTCCCTAGCGTTGAGAAGATTTTTCTAAACATCACAGCCCACTATTTTCTATGCTTTGGAGAATGAAGAAATGTGCTAAGGACAGCAAAGGAAACCATAAACAAAACGAAAAGACAACCCACAAAATGGGAGAAAATATTTGCAAACGATGCAACCAACAAGGGGTTAATCTCCAAAATATACAAACAGCTCATGCAGCTCAATATCAAAAAAACCAAACAACCCAATCCAAAAATGGGCAGGTGATCAGAAATTGGCAAAGGCAATAAATCAGGACTTATTTGAAGGGCTGACTTACCACCACACCACTGGGTATACATATCACATAGATACACACATATCACATGGATAGACATATATGACATATGTAACCAAAAACATAAACAAATTCCTCTTATAAGCCACAAATATGTTAAAAATACTCAAATGTCAAAGTATAAAAATACTAAGTATAAGACTGTGTAATAACTTTATTTTAACTACTTTCCTTCACACCCAGCCTATATTTGGTTAAAAGATCAAATAAAAAGATTTCTTTAGAAGATACTTGCTATAGGACTTCCCTGGTGGCACAGTGGTTGGGAGTCCGCCTGCCAATGCGGGGGACGCAGGTTCGATCCCTGGTCCGGGAGGGTCCCGCGCGCCGTGGAGCAGCTGGGCCCCTGCTCCACAGCTCCTGAAGCCTGCTCACCTCGGAGCCTGCGCACCACAGCTACTGAGCCCGTGTGCTGCAACACTGAGGCCTGCACACCTGGAGCCTGTGCTCCGCGGCAAAAGAGGCCACCAAGGTGAGAGGCCTGTGCACCACAGCAAGGACCCAGTGCAGCCAAAAAATAAATAAAATTTAAAAAAAAAAGAAGATACTTGCTATACAGTGTTAAATTTTGGTATAGAAAAATGCTTTGGTACTACTATGTAAACGACATTATGTGATAGGTCCCTATCAGTCCTAGATCTGTTATGTTGCTAAAAGAAAAATACTGATTTAAAAAAAAAAACCCAACCCTGAAAAAAAAAAGGGCAGATGATCGAAATAGACATTTCTCCAAAGAAGACATTCAGATAGCCAAAAATCACATGAAAATATGCTCAACATCACTAATTATTAGAGAAGTGCAAATCAAAACTACAAAGAGGGGCTTCCCTGGTGGCGCAGTGGTTGAGAGTCTGCCTGCCAATGCAGGGTACACGGGTTCGAGCCCTGGTCTGGGAAGATCCCACATGCCGCGGAGCAACTGGGCCCGTGAGCCATAATTACTGAGCCTGCGCGTCTGGAGCCTGTGCTCCGCAGCAAGAGAGGCGACGATAGTGAGAGGCCCGCGCACTGCGATGAAAAGTGGCCCCCGCTTGCCGCAACTAGAGAGAGCCCTCGCACAGAAACGAAGACCCAACACAACCATAAATAAATAAATTAAAAAAAAAAAAAAAGATCAAGTCCTTTAAAAAAAAAAAAAAAACTACAAAGAGCCATCACCTCACACTGCTCACAATGGCCATCATCAAAAAGTCTACGAACAATAAATGCTGGAGAGGGCGTGGAGAAAAGGGAACCCTCCTACACTGTTGGTAGGAACGTAAATTGGTACGACCGTTATGGAGAACAGTATGGAGGTTCCTTAAAAAACTAAAAATAGAGCTACCATATGATCCAGCAATCCCACTCCTGAGCATATATCCGGAGAAAACCATACTTTGAAAAGATATGTATACCCCAATGTTCATTGCAGCACTATTTACAATAGCCAAGACATGGAAGCAACCTAAATGTCCACTGACAGACGAATGGATAAAGAAAATGTGGTACATATATACAATGGAATACTACTCAGCCATAAAAAGAATGAAATAATGCTATTTGCAGCAACATGGATGGACTTAGAGATTATCATACTAAGTGAAGTAAGTCAGAGAAAGACAAGTATCATATGAGATTACTTATATGTGGAGTCTAAAGAAACAATACAAATGGACTTATTTACAAAACAGAAACAGACTCACAGACTTGGAAAACAAACTTATAGTTACCAAAGGGGAAAGGTTGGGGGGAGGGATAAATTAGGAGTTTGGGACATACACACACTACTGTATATAAAATAGGTAATCAACAAGGACCTCCTATATAGCACAGGGAACTCTACTCAATATTCTGTAATAACCTATATGGGAAAAGAATCTGAAAAAGAATATATATATATGTGTGTGTGTGTGTGTGTGTATATATATATTCCAACACAACGAACACAACATTGTAAATCAAATATACTCTGAGATAAAATAAAATTTAAAAAAATAAATTAAAAAGAAAAAAAGAAATACAAATCTGATCATGGCACCACCTACTAAAAGGACTTCAGTGGCGAACCACAATTCTTAAGACCAACATCAAAATTCTTAACACAGTTAATAGGACCCTGCATAATCTGGCCCCACCCATTTCCCCAGCCTCTTCTCATTGACAATTTCTCTTATTGTCTACTTTCCTGTCTGACTTGTTTCAATTCCTCATTTACACCATGCTCCCTCCTGCCACAGGGCATTTGCACATGCTGCTCGCTCTGTTTGGAATGTTATCCCTCCCCTCTTCATGCAGAACCTCCTGCTCATCCTTGAGACGTCAGTTCAAAACTCATATTCTCAGAAAGCTTTCCCCAATTCCCCTGATGAGATGAGACCCCACTGCTGACCCATGATGCACGCTCATAGTACTGCACACCTCTGTAGCATTTCACATGGTGGCAATTTTAAAATTTCTACTTATTCATAACAAAGTAACACCTCAATACACTTTGAATAAACCTAACACAAAGAGAAAGCCACACTTGAAAAATTTCGTTTCATGGTTTTTCACATGATGAACATACCCATGTGTGTTCAAGGTCAAGTAACATCATTCCCAGCATCCCAGAAGCTCCCCTTTCCAGTTGCTATACCTCCCCTTAAGGTTACTGACTACTATTTTGATTTATAACACAGAAGTGCATGTTTTGTTTTTAAACACTCCTACAATTCACATAAAGCATGAGGCCCCCCACGCCCCTTCCCACAAGGAGTTTGGTATGTATTCTCTTATCCCTTTTCTGAGATGCGTACCTACACATAAATTATGTATACTTTTATTTTATCATCACATCATAATTTCGTATTCGTGTGACAATTTCGTTTCTATCTCTGCCACTGAACTGCAGTCTCTGCAATGACTAAGCCAGTGGTGGTATCTGGTCTTCATTTTCTCTCCAGCACCTTGTACAGACCCGGCCACCGTGTACACTCATCAATGTGGTGACTATATGAATGGTTATGCCAGGTGCTGGGGCCACCAAAGTGAACAGGTCAAACAGGTTCACTGTCCGCATCTTCCTCTAGCTTATAGAGTATAACTGACCAGAAATTTGTCTTAAAGCCCTCCAGAAGCGAAGCTCTAAAGCCACAGTGTCTGCCCTTCCTCCCGGAGTCAGCCCCTGCCTAGGAGAGCAATTCCCCACTGACTGACACACCTACCTTGGACCAATTAAGGGGGCTTTCCTTGACTTCCATGCTTTCCACCAACTTCCACTGGGCTCAGCTGCAACTCCAGGCCCTCTGTGAAGATGCCCCTGGCTGGGGCCTTCTTTCTGCCTTCATCCCACAAAGCTCAACACATCCCCTTGACTCAGCTAGCGAGACAAACGGGGTAGAAAGTGGAAGGGGCAGGAGTCAGAAGACACGGGTTCAAGTCCCAATGCTTTCACTTTCTGGCTGGCCCTGGGCAAATGGCTCTGCCTGTCTGGGCCTAAGTGTCCACATTCATCAAAGGAAGCGGCTGAACTGACAAAAATTCTAGGGTTCTTTTTTAGTGCTAATGTCCTGTGATTTTTATGATGGAAGGTACCTGTGCATAAGAGTAGACATCTCACCCTTCTACAGATAGCCTGAAGTCCCAACATTGATTTAATGCCCCCGAGGGAGGCTTAGCACTTCTGAAGCCCTGTTTGGTTTCTTCATTACACAGGTCAGTCCCACCCCAGCCCTCCATTTCCATAAGAGATACTGCGAACAGCAACAGAAGGTAGGCAAACAGTTCTTTTTTAGGAAGGTTGACAAGGATGATCAATAGTATCCTTGTAAAAATACCAGCAAGTTTGGGCTTTTTCTCTAAAAAAAAACTTTTTCCTTAGAAAATTGTCTTTTGAAACACCATGACCTGGTTTGGAGGGAGGGACCGATTGCAAAGCCAGGGATTGCTTGCCAAGGCAGCAAGTTTTTGACTCCCTCTTGATGATTTAAGACTAAGAGAAAAGCAAAACAATAAGAGTTTGACACCTCTCTATGATTATATCAGCCTGGATTGAGATCCTGGGAACTGAACCCAGTGTCTGGAGGCTAGGCTGGCCAGTCAGCATGCATTGGGGATCAACACACCATGAGAACCCCAGATTTCATACTCAGGCTGCTTGGCACCTGGCAACACAAACGCCCCCCTGTTCTGAGCCATTCCAGTATGTCTGGGGCTGCTGAAATTCTCAGGATGAGGAATACTCTCTAGGAGTGGGTGTGGCTTATTCTCTACTGTCCTCACTCCCTGAGACACCAAGGACCCTCCAGGCTTTGGAGACTGAGGACATGGGGATGAGTTCTGTGGGCCAACTTAGCTCATCTCTAAGTTATTGCCCAATTTCATTCTAACAGAAGCGTTCAAATTAGATATTCCTGGCCCCCTTTGACAAGTGAGGAAATTTAAAATCACTTGTCCAATGTCACAGGACTAGGGTAGAACAGAATTAGGTTTCAACTCATGCCTTAGGACGCTAAGCCTCATGATGTCAGTTACACCAAGGAGAGCTACCAGGGGTTGCAGCCTCCCTTTCACCTGATCCGTTATGAGAGATGTCAGGACACATGGTAAAGTCTTTCATTCAGGCTGGGCCGGGTAACTGTCACGCTCACTCTGCCCCTCAGGGCCCCTTATCCATCACAGAGTGGGAATGGGGCTGATTGGGTACCCCTGGGGGGCGCCAAATCACCAGACTTTTGTGGGCTTTGCCCTAGGCAGGAAATTTGTTGCAAAAGCAGTTCCTCTGACCTTTCTACAAAACAGAGTAAGTGATGGAGTTGGAAAGACCAGACTTTGAGTGAAGGTGCGCATAAGGTAGAAGCACACCTTGAGTGGTTTAGGAGAAAGAGTTCAGGGAAGAAGGGAGAGTGTGGATTTCTTTTCTTTGCTTTTTCTTTTTCTTTTTTTTTTTTTGCATTTTTTTTTTCCAGAGCCTAGCACCAAGCCTAGTACATAGTAAGGGAGTGTGGATACACCAATAAAGCAATGTGTGAATGTATGAACCAATCTCATGGGGAGAAGCCCCTCAGAAGACACGATCCTTTTCCCCTCATCTTCAATTTGGCTGTCATCTATTAACATGCTCAGGCATCCCTTATCCCAAACACACGCTCGAAATTAATCCTCCCAACACTGCAATCACCTTGAGCTACTCTTCTCTTTACTATGAAACTTTTGAAAAAGAGCAGTTTACAATCACCACCTCTAGCTTCTCATCATCATCTTCTTACTCTTTAACCTCATGAGATGTGACTCACGCTAAGAGAACAAGAGTGAATATTACTCTTTTATTCCCAGTTCCTGCCACATATTTGATGACATGGAGGGGCCCTGCTTTGAGAAGAGTCTCTGTGTTCCCTAAATGTGTTCCTCCTACACTCCGCACAGAAACTACACACCCTGCTTTGCAGTCTCCTCTATACCGATCCCCCCGGTTGTTAAGGTAAGGTCAAGGTAAAGCCCTAGGTACAGGATAGGCCTAGAAAACAGAGCCTGTTCCATATGAAGCCTGCTCTCCTCATGCCCCGACCTGAACTAATTTGGTTGAACTTGGAGTTGGCAATTGATCCAAGATCGAGGTTCATGCAAGCCAGAAAATAGCCTATGAGGTGGCCTGGACTAAAAAGTTCTGCCCATACAGGAACCAGGTGCGCCAATTAAATGTTCTCTCTTTCATGAAGTTGAATTTAAAAAATATGGAAAGAACCAGATGAGAGTAGATGCAGAAGCTAAAAGGTCATGAGAGTGAGTGGGGATCACGAATAAGCTAAAGTTTGGAATAAGGCAATGTTTTGAGTAATGAGAACATTAAGAGTTGGAAGTTCTTATGGAGATAGAGGAAGATAAAGACACATCATGGAAGCAGGAGAAGACTTGAGAAATCATGGTAGGGAAAGTAGAGAACTGGGGAATAGCTGAGTTTCATTTATGTTAGAAAGCTAGTGTGGAGATCCATGAAATCCTAAGCCACTGAGACCTTAGCACAGGTAGACTTGGATCTGGAATGGATTGTTGCTGGTCACAGCTTAGGGGACTCGACCATACAATACTCTCTCTGGTGGATTACTGGGGAGATTCCAGTTCCCCTTTGGCCCAATCCTTTCCAAGAAAAACATTTAAACTGAAACTTTCTGGGGAGACCCTGTTACCTGAAGGCACACAAACTAAACCCAAGTGGGTTATGCAGAAGTAGATGATTTCGAAGATCTCTGAAGGAAAAATTAATATTCCAGAGGGCTCAGAGTATTGAAATTGGCCCTTCCAACATCTCTCCATAAGACATAGGGCAAGTCGAATTTCCCGTTTTACAGAAGTATGGGAAAGTAACTTACCTCATTAAAAAGACCCAATGACAGCAGGTGTCACGAGTCCTCAGCAGAATGTTCTCTTCACTAAACCCTGATATCAATGCTATTTGCCATTTCCCTACCCAGTTCTTCTCTTTTTCCTCATTTATCTGGGAAAGCTCACAGTTTCAAAGATGAGTTCAAGGAGCCCTAATACCACAGGTATTAGGGAAATGCCAGCAAGAAGAACTAGAAAGTCTACTAGGGACTGACATTGTAACCCAAGTGTTATTTTGAGCCACTAGGGTACAGTGAAGATGGTGGATCTACAGGTATTGAAACAATTTGCCCCAAGGAAAAAAGCATTTAGTGACTGCCGCCTTTGCATATTCTGTGGTTTGTGAATGTTAATACCAAACAAAGCAGTTGAAGAATGCTGCTGCCCTGCTAGACTACCACGACCTTGCTCAGACCAACAAAGTTGAAAAACCACACATGCTTTGCATTCTCAGACTCTCTGCAGATCATGTAGTAGATGCTAAGCTCAGTGAATCAAATCCAGAGCAATAGTTAATCAATTGTTTCTTAAGAGGCTGCTTCTTCCAGAGAATTCTATTTTCTCTCCCAAGACCTGGCAAGGCAAAGGTAGCATGACCTTCATAAGAGAGAGATTTGAGAGTCCACTCAAAGGAAAAACCTGCTGATTAAAATAAAGTCCAAAATCTTATTACAAGTAGAAAAGGCCTTTAGTAAACGATTTAGATCCAGAGCTGAAGCAAGGGTACTTTCTTTGTAATGTAGAGATTCGCTGTCAGCCTCTGCTGGGTTTATCTGGAGGATGAGATGACCTCCAAAATTTAGGAAGAGCGAAATTCTTCAATACCAGACCAAATCCAAAGCAGGAGTTTCCAAGAGTTTTCCAAGAGCAGGCGTTTCTTGCCTTCCAACACCCTCGAATCAAAGGCTTATATCTGGAGACACCAAGGGGTAGCTTCTGGGAGAGGGTATTATAATGACTTCTATTAACTTCCAGCCTCTAAAATCTACTCTGAATCAGCCTATAATCCAAATAAATATAGCATGCTGGCCATGTAATTGGAGTTTCTAATGTCCTAATTTCATCTTCCAACCAGGTTGCCACTTCTGAAACCTTGCATAGAAATTCCAGGTGTCCCATTGCTTTGGGGGTAGTTAACAACAAAAAAAAAGACACAGAAAAAAGAAATCCATATTCTATTTGGAATAGAGTTGAAAGAAACTTTGGAAATCACTGATTTTAGCCCCCATTTTCCTATTGAGGATTCTAACCTGGAATGTATTTAGTTCACTAACCTGGAGGGGGCACCAAAAGGAGGTTGATTCTTGGTCTCACCTCCTGCCAGTTTTGTTCTCCTAGCACCTTGTAGGTAGTACTTTGCAGTGGTTAAGTGAACAATCTGTGTGTTACATTGCCAGGGTCTGAACTCCTCCCTGCTGCTGACTAATTATGTACCCTGTGTAAAATGGTGGGAGAATAAAATGAGTTAATGTGCTCTGAGTGCTTAAAACAGTGTCTGGCAGATGCAAACTGGTATATATAGGATGGATGAACAACAAGGTACTACTGTATAGCACAGGGAACTATATTCAATATCCTGTGATAAACAATAATGGAAAAGAATATGAAAAAGAATATTTATATGTATAACTGAGTCACTTTGCTGTACAGCAGAAATTAACACAACATTGTAAATCAGCTATACTTCAATAAAATTTTAAAAATGATATGATCAATGTGTAAATAAAACTGGGTAAAGTGAAAAAAACAGTCTCTGGCATATAGTGAGGGCTCATCTGATGCTAGCTAACATAATTGGTCCTTCAAAGGGCTCCTTCTAGGATTTTGAGATGACACCTAGCAAAGGTTCAGCACAGTACCTGGCATGTTGTGCTCAATAAATGAGTTCTTCCAGTTTTACAGGAAGGGTGGGAGAATGGTGTTCTGGAGTCCAGACCATTTACTCATCAGGGAGGAAATAGTGCTGAAAATTTTTATTTCAAAGTGAGGATATTTTAAAGTATTTTCTAATTTACACAATATCAGACATAGAGTGATTACCAGAAAAGCCTTGAATTTCCTTCCAGAAGTGTGTTTAAGAGAATTCCACAGCAATATCTGGCAACCATACTTCTGCTTATCAGTGGAGTCCAGACGGGAACTATCACTTTGGCCATGTTGGATAAGAATTATGACTACTTCCTTGGTAAGAAACATTGAAAGAGTCCCATTATAGTCCATGTTTTGGCTTGTAGCACTCAATGAATATCATCATGTTTAGTAAACTTCATGTAATTCTCAAGCCAGGGTGAGGGGTCACATTGTCAAGAAGTCTGCCGTCATAAAATACTGAGTTAACAGTCTACCCTGAGTGCTTCTTAAGTAGGTACCTGGACTGAATGGGGTCTGGCTACAGTGCAAATCAAGGTTTTAGAGCTCAGAGTGGGGAAAACTAGGACACAGGCACCATATCCTGATGAGACTTCTCCGGTGGGCCTCAGAGTACACAGACCATTCATACCTCACCCTTACAGGTACTGATCTCAGTGGAGAGAAAGATGCTCTTTTCCTGAGAGTCCAGTAACATTCCCATAACCTACTCTCATTGGCCTGGCTGGAGTCATGGGCGTGAACCATGACTCTGGCCAGGTTGGTGTCAGAGTGGTGACAAAGTAGTTTCACGAGGTTGGGTCATGCATCCACCCTGAAATCTGGGAGTGTGGGGTTAGCCCCATCCAAACCACATGAACAGAAAGAGGATGAGGGGGGATATCCCAGGGAAAATCTTGGGGCTGTTACCAAAAGTGAAAGAGCTATGGATGTTGGGCAGGTAAAACCAAGAGTTTTTCATTCCACCTGGCTTTCCTACGACTTGCTCTGTAGGAATTTAGTAAATCACTTGAACTCTCTAGGACACAGTTTTCTCACCTATAAAATGAGAGATTCGGGCTAGTGTGTGTTTAAGAATCCTCTGAAGGACTTGTTAAAACACAGAGATTTGGGCCCCAAATCTTGGGCCCTATCCCCAGAGATTCTGATTCAATAAGTCTGAAGTGAGGCCCAAAAGTTTGGCTTTCTATCAAGTACCAGATGATACCGATACTGCTGGTCTGGGGACCACACTTGGGAGTAACACGGGGCTAGATGATGGCTCAGTTCCCAGCATACAGTAACACTGTGAATGATTAAAAGTCTTCATTCTGAGGCTCCCAGCTAGCGATTCTGCTTCTGCCTCCACTATGGGAAGGGCAGAATAACCTCTTGACAGAAATACAAGAACGACAGGCCTGAATTCTCAACTTTGCTTCTATCCTGGAAGTACTGACCAAATCGCATCTGTAACTTTAGTAGTCACTCAGTCCAAGTAGGTCACAATGGCTGCACTGGGTGGGGTGAGAGAAGGAAAGTCCTCTGCCTTCTCAAATCCCGAGCCCCCTTGGGACGACATCTGTCTTCTTGATCTATACTAGCCCTTATTCAAATCTCTGCTGGGTCAGCCCAAGGATATGACGTTTCCATAGGGAAGCAGTAGAGCTTTCAGGTTAAGGACACAGACCTTGGTGACAGGCAGACCTGGACTCCAGTGTTCATTCATCCACTCATTAAAGACTGCATGACCTTGGGAAGATTACTTTGTCTCTCTATTCCTTAGTTACAAAATCAGATGTGTGTAGGACCTATAGGTGGGGCTGTTGTATGGACTAAAATAAATGAGATTAAGTAAAGAATTTAGTACAGTGCCTGGCACACGCAAACCCAATAAATGCTAGCTAGATAACCCTTTAAGTTCAAGTCCAAGATGCCCCTGTACACTCCATAGCTGAACTCCAATTAACAAGGTTTACTCACATCCATTCCCCAATTATCAACATCTTCTTAGTAAGAATGTCCTATTCCTCTCTCCCCATAGTTGAGTTTTCTTAGGGTATCTGGGTAAAAGGTTCTGGGGTCAAATGTGCTTGGAAAATGCTGGGTAAAAGAAAGTTTTCTTTTCTATGGGACTTTTCAGAGTCTTTAGGATGGTAATTTGCATTGAGAATCTCTACGAGGTACATTTATATTCAGTGGTTCCCAAACCTATTGGACCATGGAACACTTTATTTCAAGGAATTCCTATTAACACAAATTAAATATACTAGCACTTTGCAGAATGCAGGCTGGGAAACTCTGCTCTGGAGCTAAATTCTATCCAAAGGTTCTATACTCTGATGCACAGGTGTATGCAGAGATGTCCTACTGTTACCATGAATCAACACGGTGAATGTTAGGATAAGATCTGTGTCACGATTAACTGGCTACTTTCCATACATTCCCACATGTGCACAGTGGAGGGTCAATGTGACGTTTTGGCAACAATTTAGAAAAATCACTTTTCAACCATAGGAGGTAAACATTTCAGTGCTGAGGTGCTAATTCCAGACTCTGCTGTGATTTGAGGCCAGGGTAGAGGTTAGGGACATAGTAAGAATGTCTTTGCCCCCAGTGGGAGAAGAGGATGAAAGCCCAGTTCCGAGAATGTGGAAGGAAGTTAGTGGGAGCAGGTGACACTTCACACAGGAGTAGGGAGGGGGTGACAGTGCATCCCACCGGCACAGGTAGCAACTCTCCTAGATTGCTGATATCTATTTGAGGAACTTGCAACATCCCCAGGAGTTTTTTTTATCTCCCTCCAAATTATTAGCGTGTTCTAGGTCAATTGCCAAGCATAAGTGTAATAAAGATTATACGAGATTTATCTAAGTTATAAAAATGTGATACTGATGATTCAATCAGGAGAGGAAGTGACTGCCTAATTAAACTGGGATCTCTGAAAAAATGAAATGTGGAGGATACTTAGGCCAGTTACTCTAATTTGCAGAGTCTTTGATCTCAGTCAAACTGCCATGTCAGGGCTCTTTCCCGGGGGTTGTGTGTGATTTGCTGAACTCTCAAGAACATAAAACAAATTGAAACAACTGTGTCAACCCACAAGCTTCTTGTTCCATACTGCCTGGGTCTGGCTATCTCCCCCAATTAAGACAAGCTGAACTCTAAGGAGGCCTTGAGAGTAGAAAACAGGCCCTGCTTGTGGAAGGGCTCATCGCTATAAAGTAAATACATGGGTTTAACTGTCAGCAGCAAGGTTGGGATTGCCCGCCTCTCCCCGCTTCTCCAGGCCCCAGTGCTGACCAGCTGGCCTGTGTCTTATCTCCATTAGTGCAGGGTTTGAAACACTCCATCACAGATGGACACAGATTGGGAGACCTGCCACTCATATGGACCGAAATGCATTACTTGCATTTTTGGGAGTGTGGGACAGAAAGATGGTGCTTTTTAATTGCAAGAAGTGGTAAGCTGGACTTCCCTGGTGGCACAGTGGTTAAGTGCAGGGGACATGGGTTCGAGCCCTGGTCCGGGAGGATCCCACATGCCACGGAGCAACTAAGCCCGTGTGCCACAACTACTGAGCCTGCGCTGTAGAGCCTGCAAGCCACAACTACTGAAACCCGCACTCCACAACTACTGAAGCCCATGCGCCTAGAGCGCGTGCTCCACAACAAGAGAAGCCACCGCAATGAGAAGCCCGCACACCGCAATGAAGAGTAGCCCCCGCTCGCCGCAACTAGAGAAAGCCCGTGCACAGCAATGAAGACCCAACGGCAGCCAAAAATAAATAAATTTATGAAAAAAGAAAAAAAAGAAGTGGTAAGCATGTTTAAGGCAGTGGGCATGCCTCATGGGAGGCCTTGCCAAGGGAGCCTCCTACAACAAACTCCATGCAGCCCAGGGCTGAGGCCACTGATGGAGCTCTCAAATAAGCCTCTCCTTCAGCTGCCCCCTCTCTGGATCTGCTGTCTTTTCTCAGGCTCCCAGATGCACCCTAAGGACTGCAAACGCCGAGCCCAGGCTGGGCGCACTGATCAGCTTTTCTCCCCTCCGCAGTAGGGGCTGCTCTAACCGGATCCGCGCGGCAGACTGTCCTAAGAATCTTCGGCTGTCTTGCGTTCTGACAGCAGGTTCAGCGTAAAGAAGCCTCATTTCATTTCTCTTTGTCACTAAAAGGGAGTCCTAAAAGCCACTGCCATGGAGCTCCTGAGAGAAGAGGAAAGAGGTGAGGGCCGAAGAGCAAAGAAATACCGGGATGTCAGAAAGTGATCATCCTGCTCCTCTGGATTATGGCAGGATTTGCTCGGGACGAACCAGAGGGAAATGGGAGCTGGCCATTTCAGATGAGGTCTTGACATGATACAGCTCTTAAAGAATGACATTGACATTAATAAGACATTGGCTCCCCCGCTCCGTCTGCCTCACTAACTGTGCAATACCTAACGTTCGGCATTGCTTTCCACCAGGGCCGTGTAACTGGGAGCAGAGATCTGGGGACTCAGGGGCCCACTAAGGAGCCTGCCCTCAACGGCCTTACATTCGAATCAAGAACCAGTACTGATCAACACAGTTTTGGTGGACAAATAAAGAGTCCAGTAGTGACAAAACCGCTCTGTGATCAGTTATTTTAACACTGAGAATGAGTCAGTGATTTGAAAACCAAAAAGACAGTTCTAAACTGCAGTTCCTCTATGATGTACAGTACTCAGTGTGCCTGAATATTTCTTACGTGGTTCCCATCTGACGGCTCGCTCACCTCTTCTCTTTTGAGGGGACAAGAATCCACATGTAGTGAAAACCACCAGCTAAGACTTGTCAGCAGGAAGGCCATCAGTTTGAGCTCAGTGAGGGCAGAGCCAGTGCCTTATTCATTTGGGGGCTCCAGAGCTTAAGGTTAGTGATTGGATAAGTGATTAATAAATATTTGCTAAATGGCATTGGAGCACCACTACCTTTCACGTGTATATACCTTTCTACTTTTATGAAACATCTGTACCTACTTATTCTTCCTGGAAACCTGTGTGGCAGAGCAAATATTTTTCAGTTCTTCGGAAGAGAGATGAAACCAAGGCACGAACGGGTTAAATGACTTGCCCAAGGTGACAGGGCAAGAGAGTGTCAGGGTGGCACTTGAGCTGGCTGCTAAGTAGGGGGAGGGGAGGGCGTGCTTAAGGAAATGGAGAGAATAATGAGACCTCCCAGGTCTTATATTTTTTGTCCCTTAACTTACTTATAAGCCTTTAAATTGGTGGTGATTTGGAGCACCTTAAGAAATATCAAGTTTTTTCAGTTGTAAAGATGAAAATGTATAATGATAAAGACCACTGTAGTTATAGGTGAATAAATGCCCCCTCTAGATTAAAACTCATGCTAAGACTTTTATTAAATTGGCAATAGTAAAGCGATCAGACACCACCATAAAGCACAAAACGCCATCAGAAAAAAAAAAATCAATTTTGTTAATAATGGAAAATAGAAATAATCACTGTGTAATTGGGAATTATTAACTATAGAAGCAGTTTATTTTGCTAGGAAAGTGAACATTCCCCCTTCTCTTCAGTACTTACTTAGCAGCAGGGGATCCTTACATCTGATAGCATATTCTGCTCATTAACATTATCCCTTAATTAGCCCCAGAAACTATTAACCACAAAACCAAGTGGCTCAGCTGTTACAGTGCTTAATTTTGTACCTCTCCTATTATGCTTACAGAGGCATTTTGCTTTCAGAGAGTACATTAACACTCCTGAATCTCAAAGGTACCAAGTCATATTTTTGTCATTAGAGACAATTCTCTACATGTGAATTCTCATTCTCTAGAGCACACATTCTCAACAGAGCTGATATTGCCACCAAGAGGGCAAAAACTGGTTCTTGGGGTGGGAGGGGTGATAAAATCTTGCCCTTTTTAAGTATAAAGCACAGATCTACTTACAGTACACAAACACATAGACAGTATATCTGTGGGATTAAAATCCTTGGGAGGGAGGGCAATTAGGAAAAAGACACATCTTAAAAAGACTCCGTCTGCTGGGGGCAATGATGAAAAAAATGTTAAGAAACACTGCTCTATGGTCCTCAAACGTGGCTGCACAATGGAACCTCACCGGAGTCTTAGCAATACTGACACCTGGGCCGCTCCCAGAGTTTCTGATGTAATTGGTCTGGGATGGGACCTGGGCTTGGTATATGTAAGAGCTCTCCAGAGGGGTCTAAAGGTGAGTTTAAGGACCACTGCTCCAGACTGCACGTGATGTAAGTCCCGCCACTTTCCAACCTAAGCTACGGTGGCTGTGACTAAACCATCATGACAGTCTTTCCCACAGAGCCCAGGTGTGGCTTTGGAATTTTTTTCATATATTTTTCCATACAATCCATACATCAACTCCAGTCAATTGAGGCTGACGTGAAATGAAACCTACTTGCCATTCCTGTTCTAAATGGTCCCCTGGGGTAGAACAGAAGCTATCCGTAACCCAAAGTTTTAGCACCCAGAAATTTCTTACTATATTACGTCTATAGACTATATTATGTCTCACGTTCCCTCATTATCTTTTTATTGATCAAGTAGAAGGAGAGGAGAGAACCAAAACTAGTGGTGAGTGAGAAGAGAGAAGTTTGCTGGGTACTGAAATATAGTTGTGTAAATGTTTGGCTGGACCTGGGTAGCGCAGGCTGATATTCTGCTTTTGTAATAAAATAAAAGAGGCAAATTGTCTCTTTTGGATGTAAACAGACAACTCTATTGGGTCAAGGAAGAATCCCCAATAGGTCTCATTTTATTGCAGGCCTCTTTTGGAGGATAGTTGTTCAGTTCTGTGCTAGCATCTGTGGTTAATATGTACCTCATTTAGTAGGCATAAACTGAGTTGTCATTACCAAGAGCAAGGATTAATCTCAGGTTTTAATGAAGTTAGCTCTTCAAGCAGAAAGTCAAATGAAATAATTTCAAAAATAAGAGTTTCTGACTAGCTCCTTAGGTTTAAAAAATGATGTCTGTTGAGGTAAATATAAACAACAAATGCAATGAAAATTTAGACACCAGAAAAATGACAATTTTCCTAGAATTTTATCATTGAATAGAGACATAAACTTGCTGTTTTGATCGCTTAAAGGAATCTAAACTATTCGTATACATTTCAGAAATCAAATGGCCAATAAAGATTTGGAAAGGTACATGCCTCATTAGTCATCAGGGAATTACAATAAAAATAAAGCCAGCAGATGGGCAAAAGTTTAAAAAAGCTGAAAATAGTAAATTTGGAGAGGAGGCAGAATAACAGGACCTCTCATCTAGTGCTGGTGGAGATGCAAAATTGGTTCAAGCACTCTGGAAAAATAGTGTAGCAGGATCTAGTAAAGATGAAAATATCCATACCCTGTGCCCCAGCAATTCCACTCCTATGGATTTCCACTAGAGAAATGTGTTCACACATTGTTGGGAGGCATAAACAAGAATGCTCATAGCAGCACTGTTTGTAATAGTCCCAATGGAAAGAATGCAAATGTTCATCTGGTTTAGAATGGATAAGTACCTGTAGCATAGTCACAAATGTACTCCCATACACCATTAAAACTGATAAACTACTTCTATCCATAGTAACGTAGATGACTCTCACCAGATGACTCTGGTGACCAGACAAAAAGACTCCTTTCACATAAATTTCAAAACACACAAAATTAAACAATAACATGTAGAGGTGCATATATAGATGATAAAACTATAAAATGAAGCAAGGGAATGATTATCAAGGATGCCAGCATGTCAGCATAGTGGTTAGGGAAGAAGAGCAAGATGGTTGTCATCATTAAGGAGGGGCACCCAGTGCGAGAAATGAGGGCTTCCAGGCATAGTGGTAATATTCTACTTCCTGACCCAGGTGCTAATCACATACACAGAAGCTCGCTTTATAATTATTTGTAATACGTTTTTATGTACTTCTCTGGATGTATGTTATATTTCGCAATAAAAAATAATTTCTCAACTTGTTTTCCATATGACTACTGTGTCAATGTATTTAAATTAAGCAATTAAAAAAGGGTTTTTGAAGGGTAAGTAGAGCAGCCCTAGATTGGAAAGGAGCTGAACAACAGGGTTTGAGAGGTACCAGCAACAGGACATCTCTAGGGATCATGCCCCGAGGGACCCTTTCTATAGGATGTGCTCATCAGATACCTTGATCAATTTCCCAAATCCCGGGTCTCCCCCTGGAGGTCCCAGTTCCGAAGAGAAAGAACAGAATTAGCCTAGTCACGTGCCCCAACGGTCACGTGACCTGCCCCACCAGAGCCTGTGGAATCAGGGGGACAGAGAGGAAGGAGGCTGTGCAGATGAAAACCACCTATGCTCACCACAAGCTGGACACTGTCAAAGCCAACAAACAGAAAATACCAGGATCCAAGAAGGTGTGCAGACGAGAATCACAAGCAAAGACAATATGGATTGGTTTCCCTGACGACAATCAACTTGTTCTGAAGATTTCATTCCACAAAAGGAAGGCAATTAGTTTGTTTCATTCTACTGACCACAGGACTCCAGGACTGGAGAGTGTAACTGATGCAGAAATGGTGAACAGTGCATAGAGATGAGCTTCTTCCCGCGGACTATGCCCTAATTCAGCACACCCCTTCTCCCTGAGAACTGTGTGGGAACCAAATGCGGTCACTCTGATCACCCCTTCTCTTCAGAAAACCCAGCTTCATCCCTTCTTTATGGTTTCCTCTTTAGTGAGCTCCATGGTGGTCAGAGTAACCAGAAAGAGGTGAAAATTGGGCAAGAAATGCTAAGAATCAGTGCTCCTGTTTGCTGGGACCTTGAGGTAGAGGACTCAATTGGTCATTTATAGGTCCTCAAACTCCAACAGGGGCTTCATTTCACAGAGTGGGGGTGGGAACTGTAAATGGGGGGAGGGATGAAGGCAGGGAGGTGGGAAATATTATCATGCCAGGAGGGATTCTGCCCACCTCCATTACTCATTCTCTAGCAAGCAACCAAGGTAATTTTTTAAAATACAAACTTACATGTGCTAACATAGCTTTCCTACAGCCCTACCTGAACACTGAAAAGCTTTAACCAAATGGTGAGAGATTACACAGGTGAACTACATTTTCAAAACAGAATGAGTTGCCTCAGCTATAGGCATCAGTTTGAAAATTGCATCATAATAAAATTTAAATTAAGCATGAATATCTTTATTCATGAGTCTGGATTCCCAAGAGTGAGGGTGTGGGTTCCTGTATTCTTATTTCATTCATGAGTTACGTTAATCAAAAAACAGTCAAATACATGTTTAGTCTGCAGTTAGTACCTATTCCTCTGGAGCCTAGAGTACTTTATAGACATTAGCTCATTAGCATTAATAAAAAAAAAAAAAAAGCATCTATCACACCATGCTCCAGAGCTACCACGGCGTCCAGTCTAAAAACCACCCATCTGCCTTGCTTTGAGCAAAGCCTCCTTTATTGATGGCTTCTGTGGATGCAGTTGACATCCGCCCTCCCCCATCTGATCTCATTATTTCAGATCCATACATCCTGGCTGGCTTTGCCTCCTCTCTCGGTCGTCCACGGTCCTCCTGCCACACAAATGCAATTGTTTCCTTGCTTCCTTTCTGGGAGCCTGGTTTTGTCTGGGCTTGGCTTGGCATGCTTGTTTCAGGACCAGTATCAAGGCCCCTTGGTGAGGATTTCAAGCTCCCGGAGCCCCTCATCGGATGACCTCCTCTTGTCGGGGCCATTTTTCTCGGTGGCTTCTCTTGGGGCCCTGAGCAGGACTCTCTAAGTTGGGCCCGAGCACTTGGCAGACAAGCCCCTCGATTTTAGTTGGAGACCTCAGGTCGCTTTGGGCGGAGCGCGCCTTTCAGGAATCCAGGAGGCTGGGCCATGCATTCCGATGAGAGGGGAAACGTGCTGGGGAGAAGGCAGGCCTTGATGTGTGCCCCGGTGGACAAAAGCTGCTAGTGTCAGCCTGATTTGCAAGATCAACATTCATGAGAAAGGGGGATTATTTTCAAACCCGGGCCTGAATGGAAGCCATAAATAAGAGATTTCACACTACCAAGCAGGAAGAATATTCCCCCTCCTCAATTATTCCAAACAGCATGTTCGGCCCCTCCCAGGTTCCCACCGCTGGTGAGCCCTCGGGTGTGTGTGTGTGCGTGTGTGTGTGTGTGTGTTCAAACGGTGGACCTCTCGGAGCCCGAGTCTGGCCATGAGCTTGTATAGGGAACTGGGATACGGTGCACAGCGCCAAAGCAGCGCCCTCGTCCCTTCCGAAAATCCAGTCTGGGTTTTGCTTAGTGCCGGGCAGGAGGCCCATTACAGGCCTGCCCCTTCCAGGCCTGCTTATTCCAGGCAAGGTTTTCCCTCTCACGCACCGGCTGCAGCCCCTCCGCTGGGTTCCCGGGCTGAACTCATCACAGATGCTCTGTTAAAAACGTGCTCGAATGCGCGTCCAGCATCAAAGGCGTTGGGAGGGTCTTTCATCAGCTGCCTAAGGAGTGAGACGCTCCCAGCTACCCTCATTTGTAGCCGGGTTTACTCTGAAATGTAAATGTACCTCCTGATGCAAAAAGAAAGGTTGGAAGGTGTTTTTTTTTTTCCCCTCGGCGAGCCCTGTTTCTCATTTTGTCTCGCCCTCATCCATCCTTTGTGTACGCCTGGCTGTATTAACCCTATGAGGAACCGCAGGCTCATGCTATGCTTCTCTGTCTCCCTTGTGGTTGTCTCCGGGTTTGTAGCCTGAAGACTACAAACCCTCTTCGGGCCCTCACTAACCCTCCCAGTTCCTGGAGGTAGTTTTGTTGTATGACAGATACAGATGGACAGCCACAGGTGTTGAATGTCACCGGGGCTTTGTTGGCAGTCAAGGGTCTGCATCCTCAAACCATCGGGGAGGATAAGGGCCAGGAAAGAATGTGGTGCTAGGAGCCTGCGGGCCTTGGGCTGGACTGAGTGCAGAGCACAGCCGAGAAGGGTCTGCACTGTGGTCCTAGCTCACTGAGGACACAGCGCTCACTGACAAGTGTGGGTGGGATCTCTGTGGAAAGACACAGATGTTCGCTGAATGGATGTGGGGCTGCACAGAAGCCTGCTTAGTGTCCAACACTGAAGGAAAATTTTTCCTTCTTGAGTAATTGAGTCTGGGTAGCTGGGAGATCCCAAAATTCCCAGGCATCCTTGTTTGGGGAGAAGTCCCACCAGGAGCTCTTTGGGGAATTCCCAAGCATAGGTACCTGAGGAGACAGCTGCCACTTTATGTGCAGCGTCACTGCACAGACATCTCCGACTGGACTGCAGACCCTGTTTGATCAAGCTTTGTCCACAAAAGCTTTTTTTTTTTTTTTTTAACAGCCTTTCTGTACTTTTGAACTTTCATATGCACAAGCTTACTCACTGCAGCATTATAATTGCAAACTCTTGGAAAGGACTTAAATGTGCAAACATGTATAAATTATGGTAGCCACATAATGGAGTACTATGCAGCTGTTAAAAAAATGAAGCAGAACCATATGAAATGACAGAGTGTTTTCTAGAATATATCATTAAATAAAGCAAGCAAAGTGGAAATAAGCCGATGTATACGTGCAAAGTGGGCTACCTTTTGTGAAGAGAAGAAGTGAGAAAAATATACATATCTACTTATCTTAAAAAAAAAAAAATAGGAGGAATAAACCAGAAGATGATGAAGTGGGATGAAATGAGTCACTTACAAGAGGTAGGTGGGGAAGACTGTGGAAAAGATATGAGAGGGAGTAATACTTCTCTGTGTTACTTTTTGTGTGATTTTGATTTGGGGAATCTTTTTAAGGTTCTGCATATTTTAAAAGTAAAATTAAAACAAGTATGGGAAAGGAGAAAATATACTAAAATTAAAAGTAAACCAAAAAAAAAAAAAAAAAAAGAATCTGGGACTTCCCTGGAGGTCCAGTGGTTAAGACTCCGTGCTTCCACTGCAGGGGGGCGCAGGTTCAATCCCTGGTCAGGAGATTAAGATCCCACATGCCCCATGGTGCAGCCAAAATGTTAAAAAAAAAAAAGTACCTCTCTCATTAATTGATAGGGAAAACAGACCAAAAAAATTCAGTTTGAATAAAGAACATTTGAAAAAAAATGAACCCAACTGTATTTTAAATGAATAATCACACTGAAAACTAATCCAAGTAATTTATGAACAAGTGTTAGACTATGATCTGTCAGAATTAGGTAAGATGAGGACTGGGGAGAACTGTCAGAAAATACTAAACTCTTTTTAATACGTTTGGTTTTGTAGCAGCATGGGCAAAGTGACTCTGAAACTATTTTAGATGTTTTCTAGTATTGAGCAAATGAATATGTATGTCAATGTTTTTGGGAGCCAGGGTTCTCACTGTGGGAGAAAAGAGTTATAAACACAGAAAGGGGGAAGACACCACCATAGGAGGAATCAATTACAGCTGGAGCTATGAATGTGGACTCTTAAATTCTGAAATATGTATATATGCATGTTTATGTGTGTACTGATTTGATACATACATATATGATATATATACCATATATATGTATGTATCTCTATGCTCTTTCACTGAAACAAAGATACCCCAGTAGCAATGAACACATCTGACATCCAGATCCTGCTTTCTATTGCAGTTTTCTGACTGCAAGAACTAGCATTCCTCAGAGAAATGACTGTTTCCAGGGCTGAGGCAGGAAAGGTGTAAGATGAGTCTGGAACATTTTTTTTTCTTAAATTGAAGTGAAATTCACATAGCATAAAATGAACTATTTTGAAGTGTACACTTCTGTGGTATTTGGTACATCCACAAGCTTGTGTAATCACCACGTCTATTCAGTGGGAGCCTGGAACATCTTATGTTAGCATGTAAGAAAGTGCTCAAAACCTAATAGGAAATTTTACAATTTGTATGGAAACACAAAAGACCACAAATAGTCGAAGCAATCTTGAGAAAGAAAAACGGAGCTGGAGGAATCAGGCGCCCTGACTTCAAACTATACTACAAAGCTACAGTAATCAAAACAGTATGGTACTGGCACAAAAACAGAAATATAGATCAATGCAACAGAGTAAAAGTCCAGAGATAAACCCACACACCTATGGTCACCTAATCTATGACAAAGGAGGCAAGATTATACAATGGAGAAAAGACAGTCTCTTCAATAAGTGGTGCTGGGAAAACTGGACAGCTACATGTAAAAGAATGAAATTAGAACACTCCCTAACACCACACACAAAAATAAACTCAAAATGGATTAAAGACCTAAATGTAAGGCTGGATACTATAAAACTCTTAGAGGAAAACATAGGCAAAACACTCTCACATAAATCACAGCAGTATCTTTTTTGATCCACCTCCTAGAGTAATGAAAATAAAAACAAAAATAAACAAATGGGACCTAATTAAGCTTAAAAGCTTTTGCACAGCAAAGGAAACCATAAACAAAACAAAAAGACAACCCATAGAATGGGAGAAAATATTTGCAAACGAATTGACTGACAAGGGATTAATCTCCAAAATATACAAACAGCTCATGCAGCTCAATGTCAAAAAAAAAAAAATAAACCAAACAACCCAATCAAAAAGCGGGAAGAGGGCTTCCTTGGTGGCGCAGTGGTTAAGAATCCGCCTGCCAATGCAGGGCACATGGGTTCGAGCCCTGGTCCGCGAAGATCCCACGTGCCGCGGAGCAACTAAGCCCGTGCGCCACAACTACTGAAGCCCATGTGC
Organism: Balaenoptera musculus; assembly: GCF_009873245.2. NCBI lineage: Eukaryota > Metazoa > Chordata > Mammalia > Artiodactyla > Balaenopteridae > Balaenoptera > Balaenoptera musculus. The sequence continues at coordinate 63,314,964 of NC_045790.1, read as the reverse complement.
CTAGAGCCGGTGCTCCGCAACAAGAGAAGCCACCGTAGTGAGAAGCCTGCGCACCGCAATGAAGAGTAGCCCCCGCTCGCCGCAACTAGAGAAAGCCCGTGCACAGCAACAGAGACCCAGTGCAGCCAAAAAAAAAAAAAAAAAAAAGTGGGAAGATCTAAATAGATATTTCTCCAAAGAAGACATACAGATGGCTAAAAAAGAATATGGAAAGATGCTCAACATCACTAATTATTAGAGAAATGCAAATCAAAACTACAATGAGGTATCACCTGACACTGCTCAGAATGGTCATCATCAAAAAATTTGCAAACAATAAATGCTGGAGAGGGTCTGGAGAAAAGGGAACCCTCCTACACTGTTGGTGGGAATGTAAATTGGTACAGCCACTATGGAGAACAATATGGAGGTTCCTTAAAAGACTATAAACTGAGCTACCATATGATCCAGCAACCCCACTCCTGGGCATATATCTGGAGAAAACCATACTTTGAAAAGATACATGCACCCCAATATTTGTTGCATCACTATTTACAATAGCCAGGACATGGAAGCAATCTAAATGTCCATCAACAGAGGAATAGATAAAGAAGATGTGGTACATATATACAACGGAATATTACTCAGCCATAAAAAAGAACAAAATAATGCCATTTGCAGCAACATGGATGAACTTAGAGATTGTCATACTGAGTGAAGTAAGTCAGAGAAGACAAATATCATATGATATCACTTATTTTTGGAATCTAAATAATGGTAAATGAGCTTATTTACAAAGCAGAAATAGAGTCACAGATGTAGAAATCCAACTTATGGTTACCCGAGGAGAAAAGGAGGGGGGAGGGATAAATTGGGAGATTGGGATTGACATATACACACTACTATATATAAAATAGATAACTAATAGGACCTACTCTATAGCACAGGGAACTCTACTCAATACTCTGTAATGTCTTATGTGGGAAAAGAATCTTAAAAAGAGTGGATATACATATATACATATAACTGATTCACTTTGCCATACACCTGAAACTAACAGAACATTGTACATCAACTACACTCCAATAAAAATTTTAAAAAAAGAAAAAAAAAAGCTTATAGGGACATGTCATAAGGAAAGAGGAGCTAGACTGAAGGAGCTTCCACTGCCTAAGTCTGGGACAATTTGAACACCAAAATAAGAGTAGTAATAAACCATTGAAAAAGAAAATGGGAATCCATGAATCCATACACTAATAAGCAGAGATATAAACAAATGCATGAGAATAGGTGGCCATTTTTACAGTAGGCTATTGGTACTGAATTGTATTCCCCTCAAATGTTGAAGCCCTAACTCCCAATATGACTGTATACAGAGATAGTGTCTTTAAGGTGGTAATTAAGGTTCGAAGAGGTCATAAGGTTGGGGCCCAAATCCGATAGGACTGGTGTTCTTACAAGAAGAGAAAGAGCCACCAGGGAGTGCGTGCACATGGTGAACAAGGCATGTGAGCACACAGCATGAAGGTGACCCTCTGCAAGGCAAAAAGAGAGGCCTCGGAGAAGCCTACCCTGCCAGCACCTTGGCCTTGCACTTCCAGCCTCCAGGAACTGTGAGAAGATAAATTTCTGTTGTTGAAGCCACCAAGTCTGTAGTATTTTGTAATGGAAGTCCAAACAGACGAATAAAATACCCAGTGTCAAATGGTAGATGTGGAAGGAGTGCTGGAGCTGGAAAAAAATCAATTTACTACCATTATAGTAGACTATTTAAGGCAAGAATCATCCAGATGCTAAGTCTAGAGGAAGCTTTTAGTGAGGAGCAGGGTATTTGCATGGTCTTAAAGTGTCTTCCAACAGATTGCCTTTTGGTTGCAAGCGAAAAATTTGTAATTATTCGGTGGAGAAATCAGGCAGCATCTTGACCAAGGATCAAAATTTACATCACCAATGAGGGACAGATGGACCACAAGTGTCTCTGGATATGATATCCTGCTATAGACTCAGTGTTCATGACCCCCCACAATTCATATGTTTAAACCTAATCCCCAATGTGATGGTATTAGGGGGTGGGGCCTTTGGGAGGTAATTAGGTCCTGAAGGTAAAACCCTCATGACTGGGATTGGTGCCCCCTTTAAAAGGGACTGCAGAGAGCCGTCCCTTTCACCCTGTGTGGACACAGCGAGTAGATAGCTGTCTATGAACCAGAAAGAGGGCGCTCATGAAGTACGGAATCTGCTTGATGTTGGACTTCCCAGCCACCAGAATTGTGAGAAATAAACTTCTGTAGTTTATAAGCCACCCAGTCTGTGGTATTCTGTTATAGCAGCCCCAACTGACTAAGACAATACCCTAAAGAGGGACAACACTGTATGTGTAATATTCGGCTGGTAATGCATAGCCTGAACCTAATAATAAGTAAAATCACACTGATCCGAAATGAGGAACATTCCATTTTAAAAAGGAGAAGTGTATTTTTTTTAAATGTCAGTTTGATTAAAATTTTAAAAAAAAGAAAGAAATACAGACTAAAGAGATATGTCAACTAAATGCAATATGATTCTAGACTGGATCCTGTACTGGAAACTTTCTGGGAGTGGTAGGCAGCCTCATAACCCCATCTCCTGGTATTTGCACCCTTATATAATCATCTCCCCTGAATGTGGGCTGAACTTACTGACTTGCTTCTAATGAACAGGATATGGCAGAAGTAATGGAATACCACTTCTAAAGATTAAGTTATGAAACAATGACTGAAGCTCCCATTTGGGGGCTTGCTCTCTCACTCTCTCATTCTAACACAGGCCAGCTTCAATGTCATGAGCTTCCCTATGGAGATACTCAAGTGGCAAAGAACTGAGAAAGGCCACAGGCCAACAACCAGGGAGGACCTGAGTCCTGCTGACAACTATGTGAGTGAGCATGAAAGTGGATCCTCCCCCCATCAAGCCTTCAAATGAGAGCATAGCCCTAGCCTACACGTGGATTATGGCCTGGTGACAGACCCTGAGCCAGAGGACCCAACTAAGCCACATCTAGATACCTAAGCCACAGAAAATGTGGCATCATAAATTTTGTTGTTTTAAACTGTTAAGATTTGGAGTAATTTGTTGTAGAGTAATACATGGCTAATACACTGTATCATTTGACAAAACTGGAATAGGAACAGTAGATTATAAAAAACATGATTATATATTATATATGTATTATGTTATATCTGGCAAAAGGATAGTCTTCAATAACTGATGTTGGAAATACTGGACAGCCACATGCAAAAGAATGAAACTGAACCACTATCTTATACCATACACAAAAATTAACTCAAAATTAATAAAGACTTGTAAGACCTGACACTGTAAAACTCCTAGAAGAAAACATAGGGAGTAAGCTCCTTAACATCAGTCTTGGCAATGACTTTTTTGGATATGACACCAAAGGCAAAGGAAACAAAAGCAAAAACAAACAGGTAAGACTACATCAAACTAAAAACTTCTGTACAGCAAAGGAAACCATCAACAAAATGAAAAGGTAACATATGGAATGTGAGAAAATATTTGCAAATCATATATCTGGTAGGAAGTTAATATCCAAAATATATAAAGAACTCATACAACTCATTAGCAAACAAACAATCCAATTAAAAAATGGACAGAGGATCTGAACATTTTCTACAAATGACATACAAATGGCCAACAGTACATGAGAAGATGCTCAACATCACTAATCATCAAGGCATTTGCAAATCAAGACTACAATGAAATATCACCTCACACTTGTTCGAATGGCTATTAACAAAAAGAGAAGAAATAACAAGTGTTGGCAAGGATGTGGAAAAAAGGGAATTCCTGTGCACTGTTGGTGGAAAAGTAGATTGGTATAGCCACTATGGAGGTTGCTCAAAAATATTAAAAATAGAACTACCATATGATCCAGCAATTCCACATCTGGATATTTATCTGAAGGAAACAAAATCACCAACTCAAAAAAATATATGCACCCCCATGTTCGTTGAATATGCAGTATATATACATATATACATACGTGTATATATACACACACACACATATATCTGGAAAACATTGGGAAAAAATGGAAGTATCAAAAAGAGTAAACAACATAAACTTTTGTCTTTCTTCCAGAAGTGAATGAATGTAAGATGGCTGAAATTTGGTTTTTTTCTCATTTTAAATTGATTTTTATGTAAAGCTTTTTATTATAAATTTCATATAGCCAATTGATTCTCATAGAATGCTTTTATTGAGTTTTGCCAAACTTTTTTTTTTTTTAATCTATAGCCAACCTATGATTATAATTCAACCACACACAAAATCAGGCTATGAAAAAATGCTTGCTTACTATCTGATTTTGTGAAGAAATTATCCATGGGTAGTTCTGACTTGAATGTTCATGGTTATTTTCTTTTACATTTAAGACCAAAGTGAAACAACAAAGATATATGTTACAATTTCACTTGTTTGTCAATGACGGGTAAGTTTCTTGATCAATCTGAGGATAGTTTTCAAATACTGGAAGAATAGCCTTCCCTCAGTTTTTTGTGCTTGTACAGCTTCCCTCAATTTTTTTACAATGTACAGCTACAGACATGATACACTTTTAACTGCATTAACATTTTCTCCATCACTTAAGTCTAGAAAATCAATGAAACACTAAACCAACCTGTGGTATGTAGCATTTGCCACTTTCCATGGTGTAAATGCTCCTACCACAGATGATTTCAAGCTGTCTAAACAGTGCCACCAAACAGAAAGTTGGGAAGAAAGGTACACCATTACACAGTATTTCCACTGCAAAGATACAACAGACATAACTTCAAGAACACAGATGAAAAAAATGTATTATAAAAATGTTAACTCTACTGACGTTTATAACTTTACTCTGGGTATATAAGATAATATCTTTACTCTTAAGAAATATACACTGCACACTGATATGTTAGGTAAGGGGCCATGATATTTGCAAATATATATATATGAGACAGAGAGAGAGCAAGGTGGGAGGGAGGGAGGAGAAAGAAGAGAGTGCAAGCATAAATGATAAAATAAGTGGGGCAAAGTGTCAACGTTAAGTGTATCTGAGTAAAGGGTTAAAAGATATATACAATGCCTTCTGTACTATTGCTGTATCTTTTCCGTATGTTTGAAATTACTTCTAAATACTTTAAGTACAGCTCACTTTAACAAAACATATGCACAAATAATGACACCATGACTTTATCAGGTAAACTGACATAAAACACCTCACTGTTTTTCTTACTTCACATCTTATAGGTTTTCTTTTTTTAATTCCCCATAATACCGTAAGAGAGGCAAAGCTCTAGATAGAACCTTGTTTCTATGATTCTTCTATATTTTGTCCATGACTTTTCTTCATTTCTAAGCTGTCTGTTTTATAATTTCACTCTTAGGAGCCAGAGTGAAATTATTCTTAACAATTTTGGGAGAGGTATTCTTTCCAGGGGTTGTTTTTTGTTTTTTGGTTTTTTTTTTTAAACAGTAGCTTTGTTAAGGTACAATTCATATTCCATAAAATTCATCCTTTTCAAATGAACAATTCAGTGATTTTTGATATATTCACTAAGCTGTGCAACCATCACTAGTAAGCATGCATCTGTAGTTAATTCCTTTTTATTGTTGCATAATATTCCATTGTATGAATATAACACACTTTGTTTATCCATTCATCAGCTGATGGACATTTGGGTTGTTTCTACTTTTTGCTTATGATAAATGATGTTTTTATGAACATTTGTGCACAAGTATTTTGTGGACTTGTATCTTCAACCCTTTTGGGTATACACCTAGGAGTGGAATTTCTGGTCACATGGTCACTCTATGTTCAAAATGTTGAGACTTTTTTCTAGGTTTTGTGTGCTTTTAGGCCATGTTATCTTTTCCAGAAGTGCCTTAGCCCATCATATAGCACTGCTGTTCTGTGTATATATGTTTGCCTGAATTTCTCTTTGTGGTTTTATGATGGGCATACTTTCTTATGAATTAACATGGCTTATGAGCAAAGACCCCACAAATACAAGCTAAACCTTTCCTCACCAAATGATCCCACTGCAGGCCACCCTTGCTTTTCCCTTTCAATGAACAACTACTTAGACTCTGTGTAAACCTTATGGGCACTTGCCATTTCCTGCAAGGATCACATTTTAAATATTTTAAGCGCACGCTTTGTCTTTCCCACAAACCCATGAGCTCCTGGAAAGCAATGTCCATGCCTTTGGTGTTTAGTTAACTCACACACCTGGCTAAGCCTGGTATGTGAGTTAACTAAATGCTAAACAGGGACTATATCTTATACTTCTTTAATATCCTTCACAGCAATTATCTGAGTGTGGACATATAGAAGGTGTTTATTTAATGATGAATAAATTGGTTTTACATTCCTAAGACTTTGCCCTAGAGTTATTTATAGTTTTGGGCTTCTTAGTACGACTCCTACTTGACATATATTGTTATGGCAACCAGCATGTCCATTCCCCCTGGTATCCCAGAAATATTTCCATTTCTCTACAGAGATGCTACCAACACATTCAATACCAGTCTTCTGGTATGTTTGATGGAGAAAAAAAGAGGGAAATGGGCAAGGCATTTCTTTCTTTTCTCCTGTTCCATAGCAACTTTTCTGAACCAAATTTGCCTCCTCTGTTTTCAACTTTTCCTCATGGTACCACTTCTCATCAATATTTTCACCACTTCACTGGGCAATTAAGAAGAAGACAGAGAAATTAGGAAATAAAGGTGGTATTCTGGAGAGACTCTGGGCTTCAGTTCTAAAACACCATGTCTGGACAGCCTCCATTTCCCACCTTTTCCAAACCAGAGCATCTTGTCTTGAAATCTAGAAACATGACTAGTACAAAAAAGCTCATCTGAACAGTTCATTCTACAGCATAGTTGGGGAATGGCATATCCTGGTTAATGATTCTTCTGATTAGTCAAGACTTGCCACACACATTATACCTAGCTTGCCATTTTTTAAAGAACTAGAACACACTAATATATTCAGCACCACAGATGCTGCAACATAATTTAATCCCCTTCTGATGATTCAGAAGGCACTTTTAGATTTTTGTGACATTTCATTATATATACACAAGAACGCCAGAGAATAGAGCATTGTGGAGAGTGAGGTTCTAGATCATAGAAGGATGATCATATTCAAACACGATGCCCAGTAAGCACTCCTCGCTTCCCATAAAGTAGCAGAACGATGACGGTGACCACATGAAATCAGAAAGTAGAAATGGAACAATTCTACAATCACCATCTTTAAAAGTCATACCTTTCTTCTCTCAGAGCATCCAGTTCTACTTATAAAGAGATTTTGTCTTGTTTGTTAAAAAAAAAAGTAAGTCTATGAACCTTAGTTTGTTCACTGAAACTAAATACAATGAAAAAGTCTAAGTTTTCCCTGGATCTTACAACTTACATTTACAAAGTTTTTCTTCACATTTATCTTTGCTCGGATCCTTCTATTTGAATTACTTGGTTCTCTTCAGAATTGGGTGACATCTTGTCAAGCTTCAACTGAACCCTCCTCAGAACAAAGGCTGTTAGACTGAGGAAGAGATTTGTTTGGAGAATTCTTCCACAGTTGGATGATTATTTAGGCTAAAGTTGTCCTCCTCAGTGTCCTCTCAAGAAATTTGACACACAAAGACTATTACGAGTTTGAATTTTGTCTTCAGTCAGCTATGAACTTGCTTTATTCCTTTTGCACACCCAAGTTGTTTACCTGTCTGTAATATTTTTTCTATCTTTAAAGGGACTCTGAGGGTCTATCTGTGTGTCCTGAGTGGATTAGAATTCCTAACTCATTAAAACAAATGTTTTTTAAGAAAGAATTATCTGCCATTCAGATAGCCACATTCTCAAACCCATTCAGTCATTGAAGTCATTAGGCAATTAGACCAACTTTGCAAGCCTGTCTAGACATGTCTACATGTCTCCCCCACTTGCTTGTTTCAGGTCCCTGCTGAAATGTCATCTCCTCTGACAGCCTTCCCCTGACTGTTCTATCTAAGCTAGTTATCCCCATCACATTCAATCCTTTATTGTAATCGATTGTTCTTTCTACCACTCATCACTATCTAATATAACATACGTGTGTTGATTTATTCTCTTTATCCTCCAGAATAGAAGCTCCCTGAAGACAGGGACTCATTTCACTGCTTGTTGCTAAGACCCGGAACCTAGCACATAGTAGACACTCAATAAATATTTGAATGAGTGAATAATTATTTTAGCCTCATTAATAATACCAAGGTAACCTAAATTTCAGAAATTGCTGGTTTACAGTAGAGGCAGCAAAATTTGTGAATATCACAATGCTTAATTTAAAAAGAATGTGGGGCTACTGGAAGTAGGAAGGGTGTGAGAAATAGGCTGAGTCCTCAAAACCCTAAAATCTAGTACAGGACACACGATAGGTACCCATGATCAACAGCAAAGCCCGGAACCGTTTTTTTAAGTATCATAGGAAGTTACAACTGAGTCCTACAAGCTGTGAGAATTGAGAGAAAGGAATTTTTCTTTAGAATTGGAGTGGGTGGTCAGGGAAGGCTTCCTGGAAGCATATTTGATTTGCATCTTGAAGGAAGGTGTGAAAGTTAGCTAACTACAAAGTTAGGAGAACAGTCCACATGGGACTACCCTTACCTCTGAACCAACTGCAAGTTCGGGGGGGTTCCCAAAACCATCCTCAGTTTTGATAAGTCACTAGAAAGACCTACAGATCTCACTGAAAGTATTATATACTCATAGTTATGCTTTATTACAGGGAAAGGATATAGATTAAAATTGGCCAAGGGAAGAAGCACATAGGGCAGAGTCCAGGAAAAGTACCAACTGCAGAGCCTCTAGTTTTTCTCATGGGGGAAGGAAAGTGTTATTTCCCTGGCATTGATGTGTGACAGTATGCACTGAGTAATACCAACCAGGGAAGTTCACCTGAACCTTGCTGACCAGAGTCTTTACTGGGGGCTCCAGCACACAGGCATGGTTGACTGTCCACTTGCATAATCTCAGTTTCCAGCTCCTCAGAAGGTCAGGCTGATACTGTATGACCCAAAGCCCCCAACCTAAGTCGCATTGGTAGTGTGGGTCAAAGCCCCAACCCTAAATCACATTGTCACTATCTGGCTGACCCAAGACCCCCAGGCAAAGATATTCCTATCAGGAATGACACTATAAGGGCTTAGAGATCACCTCCCATTAGCTGAGAGCAAAGGCCAGACGTCTTGTAGGCGAGGTTAAATTCATTACTGCACAGAAGGGGAGATAAACCTGTGACCAGAACACTGGTGTACCCAATAATTGATGACCAATAAGCCTAGGGCCATACTGTTCCAGAAAAAGTAGCAGTCTGTCAGTTTTACAGATAATTCCCATAAAAATATCTGCTTCTGAGAAATGGAGGTGGATATTCAGGGTGAGTGTATGTGGGGAGTCAGATCCGTTGGCATGAATAATCCAGACTGCTTACGTTGTCTAAATAGTTTCTTTAATTCTCTTAACATTGTTCGTAATATTTAGTGAGTGCAAATACTCCACTGATTGAATATTTTCTATAATTGAAGGTGATTTTTTTCTATTTCTCAGAAAACTCAAGCACTAAACCAGAAATGCATCCTCTGGCTGTTATCTGTGCCTGGGTAACAAACCACTCCAGCACTCAATGGCTTAACATAACCAGCTGTCTTACTTGCTCCTGATTCTGCAGGTCAGCATTTGGGCTGAACCCAGGCTGGGCATTTGGCCACGGCTTTAGCCTGGGGTCACTGGTGCGGCTGCAGCCACCTGGGGGTCGACAAGGCTGGATGGTCTAGGGTGGTCTCACTCACCTACATGGTGGTTGTGGGTTTTAGGGGGCCTTGGTTCTCCGTCCTATGGCCTCCCTAGCAGACCAGTTCGGACTTGTTCACATGGAGACACCATTCACGAGGGTCAGAGCAGAAGCTACAAGCTTCTCGAAGCCAAGACAAATAAGTCTCACAACTTCCTTTCTGCTGCATTCTACTGGCCAAAGCAGGCCTCCAGACCAGCCGAGAATCCAGAGGAGGGGTAAGACTCCGTTTCTTGATAGGCACAGCTGCAAAGAATCTGTGGTCATCTAAAACTGAGCGCAAATCCTAACTACAATTCCTTTTTTCTTTCCCTTAAGTCTCTAGCACAACTTTGTAAATAGATGGTTAGGCCTCAGCTTCCCTAGAGAAAGAAGAGTTTTATGTTGCGTGAGCAGGAAATAACATTGGTTTAACTTTTCTGGGTTGCTTTTTAAAAGCATTTTCGAAAGCATTTGAATGACTGGTCAATGCTCAGTGGTACTTTCTGAGTTCTGAATAAGTAGTAGAGGGGTTTTGTTTTTTACGTTGTTTTTGTTTTTATTTTGGTATTTGACTCAGTTAGGCAGAGCCCTTTCATAGTGGAGAAACATGCATCTTTTAGATGAAACCTGCATATTCTATCCAATAACACCCTGGCCTGCCCACAATGAACAGACATCCGCTTTCGGTGCCCAGCTAATGGGACTGCCCTGAAGTGACCAACACTGTGGGGAAGGCCACCCCCCTGGAGAATGGACTCTGGACGTAATCCCTGGCCTTGGGGAGAGGCTTCCCCAAAACAACGTGAGCCACTCTACAAAGGAAAACGTTTAATTGATACTGCGGCTGGGCTGTCAGAGGAGTTTAATTCCAAAGGACGGAGCGTTGCTTTAAGGATGAAACACACACACAGGGTCTGGAGGCAGACGGGCAGCGAGTTAAGTTAGGTGGTGAGCTGAGCTGTGGGCTATCACCAGCGGTTTGTGCACTGCGATCTCCCTGGCACCCTGGGATTTGAATTTCCAGGGAAGTAAAAATGAATCACTCGGAGAGCAATGAGAATTTCAAATAGTGTAAGTTGTTCTCAGTGATCTTTATCAATGCAGACCTGAGTCTCAGAATAAAATGCTTTATTCCCCCTGTGGTTATTAAAATTTCATTTCTTCAGGTGACACTTCCCTTTTTTGGCTCCCCTGGGGAATCAGCTGTATTTGCCTTCAGAGTCAGTGGTCAGCTGGATGGCTGTGCTTTCTGATTTCTACCCGTTCAGATTTTTCTCTCCCGCTGCGCTGCCTGAGAGCAGGGCTCAGTTTGGGAGCAATCTGCCCTGTTGCACAGGAAACCATTAGGAGCCGAGAAGAATCGCCCTGCTCACATCAGTAGTGAAATATTTTCAAGAAATGGACCTTGGAGTTTCTGCCAGCTGGAAAACATGACAACCACTGCTTGCCCCTGGGAAATGATTTCTCCTTACAGCAGCCCCGTCCATCAGTGCACACCTCCTCCAACTTCCAAAGCTGCCATCCTTAGGATATGGCAGCCAAAACCCTGTCCTAATATGGAGATGACTTGGTGTTTGAAAAGGAAGGGAGACCTCAGCCTTTCACGTTCCAACCCAAAGTCCCTAGGCAAATAATAATAGCTAGTATTTACATGGCACTTAATATCTACCAGGCACTTTTTAAAAAAATAAATTTATTTATTTATTTATTGGCTGCGTTGGGTCTTCTTTGCTGTGCGTGGGCTTTCTCTAGTTGCGGTGAGCGGGGGCTACTCTTCTTTGTGGTGCGCGGGCTTCTCACTGCGGTGGCTTCTCTTGTTGCGGAGCAGGGGCTCTAGGCACACGGGGTTCAGTAGTTGTGGCACGTGGGCTCAGTAGTTGTGGGTCACGGGCTCTAGAGCGCAGGCTCAGTAGTTGTGGTGCACGGGCTTAGTTGTTCCACGGCATGTGGGATCTTCCCTGACCAGGGCTTGAACCCGTGTCCCCTGCATTGGCAGGCGGATTCATAACCACTGCACCACCAGGGAAACCCTACCAGGCACTTTTTAAAGCATTTTACACTATACCGTATTAGCTCACTTAATGCTACAACAATCCCATAAAGAAGGTACTATTATCTTCGTTTTACATGTGAGGAAACAAGGCACACAAAGATCAAGAAACTTACATGGGATCCTTGAGGCAGGCTTTTTAGCCCAGGCAGCCTGCTCTGGAATCCATGTAAGAACATTGCACTGAACTGCCCCTTGTGAAAGACTGTAACAGCTTTCTGGTGTGAGGAGAGATTGTGGCCCTTTGCCAGCAAGCTAGCCTCTTTAGAACATGTCACAACTTGCCATCTCATTGCCTGGGCTTATTAAGATGCTTGTATTCACCTGGGTCTAACCAGAAAAACAGAAAACACTTTGGATATTTATAAAAGAGGAAATTTGCTACCAGGCATTGGTTGCTCAGGTGATGGAGAAGTTGAGAGCCAAATATGGGATGGCAAGATAACCCCAAGCTAGCAACAGCAGGCTGGAGGACCAGAGGGAAGGGGTCATGTTCCAGGAACACAGTGGCTGAAGTTCCACTGAAGTTCTGAAGTTTTGTCAGAGCCAGTCTGTCCTGACAAAACCTGGAAGCACAGCAATGCTGACTGGAGGAAGCTGGGGCCACAGGGGAGCGGCAGCTACTGCCCCTAGACTCTTAAGTCTCTTTTTTCTAGTTCATTCCCCATGCTATTGCCAGGCTGATCTTTGTCAACCCAGACTGAATCCTGTTACATCCTAATGTCCCAGTTTACAAAGCTTTGGTGCTTCTCTTGCCCTCCCTCCTCCCACCCTGAATGCCCCTTATATTCTAGCATCTCCGACCTATAGGTTGACTTCCAAGCATACAGTCATTTTGCACTCCCTTTATCTTTGCTCAGTCTGGCCACTCAGCCTTTGATGCTGTGTCAGTCAGGGTTCCAGCTGGGAAGAGACGGCACACTCAAATCGGTGTACAAAGAGAAGGGTGCACAGGAAGGGGAGTGCAAGGGAAGAGAAGCCCAAGGGCAAATGTGTAACATAGGGTCCATCATCGAGAGAGTGTTTACGGGGAGCCAAAAAGAGAGAGTCCTGTAAAAGCCACCTGAGAGGAGCAGAGACCTTTGGTTTAACTTCAGACTGAGAATCAACTAGCCTCCTCAGGAAGGAAACCAGGGGGATAAAATACCCTGACCTTACCCTCCTCTTCCTCCAAGCTCCTGCTGGGGCTGCCCATTGACGGGGCACAACTTGAAGTCAAAGGGCATGAAGCCTGTCAATAGGGTTCACCCAGGTCAGCTGGTCCCGTAGCCCCAGCAGGAGGTGAAGGATGGGACCTGGAGGGGCAAACTGAAGATATCCAGAACAAATGCCCATTCCTAACATCTCTCCTGCAAATTTCAACCACCTATCTTGAAGACAAATCTCACATGTTAATTCTTAGTGACCTTCCAGCTCTCCCGTGCTGGGGCCGGTACTTTTGGTCTCCCGGAGTCTCCTCCATCCCTAGTGGCTGCACTGTGGATGGAGCATGCTCAGTGCATGCCAGTCTCCCCATCAGACTGAGTCCCTTGAGCACACGCACCATCTCTTTTTTTTTTTTTTTTTAAATATTTGTTTATTTATTTATTTATGGCTGGGTTGGGTCTTCATTTCTGTGCGAGGGCTTTCTCTAGTTGTGGCAAGCGGGGGCCACTCTTCATCGCGATGCGCGGACCTCTCACTATCGTGGCCTCTCTTGTTGCAGAGCACAGGCTCCAGACGCGCAGGCTCAGTGATTGCGGCTCACGGGCCCAGCCGCTCCGCGGCATGTGGGATCCTCCCAGACCAGGGCTCGAACCCGTGTCCCCTGCATTGGCAGGCAGACTCTCAACCACTGCGCCACCAGGGAAGCCCACCATCTCTTTTTATATTTACAATATCTGCACCTAATGCTAGAGTATTTTTGCACTCAAAAAATTTGTGGTGGAAGAAACAAATGAAGAAACCATCTAAGATAACTCTTGTTCTGCACAGCTGACACTTTCAATTAGCTCTGAGAGAGCATCTTCTTTCACACAGAGATGCTGTCTCTTTATAAGGGCTTTTATGCCCTTAATTAAAAAAAATTTTTTTTTTTTTTTAAGAATCAACCAACTAAAATCTTTCCTGTATAAAAACAGCCAGACTTGATTAACCATGAATATTATCTACCACAAGTGCTTATTATATACACAAAAGTAAGTCTCCAATTAAAAACTCCAATTTATACCCTTCATCCTCCTAAGGAGATGTTGACGTTTCATGTTTAAGACAAGATTTCCTTTAACATCTCTTCTAGCAGTCTTAGTAGATGGGGTATGTGGATGAATTTAATATGATTCTTCCTCACTAACAACCAAGAATGTTTGTAAACAGCTGTGGATTCAGTTCTAGTGTGGATATCTAACCCAGAACCAGCTCGTTTGTTTTTCATTTGATTTAAAATTATTGTTAGTAGCCCAGCAAGTTAGGAGCACAGAGTTTTGTGGCCACATAGAAAAGTGAAAATCTCTTCTTAGAAAGGGGATTCAGATCAAGGATCTGGGTTTTCCTGGTGCCCACACCTCAAACAAAAGCTCTGTTCTCTCCTTTTCTCTGGGCTGAGTAGGATAGATTGCTAATGAGGCAAAATTATGAGTTTAATCCTGACGTGAGGCAGGTGGCTTTGTGTTTATAGATTTGAAATGTCTGAGCTAGAAAGGGTCTTAGAGGTCATCTAATTCAATTCCTCCATTTTATAAACTGGGGGAAAACAAACAAACAAAACCCAAACAAAAGTCAGAGAGGTTAAGTGACTAGCTCCTTGTCATAATTATGTCTACGGACTGCTTTTAACCCCAGATCGTCACACACCCCATCACTTTTGGAGGAAAAAATGTCATAGCACATTCTCAAATGGTGTGCATCCAGTGTTTCATCACTCAGTAGGAAGGACAGCACATTGCTCTGGGTCAGATTTTAAGGACCCACATGCAACAGACAGATTTGACAAAGCAGCACCCTGCCCTGTCAATTCCCTATCGACTCTCTTACACCTCGGTTCTTCAGCATGTCTGCTGAGAAAGTGCCTCATAGATGCCACACATTGTTTTCCTTTAATGCTTTGAGAGCACAATTATGAATAATGACAAAGAAACATGTGATGCCATGGCTGTTTGCTCTGAGGAGTCACTGGACTGAAAAATGTTCTACCATCAGCAAGCCTCTTCCATTTCCAGACTTGCTGACATTCCCCCAGGAGCGCCTGTCTAATGATGGATACTAAAATCCACAGATAAGAACCTAAATCTTATCAGAGCTATGAGTTGATAGGACTAACTACTTTATATATTATGTATTTTATTCATACTTGTTTTCTTAAGATGACTTTAATGAGGGGGCAAGGGGGAGGGGGAAGGAAAGAGGATGGAGAGGAAGGGGAGGGGGAGGCGGAGGCGGAGGAAGGGGAGGGGGAGGAGGAGAGAGGATTTGTACAGTGGATTGGGATGGGTGATGAGGACTGGGTATTCTACTGTCCTGGTTTTGTCAGCTCTGTAATTTGGGGAATTTATTTAAGCCATTTGTGTCTCAGATTCCCTATCCATGAAATGGGACAGGTGGGCTACGTAAACTTTCAACTGCCTCTCAGTTTTAACCTTCTATATTCTTCTTTTAGAAAACAGGAATAGCAGCAATAAGCCTGACTATTCCATACGTGTCACTGATGATCTACAGGAGGAAAACAAACTGCATGCTACTTCCCATTTTAATGAAGGGAACTGCAGCTATTCTACCATCCCTCTCTACCTCTTTCAACCAAACTCTATATACATGTAGTGACTTATTTTTGTCATTTTATTATATTGCTATTCTGTGTTCACACTACAGTGGTGACTTGGCCAATGATGGCAGCTCAACCAGATGACAGAAGAAAACTAGGGGTGACATGCAGAAAGAATGAAAACTGGGCTCTGCAGCCTCCGAAGTCCTAAAACATACTTCAAAAAATAAATGTCAAGCACCATGTGTTGGACTGCCTTGCCTTGTACATCATTCTCCTCATCGTGCAGTTTTTTAGCAACTGAAATGAGTTGGTCTTTTCTGTGAAACACCTGCATTTCCGTATCTGTTATCTTGGCAGGCCTGAAGGATTGTACTTCTGGCGAGTGGAACTAGTTATCATTTCCCCCTGTAACTATTTGTATCCACTCACATCCATGGAGACTTCTGGTCTTTGCATAAAGAAGCATTTACTGTGTTAAGCCATTGAGATTTGGGGGTTGTTTGTTACTATAGCATGTGCTAGAAATTAAACTCACTATTATAGCTAGAGTCTGGGCATGTAAGGGAAAGACCCTCTTCTCTGGCACATCAGCCCTGTCTCAGTGTGCCATCGATACCCATGTGAGTCTCACCAATTACACCTTTCCTGAGTCTCCATCCCCACCCCACTATATTGTATTAGGTACCTATTACAATATTCTTCTAACTCTTCTCTCTACCTCCAATCTTTTCCCACCTCTAAGTCATACTTTATGCCGTCATTGGAATTATCTTTGTAAAACATTATGTCTAATGTAATATATTGACTTATTTGGCATTGACACTCATCTAAGGAGGAGCCCGGGAATGAGGCTGGCAAGTGGGTTGAACAGGATGGTGCCCCCAGCCTCCCAACACATGCATCACCACTGCCTCTGTGAGTGCCTGCTGGAGGCCCAGCCCTCTTGCTGGTGAAGGACTTCTCTCCTGAGCTCAGCCACTGCAAATAACCTCTGCCTTGAATTCAGAAATAGAGTTCAGACTCCAGTGGAGTCAACCAAGACAAGCTTACACTCTAACCCAATTCAAACATTTAAAAAACAGTTTCAACTCTCTGTCTTTATGAGTCTTTGCCTGAAGTAAATTATATTTGCACATGGTGTTTACACTTCAAAAAGGTGTTTTTACATAGTAATTTTTGGTTTTAAACCCAATTATCACGAGTTTTTCTGCATAGGAGTAGGTTCAGTCAGCATGCAGATGAGGAGGGCAAGAGGTGGTGTTTTAAAAAAATAGTTGTATATGTATATATATGTATGCATGTGTATTTCTGTATATATGTATGTGTATAGATATACATAATATACAATGTAGAATATATAATATACACAAGACATAAATATATATTAAAAATAAATTTAGGGGGGAGAGTGAAGATGGCAGAGTGGGAAGATGCTGAGTTAGCATCTCCTCACAACTAGGGGCGCCTGCCGTCTGCTGGTGGGGAACCATGATGCCCAAAGAGACAGGAGGAAACCCCAAGTGAACAGGTAAGATGTGGGGGGACTGAGGGGGGAGGAGAAGTGGAGGCCAGACAGGATCGGTGCCCCTGAGGCTGGGGAGATCAGGAGAGGCAGGTGGGAGGGGCCCTCCAGGACCGGAGGAGGAGGACAGGAGAGGAGGGCGTTTGCCCCGCCCACTAGAGCCCAGAAGCCTGCTGGGCTCCCAAGTGAGGTCCCCTGCCCTCTGAGACCAGGGGTGGGAGGTATGTCTGGGCCCCTTCTGTTCCTTGAGCCTAAGCCCCACCACCCACAGCACCCAGGGCCTTTTCCAGCCTTATGGATCCTAAGCATAGGCCCCACCCTCCACAGAAAAGGCCTTCCTCCCCCTCCTTTTTTTTTTGTTTTCCTTTTCCCTCCTCCTTTTTTTATTGTGGTACTGATGTACCTTCCGGTTGTTTATTCATCTACATTTTTGTTTTTATATTCTTTCTAACATATCTGTTAGTTTCCTAGTCTAATTTTGTTTTTTACTTTGTTATTGTTCTCTTTTTTTTTTCCCCACCCCACATGGTTTGCAGGATCTTGGTTCATGAGGCAGGGGTTGGGCTGAAGCTCCTGCGGTGGGAGTTCCAAGTCCAAACCACTGGACTAACAGAGAACCTCAGACCCCAGGGAATATTCATTGGAATGAGGTCTCATGGAGGTCCTCATCTCAGCACCAAGACCCAGCTCTACCCAACAGCCTACAAACTCCAGTGTTGGAAGCCTCAGGCCAAAAAACCAGTAAGACAGGGAAACAATCCCACTCATAAAAAAAAAAAAAAAAAAAGAAAAGAAAACGAGGTGGCAAAAAAATATGTCACAGATGAAGGAGCAAGGGAAAAACTTACAAGACCAAATAAATGAAGAAGAAA
The DNA here is from genome assembly GCF_009873245.2 of Balaenoptera musculus. Taxonomy (NCBI): domain Eukaryota; kingdom Metazoa; phylum Chordata; class Mammalia; order Artiodactyla; family Balaenopteridae; genus Balaenoptera; species Balaenoptera musculus. Next base: position 63,296,943 of record NC_045790.1, on the reverse strand, counting down.
TAGCCAATCGACCTGAAAAAGATTTCAGAGTAATGATGGTAAAGATGATACAGAATCTCAGAAACAGAATGGAGGCACAGATTGAGAAAATACAAGAATGTTTAACAAAGATCTAGAAGAACTAAAGAACAAACAGAGATGAACAACACAGTAACTGAAATGAAAAATACACCAGAAGGAATCAATAACAGAATAACTGAGGCAGAAGAACAAGTAAGCTGGAAAACAAAATGGTGGAAATAACTGCTGAGGAGCAGAATAAAGACAAAAGAATGAAAAGAATTGAAAAGAAGCTCAGAGACCTCTGGGACAACACTAAATGCACCAACATTTGAATTATAGGGGTCCCAGAAGAAGAAGAGAAAAAGAAAGGGACTGAGAAAATATTTGAAGAGATTATAGTTGAAAACTTCCCTAACATGGGAAAGGAAATAGTCACCCACATCCAGGAAGTGCAGAGAGTCCCATACAGGATAAACCCTAGGAAAAACACACCAAGACACACAGTAATGAAACTAACAAACATTAAATTCAAAGAAAAAGTATTAAAAGCAGCAAGGGAAAAACAAAAAATAACATACAAAGGAATCCCCATAAGGTTATCAGCTGATTTTTCAGCATAAACTCTGCAAGCCAGAAGGGAGTGGCAGGATATACATAAAGTGATGAAAGAGAAAAACCTACAACCAAGATTACTCTACCCAGCAAGGATCTCATTCAGATTCGATGGAGAAGTCAAAAGCTTTTCAGATAAGCAAAAGCTAAGAGAATTCAATACCATCAAACCAGCTTTACAACAAATGTTAAAGAAACGTCTCTAGGTGGGAAACACAAGAGAAGAAAAAGACCCACAAAAACAAATCCAAAACACTTGAGAAAATGGTAATAGAAACATACATATTGTTAATAACCTTGAATGTAAATGGATTAAATGCCCCAACCAAAAGACACAGACCAGCTGAATGGATACAAAAACAAGACCCATATATATGCTGTCTATAAGAAACCCACTTCAGACCTAGGGACACATACAGACTGAAAGTGAAGGGATGGAAAATGATAGTCCCTGTAAATGGAAATCAAAAGAAAGCTAGAGTAGTAATACTCATATCAGATAAAATAGACTTTAAAATAAAGACTGTTACAAGAGATAAGGAGGGACACTACATAATGATCAAAGAATCAATCCAAGAAGAAGATATAACAATTATAAATGTTTATGCACCCAACATAGGAGCACCTCAATACATAAGGTAAATGCTAACAACCATGAAAGGAGAACAGTAACACAATAATAGTAGGGGACTTTAATACCCCACTTACACCAATGGACACATCATCCAAACAGAAAATAAATAAGGAAACAAAAGCTTTAAATGACACAATAGACCAAATAGATTTAATTGATATTTATAGAACATTCCACTCAGAAGTGGCAGAATACACTTTCTTCTCAAGTGCACACTGAACATTCTCCAGGATAGATCACAGCTTGGGTCACAAATCAAGCCTCGGAAAATTTAAGAAAATTGAAATCGTACCAAGCATCTTTTCTGACCACGACATTATGAGATTGGAAATCAATTACAGGAAAAAAACTGTAAAACACACAAATACATGGAGGCTAAACAGTGTGCTACTAAATAACCAGAGATCACTGAAAAAATCAAAGAAGAAATTTTAAAAATACATAGAAACAAATGACAACAAAAACACAATGACCCCAAACCTTTGCGATGTAGCAAAAGCAGTTCTAAGAGGGAAGTTTATAGCAATTCAATCTCACCTCAAGAAACAAGAAAAATCTCAAACAATCTAACCTTACACCTAAAGCAACTAGAAAAAGAAGAACAAACAAAACCCAAAGTCAGTAGAAGGAGAGAAATCATAAAGATCAGAGCAGAAATAAATGAAATAGAAATGAAGAAAACAAGAGCAAAAATTAATTTTAAAAGAAGCTGGTTCTTTGAGAAGATAAACAAAATTGATAAATCCTTAGCCAGACTCATCAAGAAAAAAAAGGAGAGGATGCAAAACGATAAAATTAGAAATGAAAAAGCAGAAATCACAACTGACACAGCAGAAATACAAAGGATTATAAGAGACTACTACAAACAACTATATGCCAATAAAATGGAGAACCACAAAGAAATGGACAAATTCTTGGAAAGGTACAATTTTCCAAGACTGAACCAGGAAGAATTAGAAAACATAAACAGACCTATCACAAGTAATGAAATTGAAACTGTAATTAAAAATCTTCCAACAAAGTCCAGAACCAGATGGCTTCACAGGTGAATTCTATCAAACATTTAGAGAAGAGCTAACACCTATCCTTCTCAAACTCTTCCAAAAAATTGCAGAGGGAGAAACACTCTCAAATTCATTCTACGAAGCCACCATCACCCTGATACCAAAACCCGACAAAGATGTCACAAAAAAGGAAAATTATAGGCCAACATCACTGATGAATATAGATGCAAAAATCCTGAACAAAATACTAGCAAACAGAATCCAACAGCAGGGAGCTTCAAGATGGTAGAAGAGTAAGATGCAGAGATCACCTTCCTCCCCACGGATACATCATTAATACATCTACATGTGGAACAACTCCTACAGAACACCTACTGAACACTGGCAGAAGACCTCAGACCTCCCAAAAGGCAAGAAACTCCCCACATACCTGGGTAGGGCAAAAGAAAAAAGAAAAAACAGAGACAAAAGAATAGGGATGGGACCTGCACCAGTGGGAGGGAGCTGTGAAGGAGGAAAGGTTTCCACACACTAGGAAACCCCTTTGCGGGTGGAGACTGCGGGTGGCGGAGGGGGGAAGCTTCGGAGCCACGGAGGATAGCGCAGCAACAGGGGTGCGGAGGGCAAAGCGGAGAGATTTCCCGCACAGAGGATCGGGGCCGACCAGCACTCACCAGCCCGAGAGGCCTGTCTGCTCACCCGCGGGGGTGGGCGGGGGCTGGGAGCTGAGGCTCGGGCTTCGGAGGTCGGATCCCAGGGAGAGGACTGGGGTTGGCTGCGTGAACACAGCCTGAAGGGGTAAGTGCGCCACGGCTAGCCGGGAGGGAGTCCGGGAAAAAGTCTGGAGCTGCTGAAGAGGCAAGAGACCATTGTTTTGGGGGGCACGAGGACAGGGGATTCAGAGCACCGCCTAAATGAGCTCCAGAGACGGGCGCAAGCCGTGGCTATCAGCGCGGACCCCAGAGACGGGCATGAGACGCTAAGGCTGCTGCTGCCGCCACCAAGAAGCCTGTGTGCAAGCACAGGTCACTATCCACACCTCTCCTCCTGGGAGCCTGTGCAGCCCGCCACTGGCAGGGTCCCGTGATCCAGGGACAACTTCCCCAGGGGAACACACAACTCGCCTCAGGCTGGTGCAACGTCACACTGTCCTCTGCCACTGCAGGCTCGCCCCGCATCTGTACCCTTCCCTCCCCCCGGCCTGAGTAAGCCAGAGCCCCTGAATCAGCTGCTCGTTTAACCCCATCCTGTCTGAGGGAAGAACAGATGCCCTCAGGCGACCTACACGCAGAGGCGGGTCCAAATCCAAAGCTGATCTCCAGGAGCTGTGGGAACAGAGAAGAGAAGGGGAAATCTCTCCCAGCAGCCTCAGAAGCAGCGGATTAAAACTCCACAAACAACTTGATGTGACTGCATCTGTTGAATACCTGAATAGACAACGAATCATCCCAAATTCAGGAGGCGGACTTTGGGAGCAGGATATATTAATTTTTCCCCTTTTCCTTTTTTTGTGAGTGTATATGTATATGTTTCTGGGTGAGATTTTGTCTGTATAGCTTTGCTTTTACCATTTGTCCTAGGGTTCTGTCTGTGCGTTTCTTTCTCTTTTTTTTACCTAAAATTTTTTTTTCTTAATAATTATTTTTTATTTTAATAACTTTATTTTATTTTATCTTCTTCTTTCCTTCTTTCTTCTTTTTCTCCCTTTTATTCTGAGCCATGTGGAGGACAGGCTCTTGGTACTCCAGCCAGGCATCAGGGCTGTGACTCTGAGGTGGGAGAGCCAAGTTCAGGACACTGGTCCACAAAAGATCTCCCAACTCCACGTAATACCAAATGACGGAAATCTCCCAGAGATCTCCATCTCAACGCCAAGACCCAGCTCCACTCAACTACCAGCAAGCTACAGTGAAGGACACCCTATGCCAAACAACTAGCAAGACAGGAACATAACCCCACCCATTAGCACAGAGGCTGCCTAAAATCATAATAAGGCCACAGACACCCCAAAACACCACCACACGTGGACCTGCCCACCAGAAAGACAAGATCCAACCTCATCCACCAGAACACAGGCACTAGTCCCCTCCACCAGGAAGCCTACACAACCCACTAAACCAACCTTAGCCGCTGGGGACAGACAACAAAAACAATGGAAACTACGAAACTGCAGCCTGCGAAAAGGAGACCCCAAACACAATAAGTTCAGCAAAATGAGAAGACAGAGAAATACACAGCAGATGAAGGAGCAAGGCAAAAACCCACCAGGCCTAACAAATGAAGAAGAAATAGGCAATCTACCTGAAAAAGAATTCAGAATAATGATAGTAAAGATGATCCAAAATCTTGGAAATAGAAAGGAGAAAATACAAGAAACGTTTAACAAGGACCTAGAAGAACTAAAGAGCAAACAAACAGTGATGAACAACACAATAAATGAAATTAAAAATTCTCTAGAGGGATCAATAGCAGAATAACTGAGGCAGAATAACGGATAAGTGACCTGGAAGATAAAATAGTGGAAATAACTACTGCAGAGCAGAATAAAGAAAAAAGAATGAAAAGAACTGAGGACAGTCTCAGAGACCTCTGGGACAACATTAAATGCACCAACATTCAAATTATAGGGGTCCCAGAAGAAGAAGAGAAAAAGAAAGGGACTGAGAAAATATTTGAAGAGATTATAGTTGAAAACTTCCCTAATATGGGAAAGGAAATAGTTAATCAAGCCCAGGAAGCACAGAGAGTCCCATACAAGATAAATCCAAGGAGAAACACGCCAAGACACATATTAATCAAACTATCAAAAATTAAATACAAAGAACAAATATTAAAAGCAGCATGGGAAAAACAACAAATAACACATAAGGGAATCGCCATAAGGTTAACAGCTGATCTTTCAGCAGAAACTCTGCAAGCCAGAAGGGAGTGGCAAGACATATTTAAAGTGATAAAGGAGAAAAATCTACAACCAAGATTACTCTACCCAGCAAAGATCTCATTCAGATTTGATGGAGAAATTAAAACCTTTACAGACAAGCAAAATCTAAGAGAATTCAGCACCACCGAACCAGCTTTACAACAAATGCTAAAGGAACTTCTCTAGGCAGGAAACACAAGAGAAGGAAAAGACCTACAATAATAAACCCAAAACAATTAAGAAAATGGTAATAGGAACATACATATCGATAATTACCTTAAATGTAAATGGATTAAATGCTCCAACCAAAAGACATAGACTGGCTGAATGGATACAAAAACAAGACCCGTATATATGCTGTCTACAAGAGACCCACTTCAGACCTAGGGACACATACAGACTGAAAGTGAGGGGATTCCATGCAAATGGAAATCAAAAGAAAGCTGGAGTAATAATTCTCATATCAGACAAAATAGACTTTAAAACAAAGACTATTACAAGAGACAAAGAAGGACACTACATAATGATCAAGGGATCAATCCAAGAAGAAGATATAACAATTGTAAATATTTATGCACCCAACATAGGAGCACTTCAATACATAAGGCAAATACTAACAGACATAAAAGGGGAAATCGACAGCAACACAATCATAGTAGGGGACTTTAACACCCCACTTTCACCAATGGACAGATCATCCAAAATGAAAATAAATAAGGAAACACAGCTTTAAATGATATATTAAACAAGATGGACTTCATTGATATTTATAGGACATTCCATCCAAAAACAGCAGAATACACATTCTTCTCAAGTGCTCATGGAACATTCTCCAGGATAGATCATACCTTGGGTCATAAATCAAGCCTTGGTAAATTTAAGAAAATTGAAATCATATCAAGTATCTTTTCTGACCACAACACTATGAGACTAGATGTCAATTACAGGAAAAAATCTGTAAGAAATACAAACACATGGAGGCTAAACAACACACTACTTAATAACCAAGAGATCACTGAGGAAATCAAAAAATACCTAAAAACAAATGACAATGAAAAAACAATGACCCAAAACCTATGGGATGCAGCAAAAGCAGTTCTAAGAGGGAAGTTTATAGCAATACAATCCTACCTTAAGAAACAAGAAACATCTCAAATAAACAACCTAACCTTACACCTAAAGCAATTACAGAAAGAAGAACAAAAAAAAACCCAAAGGTAGAAGAAGGAAAGACATCATAAAGATCAGATCAGAAATAAATGAAAAAGAAATGAAGGAAATGATAGCAAAGATCAATAAAACTAAAAGCTGGTTCTTTGAGAAGATAAACAAAATTGATAAAGCATTAGCCAGACTCATCAAGGTAAAAAGGGAGAAGACTCAAATCAATAGAATTAGAAATGAAAAAGGAGAAGTAACAACTGACACTGCAGAAATTCAAAGGATCATGAGAGATTACTACAAGCAACTCTATGCCAATAAAATGGACAACCTGGAAGAAATGGACAAATTCTTATAAAGGCACAACCTTCTGAGACTGCACCAGGAAGAAATAGAAAATATGAACAAATCAATCACAAGCACTGAAATTGAAACTATGATTAAAAATCTTCCCACAAACAAAAGCCCAGGACCAGATGGCTTCACAGGTGAATTCTATCAAACATTTAGAGAAGAGCTAACACCTATCCTTCTCAAACTCTTCCAAAATATAGCAGAGGGAGGAACACTCCCAAACTCATTCTACGAGGCCACCATCACTCTGATACCAAAACCAGACAAAGATGTGACAAAGAAAGAAAACTACAGGCCAATATCACTGATGAACATAGATGCAAAAATCCTCAACAAAATACTAGCAAACAGAATCCAACAGCAGATTAAAAGGATCATACACTATGATCAAGTGAGGTTTATCCCAGGAATGCAAGGATTCTTCAATATATGCAAATCAATCACTGTGATACACCATATTAACAAATTGAAGAATAAAAACCATGTGATCATCTTAATACATGCAGAAAAAGCTTTTGACAAAATTCAACACCCATATGATAAAAACTCTCCAGAAAGTGGGCATACAGGGAACCTACCTCAACATAACAAAGGCTATATATGACAAACCCACAGCCAACATCGTCCTCAATGGTGAAAAACAGAAATCATTTTCACTAAGATCAGGAACAAGACAAGGTTGCCCACTCTCACCACTATTATTCAACATAGTTTTGGAAGTTTTAGCCGCAGCAATTAGAGAAGAAAAAGAAATAAAAGGAATCCAAACTGGAAAGGAAGAAGTAAAACCATCACTGTTTGCAGATGACACGTTACTATACATAGAGAATCCTAAAGATGCTACCAGAAAACTACTAGAGCTAATCAATGAATTTGGTAAAGTAGCAGGATACAAAATTAATGCACAGAAATCTCTGGCATTCCTATACACTAATGATGAAATATCTGAAAGTGAAATTAAGGAAACACTCCCATTTACCTCTGCAACAAAAAGAATAAAATACCTAGGAATAAATCTGCCTAAGGAGGCGAAAGGCTTGTACGCAGAAAACTATAAAATACTGATGAAAGAAATCAAAGATGATATAAACAGATGGAGAAATATACCATGTTCTTGGATTGGAAGAATCAACACTGTGAAAATGACTGTACTACCCAAAGCAATCTACAAATTCAATGTAATCCCTACCAAGCTATCAATGGCATTCTTCACAGAATTAGAACAAAAAATTTTACCATTTGTATGGAAACACAAAAGACCCCGAATAGCCAAATCAATCTTGAGAAAGAAAAACGGATTTGGAGGAATCAGACTCCCCAACTTCAAAGTATACCACAAAGTTACAGTAATCAAGACAGTATGGCACTGGCACGAAAACAGAAATATAGATCAATGGTACAGTGTAGAATGCCCAGAGATAAACCCACACACATATGGGCACCCAATTTATGACAAAGGAGGCAAGAACATACAATGTAGAAAAGACAGCCTCTTCAATAAGCGGAGTTGGGAAAACTGGACAGCTACATGTAGAAGAATGAAATTAGAACACTCCCTAACACCATACACAAAAATAAACTCCAAATAGATTAAAGACTTAAATGTAAGACCAGACACTATAAAATTCTTAGAGGAAAACACAGGAAAAACACTCTTTGACATAAACCACAGGAAGATCTTTATTGGCCCACCTCCTAGAGTAATGGAAATAAAAACAAAAATAAACAAATGGGACTTAATTAAACTTAAAAGCTTTTGCACAGCAAAGGAAACCATAAACAAGACAAAAAGACAACCCTCAGAATGGGAGAAAATATTTGCAAACGAAACAACGGACAAAGGATTAATCTTCAAAATATACAAACAGCTCATGGAGCTCAATCTCAAAAAAACAAACAATCCAGTTAAAAAATGGGTGGAAGACCTAAACAGACATTTCACCAAGGAAGACATATAGATAGATGGTCAAGAGGCACATGGAAAGATCCTCAACGTCACTATTACTAGAGAAATGCAAATCAAAACTACAATGACGTTATCACCTCAAGCCGGTCAGAATGGCCATTATCAAAAAATCTAGAAACAATAAATACTGGAAAGGGTGTGGTGAAAAGGGGACCCTCTTGCACTGTTGGTGGGAATGTAAACTGATACAGCCACTATGGAAAACAGTATGGAGGTTCCTTAAAAAACTAAAAATAGGACTACCATATGATCCAGAAATCCCATTACTGGGCATATACCCTGAGAAAACCATAATTCAAAAAGAGACATGTACCACAATGTTCAATGCAGCACTATTACAATAGCCAGGACATGGAACCAACCTAAATGTCCATCAACAGATGAATGGATAAAGAAGATGAGGTACATATATACAATGCAATATTACTCAGCCATAAAAGGAAACGAAATTGAGTTTTTTGTAGTGAGGTGGATGGACCTAGAGTCTGTCATGCAGACTGAAGTAAGTCAGAAAGAGAAAAACAAATACCATATGCTAATGCATATATATGGAATCTAAAAAAAAATGGTACTGATGAAACTAGATTCAGAACAGGAATAAACAGGTAGACATAGAGGATAGACTTAAAGACACAGGGTGGGAGGGGGAAGCTGGGGCAAAGTGAGAGTAGCACTGACATATATACACTACCAAATGTAAAATAGTCGGCTGGTGGGAAGCAGCAGCATAGCGCAGGGAGACCGGCTCGGTGCTTTGCGATGACCTAGAGGGGTGGGATAGGGAGGATGGGAGGGAGGCTCCAGAGGGAGGGGATATGGGGACATATGTGTGCATATGGCTGGTTCACTTTGTTGTACAACAGAAACTAACACAGTGTTGTGAAGCAATTATACTCCAATAAAGATCTATTAAAAATAAATAAAATTTTAAAACATATATATATATATATATATATATATATATATATATATTCTTTAGTTATTGCTCAAAATGAGCATCAAGTTGCGTGCCATCTTATCTCACCTAACCAGGGTCCAGCCTGCTAGGTTCAGAGAACACCTTGCTCCTCTATGGATAATTACTGTCCTACCATAGTGCTCGTCCTACACTGAGTGATATTTAGCGTATGTTTAATAGATGACTAAAGTTATTGACTGTGGCCTGCCTCTCTTTGGTGCCCCTGACTGGCATTTATGGGTCAGGCCAGTGTTTGTGGCTCTGACTTTCTGTCCCCAAGAGCGTCTGATGCTTTTGCACAAAATGGCTGAAGGCCAAAGAAGCCCATCCACTGTGGTCCCTCCCCAGCTGTGTGCAGCCGTTGCCATTTGTCAAGTTGCTCAGTGTTCTACTTCAGTGCATTCTTGGACTATCCATTTGCCCCCTTTGGCTTGGCAGTAACTGGCTGTATTTTATCAACTAAATGTAGCCAGACTTTCCAGAGCACTCTACCTCCCCATCCCCGAGTCCCCCTGCATGGAAAGAAAGGGCTGAATCAGAGATGACAACACAGTTTAAGGCGGTAGCCGACTGGCACAGAACAAAGGGATCAGGCCAGGCTTTAGGGAGGGCCCTCCTGCCTGGTGACTTGGCCCCTTGGGGACAGGCCGTTTCTTGTTTCTGAGTCAGTGACAGTTATTTTTGTTGAACCAGAGGTGTTCTATTCCGTCCCTGATGACATGAAATCAATGAATCTGCAGATTTGGGGCAGGCTCTGGGGCTTACCTCTTCAGAGGACAACACTGATTAAGGATGAATGTGATCTTGGGAACACCCAAGTCCAAACAATGGCGTTGACCCAGTGCCAATGTGTGGCTGGGTAAACCAGCAGCATTCTGGGACCCACGGAGAGCTGGGGCTCTTTGATTTCTAACCTTTGAACAGGGGGGAAGAAAAGAGTTGCTGGAAAGCCTTGATTCACGCTGTGGTGGTGGTAGCAAGTTCAGGATCAAATGGCCACTTCATCTTCAAACACTCCTGAGGCCTCACAGCACTTAAGGGGACAGGGGTAGGGAGTGTTATTTTCATAGTTGTTTGATCAAGGGCTCAAGTAACTTTTTCTAAGTCTTGTACCAAGTGGACGGTGGGCTTGTCTTCTCTGTGCAGACCCCTAAAATTGTGCTGTTGGAGAAACTCCAACCTGATATCAGAAATCGTCCCGACACTCAATGGAGGAGTTTATGTGGCCATCATTGTGGAGACCGAGGGTAGCGTGTGTTCAAAGGTCTGTCATGCACACCAAAGACACACCCTCGTATGTCAGGTGTCCTTCTTTCTTCCCTCCAGCTGCTCTCGAGATGATGCAGGATCCACTAGAAATCCATGTTTTTCTCTCTGACATTTGAGCAACTGCAAGTGAACCCCGGAAGTCTCAGAAATGGTCCTGAAGCGGTATCCAGAACAGCCCCCCTCATTCTGAGGAGGTATGTCAGTGCCTTCACTGGAGACAATTTTATTGACCTAACATTCTTCAGATAAGTTGCCCACATTCTTTACAGAAGTCTCCCAGTGCTTTTGTAATTCTTGATATTATGCCAGGAAGAAAACATCAGATAGATGCTTATGACTTTTAACATCTCTCTTTGATCACCCGCTAATCTCCTTGCTCAGATCAGGACTCTCTGTGTACATCAAAAAACAGGAAATAGTAAATACCAGGATCTGATAATTCTGACTCCCCTGCACCGGGAGACTCCAGGCAGAATTTGGATCAGATTTGGAGGCTCTTCCTTCCCCCTCTTTTTCTGATTTCATTACTTTGGGAAAGTAACTTTCTTTGTTTGGCTTTCACTCAGTTTTCTCATCTGAAAAATAAATGCATTCGGCTAGAGGGGCCCTAAGTATCCATCCAGTTCTAACACTCTTGGCATTTTTTTTCCATGCATTCCTCATCAGTTGTCACTGTTTGAAATATTTGCAGTGTTCTTAAGGCAAGTAACAAAAATTGAGATTGTTCTCAGGACTCTTCCATTTCAAAAGCATATTTATACATGTTATTTCATTTGATCTCCCTGTAAAATCATGTAAAGTAAGCTGGGTAGGGATTACTATGTTCCCCACTTACAGATGGAGAAACTGAGGCTCAGAGAGGTTAGGTGATTGGTCTATGATCTATGAAGCAGAATAAGGACTGAAATTAAGCTGTGGAACTGCAAGACCTAACTAAGCTCTTCCTCCCCTGCCCAGAAACCTACTTCATTGTTTTGCACATTAACTAAAAATTGATTGTACAAAATAAAATATTGCATATCACAAAGTCACTGTATAATCTGCAAACCAGTCCTGTATCATATACCTGTTCCGTGCCAGCTGTTTTTGGTCCTGTTAGGAGAGTGGAAGTGGGTTGTAAGAAAGCTCAAGCTCTCATCTTATTCTCTCCCCTTTAGCAACTCCCTGCAGCCTCCAAGGCTTTCCCTTTAAAAACAGAATCATTGACAAGGCAGAAGCCATTTGTCATCCTAAGACCTTTGGAAGAATTGCTTGGAAAATGAACTCTGACAGCTCTGCAGACAATAGGCCGCTGCACTGCTCTCCTCCATCTCCCTCGCATTCTTCCGGAACAAAGCCTCAACAGTTGGAGGAAAAGGGGGCTTGAGCCAATATAAATAACCATGACCTACACCCAGGTCTCAGAGGTTAGCCTGGCTTTCTCAAAGCTTTGCCACTTAGAGAAGGATATTGACAAAAGAGGGTAGGAAAGTGGTTACACACCAGGACCCAGATTAGATTTGGGCCCCTGGTGGGTGAGCACACAGAGAATTGCCCTGGGGTCAGACTCCTGTAATGGGGTGCAAGGTTTTGTTCCCAGGCGCACTTATGGAATGTAAAGTAGTCTAAAATGTCACCAGTCTTGAAGTGGGCGGAGGGCAAAGCTAGACTCTGAAGTCAGCACCAGAGGAGTGCTGGTCAGTGAAAAGGACCTGGATGCTGGGCACCCCTCTGACAGTAAATTTATGTCTCTGGTCTTCCCTTTTCTTCATCTGTAAAATGAGGGTTTTCAAGGAGCATTCAACTATATGGCACTAACTGTATACTCTCCACTGTGCCCGGCGTTGATGACACAGAGATGGACAAGATGAAATTAATGCATTTGTTAATGAATTAAATGTTGCCTTTTTTCATTACTGTCATGCACTTTGATTCTATATGTTTTAAATCCCACCACCATTGTTTTATGCAGTCTATATTAACCTAAAATTATCCTCATATTTTTCTCTTTTCATTGTTGTCTATTCCAGCTTGCCTTTCTGTAATTCCTTTTGTGCTCATCTTTCTTCTTCCTGAAGAAAGCTCTCTCCCTTTTTTCCCTTTCCTCCCTCCCTTTTGTAAGCGCAGCTCTGCAAGAGATAAAATTCTGTTTTTGTTTGACCGGAGAAGTCTTTTACTTTTATTTTTGAAGGCTATTTTCCCTGGTTACAGATTCTAGGGTGGCAGGATTTTTCTCTCCACACTTTAAAAGATGTCATTCTTTTGTCTTTTAACTTCCATTGTTTTGGGGGGAAGTCTTCCATCTGCCTAATTTTTGCTCCTATGAAGGTAATTTGTCTTTTGAGCCGGCGGCTTTTAAGATTTCCCTTTGTCCTTAGTGTTTAGCGGTCTTATGATAATACGTGTAGGTGTAGTTTTTTGGGTTTTTTGTATTTAACCCACTTGTATTTAGTTTATAGAACTTCTTGAATCTGTGGCTTGATATCTCTCAAAAGTTTTGGAAAATTATCATTTTTCTCTTCAAATATTGCTTCTTTCCTATTCTCTCACCTCCTTCTTAGATTCCAATTACAATATGTTAAACCTTCTCCCTGTGTTTTATTTGTCTCATGCTCCTTTCTGTATTCTACATTCCTTTTTCTGTCTGTGATTATAAGCTTTGCTATTTCCTGCTAACTTGTAGCTAACTAAACTTCAGCTGTATTAATAATCTGTTAAATCCACTTATTGATATCTTAATATCAGCTATAGAATTCTCATTTGGTCATTTTTAAAATAGATTCCATTTTTTGGTAAAATTCTCCATCTTGTTATCTATTTTCTTGAACGTGGTCCAGCCAATGTTTGATAATTTCAGTATCTGAGCACCTATGGATCTGTCCCTCTTTTCTGTTTTCATCTCTGTCCTTCTTTCCATATCCTTAGCAAATTTTGATTGCTTGCTAGACATTGCGTAAGAAAAATTTGAGAGGCTTTGCACGATGTTATCTTCTTCCAGAGGGAATTTACCCTATCCTCCGCAGGCAACTAGATGAGGGACAGTTCACCTCAGTGCTATTAGGGACTAAGTAAGCCTCAGTTTACTTCTGATTTTTCACCTGCTTCTAGGGGACAGTCCTTTAGGATACTCAGATGAGATGCTGAGCTGTTTAATATGGCCTATCCTGAACTCCAATTTTTGTCTCCCCAGGACTAAGTGACTGCTAAGAACTCCACTGTGACTTTTAGATGGTATTAACTTGGCTTTTAAGCCTTCTATCCAACCATCAAATACATTGAGGAGGAAAAACCTCCAAGTGTTGGGCTCCCTTCTCTGTTTATCCCTTCTTTCAGAGTTCTGGATTATACAAGTCCTAATGCATTGGCAACCCAAACTTAAATTTTTTTTCTCCCTAGTTCCAGAAGATTGCCAAAAGCTCAGCTAGCTTCTCAACATCTTAGATGTCAACCTTTTGCCTGGATTCTCAGCCTCTCAAACCATGTCAAAAATTAGCATATATCCTGAGGAGAAATGCAGTGTAGAATGTTGGGGTCACATCAATGAGCTCCCTTTCCTCCTGGGATCTTAGCCCCTCAAATCCTGATTTTCTTAGTTGCTCTCTAATGCCTTGAAGCAGAATTTCTTTTTTTTTTTAAATACAAGCTTTTCTGAATCATTGGTCTGCTACAAACTACTTCACAGTAGGAAAACAAATGAAAAGTAAAGCAGCACCTAGAACCTTCCAACACAAAGTTTCGTGTGTGTGTGTGTGTGTGTGTGTGTAAATTGAGTATTTTAGTACATTTTTCTGGAAATGACAAACTTTAAGCTGGGTTTTTAAAGAAAAAGAGATAATTAAGCAAAAGTCATAGGAATCATAAGTAAAGGGAAGTGTATATGTGTATAAATATCTTTTTCATTCATTCATTTCTTTCAAGAAATATTGATTGTGATCTTGCTATCTGCCATCCACTGGGATAAGTGCTATGAGTGGGACAATAAATTTCTTGGAGCTTATAAAATATGGGTAATACAAAGATCAGGAGGAAATTTTAATTATTATGATTAACTTCATCAGACCAGGATTTGTTTGGTTGGAACAATGGGTCTAGGTAGAGAACAATACAAAAAATGAGAACTAGGGCTGATCAAGTATTAGAGAGAGAGCAATAGCAAGAAATGAGGTGAGATGGAGGAAATAAGTGGTACAAGACTGTGCTAGGGGAGGGTTTGGATTCGCACGGCCAGCTGTAGAGTTTCACTCCATGCTGAGCTGGGGGAGTCGGAATGTCATCGTGTCATTGGGTGTAAGGAAGACTATCCCAGCAATGGAATATTCGGATGGACTGGAAACCAAACTAGAAAGCCATCGGGATGGAGACCTTTGGATTATCAGAGTCCAGCAAAGGCACCTCTAGTATCGGAGCTTCCCCTAAGTAGATCTGCCTGAGTCTAATACTCTATTTTCAAATGACGCTACAAGATCCAGAAGCAATGGGCCTCTGCTCCTTCCCCCCTTCCCCTTTCTCTTCCACTCTCTTTCCTGTTCCTTTCCCTTTGCCATCTGTCCTCACTTCCTCTTTCTCTTTTCTTCCTTATTCTTCCCTCATTTTCACTTTTGTTTGCTTTATTTCTCTCATTAGAAGCCTCTCCATTTGAATTGTTTGGAGTCCTCTACAAAAATGAATTCTGGGGTGAAAAAAAAGTGAATTCTGGGAAACATCTTGTCATCCTTGGATCTTCACAAACCAACACAAGTGTGTTAGTTGCAGCCCTCAGAATTTGACTGCCTCTTGCACTGCATTGTGGGGCTTAGCTAAAAGAACAAATCTTTTTGTGCTGCATGTTTCCCCCCGTTTTCCTTATCTTGTGTCCCTAAAGAGACAGGGAAAAATCAGAGAACCAAAGCCACACTGTGCTCCCGTCCAAAGACTGTGACGGAGCTGGGGTTTGAGAACCCATCCTTTCGGATCTGTGTCAGCAGCTCAGTGGGCTCAGCTGGAGAGAGCACACCAGGGTCATCCTCTGTGCATTAACCTCAGGGGCTCATTCTCTCTGTCTCTCATCAGCTGTTTCTTTGCCGCCAAAAGCACACATAATTCAGATAATTAAACACTTGTGAGGCATTTTACATCTTAATGAATCAATCAACAGTGAATTATTTTTGAATATGTTCATGCAGTATACTCCAAGTTTCTTACCCATAAGTTGCAGGTGGGCAGGGGTGGATTTATCATGCAGCAAGTGAGTCTGGAGCTAGCTGGCCTCTTACTTGCAGGGCCCCTTTCCAAGGCCCCGGGGGGAGCTCTGATAATTCCGGCTTTGTAATTTATATTCTTTGTTCTTAATTATAGTCTTCCCCATCCTCAACATCCAATTTTATAAGCTGAGATCCCACAAAATGAATCTACCCCCTGGAGAAAATAAAATATTCTTATCTGGAGATTTATAAAATGAGAAGTAGCAAGACTCTCTCTTATTACCAGGCTAAGCCTAAGGTCATTTGCAGCAGCTACTGTCCTGCCCTTTCCCTCATTTCAGATGTGTAACTTTGAGTCTGGGGGCAGTTTGTTCCTCATATGTACGTCAGTTCACTTTTTATAGAGCTCTGTTTCTTGAGTGTGGTGGTCATGAGAATGTGTCTTGCAGAATTCCAACTACAGGGAGCTTAATTGATCAAGGGGCCAGCAGTTGAGCTCTGAAACCCATCACCATATTTGCACCAAAGCCATGTTTCCCATGGGCTGCTTCCAGCTGGTAACTCAGCGCAGTGGGAATATTTGGACAGAGCTAGTCCTGGGAGATAGTGGACTCTTCCAATATCTGACTTTGACACAAGACTGCCTGACTGTATTGCTAAACCTTTAGACTTCACAGTAGCTGAGAACACTTCTACCCAACTTCCCTTCCCTTTCTCCTTCACTTGGGGTCAGTCTTGTATAATGGTCTGATAGCTTTCCCAGTTTTCTCCCCATGTTCTGTCACACAGATTTTATTTCCCTTAATAAAATCCTCGTACATTGAATTCTGTTTTAATATCTGCTTCAGAGGATGCAAACCAACACATTGACTTAGTAAGAAAAACAGGACTGGGTATTGGAACCATTAATAAAAGTCCCGGGGTTTCCCTGGTGGCGCAGTGGTTGAGAATCTGCCTGCCAATGCAGGGGACACGGGTTCGAGCCCTGGTCTGGGAAGATCCCACATGCCGCGGAGCAACTAGGACCGTGAGCCACAATTACTGAGCCTGCGCGTCTGGAGCCTGTGCTCCGCAACGAGAGAGGCCGCGATAGTGAGAGGCCCGCGCACCGCCATGAAGAGTGGCCCCCGCTTGCCGCAACTAGAGAAAGCCCTCGCACAGAAACGAAGACCCAACACAGCCATAAATAAATACATAAATAAAAATTAAAAAACAGGAGCTGTTGTTTAAAAAATAATAATAAAATAAAAAAAAAAAGTCCCACTGAATTTTCAGAAATCTGAGGAAAATAAATTCTGAAAATAAAAATACTCATTGTTACGCATCTCCCTGTCTGTCATTTTTGCCCACCCTTGAAATTTTCTTTTCTCCTCCTCTAACTCCTATCACTTGAAGCCCAGCTCCATCCTATGCCTTCCTTGAAACCTTGGTTCTCCCATCTTCTGCACTGTTATGGTTCTGGTTCTATGAACTTACATATCATGGTAATCCCCAATCACTTGGTGATGAACCATCAGGAAAACCTTCAAAGGTCAAACCCCCAAAGGTCTAGCTCTGGCTTACCACCTCTACACGCCCTTCTCCTGCAAAGCTTGTAGACCAATGTTTCCTAGATTATGTTTCAGTGATAGCAAGAGGTAGTGTATATTTTAGGAGAGAAAAGTTCCATTGTCAAATAAATTTAAAGGAAATACCCACCATGTACTCTGGCCCTGTCTCAGATATTTAAATGCACACCAGTGTGGGAGTGACTTTGATTAACTCTGTATTCCTCACACCCATTCGACTGTGGAAACATTTTCCCATAACATTTCTATTAATAGCCACAAAGATTTTATTTTTTGCAACACAAGCTGAGAAACATGGCTGAAGCTGTCTCTTTCAGGGATGCATTTGTATCAAGCCACCATCCGAACCTAGTTAACAGGATAAGAAGGGGGCAAACCAATTGGTAACGTTGGCAGGTGGGGCACCTCTAGACGTCAGCCATGAGATACAAAGTAAGGAACTTTGTAAGGGTCAGGAACAGAGTAAGGTAGAGTGTGCAAGGCAGGATTTGGAAAGCAGGTCCAAGGGTGATGTGAGTTTATTTTTACTGGTTAGTATCGAAACAGGGGTGGCAACAGATTCTTTTTCCTTCTGCACAGGAAGCTCCTTGTCATTGCTTGTAGGGAATACCCTTTCAAGGAAAACCAAGAGCTTCTGAAGCCCTGCCTGGCTTTACAGGCTCTCTTACCATTCACACACTTTGCTTTCCTGCTAGCTTATACAGCAAGATAAGGGAAAGTGTCTTGCCACTTTTTAATTTGCCTCAGCATTTAGCATTCCCACACATTCATTCACTCATTAATCCAACAAATATTATGCCCCTACTGTGTGCTAGCCACTGTTCTTGGTGATGGGGATGCAGCAGTGAATAAGACCCAACAAGGTGCCTGTCCTCATGGAACTTACACTCTAACTGGGCAAAGAGAAAATAAATCAAATAAATCAACTGAAATATAACACTATTAATAGCAAGTGCTATGAAGAAAATAAAGCAAGATAAAGGATAAGAGAGTTCACTAGGCATAGCAGATACCTAATAAATATTGATTAATTGGTTGATTAGGTATGGCCTTTTGATAGCTTCAGTGACTCTCTGCTGCTTTCAAAGAGAAGGAGACGAGAGCAAGTGCTATCTTGGCTGGCACAGATGTGATCATTTTCTAAAATGGGAGAAGACAGAGCAAGCAGTACTTCGACATCCGATCTAACTCTGTTCTTGCTCTCCATCGGCAAGCAGAGATGCAAACGTTCCATCTGCGGCTGTCAGAGCTACGTGTTTAGCACAATTCCTCTTGGTCTGAGCATCTTGAAAACACTGCTACCTTTCCCACACCCTCCCACCCATTACTCCCGTGTAATTACCGCAATGACTTCGGATTAAGATGTTAAAGTCCAAAATGTGAAAAAAAATTGGCAAGCTGTCACTTCTGAATACCCAGCTGAATTGCTGAATGAATAATAATGCAAAAATGCCTACTGAAAGAAGAATAAATAAAAGCTCATTGTTGCACAATAAATCCTTTTCTGTAAAACACCGCTGAGGAAACTGGCTCTGGGTTTATCACATTTCTCTCGAAGTATTCAGGCCATTTTATTTCATTCTTTCCCATGCTTTATTCTTTTCCAGAAACTGGTGTATGGTCCTACCCTATTGTTCCTCATGAAATGTTAATGCTACAGGAGTGTATAGGGAGCGATGCCAGCAACGGGGCTGTTGATAGGAGCTGCCAGTGACTAGACTGAGTAATTAGTTCAGAAAGTGGCAGCCACAGGGGGGAGGGGGTGGGAGAGGGGTGGAGTGGGAGTTTGGGATTAGCAGATGCAAACTTGTATATATAGAATGGACAAACAACAAGGTGCTACTGTATAGCACAGGGAACTATATTCAGTATCCTGTGATAAACCATAATGGAAAAGACTATAAGAAAGAATATATATATGTATATATATTTTTTTCTCTCTCTCTCTCTATATATAACTGAGTCACTTTGCTATACAGCAGTAATTAACACAACACTGTAATTCAATGTTTTTATACTTCAATAAAAAATAAATTAAAAGAAAAAAAGTAGAACGTGGTAGCCAAAAGGAAGTGTGCAGTATAGGCAGAGAGAGGCCTTTTATTTATTTCTTTATCTTAAACCTAAAGACCTAGATTTAAGAGTATCCATCCTGCCCACAGCAGGGCAGCTCTACTTATGTGAAAGGGGAAGGACATTGAAGGTGATCTCTTTACCACACGATCCACTCAGGCCAGATTCGGGTCTCTCTGGAAGGGCCCTTGTACTGGGGCAGACCTTGGGCTACACTGTAAACCACAGGTCATTGTCACACCTGAGAACTGGCAAGGCATGTCAGATAATTAGGCAATAACTATTATTCTACATATCCTACCTTGCCTGCATATGTAGGATTGATATGTATATTGTAATCTCATTTGATTCCCCAAGTCATCCTAGGAAGTAGGATTATTTTCCCTATTTTAAAGATGAGTCAGTCGAGGGGGCTTCCCTGGTGGCTCAGTGGTTAAGAATCCGCCTGCCAATGCAGGGGACACGGGTTCGAGCCCTGGTCGGGGAAGATCCCACACGCCGCAGAGCAACTAAGCCCGTGCGCCACAACTATTGAGCCTGCGCTCTAGAGCCCGTGAGCTACAACTACTGAGCCCGCAAGCCACAACTACTGAAGCCTGCGTGCCTAGAGCTCATGCTGCGCAACAAGAGAAGCCACCGCAGTGACAAGCCCGCACATCGCAATGAAGAGTAGCCTCCGTGCGCAGTAACGAAGACACAATGCAGCCAAAAATAAATAAATTAATAAATTAAAAAAAAATTTTGTTTAATAAAATAAAAATAAAGATGAGGCAGTCGAAATTCAGAGAAGTGAAGCAATTTGCCCCAGGTCACACAGCCAGCAACGGGCAGAGCTAGACTTCAAATCTAGGTCTCCCTGACTCTCTAGTTTGGGCTTTAGCCACTCTTTCATACTATCCCCTCTTCTTACCCAGGCTCAGAGAAGGAGCAATAGACAATATACATCTTCTTCCTCACCCCTCACCCCTCAATGGCTCATTACTATTTATTGTCTTAACCTTCTCAAGGACTTCTTTTCATTTTTCAAATAGAAACTTGTTCAATCAAAGGAATGCTTTCCTAAGGGTGGGATGATAGGAGAGAGCTTTTTTGGAAGTGTGGTGATGAGGCAGGAATCATGATGTAAACAGTGTTCCCTGGGCTGTCTAGTCTACTTGTTCAGATTTGGATACAGCGGATATTTATCACGGCCCAACGCTGCTGGTCTCCTTCCCCACCGCAATCAAGATCTGGAGGACAGAGGTAGCTGTTTGAAAGTACAAAAATGTTTAGTTCCTACTGCGCTTAACAAGACCAAATTAGGGAAAAAATTCTTTATATTCTGTTGAGTGATTTCTCCATTGTTGGGAATTCTACATTTTTTAAGCCCTTGGCTTCTCTGTAGAAATCTGCCTACTCATTCCTGTTGCCCTGTGTTTGCTAATCAAGCATCTTTAAAGCAAAGAAGTGAACTCATTTGCTAAAGGTCACCAAAGTTTTTCTATACATCCAGAAAAAGCATCAAATCCAAACCAGAGACCATGATTTCAACTTAATGCAAACTTTTGTTTGCCTTTGGAGTTAAAATCAGTATGTTCCATGTTTGCTAATATCAACAACATCAGTGATGATGGTAACAATGACTAAGGCATTAAAGATGATCATGATGCCAAAAGCATGTTTGTATTACAACTTCTTGAGTTTTACCATTGTTTCCAAAACCACCAAAATTTGTCAAAATTTTGAGAAATCTTCTATCAAATGATCTGAAGCAGTATAATTTCTGATCTAATAGGACGACTGTTGAGATACTCATATGTTGCTCTCTGTGCAATTAGAGAAGCAGAAAAAAAGAGATAAGAACCTAATAAAGAAATTAAGGTTGATGAGATTCTTTTTAATTGAGAAAAGGATTGGAAAGCCTTTCATCTGACACACATCTGTTTTCAAACCTATTTACCATATTTATCATCTCCCTTTTTCCTTTCACCTATTTCTCCTATTGTTCTATTGTTATTTATTTATTTGGTCTGTCATTTTTTCACACTCCTTTTCAGCAAACAAAACAGTGAAAGAAACAGCCTCCTAGATAATGAATTGCATTATTAATTTGGTTTGTTTTTAGGGTCTCTGGTTCTGACTTAACATATTCAATGAAGTTCCAGGATTTAATCAAGGAATGGAGGCTGTCAGGAAAAAAGAAAATCAATTCTGCAGGTGAGTAAACTGAAAATAATTTGCATTTGGAGCTGGGCTTATGGGTGTTTGATCCAAGCTCTTGCATGAGGAAATAAAATGAAAATGATATGCTTTGTTAGTTTAAAAATCATATCCTTACAATAACAGGGAGAGTAGGGAGCTTTTCTGATTTATTCTGTTGAACCATCAATATCAAGAGTCATTTGTACTCGTGGACCATTGGGAGAACATTAATTGACTGAAAGAGGCAGTAGTTATTGTCTAGGCAGCATTGTGCATCCTTCCGAAATGATTTTTCCTGACCTGGGCTCTTCATCTTGCCCTCTCACGACTCCAGCTTTTACAACACAGGATGGATCTACGTGCCAGGGGTCAAACGGTGCCAGACTGAAAAGCTTTATCAATTCCAGAACCTCACCGTACCTCTTACTAGGAAATCTAAATGTAGGCATCTTGGCTGGCACCTCAAATACATACTTCTGAGATGTTGCCTATAATTCATAGCAAACAGAAAAATTTATATGTATACAATTCCTACTGTGTTGCAAAAATTGAAATGGAAAAAGAGCTGTTGATTCTAATTCCTCAACCCAGGACTTCAGATGCCAATAATTACTGCCAGGAATAAACACCCATGGAGCACATCCCAGAAACTTAATTGTTTTCTTGTTATTCAATATCTATGATCCTCTGTGTGCACTGGTGCTGCGGGCTTATTTAAAGAGCCCTGCCTGGCCTCCTCAGTGTATCCAAAGTGATGGCTACACATGTGAAAGGTTAGGAAATGCTAATATGGAGAGTAAATTGCTTCTCCTTTTCCTCCTTTTCTGTGCTATCCTAGAAAGATTAAGCCCTCCTGGCCTCCAAGGTAAGGGCACTGGTTCCCATTCTTTGGGGTTCCATGTCTATTGGGCCATCGACGTCTAGCATGAGAAAAGGAAGAAGGGGTTTTGAAGAAGAGGTAAGAAGGGGGATACTCAAAGGAGGAAGTGCCTCAGGGAATTGGGGATTTCCGTAAAAAGTCGGGGCTGTGTGGACCTTCAGTGGGCGCCCTGGAGGCAGACTGTTGGAATATTCAGGAGCTACCTGGGTGCTGAATCACGGCTCCCCTCACTTCACTTTTGCAAGAATAGATACATATACACACTTGGCCCATTGCCCGTGCCCAGGAACTAGGTAATGAAGGACTTCATTTTATTCACATCCTGTACCACACCTGATTTCATCGCAGGACCTCCCCTGTCTGTGCTGGGGACTTTTGCTGGACCCCTTCTTTCTTTCCTTCTTATTTTATTTTATTTATGCATGCATGCATGCCAGGTCTTAGTTGTAGCAGGCGGGCTCCTTAGTTGAGGCTCACGGGCTCCTTAGTTGCGGCAGGCATGTGGGATCTAGTTCCCTGACCAGGGATCGAACCTGGGTCCTCTGCATTGGGAGCACAGAGTCTTTACCACTGCGCCACCAGGGAAGTCCCTGGACCCCTTCTAATTTATCCCCCATGGACATTATCCACCCTCCCCACACCCAACTTAGCAACTTATGTATAAAGCCAAGAAAAGGAGGAGGGTCCTAAATACCAGAGGTCTGTATGTATGGGGCCAGTTGGGGGTGGAGGGAAGCTCTGCCCCATCTCTACTTGCCTAGTGCTCATGACACCCACAGAGAAGTGTGAGTAGTCAATGCTACCCTTGTTAAAACAATGGCAACGACAATAAAACAAGCCCTAGATTGTCATGTCAGCGGGGGACTTGCGCTACCTGTCACTTCTGTTCAGTAGGGATTTAATTCTGTTTGAATTAAATAAAGCACATGGCAACCACACACCTGCCATGCTCCTTGAGCCCTTGCTCAGCTCCCCATCTTACATCCACAAGTCACCTCATTTCTGCCTTAGGCTTCGGTCCTATTGGCTGAGGGTGACCAGACTGAGGAGTCACACGGGCTGGCGTCTGGGGTATGGAAACCCCAGAGTGAAATGTGTGCTTCGGGTGAAACTCAGTTGGATGAGATCCCTAGCCAGCTTAGAGCCTCTTAGAACGTTATAGGATCAGTGATTTACTTTCTATAGGTTAGTTTGAAAGTGGGGAAAGAGTCTATAAACCAGAAAATCAGCAAAGTGCTTTTTTTATAGTGATATTTGATGACCGTATTTAGGATTAGGTTTATAAGACTAGGGTTCATGAGATTTTTTTAATTTCCTCCTAGACACTCTGCCTTTAAACAGTACCTGGGGTACGGCCTCACCCACAGATGCAGGCTTCCCCTGTGTGTAGTCTGAGACAAGGATGTATTTCTAATGCCTGATGTTACCTGCACTACCTTCAGCTCTCATCCTTTAGGTGGAATTTGTCAACAGCCCAAATAATGACTTGCCCTGGAGCTAATGTACCTGCTGTGGTGACAGAGACAGAAAAAGCAGCATCTGCCCTCTTCCACCAGTATCACCAGGCAACTGAGAATGTGTGGGTGAGGAATAAATGTTTTGATCCCTCTATTTCAACCCGAGCAGAAATTATGGACCCGTGGCAACAGCCAATCGCAAGCATCTGTTATCTTATTTGCGACAAATAGTCATGCTGTTTCTTAATCTTTGATAAAAACCTATTTCAAAGAGCAAGCACACCAAATTCTCAAAGACAGAGCGTTAACAAAGGACCTTCAGAAACAGTATAATTATCCAAAGACTTTCATCACAGGAACTTTAAATACTACACGGTTTTCCTTCCTTAATCAGATAGGCAGGGTGACCTCTAGAAAGAGCAGGTAGCCTTGTCACTCCTTGCTTAAAAGAAAAAAAGTCAGTGTTGATTCCAACTGCTTCCACTGAGAGGGTAAAATCCTTACATGCAGGTGTCAGGAGCATAGGATTTAGGGACCCCTGTAACACACATCCCAGGGACAGTGCACTGAGTGCTAGAGGAACCGCTCGCATTGCCACCTCTGCACCCAGGGTTCAAGGGTGTACAATCTCTCATAAAATAATCAGGGCAAGTACTGATTCACGGAGAGTTTTAAGCCACACAGCCAAATTTAATGTAAGGATTCAAGACTTTCATTGCTAGAGTTCAAATACTAAAGTCACATTCCAATTTTCCGTTCACTTGGGATTTTCTAAAAAGAGGAGGAGGAAACTATGAGATACGGCCTGAGGCCTTTTTATCAAATATGAGTAGGTTCCATTGCGTACAGTAGAAAATCCGAGGAGTCGGGCTTTAACAAGATAAGAGTTTTATTTTCTCTTAGGAAAAGGAAATCCAGGCCGGTAGGATGACTCTTAAGTTAAAAGAGTTCTGCACACAATTCCAATGTTGTTGGGGGGTTCTCGGGTACCAGCCGGGCACCCTACAAATGAGCTCAGTTCTGACCCTATCCTTCCGGAGACAGCTGCTGAGTCCACAGGTTGAGGGCTCAGTCCTACAAGACCTGCCTCCCATCCCCCACTTCAGACGCCTGTCGCAAGCCCAGGTGCTTCTGACTGATCAGCCATAGGTCTGAGGTTCCAACAACTTCTCCTGAGGTTCAATTAATATGCTAGAGCAGCTTACAGAACTGAAGCATTTTACTTTCTAGGCAACTGGTTTATTACAAAGGATATTGAAAGGTAAGAATTCAACAGCCAGATGAACAGATGCGCAGGGAATGGTGTGGGGAAAGGGTGTGGGGCTTCCATGTCCTCTCCCAGCTTACCAGTGTCCCCGCATCCCCATGCTGTTCACCAACCAGCCCAGAAGCTCTCCAGACCCTGTTCTTTCAGGGGCTTTATGGCGCCTTCATTACGTAGGCACGACTGATTAAATCATTGGTGGCTGGTGATAGATTCAACCTCCTCCCTCCCCTCCCCAGAGGTCAAGAGGAGGGAAGTTAAAAGTCCCAACCCTCCGTCACAGGGTTGCTTCCCCTGGCAACCAGCTCCCATCCCTAAGGGACCAAAGGGCTTTCCAAAGGTCACCTCATTAACGTAACAAAAGACACCTTTAAATCTCTTACCCCTTAGGACATCCCAAGGGTTTCAGAAGCTCTGTGCTAGAAACAGGACAAAGAGCAAACATATATTTCTTAGTATAAGCCATGATATCACAAATTTAATGTCAGCTACCCAGACTCCTTCTATCTTTGTGTTCCGCAACCCTTAGGACTTGGCTTCTAACCTCAAGATCATCTTGTGTTCACAAGACGGTCACTGTGGCTGCAGCTGTAACGTGTGGTTCCCAGGCCAGCGGCATCAGCATCGCCTGGGAACTTGTTACAAAGTTCCTCCAGCACGCTCTAGACCAGCTGCCTCAGAAAACTGCGGGGCGGGGAGTGGGGTTTTAACAAGCAGCCATGGGCATTTTAACAAGCCCTCCAGGTGATTCTGAGACACCATCAAGTTTGGGAGCCATGATCCAGAGAGCAAGGGGAAAGACAAGGGGGAAGGGGGAAGGGTGCCCATCGGCTGACTCAGGTCCTGATGAAGACGTTTCCCAGAAGCCCCACCAAATGACTTCTGGCTACTTCTCCCAGCGCCCCTCACCTCCCCAGCTCTCCCTTCCTCTCATCCCAAACAGCAAGAGAACCTGGGAAATGTAGGTTTTCACTGGCTGCATAGCTACTCCCAACAGTACGGAGATGCAGTTAGAAAGAGAAAGTCAATAGATACCAGGGAGGTAACTAGGAGGAGAGTAACGTCGCTAACACAGGGCCTGGGCACATTTTGATTACTGTTTTGAGCCCAGCATGATGGTGGTGAAACAAATTCTCTATCTTCAAGGTGCAATTTTGTACCGAGCAGCAGTAATATCAAACACCTGTGTAAGACCAAGACGCTACAACAACATTCAACCCAGCTGAGTGAAGACATTTACAAGACTTATTAGTAACACGAAATTTTCAAGATAAACAGCATTACCTCTATTTTGAAGACTTTAGATTTTTCAAAAGTCAGAAAAGTGGTAGCCAAACTGACAAAAACTTCTAAGAGTTACTTTTGCACATCTCTTCACACTGCACTAAATACTGTTAATATGCTTTCCATATCCTGGAATGAACTAATTGATTGGCTCATGAGAATAAAAGAAAGATTCCAACGCAGAATACGCTCTACCTCCTCCCTCTTTCTTCTCAGTCTTCTACTTTTTAGAGAAAAGCACCAAATGACAAAAATCCAAATCAGGAATACAATGAAAAAAATTAACTCACCAGTTCTGTCAACTTGTCAGAATACATTTGCTGTCATCTTTCACTTCTCCGTCTACAGATGAAGATCTGTATAATGTAGTTCGTCGTTGAGAATTGTCCTTAGTTGAGTTCCTCAGGGGAGAGACTCTGAGATTTTGAGATTTGTGTGCCAGAAAGTTATTGGGTAGATTCAACACCTGTGTGGCGTGAGGCAAGCAGGATTGGCCAGAGGAGACGTCGGACTGTGGTACAGTCGTAGCAGAAGCCCCAGCCGACCCTACAGAAAGCTCAGAAGCGAATCTGACCCTTAGGCTTATTCCAGTTGAGGAAAGGGGCTGAGCCTCTGTGCTCCCACGCTGACCAGTCATTGGCTGCTGTTGATGAGAGAGGGCGTGTCAGCTTGTGTGAGGCGGCTCCCTTAAAACCACAGTTCCTGGAGAGGGTCTTGGCCTGGGCCTTCAGTAGCCTGTACTCCCCTCGGCTGAGGAGAATGGCTATGCAGGTCCTGAAGAGGGATTAGGGAGTCTGGGTGGTTCAGCATAGCATCCACTAAACAAATGATCAAAATATTAGTAGATTCTAGGGGCTTCCCTGGTGGCGCAGTGGTTGAGAGTCTGCCTGCTAATGCAGGGGACACGGGTTCGAGCCCTGGTCTGGGAAGATCCCACATGCCGCGGAGCAACTAGGCCCGTGAGCCACAACTACTGAGCCTGCGTGTCTGGAGCCTGTGCTCCCCAACAAGAGAGGCTGTGATAGTGAGAGGCCCGTGCACCGCGATGAAGAGTGGCCCCCGCTCGCCGCAACTAGAGAAAGCCCTCGCACAGAAACGAAGACCCAACACAGCCCAAAATAAATAAATAAATAAAATTTAAAACAAACAAACAAAAACAACAACAAAAAATATTAGTAGATTCTAAGGTCAGAAATTATCTGTAGTTATCAAAGATGCTGAGTAAAATCCAAGTCCTCACCATGACCTACCCACTGCACACATGCTACCACTTCTTGGCGTCCCTTCTGAAACTCTCACTCCTCTCACCCCAGATTTCTACTCTTCACCTGTGTTGAGCACCTCAGGGCTTTTGCACCTGCTGTTTCCCCCTACTGGATATGCTTCTCTCTAGATAACCCTATGGATATTGCCCCATTTCAATCCTACAGCTGCTCAGATGTCACCTCCGTAGAGAGTCTGCTTTGACCCTATCTGAAGTATTCCTATCACCTGTAGTTCCTTTGTTTACCTTCATAACTCATCACTACCTGACATTATATTAAATATTTCTTTGTTTGTTTGTTTGTTGTTTGTCTGTCCCTCAATTACAAAAGGCAAACCCATGAAGTCAGGGCCTGGTAGGTTTGGTCAATCATGTATCATACCCCAAAGTAGTGCCTGGCACACAGTAGAAACACAGTACTATGCAGTAAAGGAATAAATGAATTTATTCCAATGAATTCTCTCTGATGAATTTACTGAAGTGGAAGAAGTTAATTTTAGGCAGAAATGAAGAGGGTTAAAAATGACCTTGACGTAACTAAGAAATGTTAACCAATGTGTCACAGCCCTCCCCTCACCAATGAGTCCTTTGAAGGAATTGTTACTGTGATAGCTTGCTGTCTTGCCTCAGCTTATAATGAATAGCTATAATACTAATTTACCTGTAGTAAACCATCTTCTGCATTTCCCATTTGGCATAATGACGCCTTTATCACTTTTACTTCGTTCATCATTTTTTATGCCTCAGTCACCTTAACCTGGTCCTATAGGAGGAACAGCTATAATGCAACTTGGAACAAAATCATGCAGCTATTTGAGTTGCAATTTTTTTTTTTCTTACGGGTTAATGAGAACCTTATTTTAGGTTTATAGACCACTAACACCAAGCAAATGACTTTAGAAGCCCCGGCAGCGGCATCGCAGGGCCTTTGGCTGATGAAGCTGTTTGTTCCCTGCTGGCCGGGCAGATTTCCTCCACCTTGGATCTGTTTGATGATGCCCTGGATGCTCTTACCAGAACTCGGGGAGTAAGGAGGAGTGTTTGGAGCTGGGGCAGCAGAAGAGAAGGGAGAGGAGGACCTTGTAGGAGACAGCCTGATCTCTGTTCCCTGCCAGGTCAGCTAAGTGCCTCGGCGGTGTTGCTAGCCAAAGTCAGAAGGTGACAGAACTGATTTTATAAGGGACTTTGTGGGACTCTGGTCATACACAGAGTGGCTGCTGGGACCCGAGCACAACAAGTGGTCCCAGCGTTGGGGAATCCACTCATACCACCATGGTTACTTTGGCTCTCCAAGAGCTGACAGCTTTGGGGTCACCAGAGACAGTGCCCTTGGGCATGGACACTGGCATCTGTGACGGGCAGCAGCAACAGCAGGGCACCTGTGAGTTTCCTTTACGGGTAGGTGGGGCGGGGCAGGAGAGAAAACCAGGGGGAGGGATCTGTGGCAGTCCTCGTGCCTGGTCCCCACGGACACAAGGAGACACCCCTCAGAGCCCGCCAGCCATACCCGGGGCAAGGGGCACTGAAGATTTGCTTGAACGTCTGTTGGATTCAGAGGCACTGTAATTACAACATCAATTTAGATGTGACCTCTTGGTACCCACAGCTAGGTGACATTTGGGTTAAAGAGTGATTGGCCTGGAATCCTTGCGATACAATTATCCTAGAAAAGCTACCTCTTAAAACTTCTTAAAAGGTTTAATTTACTTCCCAAATAGAATGTGTCTGTTTTTCAGATTCTGAAAAATTCTTTCTTTTTTTTACTTTGTTTCTGCAAAGGGTGATTTCCATAACTTAAATGTTTCAAAAATCAAGTTCGTGGTTGAGTTTCCCCTGAGCACATCAGACTTTGTCCAGCTGCCCTGGTTTGGAAGTAAGAAACACCAGCACCCTCTTAATCCAGTTGCCTTCACCGGAAATTCAGTTTCCAGTTCCGAATCACTTGACTGTGCTTCTGCCTCCATAGCCTTTATTGGTATCTCATTAGCAAGCAAAAAAGTCCCTCAGACTGATACTCTTTGTGCTTTGTAAAATCTCACCCAGCATCCTACAGGAACTCTAATTCACTGATTCCTCCCTGAGTTGAGAGTTGCTTCCTATACTTTCTTTTTCCCTCTCTGAGTACAGGGGAGCTTGAGTTGCTAAAACATATTGCAGCCCATGTTTCCCTTTGGTCCGGAGTGCGCTTGCTCTGGTCCCCGCCCCCTCTCGCCGTCATGCTACTCCCACCCTTCATCACTCACACTCCCAAATATTTGCCTGGAGAATCTCAACACATGCTACTCATTTTTTGTGTTATGTCCTCAGAGTCATCTTTGAAACTCTTCTCCCTTGAAAACCAGGTGCCCTGTAGTAATGAGATACTTGCATACATGAGGTTGGTGCTATATAAGTGTGATTGGATGGATGGATGGATGGATGGGTACATGCAGACCAAGCAAATGGTAGAATCCCATTCTGTGACAATTTTAGGAAATAAATAAGAACGTGGACTCCCAAGGGGAAAGCAAAACAATTTTGGTTTCCAAAGAAGAAAAAAGAATGTTCTGGGTGGGTGTATTGTGATGATTTTTTTCCCATGGCCTGCTTAACTTTTAACTTCCTAGGAGGGGATGACTCAAAGAGATAGCTCTTTGAGGTCCCAGCTGGCTCTAAGGCTATGTAGTGTGAGGAGGTTTGGAGCTCGGTACCAGCCCAGACAGATCACTCTGCCCAGGAGGTAGGGGAATGAAGGAGCAGGGGAGAAATCATCAAATCCCTTGAATTCTCCGCTATGGAAAGCCCGGTCTCTTAGTACAGTGACCAGGTAGGCATGCCTGTGTTGGATGATTCCACTCTCCTTCCTCTCCCTTCACCCCTCCCTCCCTTTTCCTTCCTCATCCCCCTCCCCTCCCCCAACACACACACAGACATGCATACACACACCATCAACAGAGGCATCGACAAAGGGGCGGAGGAGGAAGGCAAGGGCATTGTGGCCACTGCTCTCCCATCATCCCATGAGGGGATCCTGGCTTCCTCGGTCTCCAAGCATCAGCTCTCAGGGCGTGCTCCGCTGCTCACACTTCAGACTCGTCCCCAGCAGAGACTGTGCTCCCATAGCTGCTGCACGGCTTTATGCCTCAGCCTGAGCGACCACCAGCCGGGCTTCCCTTTTATTTATTTAAAAATGTTGATGAGGGGCTTCCCTGGTGGCGCAGTGGTTAAGAATCTGCCTGCCAATGCAGGGGACACGGGTTCAAGCCCTGGTCTGGGAAGATCCCACATGCCACGGAGCAACTGGGCCCGTGAGCCACAACTACTGAGCCTGCGCGTCTGGAGCCTGTGCTCCGCAACAAGAGAGGCCGCGATGCCGCGCACCGCGATGAAGAGTGACCCCCGCTTGCCGCAACTAGAGAAAGCCCTCGCACAGAAACGAAGACCCAACACAGCCATAAATAAATTAATTAATTTTTTAAAAAATGTTGATGACACAGATAGCACATGGCTACCTTTTGGTTGCAAAATTTTAAATCCAAACATAAAAATAAAGCTAAAGTCTGCCTTGGCCATATGCTCCATCCCCCTCCCCACACACTGTATCCCCCTTCCCAGAAGTAACTGTTGTTAACCTTTTCTTAGGCATTTAGGCTCATATATAAAAATACAGAAAAAAGGTCTTCTTTCATGTTTTAAAGGTGGAAACATTATCATATTATGTACAGTGTTCAATAAAATGCTTTTTCTCCCACTAATATTTTTATCTTGATCAGTATATACAGATCACCTCATTCTTCCTAACTGTTGCACATAGAATGGTTATGGGTGCCATAGTGTTTATTTAATCCATCCCTAACTAGTATTTAGGCTGCTTATAGTTTTTGCTGCTAGAGGTGACACAGCCGTGAACATCCTTGTGCCCTCTAGTTTGTGCCCGAGTGTGAGTGCCTCCCTCCACGTGTTAAATTTTAATACACACCAGCAAAGTGTCCCTTAAAAGAGCTAAAGCAATTTACATCCCGCCAGCAAGGTCTTTGAGTACATCCTAAATAATACTTATGATTTCATATGTTAAAACGTTTATATTTGGCATAACTTTGATATTGTTATGCACTTAGTCACTCATTGGCTTATTCAGCAAACGTGTACTGAGTCTCGGCCATCGTCTGTAAAGGTTTGTAAGACTGGCTACTTTGCAAGCAGCAGCCCGTATGGATGATGTTGGTGTCAGGAAAGGCTCCTGACAGCCCAGCCCCTTTCATCTGCCCACCACAGACACCGGAAGTGCCTTTCAAGGGGACTCAAGCTCCTGGTACCTAGTGAGCTGTCAGGGTGTCAGTGCAAAACTGCTCAGGGAGGGGTCACATTCAGAGGAGCGAGTCCCAAGGGTCCCATGGGATCATTCCTGAGACAAGGCTTGGCTGGACGAGGCAGAGCTGTCAGGGGTAGGCAAGGATGAAGATAGGGAGGTTTTATCTACTTTGAAATCTCTCCTAGAATCAACCAGATGCTACTTGGTTTGGTAAGGCTTTGGTGTGTTTTCCCTCACCTTCTGAAAATCATATACATAGACTGTTACAAAGGACCTAGTATAATGCTGCTGCTGCTAATAATAATAATAATGTTTCATTGACCCTTTATATTCCGCTGATTGTTACGTGAGCCATTATTTTGTGAGCTCCTGAGGAAATATACTGCCGATTATAATTGTAAAATGCTACTGATCATAAGTCACATTCTGGTTTCAAAGATGTAAAAACGTAAATCAAAAGTCGTAGAGTCTAGGAAACCTGGTAATAATCCACAATCCTCAAGCACCTCATGTGTGCAAGACACTGTGAAGCCCTTTAATATGAATTATATTATCTAACCCACACAAAATGTTTTACAGCTGGCTCTCCAAAAAGAAAAAGCTCTGATCTGTAGCTTTTGCCAATTTCCATGGTATAAATACTCCCACTGGTCATTCTCAACTTAATGTGAAGTCCCTGAACTTGGAGTTGGGAAGAGAAGCACAAAATCAGCCCTTGCAATCCAGAGAGAGCTGACACCAGCCCACCACTGGAGAGGTCCTATGACTTCTTCCCATTTTACAGATAAGGTAACTGAGGTTTAGAGGGGTTAGATTATTTGCTCGGGGCCATGCAGCTAGTAGATAGTCCAACTGGCTACTTCACCACCAGATCCTTACAACTACTCCTCACTAAGAAAGGTTTGAGCATCGTGGGTAAAGGACCTGGAATCATTCTTATAAAAATTCAATCAGATGAGCTGGTGACTTCAGCTGATCCCTAATTCCCACCGTGAGGGGCTGGAGTGGTCTCGGGGGTGACAGGAACACTGAGTCCTGTTCCCACATGGTCTCTGCCGTCTTCCCTTGTGAATATGTTTGCTTAGATTCAATGCAGCAAATAGTTATTGAGCACTTACCATATGCAAAGCATTGACCTAGACACCATCCACTTGGCACCCAAAGGGCACAGAAAGGCACCTGACTCCCCTCTCCCCTCCAGTTTCCCAGTGAAGGAGGGGGCCTAACTGCCTAATATATATTGAAACTGTCAAAAGTACAGGAAATCACCTATGAAAATCGTGAAACATAAATCAGGCTTCTATTTGTGTTGAGATGGAATAAGAGGTCATTTTTAGCCACGAAAGAAAATGAGAACCTACTTTTACTACATGCCCTCCTCCTTTTCCCTAAACATTTCAATTAAGCTCTCCAGTAGAGGTCACCAGGATGAAGATAGAGCACCTCTGACTTTTCTCCTTATCCATCTCCCAGAGACTAGCATGTGATTAGATTGCTTGGCTCTTTCGAGCCCAGGAAAGTGTAGTGACGTTCATGGACCTGAAAAGATGTTATTATTAGCTGGGTGACTATCCCAAATGTGAAGCTCTACGGAGAATCCAAACTTTGCAAGCTCGCTGACATGGGATAAAAATTTCTACATCTGTGCATCTGCCACTTCTTGGATCTCTGACTGCTTCTCAGGAATAGATTACATCCAGAGGGACTTCTGTCACCTGGCTACACCTACAGCATGCAACATATTTAATTTATTTCTTTGCAGCCATGCCCTGTGACGTTTTGCTTTGCCTGGCTATTTACCGCATAGTCCATAGGCTGGTGTCACGTTCTCGGTGGCCTGATCCCCCTGTAAGGACACCGCCAAGCAACCAGGGCATGACTGCCTTGGCAGCTGCCAGAAGGGGAAATCTTCAGTGGAAAGGTTCACACACTGAAATGGTGCCAAGAGGCAGGCAGTCTTGTGAAACCAACATGGCTTTGGAGACACAATGCCACTGATGAGTAAGAGGCTCGGTGATATTTACGGAAACCCAGCTGTTGCAGATAGTGGCCTTAACTTGCCTGGCTAAGGCGACAGTCGTCTGAGTTTGGGATCACTGAACCTTAATACTGTATATAGTATTGTTTCTCTTTTGGTCCCTACTATTCTCTGCTGTTAAACCATGATCTTGGGTCTGAGCTACAGCTGTATATTTCTGAAGAAAGACGTCCAGTTCTACCAACAAGAATGTATTAAATCATATATCCACGTGTCCACTTCCAAACTGGGAATTCAACTTTAGCTGGGAACCGGCTGAGAAGGAGA
Organism: Balaenoptera musculus; assembly: GCF_009873245.2. Classification (NCBI taxonomy): domain Eukaryota; kingdom Metazoa; phylum Chordata; class Mammalia; order Artiodactyla; family Balaenopteridae; genus Balaenoptera; species Balaenoptera musculus. The sequence goes on along the minus strand of NC_045790.1, from coordinate 63,262,336 downwards.
ACAAAGGCCATATAAAAGTTTCGAGGAAGAGGAAATCGTTCTCTCATTTGGCTGTGGGTGGTTGTAGAGCCACTCGATGATGCAAGATGGCAAGATTCAGCAGGGAGGTTGAGTGAAAACAGAAACCATGGCTGCCCCTGTGGTCACCTAGAGCAGAGAGCCAGAAAGCATAGTTAGGAGGAAGGACTGTGGGTCGAGCTTTGATCTTCCGGAACACTGTTATACCCGCTCTTACACCCAAACTGCAGGAAAGCCGATGCTATTAGCTCTCTCCAGTTCCCATCCTCATTCCATCTTCTCCCTGGTAAAATGAGCTTCTCTCTCAACTCCCTTCCGGCTATATGCCTTTACGAATGACTTATTGGATGCCTCTCCTTACGCGCGGCAATGTGCCAGGAATTCTGAGCGAGAGAGCTATAGGACGTCCTTTAGAGGAGCACTGAAACACTGACATCTGCGTGCACTCAGGGCCTGGAATAAAGGAGAGGGGGAGAGGGCAGCACGTTTGAGGGAGATCTAGTTTTCTTACTGAAAGAGGGGGGCGGGCTCTGGCCAGCATCTTTGTCTTCTTTTACCTGACTTCCTCTGCTCTTCCTGTCTGCAGGAGAGGAACAACAACTAGACGCGTGACACTAGGCAGGATCTAGAGAACTCCAGGAAACTGAATTCTCTGAACTGCAGTGGTGTGACTGACTGAGGTCGTTTGTCTTGCAAAATGGCCCTGCGATCTTTTTTTTAAAAAAAATTTGTTTATTTATTTATTTATTTATTTTATTACTTTTGGCTGTGTTGGATCTTAGTTGCAGCACTGGCGCTCTTCGCTGCAGCATGGGAGATCTTTCGTTGCGGCACGCAGGCCTCTGTCTCTAGTTGTGGCCCACGGGCTCCAGGCTGCATGGGCTCTGTAGTTGCGGCACTCAGGCTCTCTAGTTGTGGCTTGCGTGCTCAGTAGTTGTGGTGCCCTAGGGCTTAGATGCCCCAAGGCATGTGGGATCTTAGTTCCCCGCCCAGGGATTGAACCCGCATCCCCTGCATTGGAAGACAGACCACCAGGGAAGTCCTGGCCCAGAGATCTTAAAGCAGGCATTGGTAGACTGTGCGAATCTGCCCACGGGTTTCACTGGCTTCTCAGGTCATCCTCAGACTCCACCTACCTCCCGACTCCCTGGCTCTTTTCCCCAATGGCCAGTGTCTACATATTGCTCCCCAGCTCTCCAACGTTACTGTTTAGCTCCCATTTACTGAGCTCCACAATGTCTAGGTCCTATATGGGTTCTCTGCGATTTTTCAGGGAGGCGGTGTCATACCCCATTTCAAAGGGGAGGAAAATACTCTTCCTGAATATCAGTAGGTGGGGGGCGGTCCTCACTGCAAATCTGGGGTTGTGTGTTCTCAAAGCCCGTGCACTTTTTCCCTTGGAGTTTCTACAGTGGGGGGTTTTGTGATAGTCTTTGGGAATGATTGATGCTACGATACCCACAGGGCACATCTGGAACTTTGCCTGGTAACTTATTAGACTTGTTAGGACTTATGAGGATTCATTTGTTTCTATAGATCTCAGATTCCCAATTTATGAAACAAGAGGGGTTGGACTGGGTGATCCCACTGTAGCCTCTGTTAGAGTCTGAAAGGAGTCAGGATAGAGCAGCCATATCTCCAGGGAATCTAGGAACTCTGCCTTTTAGGCTGGAGTCCTGGGGACTTAACCATTGGGAAGTAACTCGGGCTGGACAATGCCCCTATAAATGAGATCTTCGCAGCCTAGCTCACGGTATTTCAGCCCCTTGTCCCCATGAACACGTACATTCTTGGAGGTCCAGGGGAGCTGATCTTTGCTTCAGAAAATATAATATCCCTTACCCACGTCAGCAATTCTGGCATTCAGAAAGGAAAAAAAAGACCAAATTTGGGGTATGTCCTTGGGAAAAATGTATTTGAAGAAGTGAGTTTATTACAAAGCTTTATAGAAAGAATGCAATTTAAGCAGGACATGTAGATGAGTTCTTGGGTATTGCTGGAATATAAGCCTAGGAAAGAAAAAGTGATTTTATCTGATCATATGGAACAGAGGTAAAGGCAGCGGCACTTTTACTGCCAAGATAGTTGACAGGGAGGCTGAGAAAAACGCCGAGGGCATATTACAGCAGGCTTGATGAATGTCATCCCGAAATCTAACTCAATATTTGAATGCTATAAATTGTGTTAAGAAATATAAGGCCAAATAAACCTTTGAGACTGTGACTGATTCAAGGTCCCTGAGCTTAAACTGCTGCTGATGAAATGGTTGGGGGTAGAATAATGGTTTTAGCAATTTGAGAAAATCCTAATAAATCAGAGATGAAACCTGATTTCAGTTACATGGCAAGTCTTGCCAGAGCACATGGGCTCAGTCTGGCTGACGTCTGCGGTTAAGATGGGAGCTGAAATTGGAGGATGGAATCACTGCTGTTGTAGACTCCTTTCCAAGTCCCAACAAGGTTCTGTCAGATGATACAGGGAGGGCATCCACATCTATGGTGCTCAACATATCAGCAAGCCTTGTGTTTTTGTAGCATGTTCATCTCACCTGTGTATCCCATTTTGTCAACCCTCTGGGTTTGAAATCATCTCATCCATCCCCAGGTTACTACCTCACGTGCAAAGATTTCACCCCCAGTTAAGAATAGATGAGGACATCCGTGTACATTCAGTCTCCAGTCTTTAATTCATGGAATTAAACTGCTTTTACAAATTTAATTCTAAGTCATATACCCAATAAAGAAATAAACAGATGTCTACCAACAATCCATACAAAAATAGCAATATTTGAAATTGCCAGAAACTTGAGACAAATCACTTATCGTCACCAGTAGAGTGGATAAATTCGAAATTTTCTAAATAAATTGTGGCATATTCATATGGTGGAATGCTATACAGCAATGAAAATGAGTCAACTACAGCTATGTGGGGAAAAAATGGATGATTCTCATAAGAGTAATTTTGACCAACACATGAGCAAAAACATACTATGAAATTCCATCTTTATAAAATCAGGCAAAATGAATCTGCTGTTAGAAACAGGAGAGTCCTAAACTTTAGGGGGCTGGGAGGGGTAATATTGGGGAGGAACACAAAGAGGCTTCTGGAAACAGGGTAGTGTTCTATTTCTTAACCTGGGTAATAAACAAGTGTGCTCCTTTTGTAACAGTTCATCGAATGATATACTTATGAATTGTGCACTTTTCTGTCTAGTCCTTATATTTACATTAAAAATTTAAAAATAATGTCAAGGGCATCACGCCTGCAGGTATAATGTGGATCGACAGGACCAATCAATATCTCCCCAGCTTTCAGGACTCGGTTCAGATGCCGCCTCACCTCTAAGCTTTTCTTGTTAAAACAAAATTCTCTAAATGTGTCTCTTCTCTGGGCTCTTGACAGTCTGCTTATATTCTCACTTTAGTATCTGCCATAATTTGTTTGGACTAGCTCAATCTTTGCAAATTGGCTTTTTTTTTTCCCCCATTGATTTTAACTTCTTGATGCAGAAATCATGATTTATTTATCTGTATATCCCTTACAGCACCTGAAACACTGACTAGTACATGTTCAGTGAGCGTTTGTGGACTCAAATCAACTCCTCTGCCACACATATGTTAACCATTAAGCACAGAAAACATTAGCTGCTTTTGCATTGTTACCTCCATCTTAGAAAGTCCTTTATTCCCACCAATGTGTATTTGTGCATCTGCTATGTACCAGGCCCTTGGTTGATGAAAAAGAAAATATCCTCAAGGAGCCCCCAGTTAGGGGAATGAAAAATAGTGAAAAAGGATACCAGTGTGCTTCAAGTTTTCTTAGGAGAAAAAATCACAAAAAAAGAGAGATTGCAAAAAAAAAAAAAAAAAAAGTTTGGGGGGGAGAATGAAGGATAAAAGAGTATAGCTCAGCTGAAAAAAAGCACCAATTCCCTGGAGTCACAGTCTTATTTGGAGCCAGGGGTGGCTGCCGAAGAGGTTGAGTGTGGAGGTTTAGATCCAGGGCTGAGGAGGGACCTCCCTGTGTCTCTCAGACCACCCCCACCCCTCTGTAGGACACTGGGGCCTGCATCCTTCCACCTCGCCTCACCTACTCCCCACCCCCAGGAGATGGGTGTCGTCCACCAGCACCCCTGCCTCACATGCTCTGCGGTGTGTGCTAATCTTATTTGCCTTCAGCCTGGGTCCCAGCGTTTACTCTCTTGCTGGAGGCCAGCTGGAAGCAAACAAACCAAGTGATTCACCCACCTAATGGTCTCAGGACTGATCTCACCACTAGGTTTAGGAAGCAACAACCGCTGTGCTTTGATGGGAGCAGGGTTGCACAACCTCAGCGCTACTGACATTTGGGGCCAGATAATTCCTTGCAGGGGGGGCTGCCTTGTCCATTGTGGGCAATCAGCAGCATCCCTGGCCTCTCCCTATTAGATGCCAGTAGCGCGCCCTCAAGATGTGACAACGAAAAGTGTCTCCAGAGAGTGCCAAATGTCCCCTGGGGTGGAGGTGGGGGGCAAAGTCACCCCTCCCCCAGCAGAGAACCAGTGATTCAGAGGGATCATGACCCCAAGTTTCTATCCAATGAATTAACTCAACCGCCCAGCTGCCATTTGATTAATATGTATTAATTATTCATCACAATTTAATACCTATCAGTGCTAAAATTTAATATTAATTATTCATACTTTATCAGGGAGTAGTAACATTATTACCTCTTGAGGACGGGTGGGAGGGTGAAGAAAGCTAAAGGGAGAGAAGAGCGGGGCCCACTGACTGCAGCTAATTTAGACAAAATTATTTTAGGCTGGGAGCTAAAGGCTTAGTTTTGTATGTTGCCACTTAATTGGTGAGAAGAGGGGCTGGTTTAACACGGCAGTTAGGGAAGGAGACCAAGGATTAGAAATACCTGGATTCAAATCTTAGCTCTGCCTCTTATTAAATGTGTGCATTCAGATGAGTTATCTCACTTCTCTACATAGGGAACTTTATTGCTATACAGATGGCACCATCTTTGCAGATGCCAATTCTGAGACCAGATCAACACAGCCACTCTGTGCCAGGTCTGCAGAGAGGGACATTTCCTGGGCCAGCTGCCTCTCATTGCCTTGGCTCCCTTCTGCATCCCCACTCCCCCAGGGATCAGAAATACTTTCAAGCTTTTACCTTCACTCAGAAGCTACCTTGAAAAAGAGAAAGGAGAGAGGGGAAACAGCTCTGTTTAAAGAATTTAAAGTAAGTGAATTTTTGTCTAAAAGAGTTATTTCATATAGAGATACTATTAATTAAGTTAAATTCTGCCCCATAGCCCCACTATTTAGTAGGGTTGGAAGAGAAGCTGTAATGAGAGAGATAAGATCAATTAAAGAATATGAAGAAGCTTATTTTATTTTTGTGTTTTGCCGGCATAGTGAAGTACGTATGCATTTGCAATCCTGTTCTACCAGGTTGGTTCATAACCCTTAGACCTTCTAACAAACAGTTCTTAAAATATTCTATTGTGATTTGTCTGATGTACCTCGAAGTCCTCTGATTTCCAGGTAAAGAAGGGATTAATCGCTGAGTGCACACACTCTGAGACAGTAAAGTGTGAGACTTTGGGGCTGGAGGCAATCGGGAGACCACCTCATCAATGCAATGGTTTTATTTTCAGAGAGGAAACTGCAGCCCCCAAAGCTTCCACTTCGTGTTTCCTAGATCCCTCTTCTGGGAGTTTTGAGTTGCCACCAAAGTAGTCCACCTACCCGCCTGCACATGCTGGAGGCCACGTGTAGGTGTCTAGACAGCACCTGCACTGAGTCCAGCCTTCCTCCAGCCCCACCCAGGTGCTAAACGTTGAGGGAGCTGTCTCAGACCAGACTGACTTACTCACTAGCTGAATTCCACCTAATGACTTCGTTTGACCTCATGGGGAGCAGAAAAAGCACCAGGCTGAACCCTGCCCAAATTTGGGATCCGCAAAATCATGAGATAAAATGAAATGGTGGTTGTTTTAAGCTGACTAGTTTTGGGGTGGTCTGTGATGCAGTGATAGGCAGAGCAGTAAAGCAGTCAGGGAGTAAGAGGTGAATGCTCACTTTGGGGATCACTGGGATGGTAGCGACTGGGACCTAATATGACCTTGGGGAAGGGCAGGCCACGGCAAGTGGAGGTGAAGGCTATGGGGAGGGCGTTCCCAGTGTAGGGAGGACAGTAGGGAAGCAGGGCAGTGGGAGCATGTGGAGAAAGTGCTAAGCTTGTCGGGAGTGACTGGAGAGGCCGCTGTGGGTGGAAACAACAGCAGGAAGAGATTTAAAAAAAAAAAAAAATCATGGATAATGTCAGGGCAATGCCTGCAATTGGAGATGCTTGTTGCTACCGAGAAGGAGGTTTCAAGGCGAAGAAGGCCTCACCTCTGGTTATTGCTTCAGTGTCAGAGGCCGTTTACTGAAATATGTCATGGTGATAAACAAATAGGTTCACTAGTCCGGGCTGAACCCTAAGGTGAGTTTTCTTTCTCCAGTGAGAGTATGAAAGGTGTGGCTTGCATTACATCCATCTCAGCTTTGGGTGCTTTCCTGGTCATAGATTAAACCTGAAACCTATATCCCAAGGCTCCCAGAAGGAGAATCTGATTGACCCTTGGTCTGGTCTCCCTGCAAGGTACCCACACAGCTGTGTGTGAGGTTCTGCAATTCCTCTGTTAAAGGTGATTCCTTTTCAACTTTCAGAGTCCTCCTATTAAGACATAACCATTCTGTTCATTCATGTGTTCAACAAATAATTCTTGGGAGCCTAGTATGTGCCAGGCACTGTTCTAGGCATTTTCCAACACTGAATAAGACAGTCCTTTCCTGGCCCTACTCCTGGGCAGCTTACACTCTAATGGGAGATGTTGATGGTAGACAGGTAAACCAACAAGATGATCGCAAGAGCTATAAAAAAAGAAACCAGGGCCTGTAACCAAAAGCGACTGAAGGTAGGAGACGATATTTGATAAGTGGTCATGTAAACCAGCAGGACCTACGGGGCCTTCCCGGGACAGACTTCTCCCCCATATCCTCTGCTTTAGCTCTCCTCTGAAGTACCTGGACAATAGTATCTGAGGCACATTTCCTGAGTTGTTTCACAGATGCTAAAACCACCCCAAACAGAAGAAATTAACTACTTGATGACCATGAGCACATAGCCCTCAGGCCTATTGGCACCTAAGGATTGACAATGTTTACTACCCCTGTTACCTCACCGTAGGCCAGTCAGAGAACTGTGCATGAGCTGGTCACATACCCTGGGACTCCCCTCCCTCATCTTGCCTTTAAAAATGCTTTCCTGAAACCCATCGGAGAGTTCCAGTGTTTTGTGCCCTAGCTGCCCTGGACTCCTTGCTTGGTGCCTGCAGTAAACACTGCACTTTCCTTCAGCACAACCCGGTGTCAGTAGACTGGCTTTATGTACTGAGAGCAGGTAAGTGGACCCAAGTTTGGTTCGGTAACAGTCCCAGATGGCCTCTCTGGGGAGACAGTGTTTACGCTGCAATCTGAATCCTAAGGCCCAGCCATGTGAGATCCCAGGAAGAGAGAACAGCATGGGCGAAGACTCAGAGGCTGGAAGCACTTAGTGTCTGAAGCACAGAAAGAAAGTGAGAGTGACACAATGAGGGAAAGGGTGAGGGGCAGGAGAAGACTTCGGGGAGTCAGGATTACGTGTTGATCACATAAACCCTGGTAGGGCCTGGTAGGGAGCTGGATTTCCTTTTCAGTTTCATGGGGAGCAAGAAGAGAGAGCAGGAGTTGGTTTATTTTTTTATACAGATCTTTGGTTGACAGAATGAGTTCTCAATATCGGTTATGAAGTTATTGGGATGAGATCAGGGGTTGGCAAACTTTTTCTGCAAAGGGCCAGAAAAGCAAACATTTTAGGCTTTGAGGAGGCTTGGTCTCTGCTGCAACTACTCGATCCTGCCTCATGCGCCATAAATAACATGTGGATGCAATGAGCGTGGCTGTATTCCACTGGAACGGCTTTTGCAAAGATGGGAGGTGGGCCGGACTGGACCCCCAGGCAGTAGTTTGCAGATGGCTGGGTTAGACAAGGGGATGGGAGGCAGCTGAGTGCACCCAGGAGGAAGGTGGTGCACATTTAGCGGGGCACAGAGGATTCTGAGGTTCAAGGCCACAAGATCTGAAACGGGAGGGGTGGAAGGATGTCGGTCACAGAGCTCTCACTCTGCCTGATTTGGCAAGAGCTGGTCCTCTGAGAGCCCATGTCTGTGTTCAGGCGGTGTGCTGGGGCGGTTGGTTTCACGGGACCTGACACTTAACAACCGGGGGAGCTTTTGTAAGGAAATGCATACAAAATGACAAAAACAAAATTAGGAACAGGCCCCAGAAAAAAATCTGCGGGAGCGACAGACACTGAAGCTTGAGCTTTATTAGCTTCAGGCTAAATCCGCCTCAGCTTGTGTTTATGTTTTGTCCCCCTGAGCTCATAGCAACAATCTGAGCCTCATTATTTGAAGTCAGATTGTTTCAAAAAAGCTTCCTTTAGTGACATCTGGTGTATGACTGATACTTTGAAACACTCAGGACCCTAAAACATGGAAGGGTCCCTGCTCTGTGTTTACCAGGGGGTCCTGCTGTGTCCAATCTGTCACTACACGAGTGCCCAGACCCACCGCATCCCACAGGCCTCATAACACAAAAAGCAGCAGCGCAGCACCACTCTGCTGGCTCGTGTCCTCGTGCCTGTATTATCTCAAATGACACTGGAAACCAGACAGAATGGATGCTGAGGCTTTAGGTGATGAAATGGAAGCGATTTTAAGGGCTGGATCTACTGTGTTGTATCCCGAAAGATTCTGCATGTGAGGCTCAGCCCCTTCTCAGGACTGCACAAACCTTTCTTGGGAAAATACTTGGCGAAACACCTGTACTAGGAGCTAAGTCTCCGAAGCAACTGGGTGGAAACTGAGGGGGGCGGGTTGGCTTGGTGGCTTAGGAGGGGGAAGGGAGAGAGAGAGGGGAGGAGGGAGAGAGGGGGTTGGAGCGAGTGGGTGGCAGAAGGACATCCCTCTGCAATGTGCTCTCCCTTTGAATCCCCTCTCTGTCCTTTCCATACCGTACAGTCAGTTAAATCAACCAAAGGGAGGAAGGAATGGAGGGAGGGAGGGAGGGAGGATGGAAGTGCTTGATGTGCATGGATTTCTTTGGAAACAGTAGAAGGAGCTGAGTTCTGCAGTAGGAATGCAGGGAAGGGTGTTGGAAGTGGGTGAGTGATAAACAAAGCAGGTAAGGACGATGGAAACCATGGAAACTTACAGAAATTAGGGGAAGGTTTAGGTGGTCACAAGCCCTGCAATGAAAGTTGGCTGGAAAGTTAACCACATCAATGACATGCAGAGGAGCCTGCCTGATGGCTGTGATGGCACAGGGCACACCTGGTGGCGTCCCTGTTGGGAGTGGCAGCAGCAGCCAGGCCCAGAATGTAGGTGAGCTCAGGTGAGATAATCTCCAGAGGCCCTAGAAGTATTGGGCGATTTAGCAAGGGGCTGAATTTCTGCGCGAGCAGGTGCATCCCTGAAATCAAGGAGATGTAATGTGACCTCCCTGGAGACCCCAGGCAGGTGAGGCCTAGAGATAGTCGGGCTGTCTGGGGGTTGCATATTTGTCTCCCCTACTTGATTGTGTATTCATGGAGGTCATGAACTTGTCTTATTCATTTTTATAACTCTTCCCTGTCCTTCAATCACTCTTACTTCATCCTACCCAGTGCCTCGCATAGCCGCTGACATATATTGTATTCACGTGGTGATTATATGGGTAATGAATAAATAAGAATGCATGAATAAAACACTCTTACTCAGAAGTCTGTACACTGGCCCACACCATCCTTCATTCTTGATCAACTCTAGCTTCTTTCTTGGGCTTTTGGTCCTATCTATCTGCCATGAGAGAATTAATGGTGCTATCATAACGTCGTTCAGGCTGACATTTAGAATTATAGAATGGCAGAGCTGGAAGGGACCTTATAGATGGAGTCCAAAGCTTTCCCTGAAATCTGAGCTCCTTAAAAGAACACCTGAGGCAGATTTCAGTTAACTCCCATTTATCTGAAATGCAAACAACCAGGACATGCAAATGTCTGGAATCTTTTATACATTCTATGCCATATTTTTCTCTGTTAAGAGTAGCTTATACTCTTTGTAAAGGCCTTTGTGGGATAGGAAATCCTTTCACTTACATTATCTCATTGAACTCTCACAGTATCTTTTTAGATAGTTAATGAGCTCTCCCATTTTACAAAGGTTAAGTTACTTGCGCTGAATCCTTCAGCTAGCAAACGGCAGCCAGGATTCAAAGTGCTCTACTGATTCTAGGTTTAGTGTGCTATGCCTCACATAGGCTTACCATTCCATGAAGGACAAATAGGCAAGCGGATCCCAACCATCTCCTTGATAAGAAACACCAGTTCTAGGTTCTCTCAATCTCCTATCCCTTCTACAGCTCTAGCGCTATGTGGTAAAATTCCAGATTTAAGTTAACACTGCTATTGCAGTAATTTTCCTGAGTTGTGACAGGGTTTGAACTTGGTGTTACCTCATGTAAGGAGGCTGTACTAGTTACGCATTGCCACTGTCACAAATTCCTACACACTTAGTATTTTGGGAGTCTTACGGTTCTGGAAGTCAAAAGTCCCAAATGAGTCTTACAGAGCTAAAACCAAGGTGTGGGCAAGGCTGAGTTCTTCTGGAGGCTCCAAGGGGAATCACTTCCTTTCCCCTTCCAGCTTCTGGAAGCTGTTGGCATTCCTTGGCTTGTGGCCCCATCACACCAGTCTCTGCTGCCATCCTCACATTGCTTTCTTCTCTGACTCTGATTCCTTCTGCATCCTTTTATAAGGACCCTTGTGATTATATCAGGCCCACTGGGTAATCCAGGCTCATCCCCTCACCTCAAGATTCTTAATCACACGTGCAAAGTCTCTTTTGCCATAGTCACTGGTCCTGGGGACTAGGGCATGGCCATATTTCAGGGCCCCCCAAAGAGGAAGTTTTTATTTTCTCAATGTATCAGGCTCAGTGACTTTTTTTTTTTAATTTTATATTGGAGTATAGTTGATTAACAATGTTGTGTTTGTTTCAGGTGTATAGCAAAGCGATTCAGTTGTACATATACATGTATCTATTTTTCTCCAAATTCTTTTCCCATTTAAGGTTGTTACATGAGATTGAGCAGAGTTCCCTGTGCTATACAATAGGTCCTTGTTGGTTACAGGCTCAATGACATTTAAAGAGTGATTTAAAATTTTTATTTGCCAAGGAATTTATCTGAGGAGAGCATGGGAGGGCTACAGTACAAAAGACCACTGCATTCCCAAGAAGGGGGAAGAAGGTATCCAGTCTTTCTCTGGGGCCTGGCCTGTCCTCACAGGTGTGCCCCCCTCAGTCTCTGAGTTCAGAGCAGAGGTGGAGGTAACCAGACTGGTGTCCATGAACAGAGACAAAGTTCCTTAGTCCCGGCCTCTGAGCCTCTACCACCTAGAAGTGGAAAGGATGCCAAATGCCAGTATTTGTATGTATGTTGATCAGTCTTTGGTACCAATTTTTGTGGGTCCCAGCCTGAGAACCTTGACTGTCTCTGTCCTAGGATTCAAACCCATCTGCGCACATCCAGGGGGCCCGTGGAGCTGACCCACCAGAGGCCTCTTTGCCTGCAGGACCCAAGAGCCTGCTGGACAGGACTCTCTCTCGTGCCAGAGGAAAGCGTGGACGCTTCACGCTCGGAGCACAAGAAGTTGAATGCCACTGGGGGGCAGGGACCACGTCTGTCACTCAGATCTCCCCCCGCACCAGCCCCATGGGCTCACGGCCAAGGAAGTTAAACAGTGAGTAGAAGCTAAAAGAACTGTGTTTCTCAAATCCCCGGGGGACGTCGAGAGCGCAGAAAAGCCTTCGCTGACTTGGCAGCCTGGGGCCTCGGGTTTGGGCGGCCACAGGAAGTGGCACAGGGGGCCTTTGTAGTGGCCCCCGGGGTTTCCTGAGCCTGAGCTGGCAGTTAGCAGGGGGAGGGAACAACAGTGAAAGCACATTTTAGGATTTCCCCCCCTTAGAAGAGTTGAAGGGATGAAGAACTTTGAAGGTGAACTGAAGCTCTTGAAATTGCGGCTTGCAACCAACCCGAGAATAACTGCGGTGAAACAATATTTTAAAATATTAATAGTAGTCTTAATTTTCCTGATATTTTCTGTTACCCTACAACCCCCTGACCCTTCCCCTTTTCAAGCCCAGACTTTGAGGTGTTCTTTGCCATGGAGAATTGATGTTATTGCAAAACCAGAAAAAAAGTCTTTGAGTTTCAAAAGCCTCGCCTCGAGGGCACTTAAGGCATAAACAATAGATTTGGACTGATACCTGGTGAGTGAGGGGAAGGCATCTTACCTCTAGACTAGCTCTGGCTTCCCAGAATTTGGATGAGGGGTGGAGAAAAATAAAGAGGAAGCCAAGAATGGGTGTATGCTGTGGATTGGGGAGGGGGGGGAATGGGGGCGTGTTCTCAACCTGTCACTCATCTGGGGGTGAGAGCACTTCCTGTTCGACTGGGGAAATCTGAGAGCGAAGATGCCTTGAGCCTCCTGCCCCAAGTAGCATACTAGGAAAGAAGCCAATGAGCAGAGAAGTGGCTGCCTGTGTGGTAATTTGAGGCACGTGGGGTCCTACACAGCCTCCGGGTCTTACCATGGTTCAGCGTGGTGCTGGAGCCCCAGAATTGCCCCCCTGCCCCTCAGTGGACCTTGGCCGCAGCTGAGAGAGCTGCACCCCAAAGGCCTTCCGTGGAGATGAGAGACAACCCAGGAACTGCTTTGATGGATAAGTGAAGTCCAGATGGAACTTGAAATGTCCCAGCAGATGCCAGCCCAAAGAAATGATGATACCGAGGGCCAAGGTCCCCCCCCTCACAATGATACCATTTGAACCCTCCCCTCAAACTTACACACAACCCCAGGGAAGGCGGGAGTTCTCAAATAGAATGTGATTCAGTTTATGCTCTTCTGGCATAAAGGGAACTTGAAATAGAAATCAGATTAAGTTGTAGAAAAATAAAGAAAATCCCAGTCTGGGCACATCTGAGTTAGGGGACCGCACTTTTGCATTTTCTACTTACTATAGATGCACTTGCAGGTGTCGTTTTGATAAGGCAACAGCTTACATCCTCCATGTAGGAAAATGAGTTTTTCATCTGAAGCTACCTGATCACCAGCATTTCAATTGCTCCTACATGTGAAATTACTCTCACTGAGGGTCTGGAAAAAACATACGAATTTAATTTATATTTATCTACTGTATCGCTCAGAACGTGGGGGGAGTATGGGTGGTCAGAACAAATTCAATACTATCGTGATTTTTGTGAATCTGAAGGATTGGAACAGCCTTGGGAGTGTGGGTCAAAGGTCATCTGTGCTATATTTGCTATCCTAGAAAACTGGTTTAAGCACAGATTGTTTTTTGTAAAATGTTGAACCTACGCCAAGTATGAGAATAGCATAGTGTGCCCCTGTGTTCCCATCCCCTAGCTTTGATTGGTAACATTCTGCCAGTCTCGAACTATTGAATTTTGAAACAGGCAACACTTCATTTTAAAAGTGAGGAAATGCAGGGCTGAGGGCACATCAGTGATCTGCCTGGTTCCCTGAACTGAGTATTCGGTGCACTAATCAATAGTCGATATCTGATAGTGATAACATTCCACAGCCCAGGCATTCTGGAGGAGCGGGAGGTCCCTCAACGACCTTGACTTGGCCTGACTTCCCCACAGCATAGCCTCATCTATCCTGACTGATAAAGATTATACTGTATTTCTCAAAGAAAGCATTTTCAATTCATTAGGCTGCCTTCCAGTTTGATGAGATTATGCCATGTTGTTGTTGTTTTTCTCAGGCATTTTGATCTCTGTTGCAATCAAGAAGCCATACAATATCACACTAATGGTAACAGGAAGCTTTCTCTCCTGGGTATAAATAACCATATTTCTATCTACATTGGAACACATCTTGTCAATATTTAAATCGCGCCCACATGTTATTAGCATTTCGCTTGTTTTAAACTGCATGCCTCAGTTTCCCATCAGAAGTAAGGGTGGGAAAGGAAAAGGTTTTATGGGCAAAAGTAGGTCATGTTGAATCTGGGTCCTTCCAAGGTAACCAGAGAAGCAAGACAACCATCTCTGTATAAACTTTGAAGAGAAGATTTTACTGTGTGAAATCATCTCATCATCTGAAATGAAGTGTGAGGTCTTTCTTACTGGTGACCTCAACAGTCATAATTCTTAATCTTCTGCTTACAGAATATTTTAAAAAGCACATCATGAACTGGGGAGAGAGTATAGGGAATCATACAAACCTGGGACCAAATTCCAGCTACTGAACTGACTGGCTGTGTGATCTTGGGCAAGGGGCTTAAATCTCTATCCTTACTCTGATAGCTGTAAACATGGGGATAAGATGAGATGATGTTGTTGTGATGATTAAATGAGATGACGCATGTAAAGTGCTTAGCACACAGGGAGCTTGGCGTATACACTGCTTGCTAAGTGGTGGTAGTTGTTTTTGTTATTACTATTATTTGGCAAATTTGTGGAATGCAGGCAACTCTAAGGTAGAAAAAACCTTTGAAGAGAAGAAAGGCACAGAGCCTGGGTTGAGTCTAAACCTACTTGCTACGGAGTGATTGAGATATCCAATATCCACACCAAGGTGGGTAACACGGCAATACAATTGTCTGTGATGAAATTGCCTTTTTCAGCCAGAGGGTGGGAAAAAAATAGAATGAACCTGTGTTTGCTCTTTTATTGCATCCAGTGCAACACACATTTTTTGAGCACAAAGGAGGAAGAGGTGGTGTGGTCGAGAGAGGAAAGTGTGCAGAATTCACAAACAGGTGAGGCTCAGTTTGACTTCTCGCCTTCCCTCTTCCTGACTCTATGCAGGGGAAGAAGAGAATCTCTCTCTCTCTCTTCACCTCAGTAGCCCTCCTCTGTAGGAAGTATTGTCCATCAAACTGGGTGTGTATCCTCCCAGTGCAGCTAAGGTGGGGCTGTTGTGAGTGACAGAATAGTCAACACAGAGTAAGTATCAAGACTTAGGAAGTGCTTCTGTGTATTGGTGGATGTCACCAATGAAATGAAACCGTGCGGTGGGTTACAATGATGCCTCCATTAGACAGATGAGACAATGGAGGTGCACAGGGGTTGAAGCCTCACATCTAGTAGGTGGTGGAGCTACACTTTGAGACTGGAGAGTTTCCAGAGGCTGCACTCTTAACCATTAGTCTCCACTGCCTCTCACAATAGTGAATGGCTGGGCCAAGCATCGTGTGCAGAGAAGCTCTTCCAAAATTATTACATCTCTTCTCCCTCATGGGAGTTGTTCTTTGCTTCTCCCGGACAGATCCTACACATCAGTGTATAAGGTTGTTTTCTTTAAGAAGCTTTCTCATATCACCTCAGTCCACTCAGTTCTCTTTTGTTCTTGAACCCCAGAGATACTAACTAAAACTCGCAAGAGAGCTATTAGGTCTATCTCCTATTGTAAGAAGGCCCAAGGTCTGAGAGTCAGAACCATTCTAATGTTCAATGCAGAATGTGAGTTTGATATGTGTTAAAAATTACCCCACCCCATTACATGTGGAGAAAGATAATCTTACAACAACAACTGAGGACTCATTTCCAACTTGAGGGGGCACCTGATGGAAAGTTCTGTGACCTCTGAAATGAGTGGATGCCCATGTCAGTTCAGGAGCCTCCAGCCTGTTCTTGAAGGCGTGATGGGTTTTTATTTTTTTTTACTTTTTATTTTATATTGGAGTATAGTTGATTAACAATGTTGTGTTAGTTTCAGGTGTACAGCAAGGTGATTCAGTTATACATATACATGTATCTATTCTTTTCCAAATTCTTTTCCCATTTAGGTTGTTACACGATATTGAGCAGAGTTCCCTGTGCTGTACAGTAGGTCCTTGTTGGTTATCTATTTTAAATACAGCAGTGTGTGCATGTCAATCCCAAATTCCTTAACTATCCCTCCCTCCCCCACCCTTCCCCCCTGGCAACCACAGTTCATTCTCTAAGTCTGTGAGTCTGTTTCTGTTTTGTAAATAAGTTCATCTGCATCATTTTTTTTTTAAGATTCTGCATATAAGTGATTTCATACGATATTTGTCTTTGTCTGACTTACTTCACTCAGTATGACAATCTCTAGGTCTGTGATGGGTTATTTTTGGAATTTTTAAAAGTTCTAAAGGAGCTATAAGGAATTGGCGGCCCTCTGACACATCAATTCCTTTTGCTTTTGATGGGAATTATGGCCACTTACTTTTCACATCAGGAGCTCTGATGGGCTCTTGACAACGGGATTTGTGAAACACAAATGATTAGTGGCATTGACAGAGCCAGGACTCGGAGTGACAGTGCCTGAGTGGCATGCCCCCAGGACGGGGCAAACTTGCACAACACCGCCAGTGAAGGGCAAGGGCAGTGTGGTGGCTACCGGGCACAGCTGGTTTGCTTACTTGACTCACTGCTAATTAGCCTCATAGCCTGGCCAGGGTTTGATGTCACCACTGCCTTGGTGTCTTAGTCTGCTCAGGTTGCTATAAGAAAATGTCATAGACCAAGTGGCTTAAACAACAGAAACTTATTTCTCATAGTTCTGGAGGCTGAGAAGTCCAACATTGATGTGCTGGTAGATTCGGTTTCTGGTGAGAGCTCCGCTCCTGGCTTGCACAATAGCCATCTTCCTGCAACATCCTCACTTGGAAGAGAGAGAAAGAGGGAGATACGAGAGACGGGGGCAAGGGGGGCGGGGTATAGCCATGTAAAACACGACAGATTTACCAATCCTTACCCGCTCACTGATAGTGTACAAGAACGCCAGTTTCCTCGATCAGTACTATCCATTGTCAAGCTCTTGAGTTTTTGTGAATGTGATGGGTATAGAGGAACATAGCTCTATATGGGTTTAATTTGCATTTATCTAATTACTAGTAAGGTTGAACATCTTTTCATCTGTTTATTGGATGTTTTGCTTTTCTTCTTTTATGAATTGTTTGTTCACATCTTGAGCTCATTTCTCTGTTGGAATATTTGTCTTTCATAACAATGTGTAGGAGCTCTATACATTCTAGATATAAATCCTTTGTTTCTTATACATGTTGCAAATATCCCTGCTTGTTACTTGTCTCTTTAACTTAGTTTATGGTATCTTCTATCACTCAGAAGTTATGATTTTTTATATGATCAAATCTTTCAGCTGTTTTTTTGTCATCTGTGGAGTTCTTGGACCTGACTTCTGAAGTGCTGCAGTATTATAACTAAGGTACCCTCAAGTCAGAGTCTGGATGTTGCCTTGAACTGAGATGTCTATGTTTTATTTTTGACCCTTCCTATCAATGGTGGTGTATTTTGGCTTGGGAAAAAAAAATACTACATACACTAAACCAAAACCTGGGACACTAATACTTGCTCATGCCAACTCAAAAATAGAAAACAAAACAAAACAAACAAACAACAAAAAATAAAACCAGAGGTGTCTAGTCTCATAGCAGACAATCTCATTAAACACACACACACAGAATTCTCTGTGAATATAAAATTTGTAATAAGGAAGAATGAAAGGCCATTATGAATGATGTGTAAGTGTTTATGTAGCTATCTATTTCTTAAAAAGCAAGCACTTAAAATTTACTGTGTGTTCCATCACATTCTATCAATGAACAATTGTTTAAAAACTGTTAGTCTATGAGTAGGATGTTATTTTTTTATTTTTCTTAATGTAAGGCATGAAACTGTAGCTCAGTGATAATAGATAACTTTGTAAAGGTCATAGAGCTGGTAAGGGGCAAAACCAGAATTGAAACCCAGGTGTTCTGGCACCCAGTGTAGTGTCCTTCTCATTATTCTGTAGACTGCTGTTCATATAGAGTCAAAGAGGGTGGTGGTGTCTATGTGGGTGCATTTTTTGTGTGTCTCTGTGTTTGCCTGTACAAGTGGTGTAAGTATCTGTGTGTCTCTGTATGTGTTTGTCTAGATGCACGCGTGTGTATCACAGACGTGTGTGTGTCTCTGTGGAGAGAGAGATTTATTTATTTTAAGGAATTGGCTCTTGTGATTATGGAGGCTGGCAAGTCTAAAATCTGCAGGGGAGGCTGGCAGTCTGGAGACCCAGGGAAGAGCTGATGCTACAACTCAAGTCCAAAGGCTGTCCGCTGACAGAATGCCCTCTTCCTCAGGAGAGGCCAGCCTTTTTTGCCTAAGGACTTCAGCTGATTGGATCATGCCCACTCACATTAAGAAGAGTCCTCTGCTTCGCTCAACGTCTACTGACTTAAATGTTAAGCTCACCTAAAACAGTACCTTCACAGAAACATCTAGAATATTGACCAAATATCTGGATACCATGGCCCGGTTAAGTTGACACATGAACTTAACCAACACAGAGAAGCAATTGGATTTTATCAAATGCACGTGTATTGTACTATTTTGTCCTCTGTCACTATAGGTAATTTTATCAATAGATTTTAAATTTTATTTTATTTTTTATTTATTTATTTTTGGTTGTATTGGGTCTTCGTTGCTGCGTGCAGGCTTTTCTCTAGTTGTGGCGAGCAGGGGCTACTCTTTGTTGTGGTGCTTGGGTTTCTCATTGCGGTGGCTTCTCTTGTTGCGGAGCACAGACTCTAGGCGTGCAGGCTTCAGTAGTTGTGGCATGTGGGCTCAGTAGTTGTGGCGCATGGGCATAGTTGCTCTGCAGCATGTGGGATCTTCCTGGACCAGGGATCGAAGCCGTGTCCTCTGCATTGGCAGGGGGATTCTTAACCACTGCGGCACCAGGGAAGTCCAGTAGATTTTTTTAATGTTAGACTTTCCTTGCATTCCTAAGAAAACTCATATCAGTTTTCACCCACTTGATTTCCAGTACTTTAAAAGATTCAAAATAAAAAGTTTTGGCATGGATATTGGAACATGGGTATAAAGTGGTAAAGTCTTTTTGGAGAGTAATATGACAGGATCTATAAAAACTTTTAAGTACATCTCTTATGACCTATCAGTTCTAATTTTTTTACTTTGTATCCTTGAAAATACCCATGGGCAAGGTTGTTTATTATTGCATTGTATGTAGCGTGACAAATTGAAAACAATCAAAATGTTATTAGGAAGGGGATAAATGAACAATGAAACATCTGAGTATGGCAGCAGTAAAACGAATATGTTAGATCTTTGTGTATACGTATATACCTGCTTAGAATTTTCTGACATTGATAGTTTAAAGTTACAGCAAATTTCAGAACAGTTAGCACGAAATAACATCACATATTTTTTAAAAAGCCCAAGTTTCCATATGCACATTATGATATAAATGCAAAGAAAATAATTTAAATTATTCCTATAACACTGATAATAATTGTCACCTCTGGAGGGGTATTTTCAGGGAGGACCGCTATTTATCTGTATTGTTTACATCTTTTGCAATGAGTAAGGACTAATAAATTACTTGTATAATTTCAATTTAATATTAAAAGGTAAAAATTTACAAAATACACTTTCATCTCAAATATTAGAATTTAGTTTTGAACCCTAACATGTCAACTTTGTATATTAAAAGACACATTACAAAGTATTTGACATAATATTTTAAATTTATATTGAAAAATTAAATACTGAATTCTTATTTTAATCTATAAATACAATGTCTAATCTCTGGACAAAAAGGGAATGTATTTTTATATAAAGTCTGATAATGGAGCTTAAGAAGAATTTTCTCCTAGTTTGGATCACACAAGTAAAAATGAGGCCTAATTTTAGCTCATATGATAGTAATTTGAAAAGCAAAGAGAGGTCACTCTTTCACAAAATATTAGCTATGTTACAAAACCATTCCCAACAGGCTGGGCATTGGGCCTCAATATTTCACAGTCATAACCAAGGGGAGAGAGAGAGTAGTAACAATATGATTTAAGAAACATGGTTTCATATAGAAAACTAACAAACAAGTGGAAATATTTCTTTATAATTTTATTAAAGAAACTAAAATGTCTTCTAGACAATCGAAACCTGAAAACTATCTTCTGATACTTTTATTACACTGATCAATAACATATACAGTTTTCATGAGAAGGTTTCTTGCTTCTGAGAGAAAATATAGCATATAAAAATAAAATAACCTCACATTTATTTTTATTCTTATGTATGAATTTAAGCTTATTTTTAATAGAATAAAGAAAAAACAAGAAACTGCCTTGCTGTTGAGGACACCTTTCTCAAAAGAATAAGCTATTCACAGTCAGCTAGATCCCTGGACCATCGACAGGGACATTGGTCCAACAAGAAGTCAGTCTCTCTTGAGAAGGACCATGATTTCCCTTACATTTTTATGGTGCTGAATGCGTGCCTCTCCCACACCCTCCGCCCACAACCCCTCACCCCCAGCCCCGTCCACCCCACCTGATTCTCTCAGACTGGAATTCCCTTCGTACGCTCCCATTTTATGCCTCATCATTCAAATACCCAAGTCAGAGCCAGCTTTGTGGTAACTTGTGCAGTTGCTCAGGTTACCACACTCAGAAGAGCCCCGTGATGGTTAGATGCTCTGCTGTCTCTGCCTTGAATGAAATAAGGCCATTTGCAGCAACATGGATGGACCTAGAGATTATCATACTAAGTGAAGTAAGCCAGAGAAAGACAAATATATCGTTTACATGTCGAATCTAAAAAATAATGATACAAATGAACTTATGTACAAAACAGAAATAGACCCCCAGACAAAATAAACTTGTGGTTACCAAAAGGCAAAGGGAGGAAGGGATAAATTAGGAGCTTGGAATTAACATACACACAATACTGTATATAAAATAGATAACCAACAGGGACCTACTGTATAGCACAGGGAACTCTACGCACTACTGTATATAAAATAGATAAGCAACAGGGACTTACTGTAGAGCACAGGGAACTCTACTCAATATTTTGTAATAACCTATAAGGGAAAAGAATTTGAAAAAGAATATATTATATATGTATAAATATATGTATAACTGAATCACTTTGCTGTACACTTGAAACTAACACAACATTGTAAATCAACTATACTTCCATTTTTTTAAAAAAGCAAGTTGTAGAACAACAACAACAAATACTTAATAATTGCATCTATGAACTTAGGTTCTGCAAGTGAAGCCTGATGGAACAGTGGAGTATACACGTGAGCGGTTGAGATGCATGCAGTGTGGGTGCCTCTGTTCCCTGCTGCCTCATTCACATGTAGTGTTCAAAGTGCCCCCTGAGCACAGAGCTCTGGGGGGCTCAGCATGCAGGAAACTCCCAGGTGAGTGAGTACAATGTAAGAGTGTTACCTCTGCAACTAAGTGGGGACATTGATAACCTGGAGAAGCCATGCTTTCTGCTCTAACCAGAACATGCTTCCAACACAGAAAGAAGGCAATGGTGTCCTAAGAAACAAGAACGACAAAGGAATCCTATCCTATCCTTTCTTACCCACGTTATTTCCCTGGATCAGCCAACCACTTGAGCTGAAAATAATGACCTAAAGAAAAAAAAAAAAAAAGGCAAGATAGGGCAATCCATAGTTCCTTTTCCTTTAGTCCTTTCTTCCTTACTCATCAGTAAGCTGAAGAGAGAGAGTGTTGGTAGAATGTGCATATATCAAGAAATGAAATTAAAATAGTTTGGTTAGTTTTGTACACCATTTCTACTGTTCTGGTAATCTCCAAAATATGAACTGTGTAATGTCGGTGATTCTGCATATTAATTAAATGCTTTTAAGTTTGCACTTAACACTGTCATTGCACAAATGAAGATGAATGACAAAATGTATGTAAATAATTTAAAATTTAAAATTTTTCTTTACTTAGGATGTCATTAGATAGCAAATGAAAAACCCCATGACAAGTTGAGAGACTGAGAAAGGAAAAAGCTTTATTAGCTTAATACCATTAATGACATGCTTTTCCTGCTTCTTGAACAAAGGACCCCAGATTCCTTTTGCACTGGACCCTGCAAAATATGTTGCTAGCTCTGTCTCCAATGCCTCCTTCCCGTTAAAGTCATCTTTGGTTCCTACCACTGTCCATGTAAAATTAATTGTTCCCTGCCTTTCACTTCTAATTATTTTTAAACTTCTGTGTAGTACTGTATTTTGCCCACGTTATTTGGAATTACATTTACTATGGACTTTCATGTAGCCACTGCTAGCAATGTGTAATTTTCCCCAAATGTCACCTGTGGATCACCTACATCAGAATAGCCTGGAAGTAGTTCTTGGGGCGTTCATAACAAGCTCCCCCTCAGGCTGGGGTACCACTCTATGGGGCAGTAGGTCTCCAGGTGTGGTCTCCAGGTGTGGACCAGCATCTCCTGGGATCTTATTAGAAATGCAGATTTGTGGGCCTCATTCCAGCTCTCTGGGACTGGGACCCAGCCCTCTAGGGGATTCTGATGCGCCTGCAGTTCAGGAATCGTCCACAGAGTGGGAAGAACAGGAGCTCTTGAGGCAGCAGGACTTGGGTGGAATCCTGGCTGAACCACTTACTAACTCTGACTTGTGAGCAGGTTCTCTCTCCCCATGGACAGGCTGAGAACCTGAAACTAGACAAGAAAACTTTACCATACCTGCAAATGCCCTATTAAAAATTCTCTCTTTGTTTAGAAACTATCCCTTTTTGCCTTTTATGTTATTGTTGAAGGATAGGGGGAAACCTAATCTGAATGGGTTGAAAGAGTTCTCATTAGATATTCATGGGTCCCAGAGGATCGTCCAGGAAGCTCAGAGAAGGGAATCAGAACCCAGGCCCCTCTTGAAATGGGGACCTGAGTTGTGCTGCAGAGTTGGCTATGGGAAGGGAAACCATCTCAGAGGTCAGCACCCAGTGATTTGGTCCAGCTCAAAGGCACTGCGCTGGTGATGGAAGAATTCCAATCTTAGACAGAGGCAGGGAGGAAATCTGTCATGTCTGATTTACTGCTTGTACTGCATGTACTAAGAGACAAAACAAACAGGGAAACTTGGCCAGCTTGATGTCCAGCAAATTCCATGTCCTTGTGACACAAGGGAAACCAAAATACAGTTTAACCCAGACTGGAGTAATCGCCCTAATTTTGGTAAGCTTTAGGAACATTTTTCAGCATTCAATTTAATCAAATGGTTGAAACTGGAATATAAGGGACAGAGATATAGAAATCCTAAGCCCTCAAGGTCCCTCTATGATTGTTTATTTATGTGTATGTGTGTGTATGTGTGTGTGTGTTGCGTGCATATTGATTATAGGTTTTTATTGTTTTATTATTTGGTGATTACAGTACCAAAGCAAAATGCTAATATCAGCAATTTGGTATTTATTTTGTATAACATTGAAATACTGGTACTGATCTTAGCATTTTCTGTTCTTTAATGTAGCTAGAGTTCATGAAATAAAAAATGATACCAAATATTTAATATGTGACAACTAAAAAATTAAATATACTCTAAAACAACTATAAATGGAAATGTTAAAAGTATGCTTATTAAATATACTTGGTTATTCTAAAATCACTTACTAACAATACAATTAATAGCATAAAGTAATAACCAAAAACACTATATAAAAGGAAAAACTTTATCAACCATGAAAGTTGAAAATTAAATATTACTTAAAAGTTAAGTTCACATTAAAAAAACTATGGTGTCATGATGAGAGTTTACTTTGGTGCAGTGTTCCAGCTGTTGATAAATCTTTGATTCTTTATAGGAAGGATGATGGTGAAATTATTTATAAACTGACTCCAAACATTTTCCTTTGACTTAATTTCAAATAATCTCATCTCTTGTTTGACAACTTTGAGGAGGTGTTTTTTGAAAAGCTTTTTCTTCTGCACAAACCATAATCTTTTCATGGACGGCAAGCTATAGCTTTGTTTCAAAGAGCATTGCCAGCTTGCATTCAACTCTTTCAATTTCATCATGTGTAGATGGAGTATCTGATGCAGAGTTCCCTGCATCAATTTCAATTCTGTCATGTTTATATTCCACTTTTTCAAAAGTCTTTGAACGAGAGTAAGAAATATTCCTCGCAATAGAAGCTTGACTTCATTGACTGTCACTTTCATTCTCCTCTTGAGGATTTCCGAGGCATAGATGAACACTTTCTAAATGAATGCGGTTTTGTTAGATTTGAAATTTTAGGGCAGTAAATAACTCTCTGGGTATATCTCAAGGTGTGGAAAACTCAGATTTCAGAATTTAAAAATATGGATACATATATAAAGCATTCCTCCAGGAAAAATAGAAGTATTTCAATACTTAAGAAGCTTGCACTGCAATTATTTACATAGAGGACATAGAGATCACAACATGCTTGCTCACAAACACATCCAACTAATTTTTAGAAAAATTCTTGTACATTTCACAGAGTCATCTCATGATGATGTGAGCTCAGCATGACATATGGGGAGAAGCTATTTCTTCTGAGAGCAGAAAAGTTCCCCTGATGTCTGGGCACAAGACAGAGTTGATTGGAGCATCAGAAAGGCTTAAAACTTCAAGGTACCCAAATTTAGACTCAGGCACGTCCTGAAACTCATGGCTGCACACCCTGGCCTTGGGGGCAGTGGTGGGGTGTACGGAAGACCTCTTGTGTGTGAAATACACTAGACCACCCTCCCATAGGCCCACTCGGGGTCCCTGAGCCAGCTGAGAAGTTGGTCTACCCCCAGCACAGCTAAAGTCAGATCTGCACCATCAGGATACTCAGCTCACAGCACGGCTCTGAAGAGCTGGACTCAACGCGGTTAAGGAACCATACACATTAAGTTTGGAGGCCAGCCGAGTGGGCAATCGAGACTGAGCAAAGTGAAGTGGGGTTTTGTCAGGTGCTCCCAATAGAGCCTGCGTCTGTTGCTCTGCCCCATAAAGCAAGTGTGAAGTTTTTTTTTTAACATCTTTATTGGAGTATAATTGCTTTACGATGTTGTGTTAGTTTCTGCTGTACAACAAAGGGAATCAGCTATACGTATACAAGTTTTAAGTGAAAACAATTCGCAGTTCTCCAGGCTCCTTTCTCTGTATTCAGATTCCTCGAGTACGGAGGCCTCACTGCTGCCCACTCCAGCTTGGCCTAATTTTCAGTGGTTATCTGGCCAGCGGGGGATGGGTCCAGCATTTCCCCCTTCCCAATAGTCAAATCATCCAGGCTAATCTCTGGCAGCTGAGGACGCTAGAAAAGTTGCTTTTCAACTTCTCTAGCCTCAGCAGATCAAATCAAAAGCAGATGGGGAGAGGAAGTTCCCGGCTAAGAGGCCTGGCGATTTACAACCAAATTTGAGTCCACTCTCCCATGAGCAGAAAAACCAACCTACTGACACCGAGTCGTGGTGAAGGAAAGTGGAGCATTTATTGCAAGAGCCAAGCAGGGAGTCCAGGCAGCTAATGCACAAAAGGCCTGAACTCTCCGATGGCTTTCAGGGAACGGTTTCTAAGGACAGGGTGAGCGGGAGAGCATTGCACGGTGCAAATCAGCTCATGGACATTCTTCTGACTGGTTGGTGGTGAGGTAACTGGGAGTCAATATCATCAACCTTCTGATTCCAACTGGTCTGGGGTCTATGTGCTTGTGGTCAGCATACAGTTAATTTCTTCCACCTGGTGGGGGCTTCAGCATCTGCAAAACAGCTCAAAGGACATGGCTCAGAATATTATCTAAAGCCCTTGAGGAGGAACTAAAGGTCCTTGACTTTGTTTAAGGGCTAAACTATTATTATTTTGTCCTGCTTGACTGTTTTCCTTTGTTTCTGCATTTTCTCACTTCTCTGATTGAATTACTATTTGGAACTCGGGGAAGGCCTAGGAGGCTAAAGTTTTTCTATAAGCAAGAGGCAGGTGGAGGACATTGGAAGGGGGATGGGGCAGAGGGGGTGCTCCTGTCCTGGGAAGGCCCCATAGGGTACTGCTTGGTTACAGTCGTGCCCCTCTCTGTACATGGCTCTCTGGACTGAGTTCTTAACATCTTATGAATCTAAAACCACAGTATGTAATAAACTGATTAAAAAAATTGGAACCCATTTGAAATGTAATTTAATAAACATTTGTGTACCTTTATATATCAGGCATTATCTTAGAAGCTGGGATATAAAGACAAAATAAAAGTTCAAGCATTCAAGAAGTTCATACTGCAGAGTGCAATTATTCACATGGCAATGAATGAGACACAGGCGTGGCCAAGACACTTTAAGACATAGGGGAGGTGAGGCAAGGCTTTAGGCTTCACCAAGGGAGGTGACCTGAGCTGGGTATTGAGAGGCAAGCAGACTTCATCAGGTATTAATAGGGAAAAGCCATCTACATAGAGGAATTGTTATGAGCACAGACAGGGAGAAAGAAAAACGATGACTGTGTTTCAAAAGCACCATGGGATTGGATGTATGATTTGAGCAGGTAAGGAATGACTTGAAATAAGGTTGGTAAGTGGGGCTGAGACTTAGCTGCAAAGGGCAATGTCTGTGTCAATTTCTATCAAATTAAATGGAAGAAAGTCCTCACTAGATTTCAAGCAGGAGAGTGCGGTCACAATGTATGTTTTAGAAAGTTCACTTAGGTGGCAGTGAAAAAGAGAGAAATGGAGGCAGGGAAGATAGTTAAGGACACCAAAAGGAAGAAAGAGATGGGATGGTATGCTTCAGGAAGAAGAGTACTGAAGAAAGTTCGGTTTTTTTAAAGATGGAGGCGATTTTAATATGTTGTAGGTTGAAGGTCAGTTGCCATTGGAGATGGAGAGAGCAGAGATAATTGACGAAGCAAGATTTTTACCCATGCCTTGCCTTGCATGCCGAGTTGCTTTCAAGTAACTATAGGCAGTGTGTTGTATTAGTTCCTTCACAAAAGAACACGCTAAATACGCAATGCCATTGTATATGGTACGATAATACAATGAAAATGGAGCAGACGTCAGTATAGAAATGCCTTCATTCCAGGGTAGATGGAATGACATGGACTAAAATAGTCTATCATGAAAGTGTAAAGTGATGGATTAAACAAGATCATATCAAAGGATAGTCAAGTTACCAGTCAACCAAAGTGATATGAAGAGTGGTGACACAAGAGGGACAGCAGCAAGGAAAGGAGAGATCGTGAACATCAGACAGATGGCACTCAGAAATAAATGACAGTCAGATGAGGAGATAGGCAAGGACAAGAGAGGCCCCGTATTTGCGGAAAGGAGAACAATGACTTGGAAGGTTTTAACCAGCTCACAAATCCTGCTGCTTCCCTACCTCTCCCTCCCCTCACCTAAGGTGAAGGCTGTGAATGAGATACCAGCCGTAGCTTGTAGTATAAGAGGCTGGGCGCCTCTGGAGCCTTTGGAAATGTTTTTGCAGCATCTCTGGGTCTCTTGGGTCACCCCTTGGTAAATTGGCTGTCCACCTTTTCAACCTTGCTGACCACCACCATGATGATAAAGAGCGCCGTCCACAGAGCACCTGGCCCTGAGATCCTAGGATCCATCATGACTCCCTTCCTGCTCAGTCCCTCCTGTGTCCTACACAATGAATAAAGGCCGTGCTGTGCTTCACGGGTCAAGGAGTGTTTACCTCTCCCAAGTGACAGATGGGGCTGTGATGGGCACAGCTGTCCTTACACTTATCAGTCTCCTCCATAAAGTGTGTTCAGAGCCCGGCTCAGGGCTTCTCCAATTTTAAGGTACACAAGAGTCACCTAGGAATCTTGCTGAAAAGGCAGGTTCTGATTCAGCAAGTATGCGGTGAGGAGCCGAGATTCTGAATTTCTAATGAGGCCCAGGTGTGGCCCATGAACCACACCTTACAAAAAGGGCCCAGGAAGGAGCTCCTCGGGCTGCTCGCAGAGAGTCTGCGTGGAGATGCAGCAAGATGTCGTCTCTGCTTCACTACCAGCCGAGTATCACCGCGGAGCTGTCCTTGGCTCTGTGCAGCCCCACAGTGGACTTGGCCTAAGTTTTTGTGACCACCAACAAAGGAGCCTGAGCTCGAGGAAATTTGTAAGTACAATTTCCCCTTCTTTCTTAACGGCCCAGAAAAGACAGGACCGGTGCTCGTGGGATTCAGCCACTTAGCAGAGCAGAAGAGATGAGCCCATAGAGAAATCAGATTTCCAAATGACTTTTGCTTATGACCTGATTTTTGTCTTTGCAAAGAGCTAGGGAAATGAGTTCCTTTCCCCATCTAGGCCCTACCTCCTTGCTGAACACTGCTTAGGGGGGAAAAAAAAAACAAAAAACAAACCCAAACTTGAGGATTTGGGCAAGGTACACTTAACCAGCAAGATGGATGATGGCAAACGTTTCCTAGGATGTTTATATTTAGGTTCTGCACAAGGGGAGTTCTTTTTATCACCTGAATGTGTCACTTTAATTTGATAAACAGAAGGGGAGGAGAGACTGGTATTACAAAAAAACCTTAAAACGCTGTGCGATGCTTCACTTAGTTCTGTTACAATGGATTCTTAAAAGAAGGAAGTTTCCTTTTAAGTTCTGTTTTAGTTTTGTTCAGTTCAACAAACATGCATTGAGTGTCTGTTGATGAGAGCAGGCACCGTGCTGGGTGCTGAGCACACAGAGGTAAGTGAGAGAGGGCTTGGGGAGAGACAAGCAGAGAGAGAAGACCTCTGCAGTATTGTGGTGCAACGAGGTAGGTGCACGGTGTCTGGAGCTCTGGTGAGGTCTCCTTAACCAGCCGGAAGGTGGGGGAGATGGAGCGGGGAGGCCGCTTTGAATGGATGACACCTGGCCTGAATCTAGAGCAGCGGTCCTCAACCTTTTTGGCACCAGGGACTGGTTTGGTGGAAGACAATTTTTCCACGGCCTAGGTTGGGGGGATGGCTCAGGCGGTAATGCCAGTGATGGGGAGTGGCATATGAAGGTTTGCTCGCTTGCCCACCACTCACCTCCTGTTGTGCGGCCCAGTTCCTATCAGGCTGCCAGACCGGTACCAGTCCACGGCCCAGGTGTTGGAGACCCCTGATCTAGAGGCTTGAGTAGCAATTAGGCAGGTGAAGAAGTTTTAGAAATGTGAGTCATTAATACTATTCCTTGACTATTTCTGGTTCTTAGCTCTTTGGTACAGAGTAGAATAGCGTGTCCTTATCCTCTTGAACTTAAGTGTGGCTACTGGTTGTGCTTGAGCCAATGAGATGTGAGGGATAGTGGCGTGTATCACTTCTAGGCAGAAGCTCTAAATGCCAGTAGTGATAGACCATTTTTCTCTCTCACTGCTACAGAAACTGGAAACAATATGTTAAGATAAAGCTGTCATCAGTCTTGGCTCTTGAGTGGTGACAATGAGCAGAAACAAATCTTTGTTGTTTAAAGCCATGAAATTGCAGAGTGGATGATATGGCAACATAAGGTCATCTGTCCTGAGTTACACGAAAGGGCGTTCTGGGCAGGGGATTTTATTTACAAAGGCTCAGAGACATGCAATGTCTTTGATCTGGAAAGTGCAAATGGTTAATAATGCCCGAATATGTAATGCAGACTGAGGTAGGTGGGGATTGCGGTGGTGTTTAACTTGTCTTGGGTCTCAGGATAATAAAGACTTGGGGGGATTGAAGTACATTGTTGACCAGATGAGCTCTTGAGTTTCCTTTCTAACTGAAGACTTTGATTTTACAAAATTGAATGCTATTCATGGTTGTCTCTGGGAACACCTTTGCCAAAATTCTTAGACATGGTTGAACATCCTCCTCTGGAAAGCTATGGCATTTAAAAAAACTCATGGTACAGTACTAAACATTGTGCAAAATGTTTATGTTATCTTCACTAGACAAAGTTCCTTGATGGCAGAAAACATTTCTGTTTTCCCAAGATCCTGTACAGTGCCTAGGAGTGTAATAAATATTTGTTGAATAAGTGAAAACACCGAGAGCTTCTTTGTGGGTGTATCTTAGACACCTCTTGAGATTCTTTGGCCTCACCTGTGTCCCAGTCCACAGGCAGCATGACTCCACGTAAGCCACTGTTATGGCCAGTTGACTCCCTGTGGAACCCATTTAAATGGCTCTGCTGCCTGCGGACAACCAGCTACAGAGCCTTTGGCTCTTATGGCCACTTCCAGAGACTCAACTACATGCTGCAGTTTCCCAAGTACCTGCTGAAAAGGCAAAGACAACCCAAGTAAATCTTTGGGCTAAATGTTTACCAGTGGGAGATGGGAAGGAGCCAGCAGATAAATTCTTTCCCTCCCTACCATGGCTGTAGCAAAGAAGAGCCTATATGGCGGTGTCCCACACAGCTGAGCCAGTGAACCTGCTGAGTGGCCAGCTGAATCTCTTCACAGCTCATTGTGAACCAGTGTCCACATGGTAACACATTACCTTTCATTGCTTCCCATCCCCTGTACCCAGCTCTGTTTCCTATTCTTACTGTCTTGAGCTCCCAAAACATACAAGCATATTGTCTTTGTCTCAGGCTGCAATTGGTGACTATGGAATCTAAGAGCTGTGTGGATGGACCCATGTGAACGAGCACACATATCAGTGTGCACCAGATGCCATTGACTGCAGATAAGTCTACCAACTTAGCTGGCACCGTCCCCGGGGAGACCACCCAGACAGCTGGTGGCAGGCTGATTTATTTTGCATTCCTTCTGTTCTGGAAAGAGCAGTGGGTTACTTACTAGAACTGGCATCTACTTCAGATGCAGATTTGCCCTCCTTGTCCACAGTGCATTATATCCTGTACGACATTGCCTCAGACTGATGGACACAACTTACTGCAAAGGAGATGCAAAAATGGACTCAAATCACAAACTTCACTGGTTTTTATCATGTACCCCATCATCTCGGAACCTCTGTATCCTCCTGCTACTTCCAGCTTCGGATGAAGAGTTAAGTTGTAGGACATAGATCAGCAGACTGTGACCTGTGGCCCAAATATAGCCTACTGCCATTTCTTATAGAGAAAGTTTAAAGAAACACAGCCATGCCCATTTGTATATATATTATTTATGGTTTGGCACTCTGATGGTAGAGTTGAGTAGTTGTAAAAGAGACTGTATGGCCTGCAAACACTAAAACTGACTAGTCAGTCCTTTACAGAAAGTTTTCTAACTCCTGCTGTAAGACATGGTCTCTTATTTGCCAAAGGGTTGCCAAAGGAGCTGGGAAATTAAAAAAAAAAAATTTTATATATATATATATATATGGTAGTTTGCCCTTGTAGGGCAAACTTTGACCCATAGGACACAGGAGATAAGAGGGAGCAAGCAATTAGGTCCCCTTCCCCTCCTCCCTACTCTGAGTGAGCTTTACCTCATGAAGAATAGTTATAATTGCTACTTTAAAGTTTTTCTCAGATAATTCCAACATCTGGGTCATCTCAGAGTTGGCATCTGTCTTTTACTTGAAAATAGGTCATATTTTTCCTCGTCCTTGGTAAGTCGAGTAACTTTAAATTGTATCCTGCACATCTTGTAAATTACGCTGTGAAGCTCTGGGTTTTTCTAAGATCTTCTGGAGAAGAAAATTTTTTCTGTTACTTTTAGCAGGTAATCAATCTGTCTTGCCTTCTGAGGGCAGTGGTTCTGATGTCAGGTCAGTTTTCGAAGCCTTTGCTATGCTGTCTGGGTCTGTTCCTGCATACACCACTAAAGGGTAGTCTGGGACATGAGGAGTGGCTTATATGGTAGTTCACTCGTTGAAGCATATGCTTCTTTGGGTGTGTGCTTCAAATTTACAGCTTGGGTGAACCTGAGATTTGTGTCAACTCATATATAGAATTAAGGGGGTCCCTTTCTTCTCATTCTATCCTCTGCAGTATTTCTTCCATTCTTTTTGGTTCCCTAAGTCTTCCTTCCTTACTCATCTAGCTGGAAATATGGGGTTTCTCTTAGAGTTGTGGCCACCATGACTATTACGCTTGGGGAGAAATGAAGAGGAAAAGAGAAAAATAACAGGAATTACCTCCATACTCTTTGCACAACAGGGACCTATTTTCCTAATTCCTCTATTTGGAGAGGTAAAACCTATCTCAGAATTTTTAGATGTTCATGCTATTGTGGAAACTATGTGACTGGCCTTGGGGCAGGCTGGTAGGGAAAAAAGAGAGGAAAACAGTAGGATTTTCACAATACAGCTTTTACTAAGCCCTTATTGCCAATCCTTTGGCCAGAAAGATTGGATTTTGTGAGTTTAGTTTGTATATGTCCACTGTGCAGTTTCCCTATTTGGCTTGCCTTTTGGTCAAAGCCGGAAGACCCAGGTAGAAAGAAAAACATAAAACCAAGAGAGTCATTGTTGCCACATTAGTTGTTCAAATTTTCACTTGTTCCCCAATTCACCCACCTGCTTCTGTTGACTATTCAGAGTCCTTAAGTAGTTGCTGTTTTTATTTCGTCTGGAGTTTTACCTCTGATAATTCAGAGCAAGGTCTGTACCCCTCCACCAGGAGCTTTTCTATTTTTCTTGCCAGATCAACTTGAGGTTCCTTTACTTTTTGGTGAAGAGCTCACACAGCTTATGGAAGAATGCACAGGAAGTCTGCAAAATGGAACACAGACTGGAACAGATAAAAACAGTCTTGTTTTGAGATCAACCTGGAAACTCCAAGTTGCCCCGGGATTTCTAAAATGATGAGTGTCTAAATGAAAAATCAGTCAGGATATAAAACAGAAGTCTGCAACAAAAATGTTATTGACACAACCTGCTGAAGAGCTAACATATTGCTGAGGGGAGGGAAGGTTTCAGAAGGAGAGCTCGGGAAGTACTGGGTTGGCCGAAAAGGTCATTGGCCAAATGACCTTTTCGGCCAACCCAATATATGCCATGTACAGGGCCCAGGGGGATGTGGAAGATGTGGTACCCTGAACCTAGGGCTTAGGTGGCTCTGAACTCTAAAACTACCCCGTAGCTGAATGATCATTTTTAAAAGCCTGAAAGGTAGATTCCCTCCCCTCAATCGCCAGCATCTCTAAGGGCTTGGAATCTAAAATCAAGGTCTGTTTTTCAGTTCCCTGCACAAAGCAGGCCAAGGCAAGGAGTTGGGTTCCTCTGTGGCCAGTCGCTAATGCTCTATGCCATGGTCATGGTCACGCCTAGCCTTGGCCTTCTGTCTCACTAATGGCTACAGAGCAAGGGGAACTAGGCACCGGGGTGAAGAAGACGAAGGGCGCGTGCCGTGTCGTCAGCACATCTGGGACGTGGTTGCTTGCTGCTGGGCGAGACTCGGCCCCTCTGCCTAAGCCTCCACTGCATTGTCTGTAAAGTGGGAACTCCGATGCCCATGTTGAAGGGCTGTGGGAGTTGATCGTGCCCCATCCTGCCCCCACTTCTGCCTCCTCTCCCCTCCGGGCTCCAAATGAGACTTGCGCTGCAGATTACATTGTTGGAAAGAGATTTTTGTCTTCAAATGTTACACTCTGCCTATAAAGTATTGCATAGTAAACACCTAAAAGCGCTCCCTTATAGAACCGTCAAGCATGATCAAAATCAACATGTATCCTTTACACATAACTGGTATTTCAAAAATGTTGAAGCTTACTAAGGTAGAAGAAGCCAAGGCATTCCCTGTCTCTATTTTATGTAAATTGTTGGTATTTATAGTCTCTCTTCTCAGAAAACCTTGAAATTAATAGGGCTGGAATGATATTTTATTTCCTACTCTAAAAGATTGGGTTACTTTTTTATTCAACTTTTAAAGCATAATCTCTCTTGTTAGAAAACCTTGAAATTAATAGGGCTGGAATGATATTCTATTTTCCTACTCTAAAGGATTGGGTTACTTTGTTATTCAACTTTTAAAGCATAATAATCTCTCTTCTTAGAAAAACTTGAAATTAATAGGGCTGGAATGACTGATTTTCCTACTCTAAAGGACTGGGTTACTTTGTTATTCGACTTTTAAAGCAAAGTCATAACTTTTACTCATTTTCTTCAGACCACACACAGAAGCCAACAGTATGCTTTGCACTTAGCAGGTACTTAAATATTGGTTAAAGTATTGATAATTACCAACATCTGAGTTTTGACTGCTTCATAAATTGAATTGAGAGGATCCACTCAACTCAAATATTAACATCAAGAAAAAAACAGAAGAGGCTGAAAAACATGGGTTTATTAATTTTCTGTATCTTCTAAAGTTCGATCACTTGGAAATTCAAAATTTGTCAACATAATTGTTCGTTTGCATCCAATTGAATCCCTGGGATTCCTCGGCTGTGTATATAATTCCACTTCCAGCCAAGCTGTCAAGACCAGGTCTGCAGTTTCCAGTTATTAGGGAAGTTCATTGTAAGAAGGGTGAACAGCCTCCAAAACAAGTAATTTATCACTATTTCCAGTCTTTAGCCTTTTTTTCCTTTATGATGACATACTGCCAAGAAAGATGATTCAGGAACTTTGAGCAGACAGGGAACATTGGCCGGCAATGAGGCCTATCGTGAGTTGAGCTACAGGAGAATTGGAAGAGAAAGGGAAGGAAGGACATGAATATTTACTGAGCACCTGCACCCGCAGCTTTAGGTAATTTATCTCATGGGCTTCTCTCCACAACAACTTGTGAGGGAATAAGAAGTGGTATTTCTTGAGGGCTTACTCTGGGCCCGACCCCTTACAGTCATTACCACAATGAAGTCTCAAAACAACCCAGGCCGAGCTATTACATGCATGTTAGACATAAAGCTTTGCAGGGTGAATATCACACAGCTGCTCAGAAGTGGAACTGGAATTTAGAGGCACTTAATCTAACTTCCAAATTCGAACTTTGAAGTTTCCTTCTCAAAATAAAAATACTTTTTTCTTGTTCAAATAATGTATGCTGATGGCAAAAAAATCAATACAGAAAAACTCTCAAATACTGAATTTTTGAATATGCAATGCCTTTACATACTTAGAAAAGCAAAAACTCTTTCAAAAGAAGCACTGTCATTAATCTATCGACTCTTTCTGGAGGCTTTTTAATGCGTGTATGGTTGTATTTCTCCCTTTGTATAGTCATGACAGCAGGGACACACTATCCCATAAGTTGCTTTTTATTTTTTCACTTAACTCTATCCTAGAGATCTTTACAAATCAGAGTGTGAAGTGTTTTAAAGTCTTTTTAAATAGCTGCATCGTGTTCCACTTTATTAGTTTATAAAAGCTAATTCCATAATTTAACTTGATTAAAGCGCTGAGGTGGTTCTCAATTTTGTGCTCCTACAGACAATGGCGAAATAAATCAGCCCTCAAGTGGGTCATGTGTCTTTCCCTAGGAGTGCTAGTGTCTCTGTAGGACGTATTGCTGAATCAAAGGTAAAGGGAAGCATTTGTAATTCTGGAAGATACTGACCAATTGTCCTCTCACCCACAGAGTTTAACATGCCTGTTTCCCCATAGCTTTGCCAACAGTTTTCATCAAACTGTTGGAG
Organism: Balaenoptera musculus; assembly: GCF_009873245.2. Classification (NCBI taxonomy): domain Eukaryota; kingdom Metazoa; phylum Chordata; class Mammalia; order Artiodactyla; family Balaenopteridae; genus Balaenoptera; species Balaenoptera musculus. The sequence goes on along the minus strand of NC_045790.1, from coordinate 63,226,932 downwards.
TTTTGCCAGTCTGATAGGTGAAACCTGTTAAGTCAGTGTAGTTAAAATTATTTCTCGTTTGAAAAAGTTGACCATCTCTTTATGCTTGAGATGAGAGACATTTGTATCTCCTTTTCCATGCATTACTTATTCATTTTTACTTTATCCATTTTTCTATTGGGCATTCTTCGTATATTAGGGAGGTAGCCTTCTGTGATATGAGTTACAAATAGCTTTTCTTAGTTTCTCTCTTCCTTTGACCTTACGTATGGTGTTTCTCCCCATGAAGAAATTTCTATTTTAAGTCGAGTTTACCAGTCTTTTCCTTTATCACTTCTAAACTTGAGTCCTAATTAGAGAGCTCATCATCACTCCAAGGTTACAACTGCCCCATGTTTTTGTCTAGAACTTTGATGGTTTCAGTGCGTTTAAATCTTTAATCCATTTGGCAACAATCCCACAGCTTCCATTGAAGCATGCATCCAACTTTATATATTTCTAGATAGTTCTCCAATTATCCCAATATCATTTATTGAACCATTTCATGACTGATTTGAGATGTCTCTATCATACTGACTTCAAGCCTCTCTATAGATAGGTCTGTGTGTATGTGTGTGTATATATCTCCTTTGGACTTCCTATTCCCTTCCATCAGTCTATTTATATATTATTACCATGATATTCTAATAATTGAAGGTTTTAAATATGTTTTAATATCTAGTGTGACATTTGCCACCTCCCTCACTCTACCCCATTGTTCTTTTTTCAGAGTTTTCCTGGTTATGTTTTCATGTGAGCTTTAGAATCACATTACCCAGTTGTCTTTTTTTTTTTCCTAAATAACCTTTGGGGTGTTTTAATTGGTAAGCATTAAACTTATCAATTAGGTTATGGAAAATTCACATCTGTGTCATGGTGTGTGTTTCCATTTTTTAAAAAGTCTTCTTAGGTCTTCAGGAGTATTGTAAATATTAGGAGACCTACATATTCTCATTAATTCCCATTTTGGTTGCTATATTCACATAGTCTTATATCATCTATGGGGTTATGTATGTGAAAGCTGATGTTTCTATTCTTATACACCTAATGTCTTTCTGAGTTCTCTTATTAGTTATGGTAACTTTTCAGTTGGTTTCATATGGTCATAGCACCTGCAAATAATTTTTCATGTTCCTTTCCAGCTTTTAGAATTATGATTTCTTTTTCTTACCCAGTTGTGTTGCCTATATTTCTAGCACATCATCAAGTTCTATTTTTGACTTTAACGGGAATGTTTCTAGTGCTTCCCATTAGGCGTAATATTTCCTTTGGGGTTATGACAGAAGTATTTTATCTTGTAACACTTATTTATCTAACACATTTCATTGCAATTGCAATTTCTAAAGATTAAGAATGGGTATTGAATTTTGTCTGTAATGTATTAAATACCTTTTTTCCTTTCTTATATAATCTCAAATAAGGAGTTTTGTCATTGATTTCTAAAACTGGGATTGTTATATATCTGTGTATATAATGCACACACATCTGTATATTGTATTTTCACTATGTAATATTTTGTAGAATTCTCCATTTACCTCGCATAGATCTAGCTCACTGTTCCAATGGTTGCATAATCCATAGTTTGGATATAGCCCATTAATTCAGCCATTCCCATATAGTAGGCATTCATTTTTCCTTTTGTCCCCCTACTATAAATATATCTGCAGTAATCATCCTTGTATGTATAGTCTTAAGTGACTTGTTCTTTTATTCCTAAGGACAATATTCCCAGGGTTGAGAGTGCTGAGTTGAAGGTTGTATATAATTTCAATAGCCACTTTGCTATGCTATTCAAGATCTTGCAGCTAGAGCTGGGATTCAATGAGAGCTCTGACCCCAAAGCTCACTAAACCAAACTGCTGCCCAGATGAGAGCCATATAGAAAGCAAATCATAAAAAATGACTGTGCTCGTAGTGAGAATCCTGTGTTTCCTCTAGTGGACAGAATATAAACATCAGGCTATTCACTAAAGAGAATCTTTACCCTGCAAGCGTTTGTCTTGGGGAGTCTTTGTAATTAGGTGGGCTTTGGTTTCTGTGACCTTGGATGAGTAATTTTGTCTCTCTTTTCTCTTCTGGTAAATGGGAGTAACAGTACCTACCTTACACAGTTGTGAGTTTATAGCCCATAGCATAGCATCTAAAGCCCATATCAAGGTGTCTGGATTTTCTTGAAAGAAATAATGTATTTGAAGTCATCAGTCAGGCCCAAGCCGGATTTTCGCTGTGTGTGTTGAACGTATCCAGGCCGACAGGAGGCATGAGGCAAAAAGTATAGGGGTTACTCATCATTTGGATTCTTGGGCCTGGGGAGGCCTTCAGAACTGTGACCGGGTGAGAATTCCCAGGCTATAGGGACCCAACAGCACTTCCTCAGGGCAGCCCCTGCTGATTCATAATTGACAGAAAGCCAGTGAGGGTGGGGCAGGGGTGGAAAAGGAAGAAGAACTGGGCAAGGGAACAGAAAAGGAAGAGACAGATGTGCTCAAGGCATTGTATTGGTTTCCTATTGCTGCTACAACAGATCACCACAAATTTAGCAACTTAAAGCAGCACAAGTCTATTATCTTACCGTTTGGAAGGTCAGAAGTCCAAAATCAGTTGTACTGGGGTAAAGTGAGGTGTAGCAGGGCTTGTTCTTTCTGGAGGCTCTAGAGGAGAATGTTTCCTTGTCTTTTCTACCTTCTAGAAGCTGACTGCCTGCCTTCCTTGGCTCATGACCCTGCCTGCAAAATGCATCATTCCAACCTTTGGTTCCATTGTCACATCACCTTTTCCTTCCATGACCCTACTACCTCCCTCTTCTAAGGACCCTTATGATTCCATTGGGTCTACCTGGATAATCCAGGACAACCTCCGCATCTCAAGACTCAGCCCCTTAATCCCATCTGTAAGGTCCCTTTTGCCGTGTAAGGTGACTGAGTCACAGGTTCTGGGATGGGGACATGGGCATCTGTGGAGGGGTGCATTACTCTGCCTGCCACAGACATACACGTACGTAACCTGAGGCACCAACACACCCGCTTACTGCTCTTGGAGGCTCGTCTTAATGCTGAAGAGCAGCGGGTCTCTTCATCTGCTTTCTCTCTTCATCCCTAAAGAACTTCATTTTTGCTTGGCTAAATCCTCCTCTTCTGCCCACAGAGAAAAGATACGATCCATTCTGTTGCCTTCTTACTGTAAGAAGGAAAGTCTGGGAAGAAGATGGTCATCCTCCTTAGCCTCTAATTCCAGAAGTGGCCACATTGAAGTCCTGAGTAGCAGAAATATTTTCATTTTCAACTCCTTAAAATAGAACGATTAAGGAGAAAGGGGAAAAGGAGGGGAAAAAAAAGAAACAAAGCTTTTAAAATCATAAATGAGAAAGAACTTGGGTTTCAAGAGGGTTTCTAGAAAAACAAAAACAAGGCATAGATTCATTGATTCTGCCTCAGGTATTTTCTGTAATGCAGTAAAACCATCCCAGGTGTCTCCTAAATGCACTTACCTGTGGGCTAGAAAGCTCACAGGCAGGGTAGGGAGGGTATATGTTCCCAGAGCAGCTCTGCTGACTTTAAGAGTTACCCTGAGGCAGGGATTAGAGCTAGCTCCCTTGTCCTTGTCTTCACCCCTAGGGAAGGTGGTTTCTCTGTTTCTCTCCATGCCTTGCAGCTTGTTTGAGTAGATCGAGATCAGTTAGGGGCCCAGTGAGATTCTGGGAGAGAGATGAGAGAGAGTGGGAGGAAAAGAAGTATGAGAGAAAGATAAATCTCTTGGCTCTAGCCCTCCTGCATGTGTAGAAAACATCTTTTAGACTGATCTTAATTAGAACTCTTTATCTTGAGGAAGAAACTTAATACAATTTCCAAAAACCATAATCTTTTCCAAATGATGTTTGTTCTGTGGCCTTCCCCAAACAAGTTTCCATGCATTTACTATCAGAATAAAGAGATTTCCTTTTGAAACAGTGCACCTCAGATTGGGACTTGAACCCACTTGGCCGGGACTCAAACCCGGCCAAAACCCACAGTCTTACAACTGAGATCACACACCTAGTTTCAGGACTTAATGAAGCTCAGGTTCTTGATGTCTCACTGCAGAAAGAATTCAGTGAGAAACAAAGTGATAGGTAAGAAGTGGATTTATTTAGACAGAAACACACTCCACAGACAGAGTGTGGGCCATCTCAGAAGGTGATGGGCCATCTCAGGGTATGGGGTTGTCAGTTTTTATAGGGGTAGGTAATTTCATATGCTAACGAGTGGGAGGAGTATTCAAGCTATTTCGGGAAGGGACAGGGATTTCCAGGAATTGGGCCACCGCCCACTTTTTGATCCTTATGGTCGGCCTTGGACCTGTCATGGCACCTGTGGGTGCGTCATTTAGCTTGCTGATGTGTTACAGTGAGCATATACTGAGGCTCAAGGTCTAGTGGAAGTTGACTTGTCCTCCATCTTGGACCCATTTAGTTCTAATCAGTTTATGTCATGTCCTTGGGCTATGTCATTCTTTCAAAGGTTGTGCCCTGCCCCCTTCCCTCCTGTTTCACTTTTTTTCCCCTTTCTCAGTGTAAATTTTTCACATTTTCTTGATCTTGTTTCCTATGGCCCTTTTACCCTGCAACACGGTGTGTACCTGTGCATATGTGTAAGAAATGAAGAAAAATTAATAAACTAGCAAGAGATTTGGAGGGCAAGTTGTAAAAAAGAGGGTGAAGAGCTAAATTTACATAACCTAGAAAAAGAAAGCTCTGGAGAAACAAGAAAGTTACACTTCACAGAAACAATATAAATGAAGGGAGGGAATTATTCAGAGTCTCAGAAGATGGCAGGACAGAAGGGCTGGCCCCAAGCCAAGGCTGGAAATTTGAGAACAGGAGTCATGACGGATGATCAATGCAGGAGACCCGAGGGAGCTCGTGATGTAGAGACCACTGCTCACCACCCCACCGCCCCCCATTTCCAACTCGCATCAGATGGACATGGGGATCCAGCAAGGTCACATGTTCAGCTGAGCAGGTCCACATGGAGCTTTCCCACCCACAGCTCCCTCCTGGACTGGCAAGGACTCTGGCTCTGATAGGGACAGTGGGGTCAGAGAGAGGGATTTTTGTCTCCAACTTCCTCTGAAAGTAACTTTAGAGAACCAGACTTCCCTCCCTGAACACAGAAATAATTGCCAGCATAACACTCCAGTGACTTGCGTTCATTTTTATATTCTGTCTTGCTCCGTTTAATTTCTGATCATTTGCAGCTGTTTTAATGCTTGTGAAGTTTTCTGTCTAGCCAAGAAATGAGGACAACCCTTTTTACTCTGAGCTTGATAGCGTGGATGTCTGCTGGCTGGTTAAAGGGGCTCAGTGCTGCCAATACCTGTGTGGGGCATTGAGTGGTGAATGAAAGGCAAGGGGTCGAGGCTCTACTTCTTACTCTGCCATCATGTAGTTCTCTGTAGCTGCTGTGATATTGTGGTTTGTATTAAGATAAATATTGATTTGCAACTTCATTTCTGGCATAGAGCTCCTAAAACACTTGGAATTTACTCAATGAAGAAAGCCATAAACGTGTCTTTGTTATGTTAATGAGGTGACTTTTGGACCCCACCTTAGGATGGGAGCTGGTTGCCAGGAGAACCAATCTTATAATTAGAGGGTTGGAACTTTCACTCCCATCCCTGACCTCCAGAGAGGGACTAGAGGTTGAATCAATTGCCAATGGCCAATGATTGAATGCAATCATGAGTATGTAATGACGCCTCTGCAAAAACCCCAAGATCCAAAAGGACAGGGCTGGAAGAGCTTCCAGGTTGGTGAACACGTGGAGTACTGGGAGAACTGTGAGCTTGGAGAGGGCATGGAAGCTCTAAGCCCTCTCTCCATACCTTGCCCTACATTTCTTCTGTCTGGCTCTTCCTGAGTTATATCCTTTTATAATCAACAAGTGTTCTAGTAAGTTAAAAATGTTTCTCTGAGTTCTGTGAGCTTCTCTAGCAAGCTAATCAAACTCAAGGAGAAAGTTGTGGGAACCTCTGATTTATAGCCAGTCATTCAGAAGCACAGGTAACCTGGGCTTGTGACTGGCGTTGAAGTGGTGGAGGGAGGGGCAATCTCGTAAGACTGAGCCCTGGACCTGTGGAATGTGTTGCTGTCTCTGGGTAGGTAGGGTCAGAATGGAGTTGAATGGTGGGATACCCAGTTGTCCTGGAGAATTACTTGCTCTGTGGGGAAAAACCCTCCCCAGAGAATTGCTCATTGGTGTGGGGAACCCCACCCACACTCCTCCATTGAAATTGGTACCAGAACACTTTCAGCTGTGTAACAAATGACCACAAACTTAGTGACTTAAAGCAACAAATTTTATCTTAGTTTCTGTGAGTCAGGAATCTGGGCGTGGCATAGCTGGGTCGTCGTCTTCTGGGTTTCTTCATAGCTGCAATCAGGGGCTTAGCCCAGGATCTCTAGAAGACTGTAAGTCAAGGTTGGGTCTGGCCACATCATCTCAAGGCTTAAGTGAGGGTGGGATCTGCTTCCAAGCTTCTTCAGTGGTTGTGGGCAGGACCCAGTTCCTCACCAGCTGTTGGCCTGAGGACTACAGTTCCTCGCTCGTTGTTGGCCAGACGCCACCCTCAGTTCCTTGCTACATAGGCCTCTCCAATGTGGGAACTTGGTTCATTAAAGTGAACAAGCCAAGAAGGCAAGAGAATGTGCATGGGTACTAGAGAGAGAACGCAAGCAAGAGAGAAGTCAGTCTCAGATAACCTAGTGTAGGAAGTGACTTCCTTCCATTTTTTTCTGTGTTGTGTTTGTTAGAAGCAAATCACTAGATCTGCCCCCCACACAAGGGCCACATATTATATAGGGAGTGGACAGCAAGAGGTAGGGACCACTGGGAGCAATTTTAGAAGGCTGACTGTGACAACCTTCCCCAGGTGAGTGGCCTTGGCTCTTGGTTTAATATCATAACACAAGGAAAATTTTAAAGGAGGTTGGACTAAATCAGGGCAGCAAATTCAACTGCCTGCTAGAGCCTGGGAGGTCACATTAATCTTTGAAATGGGTCACATGTGAGATGATGGGCACTGATAGGAGGACTCCTGATGAGCTATACTTGCTCTGCTAGGCCTATAGTATTCAAAATCCAATCTCTTAAAAAGATAAGTACTGATCAGAAAAGAACTCAGTCCAGATTACATCTGCAGATCACCCGTCTGACACAGTTCCAGCTAGCATGTTGTTCTAAATGGATGGCACATAGTAGGGATGCTATTTTTTTCCCCTTACCCTCTCCTATCAGAGCATCTTCCATCTGGCCAAAGCAAATGGTACAGGTTCTCATGCAGGTCATAATTCCCGGCTCTTGTGTAGAACCAAACAGCAATAATGACCCTAAAGAGGAATGTTTCATCAAAACACAGAGTGGTTCTTGTTAAACAAGTGAGCATTGGTTACCAAAGGGAAGGTAAGCTGGCCACCTGGTTCTCCTGGTCCACATCCAGCCCTAGTTGTCCATTCTCACCAAAATAACCAGCAGGTGCATTGCCTAAAGGAAGGTTGAGTCAAGACAATACTTTTGGATGATAGGATGTTCGATAAATTATCATTGCTTCAACAAATGTTAAGTACCAGCTCTGCCTGGAGGTGCATTAGCTCTGAAGATGCCAAGATGAGCAAGACCTGCTTCCTCAAGTTCTCCCAGTCTGTGGAGGACACACTGACAATACAGTGTGACTTGTGCCATAGAGAAGGACAGATGGGAGGGGACAACTAGGTCTGTGCGGGGTAGTTAGAGATGACGTCAGAGTAGACAGTGATGGGTCTCTCTCCAAAAGGCGTAACCCTTAGCTCCCATTTTTGCTTTTGATGTCAAAATATTTTACAGTGGGATTATCTCATTAATCCTCCTAACACTCTAAGATTGCAGAAAGACACAGGTATTATTCTGCCTGATAGAGAGCTGAGCAGGGATCCAACAATATAAAGTGAAAGTCCCCCTAAATACCACCACAATGCCTAACAAGATCCCAAGGTAGGGGTATAATCCAGTCTGTGGCAGGAGTTGGTTTGCTTAGCCCTGCTGTTCTCACTTGAGCTGGTTTGAAATCACATTACTCACGGCATTTACACATTGCTGCTTTGGGATTAACTAGCATTGAAGTGGCTAGTAGTAAAAACAACTGTAACAGTGCTGTACTTTTTTATACAGTGTTTTTAAAATTTCTTATTTGATAGCAACAAAGAGGTCTGAGTTTAGAAGAACGCATTATATTCTTTCATCAAGCCTTAAAGTGGTCCAAATTCAAAGTTCTTATAGGGATCCTCTAAATATTACTGAAGCACTACATCTAAGATACAGTGCTTATATGGAATGTATGATTACTCAATTTTAGATCTAAGAGTCACTTTCTCTTCTTGTAATATGCTATTTGAAAAATGTAAAAACCAAAAAGAAGAAACAGTGTTCTTTCTTCCCTTTCTCCTGCCCTCAACTCTTCCTAACCCAGGTGCTATTTGTAAAGCTACTGTTCTGTCATTACATACCCGGCTATTTCCAAAAATATGTGCATATTAAAATTAGGTAGGAAATTGCTTCACTTCTCGGCCTCACTTTGTGTCCATCAATGAATCCAAAGTGCTGCTTTTCTATGATCAGAGGGAAGGAAAAAAGTGTTGTGTATTTATTCATCTGGGAGCTGTATAATCGGTCACTCTATCAGCCCTGAAAGGCAGTTCAAACAGCATCTATTTAGATTGGAGACCAATTAAATAATTATCAAAAGCATCAGGAAGACAGCAAGGATAAGACTCAGAGGAGCACATGGAATCTGACAGGAAAACATAATTGCCGTTTTGAATTTTTCCCTCTTACCATTTATGAAACCAGGAACTTCCATTGACCTCTGCATATCAAACAGGGCACTGGGCTGCTACTTTTGAATGCACCAACCTCCCTGAGCACAAAGGAGTTTCCTGGGGGTTTGCAGGCTTAGGAGTAGATGCATTTTTTTTTCCCCCCCCAGTTAAGCTGCCAGGCCATTCGGACTTGCAGAAATGAGCCCTTGGTTCAGGCCTGGGTGAGTCCTGCATTCTGGCTGCCTATATATGAGGAGTTTGCTCCTTTGAACTCTGCCTACCAAACCCCCTCTTCCAGGCTGATATGGCTGTCATCTTCTGGATGCTCAGGTAGAATGGTAAATTTGGTCCTTGGTTTCTATAGGTTTGTTTCTTTGCTTTGATTCCTCTTCATTCTGTTTCTGCCTTGATCCAAGAAGCAAACCGGGGAAAATCTGAGCCAGTACCTTCTGAAAATGAACTAAAACCAGCCTCCTCCATCTTGTGCACCTGGCTGGGGGGTCCTCATGGAGCTGCCCCCCAGGGCTGGCCATTATCTTGCTGCCTCCCCATTATCAAGGCAGAAAGCAGGCAGAGTGCAGCCACCCTGCTGCAAACAAGCCCCATACATTCACCCTTGTTCGAGAAACAAATGGTCAGCAATTGGCTTATTCAGAGTGGGTTTGGAACTCATCATCTGTCTCCAAAAATGGGAAATCTCTGAGGTGGCCCAGCACAAAAGGATGCAAGTGATAACGGGTCAACAGCAGATGCCGAATCATGGAGTGGGAACAAAGAGCTTTCATAAGCTTTGTGTTCTGGTGTCTCCTGCACATGGTGCCTCATTCTTCCCACACCGTTTTCAATTTCAGCCATTCCTATTTTCACGTCCGAGGGAGGCATGCAAGGGGCATCTGGACTGATTTCCGCTTGAGGTTTTCTGTCCTTGGATTGAAGTGGGCCTCTTCTGTTTCTTTGCAGAATAGTGACATGCGTCTACAAAGCTTTGTAAGAGCCACACCCTCCTGCCCTGTGTCGCAGAGATGTCTATGTTTTCATGCTAAGTGGGAGTGATGGCATTGATGAAAAGTTTGCAGAACAACTTGGAATCCTAAACAAAGAAAATGTGGGCTTGCCAGGGTTGTCACTGACCCTGAGCTTGAAAGCAAGATGCTAGATCTATGATTTTTATTAAATTGAGATCATTCTCTGGTGTCTGAAACCAAGGGGAAACTGTGTATACAAATACATACCTACACCTCCCTCCTCTCTCAAGTGAGGGGGAAGCAAAGTTTAGCAGCTGGGAGGTCCAGCCTCCTCTGAAATGCAAGAGGAGAAAAGTGAATCTTGGGCATTTAAATGAAACTGCAGATACAGCAGCAGTGAACGTGTCCAACTCAGTCAATATAGGGACAGGTTGTCTTTCACATGTAATAATAACAAATATTTAATGAAGACGGTGTTCCAAGGACTCGTCTAAGAGCTTCATAGTATTACCTTATTTGACCCTCTTATTACTGTGAGACACCTGCTCTGATTATCCTGTTTCTCACATGAGAAAATTAAGCACAAGGAGCTTGAATGAATTGTTCGAGCACACAGACATAAGCATGGGAGAGCTGGCACAGGACCCCAGGAAAAGTTGCTCCAAACCTAGCTCACAACCAGGGGGCTTTATCAGCTAGAACTAGACAGAGGCAGATATTAACAGAAAACAGTACATAACAGGAGCCAGTACACACGTAGATTTCTTTTCTGTTTCTCTCTGGTACTAAGAATCTGGAAGTAGCCAATCCAGATATAACTACTCCCTGTCATTGGGGATCCGGTTCCTTCTTACATTTCTGGGTCACCATCCTAACTTCATGCCCACCTTTGGTCCTTAAGTTCACTTTATGATACAAAAATGTTTTTAGGACCTCAGCCGTCATATCCCGTTCCAGAAAGTGAAGAGGAAGGGAGAAAGGTCAAAACGTACTCGGGCAGCTGTCTGCGCCTCCTTTAAGGAGTTTCCTGAATCCCCCACACCTCCCCACACCTCCCCACACCCCCCCACACCCCCCCACCCCGCTTCCGCTTAGGCTTCATTGCTTGGAACTTGTCAGGCGGCCACACCTATCCACAAGGGAGTGGGACGTTTGACTTTCAGGGTACATTGTCACCTCGAATATAATTAAAACTTCATTTTCAAAGAAGGCAAGAATGGATGTTGGTAACCAGCAGAATGAGCCAAAGGGCCCATGGGCTTTACCTCGAGATCTAGATACAACAGTCGTGGAGACTTGGGCTCATCTCTACTGTCTGCTTGTCTCCTTGCTCCTCTGATTATCACGAGAGCTGAGGAGGCTCCTGGGAATACATCATAGCATGTCCCAAACTGAGCTTCAGACCCCTGGGTGGGGTTAAGTGTGGAGGACCTCAGACACCTCTCGGAAATGGGAATTCACCAAGAGGAGGAAGGCATCTGTGAGTCTGGGTGGGAGGTGGGCACAGCAGCTGGTACTAAGGTCCTCCCTGACTCGCCTACTCTGTAGGTTTGTCCATCTTGGGGACAAAGAGGTTTCTGCGTATAAACTCAAGTGCAACTGTATTATTAAACTCAAACATGTCGGGATATAAACAGCTCTGCTGTGGAGCTCCGTCTGAATGTAAGGCAGAGGGAGGAAGCTATTTCTTATTCTTCAAGTCACTGAATTGTTGAGATGACTTGAGAATTAAGCAAATGGCAGCCAGGGTTATCTACAGGGATGTGCAGCCATGGAAGGCGACATGATAGGCATCAGAGGGACAGAGGACAATGTCAAGTGACGGCTAATCCTCAATGCCCTGTCAAGTTACTGGCCGGGGGCTCTTTTCATGAGGCTGGAAATTATGTCTTAGTCTGGTATTAGAGTTAGTAACATGAAGACTTAACTGTTAATGTCATTTATTCATAAACATACTGAGGCCTGGGGATATTCGAGTTACACTAAGTTCACACAGGCTTCAGCTGAGTTATTTTTTACTCAAACACCAAATCCTGAGGCTGGAAAACACAACTCAGGTGAAACTAATGTAACCCCCTTTCTTCCCCCCTTCTAAATTCCCCTGCTCGATTTCATCCAAACTCAAATGGAAAGCAGTCCATAGAGGGAAAAAACAGGAGAGAAAAGACAGAAAAGTCAGACAGCAAGAATGCAAGAAAGGAGAGAGGGAAAGATGAAGCAAGAGAGGGAGAAAGAAAAGGTGAAAACAGGCAGGAAAGAAAAGATCCAAACTCTCAAAATTGTAGTCAACAGTAGAACTAGCAGTCATGGCAGTAATAAAAATACTGAAGGTCTTTTATTTTCGGGATGGGCATTTATGTAACTTGTGAGAAAATGGGCTATGGTCGAGTATTAGAAAGCATACTCTTATTCTCACAGATCAATTAGTGACGTCGGAATATTAGGCAGTACAGCTTTGAAAATGTCGTTTGGTGACTGTTGGATGTTAGAGTTCCAATGACACTGAGCGCTATAGTTGAAGAGCATTCAATAAGGAGAGTGAGTCCTGACTCTCAGGTCCCACTCCAATATCTTAGGGTCCCAGCTAACTCCCTCTGTGAAAGAGCAGTAACTCTTCCTGCCCTGCTTAGCTCCCAAGGATGTTGTGAAGGTCAAATTAGGAGGTGATGGTTAAAGTGCTTTATAAACTTAAGTTTCATAAACATATCAGTTGCTTAGCAGAGATTTGAAGACCCAAGCTGAGTGCAGTGAGGCTCAAGTCCTTAGAACTTACCTGACAATCATTTTCACTTCAGGATTGTGTAGACGGTATTGATGAGCTTTATCAAAATAAAGGGACAAAGCATGTTTCCTGACAGTGCCACATTCTGAAAGGTAGTATTTGAGGACAAAGAAGGTGGCCTTGTTGACTTCAAGCCTGACAAATGTGCCCCAGAGTAATATCCTCTGGCCATTTAAAATTTATTTATTTATTTATTTATTTTTGGCCGTGTTGGGTCTTCGTTTCTGTGCGAGGGCTTTCTCTAGTTGCGGCAAGCAGGGGCCCCTCTTCATCGCGGTGTGCGGGCCTCTCACTATCATGGCCTCTGTTGTGGAGCACAGGCTCCAGACGCGCAGGCTCAGTAGTTGTGGCTCATGGGCCTAGTTGCTCCGCGGCATGTGGGATCTTCCCGGACCCGGGCTCGAACCTGTGTCCCTTGCATTGGCAGGCAGATTCTCAACCACTGCGCCACCAGGGAAGCCCTCTCTGGCCATTTTAGAATACATCATTTCAGAGACTCTCTCCTAACCATACTGTACGGGACATCTCTAAAACATGCATACATACACAGATTTCTGATTCCAAGAATGGGAAATTAAGTTATTTGGACCAAAACTTTAGGTGAAAACAACTTAAATTTTTAAAATTTCTTTAACAAGAAACACCTCCTATGACTGAAAGGAACTACCACAACACAGTTTAAATGAAAATGGATCTTGAAATTCAGAGCCTTAGCATCAAAGTCACTTTTCTAGGCATTTAACTGTTCTGGCCATTTAAAAAAATACTGTCACAAATCAAGAGGGAGAGAAGTTAAGGTGGCCACATCCCTTTTGGACCCCAAAGGAAAACTCTCAGTGTAAGTGTGAACCGGAAGTAAACCACCTCCTGCTGCAGTGTTGCAGGAGATAATGCCTTGATGATAGAGCAAGAGGGAAAAAATGTCCATAAGTTGTGGCCACACCCCATTCATGCACAGATTTGCAACAGGTTGATCCATGGAATCTCAAGTCATCAACTTATTTTACATGATTGGTGACAGATAGTACCCCCAAATAGGAGTAAATAAATACAAGTTCTCTTTAAAAGAAGACACTTATTCTAGGCTTCAAAAAAAAACCCCCATAGAGAAAATAATTCAAGGGCAATAAACATTACACAGTCAAATATAACTGAGCACCAAGGAAATAAAGCATCATAAGTGAGAATCAGAAACACAGCAAATGAAAGAAACAGCCCCCTAAAGACTTGGTATGTTGCAATTATAGAACACTGTAAGCATAATTACTTGATAACCAGTGTATAAATAAATAAAAGGTATACTTAGAAGTTTCTACAAAGAACATTGAATTATAAAAGGGGACCTACCATATTAGGAAAAAAACACAAATAGGCCTTCTGTAAAGAAAAGATAGAATAGACAAAAATAAAACCTCAAATGATGGGTAAAAATTAGAACTGAAAAAAAGCTGTGAAGAAAATTGCCAGAATGCAGTACAGAAAATAAAAAATGAAAAATATGGAAGAGAGTTAAGAAATCAGAAGGATAAACTGAGAAAGTGTAACCTATGCTTCATCAGTTCTAGGACACGAGAAAAATAATGGGGAGAGGGCAATATTAAGATGTAATTGTGGGGCTTCCCTCGTGGTTCAGTGGTTAAGAATCTGCCTGCCAGTGCAGCGGACACAGGTTCGAGCCCTGGTCTGGGAAGATCCCACATGCTGCGGAGCAACTAAGCCCATGCGCCATAACTACTGAGCCTGCACTCCAGAGCCCGTGAGCCACAACTACTGAGCCCACGTGCCACAACTACTGAAGCCTGCGCTCCTAGAGCCCATGCTCCACAACAAGAGAAGCCACCACCATGAGAAGCCCGCGCACCACAGCGAAGAGTAGCCCCAGCTCGCAGCAACTAGAGAAAGCCCGCATGCAGCAACGAAGACCCAATGCGGCCAAAAATAAATAAAAAATAAATTTATTTTTTAAAAAAGACCTAATTGTAAAGGAGTTCCTCAAACAATGGCACCAATCTGCATTTTCAAGAAGCCCAGCAAATCCAAAAATGATAATAAAGAAGCTCTATACTTAGGTGTACCACGGAGAAACTGCAGAGGACCAAAAACGAAGAGAAGCTAGTAGGTGGGGGGAAAGAAAAAGTCATCTTCAAATAAGCAACAGTTAATGGCCACAAGGGAACCCAAAAGTCAGTGCAATAATATTTCTAATGAACAGAAAGAAAATATCTCCAACCTGGAACAGTAAACAATATACAAAAATCTTTGAAGAATGAGTGATGGTAATAAAAAATGTTTTTAGACAGACAAAATTAAGATCACCATTCAAAGATTCTCACTAAAAGAAATTTTAAGAGAAAGTTTATTTTTAATGAGATACAGTTGATGCATAACATTTAGGTATAAAGTGTGTTGGTCTGTTACGTTTATATGTTGCAATATGATTACCACCATTAGCTAACACCTCTATCATGTCATATAATCATTTCTTTTTTTGTGGTGAGAAGAATTAAGATCTAGTCTCTTAGAAACTTTAAACTTTATAATACAATATTGACAATAATCATAATGCTGTTCATTAGACCTCCAGAACCTATTTATCTACTAGTTGTAAGTTTGTACCCTTAAACAACATTTAACCCTCTAGCACCTAGTAAGCACCATTCTGGTCTCTGTTTTTATGAGTCAACTTTAGATCCCATTCATAAGTGAGATCATATGGTATTTGTCTTTCTCTGTCTGACTTGTCTCATTTAGCACAATGCCCTCAAGGTCAATCCATGTTGTACCAAATGGCAGAATTTCCTTCTTTCTCATGGCTAAATAATATTCTGTTGTGTGTGTATGTATATGCGTGTGTGTGCGTGTGTGTATATATATATATAATATATGACTTTTTTATCCATTCCTATATTGAACAGATGTTTAGGTTGTGTACGTATCTTGACTGTTGTGAATAATGTTGCAATGAGCATGGTGTGCAGATACCTCTTCAACGCAGTGATTTCATTTTCTGTGGCTATACACCCAGGAGTGGGGTTGCTGGATCATATGGTAGTTCAGTTTTTAATTTTTGAAGAAGTATCATACTATTGTCCATATGGCTGTACCATCTTACATTCCCACCAACAGTATATAAGGGTTTCCTTTTTACCACATCTTTGCCATTTGTTATCTGTTATCTTTTTGATGATGTTCATCCTAACAGATGTGAAGTGACATCTCACTGTGGTTTTGATTTGCATTTGCTGATGATTAATGCTTTTGAACATCTTTTTATATACCTATTGGCCATTTATATATCTTCTTTGGAAAAATGTCTATTCAGGTCCTCTGCACCTTTTTAAATTGGATTATTTGCTTTTTGGCTATTAAATTGTATGAGTTTCTTTATACATTTTAGATATTAACCCTTTATCCAGTATATGGCTTGCATATATTTTCTCCCATTCTCTAGTTTGACTTTTCAATTTATTGTTTCCTCTGCTGTACAGAAGCTCTTTAGTTTAATGTAGACCCACTTGTTTTTGTTGCCTGTGTTTTTGGTGTCTCATCCAAGAAATCATTGCCAAGACCAATGTGAGGATTTTTTCCCTATGTTTCCTTCTAGGAGTTTTATGGTTTGGGGTCTTATATTTAGATCTTTGATCAATTTCAAATTTTTGTGAGCGGTATAAGAAAGGTGTCCAATTTTATTCTTTTGTGGATATCCAGTTTTCCCAAAACTATCTATTGAAAAGACATTGCTTTCCCCATTGTGTGTTCTAGTGTCCTTGTCAAAACTTTGCTGACCACATCTGCATAGGTTTATGTGTGGGTTCCCTATTCTGTTCCACAGATCTACTGGCCTGTTTTTATTCCAATATCTTACTGTTTTGTTTACTATTGTTTTAAAATACAGTTTTATAATATAGCTTTAAATCAGGTAATGTGATGCTTCCAGTTTTGCTGTTCTTTCTCAGAATTGCTTTGGCTCTTTGGGGTCTCTAGTGGTTCCAAACAATTTTTTTAAACAGTGTTTTCCTTTTCTGTGAAAAATGCCATTGGAGTTTTGATCAGGATTGCCCTGAATACTAGATCACTTTGGGCAATATATTTTTACAATATTAATTATTTCAATCCAAGACCATGGAAGACTTTTCCATTTATTTGACTTCTTCAGTCTCTTTCATCAATCTCTTATACTTTTCAGTATACAAGTCTTTCACCTCCTTGGTTAAATTTGTTGATTTTGATGCTGTTATAAAAGGGATTGCTTTCTTAATTTCTCTTTCAGATAGCGCATTGTTAATATATAAAAATGAAACTGATTTCTGTATGTCGATTTTGTATCCTGCAACTTTACTGAGTTCATTTATTAGCTCTAAGAGTTTTTTGGTGGAGTCTTTAGGGTTTTCTACATGTAAAGTCATGCCATCTGCAAACAAAGATTATTTTACTTCTTCCTTCCTGATGTGGATGCCTTTCTTCTTCCTTAATTCCTCTGGCTAGGACTTTCAGTACTACGTTGAATAGAGATGGTGAGAGTCGGCACCCTTGTCTTTCTTGTTCCTCATCTTAGAGGAAAAAAAGAATTAACTTTTCACCATTGAGTATGATATTGGCTGTGGGCTTGTCACCTATGGCCTTTATTATGCCAAGGAACATTTCTTCTATACCCAATTTGTTGAGCATTTTTACCATGAAAAGATGTTGTATCTTATCAAATGCTTATCCTGTATCTATTGAGATGATCATATGATTTTTATTTTTTATTAATATGGTGTGTCACATTTATTGATTTGCATATGTTAAACTATCCTTAAATCTCAAAGATAAATCCCACTTGATCATGGTGAATGATCCTTTTAATGTGCTGTTAGAGTCAGCTTGCTACTTTATTAAAATGTTTTGCATCTATATTCATCAGGGATATTGATCTATAATTTTTTCTTGTAGTGCCCTTTGATATCAGGGTGATGCTGGCCTTGTAAAATGAGTCTGATAGTGTTTCCTCTTTTTCAGTTTTTTTGGAGGAGAAGGACTGGTATTAATTCTTCTTTAAGTGTTTAGTAGAATTCACCAGTGAAACCATCTGGCCCTGGGCTTTTGTTTGTTGGGAGGCTTTTGATTACTGATTCAATCTCTTTGCTTGTTATTGGTCTGTTGAGAATTCTATTTCTATTTACTCCAGGAATGATGGATCAGAGCCACAACCTGGGATCTAGGGGGCAGGGCTCAGGGCCATAGAGGCTGCCATAGTAATGGTAAGACAAAGCCTTGACATAGGGCAATGTGGGGCATAGAGCAGTAGCAGCTCTTACCCTATAAAATGGTGAGGTGCTGTGGTGTCCTAAACCTGGAGAGCAGGGCACAACAGCAACGGGGGCCCCTGAGGGCAGATCTCACCACAGCTACAGTTCTAGCGTCGGAGAGTAGATTCAGTCAGTGGGACTCCAGGGCAGCTCCATCACCTGGGATCAACACTGGTGAAGACTGTGGTAGACTTTTGTAGCAAAGGTTGCAAGCATTCACAGTGGTGAGGTTTGCTGGGGTTCTCTTGCTCTTCTTTTCCTTGTGGGGTGAAATTCCTCTGAGGGAATCCTGCCTGGCACAGAGCTGCTCTTGACTGGGGGATGGAGTGATATAGGTGACATGCTTCCTGCACTTTTCTATGCAGCCATCCTTGATTTTTGAGCTCTGTGGAGTTTTTGCTACTGCTTCTTTGTAGTCCAGGGCTTTCCTTGAGTTTTTTTTTTTTTTTTTTGGCTTGTATTTTATTTATTATTTTGTTTGTTTTGTTTTTGTATTTGTTTTTGTTTTGTGGGGGAGACAAGTGTTGGGACCTCCTAGCCCTCCATATTGCTTAAGAGATAACCTTCTGACAGAAGGAAAATGATCTAAAATGGGAAGTCTGAAATACAAGAAAGAATAAAAAGAAATACAGAGAAAAAAATGTAAATATATGATTATACCTAAAAGAGCTCAGATTGAATAAAATAATGACATTGTCATATAAATTTTAAAAGAAACAAGGTACAAGTAAAATACAGACAACAATAGCATATAAGGAAGGAGGGAAGAGAATTCTTCATAGATTTTGGGAGCATAATAATGGTATTAACTTCAAATTTTAATGTTAGTTATTTAATATTTGTAACAAGCACACAAAAATGGAGAAATAAAATATACAGCTGCCATTGTAGCAAGCAGGAAAAAAGTGGAATGAGAAAAAAAATCAATCCAAAGAATAAATGGTATGAGATTAAAACAAACCATAGAATGGGTACACAAAAAAAATTGAAATCACAAAACAAAATGATAGATATAAAACATGTGTGTGACTAATTACATTAATATAAGTGGATCAAATCTTCCAACTAATAGACAAATATTGTAGGCAGGATAGAAAATGAAAATAACAGCAATAAAATCTAACTGTGTCATTCTCAAGCCACATATCTAAAATATCAGAACCAGGAATGTTAAAAAATAATAATAATAATAAAAGGATATGTAAATACTAAAATATAGTTGATTATGCTACTTCTATATTAAATAAATTTTAAGGCAAAATATATTGCTAGAGATAAATAGGATCCTTCATAAAGATAAATGGTTCAATTCATCAGGAAGTTATTCTACACTGTTTAAAATGTACATTTATGTAATAATTTATCTTCAAAATATAAAGCAAAAGTTGACAGAATTACAAGAAGACATAACAAATTAACAATCACAGTGAGAGATTTTTAAAACATTTTTCTAAGGAACTAATAGAAAAAGCAGACCGAAAAACTCTGTGATTATATAAAAGAGTTAAAAGAAATGATTAACAAATTTGACTTATTGAACTTATATGGAACACTATAACCAATAAATGCAAAACATGCTTTCTTTTCTAAGTATATATGGACTTTTAACAAAAATTTATCATATCCTGGACAACAAGGCAAGCCTCAACAAATTTTTAAGGATGAAGTGATACACACCATGTTCTCTGACACATTGGAATTAATATAGAAATCCATAGCAAAAAGATAATTAGAAAACCCTTATTGATTAAGAACTCTACTTGCAAATAATCTATAGGTCAGAGAACAAAGCATAAACAAAAAATTAGAAACATTTTTAACTGAACATTGAAAATGACTTTATTTCCTGTCTTAAGGGGACAGACATAGCAGTATTTGGAAATGTATAACTGTAAATGCTTATATTAGAAAATAAAAGCTTCAAATAAGTTTTTATATAAAGAAATAAAAGCCAAAAATTCAAAAATAGTAAAAAGAAAGAAATAAAAGTAAGATCAGAAAGTAACTTAACGGGAGACACACACAAAATAAAGATAATTCACAATGTCAAAAGCTGGTTTTTTTGAAAAGACTAATAAAATTGAGAAACTTCAGGCAAGATAGATCAAGGAAAAAAAGGGGGGCACAAATGATGAATATAAGAAATGAAAACATTGATATTCCACAGATGTTGCAAACACTTTAAAATGTAATGAGGGGATATTGGAAACAATTTCATGTCAATAAATTAGAAAATTTGGATAGAAGTATCAAATCCTTTAAAAACATAATTTATCATAACTGACGTAAGGAGAAATAGAAAACCTGAACAGCCCTACTTCCATTAATGAAATTGAATGAGAAGGTATAAATCTTCCTTCAAATAAAATCATAGGTGAGTTCTACCACAAATCTAAAGGAAAACTCATTTTACACAAGTTATTCTGAGAACAGAAAAAGGAGAAATATACTCCCTATTTGTAGTGGTAATTAACGCTGTGCTCTGTCCCTCCACCATCTTGTAATTACATAATCTGGAATGCCTGTGGCCTCCAGGAGAAAGTATGGAAAAGGCACAAGCACTCCTAACTGACTTAGACTATAAATGCATGTCCTTTTTACCCATATTTCTCTTGGCCACTGTAACTGCAAAGGAGGCTGGGAAATGGTCTTATATGTAGAGGATGTAGAAACGATGTGGTATAAACATAGCATGTCTTTGCCACACACAACTCACTTTATGAGTTAACATTAACCCCCTTACTAAAACTTCATAAGGACAGTAATAAGACAGGAAAACTATAGGCCACTCTCCCTCATTAATATAAGTGCAAAAGTCATAAACAAAATATTAGCAAACTTCGTCTAGGAATAGGTAAAAAGGACGATACATTAAGACCAAATTGAGTTCATTCCAAGAATGCAAGATTAGTTTGAAAATTGGTTTAGAATACCAATTAATATAATTAACTACATTAAGATAATGGAGAAAAAAATCATTATCAATGGACAATGAAAAACCTTATAAAATGCAGTATCACTTATGATTTAAAATATTTCTTAGCACACTGATTGTAAAAATGGAACTACTTGATTCAGATTAAGAGCGTCTATAAAAACACCACTTAGCAGATGTCATGTTAATGGTGAAATGTTGAATACTTTCCCTTTAAAATCAGAAGTGATAAAGTTATTGTTATTACTGTTTCCATTCAACATTGTACTGGAGATCCTAGTCAGTGCCATAAGTCAGAAAAAAAATTAACAATTGAAAATAAAACTCCCACTTTTCACGGATGACATAATATTTTTGTTTATTAAAAATACACCAAAAATTTATTAGAATTAATGAGAGTCCAACTAACTTCCAGATACAGAATGCAATAGAGAATAATTATAGTCCTATGTATCAGCATTAAACAGAAATTTTTTAAAAATACAAAGCTCTTAGGAATAAATCTAACAAAATATGAAAGACCTGTAGAGAGAAAACGATTAAACTTTTTTGAAAAATTTAAAAGATGACCTAATAAGTGCAGAGCTAGAATATGTTTGTGGACTAAAAAGTCTCAATGCTATCTATTTTAAATATAGCAGTGTGTACCTGTCAATCCCAAACTCCCTAACTATCCTTCCCCACTGACCCTTCCCCCTCTAATAACCATAAATTCATTCTCTAAGTCTGTGAGTCTGTTTCTGTTTTGTAAATAAGTTCATTTGTATCTTTTTTTTAAGATTCCACATATAAACATAAGGTATTTCTCTTTCTCTGTCTGACTTACTTCACTCAGTATGACTGTATAGCACAGAGAACTCTGCTCAATATTATGTAACAACCTAATCAGGAAAAGAATGAAAAAGAATAGACACATGCATATGTATAAGTGAATCACTTTGTTGTACACCTGAAACTAACACAACATTGTTAATCAACTATACTACAATATAAATAGTTAAAAAAACAAAAGTAAAAACAAAAATAAAAGTCTCAATGTTGTAAAAATTGTAACATCTCCCCAGCTGAGTTATAAATTCAGTAGGACCTGTGGAACTTGCCAGGTTAATTCTAAAATTTATACACTAGTACAAATGGCCAAAAATAGCCACACATGCCCTTGAAGAAGAACAAGGTGGGAAGAATTGTTCTACCAAATTTCACAACTTCTTTTATAATAAAGACTGTATAATATTGGTGTGGAGATACACAAATATGCCAGTGAGACAGCAAAGGTAACCTAGAACACACATCAATGCATAAATGGCCACTGTGTATGTGAAAGAGAGGCCCTGAGGAAGAGCAGAAAGTACCTGCAGTTAATGGTGTTGGGACAAATGGGTAGTAATATGGAAAAAAGTATTGACCCCGAGGTCACACCATTCAACTAGAATTCACTAGTGAATTCTAGTTGAATTAAAGACCTCACGTAAAAGGCAAACTATAAAGCTTTAAGAAGATAATGAAGGAGAGTAACTTAAATATGGGGGAAAATTTCTTGAGACAAAAAAGCCTTAACCAAAGAGATTGATAAACTTGGCTACATTAAAAATCTAGGACTTCTGTGCATTAAAAGACAACATAAATAGAGTGAAAAGGAAAGTCATAGAGTGGGAGAAGCTATTTATGTTACATATAACTTACAAAGGATTAGTATCCAGAATACTACTAGTATCCATAGTCATATCAGAATATGAAGTTAACACATATGTTATGACCCAGCAAATCTACGCCTAGATACCTACCAGCAGAAACTCATGTGCATGTGCACCAGGAGACATGGAAAAGAATAGCCACAGCAGCATGAGTCATTATATTGCAGTAGTCCAAATTTTCATAAATAGTAGAAGGAATAAATAAATGGTGTTATACCCATAGGATAGAGTACAATTTGATGATAATGAACAAACTACAGCTAAACGTAACAACATGGATTAATCTCACACATCTAATGTTGAGCAAGAGAAACAAAATGGAAAAAGTCATATGGTATGACTCTATTCTTAAGAAGTTCCAAAAAACAGCAAAACTGAAATATACAGTTTAGCAATATTTAGGTTCTAAACTTATTAATTAAAAAATCATGATCACAAAAAGCAGGATAGTGATTACTGACAGGGTTATGAGTGGGGAAAGGCATATAGGAGTCTTCCAGAGTACTGGCAATGCTCTTCTGCTTGATCGAGGTCAGGGGTCAGCAAACTTTTTCTGTGAAGGACTAGACAGTAATTAGTTTAGGCTTTGTGGGCCATATGGTTTCTGTCACAGCTACTCAACTCTGCCATTATAACCTGAAAGTAGTAGACATAGACAATACGTGAAGGAATGGGCATAGGTGTGTTCTAACAGGACTTTACCAAAAAATAAAAGGATTTACCAAAAAAAAAAAAAAAAGACAGCAGAATGGATTTGGCCCATGGGCCATATTTGCCAACCCCCTTCTTATTTTCATTTTTATTTTTTTTTAATTTATTAATTTATTTATTTTTGGCTGTGTTGGGTCTTCGTTTCTGTGCCAGGGCTTTCTCTAGTTGCGGCGAGCGGGGGCCACTCTTCATCGCGGTGCGCGGGCCTCTCACTATCGCGGCCTCTCTTGTTGCAGAGCACAGGCTCCAAACGCGCGGGCTCAGTAGTTGTGGCTCACGGGCCTAGTTGCTCCGCGGCACGTGGGATCTTCCCAGACCAGGGCTCCAACCCGTGTCCCCTGCACTGGCAGGCGGATTCTCAACCACTGCACCACCAGGGAAGCCCCAACCCCTCTTCTAAGTGATGGCTACAAGGGTGTTTGCTCTATGATTATCTGTTTATGCGTTTGGGGGGTATGTATGTCATAGTTCACAAAAAAGAAGGATTCAGACCCAAGAAAGAAGTATAGCTTAGGTGTTGAGCTTTGTGTCTGTGGAATCAGAAAGCTTGGGTGTGATTTGTGTCTTACTCACAGGTACTGGGGCTTGGGCAACACAGATAATGTATACCCGTAAAACTAGCGTCATGATAATACCAACCTAATAGATTTGTTCTGAGAATTAGTGGAGATGGTCAGGTTAGGTGCTTAATAGAGCTCCTAGCACATTTTCAATGCTCAAGAATTTTCTTTTCCTCTCATATAATAAGGTCTTTAAGGCATGTTCAACCACTTTTACCAAGACTTGACAGAAGTTCTTGTTGCTATTGATGAAAATTATCTACTAGGAAAGGAATTTATAAAAGAATAGGAAATATACATAATCTCCTCTACAGATAACATGGAAAAATCAAAAGTACACATGGTGTGCTGCCTACTATTTCTTGGAAACACTTTTTCCTTAATGTACTTCTGGTGCTAAACAGAGGACTGGTAAAAAAAAAAAAAAAATTTTTTTTAACTGTGTTCCAAATTTAAATTTTAAGAGGAAAAAATAGTGTGAAGGAAAAAGTTCATTCCTGATTTCCCAAACAAGAATGACTATGTTTTATACCTCAGGGAAGTCTTATTGAAGGGATAGAAACCTGATTTTGTTTACAAAAGGCTAGACAGATTTTTCACATCCTAATTCCAAGAAACTGTGGAGATGTTACCTTGCCATGGCAAAAGGGACTTTGCACCTGTAATTGAGCTAAGGATCTTGAGGTAGGGATAGTATCTTGGATTCTCCAGGTGTTCTCAATGGAATAAAAGGGTCCTTATTAGAGAAAAAGGGAGGGCAGGGGAAGGTCAGAGCCAGAGAAAGACTGGAAGATGTTATGGCTCTAACAATGGCAGAAAGGGCCACAAACCAAGGAATGTAGACCTCTAGAAGCTGGAAAAGGCAAGAAAAGGATTCTCCTCTATAGCCTGCAAAAGAAATGCAGCTCTGCTCTCACCTTAATGTTAGCCCAATAAGACCCATTTCAGACTTGTGACCTCCAGAACTCTAACCCAAATTTCTGTTGTTTTAAGCCACTGTTTGTGGTAATTCGTTACAGCAGCAGTTGAAAACTAATAGAACTCTCAAATGGGTAGAATGTCGAATTGGGCCAAACATAACTCCTTAAACTCATTCCACACACTTTTGTTAGGAATTTTTATTATATAATCCCAAATGTGCTTATTGATGATCTGCTGGGTACCAGGGTTAGTTACAAAGATGAATAAACATGGTCCTACTCCCGAAAGAGCTTACAGAATAGTAATATTGGGAGCCAATCTCTTATGTTTCTGCACAACTTGTGAGCAGAGGCACACAACAGATTGCCTCCGTTCAAGACTACCTTTTCAAGGATACCTGTCTGTATAATGAACAGCCTTAAAAGACGGAGTATCTACCTCTAGAGCAAAGGGCAGACATGCTCACAGTCTAACACAAAAGATTCAGTTTCCCTAAGCTCAGAGTTACTCTCTTGTAAGGCAAACCTGGGTGTGCATCCATCATCTGCCCCCTTAGTGCCACTGTGTGAGAACTGGGATTGGAAAACCAGCTCAAGAAAATGCTGATGCTCTGGCTGCTATTTCTGTGAGTCATAAATGGTCCTTTGTCTCTGACCCAGTGGTTTCATGGCTTCTGTCAGCATCCATAAAACTGAAGTAAGCTAACCTGTGAGCTTGCAAATAGTCTCAGCCCCTTCACAGTTCTGGACATGCAGTAAAGAGAACAGTGTACAGACCTCTGGGATCATCATGGGTCATGGTCTACTAAGAATGTTTATAATAGAAATGGAAAAGCAAGAGGCAGTATGTCTATCAGGGACCAAATACTCTGCCAGCACTTTACAAATACTCTCACTGAGTTTTCACACTGCTCTGTAAGAGAGATGTTACCACCACAGATGTCAGCTAGGATAACCTGGTCGCTTCTGATTCAGAGAAAATGTACTCACCATATCCCTAATTACCTCACTTATTACATGCCCTTAAGAAAATCCAGTGTCCCCGTAGAAGATTCCCGAGCAGTGGTTCTCAAAGGGGGGTTATTTTTCCCTGTTCTTGCAATGGGTTGAGGACATTTTTAGTGGCCAAAATTTGGGATGTGTGTATTATTGGCATCTCGTGGCTAGAGGCTAGGGATACCACTAAAAGTTCTACAGTTGATAGAAGCCCATACAACAAAGAATTATCTAGTCTAAGATATCAGTTATGCTGAGGTTGAGAAGCCCTGCTCTAGAGTATAGTCATCTCTGGCTTTGATTTCCTGAAATCCACTGATTTCTTAACCTCACCTTGGTATATATCCAAACTGCCATCCCTCCCCTCCTAAAACAAGATCCCACTCATGCAAAGTTATTGCATGCAGGAGAAAGATTTAAATATTTGTAGGCATGCGGAAGAAGGTACAAAAATCACACTATACAGCACACGAGCCAAATCTTGTATTAGGCAGGCCTGCTCTCAAAGTCCTTTCAGCCACCACACGGCTGGGGCTTTCTCACTGCCCATGTGACCTCATGCAACCTGTCACCATCTAGGCCTCCCACCATCCTGCTGGCTCCATTCTTCTTATACCCACTTCCCAGACTGTACTGGGGAACTCCAGCTTCCTCTTTATTATGTAGAGCAGTCATTAGTTCTCACAAGCCCCTACATCTAAACTCAGTTCCAGGCCTTCCTTTACCTACACCAGTGGTTCTCAAATTGGAGCATGCTAGGGCCATGATCAGAGTCACCTAGGGGCCTCATGACATAGCCTGCTGGGTTTTGAGCCTGTAGGTATGGGTGAGAAGTTGGCTTTCTTCCAAGTTCTCAAATGACGTTGATGCCACTGGTCTGGGAACAACCCTTATAGAACCACTACATACCAAAAAAAAAAAAAAATCCACACAAAAGAGCCACTGATTTCTGCAGCAGTACAAAGGACCTACAGAAGCCCTGAGTTGAAGGTCTTACTCTTACCTTGATCTGCCCCCTTCAGAAGGCAGTGTAGATCTGTAGAGCATTCCCCAGCCTCCTCAGTTACACACAGAAGAGGAAATTGGGGCTCAGAGAGGTTAAGTAACTAGGAGACCATGACCCAGAGCCCAGGTCTGTCTGATTCTACAGACCCTGTCTGTAGTGGTGTTCGGTGGGAAGGAAGCAACAGAGCCCTATAGTTTGTGCAACAATCTGGGGCAGGCTTGGGGAGTAGAATTCACAATCTCAGGAGTGCATTTAAAAATTGTTCATGTACCAGTAATGGTGATGTGAAGTCACTGCCAGTTTTAACAGTACCATCAAATGAATGGCACTTGGCAAGAAGCTCTGAGGTAGTTTTTAATGACAGACACTAGATCTATACATGCCAGTGTTGTGTGTAGGAGGGACCTGGCCTGAAATGTCTCAAATCCCTACAAAACCTTTGAGAATTGAGCATAAATGACCCTCAAAGTGAAGACCGAACAAATTGTAGGATGTTAGGACATTATGCAGTTGACCCTTGAAATGCATTTGAACTGCACTGGTCCACTTGCACATGGATCTTTTTCAAAAGTAAATACAGCACTACCCCACCTGCGGTTGGTTGAATCCGCAGATACAGAACCATGATACGGAAGAACCTCGGTTTGGGAGGATCCACAATAAACTATAGGCATATTTTCACCTGCATGGAAGGTGGGCACCCCTACACCCCTTGCATTGTTCAAGGGTCAACTGTACATAATTTTCAGAGAAAACAGCCCACTGATGTTCCTTCCTCTTGTCCCCCAAAGAAAACAAGTTTAAGTTTATCATCTGGGTCACTGGAATACTATAGTCTAATCCTGGCTGGGAATTCAGCTTCCTAAGATCCAAGGTTGGTAACTCAGGACACAGTACTTCTTGGAAAGTGCTATTTTCTAGGTTGCCTGGATATGTTGCTTTCGTTTCTTTCATCTATATTCTTGACAGGTTTCTACATCAAAGCAAGCTCATCCACAGTTATGACTGCCAAGACAAAAATCAATCCCTGTAGTCATGAAAAAAATCTATTTAATTATTAAATGAACAGAAAGTAAAACAAACAGCTCAGAGACGCTTGATTATCATAGACGATGGGCAATAATTGATAATATGTATGGAGTACAGAATTCAATTCTATTTGAAGACATTCTGTGTGCTCCTGGTTCTCATTTAGGAGGTATTCGAGCAGGTGTAACATTGGACATGCATAAGATACTACATGGAGTCGAAATTTAAGAAACAGAGCAGACATGCTGGCACTGGTAATGCCCAAAGTGTAAATTATCCAAAAACAATGACTAACCCAGGGTCCTTCGAACAGGCATTTCTCTTCTTTCGCGATTTCTTGGGCTCTGGCTTATTTCATTGAACACACTGACCACATGTTTGACCAGCCAAAGCAACCAAAGCAGAGAAGTGACATAAAGATGGGTTTCCTGGGACAAGAAGGTGAGAGAAAGGAAGACAGAAAAAAGCCATGGAGTGAGAGAAATGGAGAGCTTGGGGCGGGGGCGGGGCATTTATTCATTTTCTAGAGCTGCCGAAACAAAGCACCACAAACTGCGTGGCTTAAACAACAGAAACCTACTGTTGATGGCTCTGGAGGCAAGAAGTCTGGAACAAGGTCTCGGAGGGGTCGGTTCCTCCTGAGGGCTGTCAGGGAAGGATCTGTTCCAGGCCTCTCTTCTAGCTTCTGGTAGCCTTCAGCATTCCTTGGCTTGTAGATGGTGTTCTTGCGTCTTTATATCCTCTTCCCTGTGTCCAAATTTCTGTTTCTATAGGGGCCACCCAATGACCTCTTTTTAACTTAATTACCTCTAAAAGACCCTATGTGCAAATAAGGTCACATTCCGAGGTACTCCAATATATCTTCTTTCTTTGTTTTTTGTAAGGAGTACGGGAGGTGCAACTCGATCAATAACAGGAATCGTGGGTAGGAGAAAGAGACTAAAAAATGAGCAAAACAGATGTGTGAAGTGATGAAGACAGAGTGATTTCCTTACCAATTAGAGGTAATCTGGGTGCCTGCCAGCCCCTGGCGGGCTGCTGACACTCAGGGCTGCTGGTAACCCATGTCCAGCCATTGTGCAAGCTAGAGGCCAGCATCCCCTTGGGGTTAATACGCCACCGCAGGTGCATGACACATTTGTGCTGTGCCCTATCTGTGCAACTGAACATTACAACTCTATCAAAGCAATGCTGTGAACCCCATTCCCTCAGTGGCTTAAAGGACAGAATTCTCATTTTTGAAAGCCAATAAAGGAAAATGCTATGCAGAATTTGCTAGAGCTTGGATTATAAAATTACCGACCTCTGTAGATTTTGGTTCTGCTCTGCATGTGGGACACATGAAGACACAGCTAACTGAGATAAACAGTGCTATTCACCCATCACTTCAGTTTCCAAAAGCAAAAATGCAAGCCATATGGACAGCTTTTTAATATTAATAGGTCCTATCACTTCCTGTATGATATAAATTGAAGAGAAATCTGAGTTTTCAAAGTAACTCTTCCTGGCTCCCTGATTTTCAAATACACTGCAAAAGTGGGGAGGATTCCATAGAAAAATATTTATTTCTTTAGAATGCATTTGAAATCGTTTAAAGGGCTAAGAACCTCAGTGAGAGCCAGAGCTGAACAGTGGAACTCTACAATGGGAGAAACATCCTCTCTAGGTCATAAACAAAACATACATGAAAGGGTGCAAAGAAGCTAAGCAAGACAACCTGGGATTGTCAAGATTTTCTCGTGCAGTTTTCTAATTTCTTTTGTTTTTGTCAAAATTACTAAAGTAATACACATTTGTTGCACAAAGAATCAAACAGTATATTGATGCCAACAAAAAAAAGCTTTCCTTCCTCTCTCATTTCTAATGCATCTTCCCACCACCCCACACAAGAAAATAAAAATCACTGTGCTAGTATATATGCTACTAAACATTTCCCTGCAAAAACTATATATTATATAGGTAGGCAATTTCATTTTTTACGAAGTGGGATCATGCTATATGTACTGTTTTCCCATGCCCATTTTAGGAAGTTTGGAGAATATCCAGAACACAAAGAAGTGGAAACTTACTCATCGCTTATAATCTGTCCCAAAGACAACCACTTGGAATAGTGGATATATTTTCTTGTAGTCCATTCTCTTTTCACACATGCTTTGTTTCACTTAATTTTGACCCTATTGAGTGTTATCCTTTCTTTTTGTTGTTAAACAATACATGCTCGTAGTAAAATGCAATTAAAAAGCAGGAGCTACAGATGAGCAAAAGACCAAAATAAAAATCACGTAAAACTCTGCTGTTCCTAAAGTTCATTGTTTACTTTTTTAGGTATGTCACAAAGGAATTTTTAATGTATTTTGATTTCAACAGAAATGAAGCCATACCACCAACAAATCTCGATAGAATTATTAAAACCTCAATGTAGGTTGGGTTACTTATGTAAGACAACTACATATGACTCTTATTCTTGTCTTGACTCAAGGGAGGAAAAGGGTTAGAGTAGTTTTTACCTATAATTTTTAGAGTCAGCGTTTTGGGAAAGCTCCCTCTACCCACCCCCTCGTCTCCCCACCTCCCAGCACCATGGTCACTGGCCTTCCCCCATCCAAGAGCCTTTTCAGAGAATGTAACACTTGCTGCCTTTTCATCCCTTAGAGTTGTTGTTTAGGTATTTTTGCTTGTTTGTTTGGTTTTTTTTTGTCTTTTAATCATATCAAAGCAAAAAGAATAATCACCCTGCCAGGTCAAAGTGGAATTTCTTACTTGAAAACAAGGTGTTTGCTTTCACTGACATTTAAGAGGTAGATCTCTGTTCAAGCCTCTTCTAGCACCCAGAATCATCCTGAATTTTCCACACCTCATTTCACATGCATTACCCTCCTCTCCCTCTTCCCCACCCAGGCCTTGTCACTGAAGTGTTTAAGCTACATTAAGTAATTATTATTTTTTAAAAACATTTTTCTGTCAATAAACATTAATTATTTAAACATTATTAAATAATTCAGTATTTAAAATGAACTCTAAAATTTATTATTTAAACATTCATTAGTAAATTGTTATTTAAAATAAAAATAAATAAAAATCACCCATAATTTTACTTCCTAGGGATAACCATTGTTAGTTGATATTTTGGTGCATTTTCTTCTATGCACATACATATTTTTTATCACAATGTATACATGACTTTAATTGCTACATAGGTTTTCATCATGTAGTGACTACCATGTTTTAATAGAAAGTCAGCTACGTTTTTAAAAAGTCTGTCTCACTGAACATTAATATTTCTTTCATCAGTTTATTCCCATCCTGAGGACCTTGATTTGGTTGTACTTAGGTTCCTCATATTGGTTCTTAGCCAAAACCCTGGCGAGTCCAGTTAAGGTTTAAAAAAACCTCCATGGACTTTCCTTCCCAGCTTCAGCTCCAAGCTTTGACAAATATATATATATATTTTTTTTTTTAATTAATTTATTTATTTATTGAGGTCTTACAGTGGTTTTGTTTAGTTTTGTTTCTGAGCTCTGGTTTTGGCAGCACCAGCTAGCCAAATGTGAGTTTGCCTCTATATAGGTGTCCTGTTAAACTTCTAGTTCTAAAATGGACTCTTCCCCCTCTGCCCCTCCCTGGAAGGTTGCAGAATACTCAGGAGCCTAACTTGCTTCTGGTCTCTTCACCTCTCAGTGGTCTATTTCATCCCTCAACAAATTTTGTTGAGCACCTATAAAGTGCTGACTTTCCTCTAGATGCTGGGCTATAGTTGTGCCCAGATACTAGGCACCCTACAAGCCTGGTGCCTCCAGCCTGAAAGGCTACCTGCTTAGTCAACCATAAGTTGCTTACAAACAAGATCTATGTCTGCTCTATCTGGGTATCCACCAGCTCCGAGCAAAGTGCCTTTGTCACAGTAGTAACTTAATACTGTAGCTCGTTGCTAAATGAAGGTATGAAAAGCAAATTGCTTCAGAAAATAAATCAGTTTTGCCACAATCTTTGCAGATCTATTTCTTTGCATGAGGGCAATCCATTCTAGTAAAACTAAAAAAATCTCTAGAAGGAATAATATAAAACACCTCTAGCCATCAATAGGTTAGTGGGAATAAATTTTCCAACCAAATGACTTCCAAATTTGAACTGGGAGAGAATAGAAGGGAACACCTGCTCTGGATCATCCAGGATTACTTAGGACAGAGGGTGGGAGTCACTGGGGGCACCCAGGGATCAAGAGGGTCAAAATAAGGGTAGGAAAACTTAGAAGACAAACTTTGTTAATCTCACAATTAGAAACTACTCAAAATTCTTACAAAGAGAAAGGTATCCGACCCAGGGAATGTTTAAAATGTTTGCAAAGAGCCTCTGGCAGTAACTATGGAGGTGACAAATCATATGCCTTGTCCCATTCAGGAGTCGGTAGACAAAAGTGAAACACGGTTCCCTCCCCTCGTAACCCACTACAGGGAAAGATCCTGCCCTGCAAACACATACTCAAACTGATTTATTTTCAGATTTACAGAAAGTAACCTAGTGGGAAATTCTCTTTTGAGCAATATTTAGCTGCTTGAATTCTTGGTTTTGTGAAAGCTAGAATGTCAGCAAATTCAGAAATATGAGCAATGGAGGTAAAAGCCACAGCTTTGGAGGTACGCTAAAATGTGACATCCTTATAAATAAGCCCTGTAATCTCTCCTCACTGAGAGCCTATTTGTTAATTATTCATGTAAATCTTAATGGAAAACATGAGGAATCAATTTGCAAGAACTGACATTTGTTAAAAAATCTATAAAGGAACTTTTACTACAGTGACAAAAACACAATTTTAAAATTTGGAGCTGAGTTGGCATGAGATTTAAGAGTATAAAAAGAAGTGGGTAGAACAAATTTCAGGTAGGATCTGGTAAATTTCCATAGGACTTACTGACTTGCCAATTTGAAACTTGGGCGTCTAGGGTTTTATTTTCCTTTTGGAAGTTTTTGACTGTCTTTGGCCAAGTTGCTTTATTTCTCAGTGTCTAGAGCGAGAATGCAAATAAAATAATGGAAAGAAAAAGACCATCTACCGTTTTGTCAAAGCACACATGCATGTACATTACACAATTGCTGACAGACAAGCATATGGAAATATTTCATCTCGCATCTATTAAAATGTCTTAGAATAGTTTAAGTAGGGTATCTATTTAGAGAAACAGACTAACTTTTTAAAATTCAAATTTACTTTATTTTCCTCCTTAAAAAAATCTTCTAGGGATCCCCATTGACTTCAGATTAAAGTTTAAATTCTTGGCATGTTATACTCTTTATAATCTATTCCTTAGTCTTATCTCCTAGGCAACCCTCACCCCCACCCCAACCATGGGCCCCAGCTGCCTTTCTTTCCCTGGCACAAAGAGTACCTCCTCTGGAAAGCCTTCCCTGAGTCTCCGCATTGTGCCAAGTACCCCCTCTAAATTCCCACAGCACCCTCTGCATAGTTCTGTTTTATCTGATAGTGATCTGTCCACATGTCAGTCTTCTTCCCTAAACAGTGTGCCCCCTAAGGATATCCAAATCATCCCGGTAGCACTAGGATATAGACCAACACAGCATAAGTTCAATATGATGACTTCTTAAACTGAATAGAGGTGCATTGATTAAAACACTTACTGTCTGTAAGCGTGGCTAAAAGTTACCCAAGTAGAATGGAAGCTCAGATGACTCTCCTGACACTGGGCAAATTCCCATCTGGACAGGCAACATCTCAAAGAGAGATAGCCCTGCGCTAGAATAAAGGGTTGGCTACAAGGTGGAAGCAGAGCTCACAAGTTCCGTCTTTTCCCCTCTGTTTCCTCTCTTGTGACTCGCCCTTTCATTTCTTCCTCTCTTCCCTGCCCATTTTTCCACACACACACATGCACTCACAGGCACCCACCATATAAAATGGTCAACCGCCTGCTAGACTAACTCTTGGCTGGAGAATGGGAAGGGTTTAGAGACTGACTGGCTTGTATGGAGAGCTGGCATAGAGTAGGGAACACTGATTTAAATGCCTTCAAGAGCCCAGCAGTCAGTGTAACTATGTGAAGAGCATTCAAACCGAAATTAAAAACAAAAACAAAAAACTTGCTGACCAACTGAAACATGGCTGACTGATATATTTCACTGACTGGTTTGCTAGTTTGGGACCTCTGGCCTAGACTCTTGGTGAAAATTTAAATAGTAGTCCCAGGAACCAATGGCTTGGAACTCAAATCACAAATGCAAAGTATTTCAAGGCAGAACGTATTGAAAGAAAAAATATGGGGCCTCAGCATAAACATTGTTGGAAGAATGTGCCTCCTAAATACAAAATGACTCTAGGCGGCAGCTGGTCACACAATGCACAAACATACAACACTTCAGAGATCAAGGCCTCCGGAACTTCATGTTTGTAGGTCCAACCATGCAGAGTCTCTACTTTGTGTGTTCTTGGTTCTCTATTTGATTTTATTTACCATCCATAAGCTAAGCATGGGCCAGATATTGGGATGGAGAAACGAATAGACATGATTGTTATCCTCAAGGACTTGCAGGGTAGTAGAGGAAGGCAGTCATCTATATTAAAAAGTGTACTGAAATGTCACAGGAAGTAGTGGGGTCTGCAGAAGAGAGTGGCCATTCCTATCTGAGGAAGTCGGGACAAGTCTCCACGAAGGGACAATCCTTGAGTTGAATCTTTACAGGTGAATGAATTGGTGTTTCCTGGGGGAGATGGGGCCACAGAGAGAAGCTTGAACACAGTCACTTAAACATGACAGTGCCTCAGAAGAACATGGGGAGGGATTATTAATAGTTCTGCAGGGCTTGAGAGATTGAAAGATAAAGACTAGAAAAACAGGCAGAATCCATATTATGGAGGCCTTATAGAGGTCTGGCTAAGAATTTTGAACTCTATTCTGGAAAAAAAAAAAGTATTTGAGGGTGTGGCAAGATGATTTATTGTGACTATTGATTTACATTTTCCATATATAACTACTCACCCCACCCTACTCTTCCTTCAAGAAGGTAGCCTGAGCTTTTCTCTTCTCTCGCCCTAGGGCGTTGGCAGGGCCCAGAGGAGAAACTGTTGGAAGAACAACATTCTTTCTTTTGTGTTCAAAGACTCATATTTTAGAGGAGATTATGTTCAGCATCTTGGGTGGGGAGGGGAAAGAGGAGAGGGCCTGGGAGAGAAAGGCTGAGGAGGGAGAGAGAGAGAGATTCCCTCTGTCTGGGAGGAAATAGAGACTGTCACCTTCCCAGAGGGTCAGAGACACAAACCTGATGACCTGGATGGCAAGAACTCAAGGAGTTGCCTCAGAGAAGCCAAAGCCTGGCACTGCTGTTCCCCCCTAGGCAAATACCTTAGTAGCTCAACTGCTGAAGAGATGCCCATACTTCAGGGCCCATGTAGGTTTGGAAAATGAGGCTATCAGTGGCAGCCATTACAGACTGAATATTGGAAGCCATCCCTTTTTCTGGGTACCATGCTTCCTGGAAAACAGCTTCCTGCTTTCTTGGACTACTCTAGGGAAAGAAAAGGACCTCCATTAAATACTGTGTCTGAATTTCCTGCCAGCTGTAAGAATGGGGGCTTAGAATTAGATTTAATTGGACTTTTAAAAAATGTGATATTCCTCAAACACCCAAATCTGTGGAGTAAAATTTACGTATGCACCACAAAGCATTTTATAAAGGAAAGTAACATGACCAGAGTTGTGTTACAGAAGGATAATATTTGAGAGAATTTCTGGCATTGATGAACTTTCTTGCAAATGGGGAGTCAGATCTTTCCAGAAAGTAGTAAAAAGGAGACAAGGGACCAGAGAGAAGGTATACATAGGAGACAGAATATGAGTCTTCTAGAAAAATAAGCCCTTCCCAGAGAGAAGGAGCGCATCCTGAAGTCTGTGCCCAAGGGATGAGAGATCAGAGTTGGAGGCCAGCATTGGATATACTCTCAACAGCTCAGGAAATGGTAATATGATGCAACCTGCCCAATTCACTCTTGAAGATATATGTGTCTAGTAAAACATATTGTTTAATGTTGGTCAAAGGGTACAAACTTTCAGGTATAAGATGAATAAGTTCTGGGGATCCAGTGTACAGAATAGTGACTATAGTTAACCATACTGTATTGTATACTTGAAATTTGCTAAGCGAGTAGACCTTAAGTGTTCTCACCACACACACACACACAAATTCTAGCAGTGTGAGGTGATAGATGTGTTAATTTTATCGTGGCCATTATTTCACAACGATATGTATATTATATCATCGTAATGTACACCCTAATTATATACAGTTCTTGTCAATTATACCTCAGTAAGGTTGCAAAAAATAAAAGTAAGTTTTTAATAAATTTTTGATCTTAAAAATACATGTAAAATATACAAAACAAGTTTTTGTTGAATATATATTTCAAAGTCTCACATGTGATCATAGGTCTGAAAAAAAGAACTTCAGCATTATTGGGTCCAAGTTCATTCCTTCAGTCATAACGTATTGTTTTTCCTATTTTAAAGATAAAAATCTAAAATCTCAAAGAGATGAAGTTCATTCATTAAAGCATTTATTCAGTGTACATGGTCTGAGCACCACTCTTATCCCAGACACACGGCCGAGAACTGCCTTGGAGAAGCCCAGTGATGGGAAACAAATTATAAGTAAAAGTTGATAATACACATGTTGATAAGTGGTACACACTGGTACATTTTCTTTGGAATATCTGCCCCCCACAATGACTCATTATCTCTGAGAACTCTCCTCCCTCTCTCTCCCCTCAGTACTGACCCCTGGCAGATGTGTTTTGCAATTTAATCCAACACTCTGGTGTTAATTAATTGTATCTGGTGTGGTCACTGGACTAAAGAGTGTCCAATTAAATTCTCTCTTCAGGGAATTTATTTATTTGTTTATAAACTTATTTGCTTTATTTATTTATTTTTGACTGCGTTGGGTCTTCGTTGCTGCGCATGGCCTGTCTCTAGTTGCGGTGAGCGGGAGCTACTCTTTGTTGCGGTGCACGGGCTTCTCATTGCGGTGGCTTGTCCAGTTGCGGAGCATGAGCTCCAGGTGCACGGGCTTCAGCAGTTGTGACTTGCAGGCTCTAGAGAGCAGGCCCAGTAGTTGTGGTGCACAGGCTTAGTTGCTCTGCTGCATGTGGGATCTTCCGGACCAGGGCTCGAACCCCTGTCTCCTGCATTGGCAGGCGGATTCTCAATCACTGCGCCACCAGGGAAGCCTCTTCAGGGAATTTAGAATTGGGCTTGAGAAATAGTCTCTTACTCTGAGCTTGTCTCACAGGTCAAAGACAGTTTTAGTGGATTACGTATTTCAATGAATTTCTTCAAAACTTTCTAAATTATTCACAAAAGTTGTTCAGAATAAATTATCTTTTTAATATCTGCAGCATCTACAGTGGTAGCCTCTTTCATTCCTGATATTGGTTATTTGTGCCTTATCTTTTTTTTTTCCTAGATCAGTCTTGCAAGAGGTTTGTGAATTATATTAGCTTTTCAATAAACCAATATTTGGCTTTGTTAATTCTCTCTATTTTATGCTTGTTTCTATTTCATTAAATTTTGCTCTTTATGATTTTCTTTCTTCTACTATTTTTAATTTTATGGTTCTTTCCCCAAATATCTTGAGATGGATGCTTTGCTCATTAATTTTTAACCATTCTCTAATCCAAATATTCAAGGCTATAAATTTCTAAGTACTGTTGAAATTGCATTCCATATGGTTTATAACTATTTTGTTACAGTTAAGCTGAAAAGCTTTCTAATTTCCATTATGATTTCTATTTTGACCCCTGGGCTATTGAGAAGGGTATTTCTTAATTTCCAAACATATAGGAAAATTTCTAGGTATCTTCTTGTTATTGACTACTAGTTTTATTACACTATGGTCAGAGTGCAGTTTCAATCCTTTGAAATTTGTGTTGCATTGGTCCAAGATGTGGCCAATTTTTGTGAATGTTTCATTTGCTTGGAATAATTTTATATTCTGCAATTCTTGAGCACAGCATTCTATAATTATCTATTAAATCAAATTTGTTAATCATGTTGTTTAAATCTTCTGTAAGAGCTTTGCTTTTTGTTATTTGGTTCTTTGTATTCCATTAGTTCTTGATAGAGTGTGTTAATATCTCCCAATGTGATTGTGGATTTGCTTGTTACTTCTTGGAATTTTTCTTTTTTCTTTATATATTTTGCTTTTTACTTTACATATATTTGAGGCTATATTATTATGTATATATAATTTTAAAATGTTATATCTTCTTAGTAAATTTAACTTATTATAAAGTGCTTGCTAACATAGTTCTTTAAGCCTTAAAGTTTATTTTGTCTGATATACATATATACTTCCATCTCTTGTTAGCATGATACATCTTTTTTCTGTTCTTTAAATTTTTAACATTTTGATGCTGAAAACTCGGGCTCTATGCACTGGTACCAAATCGAAGCTTGGACACGGAGTTTTGAGTGAAGTAGAAAGAATAGCTTTATTGCTTTGACAGGCAAAGGGGGACACAGTGGGCTCCTGCCCCTCAAAAACTGTGTCCCCCAACCTGGGAGGATTTGATGAGGAGTTTTATAACAATGATTCAAGGGTGGGGTTGCTGATAAGATTAAGAAGCATGCAGGGCCTGCATTCCTTTAATCTGGCCTCAGGTGGTCTCCAGATAAGTTTCTCTGGTTCTTGAAGCTATCAAACTGTGATCTTCTCTCTGGAATGAGGATTGCTTCATCTTCCATTTATTGGGGGTTTTAGTTCTATAAAGAGCTCAAAAGATATTGTTATGTGTATCCCTGGAGCCCCATAGGGTCCTGCTTGGTTTCACTTTCTATATTCTTTTATTTTATGTGACTCATAAATAATATGTTGTTGGATTTTTCTTTTATCCAGCATGATAATCTTTATCTTTTAACTAGAGCACTTGGTTCATTTATAATTAATATAATTATTTGTATATTTGGATTTATTATTTACTATCATATTTTGTGTTGTCTCTTCAGTTTTATTTCTTTTTTGACCCCATGCCTGTTTTCTTTTGCATTGATTAAGCATTTTTTCTTTTTTCCTTTTGTCCTTGTACTTGTTTGAAAGTTATATATTCTGTTTATATTCATTTAATGGTTAACCTGCAAATTACAACACATATTTAACTTATCACATCTTTACTTAATACATTTACCATCTGCCTTACAAGTTTTTAGACCTCATTAACTCTATTAACTGCCACCATCCTGCAACAGAAATATCATTTATAGTCAATATTTGTTTATATTTCCCAAGTATTACTGCTTTCTTTTCTCTTCTTCCCTTCTTGCACCTCAAACTTACCCTTATAGATCACTTATTTTTTTTTCAACCAAATGCACATTCTTTAAAATGTCCTTTAGTGAAGCTCTGGTAATGGTACACTTTCTCAGATCTTATTTCTTGAAAATACTGTATTTTGTGACACTATTAAAAGATATTTGGATTGGTATAGAATTCTGGGTTGGACATTATTATTTCTCAGCACCTTAAAGATATCACTACAGTATATTATATTGATAGCTTTCATTTTTACTGTTGAAATGTTGGCTTTCAATCTGTTATTCCTAGAGAACAATATATCATTTTTCTTTGTTCAGACTTTGTCTTTAGTGTCTTACAGTTTTTCTATGCCATGTCTTTGTGTAGGTTTCTTTTTGTGTATCCTGCTTGGGATTCATTGTGATTCTTAGCAAAAAAAATCTATGGATTGGGCATTGTATCTATTGTCAGAACTATCTGGTTATTATACCTTTAAATATTGCCACTACCAGATTCTCCTTTTCCCTCCCTCCATGAAATCTAATTAGCAATATATATTTTAGACCTTTTTTTTTTTTCTTCAAGTCTTTTAAGCTCACTTTTATTTTCCATTGTATATTCTTTTGTGGATTGTGGATAATTTTTGAGACTTCAAATTCATTAACTCTTCAGCTAAATTAATTTGCTGGTAAACCTGAGTTTTAAAAGTATTAAAAATATTATTTTTTTGTTTTTGTTTTATTTTGTGGTTTAAAAAATTCTGCTTGTTTATATTCTTGTTCCCTATAGACAATTTTCACTTTGTCTTTTATAATGTAAACATAGTGGGTGTAGTTATTTAAATTCTATGTCTGATAATGCCAGCATTGAAATATTTGAGGGTCTTTTGCTGTCTTTCGTTGCTGCTCTTTGTGTTTGTGGAGCATTACTTCTTTGTGTGCTTGAAACGTTTGTGTTTGTTGTATATTTTCCTTGGAAAAATTATTTCTGGAAACTCTTTGAGGATTGTGATAAAAGTGCATTTATCTGGACAGAATTTGCTCTTTTTTTTCCCCATGAACCCATGAGTACTACAAGTTTAAGTTTCTTTAATAATACTTTTTTTAAAAGGCTAATCATTTCTGTTTGTTTGGACTACTTGGGTGATGTGAATTTGGGCTGCAAATCCACATGAGATTGTTTACTTGCCTGTTCTTATATTAAAAGTACAGCCATTTGGAGTGTTCCAGCCTTATGAGAGATTACATATTAGAGTCCCTACTTAGGGGAAGTCTGGGCTTTATCTTCTATCCCTTATGCATATGATCCTATGACTATTTAGACTCAAGTTTATCAGATTTGATAAATGCCCTCAAGGCAGAAGCAACATCTGTGTTCCTCTTGCATCTATGGGTTCCCACCTTCACTTAGATTTTATAATGATAAAATCTCTTATCTCCTTTTTTCCTCTTTTTCCCTCTTAGATAATTTTAAAAGGTGTTTTCTATATTTTATCATTCATTTTAGTTCTTTTTTTTAAAATCTAATTTATTTTTTATAGAGCAGGTTCTTATTAGTTATCTATTTTATAAAAATTAGTATATATATTGCCAATCCCAAACTCCCAATTCATCCCACCACCACCACCCCAGCCTTGCTTTTCCCCCTTGGTGTCTGTACATTTGTTCTCTACATCTGTGTCTCTATTTCTGCCTTGTAAACTGGTTCATCTGTACCATTTTTCTAGATTCCACATATATGCGTTAATATACAATATTTGTTTTTCTCCTTCTGACTTACTTCACTCTGTATGCCAGTCTCTAGGTCCATCCACATCTCTACAACTGACCAAAGTTTGTTCCTTTTTATGGCTGTGCAATATTCCGTTCTATATATGTACCACATCTTCTTTATCCATTCATCTGTCAATTGGCCTTTAGGTTGCTTCCATGACATGGCTATTGTAAATAGTGCTGCAATGAACATTGGGGTGCATGTGTCGTTTTGAATTATGGTTTTCTCAGGTTATATGCTTAGGAGTGGGATTGATGGGTCATATGGTAATTCTATTTTTAGTTTTTTAAGGAACCTCCATACTGTTCTCCATAGTGGCTGTATCAATTTACATTCCCACCAACAGTGCAAGAGGGTTCCCTTTTCTCCACACCCTCTCCAGCATTTGTTGTTTGTAGATTTTCTGATGATGCCCGTTCTAACTGGTGTGAGGTGATACCTCATTGTAGTTTTGATTTGCATTTCTCTAGTAATTAGTGATGTTGAGCAGCTTTTCATGTGCCTCTTGGACATCTGTATGTCTTCTTTGGAGAAATGTCTATTTACGTCCTCTGCCCATTTTTTGATTGGGTTGTTTGTTCTTTTAATATTGAGCTGCATGAGCTGTTTATATATTTTGGAGATTAATCCTTTGTCTGTTGATTTGTTTGGAAATATTTTCTCCCATTCTGAGGGTCATCTTTTCATCTTGTTTATAGTTTCCTTTGCTGTGCAAAAGGTTTTAAGTTTCATTAGGTCCCATTTGTTTATTTTTGTTTTTATTTCCATTACTCTAGGAGGTGGGTCAAAAAAGATCTTGCTGTGATTTATGTCAAAGAATGTTCTTCCTATGTTTTCCTCTAAGAGTTTTATAGTGTCTGGTCTTACATTTAGGTCTTTAATCCCTTTTGAGTTTACTTTTGTGTATGGTGTTAACGAGTGTTCTAAATTCATTCTTTTATGGAGTTTCTGCTCCTTCCCCCTGGGTCCTGATGCACACACTACTTTGTTTGTGCCCTCCAAGAGAGGAGTATCTGTTTCCCCCAGTCCTGTCGAAGTCCTGCAATCAAATCCCACTAGCCTTCAAAGTCTGATTCTCTGGGAATTCCTCCTCCCATTGCCGGACCCCCAGGTTGGGAAGCCTGACGTGGGGCTCAGAACCTTCACTCTGGTGAGTGGACTTCTGTGGTATAATTGTTCTCCAGTTTGTGAGTCACCCATCCAGCAGTTATAGGTTTTGATTTTATTGTGATTGTGCCCCTCCTACCATCTCATTGTGGCTTCTCCTTTGTTTTTGGATGTGGGGTATGTTTTTTGGTGGGTTTCAGTGTCTTCCTGTCGATGATTTTTCAGCAATTAGCTGTGATTCTGGTGCTCTCTCAAGAGGGAGTGAGCACATGTCCTTCTACTCTGCCATCTTGAATCAATCTCCTCATTTTAGTTCTTAACATTAGAAAGGTTAGTCCAGACACTAAGCTAAATGTATTACCAAAAAGAGAAGTCCACTTTACTTTTGAATGTTAATTTAGCTGTTAATCCTTGAAGGTAATTTTCTGATTTCTAGAATTCTAGGGTGACTGTTATTTCTCCTCAAAATTTCAGATATTATTTACTATTTACTTATATTTATTTCTGGTACTCTATTGTTGTTTTTTAGTATACTAGTGTTTTAAAGTTCATTTAAGCATAGTTGTTTTCAAGATATTTTTCATTCTTTTTGAAATTTTATCACTGTGTACTTTTAGCTATATCCCACAAGTTTTGATATGTTCTGTTTTCATCATAATCCAGTTAATAAATTTTCAAAAACTCATTGATTTTATTTTTCCTTTGGTCACTGTGATATTTAGAATTATATTGCTTAATTTTGAAACATTTGTAGATATTCAGATTACCCTTTATTAATTTCTAGCTTACTTCCACTGTGATAAGAAAACATACTCTATTTTTCAATTTTTAAAATATGTCAACACTTGCTTCATGACCAAGCATAAGGTCAAATTTGGTGAAAAGTCCATATGTGTTTGAAAATAATGTATTTTATAGTTGTTGGATGAATTATTTTATACATGATCAAGTTTGTTCACCTATCTCCTCTATTCTTAACTAATTTCTGTCTGCTTGTTTTATTAGTCATTGAGAAATGTTGCAGGCAGCTTCTAAGATGGTTCTTAACAATCCCCATCTCCTAGTATTTATATCCTTCTCTAATCCTCTCTCCTGAACTGTGGACTGTACATAGGCTTGCTTCTAATGTATAGAATATGGCAAGCATGGTAAAATGTCATTTCCAAGATTAGATTATGAAAGACTCTTGCCCTCTGATGCTTTCTTGCCTGCTCACTCTGATAGAAGTCACCTGCTATGTGGTGAGCTGCCTGATGAAGTTGTCCTTATGGCAAGGAACTGAAAAAGTCTTCTGGTAAACAACCAGAGGAGAACTGAGATCCTATGTCCAACAGCTTGTGAGGAAATGAAAATCCTGTTAACGACCACGTTGGAAGTAGATCTTCCCAAAAGTGCACCTTCAGAAAAGAGTGCCCTGTTTGAGATCTTAAGTCAGAGGACCCTTAACAAAGCCACACCTAAGTTCACGATCTGCTGAAACAGAAATGATAAATGTTTATTGTTTCAAGCAGCTAAATCTTGGGCAGTTTGTCATGCAGCAATAGATAATTAATACAAGAGAGATTTCACTGTGGAGTTGCCTGTCTTCTTTTAATTCTGTTATTTGTAAAAAAATTTTAAATTTCATTGTGGTAAAAATATACATAATGTAAAATTTCCTATCTTAATCATTTTAAAATGTACAATTCAGTAGTGTTAAGTGCATTCACATTTTTGTGCAATCAATGTCAAGAACTCTTCATCTTGCAAAACTGAAACACTAT
The DNA here is from genome assembly GCF_009873245.2 of Balaenoptera musculus. Lineage (NCBI taxonomy): Eukaryota > Metazoa > Chordata > Mammalia > Artiodactyla > Balaenopteridae > Balaenoptera > Balaenoptera musculus. The sequence continues at coordinate 63,183,266 of NC_045790.1, read as the reverse complement.
ACCTATTAACCAGTGACTCCCAATTTCCCCCTACCCTCAGCCCCTGGCAACTACCATTCATTCTACTTTTTGTCTCCATGGATTTGACTCCTCTAAGTAGCTCATATTAGTGGAGTCATACAATATTTGTCTTTTCGTGACCAACTTATTTCACTTAGCATAATGTCTTCAAGGTTGATCTGTGTTATGGCATTGGTCAGAATTTCCTTTTTCCATTGTATGTACATACCACATTTTGTTTATCCATTCATCTTCTGGTGGACATTTGAGTTGCTTCTCCTTTTCAACTATTGTGAATAATGCTAGTGAACAGGGGTGTACAAATATCTCTTTGAGACACTGCTTTCAATCTTTTGAGTATATACCCAGAAGTGGGATTGCTAGATTATATGGTAATTCTTTCTTTAATATTGTTTTAAGAACTACCACACTGTTTGCACTATTTACATTCCCACCAACAGTACATAAGGGTTCTAATTTCTCCACATTATTGCCAACATTTGTTATTTTCTTTCTTCTTTTTTTTTTTTTTTTTTGATATGTAGCAATCCTACAGGCTATGAGGGTAAATTCTGTTACTTTTTTGCTTTTATACATTTCGAAGTTAATGTTTAGAAGTGCACATTTAAATTTTTATAGAGGACTAATTGACCCCTTTATAATTATAAAATACCCATCTTTCTCTTTAATGATATTTCTTGCTTTAGAGTGTATTTTTTTCTGATAGTAGTAATGCCACATTGGACTTATTCCCATTGGTGTTTGCATGTGTATATTTTTCTAGTCTTTTACTTTCAAACTCTGTGTCTTTATGTTCAATATGCAGCAGATAATCAAGTTAAAGATTTTTAAAAATCTAATCTGATAATCTTAGTCTTTTATAATTGGAATATTTTGTCCACTTACATTTAATGCAATTATTGATATATTTAGGATTTTAATCTACCATCTTCTCTTTCCTATTTGTCCATTTAGTTTTTAATTTCTGGAAGAGGGTTGATATTATTTTTATTTCCACACATTCTATTTGGTTCTTTTTCAAATCTGCATTGTTTCTTTTTATAGTGTATTCTTCTTTTGCTATGTTTTTTTCCTTTAACTTTGTTTTCATTATTAAGAACATGTTTATTTTATAATTTCTTGAAACTTATTACCTTGGTAATAGGGAGTACCAATCCCCCCTTTTTTGTCATTGATTCTGCCTTATGGTAGATAGGTTTTTTCATCATGTGTTTTCTAAATTTTATGTTGAGATTATCAGCTATTTCCTCCTCTTTCCTTTAGAAACCCCATATTCATTGAATTGAAAATACCTTCTTTCAGATGAAATTTGCATTTTCTTTAATCAGGACCCTATGCGAGACCTTATTATCCCAAGACCAATTTACCCATTGACATATCTGCTTAAGATTTCTATACAACATGAGCAAATTAAATTATGATATCACACCTCTGTATTTTTCAAGTTTGGGATTTTTATGTCTAATAGGAAGTTTTTTGCCCAACCCCAAGGCCAAGAGAAGAGAAGATTCCCTAGACCAGAATATAAAGCTTTTCTAATTTTCCTTCTGTGAAGGGGAGAACCATTTTCGATCTTCACTTTATGCAAAGTTTTGGTGCTTGCGTCATACTCCAGTTCGGCCTTAGACCATGTCTTGCATATTTGCATGTATGTCAGAACTCTAGGCTCTTTCCAATAGGACCCATATCCCAGTTTAATGTCACCTTGGGTATCCCAGTATTAGCATCTATGCTCATCATACTGGTGATATATTCTGCTTTTTGGAATCTATATATTTCTCATTCTTTTTATCAAGCTCAGTCACATTCACTGAAAATTTTTCATCTTGCATTTGTTCATATTTGTATCAGGAAGGAAAACAGAGAAATCCACATTTAGTTCACAATAATGCTGGAACTGTAAGGTCCCATGACAATAAAACAAGGGATCTAGGTGATGTCCAATGTCCCTTACATATTTGAAATTCTATTATTTTCAGTGCTAACATTGACTTTATCTAATGCATGTACATCATATTAAATTCCTATAGTCCTTACCTGTTGCTGATTTCTTAAATATCAGAAAATTTTATCATAAAAGATTCCACCAGAGAATCCATTTTATGATTGTATATCCATAAAATGCTGGGCTCAAGCAGATTTCTGTAAAAGCCTCTTAGTGAATTTATGACAGTGTGACTGAATTCTTTGGCTAATTTCCTTTCTAAAATGTAACCTCCATGTTGGTTGTCATAGTTATTGAATATGTTCACAGTTATTTCATCTCTTTCTTCTTTGAAGCATACGGTAAGATTACCATTCTTCTCCCTCTTAAATTTAGATGTAGCAATATGACTTGCTTTGACCAATGAAATGAGAGATGATATGACTTCCTGGTGGAAACTTTAAGAGTTAATATGCGTTTCACCAAATTCTCTTTTCCTTCTCCCATAGAAACTGGCAATGTCCCAGATGGTGTTGCTTTTTTAGCATAGGTCCCCAAATGAGATTTATGCAAAGTAGAGTTTCTAAATGACTGATAATTGACATGGAGTCTGACTGAGAAATAAACCTTTGCTGTCTGAGATTTTAGGGTTGTTTGTTACTGCAGCATAACTTAGTCTTTCCTGATTGATTCAAGAATAGATGGGGCAGCTTATTTTTCATTGTACTTCCCATATCCTAGCACGGTAAGTATTTGTGAATTGTTGAGTCAGATTTTAAAATTAGAGCTCTCTAACCCCTGTGGTAACAGTGCAATGATGGGGATTCTCCAATTTTCTGTGAGACTTGGTCTTGTATCCTTAATATATTCCATCCATTTTTTTCTAGCCAGAGGGAAGGAGAATTACATTCGACTTAGTCACAGCTAGAAATCATACTGTTTGGTACAAAGCCCATTGGGAAAAAGAATACAAAAGAATTTTTTTCCCAGGAGGTAACCTGCTACTGCACTGGCCTGTGAGAAATGTTGCTAGGTAGGAGAAGAAGCAAGGTTTTTTTGTTAGTTTGTGTCTTCGTTCAAAATAATTGGGAAAGAAACCTCTCTGATCACAGAATTGTGTGCTTGGGAAAGACTTTAGCATTCACTGAGTCCACTTCATTCCCTACAAGTAACCTATCTCAGAAAAAAGTGTTTTCTCCTCAGAGGGTATGAGGTCATTTTTGTTCTATGAAGTTAGATGTATCTACCAAGATCTCTTGGTCAGATAAATATTTTATGGATTTTTTTCCAAATAGGTGGAGTAGCCATATTATTTATTGTCCAAACACAAAGACATTTGAGAATGAAAGAGGCTATTTTTACCAATTAAAACAGGGCAACTAGCATACATTGATATTCACCTGGGAAAACTGCATGAACATCTTATAAATAGAGACAATTATGAATGTGAATTTCATAATATAGAATCAGGGCATTAAGTCCTTTGTTCTCAGAGGACTGAACAGCCAAGGGAAGGAAATTTCATCCCCAATCGGGCACTTTGATAAGTAACATCATTTTTCCATTAGCTGATTATCATTAAACTTTCTGCAGATATACCCCTAGTGGGGACTTTGATACCTTTGTGCAAATGCATGAACTATTTGCCTGGCCTGGAAGACCCATTTCTCCCCAGCAATCCTCCACCCCAAGACACACATTAAATGTTATTTCCTCTGGAAATAACATCCTAGAGGTGGCTAGTCTTTGGCGACTAGGTTTCCCCAGCACGGTGTACACACTTCTGTAGTGAACTTAGCTCACTGAATTCTAATTCTCCATGTCTGCCTTCCCTCATGGGCTGCTCAAGGGCAAAAACCATATCATATTTTCTATTGTATCTTCCTAAGAAAAACCTTTTTTGACCAAAAGTAACTGCTCAGGAAATTGAAAGAATCAACGCAGAGAACTACTTATTTAGAAAAAGATTATACTTACGAGGCTTTGACAGCTTGAGCATGAGATAAAAGGAATAGAAGGAATGAACTGGTTTACCAGCTGTTCGCTGCTTCACAGGGGAAGAAGGAAACAGTGATTCAGAGGTGGAGGCAGGGGAAAAACAAAGCCCAGTGCCTCCATATTAATTACATTCGGCTCTGGCACCATTCAGGGGGGAACTCACAAAACTGTAAGTGCTAGAAGCTGGGTGTTTATTACTTGTGGGAAAACAAGGTAATATAGTAATCTTTAAGGGAATTTTAAAAGGCTTTTCTGGTACAGCTTCTAGGAATGAAACTTAAATGTAGATCAGATCCCCCAAGTGGCAATTATAGAAATTAGAGATGCAGAGAACTCATCTGGTCAACCCTCTCAGCACAGCATGCATTTTAATGTAACTCCTGTCACTCCCCAGAAGTGGGCAGAGTTCCTAACAGAGCAGAGAACACTGCTTTGAAAATAGAAGGCAGATCCTTTGATCCTAATGCTATAGGGCCTTGGTGAGGGATTGGGAATTGACAGACAAATTAGCAGCAGAATTCTCCAAGCCAGGAGTTAAATCTGAAGCCTGAACTACTAAGAAGTCATATATATATGTATAGGGGAGAGCCCTCTCTTCTGGGGCAAGAAGTGGATGGAGAAGGAGGTACATTTGCTTTCCTAAGCTGTTTTATAGGATTTGAAGGGCTGATCACCCTGAGGCACATGCAAGACAGGGCAGTTGTTCTCAGAGTCAGAAGTAGTACTGTCTATGGAGAATAGCACAAGGCACAGAGACTTTTGAAGTTCCTTTGGGTTTTAACTTTGAGCTGACATTTGAGTGCGTTAGAAGCATTAAACATTGGTGTTTCTCTCCAGAGCTAGAGTTTTCATAGCACGAGGGTGTAAGGAAGGGGTCCCAGGGACCGTGGGAGGTGGCAGCAGAAGGAGATGGTGCAGAAAGTGCATCATACATCTCTCCCTGCACCAAGTCTACCTCAGCCCTCACCTTCCTCTCACTCTGCTCCTTCAACAAGTGTATCCTGGGGCTCCACTAAGTTCATGGTACTGTGCTAAGCAATGGTAAAAATGACAGCCTTGGCTGTCAAGATCTCCCAGTCTTGTGGGGAAGGCAGCTACATAAACAAATCGTCATCATTCACTGTGACGGTTGTGCTATCAGAAATGTGTATAGGAGGCTGTGGGAATATGGAGGAGGGAGTTGCTGATTCCGTGTTGTCATAATTACGGAGAAATTGAAGTTTGGGGAAGGGTTCCCATATGGCTCCCCACTGTAAAACCCAGTCCTCTTGGTGTGGGATTCTGGGGTCTCCAATACATGTGTCTTAGCCAGCTTGGGCTGATGTAACAAAATATCATAGACTGGGTGGCTTATAAACCGCAGGAATTTATTTCTCACAGTTCTGGAGTCTGGGAAGTCCAGGATCATGGCACCAACAGATTTTGTGTTTGGCAAGGATTTCCTGGTTCACAGAATGCTGTCTTTTCCCTTTGTCCTCACGCAGCAGAAGGGGCAAGGGATATCTCTGTGGTCTCTTTTAAAAGTGCACTGGTCCATTCATGAGGGCTCTGTCCTCATGACCTCATCACCTCTTAGAAGCCCTGTCTCCTCATACCGCTACTTTGGGCATTAGGTTTTTAACACATGAATTTTAAGGGGACACAAGCTTTCAGTCTGTAGCAAAGTATCTCCACTAGTCCAGTCTCACCACCCATCATGATTGACACCATCGCACTGCTCCATCCTGTTTGTTGCCTGGCTGGAAAGCTTTACTCTGTACTTATCTGAATCTTATCTGTCAAAGATCAACTGAAGTCGCGCCTTCTCTGTGAAGCCTTCTCTGATTATTATAGCCCGCAGTGGTCTCCTCATCCTGGACTTACTGTTTGGAATTCTGCTTTGATGCTTGATTTTATCCTGCCTTCTGACATCTCTTATATCGTTACACAGCTCTTCTATTATTGATTTAATACGCAGACTTTTCTCCTCAACTAAAATTAAAGGCATTTAGTGGCAGAATCCATTATCTAACATTCCACATAGATTGTAGTAAAGTGTAGGACACGGTGCTCAGTAAACACTTGTTGAATGAATGAATGGAAAATATAGGCATTTTGTTCCCTGGGGGGCTTTCAACATGAAATTGTCTTTTTTCTGAGCACCCAGATTCAATATGGAGAGCCTTCCTTTCCTGTGGCTACCACTTGGGTAATGGTATTTTTTTCCTGAAGGCCCTCCATACATTCATCCAACCACTAAATATGTACTTGAGAGTTCACTATGACTCACTACTTGGTGCCAGAGAAACTGAAATTAACATACCCTAAGAACTGCCATCTAAATGGGAAGGCCAGCACGTAAAGGGATAAGTGGGATAATGTGTTAGGAGTTTTCTATCTGTTAGGCTGGGGGCACAGAGGACTGAAGGTCAATTCTCTCCCAAGGGTAAGAAATGCTTTCATGAGGCAGGGGCTGCTTATTCCCATGTTCACCAGGGAATGATGTGGATGGGTGGGGACTTTAAGGGGGAGAAACATTAAGAGCAAAGGAGTAGAGCTCTATAGAGGTCAAGGCAGCCCATTGTAGCCACACACCCCACAATTTTTACATCCAAGTGAGGAGCCCTGAACGCTAGCCAGTTATTTTCTTTTGTCTTGTCCCCTTTGTGCACTCCTGACCTGATTCCACTGTGGCATTGCATATTTGAACACATCTTTATACTACCCTCACAGATGATTTGATTGCTACTTTGGCAGGAGATAAGAGTTCTTGGCTGGAAATTATTTTCCCCCAAAATTCTGAAGGCATTTCCCACTTTTTTCTAGCTTCCGGTGTGGTTCAATTTAGATGCCATTGCTGATTCTTGATGTTTTTATGTGTGACCTTTTTCTTCCCTATTGGCCCCAGAAGTTTTTAGGATCCTCTCTTTGGTATCAATTATAATGTACCTTGGTACGTTTTGCTGTTGTCAATTTGTGACTTCAATTAAATTAAAAATTTTAATTCTTTAACACATGATGGGCCCCCTCAAAATTGAGATTCGTGATCCTGTTTTATTTCTTTAATAATTTTCTACTCTCCATTTTTCTCCTTTCTCTCTTTCTGAAATTTCTGTTAGCTAGATGTCTCAGCTTCCGAACTGCTTCTCAAATTTTACATCCTCTCTCTTATTATCCATCTCTTTGACCATTTGTTCTACTTGCTGAGGTTTCTTTAACTTCATCTTCCAGTTATTTTACTGAATTTTTTTTCTGAACATAGTAATACATTTTTATTAGGCATAGTAAGGTTTATCTCTTCTTTTTTTTAATTGAAGTATAGTTGAGTTACAATATTGTATTAGTTTCAGATGTATAGCATAGTGGTCCAGTATTTTTACAGATTATACCTCCATTATAACTTATTATATAGCTATAATTCCTTGTGCTATACAATATATCCTTGTTGCTGATCTATTTTATACTTAGTAGTTTGTATCTGTTAACCTCACACCTGGAATTTGTCCCTCCCCTCTTCAGTAACCACTAGCTTGTTTTCTAAGTCTGTGAGTCTGTTTCTCTTTTATATATACATTCATTTGCATCATTTTTTAGACTACACATTTAAGTGATATCATACAGTCTTCATCTGTCTGACATTTCACTAAGCATAACATTCTCTAGTTTCATCCACGTTGCTGCAAATGGCAGAATTTCATTCTTTTTAATGGCTGAGTAATATTCCATTGTATATACATACCACATCTTCTTTATCCATTCATCTGTTTATGAACACTTGGGTTGCTTCCATGTCTTAACTATTGTAAATAGTGCTGTTATGAACATTGGGGTGCTGAATGTTTTCTTTCTGTTATCATATTTTGATTTTCTATTTGTTATTTCTTGTTTTGAGTGATTTTTGAATAGCATCCCATTGTTTCATTGAAGCAAAATGTTCTCTTAATTTTCTGAAAATAATATATATAATTTTCTTGAAATTTCTTGTAAGCCCTTTATTTTTTCTCCTAGTAACTTTTATCTTTTTTGGTTTACTTGAGGATCTCTCTCCCATTTTAGGGGTTTTCCTTAAACATCAGCCAGCCCTGGCTATCTGTTCATGACTTAGAATGTGCCACAAGGAAGCTGAGTGGATGATCAATTTGCATAGGCAGGGTTGGTTGATGGTTGGGTAGCATTTTAAAATGATCAGTCAGAGACCCAGTAATTTCCTGGTGAATTTCTTGTACATATCAATGGGTGTTTTCCCTTAAGCTATGATGTCAGCAATCTGAAAACCAAGCCAGAGAAGGAAGGGAGTAGGATCTCACTGTTTACCATGTAGACTCTTAGTTATTCTGTTTACAGAACACTATTCCACTTTTTTCTGTGCTTGATGTACTTAACTCTGGAGGCTCTCATGTCATCAATCATCAATCATCATCATCATGTCATGTCTCAATCATCTCCAGTAAATCAGCTCCTCTGAGCTTGGGGCTGGAAAGGCACCTGGATGCTACCTGCTTCTTATACACACTAATCCCTCCCCACCCCAGTGTCTTCTGATGCCCCTGGTACCCCTAATTCCTGAGCCTTTTCAGATTTTTTGCAGGTTAATCAGTTTCTCCCTCTATAAGATTTCTTCATTATGGTGTCAGTTACCACTTATCTATTACTTTGTATCTCTGAATTTTTTTTGAAATATTATCACTTACTGTCATGTCCTATTCCCATTTTCTTCATAACTTATAGGTTTTCTTTTTTATTCTCTTACTATCATGTTGGAGATTTTTCTGGTTAGAGTTGAGCTAGACCTGTGTGTTTAATCTGCCATATTTAATGAACAGTCATTTTCCTTGTATTGGACACTTAGATTTCTCATACTGTCTTGGGAGGGTCCCCTCACCTTCCACCCCATACCAAGTGCTGTGGTATAAGGTTGCCAGATTTAGCAAATAAAAATATAGGATGCCCAGTTAAATTTGAACCTTAGATAAACAAATATTGTATAGAACATATTAAACTAAAAAAAAATTATTCATTGTTTTTCTGGAATTCATATTTATCTGGTCATCCTCTATTTTACTTGGCAACTCTATTAGGATAGAAACTTCTCACCTTGACATTGGCCCTGTAGAGCCCAATCCACCCATCTCACCACTGAGCACATAAGCAGCCTTCCTTGTTCTCCTCCTTCCACAAGAGGGTGGTGCTAGGCCTACCTGTGGTTCTACATTCTGTTGAAACAAGATGGGTAAGATGTCTGCTCTCTACATTTTGCTTCTCCCTAAGCTAAAGAGTTTGAATTTCATCCTTAAAAGTTTTGGAGAATTACCAAATATTTTTACCGGTGAAATGACATGATCAGATTTTGAATTTTAAAAAAATCATGCTGTAGCATAGAGGGTGATAAGTCTTTGGGTCACTGTTGTCACGAGTAATTCAAGCAAGAAAATATGGCATCCGGGATCAGGACAGAACACGTGAGAATGGAGAAAAGAAAATGCAAGGAATATTAAGGAGGTAGGAACCACTGGCCCGGGAAATTGAAAGCTGTAGGGAAGGGAAGGGAGGTGTTGAAGATATTTGCTGAGTTTCTGACTGAAGCCAATGAGGGCGAACTGTGCCTTTCACCAAGACAAGAAATTCAAGAGGAGAACAGATTTCGGGGAAGAGGTTCCTATTAGTTCTCTCATAAAGGGTTCTCATTTACACATGGGGGAGGGGGTGTTCTTCTGGGAATCATGAGTGTGTTTGGCCTTGTCCCAAACTCCAGCAAAAAGAAACCACAAGGACGTATCCAGCTTACTGAAGTTGCTTACAAACTCTTGCTCCTGTGCTGGCTGTGAGCTCGGCTGATAGAGGAAAGCCTTCAGTTTCCCAAATACAAGCAAGGGAGGGGCCTTTTCACATGATAGTTCTGTCCTTTCAACTGGGGGGTGATAGCTGGTGGCAACTGTCAGCTCAGCAGCCCTGGAAGTAGGCTGTCCTCATTTTGCTCCAACCCATGATGACAAACGAGAATGACAGGGGCTGTTTTGTGTTCACCCTGAATGGAAATAACCCATCCTGGACAGAGACCTGATAGAATCCAAGAGGACTTACTCTCTGAAGGAACCATATTCTTACTGCTTTGGGAGCTGCCTTCCTCACTTTCTCTCTTAACTTTCAGATCATATTATTTGCATCCAGTTCTCTTTTTGCACTAAATCATCTGCTTGGAATAATTATGTCAGGGGTAGTTTATTAGCTGCAGTCCACACATGTTACTTCCTGAGGCCCTGGAAATAATGTGGACTCCTTTGTTGTTGTTAATTTTTGGCTCACACTAAATCTCATTACTGAATTTAGTTGGTTGAGAGTTTAATATCAACTTCAGTGCCAGTTCTTTGCCCTGTTAATTGTCAAGCCAGTGAAGGCAACTGCTATCTCTGTTAAGCTAATGAGGCTGGGTAAGGATGGAGGATGGCAGGTGAGCCCATCCCATCATCCCTTGAGTCTCTGGTTGCCCAGGCAACTTTTCCCACGACTGTAAATGGCAGTTCAATGCTTTTCAATGTTGCTTCCCTCTATCCTGTGTTAGCAGACCACCTGGCCTCTCCTTTTGTTTTCTCAAAGCGTGTGTGGGATGAACACAAATAGTCATGGTGGCCACTCCAGACATGCCTTCTCTGTCAATTTTTATTGCTGTCGATTTCTATTGCTGTCGATTTCATGTCTTTTTGAAAAAGTTGTACAGAATTGAAAGCACAATTTTGCATGTGAAATTATCAGCACAAAGCCGCAAATGGCTATAGTGTCTGGGAAAAGGAAGGTGGACATTGAAGGATACATTTTAAAAGTTGGAGGCCCAGGGGGAGAGGAATTCTGAAACAGATCTTCAGCTGAGTAACTCTAATGAGTCCATAGAAAAGTAGGAAAAGGGACCGCAAAATTTGAAGGACCACAAATTTGAACAAACATTACTGAGCCTAAGTTTGCCCTGTTGGACAGATTGTTAACCTTCAGCCAAAGGACAGTGAAATAATACGGAGTCAACAGAACAGCTTTTTTAAAATGAATAACCTGGAAAACAGGACTTAAGTGGAAGCAGAGGGAGACACTGCACTGTAGCTTACAGAAAGAAGCATTCATCAGCCAATAATAGGCTTGCTGTTGGTTTTTTTTTTAACCAGCCCACATTTCATGAGGTAACCATGGAATATGATGGATTAAATTCAGTGTTCAAATTCTCCTAATGCACATATACACACTCTTGCGCATGTTCGCCTGCAGGCACACACACCCCAGCATGGCCCGAAGCTACTCCACTAGTTTTCAAGAAGTACCGTTATGCAGTGGTTAAGCATCTGGTCTGGAGTGAAAAGCCCAAGCGTCACATACCAGATCTGTAAACCGCTAACAGATTTGGTAAAAATGATTCAGCCTCTGAGCCTCAGAGTCCTCTGAAAAAGGGGGATGATTAACAGAGAAAAAGCCACAAGGCGCACCAGCCTAGTGCCCGGCACACTCCAGCTGCCGCATAGTTGTTATTTTGGGAGACTTGCCTACAAAGAGCGCGTCCTTTCAATTTCTTGGGTTGTGCGACTGAAGCACAACACACGTGTTCCCACTTCCTTTGGTCTCTCATGGGAGATGCTTCCTCAGTCTCTGTCTCCCTGTGTGTTGTTGCCGGCCGGTTGCACAGCCTCTTGGCTCTGGGGCTGCAGAGGAGGTCTGGCTACGTGCCAGGCTGCGAGGAGGACTCTCCCCCTTGGGGACTGTGTCAGAGAGAGATACTAATGAGATCTCTGTTTAGCCAGGGCTGTGAGCTCCCCTGGCAACTAGGGGAGGGCAGGAACACCTTGCACAACAATTAGTTTCTCACAGCCATTAGCAATTTCTAGTCATTAGCACCTAGAAATGCTGCAAATAACACTCAGGATGCAAATACCACTCTGAGTGGGAACAGAGCTTCTGAGCAGCCTCAGCCCCCAGGGAGGCAGGGGTCTTTTTTTTTTTTTTTTTTAACATCTTAATTGGAGTATAATTGCTTTACAATGGTGTGTTAGTTTCTGCTGTATAACAAAGTGAATCAGCTATACATATACATATATCCCCATATCCCCTCCCTCTTGCATCTCCCTCCCACCCTCCCTATCCCACCCCTCTAGGTGGTCCCAAAGCACCGAGCTGATCTCCCTGTGCTATGCGGCTGCTTCCCACTAGCTAGCTATTTTACATTCGGTAGTATATATAAGTCCAGAGGTAAGGGTCTTAGAGGGTGAGACCCCCTTTCTCTGCCCACTCCAGCAAAAGGGATGTGTGACCCAAAGGGCCTCTGTCCCTTCCCATCGTATCTTTGAAGAGGGCTGCATTAAGCCTATTATTAGTTTCAGTGAAACGTAAATCTTTCTGAAGGAAAGTCCAGAAGATGTAGTATGTAATAAGGCGATTCTGAGTTCCTTCACAGACCAAGAAACTTCTTAAACTGGTTATGAATAACTGAAATGTGAATTGAATGAAACCCCAGGGCAGGGCAGTGATTTAGCCCCAAAGCTGTTCATAGCAACACTGCTAAATACTGAAACCATCTATATCTCTAATGGTAAGGACTGGTTAAATAATTGTTATACCCTTTCAGTGGAATATAACACAGCCTTTTACAATAATATACTGGAATTTATAGGTAGATTATATTTTAAAAGGTTATAAAACAGTATTAACATATGACTTCATTTTTTGTAAAAATGATACACAACTTCTAAAATTTCAGCATTGGTTGTTCTTGGGTGCTGGGAATGGAAATAGTTTTAAATTTTCATTCTTCTGCTGCTCTGTTTCATATTATTGTTCTAAAATGACTATACATGTGTAAGTCTTGTGAATTTGAGAAAGAAAAAGAGCAGAGAAAGTAAGCCCTGCCTGACTAAGTGGAGTTAACATAAATGCAACATTTTAAAGTAAATATTTTATTGAAGTATAACCTACATGCAGAAAAAAGACACAAATACTAAGTACACAGTTTCATAACTTTTCACAAAGTGCATGAACCCAAATGCAAAATGAGTCTTAAAAACAGTGATGCTAATCATTAGAGAAATGCAAGTCAAAATTACAATGAGGTATCACCTCACACCAGTCAGAATGGCCATCATCAAAACATCTACAAACAATAAATGCTGGAGAGGGTGTGGAGAAAAGGGAACCCTCTTGCACTGTTGGTGGGAATGTACATTGATACAGCCACTATGGAGAACAGTATGGATGTTCCTTCAAAAACTAAAAATAGAACTACCATATGACCCAGCAATTCTACTACTGGGCATATACCCTGAGAAAACCATAATTCAAAAAGAGACATGTACCACAATGTTCATTACAGCTCTATTTACAATAGCCAGGACATGGAAACAACCTAAGTGTCCATCGACAGATGAATGGATAAAGAAGATGTGGCACATATATACAATAGAATATTACTCAGCCATAAAAAGAAACGAAATTGAGTTATTTGTAGTGAGGTGGATGGACCTAGAGATTGTCATACAGAGTGAACTAAGTCAGAAAGAGAACAACAACAAATACCGTATGCTAACACATATATATATGGAATCTAAAAAAAAAAAAAAAAAGGGTCTGAAGAACATAGAGGCAGGACAGGAATAAAGATGCAGACAGAGAATGGACTTGAGGATACAGGGAGGGGGAAGGGTAAGCTGGGATGAAGTGAGAGAGTGGCATGGACTTATATATACTACCAAATGTAAAATAGAAACAGCCGCATAGCACAGGGAGATCAGCTTGGTGCTTTGTGACCACCTAGAGGGGTGGGGATAGGGAGGGTGGGAGGGAGACACAAGAGGGAGGAGATATGGGGATATATGTGTATGTATAGCTGATTCACTTTGTTATAAAGCAGAAACTAACACACCACTGTAAAGCAATTATACTCCAATTAAGATGTTAAAAAAAAAAAACAAAAAACAGTGATGGTTCTGCTTGCGGTTCCACAACAAGGAATCTGGATGGTGAGCGATTACAGTAGGGGGTCAGCTAAGAGGAGCTCAGTGATCCAAGCTGGCAAATTGGAAGCCCTTGATGGTAACTCTAGAAAGAAAGGTGGTAAATCTTTATTTTATAGATGCAGCAATTGGAACAAAGGGAGTAAGAGTAACTTGAATCCCACAGCTTCTAAATAGGGAAGCTGAGATTCATTCCCAAGCGGTCAAGCTCTGGAATCAATGCGTCTCCAAGAAGGAAAAATATAGCTGCGGCAACAAGCAGAAGGCCAGGGCGATCCCTCAAGGCTTCATGACTGGGCATCAGCAGAGGGGGAAAAGTCGTCCAGGAGAGTTCAGGAAGGCTTATGTTAGGAAGGGATAGAAAAACCAGTTCTGGCAGTTCTACAAAAGGCAGACCAATGGAGAAAGCAATACTCCTGGTCTGGTACCTTTGTGTGCTTATATTCCATGCAGAAATGAAAGATGCCCTTGAGGCTGATGAGCCAGGTATGCTGAGCATGAGAGCTCAGGCCTTGTTCAGAAGTCACAGTCAGCTCAGGAGGACGGAATCCGATTTCTTTTTCCTTACATTTGCTGAGTCAAAAGGAAGTAAGGCATAACTCATAATCCCCTCCACCTTAAACATGGCCACCCCCCCCCCCAAATCTTCACTAAATTATCAAATTTGTTTGCCCCTTGAAATAACTGCTCTGGGTGAGCTTTGGGCAAGGAATAACTTTGGAGAATAGAGGGTAAATGTTGAGGATGTTGGGTGATGACAGCAGAAAGTCACCTCCCAGAATAAACTCAGCTGGGGAGGACCAAGCTTGGGAAGCTTTCATGGACAACATTTTGTCAGAGATATGTGCCTGGGAACATGGTTTTCCTAATTAACTCAATGGTAGTACTGTGCTGTGCTAAGAGGGCTAGATATGATACCTTGTAAATACCTCTATTCACATTGTAACATTCTGTTTTGTCACTGTAAGCTTTTCAAGGATAAGGGTTATGTGGTCCATCTCTACATCCCCGATGCATCATAAAGTGCCTGGTAGATAAGGGATGTTAAATAAATGCTTACTAAATGTATAAAATACACACCCTAGATTTTCTAGGGCAACACCAATTTAAATATTCCATGGATTATGTACTCCAATTTAAGTTCAGAAACATTGATCACCAGAGAGTTAGGTCTAAATGTGGCTCATGGGAATTGCTGGGAATTCTGAGGAGATGTTTCTCAGCAGTAGCTGCAACATCCATCATTTTTCATAGTGTTTCTCAATCATTCTTTGGCCCCAGAAAAGGTAGGATGAGACAGAAATCAAGAAGTCCCTGGCAGTGAGGGAATCAAGACCTTTATAAAACTTAAAATTGGATCCCAATATTCATACCTCAGGAACTTCAGAGGTTTTTATCACTTACACACCTTTTCAACAGGCATTTATTGAAATCTTACTAAGTGCCAGGATAATAAAAATGCAATGCTAAAAATACAAAAATTAATAAGACAGAATCCAGACATAACATATATAAATTACAACATAAATTGGATAGTGTTTATATCACAGAAGATGTCTCTGGCTGCAAGTAAGAGAAATGAAATAGTGGCTAAAACAAAAGAAAAATTTAATCATCTCACAAATTATCAAATTCTGGAAGAAAATGGTTGCAGATTAGTTCAGCAGTTCAACAATATTATCAAAATTCCGTGTTCTATCTTTTCACTGTTTTATCCTGTGCCCTTTGGCTTGTTGCCTCATGGTCACAAAATGGTTGCTGTCACTCCAAGCACCATGTTCTCACACAGTCGCAGTCAAGTCAGATAGGAAGGAACTTACTGTTTCTCTTTGTAACAGACAATAAAAATCTTCTGAGAAGATCCCTTCAACAAACTGCCCCTTTGGTCTCAACGGTCAGAACTGGGTCACATGCCCACTTCCAATTCTATCACCAGGAGAGGGGAAGGGAATTGCTACGTTTGGTGTGAGCCAATTATGCTTCATTCTCTCAGGCTGGGGGAAGGGTTCCATTTTCCTTAAGTATGTTGGCACACCCAGAAATGGGGATCCTATAACCTAAAGAAGAAGATGGAAAGAGAAGGTAACCAACTATGCTTGCCAACAGGTTAAGTAGAGCTGTGCCTATTTTGTACCTATTTGCCATGAGTTGTACCATGTACTGTACCTATTTTCTCTTATTAATGACATGTGTTTAGCTCCACATGCCTTCCCTAGCATAATGGCCAAAGCCCTGGCCTTTCACTGACTCTGCCCTGGCCTTGACCGCCCCAGTGCAGGGAGTAAAATAAGCTGTCAGACTCAGCTGTGGCCATATCTTGAGCTCCCATAACCTTGAGCTTTCACAAGTCTAACCAACTTCACAAAATGCAGTTTGTTAATGTGAGTGGGAGTTAGGAATGCTGGAGGGGAAGGGTGAAAGTCAGGTCAATGAAAGAGACTTGAAGTGGATTTCCTTCTTCAGACAGAGGGCTCCTGTCAGGACTCGGAACCCCAGTGGCTTCTCCTGAGTGGCCTGGCCCAGCCACAGGTGTAGCTGAATGTCATTTTAGAGGAAGAACAAGTAGATTTTTCTCCCTGAAGAGCACTGGGTATTGCTTTTAGAATGTACATGAGGGAGAAATAAAAAGTGGTCTGAGTCTGGGGAAAAAAGAAGGTGACTGTAAGAGATCTCTACGGGGGGATGTGATTTTGGTCAACACACCCATTGGCACTGGTTTTACAAGGCTACACTCTACACTGCTGCTATATATAATGTGATA
Source organism: Balaenoptera musculus (assembly GCF_009873245.2). Taxonomy (NCBI): domain Eukaryota; kingdom Metazoa; phylum Chordata; class Mammalia; order Artiodactyla; family Balaenopteridae; genus Balaenoptera; species Balaenoptera musculus. Next base: position 63,166,603 of record NC_045790.1, on the reverse strand, counting down.
TGATACAATACTGTATATAGAATATCATGTAATATAATGTAATACAATGTAACCTAACAAAGAGTAACTAAAACTTACTGAGCATTCCCTGTGATGGACAGGTCACAGAGTACTTTCCTTGAATGATTACTTATGATCACATTCGTGGTATAAGTTCCATTATTATCCGGAGGTTGGTAACTTGCCCAAAGCTACTGCATTAGATGGTGGACTCCAGGGTTCAGGGCTGTCTGCCCCCAGAACCCGCATCCCACGCCCCACTTTACCACTTTGCTGTCTGCTTCCAGTTCGGCTTTTTCCCACTAGGGTGTGAAGGAATATTGTGGCAACAAGGCCAGGTGTTAGCAAAAGACAAGACAGAGAGTTTCAATGAAAAATAGTTCATTTGGACTCTGGATTGGGAACAAATGTTCAACTGGTTAGAAAAATAAAAGAAATGACACCAAAAAGTTATTTTAATCCTGCCCAAATGTTCAGAGAACAAAAGAGCTAAGTTAAATGTTTCTTTTTCTACAGCGTTCAGGAGAGTAAAGAACAGAAGAGGAAATACCGTACTAATAGGAATTAGATAAATAGATGAACCTCTTTCTCCAGCGTAGAATTCATGCAAATTTATTCATGCATCATCAAGGTTTTGCAATTCCCTTGTGTATTTCCACAATCATTCTCTACCCAGATAGTTCGTTCATTAACTCACTCACTCTTCCTTCCTTCCTTCCTTCCTTCCTTCCTTCCTTCCTTCCTTCCTTCCTTCCTTCCTTCCTTCCTCCCTCCCTTCCTCCCTTCCTTCCTTCCTTCCTTCCTTTTTTCCATTTCTTTCTTTTCTTTCTTTCTTTCTTCTTTCCCTAGTCATTTGTCAGATGTTTATCAATCTCTTCCATGTACTGGGTACCAAGGAGGATAATGGAGGCTTAAGAATAAAAGAAAAAGGAAAAAGAAAGCACTGTTTCCTGCCTTGAATGGAACTTAAATATGCTCACAAGAGATGGCAGTTTTCCCCTTCGTATCTACTTTCAGCTCCGTTATCTGTGAATGGTTCTCTGCTATAGACAGACCCCCTTTAGTCCTCCGGCATGGCACTGCTATACTGGAGAGAGTTGCCGGTCCCTAACTTAGGACTGGGATACTGTAAAGAACGGAATACATTAGATATGTCCTCTGTTGATCTGTCTGATTGGAGCAAATCCTGGTTCAGGGACCTCCTATGAGGTTCTGAGACATCAATATCCTATGGGATTTTGAAGACATCAAAGGTTCCAGGAACTGATCAGCCCAAAGTGGTCCCTTTAAGATTTCCCTCCCACCTGTGAAGGGGCTAGGCCCGTGGGTAAGGCAGGTGCTTGGGGGCAGTCTTTATTCTCCAAGTCTACTCAAGAGAGAACCCCTGCAACTGGGTTGCTGGTAGCCATTCCCCCTGGTCTGGCCTTTCAGCCTGACTCACAGATCCTAATGAAAGTCTCACCTCTCCAGTGCCTTTCTCTGTAACACTGAAAAACCAGCGATGAGCACCGTTCCTGAAACAGCTCTAGAATTGTCCACACCTCTGTACGGCCTCTTAGGTCTCCTGCTATACAAAGCCCCCAAAGACCGGGATCCCACCCTAACTATCCCATCCTGAGGAGGAGTTACAGATCACTGAAGATGACCTGTATCAAAAAATCCTCGCCATAGTGATGGCAAACGTCCTAAGCAGTTTCCTATGTCGGAGGCAGTTCATGACCATAAGGGGAACCCAATTGTGATAATGCTTTAGAAAGACCCCCCCCCAACCCCACCAAAGCCTAGATATTTGTTTCTGCTCATTTCTCTGCCCAGATTTTCTCCTTTACAAAATAAATAGTTCAGACTAAGACGGGGCCTCAGGTCCTATCAAGCTTGGACAATCTATGACTTCTGAGTACTTGATGTATCTGCTTTGGCAGTTTGCACCGAGAACTGGACTTCAGAGACGTAGCACGTCCTGAGGTTCACTCAAGGGGTAAGCATATTCGGTTTCCCTGGTATGCATCTACCAGGCATCTCTGGCATCTGGAGTGCCGGGGGTAGCTGGCATTCCCAGCCCAGTCCCGGGGGAGATGCAGCAGCTACTCCACTAAAGGACACTTTGGTCTCCATGGGAGCCAGTCTGTCCTCTTGGCAGAGGGCAGCCTGGGGAGAGCAGACACATCCGTGTGTGCTGCAGCTTGGGCAGAATGCCCTGGGGGCCGCGATCCCAAGCACCCATGAATGGAGGCAGGGGACAGCCAGTCCCCGTGTGCCTGTGTCCTGTTTGATCTTAGAAACTTGGAAGCCTTTAGGACCTGGAAGTGCTCACGCCCAGAGGCCGCGCAGTGTGGTGGAAAGAGACCCGGCTTTGCGATCAGAAGTTCTGGTCTGAGTCTCAGCTGTGCCCTTACTGGCTACGTGACTAGGAGCAGGTCTCCTCACCCTGCCAAGTGTGGGTTTTCTTGTCTGTCCAATGAGGAGAATTAGGTCTTCCCTGATGACCTCGTGGCTGGCCTTTGTTGGTTACTTTTCCTACACACAGTGTACAACACTCCCTCCACCACAACCCGTGATGTCTTCATCACAATCTAATGACAATATTGCAGCAGGATGATGATAAAATTAATATTAATTGTTGTAGCAAATAGAAAAATAACTATTGCTACCAGCTGAGCTCTTATTATGTACCGCACACTCTGCTAAGGACTGTAGAAACATTAGGTCACTGGCCAAGGTCACATGGCTGGTAAATCTTACGGCAGGACTCAACCCAGACATCCCTGACTCTAGAGCCAAGATCTTAACCCCACGAGCACTTCGCTTCATTCCTTGAGCCCAAACAGCCCGGTTTCTTTAAGGCCTGGCTGGCAGAGAATGAGTGAGATGTGCTGGCTTGTCTACTCACCTTGATAAATGAACTAAACTAATTAAATCCTTTAAAACAGCCAAACACAGCAACTTTGGAATACATATCTTAAAAGATATTTAAGGTGCATAGTTGAATAAATGCATGCATTTTAAAAAGCGTATTTTCACTAATAGTCAGGCAACGTTGCTTACTGCCTTATGTCAAACTTCTTCATAGGCTTGTACAGGGTGGCCTCCATCCCAACCATCTGACACCCACCTCCAAATTCATTCTTTTAAGAACAATTTTTCAAGTGCCTACTCTGTGCCATGCACCCGAGAGGTGCTCAGATTCAATGATGAATGAGGTGTTCGTGTCCTCAAGGATCATTCTGGTGAAGGAGGCTGATAGTCAGACAAGTAGAGCGTGAAAGTCCTTTGGGGTGGGTTGGGGGAGGGCACACAGAACCTAAGAAGCTAATCCAGTCTGAGAGCACCAGAGAAGCCTTCCCAGAAAAGGTGACAGCTAAGCTGAGTAAGGGTCAAGCTTTTGGAAGGGAGGGGGGCAAGGACATGGTGGGGAGGAAGGAAAGGGGCAGGACAGTTCAGGAAGTGGGAATGTCCTATGCGGTGGCTAAGAGGCAAGAGAGGCATGACCCACTCAGGGAGCCAAAAGGAGTTCAGAATGGCTGAAGAACAGAGCCCAAAGATGGGGGGTGAGAGCTGAAAAGGAAGCCATATCATGCAGGGCCATATATATCATGCAAAGGAGATTGGACTTTATTGTAATCACATTGAGAATTAATTGAAAGGGTTCAAGCCGGGTGGTGGGGAGGTGGGTTCTAATCTGCTTTGTGTGTTGCAAAGATGATTCTGGCCCTAGCATGGAAAATAGATTAATGAGGGGCAGCGGGGGGGAGGGCAGCTAACAGAAAATAGAACTAATTGTTTCTGGAGTAATTCAACCAAAAGCTGAAGATGACTCAGCCTGCGGTACCGGCAGTGGGAATGGAGAGAAGCAGGTACTATGAAGAATGTTTAGTGAAGTGATGTGATTGAGTGACTGAGTGAAGACGGGGGTGGGGAAGGCACGGTGTCAGGGATGTTGTGTCTGTGCCAGCCCTCACCATCCCTGAAAATAAGGGGTGGTCTATCTTGTTCCAGGCTCTTCCCAGTTAAGATGGAATGGTTTTGTGTCCCCCAGTTTCTGAATCCATCATCCCATGCTTTTTGACGTCTCTCATCTCTTCTTTGGCCCTACATTTTCTTTCATTCTTCAGTGTGATAACTAGGGCAATGTGAACTGTGGCATCAAACCCAGAACTTTCAGTGGCTTAGCACAATAAAAGTTTATTTCTTGCCCATGTAAGAATCTTCCCAGGTGGGCCAGTGGCTTTCCTCCACACGCACGTTCAGAAAGCAGGCCTCCTTCTATTATGTGGCTTGGCCATTCCCTAGGGGAATCCAGTTTAGTAGAAGGAGCAAGAGAGATTGAGGAAAGTGACCTTGGTGCATAGAACCTCCTTTGTATGTCCATTAGTGAGAACTCGTTGCATGGCCACATCTGGTTGCATAGTTTACACCTACACACGTACATGAGGGAGGGCGCATGAAGGTTTGCTAGACAGCCGCCTCTGTCACACCCAGCAGGCCTGGGTATTAACTCATTTTTTGCCCTTATTTTTATTTAGCTGCTTCTACTCGTTGACATTTCCTGATCACCGGAGTAACACATTTCATTCCTCTGGTTTAGACTTTGAACGAGGATGACACTCCTCTAATGCACCAAAAAACAAAACAAAAACAAAAAAAAAACCTTAATGGTTTTTGGACCCTTGGTTAGTTAACAGCTGAATAGTTCTAATCTTTTCTGTTTTCATTGCCTTAACCACAAATTGTGGTGCTTTTTGTATGTTTTACGTATAAATCACAAAGTCTGACTATTTTTAAGACAAAAGTCTGTTAAATTTTTTTATTGTAAAGAATATTTATTATGCGAATCTATTATATTTATTGCAAAAACTGTTGAAATGTACTCATGTCTGAATATAACAAAATATCAATACATAACAGAAAATAAGGTGACCTGAAGAAAGTACATATGTTAACTATAATGCAGAAAGTATATTAATTAATGAAACTATCAAAATTTTTTTTTTTATTGTTTTTTTTAAGTTTCAAAATATTTATTGAAAAACAATTTACCATGACATTCCTATACCACAAACATACCACAGGACTCTAAAAAACAAAACAAAACAAAAACACAAAAACAAAACAAACAAAACAGAGAAGGGACAATTCACAAGCTGTCCATCCCAGGTAAACCCGTGACCATTGTGCTGCCACTGAGAAAAGTCCACCTGAGAAATGGGAGATCTGGGTTCAAGTTCTGGCTCCATCAGTAATTTATTGCATGACTTAAGCAAGTCACTTTGCCTCTCTGGGCCCCAAAGTTCTCATCAGTAAAAGGGATGCACTGGGCTACGCCAGTGTCTCTCTGTGTCCTATAGAACATTAGTTACATGAAAAATTCTGGGAAGAACTCTTTTCTGGCCAAATAAGTTTGGGAAATACTGTGAATTTTAAACCTCTCTTGGGACATTATAATAACCTCAAAATAGAATTGAACATATTTCATACAAATTAAGCATGTTATAGTTACCTTTTATATTTTATACAGCTCTATTGAGATATAATTTGTATGCCAGATGATTCACCTAAAGTATAAAATTAAATAATTTTTAGTATATTACTTCCAAAAGAAACCCCATACTCATTAGTGATCTCCCCATTTCTCCCCAAACCCTCAGCCCTGGTCAGTCACAAAAGTACTTTATGTCTCTATAAATTTGCCTAAACTGGAAATTTCATATGAATGGAATCATACAATAGGTGCTCATTTGTGATTGGCTTCCTTTACTTAGCATAATGTTTTCAAAGTTTATCCAGGTTGAGATATGTAGGGTACTTCATTCTAGTTTATGGTTGAATAGTATTCCATTATATAAGTACACCACATTTTATTCATTCATCAGTTGATGGACATTTGAGTTGTATCCATTTTTTGGCTATTATGAATAATATTGCTATGAATATTCATGTACAAGATATTGTGTGGACATTTGTTTTCATTTTTTCTTAAATATATACCTAGAAGGTGAATTGCTGGGCAATAGGATAACCCTATGTTTAACCTTTTTAGAAACTGCCTGAGTACTTTTCAAACTGCACCGTGTTACATTCCTATGAGCAGTGTATGAGGGCTCCAATTTCATCAACATTTGTTTTTCTCTGTCTTTTTATTGTAGCCATCCTAGTGGGTGTAAAGTGGTATCTCATTGTAGTTTTGATTTCCATTTACCTAATAAGTAATGATGTCAAGCATCTTTTCATGTGCTTATTGAACATTTGTATATCGTCTTAGGAAAACTGTCTATTCAGATCCTTTGCCACTTTTTAATTTGTTATTTTTCTTTTATTATTGTGTTGTAAGAGCTCTTTATCCTTTATCAGATATATGATTTGCAAATATTTTCTCCAATTCTGTGGACTGTATTTTAACTTTCTTAATGGTATTCTTTAGAGTGCAAAAGTTTTTAATTTTGATGGTGTCCAATTTATCTATTTTCCTTTTGATGTTTGGGCTTTTAGTATTATATCTAAGAAACCATTGTCTAACCCAAGGTCATGAAAATTTATGCCTATGATTTTTTCAAAGTATTTTCTAATTTTAGCTGTTACGTTTAGGTTGTTATATTCAGTGTGAGTTAGTTTTTATATATAGCGTTGTGGTGTGTGGGTCTAACTTCATTCTTTGGCTTGTGGAAATCCAGTTGCCCTAGTACCATTTGTTGAAAAGACTGTTCTTTCCTCTATTGGATTTTCTTGTCATTCTTGTTGAAAATCAATGGATCATAAATGTGGGAACAAAATATGCACTCTCAATTCAGTTTACTTGATCTGTATGTCTAGACTTAAGCCAGTGTCACACAGTCTTGATTGTTGTAACTTTGCAGTAAATTTTAAAATTGGAACGTGTCAAGCCCTCCAATTTTTTTTTTTTCAAGATTATTTTGGCTACTCTGGGTCCCTTAAATTTCCATATAAATTTTAAGGTCAACTTGTCAATTTCTGTAAAGAAGGCTGTTTGGATTTAATAGGAATTGCGTTGAATCTATAGATCAGTTTGAGGCATTTTGCCATCTTAACAATATTGTCTTGCAATGCATGAACACAGGATGCTTCCCATTCAATTAGGTCTTTAATTTCTTGCAGCAGTATTTTGTAGTTTTCAGAGTGTGAGGTTTGCATTTCTTTTGTGAAACTTATTTCTAAGTATTATATTCTTTTTGAAGTTATTGTAAATGGAATTATTTTCTTAATTGCATTTTTTGGATTATCCACTGCTCTTGTGTAGACATACAATTGATTTTTGTATATTGATCATATAGCCTGCAAGCTGGCTGAATTCATTTACTGGTTCTAACAGCTTTCGGTGGATTCCTTGTGATTTTCTATATACATGATCACATCATCTACAAAGATAGTTTTACTTCTTCCTTTACAATCTGATGCCTTTTGTTTTATTTTTATTTTATTTTTTTGTCTAATTTGCCCTGGTTAGAACCTCCAGTATAATACTGAATAGAAATGGTAAGAGCAGTCATCCCTGATTTTAGAGGGCAGCAATGAGATTTTCCCCTTTAAGGATTATGAAACATGGACCAAAAGGTGGCTCACCATGAGCAAACTGGAAATGCCAGACATGCCTTGATTTAATGTAGAGGAGAAAGGATTCAAAGACGTAGGGAGATTGGAATGTTAGAATGGATTTTTCATTTAAGACTTAATTACCTGCAATGGGAGGGTCCAAAAGATATACCTTTCACCAATACTTTGAGAAATAAATTCGTGAGGGGAGCTTTGTGATTCCCTCTTGTGTCTGTAGGTCAAACCTCACAGTGGGAAATGCAATCACTGAATTGGGAAACCTAAATGCAATGGAAGAAATTGGATCCCAGGGTGGCAGGGTCCAAGTGAAGACACTCAGGCACTAAAGACAATGGCGTGGTTACCATGATGAACAGCAGTCAAAGCAACAATCAGAATAGTCTGACTTGCACGGAGCTTTGGTGCTGGCTAATTAATCATGGTGTTCCTAGAAGTCAAAGAGATAGAAAGGCTACTTATTTTTGATCTGTATAAGCAGAAAATTTCTAAGTCAGGTGAACAAAAGTCTAACCTGAATCATAAAACAGAGTCATGGTCCTTCAGTCAATTCCCAGACTTGAGCCAGTCTACAGACCCTGAACTCCTTGGATGAAGGGGAAGCCAAGTCCCCTTGAAGAAAAATCTCAGTACTATCAAGTACTTGTATCTTGTATCTACCAAAAATTTATAGAGCTGACCCTTAAACAATGTGGAGGTTAGGGGTGCTGACCTTCCATGCAGTCAAAAATCCGAGTCTAACTTTACAGTTAGCCCTCCATATTCACAGTTCCACATCCATGGATTCAATGAACCTCGGATTATGTAGTACTGTGCAGTATGTATTTATTGAAAGAAATCCACGTATAAGTGGAACCCATGCAGTTCAATCTCATGTTGTTCAAGGATCAACTATACTGTTAACCTTTCTCCCAGACTTCCCCAAAAGGAACCTATGACTTTTTACGAGGGTAACTGCATATTGGGGAAAAGGAAATAATCAGACCTTTCAGATGTGAACACTGGCTCCTAACTGACACTAATTCCAAGTGACACAATGTCAGCTGTGGTGCACCAGAGTAGCGGCTTATGGTGGTCTGGTGATCAATGGAGTTTTAGCATAGGTATTTCTCACAGTGGTTCCAGGGGGTTCCTGAACCCATCTGTGGTTATTTCCCTAGTCTGAGAGTGCATAATTGGAATAGGCATAAATAGCAGCTGGCAGAACCTTCACTCTAGTTCCTTTTAGCTCTGGGTTTTTCGTAGGTCTCCTTTTTCAGATTGAGAATGTTCCTTTCTATTCCTAGTTAAGCGTTTTATTATGAAGTGGTGTTCTGTTGTGTTAAATGCTTTTTCAGCAACTATTGAGATGATTATGTGCTTTGCCATTTTTTTATTTGTATAGCATTGATTGATTTTTGAATGTTGAACCAATCTTGCATTCCTGTGATAAATCCCACTTGGTCATGATGTATAGTCTTTTTATACCTTGATCATGATTTATAATCTTTTAAAATGTTGCTCAGCTTGGTTTGCTAGAATTTTGTTGGTTTTTGTGTCTATATTCATAAGAGATAATGGTCTATAGTTTCTTTTTTCTTGTGATGTCTTCATATGGTTTTGGTATCAGGGTAATACGGACCTCATAAAATGAATTGTTTCTTTTCTATTTTTTGAAAGAGTTTATGATGTATTGGTGCAAATTCTTTAAATATTTTGTAGAATTAACCAGCGAAGCTGTCTGGTTCTGGGCTTTTCTTTGTGTATAATTTCTTTTTAAATTTTTACTAATTAATCTACTATTATATATCTATTCAGATTGTCTTTTGCTTCTTGAGTCACTTTTAGTAGTTTGTATCTTTCTAGGAATTTGTCTGTTTCATCTAGATTAATTTGTTGGTATACAATTGTTCATAGTGTATCCTTATAATTTTTTCATTTCTGTAAGGTTGGTAGTTCTGTTCCCTCGTTCATCCTGATTTTAGTAACATGACTCTTCTCTCTTCTTTTGTTAGTTTAGCTAAAGGTTTTGTTGAGTTTTTTTCAAAGAAAAAAATTTTTTCTATTGATTTTCTCTTCCCATTTCATTAATTTCTGCTGTAATCTTTATTATTTATTTCCTTTTGCTTGTTCTAGAGTTAGTGTGCTCTTCTTTTTCTAGCGTCTTAATGTGGATACTAGGTTACTGCTGTGAGATATCCCTCTGCTACAAATTTCCCTCTAAGCTTTATTCATATCCCATAAGTTTTGCTATATTGTATTTTAACTTTAATTTCATTTCAGGGTATCTTCTGATTCCTTTGTGGACCTATTGGGTGTTTAGGAGTGTGTTTTTTAATATGAACATATTTATAAATTCTCCAAATTTCTTTCTTTTATTGACTTCTAAGTTCATTCTATTGTGGAGATCATCATTTGTATGATTTAAACCATTTTAAATTTATTGAGGCTTGTTTTATTGCCTAACATATGGTCGATCATGGAGAATCTATGTGCATGTGTGAAGAATGCATATTCTATGACTGTTAGGTAGAGGCTTCTATTAGGTCTAATTGGTTTATAGTATTGTTCAACTCTACTATTTGTTCATCTTCTGCCTTGTTGTTCTATCCATTATTGAAATTGGAGTATAAAAGTCTCCAAATTTTGTTAAATTGTCTTTCTTCCTTTATTTCTGTGAGTTTTTGTTTCATATATTTTAGGCTGTTTTTAGGTGAATATATGTTTATAATTGTTATATCTTCCAGATGGATTGACTATTTTGTCATAAGAAAATGTCTCTCTTTATCTTTATTAACATTCTTGTTCTAAAGTCTATTTTGCCTGATATATGTATAGTCAATCCAGCTTTCTTATGTTTACTGTTTGCAAGATGTATCTTATTCTATTCTTTTACTGATAATTATTTGTACTTTTGAATCTAAACTAGGTTTCCTGCAGACATCATATAGTTGGGTGTTGTCTTTTTATTCTGTCTGACAATCTCTGCCTTTTTATTGAAATGTTTAATCCATGCACACTTAATGTTATTATTATTTTTTTTTTTGGATTTTTTAAAAAAATAACTTTATTTATTTATATTTTGCTGCATTGGGTCTTCGTTGCTGCGCACGGGCTTTCTCTTGTTGCAGCAAGTGGGGGCTACTCTTCGTTGTGGTGCATGGGCTTCTCATTGCGGTGGCTTCTCTTGTTGCGGAGCACGGGCTCTAGGCGCAAGGGCTTCAGTAGTTGTACACGCAGGCTCAGTAGTTGTGGCTCTCCGGCTCTAGAGCACAGGCTCAGTAGTTGTGGCTCGCGGGCTTAGTTGCTCTGCGGCATGTGGGATCTTCCCGGACCAGGGCTCGAGCCCGTGTCCCCTGCATTGGCAGGTGGATCCTTAACCACTGCGCCACCATGGAAGCCCATTTAATGTTATTATTGAAGTAGTTAGATTTACATCTGCCATATTCCTTTGTTTTCTATGTGCATATTAGTTTTCTAGGGCTGCCATAACAAAGTACAACAAAGTGGGTGGCTTAAACAACAGAAATTTGTTGTTACACAATTCTGGAGGCTAGAAGTCTAAGACCAAGTTGTCAGCAGGGTTGGTTCCTTCTGAGGACTGTGAGAAGAGGATCTGTCCCAGGCCCCTCTTCTTTGCTTGAGGATAGCCATCTTCTCCCTGTGTCTCTCTTCATATCATCTCCCCTCTGTGTTTGTGTCCAGATTTCCCATTCTTAAAAGGACACTAGTCATATTGGATTAGGGTTCACCCTAATAACCTCATTTTAAATTGATTACCTGTGTAAAGACCCTATCTCCAAATAGAGTCACATTCTGAGGTACTGGGGGTTATAACTTCAACATGTAAATATTGTAGAGACACAACTCAACCCATAATAATATTTTGTTCCACTAGTCTTCTTTTACTACTTGCTTTTGCATTAATGAATATTTTCTAGTGTAACATTTCACTATACAGTTGACCTTTGAACAACACAGGTTTGAACTGCACAAGTCTACTTAAACACAGATTTTTTTTTCAATAGTGAATACTACAGTACTACACAATCCATAGTCGGATGAATCTGCAGACTCAGAACTTCAGATACAGAGAAACTGCAGATACACAGGGACAACTATAAGTTATATGCAGATTTTCAACTGTGTAGAGGGTTGGAGTACCTAACCATTGTGTTGTTAAAGGGTCAACTGTATATTTTCTGAGTTATTCTCTTAGTGTTTACTCTATGAATTAGCATACACATCTTAATTTTCAGATTCTACTTCAGATTTACCACCTTTATTCCAGTGAAATATAGAAAAGTTGCTCCTTTTAGTTCTATAATCTCTTCTCCCCTTTTGTGTGATTATTGTGTGTGTGTGTGTGTGTGTGTGTGTGTATCTCACAAACCCAACAACACATTGTTGTAATTATTACTTTATATAATTTTATGTGTTTTAAGGAGGTAAGAGAAGAAAAAAGAGCAAGCATATACTTAGAGTTTGTTACAGTAACTGTCTTATTTGCCATTTCTTGTTCTCTTCATTTGTTCCTGTGTTTTTTAGTTAGCATATGATGTTATTTCCTTACTACAATATAGCCTTGCTCCCACCCACCTCCTTTTTGCTGTTACGATCAAGTATATTACATTTCCATTATATAGTCCCCCAAATACAATTATATACATATTGCTTTACACAATTGCTTTCTAAATAAGAGGAGAAGAAATATGCACTTATACTGTCTTCTATAACTACATAATCACCTCTATCAGTGCTCTTTGGTTTTTTCACATAGATTTAAGTTACTATTTGCAGCCACTTGATTTTATCTTGGAGAACTCTTTCTTTAGTATTTCTTGTAAGATACTCTGATAGCAATAAATTCTCTCAGTTTTATTTATCTGGGTATGTCTGATTTTTGTCATTATTTTTGAAAGATTGTTTTACTGGATTTAAGTTTCTTAATTGTCCATTTATTAAAAATTTTAGCACTTTGAATATGTCATCCCACTGCCTTCCAGTCTCATTGTTTCTAGGGAGAAGTCAGCTATTAATCTTTATGGGATTCCCTTGTACATGATGAATCCATTTTCTTACTGCTTTCAAGATTTTCTATCTGTCTTTATCTTTCAATGCTTCAATTATGAAGTGTCTGGCTGTGGATTTCATTGCCTGTATCCTCCTTGGAATATGTTGAACTTCTATGTATAGATTACTGTTTTTCATCAAATTTGGGGAATTTTCAGCTATTATTGAATATTTTTTCTACTTCCTTCTCTTTCCTCTCATTTTGCATCCACATTCTGTATATGTCAGTGCTCTTAATGATGTCTCACATTTCTCTGAGCCACTGTTAATTTTTCATCATTTTTAAAATCTCTCTGTTACTTGGATTCTGCAACCTGTATCAAACTGTCTTCAAGATCATTGATTCTTTCTTTGCCAGTTCAAAATCACTGTTAAGTCCCTTTAGTGGATTTTCCATTTCAGTTACTGTATTTTCAGCTCTAGAATTTGCATTGTGCTCATTTTTCAGAGTTTCTATCACTTTGTTATTATTCTTTATTTGATGAGACATTGTCATCATACTTTCCTTTACTTTTTTTTTATACATCTTTACTGGAGTATAATTGCTTTACAGTGCTATGTTAGTTTCTCTTGTACAACAAAGTGAATCAGCCATATGCATACATGTATCCCCATATCACCTAACTCCCTCCCTCCCACCCTCCCTACCCCACCCCTCTAGGTCGTTGCAAAGCACTGAGCTGATCTCCCTGTGCTATGCTGCTGCTTCCCACTAGCTATCTATTTTACATGTGGTAGTGTACATATGTTGATGTTACTCTCACTTCGCCCCAGCTTCCCCATCCCCTCCCCGTGTCCTCAAGTCCATTCTCTCTGTCTGTGTCTTTATTCCTGCCCTACCACTAGGTGCATCAGTACCATTCTTTTTTAATTCCATATATATGTGTTAGCATACAGTATTTGTTTTTCTCTTTCTGACTTACTTCACTCTGTATGACAGACTCTAACTCCATCCACCTCACTACAAATACCTCCATTTCGTTTCTTTTTATGGCTGAGTAATATTCCATTGTATATATGTGCCACATCTTCTTTATCCATTCATCCGATGATGGACACTTAGGTTGCTTCCATGTCCTGGCTATTGTAAATAGAGCTGCAATGAACATTTTGCTACATGACTCTTTTTGAATTATGGTTTTCTCAGAGTATATGCCCAGTAGTGCGATTGCTGGGTCATATGGTAGTTCTATTTTTAGTTTTTGAAGGAACCTCCATACTGTTCTCCATAGTGGTTATATCGATTTACATTCCCACCAACAGTGCAGGAGGGTTCCCTTTTCTCCACACCCTCTCCAGCATTTATTGTTTGTAGATTTTTTGATAATGGCCATTCTGACTGGTATGAGGTGATACCTCATTGTAGTTTTGATTTTCATTTCTCTAATAATTAGTGATGTTGAGCATCTTTTCATGTGCCTCTTGGCCATCTGTATGTCTTCTTTGGAGAACTGTCTGTTTAGGTCTTCCGCCCATTTTTTAATTGGGTTGTTTGTTTTTTTGATATTGAGCTCCATGAGCTGTTTGTATATTTTGAAGATTAATCCTTTGTCCATTGTTTCATTTGCAAATATTTTCTCCCATTCTGAAGGTTATCTTTTTGTCTTGTTTATGGTTTCCTTTGCTGTGCAAAAGCTTTTAAGTTTCATTAGGTCCCATTTGTTTATTTTTGTTTTCATTTTCTTTAAGGAGGTGGGTCAAAAAAGATCTTGCTGTGGTTTATGTCAAAGAGTGTTTTTCCTTTGTTTTCCTCTAAGAGTTTTATAGTGTCTGGCCTTACATTTAGGTCTTTAATCCATTTTGAGTTTATTTTTGTGTATGGTGTTAGGGAGTGTTCTAATTTCATTCTTTTACATGTAGCTGTCCAGTTTTCCCAGCACCACTTATTGAAGAGACTGTCTTTTCTCCACTGTATGTTCCTGCCTCCTTTGTCGTAAATTAAGTGACCATATGTGCGTGGGTTTATCTCTGGGCTTTCTATCCTGTACCATTGATCTATATTTCTGTTTTTGTGCCAGTACCGTACTGTCTTGATTACTGTAGATTTGTAGTATAGTCTGAAGTCAGGGAGCCTCATTCCTCCAGCTCCGTTTTTCTTTCTCAAGATTGCTTTGGCTATTTGGGCGCTTTTGTGTCTCCATACAGATTGTAAAATTTTTTGTTTTAATTCTGTGAAGAATGCCATTGGTAATTTGACAGGGATTGCATTGAATCTGTAGATGGCTTTGAGTAGTATAGTAATTTTCACAATATTGATTCTTCCAATCCAAGAACATGGTATATTTCTCCATCTGTTTATGTCATCTTTGATTTCTTTTATCAGTGTTTTATAGTTTTCGGAGTACAAGTCTTTCACCTCCTTAGGTAGGTTTATTCCTAGGTATTTTATTCTTTTTGTTGCGATGATAAATGTGATTGTCTCCTTAATTTCTCTTTCTGATTTTTCGTTGTTAGTGTATAGGGATGCCAGAGATTTCTGTGCATTAATTTTGTATGCTGCAACCTTACCAAATTCATTGATTAGTTCTAGTAGTTTTCTGGTGACATCTTTAGGATTTTCTATGTATAGTATCATGTCATCTGCAAACAGTGACAGTTTTACTTGTTCTTTTCCAATTTGTATTCCTTTTATTTCATTTTCTCCTCTGATTGCCGTGGCTGGGACTTCCAAAACTGTGTTGAATAAGAGTGGTGAGAGTGGACTTCCTTGTCTTGTTCCTGTTCTTAGTGGAAATGCTTCCAGTTTTTCACCATTAAATATGATGTTTGCTGTGGGTTTGTCATATATGGCCTTTATCATGTTGAGTAGGTTCCCTCTATGCCCATTTTCTGGAGAGTTTTTATCATAAATGGGTGTTGAATTTTTTTCAAAAGCTTTTTCTGCATCTATTGAGATGATCATATGTTTTTTATTCCTTAGTTTGTTATATGGTGTATCACATTGATTGATTTGCATATATTGAAGAATCCTTGCATCCCTGGGATAAATCCCACTTGATCATGGTGTATCATCCTTTTAATATGTTGTTGGATTCTGTTTGCTAGTATTCTGTTCAGAATTTTTGCATCTATGTTCATTGGTGATATTAGTGTATCATTTTCTCTTTTTGTGATATCTTTTTTTGGTTTTGGTGTCAGGGTGATGGTGGCTTTGTAGAACTAATTTGGTAGTGTTCCTCCCTCTGCAATTATTTGGAAGAGTTTGAGAAGGATGGGTGTGAGCTCTTCTCTAAATGTTTGATAGAATTCACCTGTGAAGCCATCTGGTCCTGGACTTTTGTTTGTTGGAAGATTTTTAATTACAGTTTCAATTTCATTGCTTGTGATAGGTCAGTTTATGTTTTCTAATTCTTCCTGGTTCAGTCTTGGAAAATTGTACCTTTCCAACAATTTGTCCATTTCTTCGTGGTTGTCCAGTTTATTGGCATATAGTTGTCTGTAGTAGTCTCCTATAATTTTTTGTATTTCTGCTGTATCAGTTGTGATTTCTCTTTTTTCGTTTCTAATTTTATTGATTTGCATCCTCTCCCTTTTTTTCTTGATGAGTCTGCCTAAGGGTGTATCAATTTTGTTTATCTCCTCAAAGAACCAACTTTTAGATTTATTGATCTTTGCTATTGTTTTCTTCGTTTCTATTTCATTTATTTCTGCTCTGATATTTATGATTTCTTTCCTTCTACTGACTTTGGGTTTTCATTGTTCTTCTTTCTCTAGTTACTTTAGGTGTAGGGTTAGATTGTTTATTTGAGATTTTTCTTGTTTCTTGAGGTGAAATTGAATTGCTATAAACTTCCCTCTTAGAACTGCTTTTGCTGTGGCCTATAGGTTTTGAGTTGT
Organism: Balaenoptera musculus; assembly: GCF_009873245.2. NCBI lineage: Eukaryota > Metazoa > Chordata > Mammalia > Artiodactyla > Balaenopteridae > Balaenoptera > Balaenoptera musculus. The sequence continues at coordinate 63,150,151 of NC_045790.1, read as the reverse complement.
CATGTTTTCATTGTCATTTGTTTCCATGTATTTTTAAATTTCTTCTTTGATTCCTTCAGTGATCTCTTGGTTATTTAGTAGCACAGTTTTGGTTTTTTTTTTTTCCTGTAATTGACTTCCAATCTCATAGTGTTGTGGTCAGAAAAGATGCTTGATATGATTTTAATTTTCTTAAATTTACCGAGGCTTGATTTGTGATTCAAGATGTGATCTATCCTGGAGAATGTTCCTTGTGCACTTGAGAAGAAAGGATATTCTGCCTCTTTTGGGTGGAATGTTCTATAAATATCAATTAAATCTATCTGGTCTATTGTGTCATTTAAAGCTTGTGTTTCCTTATTTATTTTCTGTTTGGATGATCTATCCATTTGTGGAAGTGGAGTGTTAAAGTCCCCTACTATTATTGTGTTACTGTCAACTTCCCCTTTCATGGTTGTTAGCATTTGCTTTATGTATTGAGGTGCTCCTATGTTGGGTGCATGAACATTTATAACTGTTTGATCTTCTTCTCAGATTGATCCCTTGATCATTATGTAGTGTGCTTCCTTATGTCTTGTAACAGTCTTTATTTTAAAGTCTATTTTATCGGATATGAGTATTGCTACTCCAGCTTTCTTTTGATTTCCATTTACATAGAATATCTTTCTCCATCATTTCACTTTCAGTCTGTATGTGTCCCTAAGTCTGAAGTGGGTAGCTTGTAGACAGCATATATATGGGTCTTGTTTTTGTATCCATTCAGCCAGTCTGTGTCTTTAGCTGGGGTATTTAATCCATTTATATTCAAGGTTATTATCGATATGTATGTTCCTATTACCATTTTCTTAATTGTTTTGGGTTTGTTATTGTAGGTCTTTTTCTTCTCTTGTGTTTCCTGCCTAGAGAAGTTCCTTTAGCATTTGTTGTAAAGCTGGTTTGGTGGTGCTGAATTCTCTTAGCTTTTGCTTGTCTGAAAATCTTTTGATTTCTCCATTGAATCTGAATGAGATCCTTGCTGGGTAGAGTAATCTTGGTTGTACGTTTTTCTCTTTCATTACTTTAAGTATATCTTGCCACTCCCTCTGGCCTGCAGAGTTTCCACTGAAAAATCAGCTGATAACTTTATGGGGATTCCTTTGTATGTAATTTTTTGCTTTTCCCTTGCTGCTTTTAATATTTTTTCTTTGAATTTTATTTTTGTTAGTTTGATTACTATGTGTCTTGGTGTGTTTCTCCTAGGGTTCATCCTGTATGGGACTCTCTGCACTTTCTGGACTTGGGTGACTATTTCCTTTCCAATGTTAGGGAAGTTTTCAACTCTAATCTCTTCAAATATTTTCTCAAACCTTTCTTTTTCTCTTCCCCTTCTGGGACCCCTATACTTCGAATGTTGATGCATTTAGCATTGTCCCAGAGGTCTCTGAGATTGTATTCAATTCTTTTCATTCTTTTTTCTTTATTCTATTCCTTGGCAGTTATTTCCACCATTTTGTCTTCCAGCTCACTTATTTGTTCTTCTGCCTCAGTTATTCTGTTATTGATTCCTTCTAGTGTATTTTTCATTTCAGTTATTGTGTTGTTTATCTCTGTTTGTTTGTTCTTTAGTTCTTGTAGATCTTTGTTAAACATTTATTGTATTTTCTCAATCTGTGTCTCCATTCTATTTCCGAGATCCTGGATCATCTTTACTATCATTACTCTGAAATCTTTTTCAGGTAGATTGGCTATTTCCTTTTCATTTATTTGGTCTTGTAGGTTTTTACCTTGCTCCTTCATCTGTGACATATTTTTTTGCTGTCTGATTTTTTTTTTTTTAATGAGTGAGATTGTGTTCCTGTCTTACTGGTTGTTTGGCCTGAGGCTTCCAACACTGGAGTTTGTAGGCTATTGGGTAGAGCTGGGTCTTGGTGCTGAGATGAGAACCTCCAGGAGACTTCACTCCCATGAATATTCCCTGGTGTCTGAGGTTCTCTGTTAGTCCAGTGGTTTGGACTCGGAGCTCCTACTGCAGGAGCTTTGGCCTACCCCCTGGCTCATGAACCAAGATCCCGCAAGCCATGTGGTGTGCCAAAAAAAAAAAAAAAACAGAAAGAAAAAAGAGAGAACAATAACAAAGAATAAAAAATAAAATTAGACTAGGAAACCAACCGATATGTTAGAAAGAATATAAAAATAAAAATATAGAGGAAAAAACAACCACCAGGAGGTAAAACAGAACCACAGTAGTAAAAAAAAGAGGAGAAAAAGAAAAAAAAAAGGTAGAAAAAGTCTTGGCTGTGGAGGGTGGGGCTTATGCAATGGTGGGGTTTAGGCAGTGGGCGGGGCCTATGCTTAGGACCCACAGGGCTGAAAAACGCCCTGGGGTGGGTGTGGGGTGGGGCCGAGTCTCAACGGAATCGAAGGGGCCCAGGTGTGCCTCTGGTCTCAGAGGGTCGGGGACCCAGCAGGCTTCCCTGGGCCCGAGCAGGCAGAGCAAATGCCCTCTGCTCCTCTCTCGCTCCTCTAGTCCTGGAGGACCCCTCCTGCCTGCCTGTCCTGCTCTTCCCCAGCCTCCTTCCTATGTTCCCGGGACCAGTGTGGCCCAGAAGGGGACCTTGGAGGGCGGAGGACCTGGCCTGGGAGCTCAGCAGTCTTCCCAGGCCAATTGGGCAGGGGAAATGCTCAGTGCACTGCCCCCAATCTGAGCCCCTGAGGGTCCCTCCAGGCATGGGAACCCCTCCCCCCTCCCAGCCACCTCTCAGGGGCACCAGCCCTGTCTGGCCTCCACCTCTCCTACCCCCTCAGTTCCCCCACGTCTTACCAGTTCGCTTGGGGGTTCCTCCCATCTCCTTGGGTGTCGAGGTTTCCCACCAGTGTCCAGCAGGTGCCCTAGTTGTCCCTTGCTTTACTTTTTAATGCATGGTTTCCTTTAGTTCTTTGAACATATTATGATGGATGTTGTGAAGTCTATTAAGTCAGACATCTGGGCCATCTTAGAGGTGGTTTCTCCTCCTCCACTCCCCCAGCTGCCATATATTGGTCATACTATCCTGCTTTACATTTCTCCTTTTTTTTTTCCCCCTGAAAACTGAACATTTTTTATAACATATTGTAGGAACTCTGGATCTGATTTCTCTTCCCCCAGCCTCTTGTTGCTATTTGTTTGCTTATTTGTTTAGTAACTTGGCTGGAGTATTTTAGTGATATCTATTTTTCATGCATTGTGAAGTCTCTGATGTCATTCTTAAGAGGATGCAGGCTAGGCATGGGCACAGTTGCTCTGGGATGACTGGTTTTAGTAGGGCTCTCTTTGTCTATTTTTCTGATCTCTCTGTTAAGCTGTTTGTCTCTGTTGGTATTACATCCAACTGTTAAGCTCTACTAATTCCTGGTTGATTTTTGTTATTGATAATGTCCTAGTACATACATTGGTCCCCAGTCTGAAACAATTAAATTTGGACCTCTTCATAGGGCCAGTATTTCAGGTGTTTTTTGACTACAGGACTGCTCATCTTAGCAGTTCTCTCTTTACCTCGTTTTCTCTGGTAATCCAGCTGGCCTGTAGTTTTTCTTCTTGCTTTCATGGAGCTACCAACCTCCTCTGAATTGCTTACCACCAGAACCTCCATTGTTCTTTGAGAATGCACTTAGGATTGAACTTCTCTACATTCTGTTCCAAATCAATTCAAATTCATATTCTTTTGGCCTGCCTCTCCCTCTAAGCAAAATATCAGAGCCACTGCTTTGGATCTGAGAGCAGGGACAATGACCCATTTCTCTTAGAGTACTATTCCTGCTCTAATGAGGAAGGCAATGGGAAGAGGTGGTAGCCTCTGGTCCTCTCAGCTTTCTTCTCCCAGTGTGAAATATTCTCTCTATGAGCAAACTGTGGTGAGGGTAATTGGCCCCAGTATTATCAGCCCTCTTTGCCTGGGATAGAACCAGTGGGGCCACAAAAGGAGCTGGATGGAAGAAGAGAGCCCCTGACCTCATGACCACACTTGTCTAAAAATTAGCCTTTGCAGCAGGTGGCTAGGGTAGGGTGAGAAATGTTGGCAGCCTGTCGATCCCAGAGAGATATTCTAGTGCTTGACTGGTAGCTTGGTAGAGAGGGAGCCCTCTCTGAAGTGGAGTTTCCATTGTGCTGAGCCATGGGGGAGGGGCAAGGGAGGGACTAGATCCTGACTCAAGTGACATAGGTGCTCACTGTTCTGTCCAAGTTTTATTAGATTTTCTTAAGTAAATGTTTCCTCAATTTCTGTATTTCCTTGGGCATTTTACAGAGATTTTTAAATAGTTACTGTTTTTTAAAATAATTTTGACCAATTAAGGTTGTTTTTTGGGGGAGTGAGTTTGCAGAACTCTTCATATTGCCATTCCAGAAGTCATCTCTCTCCAATTATCTTTAGATGAAACTTAACTGATTAGGGTAAAGGAAATAAATTAGTGTAAATACAAAGAGTTAGAACAAACCTGAAGTCTAACTAATTTGTATATTAGTAGTAATTATTATTTACAGATAGATTATTTGTAGCTCATTAACTGCAAACTTGCTTCATTTATGTTGTAACCCATTAATCAAAAAAACATGTTGAGTGATGATACTCTAATGTGGTTTGACTTTTTAAATAAATTCCAAGATTTGGATATCAAATTCCAGTGGAGCATTAAATAAGCACTTTAGAGGATTGAAGAATTAGTGATTATATACATCTTCTATAATGCAAATACTTTAGTATCTTAAATGTCAGTGTGCTTATCTACCTTGAGTCTGGGTAGGTTGTAATATGTCTGCTCTACACCATATCTCATGTTTGCCGAACTGGCACAGTAAGAAATTATTTTATCTTATAGAACACATAATCTCTGATTTAATTAGCCAAGAAATATTTATAGAGTATCTACTACCTCAAAAGTCACTGTGCTACAAGATACAGCAAACTCCACAAATGTAGTCTAAGATACCTGTCTCCAAGAAGCTAATTACTGAGTTGGTAAGGTAGTCTCTAAACACAAGAAAAAATAATTTCTAACTCAAGATAGCAGAGTTCAATGACAGATGAGTGGTACTGAGGGATTCAGAGGACAGTCAGGCCCTTTAGAGTTAAAGTCATATAGTTTAGTTAAAACAGTGGCTTAAAACAATAGCATTTTTTCCCTCTTCCTCATAAATCTTCAATTTGGGCAAGACTCCTGGGAAAGGCTTGTCTCTCCTCCATGCAGTGTTAGCTGGGGAGTAGCTGGTGGGTAATGATGATTAGCAGAGGGCTGGAGGATTTGCTTCCAAGATGGTGCCCTCATGTGACTAGTGAGATGGTGCTGGCTTTTCAAGGTGCCGAGATGGTGCTGAGAGCCAGAGATCTTGGTTTCTCTCCTGGGAAGTTCTAAAGAGGGAGCAAGGAAAATGAGGACTTAAAGAGGTCATTGGAATCACCTACATTAGAATCCAAGAATATCAGAATTTGGGGGAAAGAAATCAAATTGCAAACAGACGAGGAAATAGGAGAATTGAAGCAGGTTCATCTCTAGTCCAGAATGTAAACGCTAAAAGGCAACAGAGAGATTGGTTGGTAACCAGAGAGACAGTTCAATCAAATAAAGGCTTTCTTTTAAGCTAAGAGAGATCATTTATCATAGAAAGCTGAAGAGAAAGAAGAACATTCAGTATGTAGCCTGAATTAGACTGGGTTTCTAATAGTACTGCATTTGAATACTACCTAAGGAATTTCTTGTACTCTTTGGGGGCCTTGATTTGTTTAGATGCTTCTGTGCCTCCAAGAAAAGAGAGTCAGATTTTTACAGCAGTCCATCTTTAAATAACCTGAATCCAGTACTTCCAAAAGAGAGTAAGTGGTTCTCTATTCCTCTCTCCTTGGAGAATAGTTCCCTTTGGAGATTAAGAGAAGGCTGAGTGCTTCTTGGCCTCAAGTAAAATAGAATATGGCTGAAGGAACAACCCAAAGTATAACACTGAGTGGAAATTTGCATTGAAATTGCAATAGTGTTCTCCAAAGAGCTATGTGACTTTATTCATAATCACTTATTGGGTAGTCATGGCTACCTGAGACTGGAAAGCCCATAGAGGACCCTGATGATAATTTGCCTATTCACTGGCAAGAGGTCTCATTGCTAGGAGAGATGGCTAGAAGGCAGCTTAAGCGACCTACAATTGGAAGCCACCACTTCTAAGAGCAACTGCTGCTGCTGAGAGTTCCAGCTACAGAAGGCTCCAGGGTATACTATTCAGTGGGAACCAACTTCAACTCCTGACAGTAGGCATTGATGGGAAACAGGCTCAATTGGGCTTTTCCTAAGGACACCACTAATTTGGCTGGTGCTGTCAATAGATACTGCTGTGAGCCACTGAGAACTCTCCAGGGAGCTGAATTTAGATTCAAAAATTGGGAGCATTCTTTGCAGGCCAGTGGTAAGCATTGGCCTTAACATTGGTAGGAAGAGCAGATAGTATGGTTGAAAGAGCGTGAGCCTTGGAGCCTATTAGAGTTGGGTTTGTATCCTTGCTCTGATACCTACTTTTGTGTCCATGGATGATTTGTCTCAGTTTCCTTGTCACCAACATTTAGAAAAATCATGTCAGGATGTTATAGAGAGGGCTGAATGAGATGAGATAATACAGGCGATACCACTGGTGCATGGTATGTGCTCAGATTGTGATAGCCAGCAGTGTTCTTTCCTATCTGAACCCCATGTGAAATGGAAAGCATGAAACTCTAAGGCACCCAGCCAGTTATTGAATCCTTGAATTATAACTTGTTTCTTGTATTCTTATGGAAATAATCTAGGAGAGTGTTGTTTGGGAAATTTGTTAAAGTATGAGAAGCAGGCCCTGTGCCTGTGAGAGCTAGCACTCTGTTATAAGGAGGTGGACTTGGGATTGATCCTAGAAATTTCATGTGCTATAGAAGACAGCATACCCATTCTATTTTTCTTTCTTTCTTTTCTTTTTTCTTTTCTTTCTTTTTCTTTCTTTCTTTTCTTTCTTTCTTTCTTTCTTTCTTTCTTTCTTTCTTTCTTTCTTTCTTTCTTTCTTTCTTTCCTTCCTTCCTTCCTTCCTTCCTTCCCCCTCCCTCCCTCCCTCCCTCCCTCCCTCTCTCCCTCTCTCCTTCTCTCCCTCTCTCCCTCTCTCCCTTCCTCTCTTTCTCACTCGCTCCCTCCCTTCCTCTCCCTCCCTTCCTCTCTTTCTCTCTCTTGCTCCCTCCCTCCCTTCCTCTCTCTCTCTTTCTCTCTCTCTCTCTCTCTTGCTCTCTCCCTCTCTCCCTCCCTCCCTCCCTCACCCCCTTTCTTTCTTTCTTTCTTTCTTTCTTTCCTTCCTTCCTTCCCTCCTTCCCTCCTTCCCTCCTTCCTTCCTTCCTTCCTTCCTTCCCTCCCCCTCCCTCCCTCCGTCCCTCCCTCCCTCCCTTCCTCTTTCTCACTCGCTCCCTCCCTTCCTCTCCCTCCCTTCTTCTCTCTTTCTCTCTCTTGCTCCCTCCCTCCCTTCCTCCCTTCCTTCCTCTCTCTCACTCCCTCCCTTCCTCTCTCTCTCTCTTTCTTTCTCTCTCTCTCTCTCCCTCTCTCTCTCTCTCCCCCTCTCTCCCTCTCTCCCTCCCTCCCTCCCTCACCCCCTTTCTTGCTTTCTTTCTTTCTTCATTGGGTCTTCACTGCCGTGCATCGTCTTTCTCTAGTTGTGAGTGGGGGCCACTGCTTGTTGTGGTGCACAGGCCTCCCATTGAAGTGGCCTCTCTTTGTGGCAGAGCATGGGTTCTAGGCACGTGGGCTTCAGTAGTTGCAGCATGCAGGCTCTGTAGTTGTGGCTCACGGACTCTAGGGCACAGGCTCAGTAGTTGTGGTGCATGGGCTTAGTTGCTCCGTGGCATGTGGGATCTTCCCAAACCAGGGCTCAAATCCATGTCCCCTGCATTGGCAGGCAGATTCTTAACCAGTGATCCACCATGGAAGTCCTCTATGTATTTCTAATGATGACTTCAGGGCAATTATCATTAAACTGTTGAAAGAATTATAGTCACAAAGGATTTTGTTTCTGGAAAATGTTTTCAACATAAGTCTCCTTCAACTCATGTATAAAAGATGCAGGCCAAATTTCTCCTTTAAAAATCTACTGCTTGATTAATTTCCCCTTGCCCCAGTTGTGTAATAGCTAGATGATTTGGGTATCACTTTACAATTCAAAATCTGAGCCTTGCAAAGATGCTTCTTGATTTGATGTTCTAGGTGGCTGAGAGAAATGGACAATAAGTGATAGCTCGTGGTTTCCTTCAACAGGGTGGAGAATGTCAATATGCACTTGAAATTTAAGACTCATATTTTTCTGATTATAGATACAAATCATGTGACAGTGGCAAGTAACTCATTCTTACACATATCCAATGCTCAATTCAGTCAGGGCTCAAAGCTGATTGGTGCCTCTGTGACTGGCATTTCAGAGGTGTATTAGTTTCGGTCCTATATTGCCTTTCTCTTTTAACTCCAGCCTCAAAGGAATTTAAACAATTTGGCTGGTGGGTAAAGGGAAAGTAATCACTCACTTTATATATAATTATTTACACATTCAGAACCCCCAAAATGTGGCAGTTTTTCACAACTCGAATTTTGCATATAATTCATTTTCTAAAGATAAAATGACACATTTCAAAAAATATTGCAAAAATTATGGATGTGAGCATTTGAAACATTGTTATATAATAAATATCCATAAAGTTCCTACAAGTACTGCTATTTTCAGTGTAGCATCAAATCACTGATCCACCAAGGCACAGTTTTGAACATTACGAAATATTTTCATCTAGTGCTTGGTACAGATAAAAATACTTTACAATTAAAATGTTTTTCACATATACTGCATTGTTAATACACTTGAGCTCAGTGAATTAGATTCAGATATTTGTTTTGCAAATATTTATTGAGTCCATTTTGTGCCAAGCCTTGAACTGGCACTGAATTTTAAAAGGTCTCATTATATCTGGATGTACAAACAATAAATTTTAGACACATACAAAAATAAAATAATTACAGTGTTATACATATTATAAAAGAAACAGTGTGTAGGGATGGTGAATTTTATGAGGTTTTAGACTGAACAGTCAAGGAAGGACTCCCTAGGATTTAGGTGAAGTGACATTTAAGGTGAGTATGCTGTGTAATATCACAATTACTAAGCATCTCACCTGAGGCCAGGTGGGATGGGATACTGGCATTTGCAAACTTGCTAATACTTGAGAGATAAAGTCCAGTGGTAACTATAAGGGCTGTGGAGTTGGCAGGCTCAACCAAACCAACCACTTATTCAGGGCATAATGTGCAACTCAAGAGGCCTCTCTCACGGACTTAAAGAGATCCTGCACTACCACAGGCAGAAGGCAGATTGGGCTGAAAATCAGGCCCAGGACCTGATTGTGAAAAACAAATTACAGAGAAGCCCTAATATGTAGCCCCACCAAATCTCATATGCTAAAGTCAAGGTTTGATAGGGAACGCATGGAATACTGGGGCATAGAATGGGGACATCTAGATGGAAGAATTGAGTACTCTGGGTCCTCAGAATCCCTTGAACCGTCTGGGCCTTCAGAAGTGGTCCATTATTCCTTGTCTAAAAATACTACAAAGGCTTCCCTTGAGGCAGACGCCTTGCAAGTTGGAAACATTTCTTTCTCAAGATTTGTCCCCACCTCCTTCATGACATCCAGGTCAATAACCAGGATCAACTCCCCAAATTGCCCAACTATAAAATAATGTTGTGAAGGATAAAAGAAAACATATATAGGTTTTAGTTTTATATTGCGGCTGTAACCAGTTACCACACATTTTAAAAATTAAATAAAACAATTTACTGTTTTACATTTCTGTAGATCAGAAGTCTGGCAGAGCCTCAGGGGTTAAAATCAAGTTGTCAGCAGGGCTGCAGTCCTTTTAGAGGCTAGAGGGTAGGATCCATTTCCTTGCCTTTTCTAGCTTTTAGAAGCCACCCACATTCCTTGACCCAGGGCCCCTTCCTCCTTCTTCAAAACCAGCAACGGCAGGTTAAGTCCTTCTCACTTCACATCACTCTGATCTTCTCTTACACTTCCATCTTCTACTTCTTGGACCCTTATTATATTGGGCCCACATAACCCATATAATCTAGGATGATCTCCCTATTTTGCAGTTGGATGATCAGCAACCTGAATTCCGTCTGTAACCTTAATTCCCCTTTGCCATATAATGTAGCAAATTCACAGATTCCAGAGGTTAGGATGTGGACATTACTAGAAGGTCATTATTCTGCTAACCACAATATGTAGAGGTGCTAAGATAAGTTTCATGTACATAGGAAATGCTCAATAAATGTTTGCTGTTATTTTCTGCCTCTGTTCCTGGGCTTCTGCTTGCAGGTGGAAAAAATCACAACCATGAAAACGAGAGGCATCTCAAACCCAATGTGCTCCCCTGCCATCAGTGATATTTCTCCTTCTACTTACTTCTCTGATGTTCCCAAGCTACCATTTTCCCTCAGCCCTTTCCCCAGTCTCAGTATCCTTACTACCAGCAGATGTGACTTTGTAACCTACTTCAACAAAAACTGAAGCCATCTGGCTTGAACTATACCATCCTGTGGTGTTTCCACCTCCAAGTTTACCTACCGCTGCTCCCATTCTTGGATCTTTCCCTATTGTCTTGGAGGATTAGTGGTACTCATGGTCAACTCTTCCGACCCATACACTTGGCCTCCCATCAGCGTGAGGACATTGCTCCATCCTCTCTTCTCTCTACTTTTTATTTAAAATTTTACTGAAGTATAGTTGGTATACAATGTTGTGTTAATTTCTGCTGTACAGGAAAGTGACTCAGTTATACATATACATATATATATATTCTTTTTCATATTCTTTTCCATCATGGCTTATTATAAGAAATTGAATATACTTCCCTGTGCCATACAGTAGGACCCTGTTGTTTACCCATCCTATATATAATAGTTTGTATCTGCTAATCCTTCCCTCCTCCACCCACCCTCCCTCTTGGCAACCACAAGTCTGTTCTCTATGAGTCTGTTTTTGTTTCATAGATATGTTGATTCGTGTCATATTTTAGATCCCACATATAAGTATATCATATGGTGTTTGTCTTTCTCCTTCTGACTTACCTCACTTAGTATGATAATCTCTGTCCATCCGTGCTGCTGGAAATGGCATTATTTCATTCTTTTTAATGGCTGAGTAATAGTCCATCATATATATATATATATATATATATATATACACACACACACACACACACACACACACACACACACACACACCCCACATCTTCTTTATCCATTCGTCTGTTGATGGACATTTAGGCTGTTTCCATGTCTTGGCTATTGTAAGTAGTGCTGCTATGAACATAGGGGTACATATATCTTTTCGAATTGTAGTTTTGTCTGTGTATATGCCCAGGAGTGAGATTGCTGGATCATGTGGCAACTCTATTTTTAGTCTTTTCAGGAATCTCCATACTGTTCTCCATAGTGGCTGCACCAATTTACATTCCCACCAACAGTGTAAGAGGGTTCCTATTCCTCCACACTCTCTCCAGCATTTATTAATTGCAGACTTTTTAAATGATGGCCATTCTGACCAGTGTGAGGTGGTACCTCACTGTAGTTTTGATTTGCATTTCTCTAATAATTAGCAATGATGTCTTCTCTCTACTTTTTCTCTGTACTTTACTGTTGAATATTACCTTCTCCTTGAGTTGCTGTCTATAATTTCTTGCTTTCCACAACAGGCTTCTCTGGCACTATTTTCTCCCAGTTCTATTTCTACCTCTCTCTCATCACTTCTTGATCCCCTTCAAAGTCTCCTTTTCCTCCACCTACCCCTTAATCTATGGGATATCCCAGATCTTGTATTTGGTCCTTACTGCTCTTATTTCGTTGTCATTTTTTCTCCATCTGATAAATGGTGCTCACTTTGTTCATCTTTCTAAGACTCAGCATCTTCAGGAAGCCTTTCTTTGACCTCTCCTCAATGCCTTTCCTCTGAGTTTCCATAGCACTCATGAGTACCTGCATCTTAGAATTTATATAATATAATGTTGAAATTGTATCTTTGCTGGTCTGTCTTCCCTAATGTACTATAAGCTCCACCTGGATAGAATATTTCAGTCATCTTTCTTTCTCTGGTACCAACTACAGAGGCTGGCACACAATTAACCTCAATATAAATTTGGTGAGGTTTTGAAAATAAAAATAGATAAATAATGGTGAATTTATAAGGTCCTGGACTTAATCTTTCTTGTCTACTAGATCTAGCTTCTGCTTAAAGATGTATGTTCTGTCATACTGAACATCCTCTATAAAGTAAAATAACATTTTCTAACAAATATTACTAGTGTCATTCTACTTTGATTATATACTTAAAGCAAAAGAAACTTTGTTAGGCTAGTTAGAGTATAAACAATTTGATGTAAAGTAAATTCCAATAGTGGTTCTGATTTCTGTATCTAAAATGCTTCCATTGCTTGCTCAACACATTTTTGGAACCCCATTTATGGAAACATTCTCATATTTGCACAGTGTTTATGTGGATCTGAATGGCCACAATATGGGTTTTTGTAATGGACGGCTGATTAAATGCTCTGGAAGTCCAGAAATAAGGTCAGATTTGCACAATACTTACTTGTATACAGCCTCCATTCAATAGGTTGTTTCATTGACAATGAAATTTGGTAACTTAGTTCTTAAATTTCCTATTCATGTCAGGAGATCATGGAGGAGTAGACAGTTTTTTAAAATTTCTGACCCTCCTTCTTAGCTCTGCTGTAAAATTATTAAGGTCTCCTGGTATGGTTGCTCTGTTTGACTTGTAAGGGGCATATGTTTTATTGGTGGATGAAGTGATGTATCATTATGCCGAGTGTAATTTTCCAAAGTTCTTTGGCATCACAGATGTTACACAAACAAAAGAAGGCACTTGGAATAAATAGCAACATACAAGTGCAGCTTCCTTTGGAGCTTTTCAAATCTGGGAAATACTGAGTCAGGAAAAATAAGAGTTCAGTAGAATCAGTTTCTGGTTCAACCTATTTACTGGGTCATCCTCTTCTAATCAAGCCATATTGAGCAATCCATCTACACAATACTGGATGGCTTCAGAGAATAGTGGAAACATATCTGGGTCACCATGGAGTAACTCATGTTTTTTTACTTAGTATCGCAGGATGGAAATTGTCCCAGCTTTGTCAGTACAGGAAGCACTCAATAAATATTTGATGAAATAAATCCAGGTCAGACTGTGTCCCCAGTGCTAGGATAAAAAGTTAAATAAGACACATTCCACCCTGGAGGAGGTCACAGTTTGGCAGAAAAATCAAAGAAGCTAACAAAAGGGGATAATAAAATATGATAGAAGCAAAGTGCTATGGAAGTGTAGTAAAGGGTAAGATTAATTGTTAGGTGGAATCAGAAAAGGTGACATCCTTCAAGCCCCAGTAGGCAGAGAAGCCAGGGGATAAGGGAGAGAAGAAAGGATGTTTCAGGAAGCATCTATGAGATCTCAATGAGTGAGAGCATGGAGTATATTCGTGGAACTCCATGTAGTTTGGGCTAAACAAAGATGGTGAAGGGTGAGGGGCGGGAATAAATTAGGTCTGGAACAGGAGGTTGAGGTTGGGTTGTCAAAAGCATCATAAATCATGCAAAGGAGTTTGCATTTCATTTTCCCCACTGAAAACCTCAATTTTTAAAGATTTATGTTGCCTGTACAACTAGGTTTTCCAAAATCTGTTCCTGGGCGTGCTAGTTTTACAGAGTGTTAATAGGTGTTAAACCAAAACTCCTATTCAGCTTTTAGTTGAAGGTGGAAAGGTAATTGTGTGGAGCAGATAGTATGGAGCCCACTTGAGAGAGAATTTCCTGAAATGTGTACAGTCTATGAATGTCTTAAACCAAATTAGACTGCATAGCTATACCCTATAGTTCTGTCTCTTCCTCGAATGGATTTCACCATTCTGCCTTTCAGCAAAATGAGACTGGCCTGCACTGAGAATTGTAATAGGAAATTATTTGATGTGACATTTATGTGTGCTTCCTCTGAATAGCTGGTGTGTCTTTTTTTTTTTTTTTTTAATTATGGAATAAGATATCTTTTTTTTTTTTTTTTTACTTTTTATTTATTTATTTATGGCTGTGTTGGGTCTTCGTTTCTGTGCGAGGGCTTTCTCCAGTTGCGGCGAGCGGGGGCCACTCTTCATTGCGGTGCGCGGGCCTCTCACTATCGCGGCCTCTCTTGTTGCAGAGCACAGGCTCCAGACGCGCAGGCTCAGTAGTTGTGGCTCACGGGCCCAGTTGCTCCGCGGCATGTGGGATCTTCCCAGACTAGGGCTCGAACCCGTGTTCCCCGCATTAGCAGGCAGATTCTCAACCACTGCGCCACCAGGGAAGCCCTAGCTGGTTTGTCTTTATCTCAAAGGCAATATGAGTGTTGTAATTGATTGTGTGTCCTTTTTTGTCATAAACACTAGGAGGCCTAGAGCCAAGTTTGTGGTTCACCTCCAAAGGAGGGTCCTCAGGGCATGCATTCTTGGGTAATGACTGAACCCAGGATTCTGTTTGACTTCCTGCATTCATATTCCTTTTGCTAAAACGCCTTCATCTACTTATTTGATCATTTTGCAAGCATTTTGCAACCTCTCTCTGATCTTTGCGGGGGAAAAAGCTGAGAAGAAAGAGAGTAAACATATATCACTTATCACAGTACCTGACGTACAGTACATATGAAATGAGGTCTTTTTTCTTTTATTACGATTTTTTATCAGTCTCACCTACTCCACTGCACCATCCTCCATGTTGACAGAAATGGAGAGGTAGCATATATGACAGAAATTACTTTCAAATGCTATTTCCATGATCTCAAGTCCTTTAAGCACAAAATTAAATGGACAAATATGAGGTGAACAATTACCAACTGCAAGTCCCTAAGCCTTGTGCTGAAAAAGAGACAAGTCAGTAAGTCAAAGAGATGGTAAATGGAGCTTCTAATCTGATAAGGGAGTTACGATAGCACTATGGGCCCTGGGATCCTCATCTGTAAAATGGGAATAACAATACAGCCTAACTTATGGAGTCATTGTAAGGATTCTGCCTTTATATCAGTAAAGTGGCAAGAATAAGGCCTGGCACATAAGTACTCAGTTAATATTTATTATTGCTGTAAATTATATTTCATGTGGGCACCCCCAGAATGTACAGTCATTAAGGGATCTAAAAATTTAAACAAGGGGGAAATCACTTCTAGCTGACGTCATCCTGGAAGGCTTCCCAGAGGAGGTGAGATTTGAACAAGACCTTAAAGGATGGAGATAATTCAACTAGGCAGAGAGGAGTAAGGGGAGTTGATCCCTTGGGGAACAACCCCCCCCCCCAAAAAAAAGGTAGAGAGGAAGGATATATCCCATCAGGAAGAGACCTCAGGAGAGCAGAGGACTCATGAAGGGGGTTCATGGGTGGCAGGGCTGGCATAGGCCCCTGTCCTATTGTATCCTCGTTGTCCACAGAGTCAGCACTAATGCCCTGCCTCGCGATGGGCTCCTCCCCAACTATACCCCCGAAAGAAAATCCACGCTGTTCTCTGAGAGACACTTGGAGCATCCTTCTGAATCCTTTATCTACCTCGTAGCCAGTAGGAAAATTACTTCAGGGTGTGATCATTCTAGGGAGCTCCAGAGACCCTGTCCATTCTCCCTGTAAATTCCTACACATGGACTTAAAAAACGGTGATTCTATTTTGGGCAGTAGAGTGCTTAGGAAGAAAAGTGCAGGAAATGTGAAATGAGAAGGTGGCATAATTCCCATCTGTGCAGACACTGAAAGGCCTTTATTACAGAACTTGAGAGAGAAACTCGGTGAGTTCCCGCACTGATGGCTGGAGGGGCTCCAGCGTGGAGGCTGCAGAAGGCCACAGCCGAAATGGCTGCAATGATTTCAAAGACAAGGGTTCAAGGCTCCGTTCCCACATTGATCCGCTTAAAGAGAAGAAAACGTGTTTTTAAAGATGTCCCATAGTCTGGGATTTCTAGAGCCCTTAAGATTTGGAAGGGAGGGAAAAAACCCTCTCAGCTCAAAGATGTTAATTTCGATAATTAAGCACAATCCTTACACCAAGAGGAAAAAAACCAATTTTAAACTGCAGCAGTGAACTGTGAATCAACAAAGTATATGGAAGGTTTGACTGATGTGTGCATGCCAATAAGCTTATGCCTATCGGTAACAGAAGCCTTAAAAGCAGAAGGATGAAGATAGCAAGCAAAGAGTGAAATTCCAATTATAGCTATTTATTTATACCCTGACTCATGCTAAAATTATTTGAGCTTGCCGAAATTCAAGTGGCGAAGTCAGACTATCCAAATTAACACCTACTGACACCATTGAGTATCACATTTAAAGCAAATGCTAAACTCTGTATGGGAGAGATTTTCCTTTTTTTCTTTTTTTTTTTTTTTAATTTTCCTTTCTGCCACGAAACACTGCTCTGAGTGGGGAAAAGAGCATCAGTCAAGCTGGAAATTCATTTGAGTCAAACCTACACTCCCCATTTCTGTCAGTGCCACAGTGAAACATGTTTCACAAAGGGAACTTTTCTAAATTAAAATTTTTATTAAAATATGAGAGACAGATACATGCACAAATCATAAACATACAGCTGGATGAAAACTCCACAGCCAGCACCCAGATCAAGAAGTAGACACTACTGGGGTCCCAGATGCCCCTTCTATCAGTTACCCTGTACATTTGAGAGTAACTATTCTCATGATTTCTAACACCATATATAACTCTTACCTGCTTTTTGAGCTTATATAAATGGAATTATACATCATTTATTTCTGGCTTCCTTCACTCAACATTACATTTGTGAAATTCATTCACAATATTCAGTCAGTCAGTCTCACTGTTATATAGGATTTATTTATTTAAAATGCCATGATTTACTTACCCATTCTATGGTTACGAGACATTTGGGTTATTTACAGTTTGGGACTAATCCAGAAAATGCTGCTTTGAACATTCTTGTACATGTCTTGCATATGTTGGGATTATACCCAAGAGAGAAATTTTTACTGGATATATTTTTGAGTGCTTGCTATTGACTGGAAACGATGAAAGTAGGCTAAGGCACTGGAATAAAGTCATAGAAAAACCCAGCTCTTGCTTGCAAGGACCTCAAGACCCAATCAAGGACAGAGATGGGCCAGCAAATACTCTTAGTTGTTTGTAGGGGTCATGTGTGAGAGAGCCTTGGACTGAATGGGGGGACAAGGGAGGTGAGAGGGAGGGAGGGAGAGGCAGAAAAGGTTTCTCTCAGTAGAGATGACACTCAAATTGAGTTCTGAAAGACAAGGAGGCATTGACGGGGGGACCAAGCGGAGAAGGCAAGGGAACAACCTGTGGAAAAGCAGAGGCAAGTGAGAAAGCAGGTCAAGTCCAAATACAGTGTGTTAGAGCAAGAGCGGAAGGTGGGAAGTCTGTGGTGACAGTGAGGGCTAACTAGGTAAGTTGGGGGCATATCACGGAGGACCCGGCTAGCCATCCAAGGAATACATATATTATCCTGAATGTGATGGGAAGCCACAGAAGGTTCGAGGGCCATGGAGTGACAAGATCAGTTCATTCAGGTGGCTCTGCGAAGGCAGGACTGGAGAGGAAGAACCAAGGAGTTGGAAAGGGACCAGAGAGCGTGCTTTATCTGGAAAGGGGAAAAGAAATATGGTATCTTAGCAGATGGAAACTTGGTGATTCTTTGAAGAAGGTCTGCCGGTGGCCCAATATCATGGCCAAATGGAACAGGCTTCTAATGGAATACAGAGTGTATGTCGGGGGGGGCGGGGGCAGGGATGTGTGGATGTGTGTGGGTTCCATGTTTCAGTGTGTAGAAACCACACACAGTAATTCATGCAGAAGGCTTTGGGGGCCAGCAGGCCACCTGCTGACATCCAGGCTGGTGCAGGCGAGGAGTCCTCTGCTGGATCGCAGAAAGGCAAAGCATATGTGTGAGGAGTTCCAGCCAAAAAGCCAATGCACTACAACTTGGGTCTGGTACAGTGGTGCCAGGACCTCATCACTCCCCATCCGCTCCGGAGACTAAGATGGAATGTTGAGTGGAAACCAGCCAGTTCTAATCCCACCCAGCTCCCTGCTAGACTCCTGAGAGGATTCTGGAAAAGTTTCCAAGCCTTTGTTTTCATGATTCAAATCATAAATTCAGTAGTAATATTTGTATGTAAACTTACCTAATGTGGTGGCCTGGTTGGAGCCCAGAAACTCGGCATTAGGACTCAGTATGGACATTTGACAGAGCACAGAGGTGTGTAAGATATGATGGAAAGATGCTGATTACTTTATTAAGTTCAATTTTATATTTAAAAAATAAATTTCCTACTCGTTCTTCTAAGAATAAAATTGGTAATATATTAGAAAGTATGAAAAAGTCATAAAAGTAGAAAACATTTGCCCCATGTTTCACTGGCTGAAGAAAACTGCTATTAGGAGAGAGTTTTCAGTCCTTCCTCCTTTTTTCCTTTATTTATATCCTTTATTCTTTTAATTTATACATAGTTGTAATCTTTTTTTGCCATAATCGGTATTCTCAGTAAAAATTTTTATGAACAAAACATTGTATCTTATTTTTGTGAAAAAAAAAAATAAAATTTCATTGCAAAATTTATAAGCAATACTATGCAAAAAAGAAAACTAACCATAAGTTCCAACCACCCAGAGATAATCATTACCAATTCTTAGTACAACTTTTCCTTGGCATTTTATGTGTTCTGATCTATAATTTAACAAAATTATAATATTTCACCTATTTTTCATTTTTTATTATTACCTATATATTATTAATATTTTTGCTAACTATATTCCATTGTATAGCACCATATTTTATTAGTTCCTATTTGGGGATATTTAAGTTGTTCCCAATTTTTTCATAATATAAACAATGTTACACTTGTTCAATTTTAAAAAAAATATATTTCTATATGGATTTTCTGAGCAAAAAAAAAAAGAATTAAGACTTTGATTACATATTACCAACTTTGTCTAGAAGCTATGTACCAACTTATGCTACCAATGGCAAAGTTATGCCCATTTCTCCACAATTTCACCAACACTGGGTATTATCAATCTTTTTTTTCTTAAACTAATTTTTATCAGATGAGTGAAAAGGAAATTTTATTATTTCCTTTAATACTAATAAGGTTAAATATTTGTGTTTGTGGTACATTTTTATTTCTTTTGTAAACCACCTGTTCAAACATAATTTTTAAACTGGCATAGTTCTGTCATGTGGATATAGCATTATTTATCTAAGCATTTTCTATTGAAAAGGGAAAGACAAATATATGTGTAAGGAGTTCAAGCCAAAAAAGCAAATGCATTTCTACATGTGTCTGAAACAATATGCCAAGATCTTAGTGCCCTCTGTCCCTTCTGGAGACTTGCAGATTTCCACATACATTTATATAATGCTGGAATGAATATCTTCGAATATATAGGCTTTTTAATTTAATTTTTATTTTATATTGGAGTATAGTTGATTTACAATGTTGTTAGTTTCAGGTGTATAGCAAAGTGATTCAGTTATATGTATACATATATCCATTCTTTTTCAGATTCTTTTTCCATATAGGTTATTACAGAATATTGAGTAGAGTTCCCGGTGCTATAAAGTAGGTCCTAGTTGACTATCTATTTTATATATAGTAGTGTGTATATGTTAATCCCAAACTGCTAATTTATCCCTCCCACCCACGTTTTCCCTTTGGTAACCATAAGTTTGTTTTGAAGTCTGTGAATCTGTTTCTGTTTTATAAATAAGTTCATTTCTATTTTTTTTTTTAGATTTCACATGTAAGTGATATCATATGATATTTGTCTTTCCCTGTCTGACTTAGTTCACTTAGTATGATCATCTCTAAGTCCATCCATGTTGCTACAAATGGCATTATTTCATTCTTTTTTATGGCTGAGTAATATTCCATTGTGTATATGTACAACATCTTCTTTATCCATTCCTCTGTCGATGGACATTTAGGTTGTTTCCATGTCTTTGCTTTTGTAAATAGTGCTGCAATGAACATTGGGGTGCATGTACCTTTTCAAATTATGGTTTTCTCCAGATATATGCCCAGGAGTGGGATTGCTGGATCATAGGTAGTTTTATTTTTAGTATTTTAAGGAACCTCTATACTGTTCTCCATAGTGACTGTACCAATTTACATTCCCACCAACAGTGTAGGAGGGTCCCCATTTCTCCACACCTTCTCCAGCATTTATTGTTTGTAGATTTTTTGATGATGGCCATTCTGACCCATGTGCGGTGATATCTCACTGTAGTTTTGATTTGCATTTCTCTAATAATTAGTGGTGTTGAGCATCTCTTCATGTACTTTTTGGCCATCTGTATGTCTTCTTTGGAGGAATATCTATTTAGTTCATATGCCCATTTTTTTGATTGGTTTTTTTTTTTTTTTTTGATATAGAGCTGCGTGAGCTGTTTTTATATTTTGGAGATTAATCCCTTGTCAGTCGCCTTGTTTGCAAATATTTTCTCCCATTGTGTGGGTTGTCTTTTCATTTTGTTTATGGCTTAAAAGCTTTTAAGTTCAATCAGGTCTCATTGGTTTATTTTTGTTTTTATTTTGATTACTCTAAGAGGTGGATCCAAAAAGATACTGCTGTGATTTATATCAAAGAGTGTTCTGCCTATGTTTTCCTCTGAGCGCCTTATAGCAGCTGGCCTTACATCTAGGTCTTTAATCCATTTTGAATTTATTTTTGTGTATGTTGTTAGAGATGTTCTAATTTCATTGTCTTACATGTAACTGTCCAGTTTTCCCAGCACCATTTATTGAAGAGACTGTCTTTTCTCTATTGTATAGTCTTGCCTCCTTTGTTGTAGATTAATTGACCATAGGTGTGTGGGTTTATTTCTGGCCTTTCTGTCCTGTTCCATTGATCTATATTTCTGTTTTTGTGCTAGTACCATATTGTTTTGATAACTGTAGCTTGGTAGTATAGCCTGAAATCAGGGAATCTGATTCCTCCAGCTCTGTTTTTCTATCTCAGGATTGCTTTGGCAATTTGGGGTCTTCTGTGTTCCCATGCAAATTTAAAAATTTTTTGTTCTAGTTCTGTGAAAAATGCCCTTGGTAATTTGATAAGGATTGCATTGAATCTGTAGATTGCCTTGGTGAGTATAGTCATTTTGACAATATTGAGTCTTCCAACCCAAGAACATTGGTATATCTTTCCATCTGTTTGTGTCATCTTCGATTTCTTTCATCAGCATCTTATAGTTTTCAGAGTACAGGTCTTTTGTCTTCTTAAGTAGGTTTATTCTTAGGTATTTTATACTTTTTGATGCCATAGTAAATGGGATTGTTTCCTTAATTTCTCTTTCTGACCTTTAGTGTATAGAAATGCAACAGATTTCTGTGAATTTCGTATCCTGCAACTTTACCAAATCATTGATTAGCTCTAGTAGTTTTCTGGTAGCATCTTTAGGATTCTCTATGTATATTATCATGTTATCTACAAACAGTGACAGTTTTATTTCTTCTTTTCCAGTTTGTATTCCTTTTCTTTCTTTTTCTTCTCTGATTGCCGTGGCTAGGACTTCCAAAACTATGTTGAATAATAGTGGTGAGAGTGGACATCCTTGTCTTGTTCCTGATCTTAGAGGAAATGCTTTCAGTTTTTCACCATTGAGAATGTTAGCTGTGGGTTTGTCATATATGGCCTTTATCATATTGAGGTAGGTTCCCTCTGTGCCCACTTTCTGGAGAATTTTAATCATAAATGGGTGTTGAATTTTGTCAAAAGCTTTTTCTGTATCTATTGAGATGATCATATTGTTTTTATTCTTCTATTTGTTGATGCAGTGTATCACACTGATTGATTTGTGGATATTGAAAAATACTTGCATCCCTGGGATAAATCCCACTTGATCATGGTGTATGATCCTTTTAATGTATTGTTGGATTTGGTTTGGCAGTATTTTGTTGAGGATTTTTGCGGCTATGTCCTTCAGTGATATTGGCCTGCAATTTTCTTTTTTTGTGTATGTGGCTTTTTGTGTTTGGGTATTTAGGATAAATTCCTAGAAGTGGTGCTATTAGTTCAAAAAGTATGGCTATTGTAACTATTCTAATTACACTCAGTATTACTTTAATGTAGAGTTAGCCTTTATTATAAGAGTTAAACAACCACTAATCTGAAAACAGATGTCCATAAAGGTAAAGTAGACTAAATTTCTTATATTGGTGAGTTAAGGTTTCTTTTGTATTTAATATGATATACCAAGTAAGACAGAAAGCATGTCTTGCCAAACACTCTGAAATTTGGAACATTCATTAGTCTCATCAAACACACACCCAGGATTCTGAAGGTATGAGGCAGAATGATGTGCCCTCTGGTTCTAGTCATATGTACACTGGAGAAGACAGAAATGGGAAAAGATTTCGGAGGTCAGAGATACTTGTACTAACTCCTTTGCCTTGTTCTTTTGGGATCATCTTCTGGCACCATTTAGCATGGATTCTTAGTTATGGATCCAACCTCTCCATTTTTTTTTTTAGGGGTAATCTCACTAAAATACAGCAGAGAACAATGTGTATGAGCATACGAATGTATATATGTGTTTATGTATTATGTGCTAAGGAAAGAGGGCTTTAAACATACTTGATGACCTGAGAAGCTTTTTAAAATGCACATTCCTAAACAACATCCAAAGCACCTGGGGTAAAACCATAATACTGTAGTTTAATGTGCTTCTCAAGTGATTCTGATGATAAGTGAGAATTGTCTTCTGGTCTCTATTTCATTGATATCCTTTATTATTCTAATGATTGTTCCTTTGCATGTTATCTGTCTTTTCTCTCTACTTGCTTTTCAACTAGAGTTTGTTTTTCTTCAGTGTTCCAGTCTTCACAGGATTAGCAGTGGATTTCTATATTGTGCAAGACTCAGTGTGGTTCTTCAGTCTGAGGTTTCATGGCTTTTCTTAGTTCTGAAAAATTCATAGCCATTTTCACTTAAAATATTGCCCCTTCCCCATTTTCTCCTTCTGAAATTCCCATTAGACCCAAATTGAAACTTCTAATTTAATCCTCCATTTCTCCTAACCTCTCTTTTGGGTTTCATATCTCTTTATCTCCCTCTGGGTAATTTCCTCAGGTACATCTTTCATATCATCAATTGTCTCTATAACTGTCCCAATCTGCTCTTAAATTAGTCATTGTGTTTAATTTTATTCACAACTTTTCATTTTGAATCGTTCTATTGGGTTGTGTTTCATATCTGCCTGTTCTTTTTTAATGCCCTGGTTTTCTTTATGAGGGTTTTTATTTCTCCCTTTATCTCTTCAATGATTGTAAATATACTTAATTTACAGATAGTTTTGATCATTATATCTCAAGTTCTTGTGGTGCTGTTCCTTCCACATGTATCTGCTGACTCTCCCATGTTGTGAACCACTTTCTTATTTAATCTGTACTTTTTAATTGTGAGCATATTTTCGGCTAGGTTATATTTCCCTGTGGAATCCCTGTATGTACTGTAAGATTTAGTGGTAACCATTCAGAGAAGTCTTACATTTGATTTTTCTGAGGATTCCAGGAGTTTCACTGGACTGAAATATTTCCAGTATCTACACAAACATCTCCATCTGGGATTCCTATACTATGAAAATAGTCTAAAATTTGGATTCTACACCTGTGCATAACATAGATTTTTAAATTGCCATTTATTGTGCAGAACTTTTTCCCACCCAGATATCTAATCAGTGAGAATTTTGCCAGTTGCATTTGTAGTAACTGAACGATGTTTCATAGTCCCCTGATATGGTGGGAGCAGCTCTTCCTCGGTCCTAGCTTTATGCATGAATTTCAGTTCCGACTCCTCACCTTTCACAGGCCCAAAGGCAAGTCTTTTTTGTTCTAGATATGTGTTTAAAAACCACAACCCCTAGCTGTTAGGTCATATAGCCATGTCTGATATCCTCTGTTTTGTTCTGGTGTCAGCTCAGGCACTTACCATATCGGTTATGAGATTCTTCTTTATTTTTGGCCTGTAAGAAT
The DNA here is from genome assembly GCF_009873245.2 of Balaenoptera musculus. Lineage (NCBI taxonomy): Eukaryota > Metazoa > Chordata > Mammalia > Artiodactyla > Balaenopteridae > Balaenoptera > Balaenoptera musculus. The sequence goes on along the minus strand of NC_045790.1, from coordinate 63,126,085 downwards.
TTCCTTTCTCTCTGTCTCCCTCCTTTTCTTCCTTGGCAATGTATATAAAATAGTTTTGTTATATTTTATCCAGCATTTCTATGTGCATGTAGTACACAGAAGGATGTCAATATGCTAAGTAGTTGAAACTAGAAACCTGCATTAGTCAGGTTTGGAGACCACCAGCAAGTGCAGTAGAGAATATGTGATCTTTGAAACTGGAACCAGAGTTTGAACTGTTTACTACTTTCTACTTGAGTAAGCTCTGCTAAGTCACATAATCTCGCTAAGCTTTATTTTTATCATCAGGAAAATATGGATAATACTATTACTAGTTTTCCTTATATGTTCTTCCTTATTGCTCTAAATTCCTTCCTTTATAAATTCAAGCCATTTCTCCATCCTCCATTCCTACAAAGGTTGGAGCAGATTGCAAGTTTCTTGGAGGCAAGAACCATAGACTATTCAATATTTTCTCTTGCAAAGCAAATAATGAAATAGTAGTTGAAGGACCTTGTTAATTTTCTTTTATTAATGTACTTTTCCGTACCGACCGACTGAGAAAAACTGGTTAAAAAAAGACAGACCTGGGATTGGAAGAAATGAATTTCATTTCTCAAGAAGTTTCCAAGGGTGAAGTGCGGGGTGGACTACATTTCTGTGGAGTTTCACTCCTTAGAGCTCTCCTCCTTCTCTCCCTAGCGTGCATGGGAGTGAAAACGTATATTGGTTTAGAGGTTCTGCTTGGATAAATGTTTCAGAGCCAATAAATCTGTCACAGTAGCTCTCAGGCTGAGCCAAGGTGAACAGTCACACAGTGATTTCTCCAGAGCCTCGGGTATCAGGCAGCACAAGCAGGGAGGTCCCTGGATTCCTGCTCACCCTACGCCCAGGAGCAGAGACATCACCCCCCAGGAATATGAGGAGCTTTCCCCAATGCTATATTTACCATATGGTAAAATTCCTTGTCAAACAGCAGGGCAATGAGATGTAAAACACAATTAGAGAAAAAAACAGTAGCACATAAAAATAACCAGTTGGCTCAGTGATTCTGGTGGTTGCTAGACTCCAGGTGAAAATCAGTAATCATTACAGAAGGCAACGTGGTGGTGTTGCTCAAAAAGTTTAGTGTACACGTCCTTTGTTTCAGCTACTCACTTCTAGAAATATATGCCATAGACACACTCACACAAAAGTATGAGGCTGTCCATGGCAGTTTAATTTTTAATTTTTAGCAGTTTATTTCTCATAATGAAAAAAGTGGAAGAGAATAAAAATTCTCATCAATTGGGAGCTGATAAGCTCCATCACACAATGGAGTGTTCTGTAGGTACTAAAATTACGCAGTAGATCTCTATATACGCAAATGGAAAGGTGTCCGAGATATACTGTTTGTTTATAGTGACTGAGAGGGTGAACTTTGGAGCCAGTCTACCTGAGCTCAAATGCCTGTGTGACACTAGGCAAATAGCTTCCCAGCTCTGTGCCTCAGTTTGCTCACGTATAAAATGAGGATAACAGTAATATTTAAGCCATAGAGTTATTGTAAGCACCAAAATAAGTTCATATATAAAGTGCTTATAACAACATCAGACTCACAGTGAAGTACTAAACTATTATTATGTTAGCTATTATGTTAGCTATTATGACTAGTAATAATAGTAGCTAAAAATAACTAATGCTAACTGCTTGTGTCTGGGGCTTATACTTGTGGAGTTTGAGGTGAAAGACTAGACTTTTCCATTTTCATTTTATACCATTTGGATTAGTTACAGTGAACATAGTACTTTTATTAAAAAGAATAATTAAAATCATTATTCAAAAGTATACTGGATAAGAAGACACTTGTTTTGAAAGTTTGACATGTAACAGGGACTTAACCAAAATCACAATTACTGACAGCTGTATATTTAATACATTAGAAACTGATTAATGTAAGCAATCCCTTACATTTACTCCCTTGTATCTGTAATGCATTTTACACTTAGCAAAATGTTTTCACATTCATGAGCTGATTTAATCCAACTAACTGGTTTATTAATAAGTTCACTTAATCCCTGTGAAGTGAATTTTCATATTTATTATTCCAAATAAAGAAGTGAAGAGAGGGACTTCCCTGGCGGTCCAGTGGTTAAGACACTGTGCTTCCATTACAGGGAGCATGGGTTCCATCCTTGGTCGGGAAACTAAGATCCCGGAAAGATCCTGCATGCTGTGCGGGCAAAAAATAGAGTGAGAGGAAGTGAGAGAGAGTGGTTATTGTTTTTTTGGGGTTTTTCCCTGCTCATGGCAAAGCTGGACAGGCTACGAAATTGAAGCTTAGAGTATTAAGGGCTTGCTTAAGCTCAGACAGCTTCTGAGTAATAGAATGGATGAAAAACCAGGTTTCCCAAGGCAAAGGTCTTTCTGCAAAACCATGGTTACCCTGTAAACTGGGCCACTAACATGATGACAAAATAGATTTATAATTCTACCCTACACATAAACACTATCAAGTATCTAGTTTGGTAAAAAGGTGGGTTTTTAGTGGGTCAGCAGGCAAGAACAGCCAAAAAGTCAGTTCTCTAAGTTTATAAACAAAGCTTATAACTGCCCCAGGAAAAATATGACCTGTGTTAATGGCAATAGACACAATAGAACTGACACAATAGAACATATAGTTGGCTCCTATCCAAAACACCCTTGGGTAGGATAATGCTAATAAGATATGACCCTAAGGTGAGATGATGAACTAGTGAAATTGGTGGAGCCAAGAGTATAATTAAAGATAGTTACTTTGGGATGTAGTTGAGGTCACTATAACAACAATGAACATATTTAAAACAATAAGCCAAATAGCCTGATAACTACATCATCTTTGGCAAGTCGCTTTTCTCTCTGGTTTTCTCACCTCTAAAAGTGAGGAAGTTGGACTAGATGTCCTCTAAGGCCATCTGTTAATCCATTCATTCAACAAATAGGAACTGAGTGATTTTTTTTTTTTTTTTTTTTAGTTCCAAGCACTGATGATACTAGTTGGGTAAAGATGGATGAGGTCGCCTCTCTCAAGGAGTGGTGGGCATTAGACAGCCAATAAGCAAACAAGTAAGAAAAATATTAGAGAGTAATAAGTGTTATCCATAGAATTAAAATAGGCTGATGGTAGAGAAAATGACTGAATAAGTACTCTAGGTGGGTACCCTGGGAAGGATTCTCTGAGGAGGTGACTTTTTAGATAAGATGAGAATATTGAATGTGCCCTGTGAGAATGAGAGAGAAGCTCATTCTAGGCAGAGGAAGAGCTGGTTCAAAGACTCTAGGGAAGGAATGAGCCTGGTGTTGTGAGGAACGAAAGGAAGGGTTGGTAGACAAGAGCCAGAACATGTATGGTTCTGTAAATCATAAAGACTTGGAGGATTTTAAGCAGTGGCGTGATCTGATTTATGCTTCTAAAAGTTTACTATGGTTGCTATGTGCAAGCTTGGAAGCAGGGATTCCAGGTAAGAAGCTACTGCAGTAGCCTAGAAGAAATATTATGATGTCTTTGTCTAAGGTAAGAGTCAAGAAAATGCAGAGAATTGGACAGATTCAAGGTATTTATGGGAGTAGAACCCATAGTGTTTGTTTGAAGATAAATAGCTTTTGTGGGTAAAGTGAAAGAAATGAATCAAGGGTAATTGTCAGATTTGGAGCTTGAGCAAGTAGCTGGATTTTGGTGCCATTTTCCAAAATGGGAAGAAAGAGGTATGTAAGGGGTAGTTAGGATGTTATCCAGACAGCAGTGACTCAAGAGTTCTGTATGGGTCATGCTAAGCACTAGATGTCTATTGAACATTTGTATGAAGATGTCAAGTACGCAACTAGAGTCAGGAGTCCTGGGGATACAACACAGTTAAAGATAAATGTCTGGGAGTCATGGACTAGATGGAATCACCTCAAGAGACCTGGTAGACAGAAGAGAAGAGGTGAGCACAGGATCCTGAAGCACTCTTACATTAGAGGTCAGGTTGAGGAGGTGGACCTAACACAGGAGGAGAGAAAAGAGTGGCCAACGTGATACGAGATAGCAACAATATTGGGAGAATGTGGTATCCAGGGAAACTTTAAGAAGCAGAAACCAATCCAGTGTATTAAATGCTGCTAGGAGTTCAAGTTACAATAATACCAGAAAAATCAAGTATTTGATTCCACATAAAGGAAATCATGTTTAAGGATCCAGCTCTGTCTACAACTAGTTTCTATAACCTTGAGGGCTTGGGGAGGAACTCTCAACAATAGGTTTGACGAGAGGTCTAGAGCATTAAATTGAAAGTCCCGGAGCAGGACATTCTAGTGTGACTGTCCCAATATGGAGAAAATCTCAAGCATCAAGAGGATAAAGAAACATGTGGTTTCAGCAGAGTCACTGAAACAAGGAGAAAAGGAGGTACATCAAGATAAATGTAATTATCTTGATGCATAGAATGGATCTACATGCATGCAGTAATTACAGAAATAAGGATTATGTGTAAATTGGCACCAGTCCAGAAGTCAAGCTTATTGATAGCTATCATGTAACTACTAGAGTTTTCACCTCTAACAGTTGGGTATGTGACACAAACTTAAGAATGATTCTTCTTTGGGCTAGAACTGTCTTCATGTAGGAAAAGAATTCATAAAGCTGATTAGGGATAGAAAGAGAATTCTGAGGACATAGGTCAGCATGAACCTAATAGCTCTACCTTAAAATGAGTAAGAATTTAATAGTGCGGAGAGGAGACCATGATAAGCAATATGGTGGGGAGATAGAGTCCAAGTTGCAGAAATAGCAGGAAGAACTTTAGGAACCCACATATCTCACAGTGAATTTTTTGTTGTTTGTGCTGCTGTAATAGAAATTATCTCAATCTTCTCAAGACTTCAATACAAATTTACACAAATAAATACCGCATGTGCTTAGAGAACACTCTGTAGGTCCTGACATGTAGGAATCTCCCAATTAAAAAGCCAACTCATGACCCAATTACTCTACAGTGCACTTTACAGTTGACAAGCCAAGTCTAAGCACACAGAGCTTCCAGCATTCTAACTTTTAAAATATGAACAGAAAACCAGTGATTGCTTGACAGTTGAAGAAAGCCTCTAACATAAAAGATAGAGACATCAAAACAGAAGCAAGGAGGAAAGAAAACTCAAAAAAAAAGAGAGAGAGAACGCACTAAAAAGAAGAAAATTTTAAAAAAATTATATTTAATGACCTCAGAAAGAGAAGATAAGCTATCGTTAAAACAAGGTCAGGATGCTATTAAGAAAAAGGAAAAGGAATAAGCAGACATTATTATTAGGATAAGAAAGCGTTCTTAGAAATTTAAATATGATAGCTAAAATTATATGGATAAATATATATTTATATGCATATTGTATATATATGGAAAACAGGAAAATAGCTCAAAACCTTTAAAAAATGGGACAGAAAAAAAAGATGAAACTAGAAGGCCAATCCAAGAGGCCCAACAGCCTACCCCTAAGGATCTATAAGAGAAAAATGTCAAGAGAAATCGTACAGGAACATTTTCTGGACCTGCAGAAAAGTCCTCCTGAGCACCCAGCACCATAAATAAAAAAAATACCAACCACTGCTGTAAAATTTCAGAATACCAGGAAGATAGTAAAAGTTTTGAGAAAGGGAAAAAGACAGGTCACATATAAACAATCAAGGATAAGAGGGCAGTGAACACTATACCCAGGGCTATCAAACTAGAATACAAACACTTTCTAACATTTAAGATCTAAAAGTTATTTGTCTCCCATTCACCTTTTCTCAAGAAGTCTTCTAAAGGATTGGCTTCCCCCTAAAGCAATAAGGTACACCAAAAAGAAGACGTGATATCCAGAAAATGAGGAATCAGTACAGAAAGGCGATATAGGAAATTCCCTTGACAATACTGAAAATAAATCCTACTATGACAGCAGGTACAGGTATAGTCAACAAGCAATCCAGATGAAAATGAGAGCGCAGGGACATGCAGGAGAAGAGAGTTCTAGTATAAAAAAAAAAAAATTAACCAATTGCTTATCGGGTAGATTTGCTTGTGTAGAAAGTTTTCTTAAAGGCTGTGCTGCTTGACTTTGGGAATGTGGATACAAAAGCCAGACGGGCCGGGTTCAAATGCTGCCTCTGCCACAATGATGTTACATGTCCATGAAGCACAGGCAGCCTCGCGGTGCTTCATGTTTCCCATCTATAAAATGTGGATCGTCATGTACCTACCGCACAGAGTTTCTTAAAAAATTAAATCCATTACTCTACTTAATGTGTTAAAATAGTGTTTTGAATATTACGGGCTCTCAGAGGGGCTGAGAAAACATTAACAACGTGTACAGAGAAAAGTAAGTACATTTTTAAAACATAAGTAATTTATCAGCTCTAGGGGAAAAAAATAACAACAGTTGAATAAGAAAGGAAACGTAATGATAATAGACTCCTTGGCTCAACAGTGAATATTCCATTGTCAGATAGATAATACAAATAGTAAAAACTGCAGTGTAAAAAATTAGAAGGATGGAGGAAGGGTAAAGGGATATGAGATAACTCTTTACCACAATAGGAAGTGAATTAGAGGTAGGCATTCTATGTAGAATGAGGAATTAAACATTAAAATGAATGAAGAAATATGTTTAACATAGTCCTGAAAGAACAGGACATGGGTAATGATGGCCCTTTGGGTACCATGATAAGTGACTGAGTGAGTGAGACAGACGCAGGGGGACCAGGGGCTGCTGCTGGGCTTCCAGAGCACCAGCTTCCACGAGGGACCTGAGGGTTAGGGGTCCACCATGGGGTTGGCACTGCTGGGAACAATGCTAGGAAGGGAAGAGTTCCCTCCTTAGCGTTCCATCGCACAAACCCCGAACATGGGTCTCGCCTATTCTGGGAAGGTTCTTTTCCGGTCTGGGATAGGGCCTGAAGGGCAACCTAATCCTGAAAATTCATCGGGGAGAGCTTCCCTTTTTGACCTCCACCGCCTAGGACATAGGATAAGCTTGGCTCGACACTACCACCATTCATTTAAAAAAAACAAAAAAATTACATTTTGGTTTGAAATCATAATTTCTAAAACAGCAAGTCATGACAAAATTGATATTTGAAGGCATCTGACCAACACATAAATAAAGCAATCAATATCCCTGTTGTGCTCTGAAATTAAACAGATGAAAAGGATTGTGTCCATGACAAGTAGAAGAATGAGAGAGACGGCGTAGAGGTTGAAGCTTAAGTGAGACCTGAGATTGCCTGGGCGCCAGCTGATGTTTCAAAGCCAAGCCAAGCGGTGAGTACCCTGACGACCGCCCCCAGGTATCAATGCTGGCTGGCACGCTTCCACCCCAGTGACCCATCACTGGGCTTTGCCTTCATCCCTGGTACTCAGGTATCCTTGTGGTACTCAGCTCCCACACTGTCTTTAAGGGCTGAATAAAACCACAAGACTAGCCAGCATGGAGGAAGTCACTTAATAAGCACTTTCCTATCTGGGGGGACAGATGTGTCTGGATTTCCGTGAAGGAACTGAAATTTCAACAGCTGAGTTCAAGAAAGCTGCTCCAGCAACCCAGAGGGAGATGTAGGGGTCTTGTGTTTTGTACCGTATCTTGGCAACCCTCCTGGCGGCTGCTGGCCCATGGCAGAGGCCCGGCTCCTTTTGCAATGGGCCTTGAGGTGCTCATATTTCCAGCTGTGTCAAGAAGAAAGAGTGTGGTAAAGTCACGGGACTCCTTGCTTGGGTCACAGAAACACCAAGACACCACCTGAGAATGAAATCCCACAGAAAATAGAAACCAATAGACATTTCACGGCACCCAGGGGAAGCGAGGATTCTTTAAGAAACAAAATAAGTGCAGATGAATTTTTTTAGAACATCTGAAATCCTGAGTAAATGGCCTTGGATTTACAATGCCCATGGATTTTTGGTGTTTTAACAATAAGCAGGAATTTCGGTTTTAATTCCTTTAAGCATTTTCCTATAAAAGGAATTCACCCCAGCCATTTTTTCTAGACAGTATTTCTCACTTTTTCCCCTCTAGGTTAGAGCTATGATAAAAAGAAGGGAGACTGAGGAAGGGAACAAATATTTATAAAGTGCCCATTCTATGCTGGCATTGGCCTAGAAGCTTTGCCTGTATGCCATGTTCCTTCTCACAAATCCAAACACAGACCTTTGCTTCCTCTTATGCACTGCCACTAACAAAGAGATTCCATTCATTCATGGAATTCATCGAGGACAATTACATTCCATTTATTCATGGAATTCATCTAGGACAATACCATCAATTCAAACTGTAAGTGAATGCGCTCATCTCTTGGTTATCAAGATTCTTGCTGCGACTCATTTCTCTATTTTGCCCAGTATTTAAAACCCTTCATCAGTCGTTGCTTCTTACCTTGCCCAGTGAAAGTGGGCAAGCACTGTTACCCTCACTTAATAACCCACGTTACCCAGGGAATAGCCTGGATTAGAAGCTATGATACTCAAAGCTCCTGGATAAGCGCTCTGAGTCTCCTGTCTAGACTTGATGAATAATTCACAGGTCTAGTTGGTGGATGTCCAGTTAGGAGTCTGGCCGAGCTGATTGCTTCAGAGCCAAGACATCCAGGGCCTTACTCTTGCCTCATTTTCCTCCTTTCTCTCTGATTGCTGCTTCTTAAGGGAAATCCTCTTATTTCCCTATTCTTTTAAGAGTTGGTACAGCACAAGGTTCTGGTGCCAGCCCTCTCCTTGGTTATTCTCTTCACTCATTCAGCCAAAAAGCATTTGAGCTCCTAGCACACGGGCATGTCAATTGCCTGTTGGCTTTCAGGTCTATTGCTGGCTCTTCCCCTGTTCTGCTGTGTATTATAGGCTCCCTTGCCCTCTAGCTTCTGGTGATTACTTACAACTTATGGGAGGTACGGTGTAAAATTGGAGGGAGGGAAAAAGAAAGAAGACCTCTCCCTCTTGCCCACCCTTCCTGTGAGCTTCAGGTCCTGGATCCCACTGGTCACCCCTCCAGGCAGCCCCTACATGGGTCTAGCTCCTGTCAGATGATGGGCTCGCTTCCTCCACTGCCCCTCCAGCCCTAGTGGTGGTAGCAGCTTCCAGCTACTACTGATCTGTGGGTTGCTTCATTTCTCCTTGTTTGGCTTGCCAGCTTTTCCATCACCCTTTTAACCAATTATCTGTATTAAATCCCATCTGCTTGCAAGATTTAGAGGACTGTTTTCCTGGCTCTATCCTGACTGACACAGACACCATTCTTAGTTACAAGCTACAGAAACCAACCTTGACATGTTGGTAGGAAAGGATTTTATCACGAAAGCTATTGGAGAGATCAAAGAATCTGCGAGAGGACCCCAGAACCCGGCTCAGAGACTACAAGGGAAGGAGCAGTGCTCGAAAATCTCCAAGCGACACTGTGTGGGGGAAGCCGTGCTCGATGTCTTGGGTCGTGCCATGTGTGCCACCAACACTGGATGCTGCAAGGGACCATTCAAACTGTTGTCTCTGCTACCATCTGTCAACAGAATCAAATCTGGGCCTCTCCTACTTCTTCATGACATTAGCTTCCAATTTAGAGAGTGTGGAGATGGGTACATCTGATGCTCAATGCCCAGGTCATGTGCCCAACCCTGGCCACAAGTGTATCTGACATTTTCCATTCCTGTCCTGGGAGATGGGCTCTTTATAGGCAGAATTCCCTAAATATACGATAGAGATTTGGATGCCTGAGTAGACCTTGAGACAAGGATTCAAGTGGAAGTGGTTTCTTTGGGAGTTGTGAAAAATCCCAGGAATCACTGGTAAGGAAGGGAGGGTAACTTATCGATCGAGTTATTGCTATGAGGTAACTAGATCTAAATCCTCTAAGGGGGACTTGGAGCCAGTGTAGAAGACATGTCTCAGAGTCACCCCAGCGCCTAGGAGCTGAGCTATTTATACACCAACTATACCCCAAGCTGCTGAGAGCAGCTGGGGTGGGCCTTAATTCTCCTGCACTCCCAGCTTCCCTCCCCTACTAGTGAGCTGAGTGGACCTCATCAGCCAGAGCAAACCTTCAGGCAAATAAAAGCAGTGGGGAGAGCAGTTGAAAGTTGGGCAGGTGTAAGCTGAAAAGGTAAGGGAGAGATGATGAGACAGGGAACCTACCACATCAGCCACGGTGGATAAGAAGAAGAGCAAAGGTCCACTAGGAACTGCTCAGCGTTGAAGATATGACAGTGGATAAGAGAGAAGCATTCCTGGCCTCACTAAGCTCATGGTCTCATACTCAGACATGAGAACAGGCAAGTACAATACACAGTGGGACAAGAGCAGTAATAGAGGCAGCCCTACGCAGCTAGAGGTAGACCTCAGGCCTCTAAGACCCAGGAGCAGAGAGCCAGCAGCCTACTCATTTTCACATCCCCATTGCCTAGGATGGTACCTATTCAATCAATACATGTTTTCTGGCCCAATACTGACCTGCCAGGCACAGTTCTGGTGTGTTATATTCATGGTTTCTATGTAGGTGTGTCCCCATTTTACAGGGAAGGAAGTTAAGGCACTCGTGATTATTCCTCACCACCTGACTACCCCTAGTGATTCTTCACATTTCAGCTTTGATGTAATTTCTCCAAAAGTTTTGCCTGCATTTCCAAGCCTGGGCTATCCCTACCGGAGAATTTACACTCTGGTTTGTCATTGGCAACTCATTCTCAAGTATCCTCCTGAGCTAAGCTCTTAGAGAGCAGGGACTATATGTCTGTTTTGTTTAGCAATGTACACTCAGCATCCAGGCTAGTGCTGGCACTTTCTAGATGTGCAAGCCTCATTTATACTGATGATTTCTTGAATGATGTGAATGAATGAATAAGGCTCAGAGAGGTTGAGTAACTTGACCAGTCACACATCTAAGACATGGCAGAATTGAGGCTTGAACTGCAGTCTGTCTGACCCCCAAATATCTCCTCTGCTTTGCTGAGCATTAAGCAACTTATCTGTCTATGGCAACTAGAAAATTTAACTTGGCTTAAAGGTTGCTACTCTAAGGTCAGAAGTAATGGGGCAGGAAGTGTCTAAGAACTTCCCACATTCATGAGGCTGAGGAATTATCAAGCAGAACTCTGGACCTAAAGCTGGAAGAAGGTTTCTAGAGGATATGGCAGGATGGGACAACCTTTAAAATTCCCTGAAATTAGAACATTCTTTAACACCATACACAAAAATAAACTCAAAATGGATTAAAGACCTAAATGGTAAGACCTGATACTCTAAAACTCTTAGAGGAAAACAGAGGCAGAGCACTGACATAAATCGCAGCAATATCGTTTTGGATCTGGCTCCTAGAGTAATGGAAATAAAAACAAAAATAAACAAATGGAACCTAATTAAACGCAAAAGCTTTTGCACAGCAAAGGAAACCATAAACAAAACGAAAAGACAACCTACAGAATGGGAGAAAATATTCACAAACAATGCAACCGACAAGGAATTAATCTCCAAAATTTACAAACAGCTTCATGCAGCTCGATATCAAAAAAAAACCCAATCAAAAAATGGGCTGAAGACCTAAATAGACATTTCTCCAAAGAAGACATACAGATGGCTAGAGTCTCCATATCACTAATCATTAGAGGAATGCAAATCAAAGTTACAATGAGGTATCACCTCACACTGGTCAGAATGGCCATCATCAAAAAATCTACAATAAATGCTGGAGAGGGTGTGGAGAAAAGGGAAACGTCCAACACTGTTGGTGGGAATGTAAATTGATACAGCCACTATGGAGAACAGTATGGAGGTTCCTTCAAAAACTAAAAATAGAACTACCATATAATCCAGCAACCCCACTCATGGGCATAGACCCTGAGAAAAGCATAATTCAAAAAGAGACATGTACCACAATGTTCATTGCAGCCCTATTTACAAGAGCCAGGACATGGAAACAACCTAAATGTCCATCAAGAGACGAATGGATAAAGAAGATGTGGCACATATATACAATGGAATATTACTCAGCCATAAAAAGAAACGAAATTGCGTTATTTGTAGTGAGGTGGATGGACCTAGAGACTATCATACAGAGTGAAGTAAGTCAGAGAGAGAAAAACCAATACTGTATGCTAACACATATATATGGAATCTAAAAAAAAAAAAAATGGTTCTGAAGAACTTAGGGGCAGGACAGGTATAAAGATGCAGATGTAGAGAATGGACTTGAGGACACGGAGTGGGGGAAGGGTAAGCTGGGACAAAGTGAGAGAGTGGCATGGACATATATACAGTACCAAATGTATAACATATGTATATACATATATACACAATGGAATATTACTCAGCCATAAAAAGGAACGAAATTGGGTCATTTGTAGAGACGTGGATGGACCTAGAGACTGTCATACAGAGTGAAGTAAGTCAGAAAGAGAAAAACAAATGTTGTATATTAACGCATATATGTGGAATCTGGAAAAATGGTACAGATGAACCAGTTTGCAAGGTAGAAATGGAGACACAGATGTGGAGAGAAAAACGTATGGACACCAAGGGGAGAAAGCGGGGGTGGTGGGATGAACTGGAAGATTAGGATTGACATATATATATACACTAAGATGTATAAAATAGATAAGTAATAAGAACCTGCTGTATAAAATAAATAAAATTCAAAAAAAAAGATACATGCATCCCAAATGTTCATTGAAGCACTATTTACAATAGCCAAGACATGGAAGCAACCTCAATGTCCATCAACAGATGAATGGAAGATGTGGTACATATACACAATGGAATACTACTCAGCCATAAAAAAGAATAAAATAATGCCATTTGTAGCAACATGGATGGACCTGGAGATTATCATACTACGTGAAGTAAGTCAGAGAAAGACAAATATCATATGATATCACTTATATGTGGAATCTAAAAAAATGGTACAAATGAACTTACTTATGAAACAGAAGCAGATTCACAGACTTAGAAAACAAATTTATGGTTACCAAAGAGGAAAAGTGGGGGGGAGGGATAAATTGGAGTTTGGGATTAAAATATACACACTACTATATATAAAATAGATAACAAACAAGGACCTACTGCATAGCACAGGGAACTATACTCAATATCTTGTAATAACCTATAATGGAAAAGAATCTAAAAATATATATATATAGCTATATCCCTATATACAACTGAATCACTTTTCTGTACACCTGAAACTAACACATCAGTATAAATCAACTATATTTAAATAAAAATTTAAAAAACATTTTTTTAAAGATCATACCTGTTTTTCTGAAAATTGGTGATCTCACCTGAATGGAGAACATTGGAGGAAGAACATTCTCTGCAGGATAGTGAATGAACACAGGCGTTACCTGAAGTGTCCTGGAGAAGGATGCAGGAAGTCTGGACAGTGGCAGTGGGTATGCAGGAGACGACAGAGGGGCAGAGCGTGTACACACTGCTATATATAATGTAGAAAACTAACAAGGACCTGCTGTACAGCACAGGGGACTCTGCTCAATCTTCTGTAATAACCTAAATGGGGAAAGAATTCGAAAAAGAGTGGATACATGTATATGTATAACTGAATCACTGTGCTGTACGCCTGAAACTAACACAACATTGTTAATCAACTGTACTCCAATATAAAAATTTTTAGAAAAGACTTAACTTTCTAAGGTTTTTAATCTCTAGGTAAAAATGTTCCCTCTAGCACCAGCAATGCCTGATGTCATTAGCTTACTAAACCAATTTTAAAATATTGGAAATAAAGTGATTGTAAGCAGTTGATCCATCATTTTTTGCTCCTTTAAGACACTGCAGAAAAAGTCGTGACCAACCTCCAGCTTTCAGATGTACACGGAGCCACATTCAAAATGCAGGGGAAGAGGGAGATACGGTTTCGAAATCTCCAGTCAAAGCAATTCTTCTTCTGCCTTATTTATCATGTTCTCATCTCTCCTTTCGGCAAAATCAAAGAAAGTCATCCATCCTCCACGCATGCACTTTCCACACTTCCTCGATTCTAAAATAGCCAAGAAGCAGCATAGATTTATTAACAGCTTTTTGGTATGGGGAGGTGGGAGAAGGAAAAGACAGGGAAAATGTGACATGAAATGTTCACAGAGATTACAATGCACATAGCCCGATTTTAGAGTGTTAAAATGTGGCCCCAAGAAAGTCTTAGAAGTGAAAACACATGCTAATTAAATATAAAGTCTTCAAGTAGTATTAATGAAGAGCCTATATATTTTGTCCAAATGAGACTGCTAGATATAACCAAAAGAAGTTGGAACAACAAAAAGAGCTTTCACAGAAATTAGTTTTGAAGAAGTAAATATGCATCTTAAAATTTCCTTGCAGCATGTAAGGTATTCAGATTTGTTTCTGAAAACTAGTAAATTGATTAGATCAATCAATATTTACATGTATAATACAGGTGCTTTGACAATCAGTGTAAACTTTCTTGGTAAAACTGAAGTAGGACCTAATTTCTATGTTAGCTCTTTTTCTTCTGGAGAAAAATATGTCTGTGCCCCATCGGCTTTTAAATAGAAATCCATAAATGCAGCCAATTAGCTTAACAGTCACCCTTTAACTCCATCACTGATTCAGAAATTCAGAAGCGAACACTGGGTTGTAGTCATCTAGTTCTCACCACTTCAATATGTTCCAGCAAAGTCCACTCACAGTGCCCACCCACAGGATTAGAAGGGCAGCCAAAGGCAAAACACCTTTCTCAAAGGATCAGTATTTCATGAACCCCTCAAAGATCAATACATAATCTAAGATACCACAGGGAGAATTAAAAGCAGGACAAAGACATTGAATGTATATACCAAATTAAGAGAAAGTGTGGAAGAAAACACTAAGATCAAGAGTACATGTCCAAAATTTACAGCACGTAGACTAGGAATAGAAAATACACTGATTTTCTGTTGCCTGGTCTTCTGGCCACAGCTGAGCCCTAATCAACCTCAGAGCCAGATGCATCCTCAGAATCCATCTTAACATACTTTTTCAAAAAGCCACTCGAGACAATTGGAAATAGAACTGAGATAGAATTCTTTGCCCCCACTGCTGAAGATTGAATATTTTAAGCCATGGATATCTCCCATTATCTTGTACCCTGGCTACACTTAGCTACATCCTTGAATGTGCCAGGCAACTTCAAGCATCTGTGCCTTTGTTTGTTCTGTTTCCTCCATCTGTAGAAATCTTAGGTATCCTTTGTGGCTCTATACAAAAATTTCCACTTTTATGAGGCATGTCCCATTCATATCCTCTAACCATAATTAATTGTTTGTAGTTCTTCATTTATTTCCTGAGCTCCAGCTAGAGGAGCCTAAAGGATGTAAAAGAAAAATTTTACCAGATAATGATAGTAATTACTATTATATGTAACATTATTTACATATAAAATATATTTCAGCCCAAATACAAAGCTAAAGAGGGAAATAATGATGAGAGTTATGAACTAAATCTCCCCCCCCCCTTTTTTTTTAATAAAGCTGTAGCTTCTACTATAAAGTCAATATATAAAAGTTTAGATAAAGCCTGGATTCCTATTGTAAAATGTAACAAGGATAGAAATTCAAACATAATATCACTTTGTTTTGAGCTGTAAAAACTCTATCAAGGCAAAACATCTTACTTCACAAAAGTTACTTTAAAAGTTAGCAAATTCTCATTCAGTCATTCCCACCATGGGCTGACACCCAGAATCATAAGAGGAACTTTTGTAGAGTATGGATTCCTTGGCCTCATACTTGGCCTGTGAGCCAGCATGTTTGGGGAGTGGAACAAAGAACCAGTATTTTATAAAGGCTCCCCTAGGTGAGCTGAAGAACAATCATGTTTATTGTCTTAACTGATGGTTCTCATAATTGTCTGAGCTGGACATATCAGTAAATGTTCTTTACAAGGATACATCAATGAACATAAGAATTTGGGCTCACAGTATTTGAATTCCATTTATGCTGTCAGTTTCAGGCAAGATACAGGCACTGACCTTGCTCCTTTTGTTACTTTGGCGTTGTAGTGATGGGAGAGAATGGACTGGAAAAAGTTTCAAGTCTTTAACAAATTTCTGAAGAACAAAATGTTGACTGAGCTAAAACGAAATGTCTCATGGTTGTCTTCAGTCTAAACAAGAAAATATTAGGAGGCAAAACTTTGTTAAAATTCAATTTGACTGATTTATCCAACCATGAATACAAGCTGGTTTTCACACTTTAAAAGGCAATGTGAAAGTCTGGTTTTTTTCTTTTTTCTTTTTTGTTTGTTTCACATGTCAATCGTCAAAAGAGCTTAGTTTTTAAGACTTTGGTTACATGATGACCACATCTTCTTAAATGAGGAAAGAACTTGGTTATGTTCAAAGAAATAAAAATTAACAGTAATAGAGTTTTTAAAAATTAGAATCCCTGCAGATCTAATTTACAGCTGATTTGGGGATAATTCATACCATAAAGTAAAAGGAGATTTGAACTTAGTGGACTCCATTAATTGGATGTTTTCTGACAATTCTCTAGGTGCCACTCTATGTAAATATGTTTTCTATGCACGCATGCCCCAGTGGGAACCAAGGACACTAGGGATACAAATGAGTAAGTTGACTCAAACCTTAACAAAAAATGAGAAATGCATCTGACTCTCAACATATTAAACTTAACATATTAAACTTAACATAGCCTTGGGACTTCCCTGGTGGTGCAGTGGTTAAGAATCTGCCTGCCAGACACGAGTTAGAGACCTGGTCCAGGAAGACCCCACATGCTGCAGAGCAACTAAGCCCGTGTGCCATGAGTACTGAAGCCCGCGCGCCTAGAGCCCGTGCTCCGCAACAAGAGAAGCCACCGCAATGAGAAGCCCGCGCACCTCAACAAAGAGTAGCCCCCGCTCGCCTCAACTAGAGAAAGCCTGTGCGCAGCAACGAAGACCCAACGCAGCCAAAAATAAATAAAATAAATTTTTAAAAATAAACTTAACAGTCTTGAATAGTGTGGCTGGTAGGTAATAACACCAATGTGCATTTAAGAAGAATATGTGAAATTCCACTGCAAACCATTCATTTTCATGAATCTCTCTTCTGTGTGCTATCTTTTGTTGTATTTGACAAGCTCAGAGACAAAAATAATACAAACCCACCAGCTTCCTGGGTCCAACCAATATAGGTAGACTTTCACCATCCCTGTAATGTGTCAATCTCCCTTTTAGGTTAAGACAAATTTGACAGTACACAGGGAAATTGTTTTAAAAACCATGGTTGTGCTAAGCGTGGGAAATATACTCTTATAATACTAAAATTCTTTTTGTTTCTCACATAAGAATTTACAGCTTTCACAATGCATGAATATGGTTTATTGGAGTAAAGGTGAAATTGTAATACTCACATTCAGCTGGGCAGCCAAGAGGATCTGGGCAATTTTCCGTATTTGCTCTGTAGATACGTAGTACAGACCACATCAGAAAGGAGAGGACTTACTGGGGCAGGTTGTATTTTCCAAAAATGGCCACATTAGTACTTCCAGTCCCAAGTGTTCTTGTAGAACTTGGTACTTACCCATCAAGAGATAGAGTCCATTTTTCCTCTCTTGTCACCTGGGCAATGCTTTGCGGCTACCTTGAGTAAGAGAATGTGAAGAAAGTGATGCTGTGTGACTTTCAAGGTTAGGTCATAAAAGCTGATACAGCTTCCACCCGGCTCTCTCCTGGGACACTCACCTTTGGAACCCAGCCACCATATTGTGGGGAAGATGAGCAGCCGAACGAAGGGCCACATGTAGGTGTTCCAGCCACAGCCCCATGTTGGTCCCAGCCAACAGTCAGCATCAACCACCAGACAAGCGAGTGAGTGCCCTTCAGATGATTCCACCTTCTGCTTTCCAGTCACCCCACCTGATGCCAAGTAGAGAAGAGACAAAATGTCCCCACCCACCCCACCCCACCCAAATTGCAAATCTGTGTGCGAAATAAACACTGTCATTATTTTAAGTTGCTGTTTTGGAATGGTTTGTTCTACAGCAACTGGAATACTTATCAAGTGTCTTGATTCTATTTCATCTTCTGTCAACAGCTGAAGTCACTTTTCACCAGGAAAACAACCTAACAATCATTTAACAATGACTCCATCTACAATGATTCATATATTATGGTATCTGACTCTCCCATAATAACCGCCCTTTATCTACTATGCATTTGGTCACTGTGGGACTGGCATCATGTGAGAGAGCTATGCTTGTTTAACTTGGACAGTGCAAATTTTCTTTCAAAATTATAAAATTAATTCATACTCATGAAAATTCAAACTGTACAGATTTTTAGTAAAAGAAAAGAAAAAAAGTCCCACTTTGTTAGTTAACTTCCACTCAATCCCACATCTTTTTGAGGTAACCATACCAAATCCAGTGTGTATCCTTTCAGACCCTTCTCTGCTTTTCTTTACCTTTATACACACACACTTACACACTCCTAAACACATGTCTTGGACATTTTCCTCCGGAGATCATGAGTTTCTTTTTAGTATGTTGTTAAAGCACAATCATAATACATAATATTGATGAGAATTACGATCGAGACAGAAAGATGACGATGATGGTTGCCATGTTTGAGTTCTGACTATGTGCCAGGTAATGCAGAACATGGAGACCTTGAAACTGGCAAATACTAAAAAACAGGGCTTTTGTTTCTGGAAAACCAGTTGCTAAATTTACCAGCAAGGACCATGTTTGTCTTTGCTTATTAATACACCTCCAGCACCTAGGACAGTGTCTAGCACATGGAAGGCTCTCAATAAATATTTGTTGAATGAACAAATGAATGAATGTTTTAATCACAGCCTCATACAGTATTCTAATTGATGTACTTCTGAAATGAATGTGACCTACCAGTTTTATGAATGAGCTTAATTCCAAAATATAAGTGCTATTTATTCTTTGTTTTCAGACATTCCTTTACATGGATAATTGGATTACCCTCTCTGTGGGTCACCAGAGCCAATGGCATGGCTGGAGCATGCAATTCACAGGAAGGCACAGTTCCCCAACGGTCAAGTGTTCATGCAAAAATAAGTTCATACCTCATAACCAAAAAGTACCATCCTTTCTTCCTTCATATCTTTTGACAGCTTTTGTTATATTAATGGTTTCTTAGGAGCGACCTGGTCAAGGACAAAAAACATACTGAAGTACACTTGTACTGTGGGTATATGTGTATTTGCACAAGCAAACCTGGGCATAGGTAGATCTTTCTGGAGGAATCTACATACATACATAATAAATAATATCTTCTTTAAACAGAACTGGTAGGAGGGTTGGTAGGAGATCAGGAAGAAAGCATGAATAATGAAACATAAAAAGGATAAGAATCCAGGCTTTGTTCTCTGTCAGTGGAAGAAAATCATACCTGCAAGGTGGTTATCTCCAAAATTAACCAACTACCCAGATAAATATAAGCAACTTATGTACTTTAGGCCTAAAAGACTCAAGGCAGTGTGGTAACGATCAGGTGGGGGACAAAAGCATTCCCGGAGAGCAAAACTATGGACATTATTTAACCCTCATTACATGCTCCAGGTTTCAGGTCACTGACAATAATTATGATTTGCAGAATGATAGACATCTACGTGGCACTTCCCCAATTCCATCTCTCCTTAAAATACAAATGCTTCCCAAAGCATATTTATCTTTTCAATTCATCTTCTTGTGGGCTCCAAGAAATTCTTTTGGGTCAGGCTGATCTGAAGGAGATGAAGGATAGTGGTATTGGTGTGGGTTTACTCACCAATTATTCTTTAAGGCTGTTCCCTTCCAATGCTGGGCTAACAAACGGGCATTTAGTTGAATTTTTTTTTTCTTTCCCTTTTCTTTGGGAAGTTCCAAGAAACATTAGGAATCTCTGTTCTGTTTCTATGAAAAAAACTCATTAGGGTGTTATAAATGATGGTGTGGCTTTCACTTATGAGAGTCATATATCACCGCTGGAAAGGAGATATCCTGTGATTCCTTGCTTCTGAGACATAGCAATAATTTCCACCACTGAAAATGCAGCCATCATTCTGGTAGTACTTTCAAAGTCAAAGGCACTGGAAAAATGCAAAGAAGTGAGGAGAAAGCCATGTATTCCCCCTGTAGAAATCAAAGAGAATGAAATTAAGGGAATGTCTAAGAAAATTTCTAGCGTGTCAAGGTTTTTTCAGATGAGCAAAATAAATTAACTTATCAAGAAACCTTGACTTACTTCACTTAGTATGATAATCTCTAGGTCAATCCATGTTGCAGAAAGTCAGACACAGAATGATGAATATCATATGATCTCACTCATATGTGGAATCTAATTTTTAAAAAAAGATACAAATGAACTTATTTACAAAACAGAAACAGACTTACAGATATTGAAAACTTACAGTTACCAAAAGCGAAATGTGGGAGGGATAAATCAGGAGTTTAGGATGAACGGACACACACTACTATGTATAAGATAGATAACCGACAAGGACCTACTATATAGCACAGGAAACTCTACTCAATATTCTGTGATAACCTATATAAGAAAAGAATCTAAAAAAGAATGAATATATGTATATGTATAACTGAATCACTTTGCTGTACACCTGAAACTAACACAACATGGCAAATCAACTATATTCCAATAAAATTAAAATGTTAAAAAAAAAACTTATCAAGAAATCTTAAAGAGTAGAAAAATCAAAGCAGGGCACGTTGTAAAAGTCCAAGGATGAGTCAATATTAGAAAAACCTATTAGTATAATTCACTACATTATAAGTCAAAAGAGAAAAACAGCTTTCTCCTCCTCCTCATCTTGTCCCCCTTCCCTTCCTGACCAATTCAATCCAAAAGCCAGTAGCTAGGGCCAAGAAGAAATGGGTGTGTGTTAGAACTTGAGTGTGGTTAGAAGGGCAAACACAGGGGAGAGAATAGTGGTGGTAAATGGAAGACTGGTTTTACACAGGGTTTCATCACATAGGTAACGCTCTTACTGATAACAGAAGTCAGATTTCTTACTCTCAGAGGAGGGAGCTACAAATGTGGAAACGCAGAAAACTCAAACTTATGGAGATGGATTGGGGTAAAAGTATCTCTATAAAGTCATGGTTTTTGACATATGGGTGGATGCATAAACACAGAAAATATAGAAAATCACATACATATAAGTGTGTGTGTAGGTACACAGAAACCTACATATATTCTCTAGCTCAGTCCACTGAGAGGGATTTGGAGCAGTGAAACCCCAAAAGCAGCAAGCATACCTTAGAGATCCACTCTGAGTCTCTAAATAACATTTTCTCCTAAGAGGAACCGGGGCTTCTTGGGAAAATGGCTGGTTCTAGGGCTGGGGAAGGCAAAGCACAAAATGAACTAGAGCATCTTCTTATACCAGAGAGTAAGGGATCATTCACGGAATGAAGGGGATACACTAAAAGGACACAGATACCAGATTGACGGGCTCCCGTGGGTCAAATCTGGGGTAATTTGACATCAAAAAATGAATTTGAGTAATGGATCATAACATGACAAATTAAATATGAAAGCATGGGTTCACACTAATATAATAAATGAATACACCTTTGATAAAGAATGGGATTTTTATACCCTTTCAAGGTATCTTTCCACAAAATAAAATTATTTAAAAGGGAAAGGAATAACTCCACAGGAGAGAAACCTGACAGATAACACCTTAATCAACTGATCAAATTGAACGTCATCAGTAATGGGACAAATCAAAATCATGTGCCACTTGATAAGATACAATGCGAAGAACACAACCTAAAATTGAGGAACAATCTACAAAAGAACTGGCCTATAATTTTCAAAAGTGTCAAGGTCAATAAAGTCCAGAAAAGACTGAACAACTGTTCCATATTGAAGGAGACCAAAGGGACTTGAGAAGTAAATGCAACATACAAGTCTTTTCTTTAATAACAGGTTTATGAAGATAAAATTCACAGCACATAAATTTCACCCTTTCAAAGTATACATTTCAATGTTTTTTACTACATTCACAGAGATGTGCAACCATCACCACCATTTAAGAACATTTTTATCACCCCAAAAGAAACCTTGCACCCATTAGTAGTCACCCTCATTCCCTCTCCCAACACCCCCCAATCCCTAGGTAATACTAATCTACTTTCAGTCTATGGATTTGCCTATTCTGGGCCTTTCATATAAATGGAATCATATCATATGTGATCTTTTCTAACTGGTTTCTTTTGCTTAGCATAATATTTTCAAGGTTCATCCATGAACCTTGTATCATGTATCAGCACTTCAATCCTTCTTTTCTGGCTGAATAATATTCCATTGCATGGAGATACCACATTTCGTTTACCTATTTATCAATTGATAAACATTTGAGTTGCTTCCATTTTTGGACTATCATGAATAATGCTGTTATAAACATTTGTGTATAATTTTTTCTATGGGCAGCATGTGATTCTGAACTGGGTGTCATTGCGAAGTGGCTGGGACATTTGGCAGAACTTGAATGGGATCTACAGATTAGATGATAGTAACGTTTCAGTGTTTAGTTTTGGTGGTTGTATTTTGGTAATGCAAGAGAATATTTCTCGTTTGTAGAAAATATACACAAAAGTATTTAGAGTTGATGGGTATTATGTCAGCAACAAACCCTCAAATGATTCCGGAAAAATAGTCATTTGTACTGTACTCACAAATTTTCTCCAAATTTGCAATTGTTTCAAGAGAGACAGAGAGCTCATGAGAGAGAGACCACATTCATATAAACAGATGCTAAAGAATATTTGATAAAATTCAGGAATTACTGTTAAATTTTAAAATTGTAAAAATATCTGAATAAATGGATATTTACTTAGCAAATACATATTTGTTTTGATACATATCTCAAACCAAAAGCCAGTATCATGTTTAATAATTAACCTTTAAGGTATTCCTAAAGTCAGGAACAAAGCAAGGATGCCCATTACCACCGCTATTATGTAGCATTGTTCTTGAATTTCTAGCTAGTACAATAAGACAAGAAAAAGATGTGAAATTCAAAATTAACTTAAAACACATTTCAAATGAATATGAATGTTTAGCAAGCTTACCAGTTAAATAACACATACACACACACAAAAAATATAACTTTTCTATAAGTCAAGAATAATCTGATAGAAGACATAATCCAGAACACATCCAGTTATAATGAAATACAAAACTAAAAAGCAAATAAAACTGAGAAAATTGTTTGGGATAAATATTCGTTGCACTAAAATAACTACTCCAAGCCATCAAGCCATTAAGAAAAATAAAAATGCCCTAATAGAAAAATGAGCAACAGATATGAATAGTTAATTCTCCAAATGATAAAGTTAAAATGGTAATACACAAGCAAAAAAATGTTTACTCTCACTAGTTATTAAAATGCTAATAAAACAATGGAATATCATTTGTTTTTCTTCTTCAAACCATGAAAGACTGTTTTTATGATTATGAGTGCAAGCGTGTAGAAAAATCGGTGTTCCTATTGTTGCTGGTAACACATCCATACTAGTACAATGTTTCTAGAAGACAATATGACATATACAAACAAACGAAACGACTTCAAATGTCATATCTTTTAGCTCAGTAATTTCACTTCTAGGAATTTACCTTAATAAAAAATGTATATATTTAGGTTCTTGACTCACAGACACAGAAAACAAACTTATGATTACCAAATGAGAAAGGGCGGGGAGGAGGGATATATTAGGCGCTTGAGATTATCAGATACACAGTACTATACATAAAATAGATAAGCAAGAAGGATTTACTGTATAGCATAAGGAACTATATTCAATATCTTGTAATAACCTATAATGGAAAAGACTCTGAAGAAGAACATATATATAAAAATGAATCACTTTGTTGTACACGTGAAACTAACACAATATTGTAAATCAACTGTAATTCAATAAAAAAATAAAAATAAAAAAATTTAGGTTCATGGATGTTTATTAAAGTGTTGATCACAATGACAAAAAAGAAAAAAATCAAAACCTAAATGTCCAACAGTAGGGGACCAGTTGAATAATCTACGAAGTTCTGATATGATTAAATATGTAGCTAATAAAAATGTTGTATGAAACATGTTCACAGAGGATGGTTCAGTGCCATTGCAAAATGCCACGGACAATACATATGCATCCCTGTGCGTAAAAACAATTGGCTTATATACATCAACATGTTAATAATGGTCATTTTGCTTGTTCACATTTTCCACGTTTCCAAATATTTATTTCATAACCAGAAAAGAAGTCATCACAGCTTCTTTTTTAAAAATAAAAATAAACTCCAGAAGTGCTAGGTGAGTCAATAGCAACGAGTGAGAAAAAACAGGGCTTTTTCTTATCAACCAAGTTCATTGTGAATCTAAAGTCTCACGTGGCTGCCAAGCAACCAAGACTGAAGACTCTGGCAGAAGTAGAGAACCAACAGCTAGGTAGCTAATAAGCCCATTTTACATTTTGATGTTTGGACAAAGTTTGGAACATTGTGTTCAGTTAGGAGAGGTACACTTAAAGAACACTGTTTCCTGGGAGAGTCCAGAGGGTTCTATGATTAATAGCTAAAGGAGATGAGGAGATTTAACCCATTGAAGAGTAGAGTTCAGGGGAAGATACAAATGCTCTTCAAATTTCCAAGTGGCTATCATGAGAAAGAGAGATTAGATTCATTATTGTAGTGGTTCCAAAAATAGATCAAGGACCAATGCACAGAAATTTCCCAGATAGCATCTAGGGACAAGGCAAAACTCTTCCAACAATCAGACTCACTCCACAAAGGAGCAGGAGGTGAGGCACACCAGAGGTCTTCCTGCAGAGGCTTCCAATTACTCATCAGGGCTGTTGCAGTGGAGATTCCAGCCCTGGGTAAAGGACTGTACTAAACAGACTCTAAGACCTTGCAGCTCAAAGTGAGGTCTGTGGGCCAGTGGCATTAACATCACCTGGGAGCTTGATAGAAAGTGCGGCTTGTTGCTTCCATCCCTAGACCTAATGAATCAGAACCTGTATTTTCACAAGATCCCATGTAATTCTTATGTGTATTAATGAGTGAGAAGCAGACCTGGAAGATACTCTCTAACTCTCCAGTTTCTCCATCTGCTTCGGTTTTCAGAGTCTTCTTTTGCTACTCCTCTTCCACGGGCTCTTTCATGATCTACTAAATAACCATGTAATAATTAGTAATGGCAGAAGACCTGAGGGTGATTTGTGATAGAATGGTATAATGCACTTCCAAATTAATATAATCTGATGAATGATTATATTTCTTATTGGTGGGCATTTATCGGGGGAGGAGTCCTACTGACATCCATTGACAGGTAAATGAGTGTGAATGCAGCCATGTATAAGCTCCTTGAACCCAATGAATGAGAGCAAATCAAAAGCTCTGCCTTCCTATATTGATTCTCATTCACTAGACCTACACTCTAGGCAGCAATTTTAGGCTGTCTTTCCACCTTTAGGACTATCTGCAGAGGGTACAATGGCATCCTGCCTTCCAAGTATCATATGCGCACTCATTAGTCCCGTCCTCTGGGACAGCCCTATTCTTGTACAGATATAACTTTCCAACTCTCCACGGCTGATAGTCTAAAACTTCAAACAACAGTAGAAACATAACCAGACCTCATGTATAAGACAAGAACCAGAGCATTTCATGACAACTAGATGTTAAATGATGGGAAAATTAGACCTCACTTCTCTGGTAGCTTTTCCTTCCAGGCCCCAACTCACCATACTTCATGCTGTGGGATAACCAACTGCCTCCAGTGCCTCATAAACACCATCCTTTCCACGCCTTCCTGTTACCTCCATCTGGAATGCCCTTTAGATTTGTCGTTGCCTGGATAACCTCTGCTCATCCTTTAAGATTCAGCTCAGGATTCATCTGCTCCTTCAGGCAGCCTTCCTTCAACCCCAGGCTGCATGACGTGCCTCCCTGCTACACCCCGTTTGAACTTCCATTGTATCATCTTAGACTAAGTGCTATCCAACAGAAATCTTTAACGGGAGCCACATAAATTTTCTAGTAGTACAGTTTTTAAAAATTAAAAAGAAACAGCTGAAATTAACTTTAATTATGTGTTTTATTTAGCCCAGCATATCCAGAATGTTATCATTTCAACAGGTAATCAATATCATATTAAAAATTATTAATTAGATATTTTACATTCTTTTACCATTTCAAGTCTCCAAAATCCACTGTGTATTTTACATGTAGAGCACATCTCAATTCGGACCAGCCACATTTCAAAAGCTTAATAGCCACTCGTGGCTAGTAGTGACTGCACTGGACAGCCAAGCCTTAAACTGAAATAATCTGCTTATGGGTTTGTCTTCCCTACTAAAAGGCAAGCTACTCAAGGGCAAGGTCAATTTCTTGCTTGTAGTTTCGTCAGTGTTGCATCAGTGCCTGAGATATATTGAGCACTCAGCAAATGTTTGCTCAACTAAACTGACCTGAAGGTATTTTGAGAGAAGGTGGAATTTTAGCAGCTGCTCAAATGTAGAGCAGCTTATGTGTACTTATAATAATAATGGTGATAGGAATAATGGCTAATATTTTTGTCTTGGACCTCGTTCTATGCTCTTTAAATGTATTATCTTGTTTAGTCCTCACAACAACCCCATATACTATGTAGCATTATAACCTCCGCTTTATGGATAAAGAAACTTGCCTCAAATCATACAGCTACTAAGTGGAAGAGCCAGGACTTACTGAAATAGCTATAGAAAAACAAAGTAAATGACAATTAGACACACACACACATTGTGTAATAAATAAAAAGTCAAAAATAAACTATATTCACAGATATTATAGGCCTACTTCGAAAGGGAGACCTACCCTTGAATTTCCTTTACCAACCTCACCAGCATCTTTTCTGGGGCTTCTTGATCTGTTGGGTTTTGCCTTATCCAGGGTGTACCTCTTTCCAAGTTTCTGAACCGACCCTTTCTGGCTTGAAATTTCATATCTTTCATACTTGCCTCCTAAGCTACTTGCATCCTGCCTGTCTCGTCAAAATGGCAGCGCTTTTCACAAACCACTCCAGTGAAAAGTCACCTTTCTCAGTGCCTAATCTTCTCCCAGGATATGGAGAGAGAGTGGGGCATAAAGTGTTTTCCTCCACACGCTGCCCCCAGAGGACCCCTCAGTCTTGCTCACGTGGCCTGGGGGAGGGGTAAGTGAGCCGTCACTGTTGATGTGCGCTTTGTGTAAGGGAACTGGGCTGAACTGTGCTTAAGAAAAATGATGCAGATTTCAATTTTTGTGTGTGAGTGTGTACAAAAATTCCATTATCTCTAAACCACAGGAACCAGAACCACATCTGGCAAAGGAAATAAAGCCGGAGGCGTGAGGAAAGAATAGATTAGGAGAAGCCTTGAAAACAGGCCGCCGCGTTTAGATTTGATGTGGTGGGAAATAAAAATCCCTGGAGGGTTTCTGAGCAAGGGAGTGATGTGATGAAAACAGTGATTAAGGAAGATGAAATGCAAGTGGGACAAACCAAAGGGAGGAACTAGGATCTGAGGGGAGGCAGTCTTCCGGGCGCTGGAAGGCAGGGAGAGCGAGAGAGAAAGCACGGGGATTAGTCACAGGAACCACGATTCTCTGTGAATTAACATATGCCACCCGGAAGTCACTTTACTACCAAGTCACCACCAGTTTTTTATGCTCTTACCCTATTTGGGAAGGCAAAAATAAACCCACAAGGAGCTGAATATTGTCATTAAAATGATAATAAAATTTCCTCTCTGTGAATATAATGGTTTAACTGTATGTGTGCCCTGCTGAGTAAATGAGCTTTACGGTGAGCCTGTAGAACGGTTTGCAGGGCAGAAATGGAGCTCAGAGAAATTTATATTAAGCCCTTATTCACCGAATAAACAAGCCAGTGAAAACAAAGCAATTTTTTTTTACAGAGAAAGACAAATATCATATGATATCACTTATATGTGGAAAAAAATTAGACAAACATTTACAAACCACAAACAGACTGACAGACATAGAAAAGAAACTTATGGTTACCAAAGGGGGAAGGGGGCGCGCATGAGCAGAAGGGATAAATCAGGAGTTTGGGAATAACAGATACACACTACTATGTATAAAATAGATAAACAACAAAGATATACTGTATAGCACAGGGAACTATATTCAATATCTTGCAATACCTATAATGGAAAAGAATCTGAAAAAGAATATATATATATAATATACAATGTTTATATTTTATATATATATAAAGCTGAATCACTTTGCTATACACCTGAAACTAACACAACACTTTAAATCAACTATACTGAAAAAAAAAAACAAAATTCTTTAAAGCAGCCTCATGTGCATGAAGCCCATAGGACAGAGTAGAAATGGCTGTCCCCAAGGTGGCAGACCCAGCCCAAGAGTGCCCCAAACTCACTGCCCCACAGGACTCTGAAAGCATCCTTTACAAGTCAGATTCTACAGTGGCAGAAATCCGCAAAGAACTTGGGTTAACCAACACTATTTGCCAACGCCTCATGCCCTAAGCCATCATGTTCTCTAATTCTGGCTGCAATTTTAAATGGTTCAGAGACTCAAAAGTTATTTTCATTCCAGTTTAGATCTGGAAAGAGCCCTGGAGAATATCTAAACCTATAGTTGAAGAATATTTTCAAGCTGCACACAATGGAAATACAATGGATAAATATCAAAATGAGCTCCTTGGGTAGGGACTGCTGCGAAAGGCCCAGAATTCCACCTTCTCATTCTCTTCCTTTCGCTACCCTAGCCCCACTCTCCCCCCAGCTTACACACGTTACGGCAGACCCTGAACCCCTCCCCAGGACCTTGGGGCTGAAAAGAAAGCAGTCTGCAAAACACTGAAGAGTCCAGTATTTTTGTTTTGTTTCCGCTTCTTGTGACAGATGAACAAATTGAAGCCCAGAAAGCTAAAATGGGACTTCCATTTCCAGCCACTAAATAACTCAAAAAGCCGCATCCTAGAAACCCCTACAATGCTGGCTAAATGCAAGTATCCATTTAAATGCATCAAATGAACTCACAAAGGCATAAACTCCTCAATTTGAAAACGGCTATAACATATGACCCAGCAATTCCATGCCCAAGTGTGGACCCCAGAACAGTGGAGACGCACCACTGGGTCATGCAATCACTTTAGTAAATTGCAAACAGCATATTTTTTGGTGTGTGAAATAGACCAGACAAAACTGGATTATAGCTGCATAGACAACAAGGGTGAGTAATTATTCTGAGAAATTTTATTACACATACACTGTGTATACACACAGACACACAGAAATGTAGCACAGGCATGTGCTGGGTTTCCATGTAAAGTGTATGTTTAACTGTGGGTGTAGACAAAACATTTTGAAAAAATGCTATTTTTGAGAAGCTTTTGTATGTTAGTACAGGAAATGAACAAGAACACTCATCGAAGCATTGTTTATCACGGTGCAAAATTAGAAACAATCTAATTATTCATCAGCAGGAGAATGGAGATAGATACAGATGGATAGATAGACAGACTGACGTCTCTTCACAAATCATTACAATATATAGTAGTTAAAATGAACGGATCAGAGCTTTGTTGCTGAAACCTAATGCTAAATTTAAAAAAAAACAAGTTGCAGAATGATATGCACATTGTATTTAAAGTTATTTAATGTTTTAAAACAGGCAAAACAAGAGTACCTATTGTTGAAAACATGTATGCAGAAGAAGTATGAAAGCATGCAAATTCAGGACAGTGTTAAGCTCTGGGGTCGGAGGAAGGGAAATGGGGTTAAGGAGGAATCCACAAAAAACTCAGCTAGGTCTGACGCGAACTCATCCAAGTGTCAGGATTGCCTAGAACTCGACGGTGGCACACAACGTTCTGTTATTATATTCTCCCTATTTTTTGTTGTTGATTAAAAAAAAATTTTTTTTTGGAAGTCACAGATACTTACCTGAGACCAGATGGCTGATTGGTGGGGTCATCTGGAAGAAACCCAAGCAGGACCCCGAATCTGATGTCCAATCCAGTCTTCTTTCCACATGGCTCCCAATTCAGGATCTGTCTGCAAATGAAGGATTTACATCATTTTGGTGTTTAATCTTAGTAACTTATTTTTACTTGAGAGATATTGTTCCTTACAAGTCCATCAAGGCCACATCTGCTCTGGCCAGAAATAGCACAAAGCACACTTGCTCTGTGAGGCTGAGCTGCTGCTTCACAGTTTGTCACTTGGCTCTGTTTTCCAGCTTCACTCATGCATTGCAACAAAATGCTGAGCCACGGAAAGGTCGGTAGAGAGATGGTCTAAACATGCAAAAAGTATACGCAAAAAAAGAGAGAGAGAGAAAAACAGAAAGAGGAGAGGGAGAATCATTTGCATGTGAGGAAATAGACAAAGTCATCAGTCACAAGCAAATTAAAGTCAGAATACTGCTCAGGAACCATAAAACACACAGGGGGGTTATTTTAGATGATGGGAAGAACTTGAAATAATGGCATTTCATAGCCTTTAAGTGCAAATACACAATCTAATGGGAAGGAGTTTGTTAGCATTTTTTTCTAGTCTATTTTAAGACAAAAACAAGAAGACAAATGATACCTTGGCAATGACTGGAGAGTCTTTTTTTTTTTTTTTATAAATTTATTTATTTATTTTTGGCTGTGTTGGGTCTTCGTTTCTGTACGAGGGCTTTCTCTAGTTGCGGTGAGCGGGGGCCACTCTTCATCGTGGTGCGCAGGTCTCTCACTATCGCGGCCTCTCTTGTTGCGGAGCACAGGCTCCAGACGCGCGGGCTCAGTAGTTGTGGCTCACGGGCCTAGTTGCTCCGCGGCATGTGGGATTTTCCCAGACAAGGGCTTGAACCCGTGTCCCCTGCATTGGCAGGCAGATTCTCAACCACTGCGCCACCAGGGAAGCCCGACTGGAGAGTCTTATGCAGAGAGATTTATTACACCTTGGAAAGTTCAGGGCAGTGTTTTTTGTTTTTTTCAGTGGCTTAAAACAATAAAAGTTTATTTTTCATAATGAGTCCGCCCCAGGCTCTTCTCAGTATCATCATCATCTTAGCTCCAAACCCATGCTGATTGAAGCATCCACTCTGGAGAATTTTCGGATGTGATGGCAGAGGGGAAAAAGAGAGATCTCGAGGGTGTCATGTCAGCAATTTAATCCTCAGCCCAGAAGTAGCACATGTCACTTCAGGGCAGTGGTTTTTATCATTGGATCCTTTATGCTCTTCAAGTTACCTAAGAGGCTCTTCCCTCTTTTTCTTCTCTAAGCATAACTTCCGGGTCAGCTTTAGCTTTTCAGGTGCGTGAACCAAAGCTTTCTGCTGTTGGAAAAGAAGAAAACTCTTGTAGTAGAGTGCCTGGAACAGATCTTCTCTGGAGTCAAGGAGTAAACTGTATATGATTATGTTCTTAGATACTTCTCACCCTGGAATGCCTACCTGTTATCATGAGCTAGAAAGTATTCTTTTCATACTGCTGGAGAAAACTCAGATCTGTGACAGAATTCCTCCTGCTGTCTCGAGAGCAAATAGAGCAACAACTAACATTTACTGAACACTTACTCTTCTCAGGAAGGCACTATTGCTAGCCCATTTTATAGATAAGAAAAGTGAGATACCAGAAGGTTAAGTAATATCCCTCGGGTCACCCAGAGGAAGTGGTAGAGCCAGGATTTGAACCTATGCAGTTGGTTCTAACAGCCTGGGCTTGTAATACATGCTACACTCTATCCAGGAGGTGGTATTTAAAATAAGTGAAGGCAGTTATTGAAATGACAGCACCAGGTTATGTTAGAAGCCATGGGGCCTCTACTTCAGATACAGGGGGTCTAAGAGGGAAGTATTCACACACCAGTGAAGGTGACAATGGTTTGATAAAAATCAGAATCCTTTCCTTAGGGCTCGTAGCAACCTAGAACATTAGCTTCAGGGCTCCTGTGTATTCTACCCTACCTAAGTTATGGCTAATTTCTGTTATGCCCCTCAGCCCCCAGAGAATGAAAATGGAGATGGACTTGGAAATGATATCAGATAAAAGTCACAAGTCTTAAGCTTGAGTTCAGTATTGCCACTTACTAACTACATGGATTCATTTTCCTCACCTTCCTCATCAGTGAAATGAGAAAAAGAATGCCTGCTACATAGGTCGTGAGAGTCGAATCAAACAGAGGCACAGAGAACTGTGATTGTACACATTCACATTGTTGACCCAGGAACTTGTTTTCCCTTTATTCCGTAAGTCAAAGCAAAACAACAAAATGCTGTAAACATATATGAAAGACTCATGTGAATGCCCAAAAGCCTTCTATTGTAGAATTAATATTAACCTTGGTTAAGTCATTTTCCCTTTTTTTCCCCCATCTATAAGAGGAGGGATATTAATCACTGAAGTCTCTTCCAACTCTGATACTGTGTGATTTGTTTCATCCCAGATCTAGGAGAAGTGAACCAGAGTTTTTAAATGGTAGTTTGGCTACTTGCAGACCACCTTACCCTCTTAAGGTGAACACATGCCTAGGGTCCCACCAATCACACAGGATCCATGGGAAAATCTAACAGCTCCAAGATATAATTAATTGCCCCCAAGTTTACGTGTTAAAGAGAACTGGATTCTGCACCGGAACCAGGTGGATATCTGGTTTAGCAGGCAACCTGCTAGAAACGGGGGTGGTGGCATTCCAGCACTTTTGTTCTGGGTAATGCCAGACACATGAGGAATGCAGGACAGGACAACCTTTGAGGGAGCTTCTAGCCCTGTGATCTCATGTGACTGCTTCACTGATAAGTATCACTTGAAAATGATGTTGGGTATGACCAGGCATAGCAGGCTGGGAGCCAGAGACAGGTCTTTCCACAGGGAGACACGTCACATGTGGCAAATGTAACTTGAGGGAGCGACTGGAGTGCGGTCCTGAAGCAGCTGTGTGCCAGCTGAATGCTCTGCCGGCCCCTCCAGAATAGGGTTGACCCATTCCAGGGGGAGCCAGCCCCCTGGGGAGCCTACGTGCTGTGGCCGAGAACGATGGGTCCATTCTCAAAGGGAAAGGGCATGACCAGTCACTCTATCAGATCACAGTCTATAACATGGACCCTCCCCCAGCCATCCCATCCCAGCCTGAAGCAGATGATAGGAACAGTCATCTATGCAGCATG
The DNA here is from genome assembly GCF_009873245.2 of Balaenoptera musculus. Taxonomy (NCBI): domain Eukaryota; kingdom Metazoa; phylum Chordata; class Mammalia; order Artiodactyla; family Balaenopteridae; genus Balaenoptera; species Balaenoptera musculus. The sequence goes on along the minus strand of NC_045790.1, from coordinate 63,092,951 downwards.
GGGCCCTGTCAGCAGCCTGGAGAGCCATCACAACGCCCGCAAGCTGAGTGGCCAGTACGGTCACAATGAGATGAGCATGGGTGGCCTGCCGAATCACCACGCACTGGACACCCATTAATAATTCAGTCTGTGCCTCTAGCAGGCCGTGCTCATCCCTGCCTAAGGGCCTCTGCACTGGCCATTCCCTTCTGAAAAGCCTGGCCCCCGGGTCTCACACAGCTGGCTCCTTTCTGCAATTCAAGTTTTATTTCCAGTATCGCTTTCTTAAGCCTTCTATGCACACACCCTCCCAAACTCTCTATCGCAACACTCCATTTTATATTTCATATAGCACTTCTCATTATCTGGAATGATTCTGTTCATTTATTTTTCTGGTTTATTGTCTATTTCCCCTGTGAAATGTTCATGAGAACCAACATCTCCTCTGTCTTCTCCAATCTGCTGCTCTCAACACCTAGAAGAATATCTAGCAGATAATAAGGGATCAATAAAAAATTAGCAAAATTAATGCATTAGTTAATGAGTTAATTCTATCTAGCACAGGTGTGGACCGGCACAAAGAGGGCTCCCCTCTCTGTGCTGTGTAGCAGTGGTAAGATTTCACGGCTCCAGGGGAGCTTTCATAGACACCTCTCCCCATGTCATGAGCCATCCTCTGTCCTCTCCCCCATTAAAGATCTGAGAATCACTCTCTGATCCATAGGGATTGGCTCCCGACATCTATATTTTAGGAATGATTTTGGTTGCAAAGTAACAACAGTAACAACAACCTATTGTAGTGCACTGTAATTTCAACGAAGGGGTTATCATTTTTCTCAAGAACAAATCAGGAGGTGTTGGGTCCGGTGTCAGTGTGGCAGCCCCACTATAAAGACATCTTGGCTCTCCCTCCTTTAAAATCCCTGCTCCTAGCACACAACTTTCATCTGGTGCTTGTCACATCACAGTCACAAGACGACTGCGGCACCACCAGGCATCATGTCTGAACTCCAAAGAAGGGGAAAAGCAAAGGGAGAAAGAGCCGTGCCATGTGAATTTGTTGTTCCTTCTTATTGGGAAAACAAAAGCTTTTCCAGAATCCATATCCAACCCCCTTCTATTTACATCTCCTACCTTAGTACTGGGTCACAAGGCCACCCCCTAGACCAGTTCCTGACACAGGGCAATGAGATCACTGTGACTGGTTTATACTGTCACACTGCATCCCCTGGGGCTGGAGAAAAAGACCCATTTTCCATGAGATCAAGGTGTTGCCACACTCTGCCAAACAAACCGATATATCATAACTAAAAGGCCTAGAGTGGACATTTCACTCATTTCACTCAAATTAGAGCTGAGGCTCACATAAACTGAGAGTGAAAAGCAGATGCCTTGAGCCATCATGCTTCTGAAGTTTCTGAAGCTTTGGCTGTTCCAAGTGTTTAAATTCCATCAGATGCTGAAATATCTACCCAATATATTTTCTTTTTTTTTCTTAAGCTGGCTCAAAGACAGTGTCTGTTATTCAAAACCAGAGGGTCTTCGTTACAGGAGCATCTAACTACCAGCATCCTGCGTGGCCCGTCAGGCTGCGCTGCGCGGCTGCTGTAGGGTGTTAGACAACCCATTCCTATCTCCCTCGGGAACAACAGCCCTTTGGACCAAACACTCTGCCCCCCTGTGGTGACCCAAACGCTTAGACGTTACGTCATCAGCCTGACAACCTCCCCCTCTTCACCTTCAGACAGTATTTGCTGAGATCCCCAGTGTACAGGGAGGCCCGCTGGGTACTAAAGGCCTGCCTTGTGACAGAGGGATGGGGTTTGCGCAATAACACCCATACTAACTAGTGGAGGAGATGTCACATCTCACATCCATGACAAAGGCCGAAACGTATCAGGCCTTCTGACTGTGAGCCCAGTACTTTCTTTTCTTTTTAAAGCCATCTGATTCTCCGGGACACACACACACACTCTCTCTCTCTCTCCCCCTTTCGCTCACATACATATACACAAAAAACAGTCATCCACACCCTCGCAATTAAGAAAGATCCTAAGGAGTGAAAAGCCTGGACAGTCCAGCTTAGGATTCCACCCCTGCTAATCAGCCACAAGGAATATATGGTGGAGATTATAAGAATTGTCACACAAGTTATCTAGAGAGAGATCTCTGCAGGTCTCTTGCTCTATTTCCTATAAATTTATTCTAAATTCTTTCCCAATGTATATATCTCTTCAACTTATGCAAGTTTTAGACAGGATTTCTCAAAATGTGTTGCTTGCAACTTACAGGTTTACATGGACAAATGGTTCCCTAATCAGATGACTTTGGAAACACCTGATTAAAGGAAGTTCTTTAATTCTTGAAAGGCATTGCAAAGCCTTCTTCTTGAAAGACATTGCAAAGCCTTCAGTATTCCAGAATGCATGATGAGTAGCTACAAGAGGGATGCCGTGTGTGGCATCTTTCGAATTTCTTTAACCACTGAAATTTCTCCCTTGGTGTATGTTGAAAGGCTGGTGATGCAAGAGATAAGCTTTGGGAAACTGCTACGGGGAGGGGTACAGAGGGGAAATCCTAGAAACTACTACCTCTTTTAAGTACCAAGACACACAGTGTATGAGTTGGTTAAGAAGGCCCCGTGCCATTTTATGGGTACCCCTAGTGGATGTCAGCAGATAGTTGGAAATGCCACTTAGTCCACTGTTCCCAAGTTCTACATCGCAGCTGCTGTCCTGGGTGAAAAGCACATTAGTCTAGGGGAGCGTGCACTTGTGCTCTTGGGATGATCATGATATTTCTCTGATCATCAGGTTTCCCTCCTTCAAAATGAGCAACTAGACCACAGAAATGATACCTGCTCTAACACTGTTCACACCATCTAGAAAATGAAACCAGAGGGGTAGGAACCAAAACCCATTATTTTAGAATACTGATTAATAAATCAAAGATGGTGAATATGTAATCTGCTGTGATTTTTAAAGACTATTGTCTTTTTTTGGCTGCACTGTGCAGCTGGTGGGATCTTAGTTCCCCAATCCCCTCGGCAGTGAAATATGAGGTTCTAATCACATCCCTGTATCCTACCTCTGTGAAAAAGAAAATGGTCTTCTATGTGTCCAAGGCAACAAGAATATTAAAAGGCACATGGTGTAGTAGGGGAAAAAACCTAACAAGGGCATCAGAAGACCAAAATTCTAGTCAGTCTTCAGACAGCTATTGTTATGAGTTGAATTGTGTCCCTCCACCAAATTCATATGTTGGAGTCCTAACCCCCAGCACCTTAAAATGCGACTTTCTTTTGGAGATAGGGTCCTTATGGAGGTAATCAAGTTAAAAGGAGGTCATGAGGGTAGGCCCTAATCCAATATGACTAGTGGACTTCTAAGAAGAGGAAACTTGGACACAGACACACCTAAGTGGGAATATGATGAGAATAGACCATTGAAGATGGTCCATTGATAGACCAAGGAGAGAGGTGGCCTGGAACAGGTCCTTCCCTCACAGGCCTCAGATGGAACCAACCCTGCCAACACCTTGGTTTTGGACGTCTAGCCTCCAGAACTGGGAGACAATAAATTTCTGTTGTTTTAGCCACTCAGTCTGTGGTACTTTGTTACAGAGCCCTGGCAAACTAATACAGCTGTGTTCTGGGCTAAGTCTTCTAATATCTCTGGGTCTCAGTTTCCTCACCTATAGCATTAGGGGGTAGATGACCTTTGAAATTGCTTTTATCTCTAGTGGTTAATGGTTAAGGATGAATATAGCCTCTCACTAGTTCTTCTGAGATATAAACATGTACCATCTTCTGAGAAAAGCTTTCCCTCTTGTCTACAGAACAATGGATTACAGACAAACTGACACCATCTTTGATAATCCTGTCTGGCCATCCTAATTTATATTTCAGTAATGATTTTGGGAAGCAAAATAAGGAAGAAAGGAGGGTCAAAGTAACTCTGATGAAAGGCTACAAACGGATAAGTTCATCCCTTTCTACAAGAAATTCATCATTTGAAAAAAACTGGCTTATAACAGATTCAAAGGAGGTGCTGGGGTGGTTCAGATGGAAAGAGCAATAACAAATGTAAGTTTCATGACGTGGTTCCCCATGGCAGAACCTCTGTAAACAATAAAAGCACACATTTTGTGCTCTCTTCACAACTCATTTCTGGGTGTTCTCTCCCCCTCTTCCTCTCTCTCTCTTTCTTTCTAGTGTTTATCATGAAAGAAAATATGTTTCAGGCACAACTATTGAACTTCTGGGTGCTACTATCCTGTACCATCTCACCAAAAAACCAGTTAATAACAATGACTTTGTGCAACCTTTATTGACCTCACATCAGTATTATCATCTTGGTATAAATCCCAGGCTATTAATGCACCTTCAAAGCCTGGAATATAGTATTAATGCCAGAATCATAATTGGTAAGAAGAGCATTTTGGCAACTGAAATTGCAATTCTAAATGCTATAAAACAGAGCTGATGTGCTAGTTCCCCTTCTCTTTAACTCACTGAATGTATACTCTCCTGCCAAAGGAAATATGAAGATAAGCATTCTAGTCTATGATATGATTTTACCATCATTAAGAAGCAATGATAGGGTGACCTTCTTAAGAAGCAGCTGGCTGTATTACATTAATATCGTAGCATCAACTATATCAAAACAAAAATCAACATACTTGGCAAGCATCAATCCCACATTTAAATGGACAGAGCTTGTATTAGTCAGGGTCCGCATAAGATGGAATACTCTAATTAGATAATTCAAAGGCTTATTTACCAAGGAACTTCTTACAAAGGTGTACTCAGGTTGAAATAAAACCACAAGGAATTATGGGCAATAATCTGGGGCTGGGAGCTGAACCACTGTTACCAACCCTAGGTACAAGGAGGCAAGGAGGAGGGGTTGGCAGAACCTGGAGAAAGAAAGCCATATAGAGAAGACTGCCTTGAAAAGAGTAGTGGTGTTCCATCTAGGGACCTTGCCCAAGGTGTCCCCACAAGGACGGAGTAAGGAGAATAAGTACCCTGACCTCACTCACCCCCTCCCTTCAGTGTTCTGCCAGGGCTCTCCACTGATCAGATTCAACCAGAGACAGAACAGGGTGCCCTCTGCCGTGGTCCATAAGAGTCAGCCTCTAAAGACCAGGGTGAGTAGATCTGGAGGGGCAATTGGATGACATACAGCAGAGTGCTACATAACCCAACAAATGCATAGAAATATTCGTAAATTTTGTAAGAGCAGAAAATGTCTGCTCTTGTTCACCATTTTATCCCCAGCTATGTCATTCCAACACCAATTTTCCAATTCTCTGACACCGACTGGGTGCCCAATAATTTAATTCAATGTGGCATTAACTACCCAGAGTTAGCACAGACCCCAGAAGGTAAGGGCTCAGTCCCACTTCAGACACCAGATGCAAATGAGGTCCCCAGATGACCTTCACTTCTGCCCAGCCGACTATAAATCTGGAGGTACCCACAACCCCTACTCAGGTTCAGTAATTTGCTAGAACAACTCACAGCTCAGGGAAGCTCTCTACTTTCTATTACAGTTTTATTATCAAGAGTACAACTCAGGAACAGCCAAATGGAAGAGATGCACAGGACAAGGTACAGGAGTAAGGAGGGCACAGAGCTTCCACACTCTTTTCAAGTGCACCACCCTCCCAGCACATCAACGTGTTCACCAACCTGGAAGCTGCTAAATTTACTAAATCTTTGGCCATTAGTGCTTGAACTCAATCTCCAGTCCGTCTCTCCTTCCCAGAGGTTAGAGGTGGGACTGAAGTTCTACTCCTCTAGTCACATGGTTGGTTCCTCTGGGGACCAGCCCCCATCCTGAAGCTTTCTAAGTACCCCATCTATAGTCACCTCATTAGAATACAAAAGACACTCCTATCACTGGAAATTCCAAGGATTTTAGGCGCCAGGAACCAGGACAAAGACCAAATATATCTTTTGGTCATGTCACACCAGCACGTTGTACCACAGTGTCTGTCACGTAACAGACACTCTGTATTTGTTAATGAATGATACAGTCTCCAATGGGTCACTCTAAAGTTCTTTTCTCCTTTCCTTCTTTCCTTTTGAAAGATTGCTAAATTTTTTAAGCCAAAACTATACATGGCTTTAAGCTTCTCCTTCCCCTCTACTCAGATAATCTAGAGAAGACAAACCCTGACTGGCTTCCAGAATCCTAGGGCATTTCACACCTCTGATATCCAAAGCACAGGGAGACTCAAAGGAGAAACATTCACACAGATTTTTTAGAGATGGAACCTAAACTACTGACATACAACCTGCCCCAGTCTCCTCAGAGTCGCATCCCTTCTTGTCACCTTCACTACAAACAGATTCTGTCGTCCTAAACGGAAGTAGGAAGCTAGGGCTGGGCATTTGCTAGAGGTGGTAGGCTATTTTTGCTTATATAATATATTGTACAACATGCTACCAAAAGGACTTTATTATGTTTTGGATAGTTTCCCAATGATACGAATCCCACCTTATACTTTTAAAATTCCAAAGTAACCAGCATTTTACATGTCAGGGAAAACTGGATCTCTACCAGGAGAAAATCTGAAACCAGGGATGAAGAAAATGCAGAACAGGGCTTCCCTGGTGGCGCAGTGGTTGAGAATCTGCCTGCTAATGCAGGGGACACGGGTTCGAGCCCTGGGCTGGGAGGATCCCACATGCCGCGGAGCAACTGAGCCCGTGAGCCACAATTACTGAGCCTGTGCGTCTGGAGCCTGTGCTCCGCAACAAGAGAGGCCGTGACAGTGAGAGTCCCACGCACCGCGATGAAGAGTGGCCCCCACTCGCCGCAACTAGAGAAAGCCCTCGCACAGAAACGACGACCCAACACATCCAAGAATAAATAAATAAATAAATAATTAAAAAAAAAAAAAAAAGAAAATGCAGAACATAGTAGAGATATTCTAAATCCATTAACAGGGAAAAAAAACCCCAAAACCCACAAAACTGAAAAACAAACAAATCCATTCAAGGCTGATATGCCTTGAAAATAGAGTATGAAATTCTAGTTTATGTAGCCCATCAAGTTCTCAGGGCAGCACCCTCTCGCCCGCCTGCCTGTAAGCCTCACAAGCGTGCTATTCTAATAAATCACTTCTTATCTATCAAAAAAAAAAAATGAGGGTTAGGGGAAGAGCACTGAAGTTTTCCATCCCTCAGCAGACCTAGCTGTCAATGTGAAGGACTGTCGTGAGGCTTCTCTACAGCAATAGCCTCCTAATATTAACAAAATGAGCCAAGCTCTATGACCAAAATCTGAAGCCTCAACCTAAACAGTTATCCAAAGGCTTGATCAGGTCCCTTTGGAGAATATTTTTAGGCTGTTCATACACCCATGACCCATCTTTCTGGGGAAAGGGGCTCCTGAATTTCCTCAGCTGAGTGTCCTCTCTGGCCAGTGCATCCTCTGTGCACGGGACACCTCCTTTGATCAACAGCGTCATTTCAGGCACTGATCAGAAAAGGCGTCCAAGAACAGATTGTGATCACTTGCAAAAGCTTGCTAGACACACCTGATAGTGGAAAGAAATGCCTAAGGTAGTTGTCCTAAACCGAGTTGATCATTCTAAATGACCTAGGGGGAAGGGAAGACGGGCATGGCCAGAGGTCGGTGGAAAGAAAGACAGTGAGAGAGAACTGAGTGGATATCTAGGCCCACCCAAGTGTACGGAATCATATCTGGAGGTGGGGACCAGGTGTCTTTTTTAAGTCACACCGACCTACCCCCACTACCACCCCATCATACAATGGAAGAGACACAAAATTTTCCTTTTCATATCTCTAAACAATACACTGGATTGGTTAGACTGGCATTACATGGGGAACTTTTTCAAAATATACATGTGCAAGACCCTCCTTACCCACTACCCAGCTCATCATTCTGAGAAACCTTATGTGGTGGCATCCTATGAATTTTGCAAGAAAGAGCTCCCTAGGTCATTTTGACCCTCCCCCTCCTCCCTTCATCCTGCCCCATCGCCAGTTGAGATCCACTAAACACTAGTTCCCTATTACACTCAATTACTAGAAAGAAATATATTTGGGTCACATATCTTAATTCCCTGCTGACATACCTTAATGGAATTAATATTTAACAGTACACACTTGACTTAGATCAGAAATGCCTGATAAAGTTTATCTACTTGAATTTTACATTGTTATACCTTCTGGAAAATCATTTTCAATCATCTGATACATTACTCAACATCCATTACATAAACCTTCACAAAACGCCATGTCTAACAAGAGATGGTCCCCCCCAGCAGAACATGTCTGTGTCTTTCTAACAGACAGTGATAATGAGATATTGCAAAGCATTTGCCCTGATGCCTCAGCTGCTAGAAAACAAGACTTTAAAAAAGAAAAAAAAACGCAATAACTAATACTGGTGAGGATCCTTGGAAATGGCTTGTAAGACAGTGCTATCGATAGAACTTTCTGTGATGCTAGAAATGTACTATATCTACACTGTCCAATTCAACGGCCAATAGGCACATGTGGCTCGTGAGCACTGTAAATGTGAATAGTGTGACGGAGGAGCGAATTTTAAATATTATTTAATTTCAACTAATGTAAATTTAAATAGCCACATGTGGCTAGTGGCTATATGGAACGGCACGGTTCTAAGGCCACTTTTTATATTTAAACTTAGAGTTAATACATACGCATAAGTAATACATACGCATAAGTAAGGTGACACAAACATTTTATAGTAGTTTCAACTTAGGTACAAATGTTATGTGTAAATTGTAAGAGTGTCCTCGGCTTTTAGTAATATTATTCAAAAGGATTTGTGCATTTCCAGGGTTGACTATAGAAACTTGGCTGCTCTCAATAAAAAGCAAGCTCAGGTCATCTCTCTGATGCAGTCTGATTTAACCTGACGTGCCTTTTGGCCTGGGCTGTTGCTGCTGGAACTGCTGGGACCTGATGGCAGAATAGCTGACCTTCCTCTGAGCAGGGCCACCATAACCCCTCTGAATGGCAGGGCAGTGACATTTACTCTCCCCTCAGCTAGGGACCCTCCCCTGTTCCAACCTCACCTGGTAAAGGGAGGGCAGGAGGTGGCTTTAAGGCTTTGTTAATTCACACCTGGAGAGTGCGTTCTCTTTCCAGTGAAGGGTCCAGTGGGTTTGCGGGGTTTCTCAACCTCGGCACAGTGACACTTTGGGCCCTGTAATTCTGTTATGGGGACTGTCCTGTGCATTGGAAGATGTTTAGCAACATCCCTGGCCTCTACCCATTAGATGCCAGTAGCATGCCCCCAACTCTCCCAGTAGTGCCAACAAAATATTTCTGCAGACATTGTCAGATATTCACTGGGGGACACAAAATCACACCTGGTTGAGAGCCACTGATCTAGACAGTAAGTTCCTGGACTATGGGTTTCTTAATAAAGCAGACCAATCTTAGTTTTTTGTTTACTTTTTAAAATCTCTAGTACCTAGCAGATGCCTGGTATGTGATACACACTCAATTAAGCATTGCTTGGATGCATGAATAAAAAGCCAACATTATTTTTTAACTTTTTAAATATCTCCCCCAGTGCCTAGAATAGTGTAAGACTCAATCAACAAATGTTTTCTGGTTTGTTAATATTATTATAGGTTTAAAAAAAGTAGGAATTCCTATTAATGACTATTTCTGAGGAAGAAAAATGATGGGAAAAATACATCTTTTTTTCATCCCTTAATGTACATGAAGCAATTTCCTGGCCTGTTAGGGTTTTTAGGAAACAGAGTAAGTCCAAAAACATAGTCTCACCAGTTCCAAATTAAGTACCATAATTGTCTGTGCATGAGGAACCAGGCCTCCATCACCTCTTAGTCTCTGTCTCTTCACTGAAGTTGGTCCGGGGGCTGGGGTCAGTAGGATCCCTTCCTCACTGATTGGTGGAGCCAATCATCACCAGTGCCAGATATGATCCCCAGGAACCCCTGCTGCCAGGTTCCCTGCATGAGAAACATTGATGGCTCAGGTCAGTTGTAAGTTCCTGAACATTTAAGCTGTGTTTGCCAGCACGTGATGCTTTTACCTCATTTGTCACAATCAAACACCAGAAAATAAGCCTCCTGTCTAATTAAAGCCAAACCTTTGCACCTAAAACTTCGCAGATCTTTTACCTCCATGTACATATGGCATATGGCATAGCATTGCAGAGAGAAATTAAAGGCATTGCCACTATGTACAGATTTAAACCAATGATACATTCAGCATAGTCTAGCCTACCCTGTTTACCTAAACAGTTGATGGTATTTTGAGCTTCTTGGACAAGATTCTTTTATTTAATGGGAAATATCACTCTCTAAGTTCCATCTTGCTGGCTGTACATTTAAAGAACTGCTTTATTCAAACAACCGAAATCATTAAGTCACACTGCTATTTTACTAGGGACAAGGTCAGAGCATTTATTATAAGTAGAAAGGAAAAAAGAAGTGCAGCTGGTTGTAAAAACCCTCACTTCCCTCAGAGCAGTGACTTGCTGGAGACATATTAGAATCACCTGGGCAGCTTTTTAAAATCCCAAGGGTCAGGCTACAAACCAGACAAGTTAAATCAGAATCTCAGGGTAGTACTCGGCATTGCAAATTCTTTTATGTAAATGTTTTATTTTAGAACAGCTTTAGATTTATGGAAAATTGCTAACATAGTAGAGCGATTTCCCATATTCCACGCACCAGTTTCCCCAGTTATTAACATCTTGCATTAGTATGGTATATTTGTTACTATGAAGGAGCCAATATTGACACATTATTATTATTATTAACTAAAGTCCACACTTTTTTCATATTTCCTCAGTTTTTTCCTAATTTCCTTTTTGTATTCCAGGATCCCATCTAGGATTTACATTTAGTTGTCATGTCTCCTTAGGCTTTTCTTGGTTGTCACTGTTTCACAGACTTTCCTTGTTTTTGATGCCCTTGACGGTTTTGAGGAGTACTGGTCAGATATTTTGTAGAATGTCCCTCAATTGGGATTTGTCAGCTGTTTTTCTCATGATTGGACTGGGGTTACATGCTTGGGGAAGAAGACCACAGAGGTAGAGCCATTCTCATGACATGACATCAAACGTACATACATCAATATGACATCACTATGGACGCTGATCCTCATCATTTGGCTGAGAGAGTGTCGTCAGGTTTCTCTGGTATAAAGTAGCTCTTTGCTCCCCTTTCTCATACTGTACTCTTTTGAAATAAGTCACTATGTTCAACTCCAACTTAACACATGGGGAATTCTATTCCACCTCCCTGAGGGTATAAGATCTACATAAAATTTTTAGAATTCTTTGGTACAGAAAATGTGTCTATTTTCCTTCATTTATTTATTCAATAATTGATTCATATGAGTATGGACTCTTAAATTTACTTTCTACTTTGGGTTTCAACCCTACACTACTTCATTTATTTTGTTGCTTACCATTTCCAGCCTTGGCCGTTGGGAGCTCTTTCAGGTGGCTGTGTCCCTCTGACACATCCCCATCACTGCGTTGTTGTTGTTTTTCTGAGCACTTTCTTTTTGGCGCTATAAGACGCTCCAGGCTCATCTTGTTTATTTTCTACCCTAGTCCTAAAATCAGCCATTTATCCAAGTTCCAGTTCCTTTTGTTGGAGAATAATATTAGAAACCAAGATCTGGGTGCTAGGTATGCTCATTGCTACTGGGGTGTCATTGCCTCTAGGTCCTCTCAGGTGACAGAACAAGGAAGTACAAATGTATGTACACTAACCCATGTATATACACATATCTATAAGTATTTCTATATATAACCATATGTGTCTATATTAAGCTAACATGAGTCCGTATTGATGTCTCCAACTCTAATCTGTTATCACATGGATGATTCCAGCCTCCTCCTTTTACTTATCTGTAACCTCCAACCAAACTTGGCTCCCACCATTGTGCATGCATTTACTTAATTGTTGAGTTTCAGTATGCATATATAGTGGCATTAAAATCATTGATTTCTACTCCCCTGGGACATAGCATTATCAACTAGGGTAGAGTGCTTACATACAGTTCATTTTGCCTTTAGTCTTACAGACTCCACTCATTTCTGAGATTACTTAGGTCAGCCCCTTTTTTTCTCCACACCCTTCAGTGAGGTTGTTTAACACATTTAAACAAATTTTAAAATGTGTTGTAGCACAGTTATATTGTTTTATCACAATTATGCATTTCATCCTGGCATACCCAACATACTAAATGATTTTTTAAATTTGCATACATTAAGGTTCACTCTTTATTCTATAAAGTTCTATGGGTTTCTGACAAATGCATAATATCATGTGCCCACCATCACAGTTATCATATTTCACTCTCTTAAATAATCACCTGTGCTTCACTTATTTCAACCCTTTCCCATTTTCCCTAAGCTGCCATAGAACTAGAACAAATAATCTTAAAATTTGCATGGAAACATAAAAGACCCCTAATATCCGAAACAATCTTGAGAAAGAAGAACAGAGCTGGAGAAATCATCCCCTCCCCGACTTCAGACTATACTACAAAGTTATAGTAATCAAAACAGTATGGTACTGGCATAAAAACAGACACATATATCAAAGGAACAGAGAGCCCAGAAACAAACAAACAAACAAACCCACGCACTTATGGTCAATTAATCACGACAAAAGATGCAAGAATATACAATGGAGAAAAGACGGTCTCTTCAATAAATGGTGCTGGGAAAACTGGACAGCTACATGTAAAGGAAATTAGAACATTTTCTCACACCATGAATAAAAATAAACTCAAAATGGATTAAAGCCCTAAATATAAGACCTGAAACCATAAAACTCCTAGAAGAAAACATAGGCAGAACACTCTTTGACATAAATAGTAGCAGTATTTTTTTAAATCTGTCTCCTAAGGCAAAGGAAACAAAAGCAAAAATAAACAAATGGGACCTAATTGAAAAGCTTTTGCACAGCAAAGGAAACCATCAACAAAACAAAAAGACAGCTTACTGAATGGGAGAAAATATTTGCAAATGATATGACCAATGAGGGGTTAGTATCCAAAATATATAAACAGCTCATACAACTCCATATCAAAAAATAACCTTATTACAAAATGGGCAGAAGACCTGAATAGACATTTTTCCAAAGAAGACATACAGAAAACCACAAATAACAAATACTGCTGAGGATGTGGAGAAAAGGGAACCCTAGTAAACTGTTGGTGGGAATGTAAATTGTTGCAGCCACTGTGGAAAACAACATGAAGATTCCACAAACAACTAAAAACAGAGTTGCCATATGATCCAGCAATTCCACTCCTGGATATATATCTGAAGAAAATGAAAACACTAATTTGAAAAGATACACGCACCCCAATGTTCATAGCACCATTATTTACAATAGCCAAGATATGGAAGCTATCTAAGTATCCATCAACGGATGAATGGATAAAGAAGATGTAATATATATAAAAACAATGGAATACTACTCAGCCATAAAAAAGAATAAATTTTGTCATTTGCAACAACAGGGATGGACCTAGATGGTATTATGCTTAGTGAAAAAAGTCAGAGAAAGACAAATATTGTGTGTTATCACTTACATGTGGAATCTAAAAAATAAAACGAACTAGTGAATGTAACAACAAAGAAACAGACTCACAGATATAGAGAACTAGTGGTTACCAGTGCAGAGAGTGGGGCAGGGGCAATACAGGGGTATGGGATTAAGAGGTACAAACTGTGTATAAATTAAATAAGCTACAAGGATATGTAGCACAGGGAATATAGTCAACATCTTATAATAACTATAAATAGAGTATAACCTATAAAAATTTTGAATCACTATGTTGTATACCTGAAACTAATATAATACTGTAAATCAACTATACCTCGATAAAAAATAAAATAAAGTAAAATTAAAAACTCACTGGCAGGGTTTTGGTAAAAGCAACAGTTTGGAATACCCCAGCATAAGGATGAGCATGTAGCAATTGACCAATCAAAATGAGTTCCCTTTTCTCCATTTTAAATGCTTTCTTGACTGTTTTCATGGTATACTCTGACCATTTTATTCCAAACATTATGAAGGACTGGCATAGTTATTATTATGAAATATCTCCCAATAGATGCATAAACATGCAAGATGGGTTACAATCTAGAGTTTTGCTTCACTTGGAAACTGGCTACCTAGAATAAAGAAGTAAGCCTATTTGAGAATCTTTTTTAGAAGGGAGTGATTCATGTTGAATCCACAGGAAGTTAATACTGGTCTATTTTTTAACTATTAGGGGAAGGGATGAGAATTTACTAACTTCATGGAAACAATAAGTAGCAAATAGCACATATGATAAAAAAAAAAAGGGGGGGTGAAAAAAGTGATGTGTTCTTTTTTTTTTTTTTTTTTAACAAGGCAAACAGGAAAATGACCAGGAAGAACTTTTTTTTGAAGCAACAATGGATCTTTTTATGACGACACCTTTGTACTTTTAAATTTCTGGACCCTTGTTTCACTACACTTTTACATAAGTGAGATTATTAGGTAAAAATATAAGCAGTTTAAAGATTTTGGTATAAATCTTGTTTTCCAAAAACCCATCCTTCATTCTTCACAGTAAAAAATACATACACGGGCAAGCAAGCAAGCGACAACAGAACCAAAAGCCAGAAAAGGTGAAAAGAGGGAAAAATGAAAGAACTGCATTTATCAGGTCTTTATGCTCCAGGCATGCTAGGAATTACACACGTTTAAATTATTTAATCCTCGTGACATATTTATACCATTCTCACTTTATAGATGAGAACTGAGGACTCAGAAAACCTAAGTAACTTGCCACATATGGTTCACATGGCAGAGACAGGAAGCCAAGTGTGCCTCAAATCCAAGCCGTCTAGTCCCATCTCAAAATCATTGTACCATAATGCTCTAGCTCTTTAATTTCTGAAAAGGGGAAAGAGCGTGGAAAATTTTTTAATTTCCCAAAAATACTGCCAACGTTCCTAGATATTTTATAAACTCAATCCTAAATTCTGCTTATTTTCTTGTATGGATAGCCTAAGAATTCCTTTAGCAGTTCTGAAAGGAAAGAAATCACATTTCATTTCTTGTAAGATACAGACAGGTGCATTTTCACAATGACCTCCCTAAGACAGCAACCCTCCTCTTGCATCTCCCCAGTAGTCATTAGTGAATCCCAGAGCCCTCCATTCCTGCTTTCAAAAGATCTGCCAGCCCAGCAGTAGTGGCACTAATGAGACCTGGCCATGGCGTAACAGATGCCAGTGACTCACGGGAGACAGGGGCCAGGTCTAGCGATGTCTCTCCCTCTTGTTGCAAACATTAAGCCCAACCAAATTCTTCACAGTAAAACTGATGATGAAACTCACAGAAGGGAAAAGGTCAGGGGGTCAGAAGTGGTCACAGAAACCACTGTAGAACCCAATTAAAAGTGGGGATTTTCCAGCTTCCCTGTGACAGGTATTTGTGTGTACTTTCCCCTCTCGTTTCCCCAAGGAGAGGTGGTGAAATATAAACCAAGAGTAGGAAACACTGCTCTAAGAAAGGAACTTACAGAATTTACAGTAGTGGGTGCAAAGCAAATTAATTAGGAGTAATTAAAGATACTCTAAGAGAAAACAACCCTCTGTCATGTCAACTAGGCTGAGATGGGGAAATGGTAACTGTTAAATTTTAGAGATTTTATTCCCAAGAGAGAAATAGGGCTGTCTCCCCACACTCATGCTGAGAATCTCAGGTGGGAGTGTTTTGAAAGCCACTTGTCTAGGGTCTGATCTTCCATTTTGCAAGTCCAGAAATTCAATTTTGTCCACATATTCAAAGCTACTCAGGTTCTCAGGGACTTTCATGCTCACTGACTTATAAGATCCTGAAACACAAAACAGAATGCCAAAGGTGTGAGGGTTTTTTTCACTTATAATATTTTTGTTTGTATTTTTTAAATTAAAAATAGTGGACAAAATTTATATTAGTTATAATACTAATATCAGGGAACCCTCTTGTACCAGCTAGCTACCGCTGTATAACAACCATGTCAAAACTTAGAGACGTAAAACAACAAGCATTTGTTTTTTCTCACACATCTAAATTCAGCAGTGCAGTTCTGGGCCAGGCTCAGCTGATCTCTCCTGGTCTCACACAGGCACTTGTGGTCAGCTGGTGGTTGGGCCATAGGCGGCTGATCTAAGATGGCCTCACACACATGTCTAGCGTTACGTGGCAATCAGCCACTGCAATATGAGTGAATGGGCCTTGTTTCTCATCACTGAGCAAGTTGGCCTGGGCGTGTTCCCGTGATGGCTGTGCAAGGTTCAGAGATGTGGAGGAGTATTCAAGACCTCATGAGACCTAGGCTTAGAACTGGCACACCATCACTTCCACCAAATTGTACTGGCCGAAACAAGTCATAAAGCCAGCCTAGATTCAAGGGGTGAAGAAATAGTCTCTACCTATTAATGGGGTGAGTCACAAAGTCACATACATGATATAGGAAAGGAAATCATTACAGCTATTTTAGCACCAATCTTCCATACCTCCCTTTCTCAGGTTCTTAGAATCTGAATTAATAAGCAGAGGTCACTTGATAAATACAAAATCAAATCTAGCTGGATAGTGCTCCGGGGTTATTTCAACCAAGCTTCAAAACAACTTGATCAACTATACTTGCTTCAAACCCAAAATGTACCGAAACGCCAGATTGTCCCTTTCCCTCTCCTGCCACACCCACACACCCCAAATGTCTACTTGGAGATTATCTCTCAGACTGGACTCTTTCTGCAGATGCCTGCCACTAAACCCTTCCATTCTGCATTGTTCTTTGTTGGTTTCACTCTTCTGGTGACACCTGTTTTCACATAATAGATTTACTTTCTGTAGTCTCTACAATAATTACTATTTTAGGCTTTCAGTCAATAAAAATTTAATTGCTGCTAAAGTTGATGCAGGAAAAGATAGAGGAAAACATTCTTCATCTCCCACCCCCTCCTCAGGGGTATCAAGGCAACAGCACTCCGGAATCTGGAAGGAGAATCCTTTTCTTTTTGCTTTCATTAGCTATTGCTGTAACGACTGGGAATTTCTGGCCCTATGGTTCATAATTCAGTGGAAGAGCCCAAACATCTGTGGACCACAGGTTTCCTGCATACACAGGGACATTTTCTCAGCTCTACCGGAACTGAAACCAAGTTATTTTGCAGAAATTCAAGGAGCTCAAACCTTGTGAGAGTAAATTAGCATTTAGGTATTCGACATGGCTTTGGGATGAGTCTTTCAGTCGAAATTAGTTTTCTAGGCCGCTATTCCATTACACGGTGCCCTCCTTAGGAGAGCCCAAGGGAGAAATTTCTCTCTGATCTCAGAATGGGAAATAGTTGGGCTGCTTCTTAGTACTTGGAGTGGTTTTGTGGTGGTTGTTACTACAGATAATGTAGATCATGCATATGAGGGCATCTCCTTGGTGTAGCGCCTAATCTGAGACCCATTTCTAGTAAATCTATAGGACTTTGGGTGTGAATTTTAGATATTAACCTCACACCTGACCTTGCCTTATCTTTTCTAGTTCTTTATACTCTCTATTCTGCTTCCCTCATTCAATTACTTTTATTTTTTATTTTTTTGGTCCTACTTAAGATACTTACATAAACAGACTTAAATGCCCTTCAGAGCTTCAGAGAATAAACAAGCAAACAAACAAACAAGTGCCAATTTCTCAAGAAATGTATAATATTTTAAACACTTTAAAAAATTCTTCAATTTAATCTATTTTGACAGAACTCTCCTTTTTCAATTTCAGATACTACGGCTAAGTTAATCATCTTCTCAATGGTTCATTATCATCTTTGGCTTAAGAAGACCCTTCACATTTTTTTTCTTTTTTTCCCCTATATCCCACTGCTATTCCTCACCTAGCCCAAGGCAATCATTTCAAGGTGCTCAACGCAAGCCCTTTTGTTAATATGTGTTCTTATAAAACGTATAGTTTTATATGCATGGATCTTAACAGTGTGTAAACCTGAATCTCTCTTCTTTCTTCATCCAGCACTATGTTTTAAAGATCCATATATTTTAGTATGGGTATATCTAGTCTGTTACTTCTTTCTGCTGAATAGCATGAAACTAACACATTCTGCCTCCCCACTCCCCAAAGGGCCTCCAATCCCCTACCACCACAGAAACACTGTGAAGACAACCCTTACACACAGGGTGAGCACTTTTGAGAAACAAAAGGGTGCTATTCATAATTCCACCGAGACAGCATATGTACACTATAACTGTCCCAGACAAGCTAAAATGCCTTGTCACCTTACTCATACAGGACCTTAATAAACTCTGTGAGAATTCCTTCCGGATATGTACCCAGGGGTGGATTTGCTGGGTCAAGTAGACCTAGACCTAATTGGCTATTACCACCAGAATCCTCTGCAGAACTTCTACACCAGTTGGCCTTCCCATGAGCAGTGCATAAGGGTTCCCGTGGTCGCACATCCCTGCCAACACTTGGCATTATCCTAATCTTGCCAGTCTAGTACATGCAAAGTGATATCTCAATTTATCTTGTATTTTTCTGTCAACTAATGAGTTTGAGCATTTCTTCATATTCTTAACTTTTTGTATTTTTTCTTTCTGTGCATTTTGACTCTATATCTTTGCCCATTTTCCATTGATGTATCTGTTTTGTTGATTTGCAACAGACAGAAATTTTTCTGAAGTGAGCACACACTTCTTTGTCTCCGTAGTGTGTAACTAGCATGACTATTTTTTCTGGCAGAACTAGAGTCACATGATGATGAGTATAAGTAACAATGCTGGGGTTATAAGATGCTGTAGAATCTAGAGTTATTTGGGTATACACCAATTGTTATGGATTGAATCATGCCCCCCCCCAAATGCATATGCTGAAGCCCTAACCTCCCATATGACTATATTTGGAGCTGTGGCCTTTAAGAAGGTAATTAAAGTTAAATGAGGTCACAAGGGTATGGGGGTCCTACTCCAATGTGGCTTGTGACCCTGTAAGTCGAGAGAGAGACACCAAGCAGGTGGGGCACACACAGAAAAAGGCCATGTGAGGACACAGCAAGAAGGCAGCCATTTGCACACTGAGGAGAGAGGCCTCGGGAGAAACCAAACCTGAAAACACCTTGATCTCAGACTTCTAGCTTCCAGAACTGAAAGAAAATAAAGTTCTGTTATCTAAGCCACCCAGTCTGTGGTGTTTTGTTATGGCAGCCCTAGCAGACAAATACACCAATCAACATATAGGAAACATCTTTACATTTAGTCATTTGCATCTTCCTCTTAAGATAAGATGAAAGATGCCCAGCTGCGTGCTATACCTGGCTGTCTTTCCGGAAAATTATTTACCAAGTCAAGGGCAAAAGTAGCCATATTCCAAATGATTTCCTCAGACCCCAGCAAATCTTTTTTTTTAATTGCAGGTATCAGTGTCATCTGTCCTAGCAGCATCTTCCAACACAGCACAAACAATAGATCGTGGGTACTGCCAGCTCTCTTTTATATAACTCACTCTGCTTACTCAAGGGTTTGAAGGAGGATTATCTCTCATCATTTAAGAATTTGAATGGAATTTCAGTGGAAGGAGTTTGCTTGAAAACTTATCAATTCTTCGTCCTCTGGGGAAAATAACAGTTCTGAAGACATAATACCAGAACAAGGATGGAAAACAAGTTTGACTTCACATAACACCAATCAAATTGACAATGGTTGTGCAGAGTGTCCCGCTGAGAAAAATGCAAAGGTGAATACGAACTCAGTAGGTAAAAGTGCCGTAACGGATTAGTAATGTCTGTCATGGCCCTGGGTGTCAGGTGGGGTAGGCCATATGTTTGCCATCTCTGTCTGTGTAGACCTTCACTTTGTTTTTAATGTTTGGCTACGAAAAAATTCCTGATGTAGGCATCCTTCAAAATTTCATCTTGAATATTATGAGGCGGGAAGTTCAGTATGTTACTTACAAGTTGAAGAAAACCATTTGGGGGTATCACCTATCAACTCCATTTTCTTTTCTGGAAAATGCTTGGTTAATAGCAGCCTTGAGCACTTTTATGTACTTGGCACTGATGTGAGCACTTTGTATCTATTAACTCAAACTACACAGGCTCCCCTTTTTACAACTAAGGCCATGGAGGCCCAAAGAGGTTAAGCAACTTTTCAAAGTCTTGGAGCCAAGAAGTGGAGATTCAAACCCAGAAGTGTGATCACTTTTAAATATTACATCATTTTGAGGCCTGCAAAAAAGATGGTGAACACCTTAATAGGAATTAACGCTATTTTTCACAATGAGCTGACAATAAAAATGGTCTCTTATCTTTAGGTAAACTCATGGTACTGATGTAAAAATTAAAAGGAAAAAATCATGGAACTAATCAGAAAAAAAATGTTGTTTATCCATCCATGTGTTTCTGGAGTGTCCGGGATGTGCCGTGCCCTGTGTTGAGCTTCACGTAGATTATTTCATTTAATCCTCTAAACCATCCTATGAAGTGGTTATCCCCACTTTATGGATGAGGAAGTGAAGGCAGAGAAGTGAAGCAACTTGCTCCCAAATCACACAACTGACAAATGATGAAGTTGGGATCCCAAACTGCGTGGTCTGACTCCAGAGCTCAGTCTTTAAAACCACTCTTTACCCTGAACCCAAAATTTGCAGTTTCACTAGGTGGGCCTCCAAGTTAGATACAGGTAAAAATCTTAAACTCCTTTAAACTGCTTACCTCTTTGGGCACTTGGAAGCATCCAAACTTCCTGTGTGACACTTGGAGTGCTTTATAAAAATTAATCAGTTCCGTCATTTCTAGAAAACTGTTCAGGATATAGACTGTGTTCAGAAATCAGGTATTTCTTCCCCTGGAAAAGTCAGTGAATTCTTTTTCAGCTACATGATTTCCTTTTTTTTTTTAAAACTTGTTTTCCAACATGATATCCTCCTCTGATTCATCAAGATCCCCTAGAGAAAATACACATGGCTCCAACACCTGTGTTGTTCTTAAAAACCTTTTGCTTCTGCAATTTACAGTGGTCCAAAGATGCTGGAAGGATCTATACTTTTTCCAGCTGGAGAAAGTTTGTCATAGGTCCTGTACGATGGTTTAGGGGACACTGCTAATTATTTTGCTGCTATTATTATGCTATTGGCAACGTGTATAATCTCAAAGATTACGATCAGGGAACTGACTGCAAGCTGCCATCATAAACTGCACCAGAAATTATTTACAAAACCTTATTTAACACCATGTTTCAGCATTCTCCAGAGCTGACCTTATCTTGCTGGACTGTTCCCTATCAGACTTCAAATCTCCAAGTCACCAGACCCTTCTGGAGAGCACCCTTGAACTTCTAATGAATGTCCTGTGACTCCACAGAAGTTAACAGCACTTGGTCCAACTTTTCACTAACTGGCACCCTCCATCACCGCCTTTGCCACCCGCAGACCCCGCTGGAGAGCGACTTCCGACCCTTTAGAGTAGCATCTTCCCTTAAACCTAAAAGACTTTCTCTTTTCCCCACTGTGGTATTGCTTTATCCTTTTCCCCCCCTCTCTTCACCACTGTATTTTTTTTTTTTACTGTTAGTATCATATCTGCTACTTACAACCTTCATGGCCCCTCTGTTCTCTCTTCCTTCCCCTCCCACTCACATATTTTCACTTTCTCTTTTGACTTCTGTCTTCTCCCCCTATTGCTTCTCTCGTGCTCCCTGGCTTTGGGCTGAGCTGAGAATCCATTTGAGCGGCTCTCTCTTAGTTTGGCCCTATAGAGGGGCTCCCCTCCCACCCCCACTTAGAGAAACCCCCTGGAACTGCCTGGCGAAGTTGGATGTGCGTGTACATGTGTGTGCATTTTTCTGGGAAGAGGACTGTGGCAGACCCTATGGACCGTTTACCCCCGCACAATTCACCATTTCCTATGCCCTTGACTTCCTTTGTCAAAGAGGCCAAAAAGCCAAAAATTTCAATTTCTCAACTCTTCTCATTTGGCCAATGAGAAGAAAAACATGCCTTTCTGAATAAAAAGCAAAGCTTCACTAGGAGAAAAGCCCTTCCCCTTTACTTTTTCCCGTTAGTCCTGTCTGGAATGTGGATGTAAAGGTTAGATGTGCAGCAGCCATCTTGCAAACACGAGGCTGCCAGCCTGACGGTGAAGGCCTGTATGTAGGTAGAAGGGCAGAAAGTTGCAAAGAGCTTCAGTCCCTGGTGGCATCCTCGAGCCACCATCCCAGCTCTGGATTACCTACCTCCAGACACATTTTTACATGTTATGAAATACACACAAGCACACACACACACCCACACAATTTTTAAAAGGAGAGGTGAAAGTATAAACAGGAGTTCTAAAATTTTCTTCCTGCTTCCTGATAGATTATCTTGCATGTGCCCAAGGGGCAAGCATCCCATTTTGGAGACCTCTGCTAAACAACCAAGGCACTATTATATTAACAGAAATCAGCAAAACTTAAAACAGCAGTGATGAGGAAGGGGGAAATATACCCAGAAAAGCATACTATAAGACAGGGTGGGCTTCCCTGGTGGCAGCAGTGGTTGGGAATCTGCCTGCCAACGCAGGGGACATGGGTTCGAGCCCTGGTCCGGGAAGATCCCACATGTCGCGGAGCAGCTGGGCCCGTGCGCCACAACTATTGAGCCTGTGCTCTAGAGCCCACGAGCCACAACTGCTGAGCCCATGCACCACAACTACTGAGGCCTGTGCGCCTGGAGCCTGTGCTCTACAACAAAGAGAAGCCACTGCAATGAGAAGCCCGTGCACCGCAATGAAGAGTAGCCCACGCGCAGCAACGAAGACCCAACGCAGCCAAAAATAAATAAATAAATAAATAGATAGATAGATTTATAAAAAAAGAAAAAAAACACAGGGTGATACTGTGAGGTCATTTGTGTCTTGTATATAAATGACTAGAAGGACATACATAGAATGCTAATGGTAGTTGTTTTAAACTACTGTATATTCATAGTTTTCAGCATCAACCATGTACTGGTTTTCTTATTTGCAATAAGAAAAAAAAAAGGAAAAAGAAATGTTATTTTAAATACCCCCGTAGTTCAAGACAGGCCTTCCCCACTTTATAAAATCACTTCTTCCTTCGAGGTGCCCTTGTCGTGGCTGAGTGTCTCTTGTCCTGCACAGACATGCACTACCGTGAGTTCCAGCCAGGCAGGTGTGGTGCTAAGGACCCGAGATGAGATGACAGCTCATTTCAAGTGGCCTCCAGCCTGCTCTGGGGGGAAGGAGGTGATCGGAGTTGGGAACATGAAGGCCCCGTGGGACGTCACCCTTGGTGACCAGACCACCCTCCCATGTATCAGTGCACTTTCCCCATGGCTCACTCTACTTGTCGCAAAATTGCCCTAATTTCCATCCCTGTCACAGAATGATGGGCTTTTATCCTTGGAACACTGTCTAGTCCACTTCTACCTCTTCAGAGCTGGAGGAGAGCAAGCTCTAAGAAGCTGAGGGTATGTCCAAGGTCAAAGTGGAGACCTCAGCAGCAGAGCGGGGACCAGAAATCATTTAGTCGTTAACAAGCACCATATAGAATCCTCCCTGCAAGCTGGGCACTGCCATCTTTCTTACCCATACAAAAGTCCTACAGGATAGGTGTTGTCAGCTCCATTTTAAAAGCTGAAGAAACTAAGGCTGAGATAGATCATGTGATTTCTCCAAGGCTAAAAAAAGAAGCAGAACCAGGAGTTGAACCCAGCCCTATCTGGCTTCCAAATCTGGGCTGTTTCCACCATTTCAGCTGACTCAACACAGTGCTTGTGTGATCTTGTGTTACAGATGTACCCACAAAGCAGTTTACCAGCATCCCTCTACAGGTGTCCTTAGCTATTGGAGCCTCAGAAAATCCATTTCAGTGCCACCTCCCTCTCCCCCTTGGTATAGGAAATGCTTCCTGAAAGCCTGTTCTCTCAGCAGCTGGTGATATTTGATTTGATTAACACCCTGGGACCTATCACCAGACTTAAAGCTGATGCTTAATTAATTGCTTACATTAAAGAGCTGGCACTTTCTGCATTCGGGTCACACTTCCAGCCTCAATCATGTTTCATTTCAGCAATAATATTTACATGATTAGCAAATAGTCAATTCATACTCTGGTGTGGACTTAAGCTGTGTGTGGGACTTCCCAAAGCAGATGTCCTTGACAGGTGTAAAGAAATAGGCTTTTTTTTCACAGCAAGAGCCATGAACAGGATCTTCTGCTTATTTCTCAATGAAAAATTGTGCCTGGATCAACAAATATTCATGGAGCACTGACCTCGTCTATGTGTCAGTCAACATTTCCAAGGTCCCATGGGAGCTAAAAAGAAGTGCACTCACTGAGAAGTCACATTAGATTTAACTCTGTTTTTGTTTTCCCATTTTCTGGTCCAAGACCTAGATGCATAGATTAGAAAAGACATTTTTATATTAGACATGCATAGTTAGAAAAGACATTTTATATTAGACATCTGAAGTCTAATATAAAATAGATATTCGCATTCGCTAAGGTTTCCCAAAATATTATCATGCAAATGGAAGAAATACATGGCCTGCATGACACTACAATTAAGTGAGTTTGTGATGTTAAATGACCCTAGGATGTGAATAAAGGTCAAACTGGAAAGAGGTGATGTGCCACAAGATTATCCTATGCGATATTTTTAATCAAGAACCTAGATAATGACACAGAAAAGCATGATTACATCTTTCAATAGCTACACGTTGGAAGGAATAAGACAGCATTTTGGACAACAAAGTTCTTGACAGACTGGACAACGGGCTGAACTCAAACACCATGAAATTTTGTAGAAACAAATGCCATAGAACCACCAGAACCAGTACTGTACAGGGAGGGCATGGCTCTGAGGGGTGCCATCAGCCACAAGCTTCACATGAGGCAATGGCAGGATGTATGACTCAAGTCACTAATGCCTCTGCTTGACTGCACATGTCAACTACCGAGACGGAGGACAGTGAAAGCCCTGCTCTCATTTTTACTTCTCAGCCCACCCTTAGATAGTGCAGTCGGTTGTAGGTAGGTTGACCACATATGATAATATTCTAATCAGGACAGTTTTTAGAATAAAAGGGTTTGCAGGTGATAATTTAGCCTGGAAAATACGCATAAACTAAGACTCCTGGACAAACTGGGACCAATGTTACCTAGTTATAAGGGATATAGGCAGACTGGAGGGGATTCAGAGGAGAAACTGGAGGATGGAGAGGCCTCAAAAAAAGAGATGATGGGGACTTCCCTGGTGGTCTGGTGGCTAAGACTCCATGCTCCCAATGCAGGGGGCCTGGGTTCAATCCCTGGTCAGGGAACTAGTTTGTGCATGCCGCAACTAAAGATCCCACATGTGGCAACAAAGATCCCGCGAGCTGCAACTAAGACCCGGTGCAGCCAAACAAATAAAAATTAATTAATTAATTAAAAAAAGAGATTATGGTACATCTTTGAAGAGAACTGTTTCGCCTGAGGAAGAGCCAAGAGAGATTTATATGAAAGCTATTTTGGGATATTCAAAGGGCAGCATGTGGAAGAGGTGTGGGACTTATGATTATGGGTCTTGAGGGATTCTGCTATGAGGTACCCACTATAGAGAAAATGACTGCTTCTCAGGGGTACTCCCGCCCAAGAAGGGGTAATGAACAACTGACCTCCAGCTATAAAAAAAAAAAAACATTTTGGAAGCCTACCTGGGTACATCCATCAGTTCCTGTTCATGTGCTTACTTAGTTCTCCAAACAAATTCCAATAAAATAGGAATAATTCCCTCTTAATGAAATCCAGCTTCTTTTCTTTTAAAATATTATTATTGTTTAAATATATGGTGGTTCTTCTCTCTTTTTTTCAAAGAGAACATCCTTTATGGAAATTAGACACACACAGGTCTGTGATTCCCTGGCCCTCCTCTATAGTTTTATATATGCTTCCTCAGGAGATAATTTAGAGGAGAATTTTCTTCAATATTCTTAGTGTAAAGACCAACACAAACACCATATTACACTGAATCTAAGACACCACTGATTATAAGATGCATAACTACTGTGGAGTATTTAAGAGAGAAAAAAATGCTGCCAATGAACTATACCCCGAACTTCTTCACATTTAGATTCGAACTTTCCTGGGCCAACTCAAAATTGTCATATTTGTTTCGGTTTTTCACGTGACGTTAGTATCTGTGTCATCGAGACCATTAAAAATGCAGTATTTCTTTTAAAAGCATTCCACTATTATCTCCAGAATTTTCTCCCAAGCAACTAACACTTGATCTAAAGGTTTTGATGTTGTTGCTTTTTTGATCTAACAAGTAAAGGACAAGAGTAAGTTTTCAGACAACAACCAGGATTTTATTCTTTCTTCAAACAGTCCTTAAATTGTTTGCTGACTGAAACATTGAGGAAGTTGTCCAGTTATGCCACCAAGAATAACAATAGAATTAGCTCTACATGGACAATGACAGCTCCATCCCAACTGGCACCCAGCAAACACATGCCTGGGATGTTAAAATGTGAAACATGGATGTTTGAGAATTGATAACAGACAGTAACTCCATCTCCCTATCTGCTCTGTGGTCCTAGGTTATGCCCTTTGCCTGCTAATCCCCTGCCTGCTTTCCTTATTGGCTGGGATAACCTCTAATAGCTCCTCTTTCTTTAGCTGAGAGTCTCCTCAAGTGCTCTCCTGGGTTGTCATTTCTATTTTATGCCTAACTTTGTCTACTTTGGAAGTATTTCCAATCTTCCCATTTTAGCTAGTTTTCCATTATATGCCCATCAACTGGCAGAACACAAAGCAAAAATGAAAAGGTCAAGCAAGATTCTGTATCTCAAAAGAAGACACGCTTCATCTCTCACTGTTTTTAATAAGAAGCACTATACAGCTTTACGGTAAAGGAGTAATTCTTAGCTCTGGCTGTGAAGTAAAATAATTTGTAGAGATTTTTAAAATGTAGATTCCAGTGGGCTATCCCAAGACCTACTGATTCAGACTCTCAGGGTTGGGAGTAGAATCGGGGGGAAGCAGGCACTTGTATTTTTTAACAGAGTAACGTGGTACGTCACCCTGTTGTAAACAATTACGAGGACATTAGGCATTTTCCCGTTCATGCAGGGATAATTCTACTGGCAAACACCAACACAAATTTGAAACCAAGAGCCCCAACTCTACGTGTGCAGCAAAAAAACAATTCATATGGACAGGCCACAATTTTATTCATTCAAACCATAATATTCATACCATCCTGTTTTCAACGTGTTTAAATTAAGGGGTACGAAGGCAATTGTAATGATTGGGCATGGGAGTGGGCATGGTGAGAGCACATGCTGGAAACAAAGAATGAGATTTCCTTTTTCCAGTCTTGCAACAATCCCCAATGTTGACTGGTCTGAGGCCATGGGGAAGGAAATCTCATCCTCCACACTCTTGCTACAGCTTTCCAGGGCCATTTCAGGAACAAAATGATCTGGGCATAATTCTGATTCCCTGATCTGAGGATCTTCTATCACCTGAGAGTGGAAGGCTGTACTAGTGAGGGCCTACGCTCAGGAAATATACAAATCCCTGCACCAAAGGGCTCAGGAAGTGGTGTTTAGGGCTGCAGGAGAGTCCCGATATTCTCTACTAATCATCTCCATTTTTAGAAAAGGTTCTTCTGAATTTCAGGCAAGCATGAAGATCCCCCACCTTGTGTGGGTGAAAGTAGATAATTGGTGATTCTACTGTTGGCCTTTTAATTGTGCCGGGGAATTCAGAATGCAGTTTCCACACCAAAGCCCAGATTCCTCTTGCTTACCTCTTGGATCCAGGGACCTCCTGCTCATAACCAAGGAAGAGTCTGAGATTCACTGTCTCCTGCGAATTTCTTTTCCTTTTGGGACTAAAGCAGAGCCTGCAAGCAAGAACACAAGAAGCACAAATCATTGCAAATCCAGTGCGGATGGCTGAAATAAATATTTACATTGTACTTTGTCTCTTGCTACTATGTAGTGAACACACAGTCTGTGCCTGGCCCTTTATCTACATTATCTCCTTTACTCCTCACCACAACCTGTGAAATAGGTTTCAGTGGCCTCCTGTTCTACAGAGCGGGAAGTAGATGCAGGTTAAGCAACACCCCCAAAGCCATGCATTGAGTAAGGGCCGAATCCAGGAATGAATCCTGGATCCGATTCCAGAGTCGAAGGTCTGTCAAACATCGGTTGTATGTGAAAAGCAGTGAGGAAAACCTAATTTGGATTGATGGAGGGATGGCTAGATGGACAGATAAACAAGTAATACTACATAAATATATAGATACATACATATAATAGAACATACATTATCGAAGCTAGGTGGTAGTTATATAGGTGTTCTCTGAAAGATTCTTTGAAGTGAAAGAGTAGCATTGACATATATACACTACCAAATGTAAAATAGCTAGCTAGTGGGAAGCAGCTGCATAGCACAGGGAGATCAGCTCGGCGCTTTGTGACCACCTAGAGGGGTGGGATAGGGAGGGTAGGAGGGAGACGCAAGAGGGAGGGGGTATGGGGATATATGCATGCGTATAGCTGATTCACTTTGTTATACAGCAGAAACTAACACAACATTGTAAAGCAATTATACTCCAATAAAGATGTTAAAAAAAAAGTTTTGTATGTTGGAAAAAATTTGAAATCAAGTGTTGGGGAAAAGAAAGAAAGGGAGTGAGGGAATCAAAGATACAGCCAATGAAACATTCTTTCAAGGATCTGTCTCATGTTTCACTAAGTATTTTAGAATTTTAAATTCAACTTAGTTTGACAACTATGTATTGAGGCTTTATTGTGTACCAGGCACCAAAACACCTGCCAGCCTAGGATGCTAAATTCATGGCAGGTGCTGTAAGGACACACGACAGAACGCTTCTGGGGTTCAAACCCAGCAGCTCACCCTAACTTAACCTGCAGTACGAGGCTGACTTTGATAAAGGGCTGTA
Organism: Balaenoptera musculus; assembly: GCF_009873245.2. NCBI lineage: Eukaryota > Metazoa > Chordata > Mammalia > Artiodactyla > Balaenopteridae > Balaenoptera > Balaenoptera musculus. Next base: position 63,063,973 of record NC_045790.1, on the reverse strand, counting down.
ATGAATGGGTGAAGAGCTACAGAAACACGAGGACAGATAAAATAATAACTGACAGGTCTGGGAAGATGCCTGGGAACAGGTGAAATGTGAATTGTGCCTTGGAAAATAGGGAAGACGTCAAAAGGTCTGAACTGTTTTTACTCAAAACTCTTCTAACCCAGACACGTGGGGTTTTTCCCCACACCAACCAATCCTCCGATACCACCTGAGTGTCCTACGATGCAATTCAATTTTGACACTACCTGCTGGAGGCAGAGTCAGATCTCACAAGTTAAGGAAGGGCTCAGTCCCCCCAAGACTGTCCCCAGTTTACTTATTTATTTATTTTTGGCTGCGTTGGGTCTTCGTTGCTGTGCACAGGCTTTCTCTAGTTATGGTGAGCAGGGGCTACTCTTCGTTGTGGCACGCGGGCTTCTCATTGCGGTGGCTTCTCTTGTTGTGGAGCACGGGCTCTAGGTGTGTGGGCTTCAGTAGTTGTGGCACGCGGGCTCAGTAGTTGTGGCGCACAGGCTTAGTTGCTCCACAGCATGTGGGATCTTCCCGGACCAGGGCTTGAACCCGTGTGCCCTGCATTGGCAGGCAGATTCTTAACCACTGTGCCACCGGGGAAGTCCCTGTCCCCAGTTTAGATGCCAATCGAAGGTTGTGGGTCCTTTGTCATAACTCTGGTGGCACTTCTGAACACAGAGGACTCAGAGCCGTGTGCTATGTGCACTCAACTCCATGGAGCTGGCTCAGACTCTCTGTACCTTAGACACCACTCAGCCATTTCTGTCCTGAGGTTTTGCAGTCTCCTTGGGCTCTACTTGGGAAGTCATGACACCCCAAGCCATGTGGGGTTTCTGCATTTACCACCTTTCCCCCTGAGAAGGAGGAGGGCCAAAGCCTCTTTCTCAGAAGGGCGAGGGGCCACCAGCTTCTGGGAGCTCTCTCTGCTCCCCTCTCCCCACCTTCCACCTACGCTTCCCTCCTCCTCCCCTCTTCACCAGCACACCTGGAAAACTGCATGTTTTCTCAGAGGTAAGAAGCCTTGGTCCAACTCATAATTTCTATGCCAAGTGCCTTTAGAGTCTTGACTTTTGAAAATCAAGAGCTTTTGTTTTTTTCCTGTGCTTTGGTGAAAACTCCTTTTTTCCCTGATACAATAAATGCGGCCTGAATGAGGTTAGGGGGAGAGGTCAAGGCAACAGGAGCTGCCAGAGGGGGAAATCTGTTCATATATTAAAAATATCACTCTGCCAGTGTCCTCACCACCCTTAAAATTTGGTTCATCCCTTGAGCAGAGGGCAAAGTGCACCGTGCATCCTCCCTGACAATAATTACTCTCCCCTGTTCCTGTGTCTCAGAAGCATTTCAGTTCCAGGTGACCTGCTCTAGACTGGCTGCAGACTGAATCCCAAGGGAAGCCTAAAACCTAAAAATGACGCATCTCACACCTCGAAAGCGGCCTCAGGTTTAGAGTAATTTCTGACTCTCTGGAGGTTTTCTCAAGAAATTCAGCAGACAGGTCCCCAAGCTGCTCATCACCAAGGTGTGTCATCGACTCGAAATATAACTACCTTAGCTGTATGGCTGGTGTGCCTGCTATACAGTCTCTGAAAAATTATTATAACACAAGATCCTTAAGTTGGGGCGATGTGCTTCCCGAGCTTTCTGTGCCAGCACAGCAAATTAAATATTTCTCATCCTCCTACCTGGCCACGCACAGCTGGTCTCGTGCCCTGTTCGCTGAGACGTCGGCTCCTTCTCACCCCTTGTGGCATGTCTTTGGCAAGACACTAGGGTCCTTTCTTCGGTTTCAGTTACCCTTTCAGGTTCATATGACAGTCTTTTGCATCAACTATGGGGCCTGAAAGAGAAGTAACTTGTCAGTTTAAAAAAAATCAAGGTCAAAAATGCAGATGTTTGAGAAAAAGATTAACTTGATGCTTTTCTTCACCAGTTGCACACCCCAAATGAGGACCTAGGGAGTTTTAGTTCTGAAACATAACTATATATTAGAAAGACCCCTCAGTTCAAGTTAATAAATACCCATAGGGTCTGTCTCCCACCATAAACCCACACAGAAAAAAGTCAGAGATGCCCCTCCCCATTCAGCAGAAAGAAATTTTCCTTGTCACAAATTAAATCCTCCCTTGTGGCCGTGGATTTATCAGCAGACTTGCTCATAATGGTCACCTTATGAAAGACAGCTGGGAACAATAAATCATTCCCTGTTCCAAAGGCTGCTCGATCTGGTTCAAAATGGCAGACTTCCTGCTGGAATGAACCTTCTCTGGGCCAATAATATTTCTAGGGAAAAAGTGGAGAGGATGGTGGCCGCAGTAGAGTGAGACACACACGTGCTGGATCTGAAAGGAAACATTCAGCAGCTTGTGGCTTCACCACCTTACATCTGTTCTTAAACAACACCCTGAGGAGATATCGACCTCAGATATGCTGAGTTTTTTCACCCACTCAGAGTTGAACATTAACTATTCAACTGAACTTTTATTATCTAGTGAAAAATAATACAAATGCACAAGATCATTCAGGGAGTATGTTGTACGGCTGATACCATACGCCCTCTGTTCCTCCTTTCTACCAGGGATGAAAGAAGCTTTTCACTTCAAGAACAGAAATTTAAGACATGTGACCAATAATGCTAGAAGATATGAATAAAACATCGATTGGGCTTTGCAATTCTGAAAACGGTAAATCACCAACAGCTCAAGCAGTGATCATTTAACCAAGACCCTGAAATATATTTGTTTAATTTGGTGTTTCATCAATCACTTCCATTGTCTTCCTGGCACTGGGAGAAATGCACAGGCAATTTCTCTCCCAACATACCCGCACCCCCAACCCCCCCCCACCTCAAAAATAAAGCACATGCTTACAAAAAATCTCTCTCACCTAACCAGACATTTTCTGAGAAGCACATATGATGGTGTTTTAAACCCAAGGCAGCACTCAGACGTGTGAAACATTTTTCAAAGCCCCTGAACACTTCACTAAAGAAGCAGAATCCACATACTTCACCCAGTCTGCCTGACTTAAAATAGCGTGAGGCTAGAATCATCCACATGTAGAGTTAAACAATAACATTCTCCCAGGAGATACATGCTGTGAGAATCAATAACCTCTTCTCAAACCAGCAAATTGGTTTCAAGTGTTTCGGTTCACTGGTTACATCCAACAGCCCGGGATAAAAGGCCACCTCCCGAGTGAAAGGGAAGGGGGTGATGAATTCCTGAAAAACATGTTCTCATCAGAATTCCTGTGTGTCATACTACATGGATGGTGTTTGTAAAAATCTTTGGAAAGTACACTGGGGTTTACTTTCAGGCAATCCTCTTTGTTGGAATTTTAACAAAAATGCTTTTCTCAGAGCACTGTGTACTGTCTAATTTCGTGAAAACAACTCACTGCCAAGTAATTGTTGAAATAATTTGATATCTTCAGGATTTCAGGTTTTTCTTAACTTTGCAACTGTATTATTCTTTCTAAAACAAAACATTTTCTAGAAAAGTTACAGGCCCTTCTACTGAGCTATGGGCTCTGGGAATATTTGTCAGAAAATCTGGTCATTGAACTCGCACAAAGTTCATGTCCCTCGTTCCCAGGCAAGTAGCCTGTGTTTTTTCTCTCTTTCTTTTCATTCTGTGAGTGCCTTTCACTCTTCTCTCCAGCAATGTCTGTCATCACCTCCATAAGTTGACTTCGCTCCCCTGTTCAGAGGGCATCTATACCAATCTAACTTTGGAAACGCCTTTCCTCTTCTTCCTCTTAGAGTGGAATATTTATACAGAAATTCTAGCTCAAAGTACAGTTATTTCTATAGTCTAGATGCAAGAAAGGTCTTCCTCTAGAGGAGCAGCTGTATCTTCTACTTAAATTCACACACTTTCAAAAGGGACATACACAGAATAAAGGAAAAGGGACTTATGCTAGCCAGTCCTATCAGCTGGCTTACAAGGTTATTGTTCCCTTGAATGGTCCCCAAGGCTCCTCTCCAATGCCATCTGCCCAGTCCCATGCTCACTACTAGAATGGCAGACCTCAGGACACACCTGTCAGAGCAGCCTTCCCCTATGGAGTTCTGGGAGTTTCTAGTAATTGGAGTCCTCTTTCCCTCCACATCCCCTAAGTCCCTCTCAAGGCCCACAGGGTCTTAGTAGATTTCAAGGCTTGAAACTATGGTTTTAGTTCTATTCTTAATATTTTGAGGAATCTCCATACTGTTTTCCACAGTGGCTGCACCAATTTACATTCCCACCAATGTTGTATGAGGGGTCCCCTTTCTCCACATTCTCTCCAACACTTGTTATTTCTTGGCTTTTTGATAATATCCATTCTAACAGGCATGAGGTGATATCTCATTGTGGTTCTCATTTGCATTTCTCTAATAATTAGTGATGTTGAACATTTTTTCATGTGCCTGTTGGCTATCTGTATGTCTTCTTTGGAAAAATGTCTATTCAGTTCCTCTGCCCATTTTTTTAATCAGGTTGTTTGTTTTTTGTTGTTGGGTTGCATGAGTTCTTTATATATTTTGGATATTAACCCCTTATCAGATATATGATTTGCAATTATCTTCTCCCATTCAGTAGGTTGTCTTTTCATTTTGTTGATGGCTTCCTTTGCTGTGCAGAAGCTTTTTAGTTTGATGTAGTCCCATTTGTTTATTTTTACTTTTTTTCCCCTTGCTTGAGGAGACAGATCCAGAAAGGTATTGCTAAGACCAATGTCAAGGTGCGTACTGCCTAGGTTTTCTTCCAGGAATTTTATGGTTTCAGGTCTTACATTCAAGTCCTTAATTCATTTCAAGTAGATTTTTATGGGTGAAGTAGTGGTCTAGTTTCATTCTTGTGCATGTGGTGTCTAGTTTTCCCAACACCATTTATTAAAGAGACTGTCTTTTCTCCATTGTCCGTTCATTGCTCCTCTGTAATAAATTAATTGTCCATTTATGTGTGGTTTTATTTCTGGGCTCTCAGTTCTGTTCCATTGACTTATGTGTCTGTTTTTTCTGCCCATACCACGCTATTTTGATTACCATAGCTTTGTAATATAATTTGAAATCAGGGAGTTTGATACCTTCAAGATTTGTTCTTTTTTCTCAGGACTGCTTTGGCTATTCAGGATCTACCATATAATCTAGCTATTTCACTTCTGGGTATTTATCCAAAGAATATGAAAACACTAATCAAAAAGATATATGCACCCCCATGTTCACGGCAGAATTATTACAATAGCAATGATATGGAAACAACCTAAATGCCTATCAACAAATTAAAGGATAAAGAAGATGCAATATAGGGGCTTCCCTGGTGGCGCAGTGGTTAAGAACCTGCCTGCCAATGCAGGGGACATGGGTTCGAGCCCTGGTCCGGGAAGATCTCACATGCTGCAGAGCAACTAAGCCCGTGTGCCACAATTACTGAGCCTGTGCTCTAGAGCCCGGGAGCCACAACCACTGAGCTGGTGTGCCACAACTACTGAAGCCCATGCGCCTAGAGCCCATGCTCCACAACAAGAGAAGCCACTGCAATGAGAAGCCCACGCACTGCAACGAAGAGTAGCCCCCGCTCGCCGCAACTAGAGAAAGCCTGCGCGCAGCAACGAAGAACCAACGCAGCCAAAAATAAATAAATAAATAAATAAATTTTAAAAAAAGATGTGATACACACACACACACACAATGGAAAACAAGGCAGTCATAAAAAAGATGAAATCTTGCCATTTGCAACAACATGAACGGACCTTGAGGGTTTTATGCTAAGTGAAACAAGTCAGACGGAGAAAGGCAAATACTGTACTGTATGATTTCACTCATATGTGAAATATAAAATAAACAAACAAAACAAAACAAAAACAAACACATAGATACAGAGAACAGAGTAGTGGCTACCAGAGGGGAAGGGAATTAGGGGGAGGGCAAAATGGGTAAAGGGGGTCTATAGCATGGTGACAAATGGAAACTAAACTGTTGGTGGTGAGCATGCTGTAGTGTATACATAAGTCAAAATTGGAAACATGAAAGTTATATAATGTTATAAACCAATAAAAAATCATTAAAAAAATTTCAATTACTGCTTTAGAGACACTATGGGTTCAACAGGCCTTTATGAGCTATCCTAGGCATCCGAGTAACATTAATTATATTTTAGCTATTGATAACCTCATATACCTACTCCATTTAGAGATGGGTTGGATATGATGGCCGATGTTCAGAAAGCATCGAGGAATGACTCGTAGGTTTCTTAGGTATCCCATTTTAACTATTTGGTCCTTTGCTTAATCATTGACTACCCTCTATGCTTTTTAGACTTATTATTTTTCTTTCTTCACACTCTTACTTCATATTGAAGGAAAAAATTCCTATTACTTCAAAATTAACAGTGTATAGGGCCCTTCAGCATTATTCTACCAATCCCCCAAATCAATTTTAATACATATAATTCCCAATTGATTTCTGTTATAATTTTTAAACTAAGTTTAGTCTTCCCCCCTTACATTTTTTTTCTGTTTAGTATAATTTCCTTCATTGAAGTGAGAAAACTGAATTTTGATATAGTGGTAGAGATTTTTAGTTACAAATAATGGGAACCAAACTTGAACCAACTCAAATACAAAAGAGAATTTATTCAAAGAACATGAGGGTGTCTCACGGATCAAACGCAGAAGTGCAACCAAGACTGCCCATTCCAGAATGGGCTAGAATCCCTTGGGAATTTCACTCAGTATCCTATCTGCTCCTCTCTGTATGCTGGTTTCAGCCTCTTACCTTAGAAGTCTAGCTTTCTCCAACATTCAATCTATAATATGGCTCTGTTACAGCTCCTGTATTTTTATGCTCTGGGTTTATCCACAGAGGCTGACCCTCAGCCCCTCAGCGTCTCTATTCCAAATTTCAAGGAGGGGAATTTGGCCCTGATGTAGTCAGGTGATCAACCCTGGTCAGTTGACTATGACTGGATGTGAGTGGGTGCAGGAGTTCAGGGAAGAAATAGCCAACACCAATTCTGAGTTCCCAGAGAAGGGAGAATTGTTATGAACTTGGCGGACACCCCATACAGAGAAGGAGGGAAACAATAGCTCCTTTACTTCAGTAAACATGTGTTAAGCACCAATCATGTACCAGGGCCAGGCTAGGCTCATGGACACAAAAATAAGTGCAGCAAATTCCACCTTCAAGGAGGGTAACACCCCACACTTCCTGTGAACACCCTGGCCTCCACATATGGTCACAAACCTATAGCAAATACCTAAAACCTCAGTGTACTATATATAGACCCAACATGCAAGATAGTCATTCTGTGGAGTCAATGTTTAGCTCTCATCTTGGACAAGAACAAAACATTTGCAGACAGAAAACAAACAGTTAAAGTTTTATTTCCAGTTGCTGTCAGATGCTAACAAATGAGCAGAATAAAATATAAAATTTATAATGCAGATAACTGGTATTTCTATTTACCATCATTCATACATCTTCAAGGGAAAAAGGTATATGTCTATATGTTCACCAGTAGAAAAAAAAATGCTATTTGAAGATCTACAACATGTCAGTCAAGTTGCTAGATCGGTCCAGACACAAGAGTAGAGAGCACATAAGATTCTGAGCCAGAAGACCTGAAGTCTCATTATACTAGCTGTGTGACCCCAGAGGGTCATACACCCTGTACAGTTTTACCTGTAAAGTGAGGCTCTTACCTCCCTAACAACGTCAGCATGCAGATGTAAAAACTAAAAGGAAGAGTAAGAAAGTAGCAAATGAAGCACTGAGAAGGCAATCCAAATAGAAGTATCAGCTACAAACAGAAGTAAGGAAGTGGGAACCCACAAGAACTACTGGGAGGTTGGGAGGCTGACCTGAGGAGAAAAGAGGGTCTGTAGAGATGCTGTGGTACGACGTAGGCTGAAACCTCAGACAGGACCCTTCTGCTGAGGAGTGAGGAACTAAGGGAATAGATAAAAATGGGCCAGGCCACATAAAGATGCCTTCCAGACCCATGGCCTGATGACCAGAGAGCTAACCTATAGGCCCTAAGCTTCCAATTTTCCCCGACGTGTGACATGCCCCTCTCTTTGGAGATTTAGTTGTGCTTAGTCTTTCCTTTTCAAACAAAGCAGGGGAAAAAAAAGTTACCTAGTTAATTAGCAACTTTCACCTACAAAAAGAAATGTTAATATTATTTCCTTCAGCTTCCTTATCCAGCCCAATTTCCCTTCCATCCTATTGCCTCTCAAACCTTTCTTTTATGTTTCCTTTTCATGAGAAGCTTAAATTCAAATTAGCTGCCTCTCTAGAAAGCTTTCATCTTCTCTTCAATTTCTCGTATTTTTGCCCTCTATCAGATTTTAGTTTTGCTTTTTCAGACTTCACTAAATCTCCATTCATTTGCATGAGCTTTGCCGTCCATTTAAAGTGCTATAGACATTTGATCCTTATACAGCCTATAGGCACTTTAAATCAGCAGAATTGTTTTTGAGTTTTCTATTGCTATCTCATACGATCCCAAATGCAGAACAAGTGATATTAAACTACTTTTAGTTTAATAAGTAATTAAAACATCATAAAAAATATTTTTTTAGAATTCATTCCTCTTTTATTGAGAACATGCCTTCTCAGTGATGGTGATATTGCTCCAAGGGGATGAAAATTGGTTCATGTGGGGCAAAAACTCGTCTTAGATATCACAGTGGTTTGTGGCCCTCCAAACCTTGAACCTATCTAACTAGATCAATTGACATACAGCACACCTGTCATATTAAAATTTCATGGTGGGAGAAAGCAATTAGGGGACAAAAGTGTCTACAGAGGCACCGTAGTAGGGAAATAATGAAAAAAATTTTAAAGGTTGAGGAAAACAATTTAGAACTAACCTATACTTGCATAGTACATCAGTTTATAAAAGCATTAAAGTCTTCCGTTTAATCTCCACAAAAACCAGGTGAATTGGGTACTATTAACCTCTTTTCCAGACATGTAAATTGATGATCAGAGAGCTTACTTCCTAATTGTAAAAGTGTGATGGCCAATTCCCCCCTCCATCTATGACAGTACAGCATGTACATTTCTTTAAAGCAGGGATCCTCAACCTCAGCACTATTGATGTTTTGGGGCAGGATAATCCTTTATTGCAGGGGGCTTTCCTCTGTAACGTAGGATGTTGAACAGCATCCCTGGCCTCTATTCAGTAGCACCCCTTCCACCACCACCTCCACCAGTGAGGACAAACAAAACATCTCTAGATACTGCCAAATGTCCCCTGGGGAACAGGGTGGGGAAATCACTCCTGGTTGAGAATCACTGATTTAAAGCCTACTTATAAAGAGAGACTACCATCTACTATTTTTAAATTTGTATATAATGTCATGAGAGCTAAGAGTTAGGGAGCATTTACCAACATACCAGGCATTTTATATGTATTGACTCATTTAATCCTCCCATCAACCCTATGGGGTAGATAGTAGCATCCATCGTGCCCATTTTACAAACAAGGGTACCAGTTGGAAGGACTGCAGTCAGTAAACTGTGAAGCTAGGATATGTAGATACTGGTGTTGCACTATATCACAAAGAAGTGCTTAAACTATTGACCCAAATATAACTATTTAGTCCATGCAAAATAATCTACATCATGATTATGATTATAATGTTAATTTTGAATTTAAACCCAGAGGTTGCTGTAAATGGCATTATTTCATTCTTTTTTATGGCTGAGTGATATTCCATTTATACATTTATGTGTGCGTATATATGTGTTTATACACACACACACACACATACACACACATATACCACATCTTCTTTATCCATTCATCTGTTGATGGACACTTGGGTTGTTTTCATATCTTGGCTACCATAGATAGTGCTGCTATAAACATTGGGATGCATGTATCTTTTTGAATTAGTGTTTTCTTTTTTTTTTTCCAGATATACACCCAGGAGTGGAATTGCTGGGTCATATGGTAGTTCTATTTTTAGTTTTTTGAGCAAGCTCCGTATTGTTTTCCACAGTGGCTTTGCCAGTTTACATTCCCACCAACAGTGTTGTTACACAAGGTCCCTAAATTCAAACTGCTTACAGGCTAGCAGAAGAGGAATACCATGTCCACCGATAACTGGAGATTAGACCAGTGGTTCTCAAAACTGTAATTCTCTAATAAGACTGAATAATCACCTTTTCCAAATTTTCAAGTATATTAAATTTAAAAAGAGAATTTAAAGTTTTTTACTTTTACATTTTCCTTAAGTCTTAAGATATCTGCCTCTTCTTGTTCCTGAAAAAACTACAAAAAGGCAAAACATGAACAAGTATGAAAATATGAATAAGTAGCAAATAAATGTCTGGGGCAAAATTTGGACACTTGAGTAGCTTAAAGTACTTATTTTGTGGACTAGGTAGTCATGCAATTATATTATTTCCTACTTTGATGATAAAATTAAATATGAGTATTTCATGACTTCCAAATACTCTAACATCTAAATAAGGTTGAACTAGATTGATTTCCAGGGTGGGCTCTGCCCCTGATTTTCCTTTACAACCCCCATCAACTGGCATGTTGTACAAACCCTTTATGGTATTAATGGGCTTAATTATTAATGAATGAATACAATGAAGAAAGAATCTTAAAAAGAATAAGGAAAGCAAATGGCATAAGAATTCAGAGGAGAGACTCCAGGCTGAGTTGGTGAGATAGTCTGGCTAGTTGTTCACCAAATAATTTCTCTCTCTTTTTTTTTTTTCAGGACACACAAAGTTAGACATTTACCAGCATACCTTGCATTTAGAGGTAGAAATACAATTGATTTACATCCAAGGGAATGTGGGAAGAAGGCAGGAAACCATTTCTAGACCTGGCCCATAAAACCCATCAGCTGAGGAGAGAGGATTTTGAGGACCTGGAAATAGGTAGAGCCACTTGCTGCAAGCAGCCTGAATCCCTGAAACACTGCCTGGAGGAAAACTACCCAACCAGGAACAATGCTTGCACAGTTCATGAGGAAGAAAAAATGTCTTATATTAGGTCACTGGGATTTGAGGGCTCTTTGTTACATTAGCTACCCTGACTAATACATTTGACTAAACCTGAAACCAACCATCCCAATGCTCAAAACCGACCATGACATTGGAGTCTTTTTCAGATAAGCTGCTTCATAAAATCCCTAACTAACACTTGCCTCTATTTTGCCTCTAGAGATAATAGTACCACTATTTTTAGGATAAAGATAGGTATGTGAATAAAACACCTAAGGTCACACCTGAAATAAGCCTTGTGGAATAAGAAAACTCCCTTGAACTAAATGTGCTTTAAAAAGCCTGTCTTCATTTTCATGTACCTTTAAATACTACAAAGAGCATGCTTGTTTTCCCCATGGGCAGGAGATAAACATTAACATCCAGAAATATGGCAAGAACAAGAACTTGCCTGTGAGAAAATACAGATAATGGTTGCCCAGCAGACCCAGAGTATTTAACTTGGATCCTACCCTGTCCCATCCCACGCCATCCCATTTCTGATTAAGGCTTATTGAGCACCTACTGTGTGTGAGTCACTGTGCTTGTCACTAGGGACATGAAGATGAAGGAGGCAGCCACTGTCTGCAGGAAATACCCTGTTCAGGAGACAATTGTGTACACAATCAGTTCTACAGTGTGAAATAGATATTTCTAGTCTATTCAAACAGGGCATAGTGACAACACAGAAAAACTGTACTTACCACTACCTGGGATGATTTCCCACAGGAAGTGCTCCATAAGTGTCCCAAGTCCCCCCCTTGAAGTGGCAGCTTCTTTGACTTTCCTCCAATTATATATAAACTGACAGCTTTGACTGAACACTAGCTAATTATCCAGATATGAAAATACAGTAAAAAAAAATTTGGAGACCCCCCCCCCATCATCAAGAATTTGAACACTTGCCACCTATTTATATGTATTGGTAGTTAACATCTGCTAATGCTATATAAATATTAGAAACATAATGATTCAATGTTAACTTTAAAATAAATATTAAAAACCATTTTTACTGAAGTATAGTTAATTTATAATATATTAGTTTCAGGTGTACAACATGGTGATGCAATATTTTTATAGATTATACTCCATTTAAAGTTATTACAAAATAATGGCTATATTTCCCCATGCTGTACAATATATCCTTGTTGCTTATTTATTTTATACATAGCAGTTTGTATCTCTTTATCCCATTCTCCTATCTTGCCCATCCTCCCCCTTCCTTCTCCCCACTGGTAACCACTAGTTTGTTCTCTGTATCTGTGAGTCAGTTTTTGTTTTGTTATATTCATTAATTCTGTTTTTTAGATTTCACATATAAGTGAAAATATACAGTATTTATCTTTCTCTGTTTGACTTATTTCATTAAGCACAATACCCTCTAGGTCCATCCACATTGTTGCAAATGGCAAAATTTCATTCCCTTTTATGACTGAGTAATATTTCATATCTTCTTTACCCATTCACCTGTTGATGGACACTTAAGTTGCTTCCATATCTTGGCTATTGCAAACAATGCTGCAATGAACATTGGGGTGCACGTATCTTTTCAAAGTAATTTTTTTAATTTCTTAGGATATATGCCCAGGAATGGAGTTGCTGGATCATATGGTAGTTCTATTTTTAGTTTTTTGGGGAACCTCCATACTGTTTTCCACAGTAGCTGTACCAATTTACATTCCCACAAACAGTGTACTAGAGTTCCCTTTCTCCACATCCACACCAGCATTTGTTATTTGTAGACTTTTTGACAATAGATAGCCATTCTGACAGGTGAGGTGATATTGCATTGTGGTTTTGATTTACATTTCTCTGATAATTATTGTTGTTGAGCATCTTTTCATGTTCATCCTGTCATGGTCTGTTGGCCATCTGTATGTCCTCTTTGAAAAAATGTCTATTCCAGTCTTCTACCCATTTTTTAATCGGGTTTTTTCATTTTTTTAATATTGAGCTGTATGAACTGTTTATATATTTTGGATATTAACCCCTTATCAGGCATATCATTTGCAAATATTTTCTCCCATTCAGTAGGTTGTCTTTTTGTTTTGTTGATGGTTTCCTTTGCTGTGCAGAAGCTTTTTAAGTTTAATTAGGTCCCATTTGTTTATTTTTGCTTTTGTTGCTTTTGCCTTAGGAAACAGGCCCAAAAAAATATTGTTACAATTTTGTCAGTGTTCTGCCTATGTTTTCTTCTAGGAGTTTTACGATTTCAGGTCTTACATTTAGGTCTTTAATACACTTTGACTTTATTTTTGTGTATGGTGTTAGAGAATGTTCTTATTTCATTCTTTCCCATGTAGCTATTCTGTTTTCCCAGTACCACTTATTAAAAAGACTGTCTTTTGTCCCTTGTAAATTCTTGCCTCTTTTGTCATAGATTAATTGACCATAAGTTCATGGGTTTATTTCTGGGCTCTCTATTCTGTTCCATTGACCTATGTGTCTGTTTTTGTGCCAGTACTATGCTGCTTTGATTACTGTAGCTTTGCAGTATAGTCTGAAGTAGCATAGTTGGGGAATGTGATACCTCCACCTTTGTTCCTTTTCCTCAAGATTGCTTTGGCAATTCAGGGTCTAAAATAAATATAAATTCGCTATATTTTCCCCTACAGTCAACAAATGTCTTGGGGTAGATACTTTGAGACTCTGCAAATCCTTCTGTTCCTCAAAGCTTTGCCCAAGGTTCCAGCATCCATCAGTGGATCCATCTATAACAATGATTCCTGTGGGGGTTACCTAGTGGTAATTTTCTAGATCCTTCATTCTTTTCACATTTGTTAATTGGAATTCTACTGCAAAGAAGAGCTGTCACTTCTCCTCCATATACAGTCCATACTCATTATTCACAGATTATGTATTGATATTTGAGAATTTGCCTACTTGTTAAAATGTATCTGTAATGCTTAAATCAATACTTATGGCACTTTCTTGGTCATCCATGGACATGTGCAGAACAGTGAAAAATTTAAGTCATCCAAAGCACACATTCCCAGCTGAGGCTGAAGAAGGCATTGTTCTGCCTCCTTGTTTCAGCCCTCATACTGTGAACAAGAGTCCTTTTCTCGTTATATTTAGTGCCACATTTTTCACATTTTGGTGCTTTTTGTTGATAACTTCACTGTTTAAAGTGTCCCCCAAGCATAGTGCTGAAGTGCTATTCCTAAATTCAAGAAGGCTGAGGTGTGTCTTACAGAGAACATATGTGTGTTAGACACACTTCATTCAGGCATGAGTTATAGTGCTGTTGTCTATGAGCTCAATGTTAATGAATCAACAAAATACATTAAATAAGGTGTCTTTAAGCAGGAACACAAATAAAACCAGGTTATATATTGATCAATTGATGAAAAGGCTTTGACCAGAGAATTACAGGAACCTAACCCTGTATTTCCCCCAGGAACAACAGTTCAATATTCACAGGGACTTTATAGAACATAATTACTGCGAATAATGAGATTTGACTGTATCCATTTTAACAGCTACTTATTTATATCACTATGAACTCGTGGATATTTATATTATCTTATAGGTTACAATCTGGCACTATCATTATCTATTTTATTGTTCAAAATGTTCCATCCTTAGCCATTTTGGGAAAGTAACTTTAGAGTGAAAAAGTCTAGTAGTGACTCTCTTGGCCAGGCAATCAAGATCAACAGCACCAACAGTAATACATATCAACATCATGAATGCTGTGATTTGATGTACTGAGAAGGATGAGGAACCATTTCTGCAGTGTTTTGATGGGGACTTCAGTCCAATCATGAGAAGACTCCAGACAGGCCTGAATCGAGCGGCATGCAGCAATATGATCAATACTCTTTGGGGGGTGTCCAGGTCACAAAAGACAAGGAAAGACTGAGGAACTGTTGTAGAGTACAGGAGACCAGACAGAAATAACTAAATGCAGTGTGGAATCTTAAATCAGATCTTGGGAAAAACCACAACAGCAAAAAGACATTAGTTGGACACTTCAAAGTGAAGTTCAAATGCAGTCTTTAGTTCATGGTACTATGCCAATGTTAATTTCCTGGTTATGATAATTATACTACAGTATGTGAGATGCTAACATTGGGGTATGCTGAGACAGGGACATATAGAAATTCTCAGTACTATTCTTGCAATTTTTCTGTAAGTCTAAAAGTAATTCAAAAGTTGACCATTGGATGGTCTTGCATACCCCTGGGTGCAGAAGTTGGACAGTTGGGGGCAACTTCATTTCAGAGACTGTGGATACAGGAAAGTGCTCAATTTTCCAGAGAGTCTTTCTACATTCAAAAACCTTTAGGGAATACTGGAGAAAATAAATACTTTCTACTTTCAGATATTATAGAAGATTTGGTTGTTCCAAGACAGGAGACTTCACTTCTCGCTGTTGACCTTGGGCAAACCATACACATAGTTTCTTTATCCATAAAATAAAAGGGCTAAAATGAATAATCTTACCTTATATCTGTCATATAATGAAATCTTATTATTCTAAATTAACCTTGTTATTCAGCATTTGAAATCATGTACTGTAAGAATATCCTTTTAGGATGCTTATTTATTCTACTTTCTTAAAAATAAGCAGTAGTAGTGACATCTCACAGGAAATCCAGGAATCAAATGGCAATAGTTTGAAGAAATTCTGCAGCAGTGCCCCCTGAAGCTCATTTATAAAATGGATATAGTTTACGTACTCACAAACAATATAAATATATCTAAAGAATCAAGAATTATGCAGCCCTCTAAAATGTGTAAGTCACTAAACCATCACATGGAAAAGCAGATCATAAATGTGTATAATGATTTCAGATAATATTTTCCAACACAAATATTTTTAGATGGAGATAAGGTAGAACTTCTAATTATAGTCTGGAAGAGTATTATTTTAGAAGACATAAATCATGGACAGAAGGAAATACACATTATATACTGATAAAAACATAACATTGGAACAATAAAATATATATACATCTAATCCACTCTCTATTATAAGGGAAATCATAATTTTGTCAGATGTTGCCAAGTTGGCTGAGAACTTAGATTTCCTGGCCATTTCATAATTAATACCATTGGGGAAATATTAGGAGACTGGAATGAGAAGGAAGCAATGGATTTGATATTCATGAGTATGTAATGGTCACTCTTCCAGGGCAACAGAAGAAGTGAGTGAAGGGAGTAGGTGAATGTGAATCCTTTGTGGGTTAATGAGATGATTTCTCCTCCTGACAAATTCATCAGTTCACTTAGGACAGTTAAAGAAGAAATGAGAAATGAAGAAAATGACAAGTTCAGTTTATGGCATCTCGTATGGGTAATAATTCCCTGACCCATTTTATGGAAGACAAAAAAGGTACTGTGTTAAGAAATTTATGTATTTTTAACCATCATTAGTACACATTAAATATTTTTCTCAAAGGTAATAACTTTTTAAAAAATTAATCCTCTAATCACTAATAAATTTAATTAAAATAATGAAATCTAATATTAATGAAGTAGAATGGTGACCAGAATAGTGTATCATTAATACTGTGGGCTCCTCTCTGCTTGAGTTTTCATCCTTACTTACTTTGGTCAAATAATTTCATTCTCTGAGCCTTATTTCCTCATTTAACATGAGAACAATAGGTCATACTTCATAGGGTTATAATGAAGATTAAATGTAATAATGTACATAAAATGCTTGCCATAGAGCTAGTACACAGTATAAATATAAGCTATTATTATAATGTAACTTTTTAGCAGAGAAATTGTATGCAGGTATCTGTATAATTAGCATATAGATGAAGGAGACAGTAAAGAAATACAGCAAAGTATTAACAGTGGTTATCCTGTGTGGTAAGATTATGGGTGATTATATTTTGCTTTATTAGTGTTATTTTGCCAAACTTCCTACAGTGGACAAGTATTTCTTCTATAATGAGGAAATGCATGTTGTTTTAAAAACCAAATAAGGGGCTTCCCTGGTGGCGCAGTGGTTGAGAATCTGCCTGCCAATGCAGGGGACACGGGTTCGAGCCCTGGTCTGGGAGGATCCCACATGCCGCGGAGCAACTAGGCCCGTGAGCCACAACTACTGAGCCTGCGCGTCTGGAGCCTGTGCTCCGCAACAAGAGAGGCCGCGGTAGTGAGAGGCCCGCGCACAGCGATGAAGAGTGGCCCCCGCTTGCCACAACTGGAGAAAGCCCTCGCACAGAAACGAAGACCCAACACAGCCAACCCTGCCATGACACATGAGTAACCATTCTCGATGGCTCTTTTCCAATCATGCTCACAGGTTAATGATTATTTGCATTTCATTTCAAAATTTTGTGAAGAAACTTCTGACAGTGATAAGGATCCAAACAGCCAACAGATTAGACAAGGAGCTTTCTATTTGCCCTTTCTACTCCTAATTAAACGTCCAGTTTATTCTTCATGACTGCTATTCCCAGTGTATGACCTATACAACTGCAAAACTCACTCCTTGTGGTACAAACTGGCAATGACCTCACGTAACTAGGTGTGACCAGAGTAGCAAGGTAGACTAGAAAGTAACCTCCACTGCCTTATCTTGGGTTATGTATTTCCTTTAACAAAACATGATGCTACTGACCTACCACTCATCACTGGGATGTATTTTCCAGTGAGACTAAGATATTTATGCTTACCCAACCATACATGCTACTACTCAGTCCTCCCCAGGGACCAATCTGCCCCTGGTGAAAGGTTCAGCTGTGGCACAGGCGAGAATCAAGAATGACAATGAAACCAGGGATTGAATCCATGACTTGGTTTCACTGACTCTACGAACTAGACGGCTGCCCATCACACAGAAAGGGTATGGGTTAGGGTGAGACAAAGGATAATTCCACCAACTTATTATAAATGGCTAGAGGCTATTTACTGGTAAATTACTAAGTGAATTACTAAGGGTTGCTAAGTGTGTTATTAATAAACTAAACTTAGTATATTGCCAGAATTTACTATGGATTTATTCTACATTCCCTTAAGATGGCTTAGTGCCAGGCAACACTTACCAATGTTAAAAAAAAAAACAAACAAAAAAAACCTCCCACTAGGCATACCCCACAAAGAAACAGAATTTCTGTAAATTTTTAGAAAGGATATTTAGGGAGGACCCTCACCACTGTAGATTTGAGCTGGTCAGGTTTTTAATTACTGTTAATTTTCCTTTTTAATTATAAATGCTCTTAGTTTAGCATCTTCATTATAAATTTACTTTGTTGTGGGTTGTTTGATTAATAATAACAACTACTGTTTGAGTGTTTTTTTCAGTCCAGGCCCTATGCTGAGACTTTACATACTCATTTATTGCTCTTAAGACCCCTTTGAGGCAGGTAATAGTATTGTACTCATTTTACAAATGATGCAACTAAGGCACAGAGAGGTTAGATAACTTGCCTGACATCACAGAGCCAGAATTTGAACTCAAGGATCTCTACTCTAGATTGAGGGTCAGCAAACTTTTTCTGTAAAGGGTCAGTTGGTAAGTATCTTAGGGTCTGTAGGCCATATGGTCTCTACTCAGCTGTGCTATTGTAGTCCCAAGGCAGCCACAGACACTAGGTAAACAAATGGGCATGGCTGTGTTGCAATAAAACTTTATTTATAATAACAGGTAGCATGCAGGATTTGGCCTACGGGCCATAGTTTGTTGACCCTTGCTTTAGAGCCCTCACTGTTAACCACTATACCATTAACATATGCCTTCTGAGCTTCCATTGAAGCACATATGAGATTAGGAGACTAAAATATTCTAATAGCTATACTGACACACTCAGAGACATTGCAATTCAAATATTAATCATTCATGCCCTTATTGATAAAGATGTAAGGTATATGCTTGTACATTCATTGGAGATGTGAGAAAATTTTGTCTGCTTTTTTTTTAATTGCAACATATGATCAAGATGAGCATAATAAGATTATTTGATTAAGTCCATAGTCTAGGTTGTAATGATCTATGACGTAAAAATCTATACATAAGTTTATCATTCGATTTTAAAGTAAACATATGATCCACATATTTTGAACCCAATTGCTTTATATATTCTAGTTGGAGTACATGAAGTAGGGAGGCCAAAGGATCTTTTGAGCTACCTATAATGGCTACAGTCCAAAAATGTTTGAGAGTCATCACTCTAAAGGACTGAGCTAGGGAAGCTTCTGAGCCCCGAATACATCTGGGAGGAGATCCCAAATGGGAACAGTAAGGCATGAGAGCATTTCGTTCCATTCAGCAACAGTCTAACTCAGTGGTTCCTGTGAACCACTGAACTGAACTGTGTCCCCCCCAAATTCATATGCTCCAATGTGACTATATTTGGAGACAGAGCCTTTAAGGAGGTAGTAAAGTTAAATGAGGTCATAAAGGTGGGGCACTAATCTGATAGGCCTGGTGTCCTTATAAGAAGAAGAGTCACCAGATTTCACCCTCTCTGCACGTGACAAAGAAAAGGCCACACACAGTGAGGAGGCAGCTGTCTACAAGTCAGGAAGAGGGCTCTCATCAGAAAACAATCCTGCTGGCACCTTGATCATGGACTTCCAGCCCCCAGAACGGTGAGAAAAGAAGTGTTCATTGTTTAAGCCACCCGGTCTGGGGGTTTTTCATTATGCGGCCAAGCAGACTAATATAGTTCCCAACTTTATAATGTAAAAAAAATCATATTAAGCTTCCGCAAAGTATTAATTGGTTGAATATTCACTATCTGTTGACTGAGGTTATATATAAATACATATATACACACAATTTGATATGATGAGTTCAGTAGTGCCTGTTACTAATCATAACAGTATATAAAATTTTTGGGAAAAATGTTGTATATACATTTGGGAGATATTATTTTATTCAGTCTGCAGATACGTTTTCATAGTCAACCCTCTACAATCAGTAAGCCCGTTGACCCCCTGGCATCTTTGGTCTTTTCGGTAGGAATCACCTATTCCCAGACCCTTTTAAGTCTGGCTAAATTTGCACTACCCTTGGCTCAGTCTCCTTCCCTCACAGGCCCTCTGACTGAGGGCACGGCACACACAGAATGACATGTGTCAGTTACAGTTTGAGAAAATGATCTAGTTGCAGGGATCCCAAGAGCCAGGTCAGATTTTAGGCCAGGGAAGAATCGTGGCAGCAATGGGATTGAAAGCTGACCTGTTGCTATGTAACTTATCACATCAGTGTTATTTGCCTGAAGCTCAATGAGACACTACAACGTCTTCATCTTACATCTCTTTCTCTATCCCTTGTGGCATTTATCATTGTAAGACCTTAATTAATATTGTTAAACAGAAGAAGGGTCTAGACCAAGGGTTTCCAAACCTAGCTCATCATCAGTATTACCCAAAGAGATTTTAAAACTATGGGTACCCAACCCCACCCTGAGCATCTCTGAGGGGTGGGGATCTGAGGACCTCAAGTTTACTATCCTCCCCCTGGCAATTCTGCTGCAGCTATCTTGGCACCATTTCTCAGATTTGCATTCAACAGCTGCATTAAATAAATAGAACCAATAGCCTCAACTAATGGCCACCCATATCCTTGCCCTTTGCCCTGTAACTTTGCAATACGCTGTCACTCTGAGCTTGCCCAAGTGACTTGTTCTGACCAACAGAATCTTAGCAAACTTGATGCAAGCAAGTGTTTTAGCAACTTAACGCATGGAAAAGTGTTTGCTTGCATGTTTCTTTCTTCTCTTCAACTCCTGTCACCACAATGAAAATATCCTAGGCTAGCCTGCTGGAAGGATATGAGAAGCACATGGAATAAAGCTGAGCCATCCCAGCCAAGGCTAGGCTAGACCTGCCATCTCCCAGCCTACTCATCACTGCAGATGCATAAGTAAGCTCAGCCAAGATCAATCATGACCAGCCCAGATCATCAGAATCACCCAGTGAACTGTAGACATGGGGGAAATAATAAATGGTTATTACATTAAGCACTAAGGACTGGAGTGGTGTGTTCCACAACGCAGCTGCATTGCACCAGCAATCAGGGGGACAGAGCACCTAAACTAAAGGCTGGGCATTGATGGTGCCAGAGAATCTTGCAGAACTTTTCCATTTATATTCTGTAGGATGGTACTAAAAAGAAGAAAGGGGGTTTTCCAAGGTCAGGTTTCTGGGAAATGCTAAGTTAAAGTTTAGTTCAGCTGGTTTCTTTGCTGCAGAATTGCAAAGCCTTTCATATGAGTCATGATAAATCTTCCAAAGGAAGAGCTTATAAGCAATGTTTCCCAAACTTACTTGACCAAAGAACTTCCCCTGTCCCCCATCCCCACGCTGAGCATCATACAAAATGAATATCCCATAAAACACACTCAGGATATGATTTAAGACGAATTGGTCTTTGTCTTGCTTCAGTGTTGTTTCAGAGAGTAGAACTGTACTTAAGGCACGACAGTTACATGGAGCAGGATGGGAACTAAATAAATTCAAGCAAGGGCTTGTCAACCATAAGAGTTATCCAAAGATGGACTTGCCTGCCTTATGAAGCAGTGGCTCAAAACCCCAGGACTGAAAGCATTCAAACAGAGGCAAACGAGGTTTAGTAAATTTTTGTGACTACTAGTTACCTTCATTAAGATTCTTATTCAATAATGTGCTAAAAAATGCAGATTACTTCTTTTAGTTAAAAGTAGTAAGATAGTTAATTTTATGTGTCAACTTGGCTAGGCTATGATGCCCAGTTGTTTGGTCAAACACTGGCCTAGGTGTTGCTGAGAAGGTATTTTGCAGATGTGATTAACATCTACAATAAGCAGTCTTTAAGTAAAGCAGATTACTCTCCGTCATGGGAGTGGGTCTCATTCAATCAGTGGAGGGCCTTAAGAGCAAAGACTGAAGTTTCCTATAAAAGAGGAATTCTGCTTCAAGACTGCAACATAGAAACCCTGTCTGAGTTTCCAGCCTGCTGGTCTGCCCTGCTGGATTTTGGATTTGCAAGCCCCATAATCACATGAACCAACGCCTTAGAATCAATCAATCTCTTTTCTCTCTCTCCTCTCTTTTCTCTCTCTCCTCTTATCTTTGTCTCTCTCTCTCCCTTTCTGTTTCTTTGGAGAACCCTGACTAAATACAAGCAGATATCAAACATCATTTATATTTTATCACAATCCTAGATTAAAAATAGCCTCTAAAAGTTCTACTCTGACTGCTTCCTAATACTTGCCTTGGGCAAATCAAAGTGTTAGGTTTCCCAGATTTCTCTCTTGGTTCTTCTGAGGACTCTTCTGGGTAGTCAGCTGAGAACTAGACTCATAATTGCATTATAGTGATAGCCAGGAGGTGACATTTCTAATATTCCCTTTTTATAGGGGCAGATTTTATGAGTCACCTTGGGTGGCATAGTCATTTTGCAGCTGTGTAGTGTTTGTGAGGAACTGACAGTCCCTTTTGAGCCACAGTGACCCAACTCGGCAGGGCCCCAGCACCTATTTATGGCCTGAAATACAGGGGAAGAGGTCACAGGAGGTGGTTCTCTCTTCTGGAATTGAGTCAGACAGATGGTAACACTCCAAGTCAGAGTTAACACAAAGTCTGATTTACTGCATCATGTTCTCTGAATGACTTCCTGGGAGCCTAACTGAACTACTGCAAATCCTGGGTTGATATCTAACACTTAGTCATTTAGAAAAAGAAAGAAAAGAACTGGAGAAGGTCAGTAAAAAAGAGGACTTTAAAATAGGAGAAATAAGTAAGAAAGAGACCAAGTGTAGTCCAGTGACTGTGAGGACACAGAGCTGGAACAACCACCCTGTGAGGTTAGGTGCCCTGTTCAAATATGCATCATAAGACTTCCCACACTGTAGCAAGAGCCACCCATAACTGCTCCTTGAGGACAAATCCTTGTGCCAAACCATCTTGTATTTCCTGTACCTAGTTCACTTCCTGGTGCACAGCAGGAACTTAAAAAATACTCACTGAGTGAATGAGCTAGTAGAGACATAAAGCACTTCACATCCACAGAGCTAGAATATCCAGGATTATTTCTCATCCCACTACTGTGCTTAGCAGCCCAGCACGATCCCGCACCTGAGAATATTTCTTTCTAAGCTAGCCCTGATACATATGTGCAGTTTTTGAGTACTTCAAATCTCTAGGGCTAGAGTCCTTTTACTTTATGTATTGTGTCATTTTGCTAGGGGTGCCATCACAAAGCACTACAGACCAGGTAACTTAATCAACAGAGATGTATTTCCTCACAGTCCTGGAGGCTAAAAGTCTGAGATCAAGGTGTTGGCAGGGTTGATTTCTTCTGAGGCCTCTCAGGCTTACAAGAGAAATGGCTGTCTTCTCCCTGTGTCTTCACATGGTTTTTCCTCTGTGCCTGCCTGCTTCCTAATCTTCTCTTCTTATAAGAATACCAGTCATGTTGGTTTAGGGCCCAACCCAATGACCAAATTTAACTTAATTACCTCTTTAAAGACCCTATCTCCAAATACAGTTACATTCTGAGGTACTGGGGGTTAGGACTTCAACATATGAATTTGGGGGGGACACAAATACAGGCTTACCTCAGAGATAGTGTGGGTTTGGTTCCAGACCACAACAATAAAGCGAATATCCCAACAAAGTGGGTCACACGAATTTTTTGGTTTTCCAGTGCTTATAAAAGTTATGTTTACACTATAGTATATTCAGTGTGCAATAATAGCATTATGTCTAAAAACTGTAATGTACTTATCTTAATTAAAAAATATTTTCTTGCTAAAAAATGCTAACCATCATATGAGCCTTCAGCGAGTCCTAATCTTTTTGCTGGTGGAGGGTCTTGCCTCGATGTTGACGGCTGCTGACTGGTCAGGGTGATGGTTGCTGAAGGCTGGGACGGCTGTGGCCATTCCTTAAAATAAGACAACAATGAAGTTTGCCGCATGGACTGCTCATCTTTCATGAAAGGTCTCTCTGCAGCATGCAAGGCTGTTTGACAGCATTTTACCCACAGTAGAACTTCTTTCAAAACTGGAGTCAATCCTCTCAAAACTTGCCACTGCTTTATCAACTAAGTTTATGTACTATTCTAAATCCTTTGTTGTAAGCTGGGAAGAAGTGAGAGAGTGGCATGGACATATACACACTACCAAATGTAAAATAGATAGCTAGTGGGACGCAGCCGCATAGCACAGGGAGATCAGCTCCGTGCTTTGTGACCACCTAGAGGGGTGGGATAGGGAGGGTGGGAGGGAGACGCAAGAGGGAGGGGATATGGGGATATAGGTATACGTATAGCTGATTCACTTTGTTATACAGAAGAAGCTAACACAACATTGTAAAGCAATTATACTCCAATAAAGATGTTAAGGATAAATAAATAAATAAATCCTTTGTTGTCATTACAACAATCTTCATAACATCTTCACCAGGAGTAGATTCCATCTCAAGAAACCACTTTTTTGTTCATCCTTAAGAAGCAATTCTTCATCCATTAAAGTTTTACCATGAGATTGCAGCAATTCAGCCACATCTTCAGGCTCCACTTCTAGTTCTCTTGCTGTTTCCACCCTATCTGCAGCTACTTCCTCCACTGAAGTCTCGAACCCCTCCAAGTCATCCATGAAGGTTCAAATCAACTTCTCCCAAACTCCTATTAATGTTGATATTTGGACCTCTTCCCATGAATCACAAATGTTCTTAATGGTATCTAGAATGGTGTATCCTTTCCAGAAGGTTTTCAGTTGAGTTTGCCCAGATCCATCAGAGGAATCACTATCTATGGCAACCATAGCCTTACGAAATATATTTCTTAAATAAGAAGACTTGAAAGTCTAAATGACTCCTCGATGATTAGGCTGCAGAATAAATGCTGTGTTAGCAGGCATGGAAACAACACTAATCTTGTTGTATATCTCCATCAGAGCTCTTGGGTGAGCAGGTGCACTGTCAATGAGCAGTAATATTTTGAAAGGAATCTTTTTTTTCTGAGCAGTAGGTCTCAAGAGTGGGCTTAAACCATGTTGTAAACAGAGGTGCTGTCTACCAGGCTTTGTTGTTCCATTTATAGGGCACAGGCAGAGTAGATTCAGCATAATTTTTAAGGGTCATAGGATTTTTTGAATGATAAATGAGCACTGGCTTCAACTTCAAGTCACCAGCTGCATTAGCCCCTAACAAGAGAGTCAGTCTGTCCTTGAAACTTTGAAGCCAGGCATTGACTTCTCCTCTCTAGCTATGAAAGTCCTAGACGGCATCTTCTTCCAATGTAAGGCTGTTTCATCTAGAAAATCTATTGTTTAGTGTAGCCACCTCCATGAATTATCTTAGCTAGATCTTCTGGATGACTTCCGGCAGCTTCTAAGACATCAGCACTTGCTGCTTCACCTGGCACTTTTATGTTATGGAAACGGCTTCTTTCCTTAAACTGGTTTGATCTTCTATTCAGATCACTGAAGTTGTCTCCATATCAGCAACAAGGCTGTTTCACTTTTCTTTTTTTTAATCATTTATGTCTTCACTGGAGTAGCACTTTTAATTTCCTTCAAGAACTTTTCCTTTGCATTCACAGCTTGGCTAACTTTTTGGCACAAGAGGTCTAGACTTCGGCCTATCTCAACTTTCCACATGCTTTTCTCACTAAGCTTAATCATCTCTAACTTTTGACTTAAAGTGAGAGACATGAGACTCTTTCTTACACTTGAACACTTACAGGCCATTGTAGTGTTATTAATTGGCTTAATTTCAACATTGTTGTGTCTCTGAGAATAGGGAGGCATGAGGAGAGAGGAGAGATGGGAGAATACCAGTCGATGGAACAGTCAGAACACTCACAATATTTATCAGCTTAATTCCCTGTCTTAGATCAACATGGCTCATGGCACCCCAAAACAATTACAACTACAACATTTAAGGTCACTGATCACAGATCATCGTAAGAAATATAATAATAATGAAACAGTTGAAATATTGCAAGAATTACCAGAATGTGACACAGAGACATGAAGTGAGCAAATGTTGTTGGAAAAATGGTGTTTACAAACTTAATCATCACAGGGTTGCCACAAACCTTCAATTTGTAAAAATGCAGTATCTGCCAAGTGCAACAAAGCAAGGTATACCTGTATATATGTGTACACACATATGCAAACACACAAGATATACATAATATATATATGCAAATATTTTCACTGCTTTAAGGTCAGGAAGGAAGGGTCTCTCCATCCATTATATCTTATATCATCTCTCTCATTGCACAGACACCTCACTAAGTGTGAAGGGAGATGAACTGCATCGTATGCTCTCTGTATCTTTCCTCTAATTGATCATTAAATCATTAAACCTTCAGACTAATCAGTTTCTTTTTCATTTATCTCAATTTTTATGTCCCCTTTTATAATTCTTGAAAGCTGAAGGAAATAGGAACACAAGAGTCTTGAAGTGACCCACAATGAAGTCACTAGATCCTGAGCTTCCTGAGAACTGTCTGGCCTTGTGCCTGTGTGTCACAGCATATAACACACTACCTAGGGTATAATAGGTGTTCTAAAAATATATGGTTAAAATGATGTTTGTAGGAAAAAGGACCTCTTGCCAGGTTCCTGTTTTCAAGTTCCAGAGTCACATTTGCCCCCTAAGCAGTATTCCCACATGCTGACTCACGCTGAGCCCATTGCATCTTACTTTTTAAAAAACATATTTATGTAGAGTCACTTATTTCCCATAGTTTCAGCAGACTTGTGTTGGCAGCTGTTCAAGTTAAAAGAGGGGCTAGAAGACTTTAGAATTTTATCTACACATAAACAAAAACCAAATGGCATCAACCTATGAGACAGTCAGCATTGTCCGTTCAGCGATGAACCCCACTGACACACAGACCAGCAGCCAGCCATGGAGCCCATTTGGCTTCCAGTTGCTGGGGCAATGTGGTCGACAGGTGCTCCTGACCTTGCCTTTGCCCTGGCCCACGGGGCGGCATCAAGAGGCAAGTGTGGGCACTTGGTTAGTCTCTAGAGTCCTCCTTGTCTAACACCAGACATTCCTACAATGGGGCAGTAGTCCATCGATAAAGAAGACCCGATTGCTGAAAATCCTGGAAATGTCACATCTAACATTCTGTATCTTGGACCTGTAGCTGGTTATGTGACTCTGATCCCTGAATGAACGATTCTGATCTGGTTAACCTCCTGTCTTCTGGCTCTGGATTCAGTCTGTATATACTCTAGGTCCTGTTATTGTTATCTATCTGGGAAAGGGTGAGGAAGTAAGTAATAACTACCACAACACAATGTCCAATCATTAAGTTTCTGACCTGTTAATTCAGAACAGAATGTCAAGAAAACAGAAAACTAAACTCCACATGCTCCATGTTGAGACTGAGGAGTCCTGATTGATAGATATGTGGATGGGCCACAATTTAGCTTCTTGAGAAATTTCATCATCAGCTGTAAAATCAGCAATAACCTAATGATTCTGTGCTGCCACTGAACACCAATGGCCAGGTCCTGGAAGGCCACCTCCCAGCACTCACTGACATTGCCCTATAGCTCCACACCACTAGATGGGGGTTAAAAGTGTGCTGCACAGGGAGATCAACTCAATGCTCTGTGACCACCGAGAGGGATGGGATAGGGAGGGTGGGAGGGAGGCTCAAGAGGGAGGGGATATGGGAATATATGTATACATATAGTTGATTCACTTTGTTGTACAGTAGAAACTTACACAATATTGTAAAGCAATTATACTCCAATAAAGATGTGAAAAAAAAAAAGAAATATAAATGAACAATAAATGCTTAAAAAAAGAAAGTGTGCTGCACTGGACACTGAACACCAGGTCATGAGGACCAAAATTCAAAACTCAGCTCTGTAGTATCTACATTCTCTAAGCAAGTTAGTAGGCCTGCTTTTTCAGTTTCTTTACAAAATTACAGGCACCTAAGATTACAAGATTACAGGCACCTAACCCCTAAACGAAGTGCTGTGAGGATTCAATTAGATAAGGAATCATTCTGTCAATTAGCCAACAAATATTTACTGAAGGCACACTAGTTGCCAGACACTGCTCTAGGAACTGCGGATATAGCTGTGAACCAACTCTAGTGGGGATTATGTTTTAGTGGAAGGAGTTGAACCAAAAAATCAATGAGCAAATAAATGAGCAGGGCAAGGAGAGACACAGAGTAATACAGCATAGGGTGGGAGGCTCTTATTTTAGATAGGGTGGTCCGGGCGGGCTTCTCCAATGACAGGACAAATGCACAGCACTCTGAATGAAGTGAGGGACCTAGACATGCACACATCAGGGGAAAACACAGGCCTACCCCCTGCACGCCCCCTCCCCCCCCCACAAGGGTACAGCAAGGGCAGAAGGCTCGAAGCAGGACCACGCTTAGCATGTCAAAAGAAGCATTTGGGGGCCAGCGTAAGTGAAGAGGGTGAGCAAGGGGGAGATGTTAGAAGATGAGGTCAAGAAGGTGCCCTTATACCAGGTAGGGCCTTGTATCCAGTCAACGAACATTTGGATTTTATTCTCTCATAGGAAGCAGTTGGATGATTTGAGCAAAAGAGTGATATGAGTCTATCGGTATTCTAAGGGATCACTGCTGCTGTGTTGAAAAAGCCCAACAGACAAGACTGGAAGAAGGGAGACTGGTTAGGAGACCATGGCAGTGTCTAGGTGAATAAGAGTGAGAGGCCTGGGCTAGACTGACAGCAGTGGAAGTAGGAGAAGTAGAATCAGGATATATTTTTTACGTGGAGCCACTAGGCTTTGCTAATAGATTAGATGTGGGTAGCAGATAAAGCACTTGGTACATAGTGTTATTCAGTACCTGTTGATTTGGGGGTACTACACTGAGGCATCCTCTTCAAGAACACAGATCTAAAAGAATAAGATTATACCCAGGCATAAACTCTCAAATCAGGACATAATGGCTCATAACCAAGATCTGCAGTGTCACCTTAACAAGACAGCCCAGTACCACTGCCAGCAAGATAAGACCAGTCCTCAAAGATTTTAATATAGCTAAAGAGGGATGTATCAGCCAAATGGGGGTTTTTATAGATGAAAACATATATAAAAAGAGAATTATAGAGGCAGAAGCCGACTATACCTTTCCAAACATCATCCAGAGTATGGGGAGGCTTTGCCAAGCAATGTCAATTATTACGGTCCCATTGGCAAGGTCATCTCTAGTGTAGGGATTGATATAGGGAATTGCAGCCAATGGTCTTTGAGTATCCTCAACTTTTGGCAAGATAAGCCTCATTGCGGAGATGGATGCTGATTGGTTGGTAAGTATGGCAGGCAGCAAAAAGGGAAATCTGACCATTGCAATCACAATAGGGTCCAGAAAAAAGGCTATTAACAGGAGAGAAGGCACTAAGACAAAAGGCAGACAAGTCAGGAAATCATTGTTCCTTGGCCCAGGTGGAAGAATTGTGGTCAAACATAAGTTTTCTCTTCTATTGTACCCTTGATCTCTATTACCATCTTGAAATTAAAGGGCAATGAGATTGGTCATGCATAGACACGCCTGGATAAAAGAGCACTGTGATAAATTTTTTCTACCTTGGTGCTAAGTAGTGAAGAACCTGATGGATTGTTTTCAACAGCTGAAATATCAACACTAAATTTTGTTAGCTCTTGCATAATTCAGTTTAAAAGAAAATTGTTCTTTGGAAATGGTATCCCACTGACTGACCCTAAAAATTACTTATTGTTTATTAATGCATGAGTTTTATCAGGTTTCGGAAAACCAACCATTCCACATAAATGGATGTTTCACAGGACTGATTGCAACCCGTAGACACACCAATATTTTAAGTATGTTGACAACAATAATTCTAAAATAGATTACATTCTTTTCAGTGCCCTCTTAAACAGAGGGCATTGAAGATATTTCATCCTTTTTTTAATGAATCAGACTCATTATTATGAACATGAGTAATCATGATGCCCTCAGGAACCACTCACCTCCACAGAGCAACATGTTCCTGAACTAAATGGTCCCTTTTAAAAATAAAATGTTACAGTAGTTTTTCTTTGATCCCTCCCTATCAAGGGATTACTTTCTCTTTTGGCTGCCGCTGGTATATCTGACTTTTGCAGAGTGCTATGGACTGAATTTTGTCCCCCTAAAGTTCACATGTTGAAATCCTAACCCACAATGTGATGGTATTTGAACATGAGACCTTTGAGAGGTAAGTAGGTTTAGATGAGGTCATGAGAATGGGACCCTCATGATGGGATTAGTGCCCTTAAAAGAAAAGACACCAGGGAGTTTGCTCTCTCTCTCTCCTCACACACGTGCTCTGAGGAAAGGCCACGTGAGAAGCTGACTGTCTGCAAGCCAGGAAGAGGACTAGGAAAAATAGGACTGCACCTTGATCTTGTTCTTACAAGCTTCCAGAACTGGGAGAAATAAGTGTCTTGTTTAAGCCACCCCGTCTATGGTATTTTATTATGGCAGTTCAAACTGACTACAACACAGGGCAACCACGTTTCCATTTCCAAGTCACTACTTCTAATCTACTATGAACCACTTGCCCAAATTTTGCTTAAAACAGAAGTTTGAATGTGATCCATGGAGGCTATTTCATTTATTTTGACTGCCTCAAGTGTCTTCATTATCTACTTTCAAATTCCAAGTTAAATCTTGGCATTCAGAAGTTCGGTATTTACGTTTATTTTCTAGGCTTCTAATAGCTGAAAACTGGTTAATAAAATTAAAAATCTGTACAGACCATAATTTGTTTGTTTGTTTTAAGGAAGGGAGAAAGTGTCCAATTGTCTCTCAGGTCTGAGTTAAGAGAAGATTCTTAAAGTCCTCTTAAGTTCAGAGTAAGCATTCTTTTTGAGAAATCATGATGATATTCTTTCTGACTTTTAGCATTTTTGGTGTGATGGTTGAAAGATTCGGCAAGGGTGGGAGTGAGGTGGAGGAGCAAATATAAAATGTGTATGCTAGAATTTATTTTGTCTTCGGGGATATAGTTAAGATGGTATTTTTAGACATTCGGGAGTTTGGGAGTATTGGGGGCAAGGGAGGACTGTTGCTAATGAAACTTCTGGAATAATAAAAGTAATTAGTATGCAGTTCATGTCAAACATATTATTACTGTGGTTGGGTGACAAGATAAGCGTAAACCGCAAAAGACTATTATTCTGAGAGTAAATAATGTGACTTCTGACCAGTTTTAGCATTTGTTCTGGATAGGGGAAGCTATTAGCTTGCAGTAGGGGTCAGGGGAGGCTCCCTTGGGCTGGTTTTTTTTTCTGATTTTTAGTAGGTGGCTTAATAATGATTGGTGAAGATGCTTAACAGAATGGGGTCAAGGAATACCTGATGAGGACCCTGCTTGGGAGATAAAATTTTAAGATTGTCAATTGCTAATAAGGCCCCAGAGAGGAAAAAACTGTACTTTGCAAATAATGACTTGTTATTTCATGTACATTTTATGCTGTGTATATATTATGAGGACTCCAGGATATAAGAGAGGGAAGGAGATAGAGTTTAGTTATAATGGGAACACTTACTTATTTCAACTTCCACCTTTGGAGCAGAGCCAAGCGCATCTTGTGAGCAATATGTACAATGAATACAAATATTCTATAAGTCAGTTTTAGGAGTGGCAATTGAAAAATGAAAAATAAAAAAAGCAAGAAAGAAAATTATGTGATTCTCCCTTGCCTGTTTTATAAGCACAAGGTCCTACGTAGAAGTACCATTAGGTGCCTACGATCTCTCCCCCAGCAAATTTTCTAACCTGGCCAAGCACAATAGCTTAGACATAGTGGGGCAGCTCAAATGTTTGTGCAAGAAATAGCTACATTTGTAAGAGTTTACTAAGCACTTTCACCTAAATTATTACAACAGTCTCCTACAAGATTGCAATACTCTTAATTTGTAGATAAGGAAGGCGAAACTCAAGAAGTTAAATGCTTTCTCCAAGATCAAATAGCCAAGGAAGATCCAAGAGGGGTCTCCAAGTTAGATCTGACTCCAAATTCAATGCTCTTTCCACTGACTGCCCAGAAACAATATACACCAAACTAGAGGAATGTTCATCCCCCAGAACTGGGCTTGACCACAGCCTGGCAACATGATAAAACTGAGCTCCAGAATAACAATCCACATAAAAATAATTGGTTTCACACAACACCTTCTATCTCCCAACTTACTTCAAATGCCTCAGTCCACCCAAAAGTAGAGTCACATCCTGGCTTAGAAAGAGCATTTCATCATGCACCCATCATGAACCCTTATTCACTGGAAAACTACATATTTGCTCAAGAGGTCTTTGACTACCACTCATCTTTCAGTTTTCAATCGGTTGTCTGTTGGTAGCATCTGAAATGACAGAACTTGTTTGCAGTGAATGACAGGGTCATTTCCAGTGAAGCTCAAGTTTATGAACTAGTAAGACCAAATGTGTAAAGTGAGATTGAAAATGCCATCACAGGGACTTCCCTGGTGACGCAGTGGATAAGAATCCACCTGCCAATGAAGGGGACACAGGTTCGATCCCTGGTCCAGGAAGATCCCACATGCCACAGAGCAACTAAGCCCGTGTGCCACAACTACCGAGCCTGAGCTCTAGAGCCCGCGAGCCACAACTCCTGAAGCCTGCGCGCCTAGAGCCCGTGCTCCACAACAAGAGAAGCCACCGCAATGAGAAGCCCGCGCACCAAAATGAAGAGTAGCCCCCGCTCGCTGCAACTAGAGAAAGCCCATGCACAGCAACGAAGACCCGACGCAGCCAAAAATAAATAAAATTAAATCTTAAAAAAAAAGAGAAAATGCCGTCACATCGGTTTTAAAGGTTTTTCAAAGTTTAAAGATTTTTCAAAGCATGCACAAGAATCACCAAGTTACTCATATATGTCATTAGTTTGAATGGAAAATCATTTCAAAAGCTACTTTTCCATGCAGATTTTGATCTAGAGTTTTGTTTTCCAGAAACTTCTTATTTCAGCTCCACCTGGAGAGTTTTCTATTCTATTCTACCACACAACCTGACTTACCTCCACCAAAAGGTCCTGAGGATTCCAGGGGTCTCTCCCTTCCTTGAGTTGCTTTGGCCTTCTTGTATAAATCCATCAAGGCTGACACTTAACACGTGGTCATCTGTCATTTCTTCATATACAGACGTCTTTTGTTCCTTGTCAAGACTGTACCTTTCCTGAGGATAAGTACTGCGTATTACACGTTTCGTACTGTAGCAAAACCCTATAGACAGATAAAGTAACTGCACTAGGTCTTTAAAATCGGGGGTATTATTATATGGTGGGAATTTGGAGGTAAATTTAGAGGTATCACTGATTACACAGTGATAGAAGGGTTGAGAAGCCAAAAAGAGTAAGGCAACCCACAGGTTAGCAACTGTAGGAATACTCTATCGTTTTTAGGGGTGGGGGAAACAATGGGAGGAGGTATGTTACCACAACCCAAAAGCCAGAGCCTTTCAGTAAGAGCTAGACCATGAAGGAGACCCAGCTACTGCCAGAGACACCAAAGGAAGCAAAAATAGAGGTAAGAATACCCTGACATCTCTGCCCAACTCTCACCCTCCAGTTTTCTACCAGGGCCTTCTTTGGGTACACCTACTTGGAAGCCAAAGAGTCAGAGAGCCTGTATTGTGACAAAAATCAGAATGAGAAAAGGACCCGAGAGTAAACAAACAGCTTACAGAAACAGCGATTAATAAATTCTTACTAGTAGATATAGAAATCAATTAATCCATAAGCAATCATTGTATATTACAATTCAAGTTTCCCTTTAAAAATGATTAGTAAAAAAGACTGTAGGATGAGAGATTGTTTAAGATGTATAGAATAGGCTTTTGCTTCTAGTAATGGAAGACCAGGAGATCTGGACCAATCTTCTTTCTGAGGATAACTAATGTACATACACATATTCATAATATACATATATTTACTCTGCTTGAAAAGCATTGGACAGTTAATGAGATAGTAAAGATCTAATGTTTGGGTTTTTCCTCTGACGGAATTTATCAATTCAGGAAGAGGCAGCCAAAGGGCTACGCAGCACTTTTAGCAGTTTCACGGAGATAAAATCACAAATGTTGTAGTCTTGGACTTGGTAAGAGAGCCTAGGTCACCCTAACAGAGTGACCCAAAGGAGACTGGTTCTTGCAGCAGTTTCAGCTCAGCTTCGAAACATCTTCGTCCCTGAAATTGGATTAAGATGATTCCAGATTCAAGAGCTGCCAGGCATGTAGTAGAAGAAAACATAAATCTTCCCTACAGAAAGAAATTATCCTACACATCAAATTATTTCTACAAATAATTTTTCAATACAGTTTCTGAAACCCAAAGAAATAATAGCAAGAAGACAAGAAAAAGAGACATAGAGCCAACAGACAATGGAAATAGACCCACAGTGGATCCAGATATTAGATTTATCAGGCATGAACTTTAAGATAACTATGGTTGCTAAATGTTGATAATTGTTGAAACTGGGTAATGGATTCTTGTGGGTTCTCATACATTTTCCTCTACTTCAGTATAGATTGTGAATTTTTCATGACAAAAAGAAAAAAGTCTATGAATCAATCCAAAGAGAATCTTAGTTGGCTCTTTTGATATCACCACATCAATAACACACTGAATACCACTGTCTAGGGAAGCATCACATCATCTTTCTGACATTCATCAAAGTATGGTATGTCATGAATAGCAATGAAATATAGAAAGCATAAAAACAAAACTATGCTTACTCTTTCAAGGAGTTAAAAGACCAGATTATGAATTCAGCACAGAATAGAATTTATTTTTAAAGGACATTTCAAATTGAAAAAGAACTAAGTAGAAATTCTAGAATCAAAAATACAATAACCAAAATTAAGACCTCAATGGATCAGTTTAGAGCAAGTTATACAGAATTGAAAAAGAGACTTAATGAACTAAAATTAGTGAATAAAGTAAGAAAAATATACTTTAGACACAAAAAGTTGGAAAATATTTTTTAAAGAGGGTAGAAAAAATAGTGAGAAGCTCCAACATACTTCCAGAATCCTAGAGAGAAAGGAAAGAAAAAAAATGAGTCCAAAATAACACTTTAAGAAATAGTGGCTGAGAATTTTCCAAAATGAAGAAAAACAATAAATTGTGGATTCAAGAAGTCCTGTGAACTCCAAATAGGATAAATAACGAAGTCCTCGCCTAAGACTTTACTAGGCAAATCACAGTAAAACTGCGGAAAACCAAAAACAAAGAGAAATTTTAAATGCAGTTAGCATACAAAGAAAATTGCTTTTAAAGAAGCAACGAGACCAACACCCATCTTCTCAAAACATAAAAATGAATGCCGAATGAAATTTCTTCAAAGTAGTTGCTTTTTGAGAGGAACAAGGAGTGACTGGGAAGAGACATGAGGAGGACTTAAGGGCTGCTCTCAATATTTTACTTCTTGACCTTGGTGTGCTTACACGGATATTTACTTCATGAATAACCATTGAGCTATATATTTATGTTTTGTGTACTTTTCTGTATGTTTGTAATAGTTCATAATATGTTTAAAAAACAGATTGTGGTAAAAAGAATTCTAATTATTAAATAATCATGCAATAACTGTCATGCTGTGCTTAGCTCTATTTGAAAGCAAACTTTATTGTACAATAAAATTTTAGGCTACAGAAGGAAAATCCTGAATATTTGAGATAAAAAAGTTTTATGAGGCCCACGTAGGTAACTAAAACCAGCCTATCCTCTTCTTTCTTATTTGTGACCCTGAAGAATCCTGATTCTAATGACCAAATAAATATGCTAATCACAAATAGCCATAACAATAATATGTTAAATACGCTTTCAAAGTGCTTAGTTGAAATCTTTGAAAACCATTTGCCTCCAAACCCTTAACTATACACCATCTGCTGCTATTGTTATTTGTTTGTCAAATTTTACATTACAAAATTTAATAAATGAAGGGGCAAGACTAGGTCTTTTACAATTATTTCATCATTAATTGTACTATCTTTGATAACTGACTTTTCTCTATAACAAAATATGTACGCTGTCAAAATTATAGGATAGAAATGGATCGATGCCATTCATTCTAGAGTAAGCTGTATCCATGCTGCTTATGAAAACATGAAAACAAAGAGAAGCTAATTGCATAGAGTAAGAGTTTTAATTGACGAGTACCTGACCATTACAGAAATTTCTACTTCCAGAAGCATCCCAGCTGACATTGTTATAGAGTAACATAACTGAAAAGAGTGGGACTAATTGGAACAATTAATTAAAAATACACAATTAGCTTCCACCGCAGAGATATTTTTTTAGTTCTTATCCTCATCGCTTGAGGCCTGTGAGGATTTTATGGAGTCTTACCACACGGGGGTTGTCTGTGCTGATAATTAACGAGGAGAGACTGGGAAAGAGCGGGAGAATTCACAGGCCAACCAGGTGAGGGACTCTGGCCAGTTTCCTCCGGGATGAGCCAGGAACAGAGCAAAGGCCAGGAGCCTGAATGACAACACAGGGTGGGGTCTAAACGAGAGCCCCCGAAACTGAGAGGTTTAATTCTCTTGCCAGTTCCTCTGTCGGTAAAGAAGTAAGGTAACTCCTTACTAACTTGTCTACTTCCTAAGAATGTGGAGAAGACTCAGCAATGACTTCAGTATTGTCAGGGAAGAACACTGCCCCTTTGCACTTGACCATCACTGCCACCCAGCCTGAGGTTGGGGGACTTCAAGATTTGGCAGCTGGTTTCTAGAATAAAATCTGATTTCTTTGGTTCCACCTCTGAATGATAAGGAGTCAGAACATCTCTAGAAGGACAAGAAGAGTCAAGAAAGGGACATAGTTTCCTCCACTCACATCCTGATCTCACAGGGAACTGACCTAGCTCTCACCTGAAACATGCAGAGAATATACCAATGATCCTGGGGTACAGGGTAGACCACAAAAATCCCTTTAATATATTTAAAATCAAGGTGTCAGGGTGAAGCTTGCATCCGGTTATCAAGCCCCAAAGGAAGCTGAAAGTGAATAAGTAAAAAGGAAAGATTCTTATTAGCAAGAGCCTTCTCTGGGAGGAGGTCACTACATGATCTCATGTGTCCATCTGCAAAGGACCTGCCTGGGTTTTCCTTGGCACCCTTTTTCTGGGCACTCTACTAGGAAGTAACATTCTACATAGGCTCGCTTCTTTCCATGATCAATCTCTGTTCCAATCAGATGGAGCTAGAATCATGGTGACAGACTATGTAAAGGGGATGCTCCAGTAAGCAAGTAATATGACTTAGGCTCCAAAGAAAGCTCTTTGCCATAGCTGTTTTCACGGTCCAGTACATGTTACATCTGAAAAAGATGAACTGGGTGATTCTTGGTTACAAATAAACCAGGTCTTTGTTTCAGCAGTTTACTTCAAGCCCAGAATTGTAAATACCTGTTTTTACATGATACGTCCACAGACTTAGGGGCAAAGTATAGGGGCAAAATATAGGGGCAAAGTATAGGGGCAAAATACGGACCAGTTCTATAAATTCCTACACATTTAATAGAAACAAACAGTGAACAGCTAGAAAATAACACAAAACCAATCTAAAAATCACTTAGCTAAAAATTTGAAATAGGTAAAGCTAGTGATAATTATATGGAGGAAAAGGTTAAATTTACCTTTATTTTCCCTCTTAATTCAACACTTAGCTACTGTAGCAATGACTGGATGTTTGATACATTTCTCTTTAACCTCAAACATATTTGCATTTTCTTTGCCATCCTCTAGTTGAACTCATATAAATCACATCTACTTGTGCTCAGTAACTATGTCCATCACATAGCCAATCAAAAATTTATGATGCTTCAGTGACTGACGAAAAATGCCAAAATATTTTAATTGCTTTATATACCCGTGGCTTCAAGCTCACTCTCACAAAACCAATTAAGGCACTGGCATAACATTTGGTAGCACAGAACAAATAGATGTAACCTCAAATGACATTCATTCCCACAACTGTGTCAGTCATTAAAGATGAGGGAAATTGTGTCAAATTAGAGTAATACAGATGGACTTAGAGCAAGAGGTACCAATATCCTGCTTAGATATCAGCTTCCCCACCTTGCCAGGATCGTAAAAGACAGAAATCCTCAAGAAACAAGAGCAAAAAGGAAGCAAACAACTATTATTATGTGTGTCTGTGGGCCCAAAATCAACAGTGAAAAGCTTGGAGAAGTTGGTATAGACAATAACTTCCCATTTTTTTCTATTTGAATTAAGCCGAAATAGCTTTAGACTAAAGCAAGCTGACCTACCAGCATAGGCAGAGACATAATCAGAGACAGACAATAAGAAGCAGTGACTTTCCCCAGTTCTTAGCCCAAGAACTGGCCCAAATCTGACCACTGCCCAAGGGAGAAGAGAATAAAAGGGAGATAACGAGATAGCTTGGCCTTGCCCCATTTAGGAATGGTCTTGGACTTTAAAAGTCAGCTCTTATACAGAAGAAATAGGAAATAACAAGCTACGATCAATGGTTAAATGTGATACTGACTAATATTTGCGTGAACCAGGAATGCTCTCAGCTGAGTGTAAAAGAAAATCCACCTAACATTGACTCAAATAACAGCATGTTTACTTCCCAAAAATAGTCTGGATGCAGGCAATGGTTAGTGTTGGTCCACCAGCTCAAAGATAGCAGAGCCACGTTTGCTATTCTCTTGGTCTTTCCCTCGGGTCTGTTACCTCATGGTTGCAAGATGGCCATCAAACTCTAGGCATCACATCTAAATTCAAGGCTAGAAGTAAGGGAAAGGGGTTCCATTATCACTGCACTTTTCTTTGGAAAACGAAACTCTTTCCCAAATCTGCCAGCAGAATTTTGTTTACATGTAATTGGACAAAACTGTTACCATATGGTCACTCTTGGCTATAAGAGAGTATTGGGGATGTGGGAAAGGGACTTCTCCTCCTTCTTGGGTAAGAGTGAGGTGTGGCGCCAGGGGCAAGATAGAAATGAGGAAATAAAAGCCTTTAAGGAGATTAAGTAATGATCTGGCATCAGAATTTCAGGTAAGATCACTAGAAGTGCGTAGGAAACATTCCCTTCCCTATTTCTCATGCACAGGAAAATATCTCACCAAAAAGCAGACTATTTCACACCAACTTACCCTAATAGGGTGAGCGTCAAAGGTTTCCCTGGACTAACAACCAGAAGGACCCAGAACACGCCTGGAGCATCATCAAACCTGACAGGTCAAACTACTTACAGGTCTTCTTTAGTATTTCTATCAGGCTATTTAGAGCCTTCTTTAGTATTTTTATCTACCAAACAACAAATAAGATGCAGAAATGATGTTACACTGAGATGCAGAAAGACTCTTGCATGGACAATGCATGGCCTGGTGCAGAAAATGCCAAAATAAACGAAATACTTGATAAACAACTGAATAGCGATGAGAAAGCCAAGACAATTAAAATGTACTACTTCTGAAGGAGCCTCAGAGATAGAAAGTTTAGAGATGAAATAGGAAAAAGTAGAAAAGGCCCTGCAAAACTTCTCTAAAAACTAATTGGTAAGATGGTAAGGAATTGGGGGAGCTATTTTGATGCAGAGATGACCTTATCTTTTTTCAAGCATGTGAAAATCCACTTGGGGCAAAATATTTTGGCCAGACCCTAATTGCACAGTATGTTTTTCAAGCTAATAAGGCAAACATATACCACTTAGATTCTAATGTGCTATGATATCAAAGGGCTTTGAAGTATTTTTCATTTACTCAGTTAGCAAAGTGGTTCTGAGTCCTTTCTATCCACTAGATGCATTTGGGAGCTTTTAAACTTATAGATGCCTTGGCCCTCCAACTCCCCAGAAATTCTGATTTCATTGCTTTACGGTAGAGCTCAGGCATAGGCTTGTTTTGTTTGTTTGTTTGTGTTTGTTTTTTGTTTAAAACTCTTGCATTGATTCCAAAGTGAAAGCCAGAGTTGAGAAAAACTGGATCAAAAAAATAATACTCAGTGGCATTGAGGGTACAGTGAAGTCAGAACACACAGAAACACTAATGAGTGAAAATCAGTATCATCTGTCTGAAATGAAATTTAATATGTCAGATGCCTAAACAAATTGATTCCCTTTCTAAGAATATATCCTAAAGAAATGGGCAGAAAATCAAAGATTAATACACTGAAATGTTCACTGCAACATTAGTCATTAACAATATCTAATAATGGGTACAATTAAATAGCCTGACACATCTGCATTAAAACGTTTTCAAAGAAAAACTTCAAAAGTGCTAACAATGGTCTCAAAATGGGATTACATTACTAACATTCATTTCTTTATAGTTTTACGTACTTTTTCAAATGATCTATGTACACATGTTAATTTTACAATCAGGAATAAAACAAAAAACATTTCTTTCCAAAGCCTTTGGTTGTAGTATTTGTGGGATCTTCTTTTGGCTGGAAAAGTCTGATTACTGCCATATTTACTGAGTATCAGGCTTTTAGCTTTTAGTTTGAAGACAAACTTAGGTTTTCATCATTAAATGATCAGGTCAAATAAGCTGTAGAGAAATACTCAAAATACTTTTTAGAGAAAGCTTTCATAGCTTCTTTATAAAATTAGCTCTTCTATTTCATGAAAAGTATAATTTAATCTTCAAAATATAATTGTAAAGGAATATAACTATACACAGTCATTATGTATAATGAAATTAGCCCAAATTTTCTATAGCATTGTTGCCAAAGATACTATTCCCCTAGGAGAAGTTTAACCAGAACTGTTTTTGAATATGTTAAATACACCAGATAATGCATGATACAGTAAACAACACAGAAAAGCTGTGGATATTCATTTATAAAGGTGTTCCCCCAGAACTGGACACTTCATCTTTTTCTCTCCTTATTCTGTACTTCTCATTTTGTCCCCATGATCCTTTCCCCAAAAAAAGAGAGGTAGTCCACTGTCCCTCTGAACTCAAGTATTTACAATATTTACAATTGCAATATTTAGTTTTGCTTCATGGAAACTCACAGCTGAGCCAAGCACACTGCAGCATTGGTTTCCAATTTCACATTCCCCAGAAAAAACAGCTAGCTTAATGTCATGGTTATTGAGTTAATTGCTGTTTTGATGACTTGGGGTAATGACTTGCATAAGCCCCTAATCGAAACCACTTCAGAAAATGTGCACAAGCTCTGTTGGGTATGGACAAGAGTCCAGTCTGAGTCACTATGTTACAGAGAAGGATGACTGTTGCCACACTGGCTGAGAAGGGAGAAAGAGAACCCGGCCACGCTGTTAGCACTATGGGGTGAGAACCACTGGCTATTTGCTTAGCCGTCATGGGTAAGGAAAAGGGTTCTTTCTCAATGGTTTGGGCGAGTCAGACGTGAGCTACTGTTCAGGTCACAAGGCTCGAGTTCGCTAGAGGGAAAGAACACGTAGTTACCTCTGGACACACAGAGGAATATTATAGCTTATTTGGACTAGGCTCAGCCAATACTGCATGAAAGAAGCCGGACTAAGAGCGGGTGTGGTTAGAGAGTCTTCATTTGCTAAAGGCAAAGACAATGGGCTGTAGACTGCAACCTAGGGAGGCCCAGCAAAGGAGATGAGTGTAAATGAGCTCAGGAAAACCTATAAAACAGGCAGTTTGATGTGGGTACTTTCCACCCACTCAACGCTAGGTGCTGAGCGGCTCCCCAGGGCCCACCCAGGTCCTATCTTTGCTTTCACACAATTGTCAGTTAATTCCCACTAACTCGAAAACGGCAAAGGCAGGGCTGGCTGACAACATCCCAAGTGGTGACCCTCCTTGCATCTATTTACATTTTAGACAGAGAGGAGAAGGGACGTGCAGAAATCCAGGAAAAACGCCAGTTGCTGCCCGGCAGGACCAGCAGCTCCCCTCCTCCCAAGCCCTCAACAGCAGCTTCTGCGAAGGGATCTAAGGCAGCTCCATTTCTCTGTCATCTTCTAGGGATTGAGGGTAATGAGGACGGAGACTGTAATAGAACTAAAAGGACCTTCGGGATCACTTGAGACTCACTTAAATTTAAATGAACAAATCAAGACAGCATGTCTTCTCTGAAAAGTCACTGATTATTCTTCTAAACTTCATATACATTTTACCCCATCCCCATCTCAACTCCACCAGCACCCCAGAACTTCAGCAGGGATCTAAGACTGCCATCCTTGAAAGAATATTAATAATCATGTTATAATAACAACTAGTGAACATTTACTATGCTTCAGGCACTGTATTAAAACATGAACTTGAGTATGTCACCCTCATCATCTCCACCGTCGATTCCCAGATACGGAAACAACCTCAGAAAAGTGGAAGGTTTTATCCCAGGTGACATAGCAAGAATGGGTGGATCCAAGATCAACCCCAGGCAACCCCATGACAGAGCCTTGATTTGAATCACTCACTATAGGAGGGGGACGAGGGGAGAGGAGAGGAAGCAGAGGTGAGTCAGACATACCTGAGTGCTGACTGTACGCCAACCTCTTTGCTAAGCATCTTTCACCCACTTCTGCTTATTACAACATCCTAAGATAGACTTGTTTCATCAACTTCTATTTTACACATAAGAAAACTGAGGTTCAAAGGGGTTAGATGATTTTTCTCTGGTCCTCTCAACTGGTAAATGCTGGAACTAGCATTAGAATCCAGATAGCCAGATGCCCAAGTGTTTTTGGACCCAATATTCTTGCTGCTACCATGAAGAGGAACTCACTGAGACGTTTGGCTGGTAATTTGAATCTTGAGCATATTCTAATCTCTAGGAGGATAAGGAAAGTTTCATTTTGTGTTGTTTGATGTTTTATTTTATTTGGTTTGTTTTTCTTAAAAGGCATGAAAAGGGGGCAGTTAAGAGGGTCCTCCAACACTGTAACTCCACCTTAAATAGAGATGGTGCAAAAGCACAGAGAAAAAGTTGATCGATCACTCTTCCTCATGAACCGCAAGTTTAATCACTAGGGGGTTGTAAGACCAAAGAACACTAAAAATAGTATATGTAAAAGAGGGTTGTTCTTTAGCACTATTATCTTT
The DNA here is from genome assembly GCF_009873245.2 of Balaenoptera musculus. NCBI lineage: Eukaryota > Metazoa > Chordata > Mammalia > Artiodactyla > Balaenopteridae > Balaenoptera > Balaenoptera musculus. The sequence goes on along the minus strand of NC_045790.1, from coordinate 63,021,009 downwards.
TTATAGACTCCAAATAAAAATAATTTCTCCACAATAAATACGATCTACAGCATGAGACCTGAATCCTGTTGGAGATGCCTGTTGGTGTCCATTACACACCATATTATTTCCCTGGTATCTGATGAAAGTGAGAAAGGTTGATGAACATTTTGGCATGCTTTATACAAGGCTGATCAATATTTTCCATTTCTCATTATGTGCTTCTACAATTCACCAGCTGAGAGGACAAGTTAACCGGATACAGCAGGAGAGAGCAGGCCAAGCAGACCCATATGTCAAGGCAAAAAGAGAAGGGAAAAATTAATGGAAAGAAGCTGGAGGAAGGCGAAGGATTAGAGAAGGACAACAACAAGCTCATAAAAAAGCCTGTGAAGTGACCAGTACACATATAATGAAGGTGGCGGAGTGAGCGAGAAAGCACCCTCCATCCACGCAGCACCAGCCCAGTGTTGTCAGTCTGTCTCCACGTGACTGTCAGCAATTCCTGGAGCCCCAGAAAGCAGAAGCTTCAGATCCTAGACTCACCACCAAGAGGAGACCCAGAAGAGAACTTTGAAACTATGGCCACTTGCAGCATCAGCTCACTCCCTCTAAGATCTGTCTCGGTAGGCCGAAGGCTGCCCGTTAGAGTCAGTGCTGACAGCTTAGACTTCAGGCTCCCTGACGCTGCTAGGTTTGGGTGCCTTGCTTCCTGGGTCCCCGCTTTCCCCAAGGACTTGAGAGTTGGCAGTAATGGAAGAAAGGTGTGCAGATCTAGGGATAAAGTCAAGTCTTAGCCAGGTGCATTACCAGCAACTACCTATCTCCTAGCATGCTCTGGTGGGTTAGCATGAGGAGACTATATCGGAGCCCATTGCTGAGTTCCTTCAACTAAATTAAGCAGAGCTTGGGGATATATTTAAGAATATCAAAGCCAAACCATCACATGACCAGGGAATCAGGAAACGGCCATGAGGCCAGGGTTAGAAATGTGGACATTAGAACCCATAAGAAGCCAAGAGAACAATGAAGAATGAGGTCAGGAGTGATGAAGACCCAAGTCAGGTTTCCTGGGAAGAAAAGGAAAATCAGGGACAGTCACTAAGGAGCTGGCTGCTCATACAGATGGGAGACTAGGGAGATGGAACTCCAACAAGAACATCTCCTGTGGCTTCAAGGGACCTGCTGCATCTGCTCAAGTCTCCTAGACTTGATTCCTCCATGAATTTACCCCAGGGGCCACTCAATCTGCTTGTTTAAAAGTGGATGTTTATTAAGTTTTCTTCTGGGATACCCACAGCCCTCACTACACGTAATAAACTAATGACCCACAAAGCAAGAGGACAGCCTTCTGTGAAGCTCCAGTTGACATGACCGTCCAAAGAAGGGCCATCAGATGAATCTTTGGCCTAATGGAATACATACTTGATAAGGGTTATCTCTAGGAAGGGCAAGGAAGAATATGGGACCAAGGCATCAGAAAGGGCTTTAATTTTATCTATAATGTTTTATCTTATTAAAAAAATTTGGAGTTTGAAATGTTAATTATAAATTTTACATGGTGGAAATAAATTGCTGTATTATGCTCAGTGCTTTCCAGTATTTTTTTCTAATGAATCGAAATAAAAAGAAAGAAACCAAAAAAAAATTATAAGAGAGAGGAAGGGAGGATTGGGGGATGGGAGGGGGAGGACTAGAGGGGGAAATAACAGGAAATGGGGGAGCTGGATGGGAGTGAGAGGAAAAGAGGAAACATTCATGTGGAAAGGTTCTGTGAGGCTACTAGAGAACCTAGGGGTCAACTGACACTGAAACCCAGCTCCACACAAGTATCTAAACTAAAGGGACAATGAAGAAGTTTTAGAAGCCTTGAACAGCGAGACAAACATTCTTAGAATCCACAGATAGACCCAGAGTCCTCCTCCCAGGAATGGTGTGACCCGAGCCTCCAAAGGAGGGAAGAGAATTACAGGTGAAATCCATTGATGTTCCCAGAATTTCAGGGACCCGGTAACCCTCTGAACCAATCATCACACGTTTTTGAAGCCATTTGTCTAGTCTAGCAAGGCAGTTTCTCTGCTTTAGAATAGAAGCTCATGAGAAAAGAGGATTCACTTTGCAGTTAAATTCTGAACCAATTTGTCAGGAAATTGACCTTTTCTATGATGGAGTACCTATACTACATTTACATTTCTGAAATAGAAGTATGAGCAGTAAACATACCACCTAGGGACAGCCTACCTCTCATGCTAGAAGCACAAAAATCCATTCCCTCTTGCGATAAGAAAGAAAACTGGAGTTTTTTCTCTTATAAGACCTTAAATATCCAAAACTAGCAGCTTATAAAATTTTCAATGTTGGAGAGAAGAAAAAATCCCAAACATGTACAGATTGTTTCCTTTCATTAACTGAATACTAGTAACAGAGGAGGATTCATAAGTGCAGGCAAAAGACATCCTCTCATTAATCCCAGCTGCTTAATTAAACCAAATGAAAGGTTCTAATTTTATTATGTCTTTTCAGATACTTAAATTCATTTATTGGGAAAGGAAGAATTTAGAAGGTTCAAGTCACATTTGGTTAAATTTCCTCAGAAGAAATCATCTTTTAGTGCAAAAGGGATTGTCTGAGACAATCTGCTGACAGATTTCCTGCCCCCCACTTTTTAAGGCTGTCAGAGAACAAAGCAACCATAACACTGGGTCTGATTTCTACAAGCCACATATGATAGGAATAAAAACGCTTAGCCTCTTCACTGGACAGTCACACTTCAGTCCCGGGAGAAGGTAAAATCTGACCACGGCATCTGGCTAGCAGAAAACTACCTCAATTTAAGAAAATGCATTTATATATACCTTCCTGGAACAGAAGGTAATTCAGAGTCGCAGAGAAAAAAGTGACACATTTCAAAGCCATACAGTAAGGAGATAAGGAAATCTATACAAGGTCAGCAAATAAATATCTGAACCTAGAGGTCATTCAAGACATGAGTCCAGTGCATTTGCGGTTGTATTTAAGCATTAGAAATGTTTTATTTCTGGGAGGGAGAAACACAAAATTGAAGGAAATGAGCAATAGATTATTGGGAAGTTTTGTATATGGGGACTAGTTTAAATGTAAACACCAGTGTCTAACTATAATCGGTAACAAATTTTTGCCCACACCACCCCAAAAAAAGAAAAATTCTTGACCATGAAAAAAGGGACTCCTGGGAAAGCTACTTTAAAAGAGGAAAAGACCTGCCAAATAGTACCACTCTGGTCTCTTTACTGATCACCGATCCATTTAAACAGCCTCTTTTCCTAATTTTCTCAAAGCGTTGTTTTCTCACAGCGTGTGGGTATATAACACTTCATGGAAGGCCTAAAACCATGGTAGGAATTATATCACAGCACCCTACATGCCCCATAATAGAAAATACAATCACTTACTTTATGCAGCTTAGTTAAATGAAAAATAATATAAAATTGTATGCAAATTCTAATTTTGTTAACATTACCCATGGTGGATGGCGGGCATGGGGAGGAAACATACAAAAGTGCGAATAGCAGTTATCTTAAGGTAATAAAATTATCATTAACTTTTTTCTTCCCCTTCCCTCAAATTATCTACATCTTCTCTGACGCACTTGCCCTTCAATATGCAGAAGTAGACGGCCTTCTCTTCGCCTCCCATACCTTTGGGTTTCCTTTATTTTCCCCATGGATTTAATTAATTAATTTTTGTTTGTTTGTTTGTGTTGGGTCTTCGTTTCTGTGCGAGGGCTTTCTCTAGTTGCGGCGAGCGGGGGCCACTCTTCATCGCGGTGCGCGGGCCTCTCACTATCGCGGCCTCTCTTGTTGCGGAGCACAGGCTCCAGACGCACAGGCTCAGTAGTTGTGGCTCACGGGCCTAGTTGCTCCGCGGCATGTGGGATCTTCCCAGACCAGGGCTCGAACCCGTGTCCCCTGCATTGGCAGGCAGATTCTCAACCACTGCGCCACCAGGGAAGCCCTGCGTTTCCTTTTCACATTTATAAAGGAATGTCATCTCTGCCCCAGCTTACCGAACTGCTTCAAGTCTGTCTCTGCACTTCCCCATCTACAAAGAACTGCCTTCCAGTTACTTATCCGAGATGACCGCCAACTCTTTGCTGCTCAATATTTTGCACAAGTTCATTTGAAAATACATAGTATAAATGGAGAATTGCCTGAAGGCTCTTTCTTTTCCTTTATAGAATCACACTTTGGCAAAATGCCAGCAATGAGGGACATTCTATAAAGCAGTCCTATATAATTCAGTGGCAGTCACTGTGGGGCATTTGAGAAAATTGATCCTCAGAGCTCAAAATATCCTCTTTATTTGTACCTGTGAGAAAACGTAATTCTGCTCTCAGTGCCAGGGACAATTGAGCTCCTTCTAAGAAACTTTATTTTTAAAAATCATGTAACCAAATGAGATTTTCCTCCTTGCCCTGGTTGCCAAATTTTCATCCCACAAGCACACATTTTCTACCCCCAACTTTGCCTTATTTCTCTTTGTCCTTAGTCCTCGTTATATTTTATATTCTTATTTTTTAATTGTCTTAGTCTTTATGAAAAAGATAGTTACAAGAAAAGCACTTGCCTTAATGTTATAAAGAAAAACAAGTTTGAAAAAGTGTCCATGGACTGATGGAAGCATATGATCAGAACTTCCTTTCACTCTTCAGTGAAAAAGACAGCCAGCATCTTCTTTGGCAAAACAACACTGATAAAGGAAAAGAATACTTCTCCAACCTTCAATATTTTCTCTAAGAATCCTGGGCTGTTTTCCATAAGAAAGCTGGATCTCTTTAAGAAGTTCTGAGCTAGCAAAATGTTTTCATTAAATCCATCCAAACAGTTTTTCTCTGTGGTTTGTCCCAGGGAAATGTGTGCGCATCAGAGGACCTGGTTGCTTGTTTTGCATCAACAGAAGCACACATTATATTCGCTTTTGGGGGAAATAGTATAGATAAGGAAGACTCCCATGAACTTCTGTTCCAGGTCCTTTCCAAACAGAATAGTAATAGGTTCTAACTCTGCTTAGCTAGAGATAAGTCGGCATGACACGGCAAACCTGTAATTCCAAAGCAGCCACTGCATATACCTCCAATTGTATAAAGGTTATTGTATGATGATCATTATGCCGTGGCTACTCAGAGGTCCCTTGGGACTGAGTATGAAGTATTAAGAAGAAATTCCCTTAAGTATTAAGGGTCAGAGGGAAGATGTCTGCTTTCACATTTAAAACATTCCATGCAATATGATCCACAGTTGGCTTGTTTTCCCCCTAAATTACTTTCTAGAAAAACTCCCATCACTTTTTGCAGAAATGGAGCTGTACCTTGTCACGGGGTTGTTCTAGGCAGCCTCAGTTGTGACGAATGCTCTTCCCCACAAAAATGACTCCTCAAAGGATGACTGTTTTACCATAAGCAACAACACAAATTAATGGAGTGAGTTCTAACCACGTGCCTGAAACTCTGCAAAGCTTTTTATTAAAGATCTCATTACTCCTCACCACCAAACTGCCAGGTAGGCCTGTGCCCATTTTCACACTGAAGCTCAGGCTGCTGGGTACCTTTTCCAGGGTCACACAGTTACCAGATGACTGAAACAGGATTCAAACCCAGATCTGTCTAACTCCCAAGTACACACTCTTAAACATGACTTGATTGGGACTCTATTTGTCCAGAAGAGCAGAAAGTCTACATTCCCTTTCCAGCACCTGCCCACCCCAACAGATCTAAGAACTCCCCAGGCACTTCCTCATAAACAAGGGGCTTCTTCATCCTTCTTGCTCCTAGGTAGCCCCTAGAACCAGAACTCAGATGTCTCCTTTGATCCCAGAAGACCACAATAGCTCCCGACAGAAGATGGTTGGCTTTAGAAAACAAAGACCAGAAACCTGGTGTTATGGACTTACTGTTTGCATCACCCCAAACTTCATACGTTGAAGCCCTGGAGGTAAGGTCTTTGGGAGATAATCAGGTTTAGATGAGGTCATGAGGGTGGGGCCTCCATGATGGCATTTGTGTCCTTATAAGAAGAGGAAGACAGACCAGAGCTCTCTCTCTGCTACGTGAGGACACAGAGAGAAGGCAACCACCTGTAAGCCAGCAAAAGAGGAACCAAATCAGCTGGCACCTTGATCTTAGCCTTCCCAGCTTCCAGAACTATGAGAAATAAATTCCTGGTGTTTAGGCCACCCAGTTTGGGGTATTTTGTTATGGCAGTTCAAGCTAATACAGCTGGGGTCCCATGAAGTTCAATAAGGTCTTCCATTGGCTATCAATGTCTTCACTAGAAGGCCTGGCCACTTCCAACTGTCTCCAGAGCAATGGAGGTGAGCTGGACCTCTACCCTTGTGCTTCTCAATGAGAATGACATGACCTCCAGAGGGTGTTTTAAAATTAGAAGGGCACATTTTGCTCGTCACAATGACGGAAGGTGTGTTATTGGCTTTTAGTGGGCAGAGCCAGGGATTCTAGACATCCTGCAAAGCAGGTGATACATCTTACTCATCAAGAACAATGACCTACATGACTCAACCATCCAAAAATACTCCACCAAGCATTAAAGTTTTATCCCCTGTTTATAATTATCTGAGCCTAGATCCTGATTCTGTTTTACATATAAGCACAAAAGATCTTGGCAAGGTTTTAACATACACTGAAATTTCCAGGAATGCAGCTACCACGTTCAGTAAAGGGAAAATTATTGGGTTTTTTTGTTTGGAACATCACCAGTTGTGGCTATTTCAGAAAATTGTATCACTAACAGCTAAGCAGCTTGTAATATGACATTCTTCAACCCACTATACCTGTATCAGTTGGCATATGTGGCCATTGTGCTCACAGAGATTCTACACGTGTAATACCTGACTTTGTATTGTGTCTTCTGGTATAGTTGGGCCATATTGCTTTATTACAAATTGGTTTCCATTCATTTTTTCTTTATATTATACTTAGGACATTAGGTTGATTAGTTTTTGTAGATCATATATGTGTATATGTGCTATTATCTATAACTTTCATTTCAATATAGAAAAGGAGCATTTTAAGATATTTCTTATTAAAGGGGTAAACTGATAGCATTGAGAACCACTCTACTCTCCCACCGAACAGAGTGCCAAATCCTGTCTAGGCAACATGGATCTTCAGGTAGAAAGAAGGAGGGTTCCCTACTCAGAGTTTTCTCAGCTGTGGGTGCCACATGCCAAACGTGACTTGGGCTCCCAACTGCCATCTCTTTAGATTCACCCACCCAAGACATTTGGTCAAGGCCAAACCCTTTGCTTTTGGGAACAAGGCAACATCCAGCATCTCTGCTCACATCCAACACATCTTTCCACCCTGAGTGCTTTTACAGAGGCCTTTTTATACTCCTATGGTACTAGATCACTCAGCCCACCCCGAAGGTTTCTATAGCCTGAAATTACTAGGAAAGAGGGTTGAGATTTTGCTCCCTTCCTTCCCAGGAAGGTTATCAAAGTCCTTATGCAAATTTACTTACCCCTACCTACCCCTTCATATGCACTTTCTCTCTTTGGAGCCAGGTGAAATGCTGTAAGAGATAAGTAGGGCAGGAACTATCTCCTTTCCCCAGTTGAAGAAAGTGAGGCCCAGGAGGAGTTCCGGAGCTTACTCAAAGACACAGAGCTCATGAGCAGCAGAGTCTAGACTCCAACCCCAGTTTTTGAATCCAAATGCCAGCACAGGTCATATCACATCAAAGTGATGAAAATGGAAAATGTTGCAAAGCCATCTCAGAGTCAAACAAGCCCCTTCTGCAACATGCTGTAAAATGTATTCATTCTTTCTTGAACAAGGTAACCAGAGTCACCCCCCTAGACAAGTAGAGAGGACAGGACTTACAATTTGGACAGTATTTGGTCACCAACAGGAGCCAGAAATTCTTTTAACACACACACACACACACACAAACTCCCACCTGTTACTTACTCAGCTGCTTATTAATGGAAAATGCCCAAGCAATTTAGAATTTTATCTAGGGGATGCAACTTCTTATTGGAATTATCAAACATCACTGCTTATTATCCCCTGCGTTCTTGAACTCAAAGGTCCTGCAGAGCCTGGAAAAGAGCAAGAAGTTTCGAGAATGCCTCTTTTTCGTGTGTGTTCCTCATCACAGCAGGGGAGCTAAGGCTGCTTTCTGCTCTGAAATTCCATATCGCTTTGACAAAAGCTATTCTTCCTTTCCCTTACCGAACATGGGCACCTCACCATTTCTCCTCAGTGGGTGCCCCTGAACTCCAGGAGAGCACGCCAGGAGCTGATGGAACAGCCCTCCCACTTGCCTCTCAGAACTAACCTAGATCTGTGAGCAGCATGCAGCTCTGTGAGCGAGAAGGGCTGTGGGCTTCTGGGATCTGGAAACCAGTGCTTGCTACCAGCAATGGGAGCACCTCCAGGCTGTATGCATGGGACAGATGTGCACCCCTAGTGCCCACCCATCAGAGTTCATCCCTTAAGGATGGCACTTGTTCTGCATAATCTCTATCAATGAACAAGTACCACAGATCACATTCAGTGGTTCAAATTACACACAGTGGAACCCCACTGTTAACTTCTCTCCACAAAGCAACTTTAGCACAAGGTAAATGTTTCTTGTGTCCAGTCCCAGACTTAAGCTGCCAAGTTACACAAGGATTCCAGTACAGAGTGTCACATCTATGAGAGGTCCACGTTACATGCTCCAAAGGACAGAACTTTATGAAGGCTTCAAGCATTTGGGGTCTCAGTTCTGATTCCAGTAGGAATTTCAGTAGGTTACAGAAGGTACAGTCAGTACAGGCTGGGGACAGACATTCCTTATGTGTGTATGTACTGAAGCCTCCCAGTGTGGGCTCCACGGTTGTGGTCCCAAACATTACAGGGATGTCAACACAGTTGAAGAGACTGGACAGAGCCTTAAAAGGTTAAAAATAACAAAAGGAGGGCAAAGTTACACTGCAAACAAAGAGTAATGTTTAGTGATCCCCAACCTTACTGAATATGACAACATGTATATAATGGCCAAAATTTCATAGACCCCATCTCACATGACACTAGCAACCAAAGACCAAAATAAGCCACGAGAAAACACAAGACCATAGCAGGGGGTTCAGGGCGGGAAGAGAGGGTGATGCACTCACAGAGACAGGTGGGGGTAGAAGGCTCCAAGTGTCCATAATAAGGGGGTTAGCCTTTGGAAGGAAAGACACTGGAACTTTCTCAGCAAGAGTAATGTGTACAGTAGGAAAAGCTGAGAAGATGAATTTGGCAGTCCATCTACACATGACCCTTGAACACATGCGTATGAACTGCATGAGTCCACTTATATATGGGGTTTTTTCAATAAATATATTGGAAAATTTTTTGGAGATCTGTGATAATTTAAAAAACATGCAAGCGAACTACATAGCCTAGATATACCAAAAAAATAAGAAAAAGTTAGTTATGTCATGAATGCATAAAATATATGCAGATACTAGTCTATCCTTATACAGGCATAAAGGTAAGTGATATTGCATATAAAATTAATCACATATTAGTTTCCTTACTGTTTTATAACTTTGCTTTCAAAGAATTACATTACCATACAATATGCCTCACTCTGGTAATTGGAGAAACTGCATATCAGCCTATCATCACAGGTAGGTGGGTTTTTAAATGTAACAATGTTTCCAATACAATATCCAATATGAATATCACTGTAATACTGTATGTCATAAAAATTTTATAACGATTCATTTAGTGTATAGGTTAGGCTACTGTGAAGCAATCGTATTGATGACACTAGGCTACCACAGAGCAATCATATTGCTGCTTCTTTGTTATCAACGCATGAAACATTATACTTGTAAATAAATATGAATTTCTTTGTACATTATCTTTTTACTTTTGATGCTAGTGTTAGTATAACATCTACAGTGTTTTATATCATATAAGACGTTACTCATGCAGGTATTAACAGACAAGGCATCTTGTAAACAAAGTAAACTTACAGTATGGATAAAAACAGTACAGTGATGTAAATGTATTTTCTCTTATGATTTTCTTAACATTTTCTTTTTCCTAGTTTACTTTATTGTGAGAATGCAGTATATAATACATATACAAAATATGTGTTAATCGACTATGTTATCAGTAAGGCTTCTGGTCAACAGTAGACTATTTGTAGCTAAGTTTTGGGGGAATCAAAAGTTATATGCAGGGCTTTCCTGGTGACGCAGTGGTTGAGAATCTGCCTGCCAATGCAGGGGACACGGGTTCGAGCCCTGGTCTGGGAGGATCCCACATGCCGTGGAGCAACCAGGCCCGTGAGCCACAACTACTGAGCCTGCGCGTCTGGAGCCTGTGCTCCGCAACAAGAGAGGCCGCTACAGTGAGAGGCCCGCGCACCGCGATGAAGAGTGGCCCCCACTTGCCGCAACTAGAGAAAGCCCTCGCACAGAAACGAAGACCCAACACAGCCATAAATGAATGAATAAATAAATAAATGAATAAATAAAAATTAAAAATAAAAAAGTTATATGCAGATTTTTGACTGCATGGGGTTGGGGGGTTGGCACCCCTAACCCCTGAGTTGTTCAAGGGTCAACTGTATAAATAAATGCCACAAACCATCAAGTCTCTTTTTCAATCCAATTCAATCAATCAAAGACTCCCACTATACTCACAAGAAGTTTTTTTGGTTTTGTTTTTTTTAATTAACAAGGGAGTATTTGGGGAGAGAAACACAAAGAGTCCACCAAAAATCCTGGTAAGTACACAATAAGGCACAGAGCTTGCTGCTGTGATTGTAAACCTAAGAAGTACACTGTCATGTCTAGATACAGGACAAGTATTTATAGCATGATTTAAATGACCAGCACCATTTCCTTCCAGAGATACTTTGGTGATTAAGAAAATAAAGATTCTAATGGAACAGCTACTTTATCTGACAGAGTATCACACCTGTCAGTGGAAAAAAAACTGAAGCCAGTTCATATCAGCATCAAAGGAAATAGGAAGAGAATTTGACCTATACTGCTAAACAGTTCCTGTTTTCACCTTCAATTTCTAAATAACCCTTGTTGCAATATTTCCAGTAATTTCTCCAGTGAATCTTCCCCTGAAGTGGACCTTGATTTGAGGAAATGATATAAGATCTACAAGGCACCCTTCCATTCCTCTTCATATCCTGTGAATTTTCTGCCATGGGCAGGACCTCCCGAGATTTCTTAAGAGAGCCAGGCAGAATGCAGGGCAGGGACTGGGAAGTGGAATGAAGAAAAGAAAAATAAGCAAATTTATTGGATGTGATTACATTTCCCTTGCACAGGCAGAAAAAGAAATAACTACCGCATTTGTTCTTTCCTTCAAGTTAACGGAATTTCTAATTACCCTACTTTGCCACAAGATCCTAATCAGAACAACAGAGGGAAGTATGACGTTTCCATTTCTCTCTTCAAGGAATCTTCTCTAAGACTCCAGGTTTTGCTGAGGTGAGTCAATTTGGTGTTGTCATGATAACACAAATACTTCTCGGTGTCTCTTGTTCTGTTCTGTCATTTTATTTTTGCCTTGCTCCAAAAAACAAACAAACAAAATGGATGGAGGCTAGGTTTAAGCATGGCCATTTGGGAAAAAGAATAAGAAACAAGAAAAACATACAGTGTGCCTTCTTAAAGCATGAGACATAGAGTTCACCAAGAGACTGCAATGTAAACTTTATATGGCCATGTTTAGTATTAACACCCATCTTTCTCTATGTGAGATTTAGAACTCAACCAATCTGGGACACTTGCTTAAGCTGAGTCTGGACACTGATCTCTGCTTGAGCTCCTTCCAAACTGCTGAAGAGGGATTATTCCCCTTAAAGTCTGTCCACAGTCTCCTCCCAGGGAGTAATGATGTCATGTTTGTAGAGTACTTTGAACATTCTCAGAAGAAAGGCAGTGCACAAATTCAAGACATTCTTCTCACACTATGTAAGACATAACCATCATTTTTTGTTGTTGTTTCACATTTAGAAAACAGCCCCACTAGCCAGGCAAGCGCTATGGAATCACTATAAAAGGAAGAGAAGATCTTCCATGACCTTCAGAGATTTTCTGTTGAGTGTTCTGCATAGAGTTTGTGCCAGCCAGCCTGCCCTTTCTCCCTCATCTCTTTGTTCTTTGTTGGAGTCTCTGGCAAACGGAAGAGAGGAGTAAAGGAATGTCAAGAGAGAAACCTCAGCAATGACCCATCTTCCTTTCAGCCACTTATTCACAGAAAGATGCCTTTCTGGAGTTCACCAAGAGAACCTGATTAAAAGACCTGTTCATATATTCCAATTCAATTTCACAAACATGGCAAATATTTAAACCATAATTTTTGCTTACTATTTACATCAGGAAAGGAGTAAGTTTTGATTGCAAAGAAGAATACTGGTGATATTGGGGTGTTACGGTTAAGAAGATGAAAGGCAAGATTCAGTAGAAGTCTCAGCTATGTCTCATTTCCCAAGCTCCCTCATCCCAATCCCAGTACCCTCCCAACTCCATCTCTATCTACATAAGACCTCTGATCTGTGCTTCCAAATGGCCTTCTGTTATCTTCTTTTTTTTTTAAAGGTCCACATGTGTTTATTTAATTTATTTATTTATTTTAATTTTATTTATTTTTGGCTGTGTTGGGTCTTCATTGCTGCACATGGGCTCTCTCTAGTTGCGGCCAGCGGGGGCTACTCTTCATTGCGGAGCACAGGCTCTAGGCATGCGGGCTTCAGTGGTTGCAGCAGTGGGCTCAGTAGCTGTGGCGCGCAGGCTTAGCTGCTCCGCGGCACGTGGGATCTTCCCGGACCAGGGACCGAACGCGTGTCCCCTGCATTGGCAGGCGGATTATTAACCACTGCGCCACCAGGGAAGTCCATGTTATCTTCTTCCCAAGTCAAATCCAAGGAACAAGGTCTGATTTGGGTCGTTAACCATCAATCATCCTTCAGTTTGGATCAGTAACCATGAACCTTTCTTCAACTCTAGAAGGAAACCCCTCCCAAAGGGTGAAGCTTTTTTATTTCCCTCACATGTAAGAATTGTCCATCCAGAAAAACAATCAGACCCAGAAAATTATTGTGGTAAACATACTCTCTGAGAGAGTTCAATTTCTCCTGGGGTAGGGGAAATAATTGTTAAGATCTCAAGATAGAATTTCAATTTCTACCAGGTCTTACATGTGTTCCCACCACGGTTTAGAAAACAACCACAACTTGCACGTTGTTATCCTATGAGATGATCAGATGAAATCACTATTCCTTAATGTTCAAAAACATACTTTCTCTCCCACACAACGTATTCAAAGGCTCCTTTAAGACTTCAGTGGAAGACCCAGCTCTTGCTCAAAGTGCCTCTCCGAGTACAACGGAATCCCCTTAACTCTTTGATCTGTCTATCCATTTATTCCAGACTTCTGACTCTAGGAATCATTAAGTGGTCTTTCCTCTCTTAGATGGCAAACTCTGTCATGCTTCATAATTGAGTGGGCACTCGATAAATGAATGCTGTAGTGCTAGGAGGAATAATACACTTCCTATTGGCAGCAAATCCAAGAGAAACTTCCTTAGAAGAAAGGACTGTCAATTACCACTTAACAAGCCTGAATTTTGGCTCCTGTAGAAAAGGCAAACAAAACAATAACAACTCTCTCCTCAGTGGCAGCCAAAACGCTATCTGGTTGTTGCCCTCCAGTCACCTGGCAGGCGGCTGGGCCCCAGAAAGTGCTCAGCAAGTCCTTGCTGGGGGATTGATGTGCAAAGGCATGAGACTGGCGATATATAACCTATCCCTGATGGGTAGACACCAGCTGGGTTCCTAGCAGTCTGGTGGTGCAGAGCTTCTGACTTCCCATGGTCCTTGGCTCTCTTACAGCCAACAAATCTAGCTGAATGTGGGATGCCAGGAGCAGGACACACAGAGCGAGGACAGGGAGGCTGTTCTGGAACACAGACGGGGGGATTTGCTCGTGTTTCCTCTGCAGCAGCCGCCATGGCATCGTTGTCGCCCTCGGGGTGAAGTTCATTCAAGTGTTACCACCCAGCTTTCCCTGTCTCCTCTGGGCCAGGGGGCATTAGGCCTGACACCAAGTGAGTCATAATTAGAATGCAAATCACTTGGGAAGCTTAAAAATGCTCACATCCAGGCCCTGTTTCCAGACACTGTTATTGAATTGATCTTGAGTAGGACTCCAGGGTTGATAGTCTTAAAAAGCTCTCCGGGGGATTTTAATGTGCAGACGGGGTCTAGTACCACTGCCTTCCAACGTTCCAATCCTGGGCCCACACCTGTAATCCCTTTGCCTCTCTTTTACACGGGAGCTGCTGATAATAATAAAAACAACAACAATAACAATAAATGTCATTACTATTAACAAGAGTAGCTAACAATTCCTGAGCATTTATTATATGCCAGGCATATTTCTAACTGCTTTACTTGTATCAATATGAGCGCACTGAATTCTTATAAGAAGTGGGTATACTTGTTATCTCCATTTTTCAGGTGAAAAAACTGAGGCATATCGAGAGGTTAAATAACTTGCCCAAAATTTCACAGCCAGTAAGTGATTGAGCCAAGCTTTGAACCCAGGAAGACTGGCTCCAGCACCTTCTCTCATAATTGTTAACCTGCATTGCCCCCCTGCATTCATTCAAGGCACAAAGGCTTTCAGGGACCACATAGGGTGACCTCTGGATCCTATACAGCCATAATCACCGTCTCAAATAATCATATTTCTGAAGACATATATCTGATCCCATCATTTCTTGATCCAAAACCTTCAATGGTTTACTAACTGCTTATGGGATACAGATCCAAACGATACACAGATAACTTCCTCAACTGTACTTGGCTACCCGTCTGTTATCTACTCCCACCTTAAGCGACTCTACCCTTCAACAGTTCAGAATTACTTGCACCTCCTTCAAACAACCATAAAAAGCAGGCTGGAAAACCCAGGCTTCCCTCCACACTCCAGACACAGTCATCAGCATTTGAACTCCTCGTAAATGTGTTTCTAAAGGATTTAGAGATGCTAGGACAAAACCTTCTCAAAGAGCCAGGTGGGACAGAAGCATATCCATTTAGAAACTCAGCCCTTCAAGGAGTGCAAGCAGCAACGTCATACGAATTTAAACTACACACATAGCCAAGTAAAACAACATTAGATATATCAACTATCCATTTCCACAAAACTCCTAAAAGTTTGAAAATGGAATTATCCTGGTGAAATGGTACAGGCTTTACAGCTCACTGCATTACTCATAACTTGCAGATTAAAATTCTTACGTTCTAATAAGCATCTATACTTAGCTAGCACAGTAGGGACCACAAAGCCCCTACTTCCAGAAACACTCCAGTTGTTAGAGTGTTTTAAATGCTATAGCACTACATTCTAAAACCTCTTGTAAATTGCATTTATGACAAATGAAAGCAATCAAATTTGGGACCAGGATCAGAGGAATTAACTATCAGAATTAAAGTAGAAGTGGTCAAGCACTTCATCCCTGCCTTGAAAAACAAAACAAAACCCTTGCAAACTAAAGGGCACTATGAATTCACAATGCAGCCAGAATGTAGATAGCCTACATTGGTCTACCTCAATTTGAATGTAATCTACTTGTCGTTTGCTTTACATCTTCCAGGTCTGTAAATCTACACACTGCCCTTTGATACTGCGTTCACAGCTGTCATTGACTGGACAAAACCCAGTTTGTGTTTTCGTTGTTCAAAGGGAGAACATCTTTCTAATGGGCCATCCAAGTTCCAAATAATGTTCCCCTACCCTGTTCGAGGTAAAAAGCTCATACATTTCAGAATCACCTGACTTTACCTAGTCTAGCCCAGGATATCTCAACTGTGGCAACATTGATACAGATAATTCTTTGTTGAGGGGGCTGTTCTGTGCACTGTAGGATAAGCAGCAGCAGCCCTGGGCTCAACCCCCTAAACAACTACAGTAGTACCTCTCCCTGAGGCATGACAACTTAAAAATGTTCACTGGGGGCAAAACTGTTCCCAGCTGAGAATCACTGGTCTACCGTCATACTCAACCCATTTTGGAGTTTCTCTCTAACCATAACTCTATTTTTACCATATTTGGCCACACTTTTACTCTCTGAAATTCTTCAAAAGCCATCTGCAAAATAGTCTTTGGCCTTGAGATTTCAAAAAAAGTGTTCTTATTAGATTGTAACCCTCAATTAAGGTTCATTTGTAATAAGCCCACATGGAGTGTTTGATTCAGGGCTGAGGTATGGTGGGAGTTGACTTGGTCAGGATGCCCAAGAGAGCAACTGTTTAAGATGGTCCTTACTGATACCTGCATTCCTCTTCCAAAACCACGCCAGAGGGGTGGGCGTGTTATTTCCACTGTAAATACGTCCACAGGTGGAGTTTTGCCCAGTGTTTTACCATATACACGCTACTTCCCTCAAGAGGGCACCTCTATCAGCTAATTACTTGTTAACAATGGAAAACTCAATCCAAACTGGGCTTAAGCAACAAAGGGAATTTATTTGCTAAGAAAAGTGAAAGTCCTACAAATGGCAGCTTTCAGGAGAATCACACCTGGGCTCCAGCTCCAGTTTGGGTGCTGTTTCCCTGATTCTCTCAGCTTCCTCTTCTCCATGAGTCAGGTGGTCTTCAGACTGGCTTCCTTCACAGTGGCACAATGGCTACAGAAGTCCTGGCCTAAGTCCATACACCACATTGCTTATAAAAGAGTGCCTTGCCATAGAGGGAACCTACCTCAACATAATAAAGGCCGTATATGACAAACCCACAGCCAACATTGTTATCAATGGTGAAAAACTGAAAGCATTTCCTCTAAGATCAGGAACAAGACAAGGATGTCCACTCTTGCCACTTCTACTCAACATAGTTTTGGAAGTCCTAGCCATGGCAATCAAAGAAGAAAAAGAAATAAAGGAATCCGAATTGGAAAAGAAGTAAAACTGTCACTGTTTGCAGATGACATGATACCATACATAGAAAATCCTCAAGATGCTATCAGAAAACTACTAGAGCTCATCAATGAATTCAGTAAAGTTGCAGGATACAAATTAATACACAGAAATCTGTTGCACTTCTATACACTAACAATGAAAGATCAGAAGTAGAAACTAAAGAAACAGTCCCATTTGCCATCTCATCAAAAAGAATAAAATACTAGGGATAAACCTACCTAAGGAGACAAAAAAACCTGTACTCTGAAAATTATAAGATGCTGATGAAAAACATCAAAGCTGACACAAACAAATGGAAAGATACACCATGCTCTTGGATTGGAAGAATCAATACCGTCAAAATGACTATACTACCCAAGGCAATCTACAGATTCAACGCAATCCCTATCAAATTACCAAGGGCATTTTTCACAAAACTAGAACAAAAAATCTTAAAATTTGTATGGAGACACAAAAGACCTCAAATAGCCAAAGCAATCTTGAGAAAGAAAAACAGAGCTGGAGGAATCAGACCCCCCCCCAACTTCAGACTATACTATAAAGCTACAGTCATCAAAACAGTATGGTACTGGCACAAAAACAGAAATATAGATCAATGGAACAGGATAGAAAGCCCAGAAATAAACCCACTCCCCTATGGTCAATTAATCTATGACGAAGGAGGCAAGACTATACAATGGATGAAAGACAGTCTCTTCAATAAATGGTGCTGGGAAAACTGGACAGCTACATGTAAAAAAATGAAATTAGAACATTCTTTAACACCATACACAAAAATAAACTCAAAACAGATTAAGGACCTAAATGTAAGACAAGATACTATAAAAACTCTTAGAAAAAAAACAAAGGCAGAACACTCTTTGTTGACATAAATCACAGCAATATCTTTTTGGATCTGTCTCCTAGAGAAATGGAAGTAAAAACAAAAATAAACAAATGGGACCTAACTAAGCTCAAAAACTTTTGCACAGCAAAGAAAACCACAAACAAAACGAAAAGACAACCCACAGAATGGAAGAAAATATTTGCAAGCAATGTAACCGACAAGGGATTAGTCTCCAAAATTTACAAACAGCTCATGTGACTCAATATCAAAAAAAAACAAACAACCCAGTCAAAAAATAGGCAGAAGACCTAAATAGACATTTCTTCAAAGAAGACATACGGATGGTCAAGAGGCACCTGAAAAGATGCTCAACGTCGCTAATTATCAGAGAAATGCAAATCAAAACTACAATGAGATATCACCTCAGACCAGTCAGAATGGCCATCATCAAAAAATCTACAAACAGTAAATGCTGGAGCAGGTGTGGAGAAAAGGGAACCCTCCTACACTGTAGATGGGAATGTAAATTCGTACAGCCACTATGGAGAACAGTATGGAGGTTCCTTAAAAAACTAAAAATAGAACTACTATATGATCCAACAATCCCACTCCTGGGCATGTATCCAGAGAAAAACATGGTTCAAAAGGATACATGCACTCCAATGTTCATTGCAGTGCTGTTTACAATAGCCAAGACATGGAAGCAACCTAAATGTCCATCGACAAATGAATGGATAAAGAAAATGAGGTACATATATGCCATGTATATATATATGTGTGTGTGTGTGTGTGTGTGTGTATGTGTGTGTGTGTGTGTATATATATATATATATATATACACACACACACACACACACAATGAAATATTACTCAGCCATTAAAAAGAACGAAATAAGGCCATTTGCAGCAACATGGATGGACTTGGAGATTACCATACTAAGTGAAGTAAGTCAGACATAGAAAGACAAATATCATATGATATTGCTTATATGAGGAATCTAAAAAAAAACGATACACATGAACTTATTTACAAAACAGAAACAGACTCACAGATTTAGAGATTGAACTTACAGTTACCGGGGGGAAGGGTAGGGGGAGGGATAGATTAGGAGTTTGGGACTGACATGTACACACTACTATATTTAAAATAGATAACCAACAAGGACCTACTGTATAGCAGAGGGAATTCTGCTCAATATTCTGTAATAACCTAAATGGGAAACGAATTTGAAAAAGGATACATAGATATGAATAACTGAATCACTTTGCTGTACACCTGAAACTAGCACAACACTGTTAATCAACTATGATCCAATATAAAATAAAATTTTAAATTAAATAATTAATTAAAAATAAAAATAGCAACACTGGAAAAAAATTTAAAAATAAGAAGTCAGTGAAAAGGAAAAAAAAGAAAAAGAAAGAAAAAAAAGGGTGCCTTTCTAACCAAGCAAAAATCCTGAACTTCATTATAACTGGATCGACTTGAATAATGTGCTTAGGGCTGAAGTATCCAATCAGTGTGGCCAGAAGACCACAGGCTGACTGGTTGAGACCCTTGAATTGATCACAGTGGCTGAGGGGGGAAGTTATGCTGATGGATTTAGAGCGATGGTTCTCAAAATGTGTTCCCTGACCAGTTACATCAGCATCACCTGGGAACTTGTTAGAAATGCAAATACTCTGGCTCCACCCCAGACCAGCTGAACCAGAAACTCTGGGATGGTGCCTAGCAATCCGTGTTTTAACCAGTTCTCCAGGTGATCCTCATGGAAGCTAAAGTTTGTGAGCCACTGGTTTAAACCATCAGATCCTACCTGTAGAGCCTAGAGCGGGGTGAATCCCGTTTATTTCACTGGCTGCCACACAATTAGAAAATGGTGGAGTGGAGGCCTGAGAAATTACCGTCAAAATACTTTAGAAGGAGAAGGCTCGAGAAGGGGACAGTTCATTTCACTTCTTACTTCCTATGGTAAGGCTATGAAGTAGAAAACACAGTAATGAGTGCTTCAGCCTAGCAACATGGTGTGAAGATGACTTCTGCTGCCCATATTTATTAGTTTCCAGGGCTTGAAGAAAACGAAATGCCCAACATTAACCTTCCCATTCTCTGTGGGCCCTAACCCACTCTCCCTGGGGAAATTGGACAAATATATACATACAGGTTTGAGAGAAGTAAAGCTACTTGGCAGTTAAGACTGCATTGAAGAAGACATTCTCTAGGAAGTTTTCTTAATCATGGCTAATCCTAAGAGTCGCCTGGAGTAAGGGTACAAGTCCAGCCTCTTGGGCTGGACTAGACCCAGAGTCAGGATCTCCAAGGGAGGGACCTGGGAATCTGTGTTTTTAACACACATTTCCAGGGATTCTTTTTTTAAAATAAATTTATTTATTTATTTTTGGCTGCATTGGGTCTTTGTTGCTGGGCGTGGGCTTTCTCTAGTTGCAGCGAGCGGGGGCTACTCTTCGTTGTGGTGCTTGGGCCTCTCATTGCGGTGGTCTCTCTTGTTGCAGTGCATGGGCTCCAGGCATGCGGGCTTCAGTAGTTGTGGCTCGCGGGCTTAGTTGCTCTGCAGCATGTGGGATCTTCCCGGACCAGGGCTCAAACCCGTGTCCCCCGCATTGGCAGGCAGATTCTTAACCACTGCACCACCAGGGAAGCCCCCAGGGATTCTTACGGATTGACCATGGTTGGAAAACACTGTTCTAAAAGCTATATGCAGAGGACTGGGTAGAAAAATCTCATGAAACAATTACACGAATATTTCTGACTGCAAATAATAGCTTCTTCCTGTCCCTTCTTGGTGCCTTCCCTCACTACCAGGGCCTCTAACTCTTCTTCCTCTAGTCTTATCCTACACTGCTTCCCAAAGAAGTCACCCTACAGACCACTTCACATCAGAGTGAACTTTCTAAAACACACTGAATGTCAGGCCTCTGATCACAATCTATCACGGTAGAAATCCATCACAAGTCCTCACCAATGGCCAACAGGATCAAGTCCGAAGTGTTGGCATGAAAGGGGGGGAGATAAATTAGGAGTCTGGGATTAACAGATATTCAATGCTATATATAAAATAAATGAACAACAAGGACCTACTATACAGCACAGGGAACTATATTCAATATCTTGTAATAACCTATAATGGAAAAGAATCTGAAGAAGAATATATACATATTCTCACATATATATGTATAACTGAATCACTTTGCTATACACCTGAAACTAACACAACATTGTAAATCAACTATACTTTAATTTAAAAAAATTTTTTAATGCAAAAAAAAAAGTGTTGGCATTTCATACACATTTCCATGTAATCCAGGCCCTGCCTTTCTTCCTTAGCCTTACTTCCCGCTGTCAGCCCATTGGAACACCATTATGGAACCATCCTGAAGCCCCTGCATTTCCTTCAACACTTGATGTTCTCTTTGCCTTTGTTCCTTCTGTTCACCAGGGTCTTCCTTCCCCCTTCACCCAGAGTATCAGTCAAGTTAATGAGAGGTCATGCTGAAGTAACAAAAGCTCAGTAGATAAAGACAGCAAAGGTTTATTTCTCACTCAATGTCAGGAGGTGGCAAGTTTTTTCTCTAAAGATCCAGATGGTAAATATTACATACTTGGTGAGCAACATACAATTTCTGTTGCATTTTCTTCTCCTTCACTTTTTTGTATAACTCTTTAAAAAATGTAAAAACCACTCTTTTTCATAGGTCATACAGAAACAGGTCACTGGCCATCTGCTGACCTCTACTCTACGTGATCATTGCCAGAGACAAGTAGACAGCAGAGAACTACTCAGTCTAGTCATTCAGACCAGGCTAATGTAGCAGCCATCACTTGAGCATGTCTAGTCACCATGCAGACCAAAAGAGAGGGTCTCAGGCAAGTCCCACTAAATGCCCCAGTCCAGAAGTGACACCCTAGAACTTCTGCTCACAAATAATTAGCCAAAACTGGTCTTTCAGCCCCACCTAACT
This sequence comes from Balaenoptera musculus, assembly GCF_009873245.2. Taxonomy (NCBI): domain Eukaryota; kingdom Metazoa; phylum Chordata; class Mammalia; order Artiodactyla; family Balaenopteridae; genus Balaenoptera; species Balaenoptera musculus. The sequence goes on along the minus strand of NC_045790.1, from coordinate 62,999,232 downwards.
ATAATGGAGCCAGGAAGTGCAATCCTACCATGTGTCCAGCAGTAAAGAGAATTGGAATTGCTTGGTAAAAATGATGACTTCAGCTCAGAGACAAGTGCTCTGGAAAGCCTTTTCTGACCCTCTGGTCCCCCAGTCAGATTAGCTACTCTCTCCCTGTCACCTTATAGCACCTTGAAGCCTAAGCGTGTGCTGTGCATAGGGTACCACAATCGCCAACTTCTCCGCCTCCCCCACCGGATCCTGAGCTTCCTTAGACAAGCATCTCCGTATACCTACTGCCTAGCACAGCGCCTGCTACCCAGGGATGCTCAGTGTGTGTTGCTTCAACAAATTGACGAATGTGGTAGATTGTGGGAGCGGGGTTGCCTATGCATTTCCCTGAAGGCTCTGTATGCATCAGTGTCAGCCTCTCTGAGCCTAGTTCAACCACACCCATCTCCACTCATGATAAATGTATCATTTTGGTTATTCGGTTACTTCCTATATTAATCAAATTCACTCTTCCTTACAACCTTTCCTTCTAATAATCAACACTTTGCAGAGAGCTGGTCCTGGAGGCCACAGAGCACTTTGACTTTATGCAAATTGGTTTTGTGTTCAGTTTGTAGGTCAGAAAGCAGGCACAGAGAGGCACTGAGATTTTCCCAAGTTACACAGCCAAATGAGAGGTGGAGCCAAAAGTTATGCTTCCTTTTGATCCAACAAGAGAGCTACAGGATTGAAGACAGAGCCGCAGCTAAGTTCACCAACAGTTTATTTATATCCTTTGGAGAGACAGAAAGCATAACGTGTTTGTCAAAGGTAAATCTTATTATACCATATCAATGTTCAGCTTACAGTATACATATTTATCTCCGAGTAAAATATTAAAAACAAACCACATGACTATATTAATGTGCCTTTTCATATTGCTTCCACTCATCCCCTCTACCACATTTTCTCTTCCGTCAGTGACACAGCTCATTATCAGCCTCTCTTTCAGAACCCCGAGAATATTGAAAATGCCACACACCTGTTTTACCACCATCCCTTAATGCCTGTTAGGTGAGCAACACCTGCATGCCTCTTCACTACTAATGGCATAAAGCAGAGTTCAACTCAGTTTCACATGCAACACATGTGCAGCTGCTGCAGTTTATATCAAACGTGCAACCACAGAGCGAGCAAAATCGAGTTCAAAATGAACTACAGTGCAAGTCTCCACCAATACACATTGACAGAGTTAAGCCCCTTCGTGTAGACCATTCACAATCTGGGTATCCTCTGACCCCACGAAAGTGTATCCTGACCTGGAAGTTTCCTCTCCTCTCCATCTCCTGGATCCAGTAAGTTCCTAATAAACATCCCATCTGATGGTTAGCCTTGACAAATGCCCTGGAGCACCAAGACAAGAGGAATACAGCTAGGCAAGAGCCCTCTACTTCTCACATCATCAATAGAATAGCGTCAGAGCTGGTCCTATTGAAATCGGTGGAGTTTGAGTCATTCAAGATCAAAACAACTTTTAAAAAATATATAAACCCTTTATTTAAGAAGGTGAAATAGCTCGGTGTGTCCTCCCAGTCTGGTTAAATGGGGACAACCAGGGGAAATTGTGCAAGAAAACTGAAGTATACAAAAGCAAATTACAGGCTCAGTATTGCCAGACACAAAACAGGAATCAATCCTTTACAGGAATCTTGCCTTTGCTTCCTTTTTTCTTTCCTTGAGCCTTGTAATTGAATGTTGCAAACTATATCAAGAAGAATAAACCTACGGGTTTCCCCTCCCCCAAGCAAGAAAAGGTTAAGCTTTTAATTACAGGCCCTCCGACTATCATTTGTGCAATTAGCAATTAACTATAATCGTTGATGAGAGAATGCAGAGCTGCGCTAGCGATATCCCCCTCCTCCTCATCCCAGACTGGGTTACTTTCGTCCCATTCTATTACAGAGGACAAACCACAACCGCGCGCACTCTCCTTACACACACGCTCTCACTTAAAGACACATTTAGTTTTTAGCAAAAATGGCATCTCAGCGTTTGACTGAGACAGGCATCCCCAACCCCACATCAAAGTAGCCCAAACGTTTAGACCCACTCCTCTTCAGCACTTTTAAGCGGAGAGAGGAGGCCCAAGGAAGAAGCTACCTACCAGCCTCACAGGACCAGCCTCCTTTGAGGCGCAGGAGAGGGTGGTAGAGAGACGCTTGTTGCCCCTGGAAACTGCAAGTCCCCCCCGGGCTGTAAGCCGCGTTAGTGGGAAGGCGGTGGCAATAGCCTCAGTAGTTGCATCAGTGCTAACTGCTGCTGCTGCTTCTGCTGCATCTACTGCTGGCGGCTGCCGGGAAGGTACAGTAATGACTGTAGGGAGCGCACAGCTGCTGCGGCGGCAGGTTCCCTGGATCAGGAAATTAGGGCAGGCACCGGGGATTGGAGGCGAGGGCGGCGCGCGAGCCAACCAGCGGCCGCCCCGGGCCCCCGTGAGCCCCGGGCGGACGCGCGGAGCAGCCGGGCCCCGGGAGCAGTCCGGGTGGCAGCGGCGGCCACGGCCACTCACGCTCACACTCGCACGCACACTCACACACCCCCGGCGCAGGAACCTGACTGCCCCGAGCTTATAAGAGGAGCGCGTCGAGGGTGGGGAAGGAGGGCTGAAGCCGCCGCGCCCGCCCCCACCCCCCGCTGACCACTCCCCCTCCTGCCCCCTCCTCGCTCCTCACCCCGCGCTCCAGCGGCCGCCAGGGTGGGTGCTCCGCGGCCGGCTCCTCTCTCTTCTGTCTTCTCCGCTCTCGGCTCCCCACCCCCTCTCCCTTTCTCCCCTCCTCTTCCCTCCCCTCCTCTGCAGCGCCTGCATTATTTTCTGCCCGCGGGCTCGGCTTGCACTACCGCTGCAGCCCGGGGAGGTAGGTGGGTGGGTGGGTGGGTGGGTTGGCTGGTGGGGGGTAGATCGTGCAAGTTGTAGGGGAGGGGGTGCGCCTCTTCTTCCCTGCTCCCTTCCCCCCCCTTCGAACTCCTTCCCCTCCTCCCCTTCCCCCTCCTCCCTCCCCGCCCCCACCTCCTTCCTCCTTTCCGAAGGGCTGGTAACTTGTTGTGCGGAGCGAGCGGCGGCGGCGGCGGCACCATCCAGACGGGCACCATGGGCACGTCCGCGCGCTGGGCGCTCTGGCTGCTGCTCGCGCTGTGCTGGGCGCCCCGGGAGAGCGGCACCACCGGAGCGGGTGAGTGAGGACGCGCCCCTCCGCGGCCTGCCCGGACCCAGCCGGCGCGCCAGGGGGCCCCGAGGCGCGGGTCTCCTTTTGCCCACCCCCCTCCTAGGAGGCGCCTCTCCACTCTCGTCGCCTTCTCTCCCTCCCCACCCTGGTGGCGCCTCTGAGCTGTCAGCACCGCGGCTCCCGGGAGCCAGGCTGGGGGGATAGTGGGATTTGGGGTGTCCTAAAGCCTTGCCCGAACTAGTCTTCATTCCCTTACACTCCCTCCCCTAAAACCTGTGCTTCGCCTCGTTTTTCACTCCGCTTGGCCGGGGATGGGGAATATGGGCTTCTGAGCCGTTGAACAATGGTTGTGTCTCCTCTGCCAGGCGGAGTGTTAGGAAGGAGGCAGAGGGCCGGGTGGGCCGGGACGTGCGCGGCAGCCCCCGGAGCGCTCCTCGGACTTCACGGAGGGCGGGAGCGGGCGGTGGATGAGGAAGGGCGCCGGGTGCCGACCGGGACTGGGGTTCCCCGCGGCGGTGAGGAACCCGCACGTTCGGTGGGCTGCCGCCGGGAGTCTCCGCCGAGCGACTAGAAGTGCGCAGCCTGCGCACCCGGACTGCGACTCCCCGGGCGCCGGGCCGTCTCTGTGTAGTGCGGGTTAGAGGAAGAGTGAGGCTTGAAATAGGACTCTCCCTCTCGGGTCTCCAGGATAGCTGAACGGGGGAGGGGAGTGGAACGAAGACTTAATCAGGTTAGTTTGCTGAGCCTCGTTCCCGGTGAGATTTCCTCGAGAGGAATTGGGTCCTAATCTGGTGACTGTAATTAGCCTTCGTTCTAACCAGTAGATCAAAGGGAGTAGCACGAGAGCTGGGAGAGCTGGTGTGTGACTGTGGCTTGTTGGGGAGGGCGGTGGGGACTACTGTCGGGTCCCCAGGGTCTGCCGCACTGGGCCTGGGAGCCCTGTCCTCAGCCACTCTCTCACTTGGGGCCGCACAACTTTCTCAGGCAGGCGACAAGAAGCCCTTCTAAGAGGATTCGGTGAGAATCCTGGCAGGTCCCTGAAGTGATCTCGACATGACACCAAGGGGCTGGCTCGCCAGCTCTGGGGAAATGGGACGGAGCACTGCCCCCGTCCAAGTACCCACTCCAGAGTCCCTAGCTCCTGTCGCCCGGTGGCTTGGGAGACCCGCCTGCCTGCAGGCATGTGTCTCCTGAAGTGAGAGCGAACTTTAGTGTGTGGTCAAGCAGCCCCTCAAGCAATACTTGGGGTGGGGGGGCGTTGAGTCTCCGAATGCCCCCTGCCCTTAGGTTTTGACTGTCCCGAGCGTGAGAAGCTGGGACGGGCTTTTCTGCGCTCTGCGATTGGCTGGCCGCCCGATCACGTTTAGGTTGGTCACGTGGCTCCGCGGGCTCGTAATTTAGCAGCCTGAGAAATGTTATCTTTAAGGGAACGTGAAAAACGGACAGGCTCCAATGGACTTTTCTTTCAAATGCTTTCCCCTGCCTGGACTCCTTGAAAAAAGGCGAGTGTCTAGTGAAGATGGCCCCTGATGTGTAACCAAACTAAGAGATTGGAAAAGCCCTGAAAAGTTTTCAGACTCTAACATTAATCATTAATGGTTGAGCAATACTAACTTATTAAACGATTTTTCAGAGTAGTGCCATGACTTACATTACACCTTTCATATCATTTCAAAAGACTAAGACACTGATGACTGTCCAGGAAGGTGGGAGAGAAGATTCGTTTTTGCTGCGTTCTTTTCATATTCTTTTAATTTAATGTATAATAACTTTCCATTGGAGGTTAACTTTATCCTATAGAACGCTATGAATGCACCTAAATTGGCGAAATGAGTTAGTTGAAGCCATATGTTCAACTTGTATCAGCCTCCCTTTTGCTCCCCTAGGTCACATGTGAAATATGTGACATGCCACGGACAGTGGAAAATAGAAGCCCATGTAAGACTTAAATTCTTCGAAGGAAAGGAGACACATCCTTTCTGAGCTGGAGGAGATTTGGGGTTGGCTGAGGCAGGTATTGACCCTAAGCTAACCCAGGCTGGCTCCTGTCTGAAGTTCAAAGCCCCAAGGCATATGGACTGACTTTCTGGCCCTGGTCTTCTGCACTCTGCCCATACACACACATGATGCTAGTCTAAAATACTCTAGGACAGGGCATGTGTGCTTTAAGACTCTGCCAAGGAACTTAAGTCAGGCTAACAAGAGAAATTAAAATTCAGTAGTGGAGCATACCTGATGGGAAAAAAAAACCCTGGGAGTTCTAGGACATTTTCCTCCAGCCTAGGTAGTCAAGATTAGGATCTGGGGTACCATATATTCATTAAGGCCAGAGCCTAGAAGAACCAGGGTTTTGTGAGAGCTATTCAGATACGGCTAACCACCACCAAGAGAGTCAACGGAACTTCTCCTCTTGTGGGGAGTGGGTTGGTGAAATTGGCAGTACCTGGAGGGATAGGAGACCGGAGGGCAGGGGGAAAATAAACCTGACTTATCCAGATAGCACCAAGAGGAGATATGACAATAATCATAATCCTCATCTAGATCAAAGAATGAGCATGTGAGCAGGGACTCTTTAAAGGAGGGTCACCAGTCAGGCCTTCATTGGCAATGACAGCTGCCTGTGGTCTCGAGCAGCAATGCTCCCCAGATCGCCCCTTTGCCCGATTCACTTGACATTTAGCTAAGTACCTGCCCTGGCTCATTTTGGTTCTTTGCTCGAATTGTTTGGAGTCCCTAGATACCTAAAGCATGTATAAAGGCCAAGTTCAGTAGAGCTGCCAAACGTTAGGACTTCAATATAACCATACTGTATATTTTAATTATAGCAGCCTCCATGCTCAAAAGAAGTGCTTCTGCCTTTTATAAAATTGGATACCCATAAACTCAATCTCACTTGAGTAGTTTTGTTACAATTCTAGAAGAGGTGAAAAATAGTCACAAGCCCCTTCTGTTCCAGGAGGAATGTCAAACTGATCAGACTTAGCAAGAACTCCTAGAGTAGAGCACGACCATAAGATCAAGGGAACAGATAGCCCCCAGCCGTATGGCTTCAGGTTTTGGTCCAGAGACCAGAAGACGTGGAGCACCGCATAGAAATACAGATAATGGATATCAGCTATTTAGACCATTTTCTAGTTCTTACAGAATGTGAGTAAAGTTGTCCCTCTCTAGAGGGAATAGTGATCCAATTTAGGCAGTCATCTATACAATTTCAAGTCATAATTAAATTTACTTTGGATACTGACCTTTCTTTGGAAAGCCACCTTCACATTACTAGTCTATAAAAAATTAAATCCCTCAAAGGACTATGATAAAGTCTATAATGAAGCTTATGATAAAAGTTCCTGCCTTAGAAGCGTTTCTCAGGGTGGGCTAATACGGCTGCTCTCCAGGTGGTTAGGTGATAGACTCAGAATTGCTTAGTTTGTTCCCGTCTGTGCTTAGGCCACAGCACGGAGACTGCTTTCAAGAGAAAGGGTCCAAGCATACCTTGGGCAGAGATGGATGAGATGCACCTGCTGAGCAGAAGTAAGTGGTCCGGGGGCAGTTTTTTGGCCCACCTAAAGAGTTGTTGGCTAGGAAATCTGAAGACCGATAGCTTTTCATAAGACTTAAAGACAGAGGAATGACTTAGCTCTAGGAGAATCTGGCTTTGTAAATGACAATTACCTCAGTTTCACTCTGTGCGTTTTTTCAGTCCGAATTGGTGTCTCCGCTAAGCTTTTCTGTTGGTTTTCAGTAAAAATTCTAAACATTGTTAACACTGCCTAGTTAGAGACACTAGATGCAGTGCAGGGACTGAATGAGATGGCAGGTGATAACCTTAAACTTAGCACACGGTTCCCTTCATGTGAAGTTGCCTAGAAAAGTTTGGGCCTGATGGCTCTATGGGGGCTCTAAATTAACAAGGGAATGCCTGCCAGGTACTGTGAGAATAAATACAGCGATTCTGCTAGATGTGGCTTAATATCTCCTTAGAGATCCTTTGCCCACTTTGTATTTTAAAGATGCTGCATGGGTGGGCGGAGCAGGGAAAGGGCATTCATGGCCCTGTATTTCAGAGAGAACTTCGGGGGCAGAAACTATAAGATAGGACCACTGGCTAGAGTGGTCGACCTTGCCCCCGACCTGGGTCATCCAAGTTGGCTCTGCTGCCTAGTTGCCTTTATGTGTCTAGACGTGGTTGTGGGAGGGGGAGGGGTGGGCTATCAGGTCGGGCTTGTAATTTGCCAAACAAGGGAGGCGATAAAACCCATGGTGATAGACAACATTTGCAAGTTACTTCGTGTGTTATAACATAATTCTTCCCCCAGATACTATGAGTAAATAAGTTTCTTTTATAGACTGTCTCTAACCTTTAGTTTTCTTAAGATACCTTCCCGAGGTCTGAGCTACTAACTGATCTGTAGGTTCCCTAAGTAGGTGGTAGTTTGATGCCAGCCTCCTTTGTACCTCTGCTCAAAACCACTTGACTTCCATTTACTGAGTGCCCACCACATGCCATTTAGCACCAGGCATAGGCGACACAGTGACCAAGAAGTTGGGCTCTTCCTTCATGGCATTTAGTGTAGTGGGGAAGTCAAACCAGGAAATCAGTGATCCAAAGACAGCCTGGAATAGAAGCTCTGGATAGGAGCGAGCAGACACAGTGGTCAAGACTTAATCATAAAAGAGGCAGGTAGCAGCTGAAGATTGCTAGAGGTCCCACACGCCACGTGGGTTAGAGCTTATGAAGGTTTCTCAAAAATCACCGAGAACTTAGACTCTGATGTGACAAAGCCAGGAACTAGTCCATCTCTGCAGATGATCCTACAAAGGTGATAGCACTCAATCAACAATGGATGGCTGCGAACATTACCAAAGAGCGCTAAAATCTGTCAGAGGTAAAAGCCCTGAAATTTCTAACTTTACCAGTGAGCCACTGCTAACTTTCCCTGCGTGCCGGAACCTCTCTCCTCACGTGGAAACGAGGCTAACGTACCCACACTGACACACTCATTCTGATATATAAGTGCAGGAAAGTCCTCTGTTTTTAAATGATAAAGTTTCTGAAGATGAGGTGAAAATACCCTCGTAGGCATTGGGAACTGTGGCCTTTGTAACCTAAGAGTCTTTCAAAGTATGCTAACTAGTGAAACAACTGCTCATACTTGGTTTCAAGTTCAGAAAACCTGGGAAGAATGCTTTGGGGAAAAAAATCTGTAGTTCAGACCAACTTTATTAGCGAACTAACAAATCAACGGACGCATTGGGGAATACTCGCTAGTGCCTAAAAAAATTTTTAAATGTCAGGCACCTGGTCCCAACTTACAAAGACACATTCCAGGCCCTGCCATAGGGGATCTCCGTTTGTAGAGATGGAAGCAGGTAGGTGAGCACATCTCAGTATGTGACAGCTATGTGACAGGCACAGGAGACAGCGAGAAAGCAGTCAGACCACACCTAATTGGTCAAGAAAGCAACTGAGGGCCTCGTTCAAGGATGACATTTGAACGAGTGGTAAGCGATAGGGAGAAGCCAGGGGAAATGGGTAGGAAACTAGACAATCCTAGAGCCCGTGAGAAGCCTGCAAGTGATCCCATCCTTGGCACTCTGGGCCATTCTTGGCTGCCTGATTCACCATCTTGATGTGGATAGAGAACATGGCAGCCTGGAGGCAGAGGAACAAGAGACAAATTTAGATCAAGTGAGAGATGAGTGCTTGGACGTGCCCAGGACTTGATGGCAAAATGTCGGGGAAGAAGAATCTGGGCTCACTGTTGGACTACTGATTTAGAGTAAGTGGTGGGTCAGTCAAAGGTCAGGTGGGGCTTCCCTGGTGGCGCAGTGGTTGAGAATCTGCCTGCCAATGCAGGGGACACGGGTTCGAGCCCTGGTCTGGGAAGATCCCACAAGCCACGGAGCAACTAGGCCCGTGAGCCACACCTACTGAGCCTGCGCGTCTGGAGCCTGTGCTCCGCAACAAGAGAGGCCACGATAGTGAGAGGCCCGCGCACCGCGATGAAGAGTGGCCCCCGCTCGCCGCAACTAGAGAAAGTCCTCGCACAGAAACGAAGACCCAACACAGCCATAAAATAAATAAATAAATAAATAAAATTATTTCTAAAAAAAGATCAGGCACATGGGGGTGGGAAGACAGATTTTAGAAGAACCTCTTTACCGTGTATGCCTATTAAGATATCCAAGTAGATTTTACCTAATGACACAAAGGTCGTCATCATAATCTCTGTTGTTAGATTGGCAGTTGTCATCTATGTCCATCCAGTGGTGCACACAAGGACTTATGGGGTGAGTACTATAGAGTCCAACCCTGAGAATGAAGTAGTCACCTGCATTGTGGGTAGAATCTCAGCCTCCTAACCTTCCCGCAGTGGTTTCAAAGTGTGGTCAGGGACCAGCAGGGTCAACAGCCTCCGGGAACTCAATAGAAATGCAAACTTGGGCCCCATGCTAGACCTACAAAGTCAGAATCTCTGGTGAGGGGGCAGCACTGTGTTTTAATAAGTCCTTCAGGGGCTCCTGATACAAACGTGATCTTGAGAACTACTGACTTTTACCACCCACAAAACTAATAACTTCCCAAATATATCAGGAGGGCCTTAGCTCTTTCTAGACAAGAAAACCAAGCACTGTAGTCCTTCTAGGAAAAGACCTGCTAAGGATACTGAGGCAGCATTTTTTAAAAATCAAAATGGAGATGGGAGGGTGGGCTCTATCTCAACAATAAGGCTGTGTTAGGATAGTGACTTCCTGATAAGTGATAGTACCTAATTCTGGATTAATTTTAACTGACACTACTACCCATATCACAAGTCAGCAGAATATTCTGGAAGGAAGTGGTCCTGAGTCAGATGCTGTAGTTGGTATGCGTGCTCAATCACATGGTATCTGGAGTCAGACTGCCTGAGTTCAAATTCTAGTTCTGCCCAAGGTGATCTTGGGCAAGTACTGTCCTCCCTTCCCCAAACAGGTTTCCTGATATGTAAAAGGGGAACAGTAGCGCTGACTGTGTAGGATTGAGAATTAAATCAATTAAGAGACTGAGGTCTTAGAACAGTGTTTGGCTAACAATAAAAATTAAGTTATTTATCCATGATTCTCAAGATCATCTCAATCTGATGTAAATGGGAAAACTGACAATTGAACTATAGGATTGAGTGAATCAGAAGGATTAACCCAAGTATTTCACAGCGTTTAGCTGGCCCCCCGCCTGGTTCTCACAAGGCTTCAGAGGCTGACAGTAAGGCCAGAACACAGCTCAGTCTCTCATCCTCAGTTCCTCTTACTAACCTTCTTCCCTTGTAGGAAAACTTCTTTGCAGACTTGAAAAGCTGCTTGTCCTAAAAGGAGTTTTAGCCTATGAATAGAAAGATTGGCGTTCAAGTGGCAAGCAGTAGGAGTGAGCTGGACTAAAAATAAATGCCCTTGGCAGCCCCAGAAGTGCCAAAACAAATGGACTGACGAAAATTCCAGGAGATGATAACACCCGTACACTCAAGCAAATGGGAGGGCTGTGAGAGATGTGAACACTTGGCCTTGCTCGTCCCAGCAGTGTGGCAGCCGCAGCCCCTCTGTGCAGGTTGAAGTTCATGTCTGAGCCTGACACAAAGAAACATCTCCTTACTGTGGGCATCCCTTTTGGAGCACTCCTGCAAAGGTGCCACTCGGAGCCCTACAGGGAACTTCGTAGCCCACTTGGAAGGCTTGGTATTTACTGTTAAGGTCTATGCAGTTTTGTTTTGTTTTTTTTTTTACCGAAGCTTACGTACTGTTCTTCCATGTTAACCCTTGCAGGGACAATTAGACAACAACGGCAGGCTGACTTCTAAATGCATTAAAACCCCTGAGTTGCTTGGAGCCAGTGAACTGCCAACATGTCTGGGTAGCAACGTTAACTATTTAGGTAAGCAAGGCTCCTGGGACATGGGCGCCTTGAAGTAAGTTTGCAGAGTCTGATATCAACTGTGTAAGCCCAGAATTAGTGAGGAAATCTTCAGCTCTTCTGGGCATTCAGTCATTCGTTACAAGTGTAAACAGCCGTGTAGACGACTAGGTACAAGTGACTTCCAACCCCCTGGCCCAAAGGGGTAGGGATATTCATCCTAAGTATTAGAGCTGAAAGGAAACCCAGATCTAGTCCAACCGTTTGATTTCTTAAAGTTATGGAACCCTTTTCAAATTCTTACACAAAACTCCAATGTTGAAAAGAAATACTGGTGGAAACAGAGGCGGAATGCCCAGGTTCCCTGCTGTCATAGCCTTTCCCCTGACTGCAGCCACCCCGATGCTGCCAAGGCACTCCTGTGAACCCCGTGACTTTGAGGAACCCACTAAAAATCACATTTACTCCGACTTTTCACCTTTCTGAGCAGATAGACCCTGGGTTGTAGGATGCCGAGCGCTTCTACTTGTAATTTATTTTTTGAGGCATCATTGGCTTTAGCTTAGCCTAAGCACTGAAAGGACCTTGGGTGTCAATAATTTCAAGCTCACCCAGTTCCCTTTATGAAAGTATAATGCTGAACTTGAGACTTAACTGTCATGGATGGAAATAGACTACAGGCCCACAATCCTGTAATCCCCCAAAGCTTTGCAAACCCAAAGCTTAACTTGTTTGGTGTTTTCCATTCTTTTGGAGCTCTGTACGGCAGCATTCCCAGGTAGGCACCACAGGTGTAAAGGGAGAATCTTCCTGAAACTCGGGCAGAAAACCCACCACGCTGCAATCAGGTGTCTGAGCTCTCCCCGCTCTGCACGATGCAGGGAATTAAACAGAACTAGGGAGTCCTTTCTACCCAGGAGCAATCTTTCAAAACAAGGTGCTTAGGAAACTTAAGAAACCGAGGCACGGCCATAGAGCTTAGGACATCTCTTCTCTTCTCTTTAAAGAAAGAGCCCTTTATAAAGCCAGCTAGCTTCACCCACCCCCACTCCCACCCCTCTCCTCTTTTAAAGAAGCAAGGATGGTAGGTTAGTAGCGTACTCCATTCCTAACGCCACTGTTCTCCTTTCTTAATGGAGAGCCGTGTGTGTCATGGTAAAACACAGCTTTATGACCGTCGGGCAGAAGCTTGGGTGAAGGGGAAACGTCTGAGATAAGAGGTAGAAATTAAACTCCTTTTTGTCTTGAGATATTGGAATAAACACTAAGAAAATGCCTGTGTCTGTCCTGAGCCCGCTCAACAGCGACACTTAAAGCAGCATTGCTGGGATTTTAACCCAGCATTTATTACTGTTGATTGCCTGTATGTTACAGTTACATTCAGAGAGCCTCCTTAAGGTGATAGTGGACTAAACACCAGCCTTAGGCTACTGTGCGCCCATATTTAATCCCAGGCCAGCTTGAGTGTCTATAAAGTCTGTAGTTACAATCAAGGCTCATTTTTAAAGAGATCTGCCAGGTACCTAACCCCAAGTGGAAAACCATCATCCAATGCCTACTTTTAAGTCCCTGTCCAAGTCGGATTATATGGTTACCTTTTTGACAGCATAGATATCAACATCGATGTTTTTGTCTCATTTTGACCAAACAACTAAAACCTTTGGTAACTAACACCTCTTCAAAAGGTATTCTAATTGCAACCTGACTTTTCTTTCCAAGTATATGTATATTTCTGTTCTCTGACTATAAATTGTTCTTTTTTTACTTTTCAAGTAAAGTACTCTAAGTAGATTCTTACCACTCCCACAACAGTCAGAGGCCGTGGGGATAAAGAACTACAGCCAGTGGGCCCTGGAGCAGATAACCCCAGCACTGAGAGTATTAAGACTATATCGAGACTCCAGTGATAAAAGGGGGACGGTGAGAGGCAGCCAGATACGTCATACTTGGTTTCGCGGTATAAAAACTAGCGTGCGATGCTTCCTGACGGCCTCTACCCTTCTCCTTGTTCCCCCTTCTTGTGCCCAATAAAATATTTGTGGATTGAATGTATAGTATGAAATACAGGTAGGAAGAGGAGTTCCCTGGTGGCCTAGTGGTTAGGATTCCAGGCTTTCACTGCCATGGCCCGGGTTCAATCCCTGGTTGGGGAACATCCCTCAAGCCACCAAGCCACGTGGTGTGGCCAAAAGACTAATAATAATTATAAAAAAATAAAATAAAATAAAAAATGAACTGCAGATAGGAAGTGCCACTGATTCATCCTGCTTTGTATCTGGGTCCTAGCTTAACTACGCTCTTGCGGGCAGAGTGGTACATATAGTTTTTAAACGAGTACATTTAGTATCTAAGTAACCACACACCCATATGGTGAACTAGGACCAAATTTTCATCTCCCTGGGAATTAGCCACAAAGTATAGAATGCTCCCAGACAGTAGGGAGTAGCTGAGAGTAGGGATGCCAACTAGAGCATTGTGTACATGACACAAGAGTTCCAGTCTGTGCTTGTCACTGTAGCATCTGTTCTTATGCCCACACGCCACAGCTGCAGATGCTGAAAGGTACAGGAAGTCGCAAGGCTTTCCGCTGGGAAGACCTCCCTAAGGAATCTGCATGAACTATATGGCTCCACTGGTTTTCTCGAATATTTGCGGTGTATTTGCTGTAAGCAACCAGATCTTTGCCTTTTATCGCGAAGAAATTACATCCTCCAGAAGGATAGACCTGCTAATGATAGGAAACACCTGAATGTCAGCTGTCCCATTCCAGGCAAAAAAAACTAAGTGCCCTACTTCCAAGTATTCATTCATGCCATTATGTGAATTATATTCATACATTGAGCATAGGAAAACTGAGTTTCAGAAAAATAGAATCCAGGTCTGTGGCTCCCACCTTGCTTTGCTTTTCTCACATCACTAAGTTAAAACTGACCTCCCTTTGGGTGTGGAGAAAAGGGAACCTTCCTACACTGTTGGTGGGAATGTAAATTGGTACAGCCACTATGGAGAACAGTATGGCGATTCCTTAAAAAAACTAAAAATAGATCTACCATATGATCCAGCAATCCCACTCCTGGGCACATACGGGAGAAAACCATAATTCAAAAAGATACATGCACCCCAATGTTCATTGCAGCACTGTTTACAACAGCCAGGACATGGAGGCAACCTGAATGCCCATCGACAGAGGAATGGATAAAAAAGATGTGGGGGCTTCCCTGGTGAGGCAGTGGTTGAGAATCTGCCTGCCAATGCAGGGGACACGGGTTCGAGCCCTGGTCTGGGAAGGTCCCACATGCCGCGGAGCAGCTAGGCCCGTGAGCCACAACTACTGAGCCTGCGCGTCTGGAGCTTGTGCTCCGCAACAAGAGAGGCCGCGACAGTGAGAGGCCCGCGCACCGCGATGAAGAGTGGCCCCCGCTCGCCGCAACTAGAGAAAGCCCTCGCACAGAAACGAAGACCCAACACAGCCAAAAATAAATAAATAAATAAATAAAAAGTAAAAAAGATGTGGTACATATATACAATGGAATATTATTCTGCCATAAAATGAATGAAATAATGCCATTTGCAGCAACATGGATGGACCTAGAGATTATCATACTAAGTGAAGTAAGTCAGACAGAAAGACAAATATCATATGATGTCACTTATATGTAGAATCTAAAAAAATGATACAAATGAACTTATTTACAAAACAGAAACAGACTCACAGACTTCAAAAATAAACTTATGGTTACCAAAGGGGAAAGGTGCAGCGGGTGAGGGATAAATTAGGAGTTTGGGATTAACATATACACACTACTAGGTATAAAATAGATAATCAACAAGGACCCACTGTATAGCACAGGGAACTCTACTCAATATTCTGTAATAACCTATGTGAGAAAAGAATCGGGAAAAGAATCTGAAAAAGAATGGAGATATATATATATATGTATAGCTGAATCACTTTGCTGTACACCTGAAACTAGCACATTGTAACTCAACTATAATATAAAATAAAAATTAAATTTAAAAAATGATCTCCCTTCACCTCTTAACCGTACCTTCTTCGTGCTTTTTATCTTATCTTAGAGTCATTTTGTAAACATGTCTTTTTCCAATTAGACCTCAAATTCTGAGACAAGGAACCATGTATTAAACCTCTCGCCTTTTCTAAATATCCTTTACTTTGCTCGTAATAGAAACATCATTGATGAGTAACAGTATAGAATGTGGACAAGAAATGCCATTAAAGGATTAGGATTTGGCGGCATGATTATAACGACACAATTGAGTTAAATGAATGGGAGAAATGAGTCCACAGGTGAATCCCCTGCCCTGCCACCTGCAGTCTCTGGGCAATCTACGTTCCTTCTATCTCGGTCTGGCTCCATTGACCCAAGATTACCATTCCAGCCACCATGCCTAGTTTTCAGGAACCAGAAAGGAATAAAATTAAGGAAACTGGATCCCCTGTGCCTTTGAGGATATTTCCCAGAAGTTGTATATACCATTTCTGCTTCCATCCCATTAGCCGGAACTTAGTCCCATGGCTATGCCTCCTGCAAGAGAGGCTGGGGAATCTAGTCTTATCCAGATGGTGTGTGCCCAGCTAAGAACTCAGTTACTGTCAGTCACTGCCCCAAGGCCCATCCAGCTCTGGCCCCTACAGTGTTATAGCCTCTGAGTCTGCAGCTGTCCCTCCAAGAGGACTCCTATCCATGGGTTTCAGGTAACTAGCATCTCTAACTTACCATCCTTGTGTCCCAGCTTAGCTAAGTGTTCCCTCCTGATTTTAGGAAGAAAAGCCAAATGTGAACCCTCCCAATTCCAGTGCACAAATGGCCGCTGTATTACGCTGCTGTGGAAATGCGACGGGGACGAAGACTGTGCTGATGGCAGTGACGAAAAGAACTGTGGTGAGTAAAGAGCTGGACAGTCGCACCTGCCACCCCACTAGGACTTATGCATTGTATTGACAGATGATGATATTATATCTTAGTTTCTACAAATGTATCAAGACTCTGAAAAATAGAATCCACTCCTAGGAATTGCTTTGAACTCGAGTCCAAAGATTCTATACTTCCTGGTCTGGAGGGATATGATTGAGTGTTTGATGTGAAGTTAGCGACTTGAGTATGGAATTTTGAAGATACAGTGGAGTTCCTTTCAAATGATAGACCCGGTTGATCTTAGATCAGACAAAATTTTGGTATAGGAAGCTAGAGGAAGGAAGGGGAGGACCAGGAAGACAGACAGACTGAAGATTGCTTAGAACAGACTTTCTTTTTTTAATTCTCAAATGGTTCCGATCCCCAAAAAGCAAGCCGTGGACGGTAGGAAATCCCCTGCAGTTTCAGGAATTAATTTACTCCTGGTATAGAAACTATAAGCCAGCCCAGATCAAAGATCAGATAAGGATTCTTTTTTTAATTCCCTGTCTACAGAGATGCTGATTTTAAAGCACTAGGCAAGATGGAAGACATTCTCTCCCCCAAGAAAATAGGGATACGCCATCATACCCATCGATTAGCATCTATTAAAAGATCATTATGAGAAATGCCTGTTTTTGCAACCTATGTAACCTCTCATTAAGCCAGGACAGCTGAGAACTACATGTCAAGATGGCATTTAGGTACCTTGAATACATGCTGAAGTTTGCTTTATGATCCCTTTGTTCTGTGTTGTAAAACTCTTGTCGGTGATAACATTGTCATTTGCCTTTTAAAAGACGTTACATAAAGATGTCCACTTTACAAACTAAAAATCCAGAAGAAAAATAGAAGCTAAATGTAGATTTCATCAACTGCCATCTTGTTATGCCCTTACCTACTTCTTCATGCATCATTACTAAAATGCTATAGTATAAACATACTGGCAGACAGTCCTGTGCTTGAGCTCTCAGAGCAGTATCATGGATGTCTGCATGCCAATATGTAAATTAGCAGCTCATTTGGAAGCAGAGTAAACCCATGCTGCAATATCAGAAAAGAAGCTTATCTCCAGTCTCAGGACCAAGAATAGTTCTCCAGTGTGACACATATATATCATTTGCATTCTAACACTAAGATTTTAATCTATTCTACAAGATATTGAGTTCTGTGCTCTTTCTGGGTTACCTGGGTGATATAATTCTCTCACTAATTTTCTCACTAAAGGACCTCACTCTTCTCCACTGTTCTCTTGGTGTAAGTAGCCATTCTTCTTCTGTGCTAAACTACATTTGGCAAAACCCTTTTTTTTTTTTTTTAGAGAGTAATTATTCTCTCCATGGTGTGAAGTCTTACTTTACCATTTAACTACCTCAGTAGAAACTAACCTGAGTCATTGTAGGGGTCATCGCTGGCTTTTCCTAAAATAGTCTCTGCATAAATCAATTCTAGCTACGTAACAGGAAGGTTTGGAAGAGGTAAGGAGGTAGATGCACCTACAATCAAGATCATGCAAAGTGGGAAAAAGTAAATATATTCTTGGCCAGAATTCGTCTCTGCCTCTCAGATATGAAGGTAGAGAAGGAAAGTGGGAGCTTTGCTCGGGGAAGTTCCGAATGCTTATTTTGAGATGTTCCTCCATGGAAGGGAAAAGCTACACAATTACTTAAAACTTCCAAAGTCAATTCCTATTTTTCCCGTCCAACGTCTTGATGTTGAACTTGGTTACAATTTCAGCCACTGTAACCTGCTGACAACAGCAGCAGGTTACAATTTCAAGCATGTCAACTAGCATACTTAGTCAACTTCAGCTTGGATTCTGCAAGCCATGTTCTATCAGTCCTAGTAACTCATTCTTCTACAAGTGTTAGGCTGAACTGATACATCAGTAACTCGGATACCCCAAGAATGGAACTGGTAGTTCTCTTCCCCTGTGGCACATCTAAATTTCTATCCATCTCTCAAGGCCCAGTTCAAACAGCCTGTCTTTACCCTCCCAGTCTGTGCTCAGAATGGAGAGAGAGGAACCCTAGCAATTTAGCTGACCCTGTGTATCTTGTTCACTTTGTAGTATAACAAGTCTTTTCTATCCCTGTAACATCTTATACTTCTTAAATTCATGAGGTCTCTTTACAACCATTCCCTACTCTCTCTTTTGCAACTTCTGAAGAGTATCACAGGGTGAATTACAATAACTGACTCTGAGACCCTCTGGCACCTTCCTGCATGCTCAGGAGAAGTTGGGCCTTGGATATCACTTAAACTGTTAACACTGGTGTTTGAGTATTTCAGTGATTTTAGAAGCAGGTATGAATCTAAAAAGTAATATGGCCTTTCATGTTCCCTTGGCTACACAATTTTAGGAGATGAATAATCCTTTTCAGATCATCATAATTGATCATCCCATCTTGAGTTCTAGAAATTGACTATAATCACTGTCTCCCCATTAACAATATCTGAGGCTAACCCAGAGCGGCTCTCTGGTTTACTACACTCTGAACTCTGAGTGTTGTACCTGGCTTAAACCCCTGACTTGAGGTGGTCCCTTTCATCTTTTCAGCAAATTGTTGGCTTTTAGCTGATTTCCCATTACAGAATATTCGTTAGAGAAGAATGTTTTAAACTGGAAATTCAAGTAGAAAGTATAGGCACATGGGCAAAGAAGAATATAATCTGAGAAGGATGACCCTAGAATACCCGATGTGGCTCCTTGTCAAGACTCTTCTTACTCCCTGACTTCCTCACAGGTAGGAAGACCAAGCTGCCTGCTTTGCTTAGCACGGTCCTGGTCAATGCTTATCTTCCTGGGAAAATTAACACTGTCCCCCTTCTACTGAGATTGCGTCAGTCTGGACAACAAATTGCATGGTCACCCTAATTAAGGAGAAAAGGCTGCCCTAGTAAGAATTAGTAGCAGAACTGATACCTTGTCTTAGGCTATTTAACTCTAGTAGTCAGTTATGGGTGCTGGCAGCTTCCATAGCAGGCTCAGTGACTTTTAGCTGGTTGATGTGAGCCCACCCTTCAGATGCTAAATACAACCTCTCTTATACTCAGGTTTGAGCTTTCTCTATTTCTTATCCAGTGGGTTCCTCTGCCCCAATAGACCTGTAGGGGTGACAGTATTCAGTACTGGAGCTGGGTCTTCTGCCTCTGCACTAAACCCATGTGTTGTTACAAGATGCCGCTAGAACAGTTGTACTGTGATCCAGTCGTTTGACTGTTCAACTTGAATGACTTGGAAGAAGTGCATGAAAAGAACAAAATTATTACTGAATCTCAATGTTATCAAGCAGGCAAGAAGTTCATTATAAGGGATCCCTTGACCTCAGTGTCCTCTAAGTCTCTCAAATGATCACCTTCCTCCTCTGGGGAAAAAGGGGGGAAAAAAAAAAGATTTTTCTAAGATTCTCCTGGATATTGGCAGTTGTGTGCTAACTGACTCAGATTTATTTTTTAGAGTAAAACATATCAAAATGCAGTTGTACCCCCAGTGGGAATGTAGGGCTCTTGGGTGAGTGACTTCAACTTTAACCCTGCAAATCAACTTTCGTAGTGAAGAAGACGTGTGCCGAGTCTGACTTTGTGTGCAACAATGGCCAGTGTGTTCCCAACCGATGGCAGTGTGATGGGGATCCCGACTGTGAAGATGGTTCTGATGAAAGCCCAGAGCAGTGCCGTGAGTGTGACTTGCTTTGGACTTGAATTTTTCCGAGCTGTTCCATGTCTCATAGCTCTAAGTATTGTATGATCTAAAACTTGGTTAGTTTTCCTTGGCCTCCCTTAAAGTTAGGCCAGTTGACTCCAAGGTCAGTCAAATCATTAACAGCCAATCTTTAAAAACATAAAGAATGTTCTTCCTAGTCTAACAAGACTGACGTTCTCTTGGGTAGCTTCACTGTTGAACATTTAAGACTGAAGCCAGAAGATTCAAGAACTCCTTGACTAGGTGCATAGATTTCAAATGTTTGATGATAATGACTCTGAGCGGATGGTACTCTGGTCCTGGAAGCTAAGTCAAGATGTGAGGATCCCCCCGTGGGCCAAGTATAAGCTTTTAGATGCACAGCGTCTCATGTTATGAAAAAAAAATCTACTACTGAAGGGGTAAGGTGACTAGAAATAGGATGATAGAGCAATTTTTAAGAAACATGTAACGTAAAGTTATTAAAGTAGGGAGCTTACAGCTTGTTCTTAAATAAGAGAAACTTCATAGGTATGCAAATACGTGTGTGTCCTTAGGCTGATATTCAGGAAAAAGTCTATGAGATCATAGAGGAAGATGATTTGGGACAGTTAAATTAGAATCATTTGCATGTCCTGGTGAAGAAAGTCTCGGTGTTCCTTTTAAGGCAGTAGAGGCCTGTTAAAGCAGTAAAAGTGGAAGTCTAACATGAACAAAGTTTAGGTCCGGAATCAAGCAGAAAGGAAGAGACGTGTGTTAATTTCAGTTTTCCAGGCAAGAAGTAAGGGAAGTTATATGAGCATTGGCCAAGGGAGGTGAGTTACCATAGGTGAAGACGGGTTCCATAAAGATTCAGCCCCAAGTTTTAGTGGGGGATGACCCCGTAAAGTCAAGAATTAGGGGGTGTCCCTACTTTGCAAGATGTCAGTGGAAAGGAGGTTGTGAAGGAGGCCTGTGAAGGAATCCAGGCAAAGGAAGACTTCATAGGTGATAGACCATCTGGCTTTTAATGAAGTTGGGATTAGGTTGCCAGTATCTGGGTCTGTCACTTGATACCCAGCAGATAAATAATGGTCAAGGAGCAGGCCAGCCAATGAACATAACCACGCCAAGTAAAACAAAAGCCAGGACTGCGCACACCGTGGAACCTTGACGGAATAGCACG
Source organism: Balaenoptera musculus (assembly GCF_009873245.2). Lineage (NCBI taxonomy): Eukaryota > Metazoa > Chordata > Mammalia > Artiodactyla > Balaenopteridae > Balaenoptera > Balaenoptera musculus. Next base: position 62,978,390 of record NC_045790.1, on the reverse strand, counting down.
GTCAAGGCTCTCGGGTGGACTGCCAGGTAGCCTAGGTTGGCATGGCTCCCAAGCCATGGAGCTGTCGAAGGATCTGCCCAGGCTTCAGCTAGTAAGTCGAATTTCACCCGTGTGCCCGGCCACTGAGTTACAGATGTCACCACTTCCAGGCAGCACAAGAGCAGCAGCTTTGCACTCATGAGTTTGGAGGCTCTTTTGAGACTGTATATCATCAACAGATATGAGAACATGCCGCATAAATGAAATCAGCTGTGGCGCCCGTTCCACTCAGTGTATCCCAGTGTCCTGGAGATGTGATGGTGAAAATGATTGTGACAGTGGAGAAGATGAAGAAAACTGTGGTAAGAAGATCAGTGTTGAGTGGCTTATCCCAAAGACCCTTTTGCTCAAAGAAGGGTGGGCATGAAGGTGCAGTTGACTTGACTTGCCTTTTAATGACTTCACTCTCTGCTCTACTAGTTGTCCTTCCTAACTGCCCTCAAACTCTGAGAGAAGTTCACATGGTAATTGACCATTGCTTGCTTGGGTGTTTCTTCTAGGCAGATAGAAATAAGAAGGTAAGTCATCCAAGGCACTTCCATGTAGAAGTAGCTCAGTGAAGCCGCAATTGTGTGGACTCTTGTCTCAGTCAGGGCAGTAACTCGTGGGCCTTCCTCACTTGGGCTCAATCAAGCTAGAAAGGGACGAGGGGCAGCAAACACATCCCTAGGTCGAAAATTGGATCTGCTTAGTGGAATAAACTACTTGAGTCTCACACAAGCACTTCTCAGCCCCGCAACTAGTTTTTCTTTTAACCTTTCCAAAAGTTAAACTGGCACAGAAGTAGGAATTAACATCTTGCTGGCAGATACCCAAAGATAACTCTACCCAACCGGTGGTACCTTTGTCTCCTATCACAGTTCCTGCCTGTAAAAGCTAACTCTGTTTCCTAGCCTTTCATGTTTCTGCTCTTGGAAAATATGTAATAAAATGCTCAATGTTAAAGGTGAGGCCCTGGGAAAATCTCTAGGTTAAACAAACATTGCATTGAATGTTCTTTCAAGCTACCGCCCTTTTTATAGGGCCTCCTGAGACTGACAAGCACAGGCCTCTTGATGCAATAAGTGTACAGCGAGCTGAGGGTACTTGTAGTTGAAACACCAGTCTTGCGCGTAGAAGTCACCTCCTGAGGTCATTACCACTGCACCTAGTCCAATGAGTTTTGGCATTTAATCCTAGAACTGAGCTTTATGGATTGGTAAGCTGTGGCACTGCCATGTGTTTTCCTCTTAAATCCAGACTTTGCTTCCCAAGAGAGTCGTGGTCTCCACCCCAATTACCACCAATTTTTGACCTTAATTAATTTGGCAGGAATTTGAGTCAAAGTACAAACTGGCTAGTCTGACTAGCTTATCATTATTAGCGCACCTGGCTGCTAGATTGCGGTTCTAGCCCCAGAAGTGACTTTCTAAAACTTGAAAGTGTTGAAGACCTGTTATTCCTGATCCTGGTTGGAAGGACCAAAAGAGAAGGAACCGTGTATGGTGTTATAATACACGGGGGCTACTTTTTGGTGATGGTGTCATAATGCTTATTATGAGTGAATGTTTGCTTATATACCTGATGCATGATCATCTCAGCTCATGATATGTGGCCTGGCCTGATGAGCAGTATATCCATTTAAAGATAACTCATGTCTGCCTTCCCCAGTGAAGTCTCTTGTGACAGTTTAAGTTATTAATCACTGTCTCTTTAAGATGCATCTCATCTCAAATTAATTTCTAGTCTTCAACTATTTTCTCGGTCCTTCATTTCTGTTGTTATTCAAATGTCCTAGCATCTTTTACATGGTAAGACTGTTTCCTAGTATTCTGGGAACTGCCTATTGATATAATCCGACTTTAGCTTTTAAGTTAGGCAAGAAAGCTGGGATTCATGATCCATGATCTGCATGTTAGATTTTGGGACAAGATGCTTGAAAGGACGGGTCTGGATGCATTTTCAGTGGGGCGTCCTCTCTCTCCATAGGCAACATAACGTGCAGCCCTGATGAGTTCACTTGCTCCAGCGGCCGCTGCATCTCCAGGAATTTCGTGTGCAATGGCCAGGATGACTGTAGCGACGGCAGCGACGAGCTTGACTGCACCCCACCCACCTGCGGGGCCCATGAGTTCCAGTGCAGCACCTCCTCCTGCATCCCCATCAGCTGGGTGTGTGATGATGACGCAGACTGCTCGGACCAGTCAGATGAGTCCCTCGAGCAGTGTGGCCGCCAGCCAGTGATCCACACCAAGTGCCCAGCCAGCGAGATCCAGTGCGGCTCCGGCGAGTGCATCCACAAGAAGTGGCGATGTGACGGGGATCCTGATTGCAAGGATGGCAGCGATGAGGTCAACTGTCGTAAGTAGCTTTCCTATCAGTATGGCACGTTCAGTTCTCTCCCACGTATCAACCAGGGACGCTTTGGCTGGCTTCATCCCCTGCCGTTCCCTCCCGCTGTAGCTTCCCGAACCTGCCAACCTGACCAGTTTGAGTGCGAGGATGGTAGCTGCATCCACGGCAGCAGGCAGTGTAACGGCATCCGAGACTGTGTCGACGGTTCTGATGAAGTCAACTGCAAAAATGGTAAGGGTCCCTAGTTTTGGGTTGTGAGTCAAAGGACTGCTCTGATCAGACCCACGAATGGAATCTCTCTTCTGTGTTTCTCTTTGTAGTCAATCAGTGCTTGGGCCCTGGGAAATTCAAGTGCAGAAGCGGGGAGTGCATAGATGTCAGTAAAGTGTGTAACCAGGAGCAGGACTGCAGGGACTGGAGTGATGAGCCCCTGAAAGAATGTCGTAAGTGAAGGGGTTGCTTGAGGACAGATTCGGGAAGGTTAATTAGACCCGGCAGAGCTAATGCGGTTTGGAGCCTGCCTAATGCCTGGGTAAACTACTTTAATGAACTAGGCTCAATTGTTGGGCTTAAAAGTGAAATTTTATGACTTAGAAGTAGTGACAAAGTAGTCCCTAGTTTCACCCCCTTTAAGATAACCAATCAGCAATAGAGAAACTTGACTAAACACTGCTTAACTAACTGGTAACGTGCCAAGGAGATTGGGTTTACTATTCCCCCAATACACGCTGAGATGCATATCTATAAGACGGATTATTAGATCTTAGAAAAATCATGGGCTTGACCAGACCATCTAGACAAGTTATCTCAAACAGCCTGGATTTTAAATGTTAATAGGACGAATATCAGTTTGAGTGTTGAGTTATACTCTACTACCTTTTGATTTCAGATGTAAATGAATGCTTGGTTAATAATGGCGGATGCTCCCATATCTGCAAAGACCTAGTTATAGGCTACGAATGTGACTGTGCAGCTGGGTTTGAACTGATAGATAGGAAAACCTGTGGAGGTGAGTCGAAGAACAGAGCCCAAGCCCCGGGGGTGATGGGAAAGGTCAGTAGATCTCCGTAGGTTATCTAGGAACAGCAAGACTAATTCTAATTTCCCTCCTAGATATTGACGAATGCCAAAATCCGGGAATCTGCAGTCAAATTTGTATCAACTTAAAAGGCGGTTACAAGTGTGAATGTAGTCGTGGTTATCAAATGGATCTTGCCACTGGCGTGTGCAAGGCAGTAGGTAAATGGACTTGGACTGGTGTTGCTCTGGTACCTTTATGATTACGTGATTATGAAAGGTGCAGCCAGTGACTACAACAGTCAAACTAAATATAAAATTTAAAAAGTACTTGAGAGCAATGATACTAAACTCACAGTGCAATATCATAGGTTAAATAGCAAATTGTTGCCCCAGACTCCTGCCTTGGTCAGTTCCTTTTGCATATGGTACCTTGAATATCTGCTTACTCTCTGCTTCCAAAACTTGAGTGCAATTCAAATAAGTAACTTATCATCAGCCGCCCTCTTAATGAATGCTGTGACTCCAGGACTGCCTTCTTAAACCATAGGAAGTGCTGAAGTGCTTGCAGGTCCCAGGGCATGGACTTCAGCAAGAGTACTCCTGAGGTGTTCAGCAGTGCCCTCACTTTTTAAGTGCTCCTCTGTTGGGAGGAGGGGACTTGGAAGGACCTTGCCTTCTTACAGCAAAACTAAATTAACCTGACTCCTGTCTTGCAGGCAAAGAGCCAAGTCTGATCTTCACTAATAGACGAGACATCAGGAAGATTGGCTTGGAGAGGAAAGAATATATCCAACTAGTTGAACAGTTAAGAAACACTGTGGCTCTCGATGCTGACATTGCTGCTCAGAAACTATTCTGGGCTGATCTAAGCCAAAAGGCCATCTTCAGGTAACTCTCAGTTCTTGGTGTCTTCGCCTAAGTCGTTGTCACTGGCCTTTGGGAAGGTTTGGAGGAATTTCTCTTGTGTCTTGCTCCAATCTAGCATCTAACTAGTTGGGAATAATAATTCTAAACACTGATTCTTTATTAAATTACTGTCAGTTCCTCATTAGAAAGTAACAATCGCCTATAAAATAAAAGATGGCTACAACTATAAGATTATAACAGACAACATCTTGATTTTTCCAATTTTCCCCCCTTTCTCTCCAGTTAGTTGAGAACTGTTCATAGTTGCTACAGATAGAAATGGTAGTGATAGCTTTTTCTTAACGGCAGCTATAGAGACTCAGGTGATGGTTACTGAAACAAATAGCTTCACTTAGAAGTGTGGTGTTCTTGCGTGTAGAATACAGACCAACAACGAGATAACCTACAGTATTGTTTAGAATCAGTAAGCAGCATGGTTACATAATTGGAGTGGTGAGCTGAGCTATGGGGTTTACTAGAGTTCTTTCTGAACAAAGTTGTTGACCATTTTGTGAGCAGAAAGTCCATTCTCCAGGCTCCGATGGTGTCAAACTCTTAAATTTCTTGTGACCTATTCTGTTTCAGTGCCTCAATTGATGACAAGGTTGGTAGACATGTTAAAATGATCGACAATGTCTATAATCCTGCAGCCATTGCTGTTGATTGGGTGTACAAGACCATCTACTGGACTGATGCGGCTTCTAAGACTATTTCAGTAGCTACCCTAGATGGAACCAAGAGGAAGTTCCTGTTTAACTCTGACTTGCGAGAGCCTGCCTCCATAGCTGTGGACCCGTTGTCTGGGTTTGTATTCTGTGCTTTTCATCACGTAGCCTTTCGGATGCTATCTGCATAGGTCAGGAGCTTTCCTCATGCCTAAAGCAGTACTGAAATCCCAAGACTTAGCAGCTCCCCACAACAAAGAATCATCCAGTACAAGATGTCAGTGGTGCCACGGTTGAGCAACCCGGGAATGGCCTCATCTATATGACAGGCCCTCCCTGAGCAGATGACTGCTGGTTCACATTAGTGAAACAACATTTCTGATTTGAGGTACACCAAAAGCTGTATCTAAACCCTTATGCCCACCCAGCTTCTATGCAAGTGATTTTTTTAAATTGAAGTATAGTTGAATTACAATGTTGTGTTAATTTCTGCTGCACAGCAAAGTGATTCAGTTATACATATATACATTCTTTTTCATATTCTTTTCCATTATGGTTTATCACAGGATATTGAATATAGTTCCCTGTGCTATACAGTAGTACCTTGTTGTTTATCCATTCTATGTATAATAGTTTGCATCTGATAACCCCGAACTCCCAATCTATCTTTCCCTCACCCCCGCTTCCCCTTGGCAACCACAAGTCTATACTCTATGTCTGTGAGTCTGTTTCTCTTTCATAGATAAGTTCGTATCGCTATGCAAATGATTTTTAATTTTTGTCTGAACACTTTATCAGGTCAGCTCTGGATGATCCAACCTAAGTAGTAGCATGAGTTGTAAGGATTTTGGTAACCACATTACCTCTAGGCTTTCATCTAAATGTGCAAGCTGTCTGAAAGTCCAATGGAAATAAACAGACCTCTCTAGAAACATTTCACTGAGGACTTCCCCCAAATTGCCCCTAAATAATATAGAAAAGCAGCTGTTAGGAATTTGACTATAAAGAAGATGTGGCACATATATACAATGGAATGTTACTCAGCCATAAAAAGGAATGAAATAGTGCCATTTGCAGAGACGTGGATGGACCTAGAGACTGTCATACAGAGTGAAGTAAGCCAGAAAGAGAAAAACAAATATCATATAATATCGCTTATATGTGGAATCTAGAAAAATGGTACAGATGAACTTATTTGCAAAGCAGAAATAGAGACACAGATGTAGAGAACAAACATATGGCTACCAAGGGGGGAAAAGGGGGTGGGATGAATTGGGAGATTGGGATTGACATATATACACTACTATGTATAAAATAGATAACTAAGGAGAACCTACTGAATAGCACAGGGAACTCTACTCAGTGCTCTGTGGTGACCTAAATGGGAAGGAAATCCAAAAAAGAGGGGATATATGTATACATAGAGCTGATTCACTTTGCAGTATAGCAGAAACTAACACAACATTGTAAGGCAACTATACTCCAATAAAAATTAATAATTAAAAAAAAAAAGGTATTTGACTAAGGCTGTAGTAATCACAATTGGCCCCCATGAAGCCTCACTAGAACCCAGTCAGCCCACCCCTACTATAAAACTTAACAGATATTCATCTTTTACTCCACTGAAAGAATTGGCCTTTTATACAGGAAATCTATAACCTGTGACTTTGGGCTGAAATTTAAGTATCAGACTTATATAGTTTAATATAGTTAATAATGAGCTTGTAGATTCAGTGTTAACTTTTGTTTACCCAGAACATAATTTAGACCCTCAAGTGGCACAATTTGTACCCTAGAGTTTTCTGCTCACTCTTTGAAAATGTCTGTCTCAAGCTGCAACTTTATTCCTTCTAAACCACCAAGGCTTATTTCTAATTTAATTCTTCCCAGCTTTGTTTACTGGTCAGACTGGGGTGAACCAGCTAAAATCGAAAAAGCAGGAATGAATGGATTTGATAGACGGGCGCTGGTGACAGCGGACATTCAGTGGCCTAACGGAATTACACTCGGTATGTATGTTCTTCCTTCCTCGACCACAATTCAACTGTCTGCAGAGTTTTAACTCATCTCCATAGTTAATTCTGGACTACAGCAGACAACTCTCATGGTGCCTTCTTTAGCAGGGACTTAGGATGAGAGGAACCGAACAGTACAAGTGGAATGGTGGACTTAACAGATGACATGCTCCATAATTACTAGCTTTTCTATCCATTTGGAGCTAATATGTGACATGAATTAGGTGAATCTTGGGCCTTGTGAACTCTCATCCTACATACTCCTGGCCTAGGTGCCCTAGCATTTCCTGAATTGCAGGCTCATAACGGTTTTCTTCTGGCTCCTAAGGGGAGAGCAACAAAATGCTCACCTCTTTTAATACTTCTATAATGTCACTAACACTTCTTAAGTCAGTTACTTTGACAATCTCAGGTACCCCTTGAGTCCCCCCAAATGAATGTGGGTACAGATTCTGCATGCTGCTTCACAAGGTTGGTGGGACCCTGTTAACAACCCCTGCTGGAGAAGGAACCGTGAAAGTTGAGTATTGGATTCCTTAGCTATTTTAAATGGAAGCGGAGCAGTACTGACTTCTTATACAGTGACCATTCTTCTCCTACCCAGACCTCATAAAGGGCCGCCTCTATTGGCTGGATTCCAAATTGCACATGTTATCCAGTGTGGACTTGAACGGCCAAGATCGCAGGATAGTCCTAAAGTCTCTGGAATTCCTAGCTCATCCCCTCGCACTCACAATATTTGAGGTAAGACGTGTGTCTCACATCTAAGTGTGTACCTCTGAGTTACTGTAGCACCTTGGGGAGAAAGAACAGGGGAAGGAGGGAAGGACAGAGGGGCATGACTTGAGAAACTGCTTTCACCTAAAACCTGGGACAAATGACATACTGATTCCTCATAGCATTTTAAGAAACCTGAACTCATGCGTCTCTTAGAGTTTTACATCCGATGTCCCAGACCAGCTTTAAATAAACTTGGTCCATTAAATTGCCAGTAAATAATAATGACCTTAGAGACTGACTCGTGTTAATCCTACACGTACATACTAATATGGGGGTTCTGTTTTAGGATCGTGTCTACTGGATAGATGGGGAAAATGAAGCCGTCTACGGCGCCAATAAATTCACTGGATCGGAGCTGGCCACTCTAGTTAACAACCTTAACGATGCCCAAGACATCATCATCTATCATGCACTTGTACAGCCATCAGGTATTGTGGGGAAGCAGAGCCCCTCGTGGCTACTTTCAGGGTAGCAGCATGACACAGTGCCCCCTGGGTATCTGTAGCTCCCTAGCAACTCAGCTTGCTCTACAATGGAACTTTCCCCTCCTGGACCCTCCCTCAAACCTGGTGCTGGGTATATTTTATTCTGACTTCCAAGTCAAAGAGCTTGAGAACTTCATGTCTTAGCTGCCCTCCCAACCATCAGTGTTCTGTCTTTTATTTCAGTCCCTTCCATATCTCCTTGGCATTCATTCCTTCTTGCTAGGACTATTGCACTGGCCTCCAAAGTAGCTTTTATGCCACAGCCTTTTCCTCCCTCCCCACCATGGCATGTCTTGTATGGAATTGTGTGCTTCCTGAAACACTATGGTCTCCTGCTCAGAATACTTGACTGGTTCTATCCAAATGAGACCCTTAAACCTCCCCATAGCTGGGGTCCTTCCGTTTTGTGGGAGCGAGGCAAAGCCACAGAGCATGCTTCTCTCCTTCCTCTGAGCCTCAGACTAGCCAGTTTGTAAGCTTTGGACCAATAGTGAGGCCAGGTCCGGTCACCCATCTCCTTTCCCCACCTCTTCCCTCACCACCCATCTGTTTACGGCGTAACTCTTATCCTACTTCCAAGAAGTTTCTTTGGCTCTTTGCTGTCCTTAGAGCATGTTGCCTGTACCCTTAAATTTATCCTTCATTGGTATTGGTTTAACTTTAGGGTTTGACAGAGTATACAAGTTTAGGCTCCTTGGAGACAAGGAGTCATGTCTTCAGCATCTAGAACCAAGCTTTATGTATAGCAGGCACTGGAAGACCCATTTTAAAGGACTTTTCTTTCTGAACAGGTGAAAATTGGTGCGAAGAAGACATGGAGAATGGAGGATGTGAATACCTCTGCCTGCCAGCCCCACAGATTAATGACCACTCTCCAAAATATACCTGTTCCTGTCCGAATGGATACAATCTAGAGGACAATGGCCGAGAGTGCCAAAGTAAGGCTTTTTACTTTTCAAACACAAGCAGGACATACAACAGGCATTAGAGTAAAACACTAGCTACAAAAACTAGCCTGGATTTTAAGAATTCTGTTTTAACTCACTCTTGGAATAGATTGGAGAACATATCTGCTACTGTTGCGTGCCAGGAGTTCACATCACTACTTCAGGACTAACTCATTTCAACATTAGATGAGTCTATAGGTGACTATGCTGATTTATACCAATTACAGCACTGAGCCAGCCAACTTGCAGATAATTAAACAAAGTCTTAACATTGTCCTCCAAAGAGAGAGGCCTGAAATTAGGCTGAAAAAAGGCCTTGGGGGACTTCCCTGGTGGCTCAGTGGTTAAGAATCCGCCTGCCAATGCAGGGTACATGGGTTCGATCCCTGGTCCGGGAAGATCCCACATGCCACGGAGCAACTAAGCCCGTGCGCCACAACTACTGAGCCTGGGCTCTAGAGCCCACGAGCCACAAGTACTGAGCCCGCATGCCGCAACTACTGACGCCTGCGTGCCTAGAGCCCGTGCTCCGCAACAAGAGAAGCCACCGCAATAAGAAGCCCGCACACCGCAATGAAGAGCGGCCCCCGCTCACCGCAACTAGAGAGCAGCAAGACCCATCACAGCCAAAACAAAAAAAAAAGGCCGTGGTTACAGGAAACCTTCTGGCCCCAGTGGGTGACATTATCTTAAACTGCTACTTAAATGAAACGTGCATTTTAGTCTCCTGTTCTTAGCTTTTGATTAACTGGCAAATTAAACTCGCAGGTTGTGAGCAAGGATCTCATATTGTGAGGTTTTTATTAGCGTGATACTGAGTCCCTATGGGGACTAGCTCCGTTTACTGAGAAAGCAGTTATCAGACAGGCAGGAAGACTGGTATGCCTGGTGGTCTGGTTCTGAGAGCATTTCTTGCAGCTTCCAGGAGCCTGGGACTTTGCTTAGAGGGGTCCTTAAGTGAGGCCGTCGGTCCTTTTGAATTGTCCAATTGCAGATGCTTGCGATTCTGCCCGAAGACCCCAGTGTCTCTCTGGTTTTGCTGCTGTTTCCCTTGGTTATGGCACATCCACCCTGCAACTTGGTTTGGCAGTGGTTTGTCAATTTCCCGCAGCGTTTAAATAACCCATCACATGGCTTGTCTGGGCTAAACGGCTAGCCACTCTGGAACCTTGGCATTGACCCGGTTCTTGGTTTTATAATTCAGGTACTGCAACTACTGTGACTTACAGTGAGACAAAAGATACCAACACAACAGAAATGTCACCAACTAGTGGACTAGCTCCTGGAGGTATTGGGTTCTGTTCTGCAAACTGTTCATCTCAGCTAACAGCCACACTCTTTGTACCTACCTGTTCCTTAAATCATTAATGCAGCCTTTAACTACTCGTTCTGCCCCTAATTGGTAACCTATATTTAAACTCCAAAGACTTAAAACCTGCAACTCTTAGCCTGACCTGACTCATTAAGATTTCTCTGAGACAGCTGTTAATGAAATGGCTATTATAGCATGAGACTCGCAAATACTTCTAGACCAGTTATTCTTGGTACATGATTGTAGTAGATATTGAACATCAGTGATGGATGCAAAAGGGCATGAGGCTCTCTACCAGGTGGTTGAATTTCTAAGTCTGAATGCAGATCCTTCTAAACTGATTTCTTTTATTCCCCTGTAGAGATCAATGTGACCACAGCAGTATCGGAGGTCAGTGTTCCCCCAAAAGGGACTTCTGCTGCCTGGGCCATCCTTCCCCTCTGTAAGTAGATTCCCCACGTATCTGGATCCAAGGAACTTCTTAAATACCCAATGGGTATTTCTAGTTCATCTAGAGATGCCCTTCCCATGGCCCCTTGACCTGTCATAGCCCTCGTGACACTGAATTACCCTTGCTCCCCTCACCAGCCCGGCACACTGATTTCAGAGTCCACGGCCTTCTCTACAGTGGTATCCTTAGCACAGCGACTGGCAGTGATGAATGGTGCTTACTGCTTTCTACTTCAGAGCTGTTCATCTGGCTCGATCCCCTTTCATAATAAGTCCTTTCCAGTGAAGAGCGCTGTTCTGTTCCCCTTCGAAATATGTATAACACTTCATACAGAGGAGCTACACAAATGCTAAAATGAGTTCTTGAGGAGTTATAGAACTTGTAGAGGGTAAATTAAAAACAGTTAAGAATTTTCAAACCCTCTAAAGCTATTCTAGGGCATGTGAATTCTAAAGCACTATGCCAAATGGCCTCTTTATCCTAAATTATGGGATTCCAAGCTTGGCTAACAAACCAGGAGGACCACTTGAAGAGCCCTCCAGAAGCTTCTGCAATTCGAATTCAGTCAGCCTGGGGAGGGGCCCAGGACTCTACACTTGCCCAGATGGATGTGCTGAGCACCAGAGTCTATAGAATAACACAACCTCTGGTCTGAACTTGTTTTAAGCTCCCAGCCCATTTATATTCTAACTTCTAGTCATCCCAGCTTCCTAAAACTTGAAGCTTTGATTAATGTCAATTTTCATGGATTCTTTAGCATGATCTTTTTTGTATGTTTTGAAACTGGACCTTGTTTAGTCACCTTCTAACTTTTTTTTCAGTGCTCTTAGCAATGGCAGCAGTAGGTGGCTACTTGATGTGGCGGAATTGGCAACACAAGAACATGAAAAGCATGAACTTTGACAATCCTGTGTACTTGAAGACCACTGAAGAGGACCTGTCAATAGACATCGGTAGACACAGTGCATCTGTCGGACACACGTACCCAGCAGTAAGTCAGCTTTGTGTCTTTATGTACCATGACTCGCGGTAGGACTTTTTGGAAAGGAGACCACAACTCAAGCTATGGCTGCCTGCCAAATACTTCATCTGCTACCTGGAGATTAGACAGTCTAGGCTGATAGAACTTAAGTAAGTCAGTTGACAAGTATCTGCCCCAAACAGAATGACAAGTCAATTAAGGACATCACTCTACAATTTGAGATATCTTGGGTTATAGAAACTGCATGTAAACATTAGCATGAGCCAAGTATCTCCTTTCCGAACTGTTCTATCAGTTGCCTGCTGGATACTTAAAAGTAAATTAGCATATCGTATATAGGGGGGTTGACTTAAAGTCAGTGTATTGAGCAAGATTCATTTAGCCAAAATGACCAAATACTTGAAAATGACCTATTACACCTCGTAGAGCTAGCTTTCCTTTCAACAGTAGAGTCAGTCACTTGTTCTTCAGTTGAAACTCACGTGGAGTATTTGGCCTTCACTTACAGAACTCTGAACAGAACAAGTGCTGAGCACTCCCTCAAGCTCTGGTGAAACAAGAGTGTGGTCAGTTCACAGCACACGTGTGTCTTTTCACATTTTTCTCCAGGTTCTAAGATCATTAAGTAGAACAGGCAGAATTAGTCACACTGTTTTCTCTCTCTACCAAGTAGATAGAGTTGAATTCAAGTTAAAATGCATTAGTGATGCAACTCAATACTGTTTGGGATCTGGCTTCCCTTCTATGCACCTTTGGTCTCTGAATGACCAACGCAAAAGCAAGGTTCATTTTAGAGACTGAAGTTGCTACGAGTGAGGGAATCACCAGACACATTCCATGCTTTTTCTCTTCTACAGATATCCGTTGTAAGCACAGACGATGATCTAGCTTGACTTCTGAGACAAGTCGTGACCTTTGAGGTCTAAACCAGTAATAACCCACTTCGGAATGGTAACCGAGCCAGCAGCTGAAGCCTCTTTCTTCCTCCAGTTTGGAAGAACATCGAAATATCTTTGCGTGGATCAAGCTTGTATACTTAACCATTTTTATATTACTTTTGTAAATATTCCTGTCCACATTCTACTTCAGCTTTGGATGTGGTTACCAAAAGTATCTGTAACCCTTGAATTTCTAGACAGTATTGCCACCTCTGGCCAAATATGCACTTTCCCTAGAAAGCCATATTCCAGCAATGAAACTTGTGCTATAGCGTATACCACCTGTACATACATTGTATAGGCCATCTGTAAATATCCCAGAGAACAATCACTATTCTTAAGCACTTTGAAAATATTTCTATGTAAATTATTGTAAACTTTTTCAATGGTTGGGACAATGGCAATAGGATAAAACGGGTTACTAAGATGAAATTGCCAAAAAATTTGTAAACTAATTTTGTACGTATGAATGAAATCTTTGGCCTCAATGGAGGTTTGCAAAGACTAAGTATTCAAACTACTGTACATTTTTTTTTCCAAGTGCTAAAAAAATTAAACCAAGCAGCTTAACCATGGTTTGTGCCTATTCCTCTAGGATGAACTTCTATAAACAAGCTGAGTAGTATCAGGTGTTCTAACTAAATATATGAGCTATAGATCTTGATATTGTATTATATAAGGAAGCCTACAATTTGGCTTGTTTCTCTTACAATCAAGTGCTAAAAGGATGAGGTACCACTTAATACTTGCCTCCCCAAATATTTATTTTGTAAAAGAAGCTAGCTTAACCTGCACCTGGAATTCTTCTTCTTTGAGGAAAGTTCCTATTCTCATTCATTTGTTGCCTGATCCAGAAACATATGCCAAGATTTCTGTCAATTCTGCTTCTCTGTACTTAAGTCTCTGTTTTACATGTCCTATCATTATATACTGTTCAAGGGCAAGTGCCTGGCAAAGCATGGGTAAGGACTTCCTCCTTTTACACGCCTAGACAGTCGACCCTGAGGAGAGCTAGGGAGGTAACAAGCAGAAATGCCATTCTTGAACAGTCTAAAGCAGTGGTTCTCAGTGGAGTTAAGGTTAGCATCTGCATCACCTGGGAACCTGTTAAACATGCACATTCTCAGGCCCCACCCCAGACCTCCTGAATCAGAAACTCTGAGGGTAAGGTCCAGGGATATGTGTTTTCAGAAGCCCTTCAGGTGATTCTGATGTGAACTAAAATTTGAAAACCACTGTTCTAAAGTGACTTCATGGAGAATCTGTAAGATGATCTAACTTGTCAGGCTGGCTGGCATAGGATGGACTCTTTCTATGGACAATTTTTGAAACGTGTAACATGAAGAGTAGATAAGAACTTTGGGTAGAAGAAAAAGTAGCACAGAGCTTGCATAAGTTTTCCATCAGATTGGCCATTTCTTTCTCTAAAGCCACAGGAAGCCAACAAGCAAGGGAAGATACAAGGCTTTAACCCTGGGAAGATGCTCTAGGTGAGAGTCCGCTGCAGAAGATGCAGCAATCTTCATGGATTGAATGATCAGTGCAGTAGCCAAAGGAGGAAGAGAAGATATTTTGAGTAGCTAAATGGATCAGTGGATGAGTCAAAGTCCACCTTCATATGGAATATCAATAAGACAGTGGACACGTGGCTTGTGGCTTAGGCAAAGAGATCAGTAATCCTGGATGAAGAAGGTGCTTCTGTCATCTTGTTTAATAGATACCCTCTTGAGATTTTGGTCAAATGGATGAAAGTGAAAGAAAGAATGGGCGTGAACCTTTTTTTATGGGAGATGTGGAGGTCAAACATGTAGAGCAAAAGGACGTAGTTGTGAAGGTAGGACTCTCTTCTGGCCACCTGTTGCTTCATCTTCAGGTAGTCATAACACTAAACAGGATGTGGCCTGCTGCTGTGAGGTGTCTGGAGTGCCTATTTGATAAGTAGGTGAGCATTCATCTTATGTAAACTCTAAAGGCCATTTGGTTGACTGGGACTTTGACCCTGCTGTGGTACAAAACGCACCGATTGGTTTATTCATTTGGAGCAATACAGAGTTCCCTCCTAGGAAGCTTAAAGACACCAGTGTTTTCCCCCATTACAAGGATTATACAGTATTAATCAACTCTAACACCCCAAAGTCATAGTTTTTAAGAAGAAAATCAAACAGATTCTCCATCATCTCCTGGATTCCAGTCCCTAGTGTGTTCCTCCAGGTTCTAGGTCCCAATTTCCAACCTTCAAAGAGTCTAAAGCATCTCATTCTTTTACCTTGCTCTCCACAGGAAGTAGCCAAGGACAGAAACTCTGACTTAAAAGGTACAAACTCACTTGCAGAAATGAAGTAACTAGATATTTCTATGGAAATTAGCATAGTTACATGGCTAGCCAATTCAGCATGACGTAAGAGTTCATGGGAGACTAGAGCCTGTGCATCAGTATTCACACAAGAACTTTAAGGATCCTATGTGAAACCTTTTGCTGTAAGTTTACTGTGTCTCTAGAGTTTAATGTGGGAAATGAGAATGAATTAAGAGATAAAATATGAAGCTTAGCAAACGCTAAAGGCGGCTGTTTGAAGTTAAATGAGCCTGTCATTACAAGTCACAGAAAGGAAGTCCTCCAGAGGCTTTACCAACCGCTAGAAAGACTGATATTGAGAGATGAATAAACAGGTTTGTGGCCTCTGGTAAAGAAATCCAGTCGAGTCTTAGAGTCCAAATTTTTAAGTGGCCTTTGCAAGCTATCTATTTGGCAAGAAATAGTCCTAGTTGATCAACCAGCTCTCTTAAAACATTCTTATAGCTATTTTAAAGCCTTGGCATCATTTCCGAACCTATGGTATTCAATTCTTGATGAACA
Organism: Balaenoptera musculus; assembly: GCF_009873245.2. Lineage (NCBI taxonomy): Eukaryota > Metazoa > Chordata > Mammalia > Artiodactyla > Balaenopteridae > Balaenoptera > Balaenoptera musculus. The sequence goes on along the minus strand of NC_045790.1, from coordinate 62,962,659 downwards.
CAAGGCAAAAAAATGGAGACTTCAACTTTGGCACTTGCTTCTGTTCCTTATATCTTTGGAAGTCTGAGAGCCCTTCTCAAAAAATGAGAAGACAGGCTTTCAATAGCAAAACTATAGGGCATTTGAAGGACTAACTCTTCAGTTAACACTTAGAAACGGGAGACCTAAATAGAAGTTGTTTTTTTTTTTAACCTCTTTATTGGAGTATAATTGCTTTACAATGGTTAGTTTCTGCTGTATATCAAAGTGAATCAGCTATACACATACATATATCCCCATATCCCCTCCCTCTTGCGTCTCCCCCCCACAGAAGTTTGCCTTTTAACTGCCCTCACACCCAACCAGAAGAGTCTGATGGGGTGTACTCCCGTGTCGTACAGCCTAACGAGTAATTTCCTAGAATTCTTACCTTGGGAAGCAGTTTATTATTTTGAACCCAGTAGAAGCTGGACTCCTTGCTTTTAACGGTGGGGAAACTCTCAAAAAGCATCTACACTTTTGCTGTGACAACTTAGGTCTGAGAATGAAGAATACAACCTACTAGTCTTTATCATTGATTTTTGGGCTCTCAGTTTCATAATCAAGTGTTCAGCCTGACTCTTTGGGAAAATTGAGAATTGTATGTCCATGTTTCAGCCATATCGTGGACCTAAACTGTGGAAGTTCAGGAATACATAAAAGTCGAAAAAGGCTTCAAAGGTATCTTACTTCCAAATGCAGCGGGAACGAATTTGAAGATTAAACAATGGCATTTTTTGGACTTATTTCTCTCAAATCAAGCATAGAAGCTTTCCAGCTCAAAATAACTTCATGGGAAGGGTCATCAGCCTTCTTTTTACATGAAAAGCTGAATGCGAGATAGTGGTGAGGTCCTATATGTGAAATGTCGGGGTCCAGGGACAAGATACTAAGAAACAGCCCACAGGAGTGGCCCATCTCTCTGTCCTGTCTCCCAAGTGCGTTTAGTGTTTTTGAGCCTGGCTCATCTGAGAGAGAGGAACGAAGCGGGACCACTGACCAACAGCCCTGCTGTCAGTCTCCTTCCATCCACAGCCACTGAGGCAGGCGGAAGGCAGGCTGAGGGTGCAGGTACAGGCTCTGCGGGCGACACTATGGCACATCATAAACAGTTTTCTTCTTCACTGTGCTCAAGGGCAAAGTCAGATTGGCAGTAAGGAGGTTAAGAGCGCTGGCTGTGGGGGCTTCCCTGGTGGCGCAGTGGTCGAGAGTCTGCCTGCCAATGCAGGGGACACGGGTTCGAGCCCTGGTCTGGGAAGATCCCACATGCCACGGAGCAGGTGGGCCCGTGAGCCGCAATTGCTGAGCCTGCGCGTCTGGAGCCTGTGCTCCGCAACAAGAGAGGCCGCGATAGTGAGAGCCCGCGCACCGCGATGAAGAGTGGCCCCCGCTTGCCACAACTAGAGAAAGCCCTCGGACAGAAATGAAGACCTAACACAGCCATAAATAAATAAATTAAAAAAAAAAAAAAAAAAGAGCGCTGGCTGCTGCGTCAGCCTTGCATGTGGTACTTTTGGGCAAGTCACTAAGCCACTCTGTACACAGAGGTGCTGGGGACTGTCTTGCTATGACACGGTAAGGATTCAGTGAGAAGGCACACGAAAGCTCAGCCCTGCATCTGGCATTTAGAGGGTGCAAGGCACACGTCACTGCTCTATGTCACTCTCAAAGGTATGCCTCTAATTGTATTTATGGTGGCATGGTCTAGAAACTGGTAAGCGACTTGCCCAGTGAGAATTACAGGTAACTTAACTCATTGAGTGTAACACGCATTAGACCTTGTCCCAACTGTTTTCCACTATACCTATCTGATGAGATCTAAGTCTGAAATTCAGGTAGACACAGTACCTTTATATAGATTAAAAGGCTTAAAGGATTACATGCTTTGAACCCTAGAAACAGAGCGGGTGTGTTTCTGCCTCAACCTTTTGACTTCACTGTCTAAGACGTGGAAATAAATATTTGGGGGCCTGCACAGGCTTTGGATGGCAGCTAAAGCACTTTGAATCTCCCTTAACTTCTCACCATACGTTTAATAATGTGCTAAATAAATGCTCTCATGTATTTTATTTGGTCTTCACAACAAACTGAATAGGTAAGTATTACCTCCATTTTATAGATGTGAAAACTGAGGCTACAAATAACAAATGACTCCAAACCCTACGTGCTTACTGGCATCTCCTCTCAGGAAAGGAGGCAGTGCTGTGTAAAGGTTAAGGTGAATGTCACGTTGTATGTTTGCTGAGTTCCCTTTACTAATGACCTTAGGATGCTTCCACAGTTTCTCAGATGCCCACAATGGCTGACTTCCAATATGGTGGCACACAGGGGTGGAATGCTAGCACCTCCACATCAGGTTGGCACAGAATAAGTGTATTAGTTCTGTGCCATGCCTACAAGATGCTAGAAGTTCCAGAATTATTTTCCTTGGCCATCACAGAAACAGGAGTAGATTATTGGATTGCAAAGTGAAAGATAAAGAGTCCCTAAAGGAATTTATAGACATGCAACATCATTCCTGTGTATGAAGACACTGGGGAAAACAAGCTGTAACACAACAAATCTTAAATTTTAAGGTTATTATAAGGAGATACATGTCCAAGAAGACAGAAGGAACTGGAACTTGCGTCCACGGAGTGATGACGCTGTAACTATGACTGGATCTTAGGTATTCTGGAATCTACCCCGAGACCTGGGCATTGCTCACATTTCACACATGCGCAAGGAGGGGGAAGAATTCTTTGAACGAAATGACTGGCTTGGACAAAACTCTCTTGCCCTTTTAAAAATGTCACTTGATACCAAAATGTGATTTAAGAGCATGTAAGGCCTCAGGAGTCCAGAGCGTACAACCAGTTACCACGCTCAGAATCTTCAGAATTCTAGAGGCACATGTTGGGACACATCCCATCCTGCTGACCTGTAGATAAACATTGTTTTATTAATGAACTGTACGTTTAACCTAAATAAAGTTTATTTTTGAGAGAATTGTTGTGAGCCTTTCCTTTTTCTAGAGAACTTTTCCAAAAGTTTTTACCCAAATCTTTCTCCTTTTCTCAACTGAATATGGCTCAGTCACCCCTTTCTGGGAACCAACCAGGACCACCAGATCTGGACCCATCAAGTTGGAAGAATGAGAGATGTCCCTTCTCTTGCCATCCTTAGAAGTATAGTTAGTGCCTCACCATAGACAGCCAATGTGTCACCCTCTCAAACTCCCCCTTTCCACCCCTCCCATGAGAGAAACGAAAATCAAAGCCACTATTACCAAAGAATGTTAGGCCAGACCTTCCTCCCTGTGGATGACGGAGAACAGGCCCTAAAGGTAGGAAGCCCCAGGGTGAAGGGACAAGACAGGCCTTGACAAGCAAGAAAAATCATTTTGATACTTTCCCTTCATCAGCTCTTAAGTGGTCTGTGTTGAAATTCATTTATGATAAGGCTAAATTTTTGTGAGCCTTTAGATATAGATATTCCATCCGAAACTTTTTCCAAGCAATGGCTCCCAAATGTTTGAGTGATATGGGGTGCTAAACCTTGGAATTGGCTCAGGGAGTAGTGGGAAGAAAATAAGGAAATTGAGGGAAAGATAAACTGTCAAAAAAAAAATCTTAAAAAAAAAAAAAAAAATCTTTAAAAGCTCAACAGAGGGCTTCCCTGGTAGCGCAGTGGTTGAGAGTCTGCCTGCCAATGCAGGGGACACGGGTTCGAGCCCTGGTCTGGGAAGATCCCACATGCCGCGGAGCAACTAGGCCCATGAGCCACAACTACTGAGCCTGCGCGTCTGGAGCCTGTGCTCCGCAACAAGAGAAGCCGCGATAGTGAGAGGCCCGCGCACCGCGATGAAGAGTGGCCCCCACTTGCCACAACTAGAGAAAGCCCTCACACAGAAACGAAGACCCAACACAGCCATAAATAAATAAATAAATAATTTTTTAAAAAAAGAGTAATCTTAAAAAAAAAAAAAGCTCAACAGAGAGTCCTTAATGAATTTAAGATTCACTTAATGAGTGAAATGTTGAGTGAATACCAGCTTTGCAGTGACAGAAATGTAAGTTTGGGTGTTCCCTCCTCCACCTGACTAGCTGTGGCCACGGGTAGGTTGCTTATCATCCAAACTTCTGTCCTCTGAAAATCATAACACCTACTTGCATAGGGTCCTCCTACGACAGAGAGGCAACACTTATAAAGTGCTTTACTCAAGTAACAGCTGCTATTTCTTCTCCAGTGCCAAAAATATCATAATTCATTTTTTTTTAAAGTTAAAATTCTTTACTTGTGTCCATTTGGAGATCTGATTTTGGTCTGCACTCATACTCAATCCCATTTGCAAGTGTTCCCTCTTAGGTCTCCCCTCGAAATGCTAGCATTTGGAGATCTTTTTTCACTCCAAGAAATCAAGATTAATCGTGCTGTACCCTAAGAGCTCTGCAGAAATCCTTGTATGTGTGACCCTCTGCTGATTAAAGAGCCCAGGTGACTGGTTTAAGTTCACCGGTTATACAGAGAGGTCTGTTTAATCAGTGGGGGGAAAAGATGTTAAACTTTGTACCACTCCAGAAGGTGAGGTTAGCATGATCTTTGGATTTATCATGCTCAGCAAATGTGATGGGCCCATAACCTAAGAGATGTGGAAGAATGATAAGTATTGGGTCTGAACATTTAACTAATGCTCTAGGCTCTTATTTAGAGGTATCTCTTGCCTACTGGTTGATTGAGGGCAGAGAGTATGGTTTAAACCCATAGTCATGTATGTTTTCTTAAATTCGTCCATTTAGAGGACTAGTTCTCTAAAGCTAAAAGCAAATTTGCCTTTTTACCTGACCCCAAACAAATAGCCCTGTGATTTCCTGAGAAGGGCTTATAAATGCTGGAGGATGATTTTAGATAACTAGATAAGAACTGGCATTCCTTCTCTGGCATCAGGGGACTTAACAGTGAGAGTTTCTGAAAGGTTCTAGGACAGTTTTATAATTGGCATATCCTAAATTGGTCATCAGTTAGGAGGGAACTCAAAAAGCTCTTGAACTTTTAATGAAATTGAGGAAGGATATATATGAACCAACCCCTTCAAAAGGTACCGCCTCTACACACACACACACACACACACACACTTCATTTGTCCTTATTTCATGCATTTGTTCAATACCACCTATGTGCCATACATTGTTCTGGATTCTGGGGAACCAGTGGAGGACAAAACAGGCCAAAGCCCCATCCTTCATGCTGCTCATTCTAGCTGGGAGTCAGGAGTGGAACAGACATTGAATATGTCAGGTAGTGATAAGAACTCCAAAGAAAAACAAGCAGAGTTGAGGGCAGAGAATGATAGAATGAGCTATTTTAGAAACAGCCATCAAGGAAGCCCTCCAAGGAGGTGACTTGGGCAGAGAACCTGGTGGAAGTGTGGAAGTGGCCTACCGAGGACAGAGCAGAAGCAGAAGTCCTGAGGCAGGAGCATGCTTGTTTCATCTATGATAAAGCAAGGTGGCCATGTAGGTGGAGGTGACCAAGGCCGAGAGGGAGGGGAGAAGGGAGCAACAAAGACCAAGTGATGTAGACTTCTAGGACTGTGGTTGGGATTTGGGATTTTAAGTGATGGGACAACTTAAGAGGGTTTGGGGGCAGAAGAGGGACATCTCATTTTAAAAGGATCGTGCTGACTGCTTTGTTTGAGAATAGGCTGCAGGGAAGTAGGGGTGGAAACAGGGAGATAAGTTAGGAGATTATGGCAGTAGGGCAGGTAGATGGCCATGGCTTGGGCTGGGCTGGGGGGGGGGGGATGGAAGAAAGCTCTACTCCACATGCAGCAGTCATGGGGATGGTGAGGGCACAGTACGTGTACAAGCCGTGTCTCTGGATTGTAGAATGTGTCGTGATAGTTGGTCCCCTCCTCCAGGAAAAGCTAGCTGGTTGCTATCTCAGCTGTGCTCTCTACCTGCGGGTATCAGTTTGGCTGCCCCCTGACTGGGCAGGGATGACAGGCATGACTGCAGCATCGGTGGAGAAACTCAATGAGGCTGCATGGTAGCTGGAGGGAAAGTCATGCTTCTCCTCCCTAACAAAGGAGGTCTGCATCTAGAAGAAGATAAGAGCCTGGAGCATAGGCTTCCCAGTGCACAGAAGTACAAGCTTTGCACCCATTCAAAGGGAGTCCTCCTACCTGACAGGGTCCTTTTTGTACAGAGTTCTGTGCTAGCTCTTGAGCAATGTCCTCTACAGGCATGTTTTCTATAGGTCGCACTATTTTTTTCAGTGTAATGGCTTTAGACAGGATCCAGCATTTTCCATCTATCCAATTGCTATGTATTGATATGTTCCCTGTTACCCACCTGGTCTCTAAAGGCATTGGCAGATTATCGAAACTATTTCCCCCAACAAATCTCAGAATCCTGGTATTTCTCAGTTGAAAGGGATCCCAAGGTCACTGAGTCAGGTACTTGTCTGATACCATTGGTAACAGATCCCAGGTGGGGAAGCAGATAATGTCTGCCTATATCTACCCAGCAAGGAGACCCCATTCATCAGACAATGACCCACAGAGTAACAGTTACTCTCCTAATATGCCTAGAAATTCAACAAGAGCTCGTGAGCCTTAATATAAGAAAAAAAAAACACACCGAAAAAACAAAAAGAACATTGTTTTGAAAGACAAGTGCGTCCTAGGACCCAAAATCTGAGGAAAGGAATTTTTTTTTCTTTCCTCTTTTAGAGGAAAGGCTCTTTAAGCGAGGTGAGTCTCTGAAGGGCACCCATGCATGTCACAGAACAGAAGCCAAATATTAACAAACAGCTTAGAAACAGAAAACAGCCTCTTCCCAGACGTCAGCCCCGGTACCTGCTTCCATTCAGACAAGAGAAGCAACCTTTCCTATCTCAGGATCCGGTCACCTCCGGAGAGGACGAGGCTGCGACTAGAGGCTACGTGCCATTCCGCCCGGCTTCTCCCTCCCCTGCAGCAGGCACTGTGTGCCCAGCGCTCTGCGCACTGTCTCCTCTAGGAAACGGATAAGATTTCCACGGACCTCATTAATAGTGCCAATTGGCCAAAAGTGGCACACCGGTTTCAACGGAATCTCTAGTTCTCTTAGAAATCCAGTGACGTGAAGGTGAAAAAAAAGACGATTTAAAACCCAAACTAACTGTAGCTTCTTTTGCCTTGGCAGGAGGGCTGGGAATGTCCTGGGAAAGGAAATTTCTATACTGCTGTGAGAGAAGGAAAATCTTTGGAGTTGCCAAAGGAGGTCCTGAGCTGGGTTTGGGGAGTTAGCGACAGACTGCTGAATTGCTCTGCATTCTAGAAAAGAGGCCTCAGGAGGGGGGTGGGGAAGTGCTGGGAAGCAGTAAGGTGGAGAAGAGGGTGGAGCTACGTGGTGTGCACGGACCTCTGGGGCTCCAGCTGCCGGACAGCAGGAACGTCTAACAGGCAATTTGGGACCGCTGACATTTTCTGCACTGTGAACCCTTCCACCTCTTCAGCCCTTCAGGAAAGTGTGTGGCTTCACACCTTGTGTGAGTGGCTTTTGATGAACGTCCTGGAAAGGAGCCCAGTCCCAGATCTGGGTAGACGTGGTAGCAGGACAGGGAAGGGACTTAACGGAACAATCCAGGAACTGAACTGAACTCAGTAGCTGCAAGAGCTTAGAGAGCAGAAGCCCCCCAGGGACGCTTAGAACGGGGACCATGGACTCTCTACAGAATGTGAGATGGAAGTTCAAGCCCATATTATCTGGAGCTTAAGGGACAGAGTCACTCCAGATTATGCCACAAATTATGACATGTATTAGGTGGGGTCAGGTGGCTTTAGATGATGCATGCTCAGTGTTTTGCTAGTTAGTCAGTGTACAGAACTTATCATAGCAATGGCCTGTAGGGGCTGGGAGTAATTCAAACCATGGAGTCATCTTTCCAAAGTGCAAATATGACTGTGGCACTCCCTGTCTTAGATGACTTCTTGCTGCCTGCCGACAGAATGAAAGCCGGCATTCTTAGGCTCAGGCTCGAGACCACCATGACCCGACCCCTGCTACTCAATTCTCCTCTATCCTGCAATCCCTCAGCCCAAACTCCACGCTCTGGTAACACTTGACTGTAATCTCCACCCCACTCCACAAACTGCTGCTTCCCAGACAAAGCTGTGCCTTTGCTCATGCTCTTCCCTCTGCTTTGTGTGCTCTTCTCATCTCTCCTCACTTGGCTCTCACTCTTCTTTCAAGACTCGGTTCACATGTCACCTCCTCCAGGAAGCCTTCCCTGTTGACCCAATTTGGCTCACGTGTCTCTTATCTACCCCGTTATATAGAGATTATCTATTTTTATGTGTATACCTTCTTGATTGAATGAAATAAAAGCTTCTCTAATGTAAGAATTCGGTCTTGGTTATCTTTGTCCCCCTACCCTCACCCTCCCCCCCCATGTATAGCACAAAGTTGGGCACTTTTTAATGCTCGAATACCGTTCGTTAAGCTTAACCCCACAAATGCAAGCAATTTTTATAAACAAGCATACCAGCACGACGCCTTCAGGTGAGCATAATCTCATTAAAGAAGTACCCTTGAGAGGTTATTTACCTATTCCAACATATCCTACACCCCACCCAAGTTGGAGGTCCTTTTGTGGACTTAGGTTCAGGGGGCACAAGGCTGTCTTTTGCTCACATATTGTTATAGCAAAACTTATATCCTTGAGGGTAGACTGAATATTCTGAAACAGCAAAAATCACTGAGCGTTCTGTCAGGGACCATAGTAATTTGTCATGTTGGTTAAAACCATTTTGACACCCTCCCTGGCCGTCCTAATGAGGAACTCTAACAGAATATACTTCCAGCCAACAGCACCATCTTTGAAATAAACACATAACCAGCCAAGGGAATTACACTGACTAGGGTAACACTCATCTAGGTTACTATATACTGCTGAGACAATTTTAAAAGTTATCCTGGGGCTTCCCTGGTGGCGCAGTGGTTGAGAATCTGCCTGCCAGTGCAGGGGACACGGGTTCGAGCCCTGGTCTGGGAAGATCCCACATGCCGCGGAGCGACTGGGCCCGTGAGCCACAATTACTGAGCCTGCGCGTCTGGAGCCTGTGCTCCACAACAAGAGAGGCCGCGATAGTGAGAGGCCCGCGCACTGCGATGAAGAATGGCCCCCACTTGCTGCAACTGGAGAAAGCCCTCGCACAGAAACAAAGACCCAACACAGCCATAAATACATAAATAAATAAATAAAATATTTAAAAAAAAAAAAAAAAGTTATCCTGTAACTTGATAATCACAACTGTTACTTCATTTTAGTGTTTAGAATTACTTTGCTAACGGAGTACCTTACATAGCATGGCTACAAAAAGCTTGATCCCACACGCCTTTGTGTATTCCGGGAAAAGTGTTACAAGATTTGAGTTCCAGGGCCTCCCTGGTGGCGCAGTGGTTGAGAATCTGCCTGCTAATGCAGGGGACACGGGTTCGAGCCCTGGTCTGGGAAGATCCCACATGCCGCGGAGCAACTAGGCCCGTGAGCCACAACTACTGAGCCCGCGCGTCTGGAGCCTGTGCTCCGCAACAAGAGAGGCCACGATAATGAGAGGCCCACGCACCGAGATGAAGAGTGGCCCCCGTTTGCCGCAACTAGAGAAAGCCCTCGCACAGAAACGAAGACCCAACACAGCCATAAGTAAATAAATTAATTAATTTAAAAAAAAACTGTAGAAAATGTAATCAGCGACACAAAACACAAAGCTGAAAAGCATTTCTATCCCTTATCTTCAAAAAAAGAGTAAAGAATTGTTATTCTGCTATAAAAAAAAAAAAAAGATTTGAGTTCCAATCTTAGTTTTGCCACTTGCCTTACAATCCTGGTAAATTCTCTTCCAGCTCCAAGCCTCCATTTCTTCATCTGTAAAATGAGTCAATGATAAAATCCGACTTAGTTACCAGAGAGTTGAAAGTCAACACTCATGAATCCGTGATTTACTAAGCACTACTACACACACAGGAGGATTCTGGGTACTCTGAAACAAACACAGATGATTAAGATGAACTCTCTCTTATTTATAGATACAGTTAGGTAACAAGGCAAAGCTGTGCTCAATGGGTACCCAATAAACGTGGCAAACAGACAATAAGCTCTCTGATTGCTTAGGAGATGGAGAAATCTTTGGGGGTTGCCTTGGTGTGGGAAAGGGGGAATTGTTTTTATGTCTAGTAGAGTAATTGTTCTTCAAGAATAATCACATCCCTTTTTAAAGTTTGATGAAACCAAAGGATCTGCCCAGAAAAAAACAAAACAAAAAAATTTTAAAAACATACAAAAATTTACATTTAATTTCAGGGATCCCTGTATCTCCTGGTACCTATCTATGGATTCTAAAACTGTCCTATAAACCCCGGTTTATACATTTAAATACATTCACATTTTCCATGACTGTCTCCTTTTTCCCTAAGATTCTACACATACGCTGTCTGAGATATCATCAAAACAGTATATTAATGGACAGAATTAATCTTATTTAATAACAAAAACCTAACAGTTTTTTCTCTGTGGAACTATAACATTTGGGAGTTGACTTACAAACTATTAAACACCAGGGGTGTAATATTAGCTCGCCCTTTGTTACATACCAGGTGTGCGTATTTTGAGCTCTGCAAGCTAGGAATCGCTTCATCATCATATCCGTGTTTTCACGCCAGGGAGGCAGTGTGCCATTAATAGTAATAGCAGGGGAGCCAGTGTTAAGAGATTTGAGTTCCCATCTTAGTTTTGCCACTTACTTGCTTTATAATCCTGGTAAATTCTCTTTCACCTCCAAGCCTCCAATTTTTCATCTGAAAAATGAGTCAACGATAAAATTTGACTAAGTCACTTCACATAGTTGTTATAAGGGCCAGATGAGATTAACAAATGTGTATTATCCAAATGTGAGCTTTTTTTTTTTTTTTTTTTCAGGGATGCTTGAAAAAAAGACCTTTGCCTTGTGTACATTTTGTAGGTTCACTTCCCAGAAGGGCATTTTACTGAAGCTTGACATCACGGACTTTTTGTTTACAATGAAAATCACTGTGCACGATGTTCTGTGTTTAAAATAACACCACCCATATTGACAATGCCAAGTCATTCACACTGATGCCAAATGAAAGTCATTCCCTAATACATTGAATTTTCCATTGATGTCACTTGTGTCTCCCTCCCAACAGCATTGCATTATATTAGAAAGGTGTGCCTGCTTTACTAATATATAGGCATTGTTTGAGTTGCGGTGCAGAAGAAAATGCTGAAAAATGTTCTCATGAAACTTATATTTGGGGAAGTATTTTCACTCATGAGTTGAAAAGAGCTTGTAAAATATGATGGCTTCAGTCTTAAAACAAATAACATATTGTTATTTTTGCAGTTTGAGTTACTAAGCTCCTTGGTTGGCACTGGCCTATCCTATCCCTAGAACTGATGCAATAAAGTGAAACTCATTGTGAGTGGCTACTGCAATCAGATGATCAAATTGCAATATTGTTCTTAAAATAATTAACAGTGTAGAAGGAAATATGTAGAATATTATGCCCAGAACAGAAGACTGTGCTTATTCAAAATGACAAATCTCCAGTGTTGAGGGCAGGCAGCAAATTTACAGAGTTGTGTTATGAACGAGTCCTTAAGATGTATGTTTCTTTTTTTTTTTTTTTTTTTTTTTTTTTTAAAGCACTTTTCTTTTTTATAGCTACTTTATTTATTTATTTTATTTTATTTTTGGCTGTGTTGGGTCTTCGGTTCATGCGAGGGCTTTCTCTAGTTGAGGCAAGTGGGGGCCACTCTTCATCGCAGTGCGGGGACCGCTCTTCATCGCGGTGCGCGGGCCTCTCACCATCGCGGCCCCCCCCGCTGCGGGGCACAGGCTCCAGACGCGCAGGCTCAGTAGTTGTGGCTCACGGGCCCAGCCGCTCCGTGGCATGTGGGATCTTCCCAGACCAGGGCTCGAACCCGTGTCCCCTGCATTAGCAGGCAGATTCTCAACCACTGCGCCACCAGGGAAGCCCAAGATGTATGTTTCTTTTATGACTCTTTAAACCTGTAAAGAAAAGAAAATCTGAAATAATTGTGGCGCTCCAAGGACAATGGTGCTTCAAGGACAAAGGACGACCCTGCCTGAAAAGTTTCAGCGTTACACCCCCTACCGGACTCTTAATCCCCCTACCCACAATGTTGCGATGGTTACGAAATTCCTGAGACCACCTGGGCAACGCCCACCTGGGCCATGGGACCTGTCCCAAATAAGGGAAGGCATCTGGCCTGTCCCACTCCCACCCTATAGAAGGAAGGTATATGTGCCTCGACCAATCAGTAAACGAAATTTTCACCTCGGACCGTTCCTTTGTTTTCTGGCTATAAAAACTGATCAATAGCACATGCTCGGGCTCGACTCTCCCAGACTACTAGGAAGTCAGTTCGCTGTTCTGGTAGCGACCCTTCCCTCTAATAAATCTATTTCCTTTACATTCTGCCTTGTGTCTAGAAATTCTTTTCCAACCCACGTTCAGACCACAATAATCACTTTCCTTTAAAAAAACTTTCAATCACTTAAAAATGCTGAAATCTAACTCTGGTTTGGGGACTTCATAAAGCAGGCATAAAGCCAGACTGGACTTATTTAGCTGAACTAGAAACCTTGGGCACCAAGATTAATTTTTCAGTGACAACAGTTGCACCACCCTTAGAGCCTCTCCGTGAAGAAAAGCCACCTTCCAGCCTGTTTGCAGTTTTCATCAAATGGAGTCACTTTCCTTTTTATGTGGGGAGTTCCCTCAAGCCTGTGAAAAATTGAGCAAAGCTTTATCTGCAGAAATTTTGGAAATTATAATGTTTTTCCTGCTGCTTCTGTCTAGGCCCTCACTGCCAACATATCTCCTGCCCACAGCTTCCAGATCCATCTTCCCAAAACACACTTTTCAGACATCATCTCTTTACCATAGAGACCAGTGAAGGTTTCAGAGTGAAGGCCAAGCTCTTGAGCCTAGCATTCAAGGTCCTCTAAATGGCTTTTCTAGAGAATTCAACCAAACGTTCAAGAAGAAAGAAAAATACCATTTCTACCTGATCTCTTCCAGAAAATTGAAGAGGAAGGTATATTTCCCAAGTCATTTCAAAAGATTCTAATACCAAAACCAGGCAAACATTATAAGAAAACATCAATAACCCTCATGAACACTGATGTAAAAACTCTTAGCAAAGTATTAGCAAATCAAACCCAACAATATATTAAAAAGTTAATACATCATGACCACATGGGATTTATTCTAAGGATGCAGAGCTGGTTTACAATTTGAAAATAAATCAATGTACTTACACTATTAATAGATTTTTTAAAAAATATGATCGTCTCAATAGATGCAGATACAGCATTTGAGAAAATATAACATCTACTCCTGATAAATACTCTAGGCAAACTAGGAATAGAACTTCCTCAGCCTCACAAAGAGCATTGTCAAAATGCTTACTGCTAACATCTTAATAATAAAAGACTGAATGTTTTCCCCCTAAATGCTGTTTTTTTTCCAAAGATGTTTGCAACTTGCTCGCTTTCATTCTTCATTTTATACGCCTCCTGGCCTCAGGGTTTTTTGGTTTCCTGAGTTCATGCCACAAAAGTTTGCTGCAGGGTCCTGGATAACTTGGTATCAGAGAGCTTGCACCCCACTTCCTAATTTGGCTAAAAAATCATGCAGAAGCATGTGTGAGCCATAGAGATGAAAAGATTAGAAGCAGAAAATAAATAGCCAGAGTAATTGGAAAAACTATTTCCTTACAGCTGTATTTATCAGATGGGACGAAAAATTTTTGGAAACTTTTCCATCTTATTTTTAAAGAGCTCTATCCTCTGGATTATTTTATGAACACATCCCTTGTCTTACCACTAAAATATTTATAGAGATAGAAAGTTTACAGTAAGGCAGTTTTTAGTTTTGTTTTAATAAAAACACAATCACATTTTACACATCTCTTATAGCCTTCATCTTTTTTCACTTAGCCATACAAGATGACAATTTTCCTATGTAATATATCTTGTCTAAAGCATGATTTTATAGGCTATATAGTATGTCATGATACGGCTGTGCCGCAATTTACTTAACCTTGTCCCTGTTGATGAGCATTCATTTTGTACCCAATTTTTCTAAATTTGCCATTTTAAAGAGTATTTCCATTACTTCCCACCTATACAATAAATAAGAAACCCCTTAGATTTTTCTCATAGCCCAGATGACTTACTCCCTAATCCTGATAGAAATCTGCAAGCTTACACTCTGGAATGAATAAACCAGAAAGACTTTGGATGAAAACAGGGTAATCAAGTTGGGAGTCAACATTGTCCATCTTAAGAGCCCCAACTGTGTTAGTTCCCAGAATGATTCAGGCAGATTTATACTCCTGTACACACACACACACACCACAAAAATTTGAAGGTTTTAATTTGACCAAGAAAAAGTATCTTTAGTTGCCAATGGTTGAATTCTCTCTAAAAATGGCCAGGTCCTGGACCCAGTCACGGATGGGGAAAACCACCAGCCAGCAAACCCACCTAGTGCTCACAGAGCTTTAATCAGCATTTGATCCCCTTTCTCTTACATATGAATAAACAACCAAGGGTCACAAAAAGTTTTGGAAAATCTCCCACAATGAAAAATGAACTAAATTAGACAAACAGGAAAAAAAGAACTTCAGAAGAAAGAGTGTCAATGGAGAAAACAGAGGAAACCGTCCAAAAATATCTCTAGAATTCATAACTTTAAGACAAAAGCTATTGCATGCATAAAATAAAGCCAGGATGCTGTAAAAAAGAACATTCAGAGAATAAGAAAAAGCTCTTGGAAGTTAAACACTGGAACCAAAATTAAAAGGTCCGTAGAAGGACTCAAAGATAAAGGTGAAAAAAATTTCCCAAAAGTAGAACAAAAGACAAAGGAGAAGATAGGAGACAAAATATATGAGAACTAGAGGATGAGTTTAGGAGATCCAACACTCAAAGAGAGAGTTTCAGAAAGAGTTTGGAGAAAATGAAATAAAGAATATTATCAAAGAAATAATTTATGAGTATTGACTAAAAGAAAGACATGAGTTGCTAGGTTGAAAGGGCCCATTGAAGGTCCAGCACAGTACACACACACACACACACACACACACACCATGATATAGCACCACAACACTTCGGAAAACTGAGGACAAAGTGAAGATCATAATTACTTCCAGAAAAAAAAGTAGGTCAGATATAAAAGATCAGACATCACAATGTCACTGAACTTCTCAACAGCAACGCCAAAACTAGAAGAAATGTAATAATGGCTTTAATATGCTGAAGAAAGATTAGTTTTATCTAGAATTCTCTACTCGAGCTACTAGTCAAACGTGGTGGTGAAGTTAACACATTTTCAGACATTTAAGGTCTTAAAAAGATTTACCAAACAAATAAAAAGTTAAGTGATTATTATTTCCAAGGAAATTAAAAGTAGTTGCACAAGAAGAATAATAAAAATACTATAAGTTGTACAAGTAAAATAATAAAAATACTACCATTGGGAATAAGATTTACATCACTCTAAAAATCTAAACTTTAAATGTTAATATATCCAAAATTGTATAATGGAAAGATGTAGGGAGGGAGAAAGTGGAGGTAGAAAATTGGGAAAGATTTTTAAGTGAGTAAAATCTTCATCTTTTATTCTAAGAAGTCAATTGAAAATATCTAACTTGAGGGAAAAAACAGGGTATAGCAATAAAGTCTTATCATTTAGAAAGTGGAGTGCAAGATTAGCAATAACAGCAGTAATAGTTAATAGCACCTGCTTCTGAGTGGCTGGGATCAGAGGTGAGGGAGGAGACTATTTTTCATCATAATCACTGTAGAACTGTTTAACTCTCAAAACTATACCTACATAATTTTTTAAATAAAAATAACTGTAAAAGAGAAAATGAAGCAAGGGCTCCAATGGCCTCAACCCATAGGATTGAGGAAGTTCTTTTAGCTTTGGTATTAAGGAAGGTAAGATGATCCAAGAAACAGGTCGGACTCTGAATTCCCTGATGCAAGGAGGAATGTGTAGGCTGAGTAGGCAATGCCAGAGGCACAAGAAAAGGAAAGGGAGCTCAAATTTGAAATAGCTGCACAGAAAGGTTTCAAAACACACACCTGGATCAGGAATGGCTTTCTCTATGGGAACTCTTCCCTGAGCCCAGCCAGGGAGAACACCATCTGTTAGAGATCTAGGCCCTGGATTAGGGCACCACATGTTGTAAAATGGAAGAGATAGAAGAGGACGCTGGGAAGGGTGGTGAGCATAGAGAGATGGGGAGAGAGTGAGAGAGACATCAACTGACCATTTATTGCCTGTGCTAAAGAGTTTTACATACATGATAACATACATTCTCACATCATAATAATTCAGTATTTCTGTCATCTCCATTTTACCAGTGAGAAAACTGGAACTCTGAGAGGTTAACTAATTTGACCAAATCCACACCAGGGGTGTGGCTTACATTTGAGCCAATTCTGTCTGATGCCAAAGTCCTCTGTACCACGGCAGAGACAAAGAGTCAGAGAAAAAGATGGAGTTTCCTTTGCTTCCTGGGCATATCAAAATGTCAGGTTTTGTTGTTGTTTATTTTCTTAACTGTGGAAAAATATACATCACATAAAATTTGCCATTTTAGCCATCTCTAATGTACAATTTAGTGGCATTAAGTAGATTCACAATGTTGTACAACCATCATCACTATCCATTTCTGGAACTTTTTCATCATCCCAAATAGCAACTTCACACTTATTAAACAATGACTCCCCATTTCCCCTTCCCCAGCCTCTGGTAGCCTCTATTTTTGCTTTCTGTCTCAATGAATTTGTCTACTCTACCTCATATAAGTGGAATCATGCAGTATGTTCTTTTGTTTACAGTTTATTTCACTTAGCATAATGTGTTCCAGTTTCATCTATGTTATGGTGTGTATCAGAAATTCATTTTTTTTTTAATTTTATTTATTTATTTATTTATTTATTTATTTTTAATTTATGGCTATGTTGGGTCTTCGTTTCTGTGCGAGGGCTTTCTCTAGCTGTGGCAAGTGGGAGCCACTCTTCATCGCGGTGCGTGGGCCTCTCACTGTCGCGGCCTCTCTTGTTGCGGAGCACAGGCTCCAGACGCGCAGGCTCAGTAGCTGTGGCTCACGGGCTTAGTTGCTCCGCGGCATGTGGGATCCTCCCAGACCAGGGCTCGAACCCGTGTCCCCCGCATCAGCAGGCAGACTCTCAACCACTGCGCCACCAGGGAAGCCCCAGAAATTCATTTTTTAAAGGCTGAATAATTTTCCATTATATGTACATAACACATTTTGTTTATCCATTCATCTGTTGATGAACATTTGAGTTGCTTCTATCTTTTGGCTATTGTAAAAATGATACTCTGAACATTGGTGAACAAATATCTGTTCAAGTCCCTGCTTTCAATTCCTTAGGGTATTTACTGTTTGTTCATTTTTAAGCCTTTTCTTCTCCCTTCACCTTGTTCTCTGAAAGTTCCAAGTCTTCTCAAACCTCTCCTCACCCATTCTTCCACCCTCATTCCATGATTCAAACCTCTCAACCCAAGAGGGAAGAACAGAGGAAACTGCACTTTTCCAATAGCACCTCATACTCTCTGGACTTGCTTAATTAATGACCAACGCACTTGCATCTTTATTCATTCCTTCTGTCATTATTTACCAAATATTTTGCATGCTCATTCTGTGCCTGACACTCTTCTAAGCGCTTGGGATACTTCAATTCACGATCTCTGCCATCATTAAGCTTCCGTTCCACCTATTGGTTTTTCTGACCCAAGATTATCAGAATATTTCCAAATCACAGGAATGGTTTTTATGGGACAGGAGAAGATAAGCAGTGTTAGTCATTTGAGAATGCAATTCTTAAATATGAGTAAATTGATGGACGATATCGCCCTGCTGAAAGATTTGGATCCCTTCAGAAGGAACAGAGTGATTACTTGACACTCCCCCACCCCCTGCCCCCCGCCATCCTCAGGAAATGATGAAAGCAAAAAAGTAGGAGGAGAAAGAAGGAAGATGCGGCAAGAGCCTTAGTTCCAGAATTAGCATATCTCGCTTTGATAAGTCCCATTTCCAGGAGCAAGCTACGATGGTGTTTGCATCCTTTCATCATGACGTTTGAAAGTTTAGGTCCTCCAGTGGTTTTACCGGATCACTTAGTAGATGACAGGCAGTATTTTCTGCTGGACCCAGAGTCCACTGAGGATTCTAAAGGAAGTTTTCAGACTCTAACAAATTAGGAAAGATGACTTTTGCAACTGTGCTCCATAGAAAAGCACAGCCTCATACATTTCTTTTTAGAGTTCTAAAAAATTTCTGGCTTTACTATATATACTACGATGCGGAATCTGCAAGCTATTTTAGACAGAGCCATGTCTTCATGGCTCTGAAGTAATTTGAAAAACATCAGTGCCATTGCAAACTGGAGCATTAGGTTTTCCCCAAAACGCATGAATTTAGGGTTCAGTAACTGGCATCAACCCAAAAGCAAGTCTTGGATGAGTGCAGCCCCAGCTGGTCTGCGGGCAGCACAGTGCAGGGGTTCCTTGATCTTTTCAGGGCACTAGCTAGAATTCAATGTACTTTAGTATTTCCAGATCAAAATCAAGATGACATATAGACACTGAAAAATGATCTTGAAAGAATATGCTTCTCTAGTTTGGGCAAGAGGGGGCAGAGGAATAAAGAACTGGTTACTTTCAGTGACACATACCAACAGTAATCCCTCTACCGAAAGCAAGCCAGGACTGTCAAATTCAGAGCATTATGGTCTAATACCCAAACAACTTGACGGGAAATTAACCCCAGCAAAGCAAACAGAAACAGGTTTACCAAGATGACACTGCTTGAAGACGTGTAGTACTGGATTGGCCTTCTAGCCCAGAAAGCAGCTGGAATGGGTTTTCTTGGGGGTCCTTTTTGTTCCCTTCTGCCATCTATTGATAACTTTTCCCCAAATGCGAATTCTCTCTAGCATGATTTTTCTGGGACAATGATGTTCTTTAGGATATGAAGACAGTGTAACATTCTCAGGCAGGTGAGTTTCAACAAATGACTGTTTAAAGCCTGGGTTATCCTCAAGGGAATGTTTACTATGTAAATATTCAAATGGCAACCTCCATTCAGAGGGCCTTAGGACATAAGAAGGAAAAGCACATGCTAAGATACCGAAGGAAGTGGAAAGCTCCCTCACTGGGGCATGGGAGTGGTGTACCGCAAAGGTGAGCTCAGTTACAATGGATGCTCTCTTTGCAAATTACAACTCGCCCTTTGTGCCAACTCTGTGCATTTAACGAGGAGTGCATTTAGCTCATGCCCACCCTCTACAGCCAGAGATTATTTTTTAGGTTCTTTATAATCTAATTATAGACCTAATTATAAAACTTACTAGTTTATAAATAACCTAATAAATAACAAGGGACTTTGAGCCTCACAGCCCTTATGAAGAGGGTCCCGAACCCTCTTCCCTCTTGCAATCTTTACTCCTTCCTACTCTGTAATCGTGCTTACCTATTGCTTGACCCAGGGCATCAACCCCTATTCCTAGTCCTCACTCACTTTTGGATGGGCTTCCCACCTGCTATTGGTCTTTTATGGCACCTAATCTCAGACTCCCTCTACTTTAGAAGCCATAGGCTAACTACTTTGCCCAAGCTTGCCCCTGACCATGCAGCTAACATCTTGGTGGGTCCACCTGTACCTCCTCATCCCAAGGATAAACTTAGGCTACACTTTCCCCCTTCTCTAATCCAGACTATACCATTACGGGTGACGCCTGCAGGCGATGAGGTTAAGGTCACTATGCTAAAGTCCCATACCGAAGGAGACGGTGAGCTGTAATGAAGAACTCCTGGTCTTGGATTTAGAAAACTTGAGTTATATACACTATTGACACAATGTATAAAATAGATAACCAATGAGAACCTACCGTATAGCTCAGAGAACTCTACTCAGTGCTCTGTGGTGACCTAAATGGGAAGGAAATCCAAAAAAGAGGGGATATATGTATACATAGAGCTGATTCACTTTGCTGTACAGTAGAAACTACCACAGCACTGTAAAGCAACTGTACTCCAATAAAAATTATTTATAAAAAAGAAAAAAGAAAACTTGAGTTCCACCCTATATCTACCTACCCCTTACAGGCTATGTGACCAAGTGACCTGGGTAAGTCCAAACTTCATACGTCAGCACACAAAGCCCTTTACGGTGGGATTCCTGACAAATTCTCTGGTTTCATCTCCTATCACTACCTCCATCACTCCCTTTGATCCAGCCATACAATTCCAATGGTAATTCCTCATGCTCTGGGAAACCTTAGTGTCCTTACTACATTTCCATTCAAGCTGACCTACCCTTCCCCTCACTTCTCCTTTGACCTAATTCCTGCTCGTCCTTTGTGATACATCTCAGGGATCTTCATTATTACAGTGAAGCCTTCGCTGTCACTGTACCATCATCATCGCCACCATCTCCAGCCTCCTCTGGGCTTCTTTTCTGGAATTCTTGGGGTCAGGCACTGTGCCATATTTGGTTGTGAATTTCCTGTCCTTACATATGCCTGGCACAGAGTAGTACTCAAGAAAAGTTCGTAAAATGAGTGAGTGCTAAGCTGTTTCCCATGCCTCCTCCCACTTAATACTTACAAGGTCTATATTAATATCCCATTTGGCAAACGAAAAACTGAGGCGTCTCTTCTATTGGCTAATTATCTGGTTGAAGTCATTCAATTACTGGGTAACACAGATGCTTTGTGAACTCAGGCCTGCTTCCTTCTAAATCGCCATCTCCTTCCATCACATCGCGCTTCTTCTACTGCATAGAACTAACCTCAGTGATGGACTTGAAGCATTCATGCAACCGTAATGTGGACTTAGCCCCCTCTGAAGGCTTCTAGACCTTAACAGAATGGAATATGCCATTTATCACACCTCCAACTAGTGACTTTACAGTTAACATAGGACTTATGTCTGTGAAAAACCACAAGACCACTTCTCTACTATTGTAAGGCAAAATTTTCACCTCCTCAAACCTATGAGAAAGAAGGAAGGAGGGTGAATGGGTGGGAGCAAAAAAAAGCACGGAGGCAAGAAGAGAAAGCAAAATAAATGAAATAAGAGTGGTTATAAGGTGAAGAAATTTATGACAGCTTATGACTAAGAATGTTATGATCACATAATTGAATGGAAAGGCTTCTTTGTTGCAACTGGTAGGACTTGTCAATCAAGGTTTCAAAGACCTTTTCTTCTAGCACAATCATCCAGTTGCTCTGTTTCTCTGTAACAACTTCATTTGTGTGGTTGTGGGACTCTATGCTTAGAGCTCTCTGGTGCTTTCTATAAGCAAAGATACCTCTGGAATAAGAGCAGGGTTATGGACGCCTGTCACCAGAATCCTGGAAAAATACAGTGTAACCAAAAATTAAGTTTTCAGGGTCCTTGAGACCAGTGCTTACTATAATCAACTGCCATTACTGTGGCCCAAGGTGTGTGTGTGTTTGGGCTCAAAAGAGAGAGATTCTGTGTTGAGGCAGAGATGAGATGTATCCAGCAATTAACAAATATTGACAGGTCTAATAATAGTTTATCCTCAGCTAATCCTATAATGTGCTCCCATAATACTATAGCTAATCATGTAGAGGCCTGAACCTCTAGCAAGCTTGCCTCAGCACCCAACTTCCTGCTATGGGTGGGACACCAAAGAAATAATTGACATTTCTCTATTTTAAAGATACTGATACAGCTGTGGGTGCTTTGCCTGTATTTTAGTGATTCAGTTATTAATGCTAGCGTCATGAATTTTGCATAAAATATGGAACAGAGCGCTTTTGCCTACCACCTTAAAGAAAAATCAAAGTCGAAAAATCTATGTAACCAATTACAAACGTTAACCCATTTTAAAGTGGAAATATTGTACTATATCTAGCCTCACAAATCATTTTTTTTTTTTTTTTTTTTTTGGAAATTAGAACACTTTACTTTGTGCAACGTTTTGGTCCACTCTTAGCTTCTTCTGCATATCTAGCCTCACAAATCATTTTTAAAGCTGCCCAGTTCTGTAATATCTCTACATGGTTTACAAAATTTGCGATAGGTATGCTTTTTCTGTTGTCATCAATACTAGACTCTTCCCTATCTAACAGTTTTTGCTTTTTACAATTTTCCACAGCATGCGCAAGGATAATAAAAATGCATCTTTGTTTTCTACCCAATAAGCTCCAACTTATAAGCAATAAAGATTCTTTCATTTTCACCAAAGTCATCTGTATAATAACTATAAAAGTGACATTTTATTAGGATGATTTTGGCTGCACGTAACAAAAAAAAACTTGACTGTCTAAATCATAAAGAATTTATGATTTCACTTATTACAAAATCCAGCAGCAGGGCTCCTCCAGAGTTAGTTTCCTCAGGGCTTGAACACTGTCATCATGGACTCAAATTCTTTCCATATTTCTGCTCTATCACTCTAGGCTTCTCAACTTGTCCTCAGCTGGCTCCCTCATGATGGTAAGTTGGCTGCAATCATCCCAGGAGTCAAGTAGACAGGACGACAATGGGCAGTTTGCTTTATTCAAGGAGTCCCTTCTTATCAATGGGGAAAATTTCCCAGAGTCCTGCAGTAATTTTCCCCTAACTTATCATTACAGCCAGAATTATATCATGTGACCATGCTTAATCCAACCACAGGCAAAAGCAATGGAATCACTTTGATGGGCCAGTGCCACCTTTCAGCACTGGGTCTGGAGAGCACATTCCTTGAAACTTAGGGATATGGAGGTGGGTAGCCATTTAAACAATAGCAGAGTTCTATTCCGAAGAAGGAAGAGGGAATGACTGTTGGGTTCGACAACAAGAATCTCCAACAAATGCAAAAGCTACTTGATATATTCATTTTTCATTCATTTAACAAACATTTCCTGGGTGCCCACTAAATGTCACCCACTATCCTAAGTAGCAGGAGAATATCATAATAAGAAAAAAACAGACACATTTCCTGACTTCCTGGACCTACTGATCTATTGGGCATTTCTTGATTGTCCAGGTTGCATTGTCCTAAAGCTGGAAGGGACCATGGAGAGCAAATATCTCAACCCTCCCATTTTAGAGGTGAAGAAACAGAAGCTGGGAATGACTTAAGCCCTTTGCTGGACCAAGAATAAACCTAATTTTGGATTATCTGCTGTTTGCACTTTCTGAGGCAGCAATTATCATGGGTGCAAAGGCTATATATATGTGTAAATATAAGTTGTCATATGCTAATCCAAACTTTGATTTATTATAAAACAAGTCACTTTAGGGGGAACTACTTATGCTATGAAATGACTCCCCAAAAGATTCATGTAGATGACATCCATCTGCCATTAAAATAAAATTTAATTAATAAAATTAGTGCATAATCTTCTGGCGAAGTAATTTCTTTACAAATCATGAAATTCAAATTTCTTCCTCCCATATCCTATCGTAAACCCAATCACTCTCTCCTCTCCAGCTCTGTGTGGCACCAGTCAGCCCCTGGGAGTGGTAAGGGAGCCTCTAATCTGCACCCCTAAGGGGTCATTCAGAGCCTTGCTGTCCTGTGAGGGGCAGGCTCACTGTGTATTCCTTCCCCCACCACCCCCCACCCCGTCCTCTGCACATTGGTATCTAAGACATACCTGTATCTACGAATTTAAGCCCTACCCTCTAGGATCCCTGCTAACAAGTGTCTCCTGAACCACCCAGGGCTTTGATGTGGTCTGGACATGCCCTGTAATGAACTGCAATGAAAGTGGTCAAACCTCTGCTCAGAAACTTTACTTATATTTATGCTGAATTGTTAGTACTGATAACTCCTTTGTGAATTTATTCTACAGACAGAATCACAGAGATGCACCAATGTACAAGAATATCCACCGCAGCATTACTTGTGGAAGGCAAAGATCAGAAACAATCTTTCTTTTCTAACTTTTTAAATAAATAAATAAATAAATAAATAATTTTTGGCTGTGTTGGGTCTTCATTGCTGCACGTGGGCTTTCTCTAGTTGTGGCAAGCAAGGGCTAATCTTCGGTGTGCGGGCCTCACATTGCAGTGACTTCTCTTGTTGCAGAGCACAGGCACTAGGCACACGGGCTTCAGTAGTTGGGGCACGTGGGCTCAGCAGCTGTGGTACATGGGTTTAGTTGCTCTGTGGCATGTGGGATCTTCTCGAACCAGGGCTCGAACCCGTGACCCCTGCATTGGCAGGCAGATTCTTAACCACTGTGCCACCAAGGAAGTCCCCAAGATCAGAAACAAACTTAATGCTCCTCATCACATCACAGCATGGGCCTGACTATCACCTGACCAGTAAAATGGAAGTAACTCTATGAACTGATATGGGTTGACCACCAGGAAACCTTAACAGAAAAAGCTCAGTGCAGAACATTATGTATAGCATGGAGCCTGTTCCTGGTATAAATAAATAGTGGCTTCCCTGGTGGCGCAGTGGTTGAGAATCCGCCTGCCAATGCAGGGGACACGGGTTCAAGCCCTGGTCTGGGAAGATCCCACATGCCACAGAGCAACTAAGCCCGTGCGCCACAACTACTGAGCCTGCGCTCTAGAGCCCGTGAGCCACAACTACTGAGCCCATGTGCCACAACTACGGAAGCCCATGCGCCTACAGCCCGTGCTCCACAACGAGAGAAGCCACTGCAATGAGAAGCCCGTGCACTGCAACAAAGAGTAGCCCCCGCTCTCCGCAACTAGAGAAAGCCCGCGCGCAGCAACGAACACCCAACACAGCCAAAAATAAATAAATAAAATAAATAAATTTATAAAAAATTTTTTTAAAAGAAATACTTTTTAATAAATAAATAAATAAATAAATATACCAGGAAACAGAAGGAATGTGTAATTGAATATGCATGGAATGCCTCTAGAACAGGGGTCATCAAACTATGGCCCGAGGGCTAAATCCAGCCCACCACCTGTTTCTGTGTGCTATGAACAGTTTTCACATTTTTCAAAGGTTGAAAAAAAAAAACAACAATAGAAGACTAATATAATTTCATGAAAATGACATGAAATTCAAATTTCAATGTCCATGAATAAAGCTTTATTGGAACACATACACATCCTCTGTATTCAACAGTAGAGTTGAATAGTTGTGACAGAAACTAAGAGTCTACGAAGAGTAAAATACAGTTGACCTTGAACAACTCAGGGTGGGGTGTGTTAATCCACATGTAGCTTCTGGTTGGCCCTCCGTATACTGGGTTCTTCTGCATCCGCAGATTCAACCGACTGTGTAGTACTATAGTATTTACTATTGAAAAATACTCGCTTATTGAAAAATAAGTGGATCCACACAGTTCAAACCTGCATTGTTCAAAGATCAACTGTACTTACTATTTGACCCTTTACAACACTTGCTCTAGAAGAATAACTACAGTTTCCTCTTGGGAAAATACGGGAATACAAAGACAAGGCAGGAGAAATTTGTTTTATTGGATATATCCTATTCTGTATTTCCAGTGTCCCCCACTCTTTTTTTTTAAAGAATATTCTAAAAGAATGGCTTAAATTTGTATACAAATTGCCTGAGATGAGGATCCCCAAATGATTCTAAACTACATCCAGGGTTAAGGACTCTTACCCTGAAAGAGCATCTCGAAAATTACCGTTGGTTCATATTCAAAAGAAAATATGAGAAAAATAAAAGAAGCACAATTCATGATCATAACCAGTATCCAAAAATAACCTTAATGAGAAAAATGTGTGACCATATATACAGAAAATAATGAAACTTAAAATAAAGGTTTGAATGAATATAGAGCCCAATCTTCCATGATGAAATATTTAAAAGATGCCAATTCATTCCCCCAAACAAAAACTCATAGAATTTTTAAAACTTGATTGATTCTAAAATTATAGGAAAGAATAATTGAGCTGAAATATCAAAAATAATCGTGAAAAACATAGAGGCAGAGAATTCTGGAAAGACAGTGCCTTGATGCATTCTGTGTTTCCTACACGTACAACTTCATACAAGCTTTATCTCACTTCTTGTGAGCCTTGCAGCAATTCAGGCAGTGGATAGGTGAACTGACATGCGTGGGCTGCTTTAACGCTCTGGGCCAGGTGAGAGCCAGTTTTGGGGGGTGAGGGGGCAGCAAAAGATCATCTCAGGGCAAGGTTCTGAAGCAGTCAGCTTTTGGGGAGAACTTGATCCACAGGGATCCCTGGACCCCTGCAGGGAAACCTGACATCCATCGGTCAACCTGAGCATTCCCAGACACTGGCCAGTTTCCAAATACTAAAGAGGCTGAGGAGGAAGTGAATGGGCAGACTGAGGGTTCCCCATCCCTGAGGCTGAGGAGGACTGTGGAAAGCCTCCCCTCCCCGATCCAATGCCTTGAGAGGGAGCTGATGGCTTCCTACCGCTGCTCTGCCAGCTTTCAGGGTCAGAGCACCTCGCCTTCCAATGCTCTCATCCTCCCACCCCACCCTCCAGCCCAGCTTAGGCATCCCAGCCTCTGAACCCCAGTGAGCAGCAAAGAGAAAGAATAAACAGATGGTAAGGGAGCTGGACAATCAGAGAGAGGAAGAAGAAACAAGGATTAGGGCAGGGCCCTGATGGAATAAAGCTTATTGAAGCAGATGGAGGGCAACCTTAAAAACATAAAATAAAATAAGAGCACTAAATAATACGATAATACGAGCACTGAAGAGATTCAAGTTCAGCACATGAAAAGAGACTTCATTTTTAAAAAATCAGTACATGAATTTAAGAAGAAGATGATCACTCTTGATACTCAAATTCAGTAGCCTGGACAGTCAAAAGGGTGAAGTAAGTAAAACCACAAGGTAAAAACACAAAGATCTGGTAATCATGAGGGAAAAGAGAAGAGGCTTAGACAACAGACCTAGGAAACTAACCTGAGGATAGTAGGAGTCCTAGAAGGAGAAAAAAGGGAAGAGAAGGAGAAGAAACAAAAGTAAAAAAAACTTCTCTGAAAAAAAAAATATGAGTTTCAGAAACAGCCTAATGAATTTCAGGCAAAATTATTGAAAAAAGAGAGGTATTTATCTATGTTCTGACAAAATTCCCAAACTCCACAGGTAAGGAGAAAATCTTTAAAACTTCCAGATAGAAAGAACAGTTCTCTAAAAAGTAAAAGAGAACCTACATGCTTGAAAATTTTTCATCCTAGTGCTATTTAAAGCAGAAAAGAAAGAAAAGAGTTACACATTTCCATCAGTAGAAGTATAACTAAGAAAATGGTAAATCTATGTGAAATTTTATACAGCCATTAAAAACAATCATTAAAGTAGGTGAAGGGGGTCAAAAGGTACAAACCTCCCGTTATAAAATAAATAAGTCTTAGAGATGTCATGTACAGCATGATGTCTATATAGTTAACAATACTCTATTGTATATTTGAAAGTTGCTGAGAGAGTAGATCTTAAAAATTCTCATCACAAGAAAACAAATTTGTAACTGTGTGCGGTGATGGCTGTTAGCTAGACTTATTGCAGTGATCACGTTACAATGTTTACGTATTTTGAATCGTTATGTTGTATACCTGAAACTAATATAATGTTATATGTCAATTATGTCAATTTTTTTATAAAAGAAAAACCTTAAAAAAATCTATAGTTACATGGAAAAGCACAGATATAAGGTAAAATGGTATATTATAAAGTAGATGAGAAAATTATGAAATTCTGTGTGCAGAGTGATTAAAACTTTTAAAATCTACATGAAAAAGATAGAAGGAATAAAAGAGATGACAGTGGTTACGTTAATTAATAGGATTGTATAGTTTTTCCTTCTCTGTTTTATAAACTTTCTATAATGTAATATTCTATCAATGATTTTTGAGTTAAGTAAAAATTAAAGTTCAGTTTTTTTAAGAAGGGAGTTATATTTTTAACAAGTAACATCAAAAATCATAGTTTTAATCTGTAGATGCCAAAGTAAAGTTCACCTGCAGCACCGGCCTTGCAGCTGGACCCGACGATGTGGGAGAGGTTCCAAGATCAATGTGCTAATATTAATTTTGCAGATTGACACTGCCTGGAGTAGGGCTTTGCCTTAAAACTTTAGGGGGATTAAAATTCTTTTCTTGGGACTTCCCTGGTGGCGCAGTGGTTAAGAATCTGCCTGCCAGTGCAGGGGACACGGGTTCGAGCCCTGGTCCGGGAAGATCCCACATGCTGTGGAGCAACTAAGCCTGTGCACCACAACTACTGAGCCCGTGCTCTACAGCCCGTGAGCCACAACTACTGAGCCCACGTGCCACAACTACTGAAGCCTGTGTGCCTAGAGCCTGCGCTCCTCAACAAGAGAAGCCACCGCAATGAGAAGCCTGCGCACCACAACGAAGAGTAGCCCCCGCTCGCCGTCACTACAGAAAGCCTGCGCACAGCAACGAAGACCCAACGCAGCCAAATAAATAAATTTATTAAAAAAAGAAAATTCTTTTCTTGCCATATGGAATAAAAGAGGCCTCAATTCCCATAATCGCCTGTGAGTTTGAGCACATTCAAGCCAAAGTTTGAGGGGACACTCTTGTCCCTCTTTGAAGGCCTCCCCCGCATCTAGTGGGGTGCCCTCCTGGGGAGGCTCCTCAACCCCTACACCGTGAGAAAGACAAAAGCAGCCCCTGATGGCAGCGAGCAGGCCTCACAGCAGCAAACAGAGCTGGGTGTCGCTAGACGGCAACGCCAGACAAAGTCATTCTATTACTGTGATAAACTGAGACAAAAAGAAATCCGCCCCATGATCACGTCTGAGCTCAGACAGAAGTGTAAACGCCACCAAAATAACCAACTACCCTCCCTTTCAGCTTGTAAGCCAGCCTGCCGCTTCCTCCCAATCACAATGCTACCCATGCTTCAGACCTCCTCGCGTTCTAGAGAAGAACTAAGATCCCCAATCACAGAACTGCCCCAAATTCCTGATAGCACTCAATCCAGAGCCAACCCCTTCTTCCTTGAACTCCCCCGCAAATCACCTAACACTAGCTCCAATCCTGTAATATTATAAACCTTCTGGTATCTTCTTCCCAAGGCTCCCCACAGTTCCTGCAGGTGTGCAGTTTCCCTCAATGCAACGAGCCAAAAATCCCTACTCAGTTCAGCTGCAGGTGTGTTCCTGGGCATATCTGGCTTTAGGGCACTGACAAATGGAATTGCATCTTTATTCCTGGTTTGAGGCAACTTTAGGGCAAGCGATCAAAATTTAGTTGGCAACCCAGCCTAGGTTCTTGCCATTGTATGAAAACTGAATTCATGGCTCCCTGTTATTTGGTGTTTATCGAAGCTCATTTGAGAGAAACAGTAGGATGGACTGCCTGAAGCATGTCATCCCCTTCTTTCTCTAAGACCTCTGAAATCTATGCCTAAATTCAAGGAGACCAGCAAAGAACACTGACCTGAATCCCACTGTCTGGCATCCTTAGAACTGCCTTTACTGAGTTCAGCTTTGGTGTAACCCTGTGAGGGCTTCCATGAAACCTCATCCGTTGGCCACTGTCAAGGTGGCAAGATGCCATGCATCACACAATGCACCTATTACCAGGAACAGTTTTACTTCTGAGCAATCAGTTTATTCCCATTTATTTCCATACTGTGTGGATTGTATAGCTGTGAAGTTTCCATTTTTTCAAGTGGGTTTCTTGGAAAGGGAGCCAAATCTGTAGCAAGACTAGTCTGCTTTCTGCCATTGGTGTCATTCCTGGCTCCCTTTTATATCTCTGCCATTGTTTTTTCTTTTCCCCACGCCAAATCTATGTTATCTTGCTGTACTTTACGTACCTGTATAAACTACCTGAAATACTTTAAAAAAAAAAAATTGGGTAGGCTGTAAAGAAAGAGAGAGAGAAAAATCAAGTGTGAGATAGTATGGCACAAATTATAAAGCAGGGAAGGCACTGAGAAGAAGCTGAGCCCCTGAGAGGGGCAATCAGCAACGGGGCCTGGTAGGATGGAAGGGAGGAGGACCCAGGAACACGTTCCATACTGGAGGAGAAACCTATTTCCTCTAAAAGCAGAACCCAGGAGAGTGTACGTGGGGCAGGACGAACAAGAGAGTGAGGAGACGTGTTTGACTGTCGTGGGAAGTTCATGCTGGGGAGATAAGCCTTGGGATGCAGAACAGGAGGGGAAGGTGGAAGGGAACTTGGAAACAGAAGCAGGCGTTCAGGCTCCACGTAGGTCACATCTGTGCTTCCTTTTTGTGCGTCTAACAAACACGACTGTCCTGGCCCACACACTCGGGATCAGAAATAGAGGTGGCATTAGGGGACTGTATCCGTTTCCTAGGGCTATCATAGCAAAGTACCACAGACCAAATGCCTTAAACAACAGAAATTTTTTTTCTCACGGTTCTGGAGGTTAAAAGTCTGAGGGCAAAGTGTTGGCAGGGTTGGCTGCTTCTGAGGCCTCTCTCCTTGGCTTGTCCATGGCTTTTTCCTCCCTGTAGCTTCACATGATCTTTCCTCTGTGCATGCCTGTGTCCTAATCTTCTCTTTTTCTAAGCACACCAGTCATATTGAATTAGGGTCCACCCTAATAACCTCATTTTACCTTAACTATCTTTTAAAAACCCTATCTCCAAATATAGTCACATTCTGAGCTACTGGGGTTTAAGACCTACACATATGAATTTGGGGGGGGACACAATTCAGCCCTTAACAGTATGTAACTTCAGTAGCTTCTGGAGAAGGCACAAAGCATACGGCAGCTAAAATACAATGAGGGTCAACATGTAAAATGCAATTTGTCTCACCCCTGATGGAAGGAACCTGGGAAGAATGATCATTCTGATCACCTTGGCCTCCTGAAAATCAAGTACGGTTCATCTCTTCCAAATACCACTATCCAACAATATCAAGAGGAAAAAGTGAACTTTGGGCTTAAAGAAAATGAAAAAACAATTTTACTGACAATGACTGTAGTGAAAACTGTGGACAATTTATGATCATCCTTAAATACAGTGAATGATAAAGGACACGCAGTGGTTCATGACAGCCGTGTCGAGACGCTCATCACTAAGGAGATGGTGAGAACACAACCAGTGTGACCTGGACTACTTGTTTTCTGGTCCCACCTATACTCTCCTCCATAGACACCACACTGTCTGGCTGAGATGGCCAATTCTTTCTTCTCTGTTCTAATTGCTTATCAGAGGAGTTCATAGATTTTGCTAACATACCATCTCAGTGTCTTTAATTGAGAATGCATTGAGTTCTGTAGAAGTAAGGCTTTTCTTATTCTTAGTATCTTCTACCAAAAAAAATGCTGGCTGCTTTTCTCTTCATCTCAGTTAATCCTAGGCTGGCCTGTGTGATGCAGGCCCTCTGTGCTTCTCTACTCTGAGCTTTTGGTTGGTTTTAGCAGCTGTGTGTGCTTTGTAGAAAGAGCATTCTCTCTGTGGAAACATCACTCCTGGAAAAATCACCAAACCCCTGGTTGCTATGTGAATGGAAAGAAAATGTCACATCCTTTTTAAGAGAATGAATTACTTTTGGTTGTGGGTCCCACTGAAGAATGGATCCTTCATTAGGTAAAAAACATAGAGCCCATGGCATTTTCTATGCTATCTACTAAATACTCCCTTTCCAAGAATAACTCATGACATTATAATTTAATCACTTCAATATTGCGTTTGTTAGATTAGCAAGTAAATTCACTCCCTTCCTTTACTGAAATCCCTTCAGGATGATTTTCGCCTTCCTGTGCAACCACATCCATGCGGTATTTTGTGCCATTCCTGAAGGTTATGCCCATTATAAATTTAGTTGATTGAAGCAGCCCTCAATTTTCGCTCTAAGTAGACATTTTTTCTAATATAAAAACATTAAATGGATAAAAGTGGGCCTCAGATCCAACTCGAGAAGACTTGAGCTCGAGAAACAGAGAATAATTGGATGTTCTTGAAATAAAGATTGAGTGAGAAAATTCTGGTTGTAGCCTTCAAGGCAGACAAGCCCAGGAAAGGCCTGAAAATGTGAGGGATAGCTTATGAGTCATTTCAGCACCCCAGCCTGAGGCGATAGCTCAAGTTCTTGCACTCCCCCAAGCTATGAGAAAATACACGACCATGGGAACTAGGGCAGAATCTTCAGAAATGACCACACTTAAAGGAGAAGCAGAAAAAGTAGACCAGCCAAAAGAGTAGGACAAGGGCTATTGGGAAAAGATGACATAACCAAAGTTTTGAGCCAGAAAACTGTAAGACCTTATACCCCAAACTGCTTTAATTTGAGATGAGGACCCAGGCTTTGAAGATGAATTCAGTGTCCCCAAATCTTCGGTCCCAGACCCTTTCCACAACTCCTGTTAGAAGGAACACCAGGATAAGCAACGTCAAAATACACCAGCAAGCTCATGGCGATAAGACGTTCCTAACAGAAGCTACGTTCCTCTAACACCTCCCCACGATCCGCTCCCTACCCCGATTAGCTTTCCGGCGTTGTCCCGTTTTGATACTGATGGGGTGAAGAGCCATGATTTATGTCGTCATTGAAGCTTCCCAGCAACACCACCTGGCTCCCTCCACTGACAGGGCAGCACTGACTTAGTGGCATTGCCCTTGTTGATGTGAGCAAATAACTGCCAAAGTCTGAAATGAGAAATAAAAGTCAATAACCCTGCCTATCCCAAGAAGAATGAGTAAAGTCAGGGACTAAACCGAAGTCATCTTTTCCCTGTATTCTCTCCTGATCCCTTACAAAGAAATAAATATCTTGCTTCCAGGAAGACCTCGTGTTTTAGGGCCCACAGTGTAAGGCCAGACTTGGCTTTGGGAGGGAGGAAAGGTGAAGGTGGGCTGGTAGCGGGCAGGCTGAGGGAGGGTACACCACCTGCGTTTAACTCCAGTCCCACCATTTACCAGCTGTGGCTGTTATTGAACTTTTTTGAGATTCCATTTCCTCACCTGCAAAAAAATCAGTATAATAATGCTTCCTCTGCAGGTTGTAAAGAAGAAAATGTATGATAATTCTGATTACATAGGGAATGCTTTAAAAAAAAGAAAGAAAGAAAAAAAACAGTAGCTATTACTGTCATTAAGAGAAGGAAATAAAAATTCTTCACCATATTCTTCTTGCCAGGCAGAGGCCAAGTACTGTCGACATAAATTATCTCACTTAATCCCCATTTCTGCCCTATGTAATGTGTAAAATTAACCTGGCTCAGAAAGGTACAGTTATTAGCCCAAGGTCATTTTGCTGGTAAGGGGTGGCTCCAGCTGTCACCCCCAGGTCAGTTCCTCTCCAGGGCATCTTCTAGCAGACGGCTGGTTTAGCCAGGTTTCAGTGGTCCAGGGCAAGGCATTTGGCAAGGGATGCTGTTATTTCCCTAGTGCCATATGACTTCGCGGTTAGTCAGCTGATCCTGTGGAGTTGTAACTTTGAAGATAGGCTGGGTCATTGCAGTTCTCAGGGTGCCTGAAAGGGGCTTGGATACACACCAGTACTAGATTCTGTTCTCCTTATATTCTGTCAAGCAAAGTCCTACTTTTAAGTTGTTTCACTGACCGTTCTGAAAGTTCCTTCTCCTTGGATGGGTGAAGTACTAAGGTTTTAAACTATGTGTTTGTCCTCCTATACATACACACACACACTCACATAAATGTAGATCGTGTGTGTATATATATATACACACATATATACATACATAATACTGGAGTTCTGTGTCTCTTTGTATGTGTGTGTGAATATTTGCAGCTTCAGTTTTTTCCTTTCAGCACCAGACTCATGATCTACACTTTGGGATCCTTTACCGGGGTGAAGAGGCCCCCTCCCGCATCATTATTTCTTTGCATAACTAATGTATGTCCTTGTAACTTCCAACAGAAAGGTCCTCCTGTGTTCTTCCATATTCTACACACAGCTATTCACTTCCTACATACGAAGTTACCCAGTCTTCCTGACCTTCAAAATCCAGCTGAAACCTTGCCTCCTTTGCTTGAAATGAGAAAATATATATATTTTTGCAGTGAAGGTTCTAAATTTACAAAAATAAATGATAACCTCAAAGAAGGCAAGTTTTGAACCCAGGCCTCCGCTGTTAGAGCCCTAAGCTTGTAACCACTGCACTCGGCAGCCTCCCACTGATGCCAAGTAGCATTTGAAACAAGAGTGGCTGGAAAGTGGACTCAAGGTTACCAGGGTTGGAATGGGGAGTAACTGTTTAATGGGTACAGAGTTTCAGTTTGGGATGATAAAGAAGTTCTGGAAATGGACAATGGTGATGGTTGCACAACACTGTGAAGGTGCTAAATGCCACTGAATTGCACACTTAAAAATAGTAAAAACTGTCAATTTTATGTATGCATGTTTTTCCATAATTGAAAAAAAAAAAAGACAAAAGAAGAAATGGTGATTACCACTCTGTTGCAATTCATTTAACTTTTCCAAGCCTTAGTTTCCCCACGAGTAAAATGGGAATATTAACACCTACCTTAGAATACTGCTGTGATGATTAAGCTCTAACATATAGAGTGCACCTAGCTCCCCCCACCCCCATGTAAGCACATTGTGATGCTCAGCCGGTGTTCGCTCCCTTGGCTTTGCCCAATGCTAACATCCCTGTTCCTTTAGACTCCTTGGGCTGAGCTACAGGAGGTGGGGAACGCGTGGGCTAAATGGGAAGACTGTCTGCTATTTAGAGGTGGTGGACCATCTTCTTCAAATTCCCAGCACTTAATAGGTGCCTGATAAATGTTTGTCCAACTAAATTGGAATGAATAGATAAACCACAAGGGGACAATAAAAGGATGTGGTGTCCTATTCTAAAACAGCTCTTGAGCCATGTAGCAGGAGCTCTTAATCCACAGGGGATATAAAGAATATTTGTTGTTGATGAGGTAATTCTGCGGTTCACTTGATTTCATTCCAGATTTAGGCTACTTCTTTAAAGCTGCCTTTTTATGTGCAGTCTTACTATCTTGAACAACTGGAGCCAATGGGAAATTGGTGTTTGGGGGACCATCTGCAATAAAGGCAATGGCAGTAATAGGCACAAGAAGCAGATTCACAAGGCACAAGTTGCTTAAGCCCCAGTTAGGGATTACACTGAAATCTGAAAAATGAAAATAGGCATTAATTGGATCCACCTTTCATTTTTAGGGTTGCCTAGAGTCTATATAGGAATGATCAATATAATTAGGTAATTTGCTACGTTGTTTTTAAAGCAAAAGCAAGGAGCATAAAACTCGCCAAAAATATACAAATTCTAGATGTACCTAGTACTTTCATTATATACTCTGGTTGGTTAAGTGAAGAAGATGAGTCTAAGTGGAAACAGAAAGGGAAATAATAGAGCAAAAGAGACAGGAGAGAAAGAAGTGCAGGGTAGATTGGACAGAGAAGCAAGGAAAATGAGAAACCCGTAGAGGGAGGAGGCATGAGTACAGAGAGAGAAAGAAACACATAGAAGGCCTAGGGTGATAAGTTCTCAGTTGGTTCTGAGGCAAGTGGAAGTGTAACCTACTTTTGTTACACCCTGAGGTTACCATCGCCCTCGATCATTACCATTTGATGGCCTCAGAGTTCATGGTCCTACAATTGCTGTCCCCATGTTCACTGTCTCAGAAAAAGGCTTCATCATTCACTCAGACACTCACAGGAACCCCGGGCATCCTTGAGCCCTCTCTCGTCCTCATCCCTGTTGCCATGTTCCGACTTTTTTAACATCTACATGTATTACAGATCTATTCACCTATCTCCATCTCTACTGCAGGCCGCTCTCCTCTCTCACCTGGAGAGGAAGTGTTGCCATCAGATCTTTGCCCTCTACTCCAGCATCTGCGCTGCTGGTAGTGATTTCTCAATGGCAAACCTAGTTGCCCTGGCTACGGTTCTTTTGTCTCCAGTAACAGAAACTCACACAAACAGGCTTAAGCTCCAAGTAGGGAAATCTGTAATGCGTATAATATGCTAGAGCTTTTTTTTTTTTTCTCCTGCAAGAAATGTCTCCTGTTCTGTGAGTTTCAGTGGGCATCTTGTGGGGAGAAGGAAAGGAAGCAACTTCCAGGACTGGGGTGAGGTAAAGCAGAGATCCCAAGGGAAATGTGACTCCAAGCAGTGAACTCCTGATCTTGAGCCACGCCCCCTGGAGCGGCTGGGGCTCCGGGCAACCTACAGGGCTGAAATAGCGACAGCCCAGGTCAGCCGCGAGGGAGTGGCCTCTCAGCTGAATGTGGTACAGATCTCTGTCCCTCACACCTGGAAGAGCCACGATGCCTGGGCAGGGCACCAGCACCCGGGGCCCCGCCCAGCCATATCACTGAGGACAAGACCTGCCATGATAAGGGAGAGGTTGCCAGACAAGGGGAGAACAGCTGCCTTTCTGGACACTGGTAAACATCTGGAAATGTCTGGGCGAAGAAAATGGCAGAACTAAAAGAGGGAGACAGAACGGACTTCCTGCAAATCGGGGAACGCGGCCAAGGTCATTTGATTGCTTGCATCCGATCGTCTTTGCGCAACCCCACCAGCTACCGCCAGGCAGGCCCTATCAGGTAACGAAAGCACAGCTGCTGAGACGCCCCCCCCGCTGGGGAGCTGAAGGGATGGAAGTCATCAGATGAAGGGGATGCAGGCTATGTCACCACCCCAAAATGCCAACCGTGCGCCATCTGCCCTTGAAACGCTTTGATTCCCTTTCCATGAACTATAGTGGCAGTTCTCATACTCCAGCCAACATGAAAGTCACCTAGGGAGTATTAAAACGCAGATGCCTGGGCCCCACCCCTGAGATTCTGATTTAGGAGTCCGGGAACGGGCCAGAGAATTTGCATCTCCACGGACCACAACACTAAGTAGCATTAACCTAAAGGATAGAGTCCAGGCTTTTTAACATGATCTAATAGGCCTCCATTCCTGGTTTTCACCCCTCTTTACTACCATCACCTGCCACTCCTCCACCTTTCACATCATGCACCAGCACCTACCCCATGCAGCACGGTATTTGGAACAGCACTGCAAGAATTCGGTTCTGAGGCTCTATCTGCTCTTCTTCCAAAGCCCCTCAACTTCTCCCAAAGGAGGAAAAGTTGCTTTGAGTTAGACGGACTCCAGAATACTTACTGGGCCATATTTGCTAGTGGGTATGTGCAAAGGCCAAGCTCTGAATGTGCATCTCTCTCTTCTGTCTATTCCACGTTGAAGGGCCAAAACCCACGTCCCTGTGGAGGAGCTCTGGTCAGATTGCTCTGGCCATTCTCCCTCCCTTCCACCCAAGTAGCAGAAGTGGTAGGCTGACCTTTAGGAAGAGCAGACCTGACCCCTGGTTATCAGTCTCTCTGTGACTCTCCATGTGGCTGTCTGTCTCGCTCTCTCTCCTCCAGCCGATCTGGTAAGATCTACAAGATTCAGATATGGGCAAAAAGGGAAGAAAAAGGGTTGTCAGATTTTGAGCTCAGGACCCATGCTCCAATCTACACTGGCATTTGGAGGAAAAACTCAACCAATATTAAATAAGTAAAATGATATTTTTCTCTTCTTTGTCATTGTTCTTTATTGCAAGGTCACTGCATCTATGTCACTGGGAGGGTAGGATTTCAGTATTCCTGGATCCCCTGGCCTTCATTGTAATACTATCAAAACCTCACCTTTATTCCTTACAGGGCCCATTTCATAGCCTGGTGGAAAAGCCTGGGCCCAGGGTCCAGTACGCAAGGATTTAATTCCTGGCCCTGCCAACTAATGACTCTGTGCCTTCTTTCCTCCATGGTCAAATGGGGATTTAAACACTGACTTCACAGCGCTGTTGGGAGGTGTAACTGAGGAAAAGAACTTCGAAAAGTGTTTGAAAAGTATGAAACGTCAGCCATTTTGCTACAGTTTTATTCTTTTCAAGGAGCACTGAGCCTGAGTCCAAGCGCTCAGCATAAAACTCACCGTCCTGGCGCCCCTTCTGGATCTCTCACCTATTCTTATCCTGATGACCCTCTTCCAAGGCAAGAAAGTCAAATCTGGAGCCCAGGGATTCTCAACCCCTGTCCAGATTGTTTTCCTCTACATGACAGAATGTTAGCCGTTTGTTGTATCTTCAACCACAAACATAAAATAGGACTGGTCTGTGCCCGACTAGCCCCAAATATATTAACCAGGGATCCCTGCCTTTTGGACTCTGACACTGCAAGTGGGAATTCACCCATGACGGTATCACATTACCAACCATATCATGAGACCTTCTTACAGCTGACTAGTCAGTATTAAATACATCCTGGGGTGGACCAGTGGGGATAACGCCGCGACATCCTCCTGGATTCACCACCATTTCAACAAGCACATTTTGACAACCTCCCTTGCTGCGTTCTGCAGATCACCAAGCTGCTACTTTCTGTGTTGTCACATCATACTTTATGAGGTTGTATGCACTGACTTGTATCCCAGCACCTTCTGTGCAAAGGGACATTGACACACATTGGTTCAGCTTAACGGACTTTCCTATCGGGACTGACTCGAGGTACCTTGCAGCAAGCTCCGCTTCACACTTCAGTATAAACCGAGAAGGCAGAATTAGGTTCCAGATCGGATGGACACGAGCTTGTATTATATGCCGCACACTCATAGGCCTTGTCTTAACTTCAAAACAGCCATGCGATTATCAGATAAGGAAAAGACCGAGAGGTTAAGCAACCTATCCCGACTTGGTCACACAGTTCGTGCTGGAAACCAGAATTCAAATGGATAGGTCTGATTGATCACAAAGTCATTTGTCAAGATAGGAGCACAGAGACATCCTTTGTATTATGTTTAACTACAACAGCCAAACAGCCAACAAACCTACTTGCATAGGTCCCCGGTGTGCCTGTGTGCCCTGTCTCTCAGCCGCTTCTTAGGGAACACAGTGATTTCTAAACCTTCAACAATGACTTTCCTTATGCCTCACCACCTCCAAAATTTTTGAGAATAGGACACTTCAAACGTTCTGGTGTCTACTGTCTTTCTCTCTTGCAACTGGGCAGGGATTCCCCCCTCTCCCCCGGGGAACACTCTGATCCAGCAGTATGTGCCATTCATGGCATAAAGAAAGCAGAGGAGTAGAGAACTGAGCCTTGAGATTTTATTACGGAAACAGCGATACCGAACATCAATCACACAACTGTGGCCGGGGAGCACAAGTTGAAAGCATAACGCAATTCACCTCCTAAAATTATTCACCTATGTTGTCATGAAATGGTTGACAAAGAAGGCAATGACTAAAGTGATTTAAAACGGGCATGTTGCAATTGTCCAGAAAACTATTCTGAAAACACGTTTTAGGAAAAAAGGGAAAACAGATTATGGAGGTGAAAAGGACCTGGGACAGAAGCATTTTCAAACCCAGCTTACTCCCCAGAACTCATCTGTCTCACTGCCTTATGCACCCCCATTTGCCATATTCATCTTCATCTTCAGGCCATGGTTCCCATACCTAGTTGTGAACTAGCATCTTCCTGGGAGCTTTTTAAAATGCAGATTCTCAAGTCTCCTGTCAGATCTGAAGAATAAGAATCCTTGCAGAGTGGGATTAGGAATTGGTATTTATTAGACTTTCACTTATGTATCATTAGTTGACTCGAATGCAGCCAGTCACTCCAGGAATCGGCTGTTTTAACAGACACCTGCACGCAAGACAATTTTCTGGAAGAAAAAAGTCCTTTGCAATTTAAATCAGAGTTCCTTGCTGTTTGAAATGCTTCTGGGAGGTCCAAAGACGTCTTCCCTCGTGAGACAGCACCAGTTCCTTAGTACAATTCACCTCTTCTCTCTCAGCTCCCATGAGCCACCTGTTTATTTTTAACACTTTCTGTGTAAGGAAATGCTAATAATTTTGTAGCATAATATTTCAGTTTATATTCTGGACCACAAAGGAGGCAACATTCTGCTGACAGGCAAAGCTATCACATTCTCTTGTAGATACTTATACACAGAGACAGTGGGATCCTGGCACCGGCTCCTCTCTTTACATACATGCGGTGCCACAGCTAAGCTCAGACCCTGGCTAAGATTAGCAATAGAAGAAGGACAGGGAGCAATTAAATTCACTTCCTATTCCCAAAGCGAGGTTTTTGCTTAAGTAAGCAAAGGCTTCTGGCCGGCTCCTCTTTGTGGAATAGTTGTATCAAATAACATTTGCACAGCACTTTACAGTTTCCAAATCACTTTCCTTTTCAATACTATCTCATCTAATCATCAGAGTAGCCCAGAGCAGTAGGTATTATTTCCTCCATTTAACCTATAGAGGCTGAGGCTCAAGTAGTTAAATGACCTACACAAGTTCACACAGCTAGGAAATGGAAAAACACAATTTGGAACCAGGTCTTTTATGAAACAAACACAATGGTAAAGATTCAAGTTAACTTTAATACATACTATTGGCTAGAACCAAGGAAGACGTCAAAACCTAAGTAAAAACTTGGTATTGGAAATGGACTTTCAAACAGAAACCGAGTGTGTGAATTTGTTAGTTCTACTTTTCTCAGTAAGACATTTGTCAGGAATTTGTCTTCTGAGCTGTTCCACTGGAAGAATAGCATGGTGAGTAAGACTATGGAACCAGAAAGCCTGAGTTTGAATCCCAGTTCTGCTATTTATGAGCTTTGTGACCAAGGGCAAGTTACTTAACTTCTTGGTACCTCAGTTTCTCTGCCCATAAAATGGGAATAATAATAATCGTGCACAACTTATAGAGTTGGTTGAAGATTTTAAAAGTTAGATCTATGTAATATATTTTAAATTATACCTGGCACACAGCAAGTTATCAGACACTTCCTTTGTACATTAGTAAAAATATCTGCTCACACATAATCAACTCTCAATTGTCTATATGGGGATTATTCACTGGGTTTTAGGTTTTAGTTTGATTTTCACCTATAGCAATCTGTGGCCCTGATACTCAGTTGCCCTTGAGGAAGAAGAAAGGAATTCACTCTTGCAGAGCAAGTACCACATGCCAGACACTAGGCCAGACACTTCACATGTGCCACCAGATGTATTTCTCACCACACCACCACAAAGTAGCTATCATTGTCCCCATTCCACAGATGGGAAAATCTAAGGCTCAGAGAGTTGAGTAAACCCTGCTGGTAAGTGGAAGGGAAGGTTAAATCCAAGTCTTTCTCTTTCCTGAGCCATTGCTCTTTCAGACTGTCTCGTGCTCAATACAGATATGAATGCTATCCTTACTAAATTCAAACTGCAACCACATGCCTTCCCCCAAATCAAGCCATTGTCTCAATCTAGCTCCCGTCCCGGGGCAAATCCTGATGGCCTAGAGAAACCACTTCCTGGGAAGTCAAAGGGCATAGGAAGATGAACCACTCGGTCAAGCCACCAACAAACCAATGTTTTCACTAAGGAACGAAGGTGTGGCATGTGCTCCAATATACCAAGTGCTAGGGAATGATAATAGTACTTACCTTAGAAGGTGATTGCAATGATTAATTGACTTATAATGGCTCTCACCTGCATGTCAAGGGTTCAATCACTGTTAGTTGTAACAGATAGTGAAGCATAACGTTTCATTGCATGAACTTGAGAGCCAGATTGCCTGTGTTTAAATCCTGACCCTGTATCACTCACTAGTGGTGTGACCTTGGGCAAGTTATTGAATCTGTCTGTGCCACAGTTGCTCCCCTGTAAACTGGGGATAACAGTAACACCTACCTCAAAGGATTGTTGTAAGGATTAGATGAATAATACAAATGAAGCCTTAGAACAGTGCCTGGAACATAGTAGCATAGTAACTATTGTATAACTGGTTGGTTTTATTATTAAGAAAATGGGGGGTTGCGTTGGGGGAAAAAGAGGTTGGTGAAACATGGAAAAACAGGCATTTACATATACTGTGGGTGGTTGCATTATATTAATGCAACATTTTTGGAGGGTGATTTGGCAATATCCAACTGCATTTTAAATGTTGTGTCTTGTGATTCATCAATTCCATGCAAGGAATGTAAACTACAGATGTACCAGCACAAATGTGTGCATTTGTGTGTTGAGGGAAGCACCTAGGGGTAAGCAAGAACTCCTTTAACCCAATAAGGTTAACTATCAGAAGCCTAAGTAACAACACTCACAAGTAGAATAGTATCACAGAATCCCCTTAAAATCAGGAATGGGAAAGGTATACCCACTATCATTGTTTCTAGTCGATACCATACTGAAGACCAAGCCAAATGCATTAAGAGAAGAAAAATAAATAAGGATTGGAAGGACAGAAATAAAGCTGCCATTAAGTACATATAAGATGATTGTCTACACAAAACTCAATAGAGTCTACAGAGAATTTATTATTATTAAAAGTAATAAGGGAGCTTAGCAAAGTAGCTAGCTATAAGAATAATGTAAAAAAATAAATTCCATTTCTATATAGCGACAATAAAAAGAAAATATAAGTTTTCAAAAGCTCTATTTGTTATATATTATTCTGTAACAAACTATCACAAAACTTAGCGCCTTAAAACAACAAACATTTATTAGCTCTTACTATATCTGAGGGTTAGGAATCCGGAAGTTGCTCAGCTGATGGCTCTAGCCAGGGGTCTGTCTCTCAGGAGATTGCAGTTGGTGGCGCTTTAGTCATCTGAAGCCTTGACTGGGGCTAGAGGATCAGCTTCCAAGATGGCCCACTCTTGTGGATTGAGGCTGGATATTCGCACGTCTCAGTTCTCTCCATGTGGACCTCTCTGTAAGGCTACCTGAGTATCCTCAGGACACGGCAGCTGCCTTCCTGCACAGAAGGTGATCTGAGAAAGAACAAGGAGGAAGCCACAGTGCCTTTAATGAATTAGTCTCTGAATTAGTTCTGCTTTATTTTTTCCCTAGCAGAAAGTCTCTAAGTCCATTCCACACCTAATAGGAGGAAAATTTAGCTCCACCTTTTAAAGGGAGGCATTCCACAGAACATGTGGACAGATTTTAAAACCACCAGAGATATCATTTTTAGCAGAAAAATCCAACCTACTTAGGAATAAATCTAATGAAAGATGTTTAAAATTTTAAAGAGAAAATTTTAAAACTTTAGTGAAAGACATTAAAGAAGACCTAACTTAACGTAGAGATATATGTTAGGTAGTCTCAAAAGTGATTCTCTCAAACTGATATATTAAATCAATTCATGTCTAATCTAAGCCTCCAACAGAATTAAAAAAAAATTTTTTTTAACTTGAAAAGCAGATTCTGAAACTCATATGGAAATTCAAAGGCCCAAGAATAGTAAACACACTCCTGAAGGAGAGAAAGTACAATATTGAAGAATACGCTCCACATATATCAAAACTTCTTATAAAGCTTGATAGCAACAGCAGTTAAAACAG
Source organism: Balaenoptera musculus (assembly GCF_009873245.2). NCBI lineage: Eukaryota > Metazoa > Chordata > Mammalia > Artiodactyla > Balaenopteridae > Balaenoptera > Balaenoptera musculus. Next base: position 62,919,279 of record NC_045790.1, on the reverse strand, counting down.
TGTGGGATTGTCTCAGAAATAGACAAACTTTGCAATGAACAGAATAGCGATCCCAGACACAGACCTATACAACTACAGAAACTTGATACACACCAGAAGGAACACTGAAAATCACTTGGCAAACAGTATAGCATTTAATAAATAATGCTGCCACAACTGCTTATCCATGGAGGGAGAAGATGAAATTGTATCTTAACCTCAGGCCATATCTTTACATAAATGAATTCCAGGTAAATTTAAAACTTAAATGTAAAAGGCAAAGCTCTGAAAGCCACAAAAGAAAATATATGAATATGACTTTGTGACCTTATGATATGGAAGGGCTTCTTAAGCATACATAAAAATATTAGCTATAAATATAATTGATAAATTTAACTACATTAAAATGAATAAAATTGAACATAAAAAAAAGAACTGTAAAGAAAGTGAAAAAGACAGGCCACACATGGGTAAAAATACTTTTAGATAACCAATAAAATAGTATCCTGAATATAAGGTATTTCTCAATTCTCAAGAGTGGGACTGCTATATCAGTGTATATGTGAACTTTTAATTTTAATAGGTATCAATAGAGAATATTTAAAGCAGCTGTTAGCAATTCAAAGGGTTCTTCCCCACCAGCAATAAATCTTTATTTTTTGCCACTTTAATACATGACTAACAGTAAAACTGAATATTTTTTATTTGTTTTTATTATGGCATGTTTTGTAGTATAAAAAGAGAGTTGGCATCCTTTTCTTGTTCCTGGTTCAGGAAAAATAGCTGCAGCATATGTTTATTGGTTATTTCTTTTGTTACTTCGTAAATGTCCGACTCATATTCTTTTTTTCCTCTACTATTCAATATTGTCTTGGAGCTATGAGCAAATGCAAAGATAAGAAAATGATATAATCTGTATATACATTGAAAAGCAGAGATAACTCTTTTGATTCATTAATATGATTTAGTTTCCAGAAAATGTAGTTAAAAAAAGAAAACTTGCTACAATTAATAAGATAATTTGGTAAGATGGCTCAATACAATATAACTATACAAAGATCAATAACTTTTCTCTATACTAGCAATAAGCACCTACAAATGGAAATATGGGAGACATTTCATTTACAATGGCAGATAAAGTGAATAAAGTATTTCAGGAGAAACTGAACAAGGCAGGCTTAAGACTTTTATAAATGAATCTATAAAATCTCACCAAAATCATAAAACAAGGTATAATGAATGGAAAGAAAAACTACTCTGGACAACTCTTCCACATTTATATCTGTCTAAAAGCAAGGAGTTGGGAATGAACTTGGTATATTTGCAGAATAATTCAGAATGCTGGTAACCTGGCACTTTCATTCAGTCATTCAGCAAATTTTTATTGGGTACTTTCTGAGTGCCATACTCGGCTACACACAAGTAATAATCCAGATGTGGTCCCTGTTCTCATGGAACTGATAATAATTTAACTAACAAAAGACAAGCTTTTATAAAATAATAAATCATGAGGGTTGGTAGAAGAGACCTTGAATGTCGCCTGTACTTGTGTCATTATTTGACAGACATGGAAACTGAGGTCCATACAGGAGATGTGATTTGTTGAAGTTCACACAACTAGTAAATACAAGTTGGGACTAGTTCTCTTGACTTCCTCAACATACTCTTCTGCTGCTCAGTTTACAGTTTGAGGGGGTTTAGACTATGCTCCTTAGTGTAGTCTAATCCAGCACTTACAGAGATTTTATAGTATAGTTTTACACATGATTACAGGCACAAGACTTGAGAAAAAACTAGGCATCATGATGGTGCTCAAACCCTACTGATATTTTGTTAGACAATAAACAGAGTACATACAAACAAGGGAGCACCAGGCAGTCATTAAAAAGATGATGTAAATCTAGAAATACACCTATATATGAAAAATGACTATGATACAACATTAAGTGAATAAAGATTATAGAATGTTACATTTATCATCATGCTATGCATGTAAAATTATACATATATATATCTAAATATAGGTATGTGAAATTATACAATACGTAAAATTATATATACAATTATATGTGTGTATATGTATATGTATGTGTATACATATAGTGTGTGTATAGATATATATAGATATGCAGAGATATAACGATTTCTGGAAGATCATTTACCATGATGTTAACAGTAGTATTTGTTCAAATATGAGGTGGACTTTATTTTCTTCTTTGTACATTTCTCTATTGTTGATTTTTTTTTTAATATTGATCCAGTATCTTTTTTAAAAGCAATGAAATTTATAAGATAATTGTTCTGAATAACTTCAGGTATCAGGAGCATGACCAACGGGTTGGAACAAATGTTTGTGTTAGAACATGGACATTGGATATAGAAATCACAGCAGGACCTACTCATCTAGTAAAAGGGATGGAAAAGCAAATCTGCATTTAGGACCAAATGATACACCTTCCTAAAACTTACAAATAATCTGAAGGAGCCTGCATTCTGGATGACATATTTAGCCTCTACTACCCCTGGACTGCCAATCTTTGGGCATCTTGTCAGAGGAGAAAAATAATGCCTAGATATAGAAATCCCTACTTAGCATGCTTTCAGTTACATGCAGCTAAACAGATTCCCAAAAGCTGCATGCAATAAAACTTCTTTAAATTTGACTTTGCTTAGTCATAGTTTGTGATGCCCCTACATAGCGGGAGCTAAAATTGACTTTTGCCAAATTAATTTTAAAACAAATCAACAGTGAAATTATGAGGGCAAGGAAAATGATTATCTTTCCTGAAAGACTAAGCTACTTATTAATCACAAGCCCTTTAGCAGCACCAAGCACAGGGTTACGTACAAATAGTTGCTATGTCCACTATAATGATTTTTATTTATTCTATAACTCTTTTTGGCAATATCTTGCTAATCCAGTTACAATTTGATCTGAAGTCCAGAATACTGACTTCTCTCATGGAATTCTCTAAAATTAGCTGCAGTGCTTTAAAGTTTAATCTACATCAACTTGAGAACAATATAACCACACATATATTCATTTAAATCTACTATCTAGGCTTTTCAGTGAGTGTAACTCACACACACACATTCATCACCTAAGGTCTAACTCTTCTGTTCTGATTTTATGAATAAACTTTCCAACGCAGAGACACGATATTTTAGAAAGCTGCACAGAAAGTACTTACCTACACTATGTGATTTTGCCATGACTGATAACTACTGATCTGTCCCCCTCTCCCCCCCCCAAAAAAAGGTTTGGAGTAAAACTACATAGGCAATTTGAATAATATAATTGAGTCATCATTAATCACTTGTAATCCCTTCCCTTTGCCACGTTTATTAATCCTTAAAGGTTTTCAGAGAATGGTTCTATTCCAATATTCTTCGCATACCATCTGTTCAAGCACATTCCTTGTATTCTTACTAGATTTTCACAGATGCCACTTTTTAAATCGGCAAATCTCAGGAGCATCGTCTGTCTCCCTTCACCCCTGCTTCAGGGAGCCCCCTCGCCATCACAGGAATACCAGCATCAAAGCAGATGTTCCATGTTCTCCGGCAGATTTCCCTCCCTCAGTAGAGTCCTTGAATGCAAATTTTTGAGATTTGAAAAAAATCTTTTGGGTGCAAGAGTTTTCTGCAATTGCTTTCTCTGTGTCAAATGCAGTGCACAGTCCTCTTTTCTGCTCTTCTGGAGACCTGGTCAGAGAGAATCTCTTTGCTCGAAGTACAGGGAGCAGAAACAGATACATAGAGACAGAGACCAGAGAGAACCCTGGAAAACCGAAGAGAACGAGATGCAAAGTCAAATTACACAAGGCTCAACGTTTTAAAGGTCAACTGGGTCTATTGTGCCATGGAAATTAAGCAACATTCTGGTCTGGGCAGAAGAGAGCAGATTGTTTTCGGAAGATATGTGAAATATAACTGTTGACTACCTACTGAAAACAAAATGGAAGACAGAAATTTTCCATGGAATTAGATCACTGAAGGCAATTAATTTGGATAACTGATTTATTAATTGCCGGGATCTGATATTGAAATTATTCAAAAAGACTCCTTCCAGATCTACAGCTTGCTTGTTCCACATGAACACAACCTCAAAGTGAAACTATATGCTGCAGCGATGCTGAAACAATGTCAAGTCTGGGGGAAAGGCACTGGCGTAGAACAGGGAATGTTGGTGGGAATGTAAATTGGTGCAGCCACTCTGGAAAACAGTATGGAGGTTCCTCAAAAAATTGAGAATAGAACTACCATATGATCCAGCAATTCCACTCCTGGGTATACATCCAGACAAAACTATAATTCGAAAAGATACACGCACCCCTATGTTCATAGCAGCACTATTTACAATAGCCAAGACATGGAAACAACCTTAATGTCCATTGATAGATGAATGGATAATGAAGATGTGAGACATATCTATAGATAGATAGATAGATAGATAGATAGATAGATAGATAGATAGATAGATAGATAGATAGATATAATTAGACGATGGATGTGCTTTGGGAAAGTGGGTGCACCCTCCAGATTTAAGCCTGATTACAAGACATCGATGAAAAGAATGTTTAGTACAGACTTCTCTTCTCCCCGTCACTCACTCTTCCTTTCTCCAAACTCACAGACAACTTTCATTTGGGCAGCAAGAATTTCAACTGACTGAGACACTTTGCAATCAATCGCTGTTCCCATTCATTCCACGTTTCACCTATGATGAGACAGGTAAATTCAAAGAGAAGGAGGTAAACAAATACCTCAATAATTCAATTATTGGAAGAAATTCACCAGGCTTAGCAGAGGCCTTAAAAAATAAAAACTTTTTTTTTCCCTTTATTGGAAGTTGGAGAGATTGTTGTTTTTGTAATTTCTTTGTTTTGGCTTGGGTATTAATTACCTAGATCCTCATCAATTACAGTCTTAGTCATTCACTGACAGGGACCACAGAGGTCTTGAAGGAAATGCAGCTTCCCAAGGAAATGCTAAACTTCTTGTCCTTTCTCTCTCTCTGCCTTTCAGAGCTAAGTCTGGGTAAATTTGCCAAAGTGTTTATATTCAGCAATCTTGTTCTTCTTACCATTTGCCTCAGTTTCTCCCTTTTAATACTACCTTCTTCCCAAGCCATCCTGAATCTGAATCCGTTCTGAAATGGCCCCACCCCCCAGCCTGCCCTCTACCTATTCACACGTCTCCATCTCATCCCAGGGCTCCATTCATTCCTCTCAAAATTACTTTCTCCCTGTCTCATCCCCTTTTAGTTTGGGAAGTGGTAGGCCAGTTTATGGGGGCAAACTCCTATGACCGTGGGCTTAGTGTCTTAAAAGTTCATTGCTCCTTGGGGCTCTGCATATTTAAAAGACACTGATTCAGACACAGATAATATCTTAACTCTGCCCTATCCAAATGGTAGCCACTAGCCACTTGTGATCATTTACATTTAAATATAAATTAATTAAAATTAAATAAAATGTAAAATTCTGTTCCTCAGTGGCCCTAGTCATGTTTTCAGCCATAAGATTATTTCTATCAACACAGAAATTTCTGTTAGTCAGCACTGCCTTAACATAAAGGGATTCATTTTAATGGTGGATGGTGAATATGACCATTATTTCTGTGCTGAGAAACTCTACAGGTGCTAAAAATGAATACATTTGTGTGTTGTAGATGTATAATCAGGAACTGGGGAAGGAGGTGGCTGGATGAGGGAGAGATGACTATCTTTTGATGAGTATTATAGGCCACGATTTGGGCATATGCAGGCCAATTGAAAATAAAGCAGAGGGGCATTCTTTTTTTATATTCGCAGGAAATCCTCTAGCAACACATTTTACAGATGAGAAAACTGAGACGAAAAGATGTTAAGAAATTTGCCCAAAGCTTTGAAACCAGAACGCAAAATCGAGTCGGCTTGAATTCCAATATTCTTCCCATTGTACCCTGCTGCCTATAAATCTCTGTCACCAGGGAAATGGGACTCATAGCCACTGTTCCCAGCCTCTGAGGGTCAGAGCTCACTAGTTTTCTTTCCCTTCAAAGTAGGGCTTGGGGCCATGTCAGTACAGAGCATAGATACTTTTTAACACTTTCTTTTGAGATAATCCTAGATTCACATGCAGTTGTAAGAACTAATACAGAGAGATCTTGCATATCTTTTCAATATATATCTTTTAATCTGCTACAGACTGGATACTCTCCAAGGCTGTCATGACCCTAGAAGACTTCAGGAGCTATCGGGGAACACATAAGTAAATAATTACTACAGCGCTTGTTAAAACAAAAATGCAATGTCATTTTCACCTATTGATTAGCAAATAACGATAATAGTAATGATGTCATAGCGAAGGCATGCTGAAAGAGACACTCCCATATTTTATTGGTTCGAGTGTAAAGTGAGGCAAATTGGAAAGCAGGTTGGCAATATGTATGCAATATTTCCATCTTTCAGCTAGTATATTTTGAGGCCTGCTATATGCCAGGCACTGGCCTAGACCCTGGGGAAAAACAGTAAACAGAGCAGACACTGTCCAGCCCTTCTGGAATTTACTGTCCTGTTTTGTTTATGGGCAGATAAGCTTTTGTGAGAAGTCCCGTTATAGGCAAAGCAGAGAGAGCTGTTATAGAATCACAAGTGAGGGGAGGTGAATTCAGCCTTAGGAGACTAGGGAAGGCATTCCTAGAGGGAGGATAAGGGGAGATAGCTTTCCATCTATTAAATGATGAACAGGAGTTAGCCAGAGGAAGGAGACAGGGTGGTGTGGAGAAAGAGTATCCTAAACAGAAGGAACAGCAGGAACGGCCCATGGGAAGGCTGAAAATTAAGAGAGAATGGCCTAAAACCTCTGGCAAAACTACCTTAAGGAATAACCCAGAATACAAAAACAAGCAAACCAACAACCTTTCAAATACAAAGCCTTTTATCACATCATTAGTGAAAATAGCGGAATATGGAAAAATGTCTATTTCAATAAAAGATATTTGGTTATGTTATGGGTATTACACCCACAATATGGAATATTTTGTAGCCATTTAAAATAATGCTTACAGTGTTTTTTAAAATACTGAAAATGTTTATGTTAAAATGTTGAATGAAAAAGGCAGGATACATAATTTTATGTCTAATCTGACCACAATCATGTTAAGTATACATATATAATTTTATATATATATATATATATATATAATTAAATGGAAGGAGACAAGTTAAAATATTGATAATGACAGTCTTTTTTTTTTTTTTTTTTTGTATATGTGCTGCCGAAGCAAGCACAATAGTCTGTTGATAGTGAGATTTAGGTGATTTTCATGTATATGCTATTTTATAGCATGACATGATGTTTAGTCTGGAGCAGAGCCCAGCTCCACCATTTACTATCTGTGTAGCCTTGGATAAGTCACTTAACTTCTCTGTGTCTCAGTTTCCTCATCTGTAAAATAGGAATAATTATAGCACCTATGTGATAGGTCGTTGTAGACATTATCGTAGTACAGTATCTGGGCATGATACTGTTATTAATGTATGGATTATTAGTATTCTGTTTTCTATTTTTTAAATTTTTCTTTAGTGCACGTATATAACTTTTATAATGGGAAAATCACTCTTCATTAACAGAAGTGTCTCATATTATAAGCTAGTGGGATGTGCTATCTTAAATGAGAACACTGAGAAGGGGCAGCTCACCCAGCTCGGGGAAATAGAGGGATGTCAGACAAGGGTCTCTGAGGGAGAAGGCGACATCTGAGCTGACTTTTGAAGAACAAGGACTTAGGGAGAAGAAGGGCAGTGGAGAATTCTAGACAAATGGAACATCAAGCAAAGACTTATAATCTTAGAAATCTCAAGGCAGAATGGGGCTTGAAGATGAACCAGCCCACCTTTCCACCCACGCGGTCTCCCTCTGCAGCACGCCCTACAGATGCTTACATGCACGCAGGCAGGAGGAGCTGACTGCTCTAAGAACAAATCCATCCCCTGGTTGGACAGTTCTCTTTGTTAAGAAGTGTCTCCGTATATGGACACTCACCTACCGTTGCACTTGCATATATACACATCAGAGGAAATCCAAGCCACATGCCCACACCGACACATGCACATGTTGGGAGTACCGGTCACCTAACCGTGGTCCAGCAAAGCAAAACTCCTCAATCTACTTCATGGTTGTGGTGTTTGTGGCTTGACTCTGAGACTCCTAACAAACATTACTAACTCTATGGTTTTTAAGTGCAAAAGCCGTAAGAGTGTTAAAGGTTTAGGTTAAAAAGTAGTACATGATTGCAATAGAAAGAGAGGAAATTAAAAACATAAAAATAGTGATGCTTTCACTTTTTATAATAGGATAATTCATTCTGAAGGAAAAAGGTGACTTTCGGCACCACATGAAAACTCCTGTGACTGTACTCAGCACAATCTAAAGAAGAGATGGCTTTGGAAAATGGCCAAGTGTGTGTCTGGAGAGACAACATCGATATTGTATGCCGACTGGAGAACCCTAGAAATGCAGTGAGCAACTCAGAGGCCAGGCCTTGCAGGAGGCTTTACTGGAAGCTCACAGGTCTGACCCCCGTTGGAAGCCAAACACCATCTGCCAGTGTTAATCTATCAGGTGCAGACCTTGTAGCAACTGTTACCTGTCCCAACACCTTTGAAGCATAGTTAGAACTGAACTACATGATAAAGATAGCGCTACAAATCCACGAGGAAATAACAGATTATTCAATTAATGCATTTGAACATCTGGATAAAAGCCCAGAAAATAAAGTTGGGTCTCTACTTCACTCTCGACATCAAAATTAATTCCTGATGGATCAAATCCTTACATGAAAAATAAAACTATAACAAGTAAAATTTTTAAGAATGATAGAGAGGTGAAGACATGTCTAATATAACACCCAGAAGTCATAAAATAAATATTTTACATGGAAAAAATCTCACCAAAGGATAACAGGAAAAATATTTGTAATTCGTAACACAGGCAAAGGGTCTGTTTTCATAATATAGAAAGCTCTCCAACAAATCAGTAAGAAAATACCAACAACTCAGTGAAAAATAGAGAAAGAAATATAGTAGCTCTTAATCACATGAAAAGATGCTCAGTTGCATTCATAGTAAGAGAAATACAAATTAAAATTAACTCACACATCATTTTTCATCTATAAAATGGGCAGAGCTCAAGGAGTGTGATAATACACTCTCATACATTGATGGTGAGTTGTCAACTGGTAAAACTTTCATGAAGGAAATTTGGCATTATCAATTAAAATTACAAATGTGGTTTTTGACCTAACAGCTCCACCTATAATAATTGATCTTTTATATATCCTGATACATGTAAAATAGTGTAGGTATCAGGTTATTCATTACATCATTGTTTATAAGAGCCAAGGTAGAAAACAACCTGAATTCTGTCACTATCAAACTACTAAGTGGCTATTTTCAAAATGAGGCAGATATTTATGTTCAGATATGAAAACACCTCTAAGATACATGGTTAATGGGAAAATAGCAAAGTGAATAACATACTGTAATTTGTGTTAGTAATAAAGAGTTATTTGGATGATAGATGGAGACAGGTTTTTTCTTATATATGTTTAGAGTATTTCTGGAAGGGTTACCAAAACCTCAGAGGCACACTCGATAGCTAGGAATTCGAGTTGGGGGAGAAATAAATTTTCTACCATAATGCATCTTTGTACCTTTTGAATATTTTGTAGTGAATGTGTATTAGCTATTCAAAATAAATTGAATTCAGTAACAAATTCCTGCTTGAAACAAATCCCTTCCTCTTCTCTGCTACCTCTGTATTTTTCACTCACTTTTTTTGTTGTGCTTGCATATGTAAGTATTTATATCACCTATAAAACCATGAGCAACTTGAGGGCCACAACTATGTCTCTATCAAGTTTCCATCTCCAGCATCTAGCATCTAGCACAGTGCCTTACACATGGCAGGAGACTTTTTTTTTTTAAGTGATGTCTTGAAGAGTGATGAAGACTTTTTCCTTGGAAGGAAGTCTGGTCACCAGATACAGCAGCTGAGCGGGGCTGCAATACCCTAAGAACATCTACCCACCCATCCTGAGATTCTACCTTGAAACGTGTCCTTATCCTTTAAGAGAAGGGAGGGAGAGAGAGACAGAGACAAAGAGAGAGAAAGAAACTGAGATAGATTTAAACATGAGACTAGACTCCAGAGCAGTGCTGCTAAGAGGAATACATTTGGGGAAAAAAATGTGATCATGTGACTGGATGGGAAGAGATCATTTGAGATCTTCTAGGATCTAAACAAAAGATAAATGCTGAGAGGAAAAGTGACTGGTCAGGAGGTCCACTTTAAGCATTCTGTTGCTATCTCTGTCCCTGTTCATGGCGGGTTTACCTAGGGCAGAGGCTGCAACTTCAACAGTTAAGTGTCAAGACACAGGCACATACATTCTATAGCAAATTCAGTTGATCTCATCTCAGCACAGGGACACTGGGCACTTCCTAAGGGCAGGGTTGGCCGACATTTTTATTAGCAATCATCTCTGCCACCTTCTGATTATCTACAGATTTAAGACACATAATCATCCCCTAGGTCACAGAGTGGAGGGAGAGGGGGAGGAAACTGGCTAAGAGGCTCTAAATCCCTCCTAACACTTCTTCCCTATCAGCAAGATTAGAGCAGTCAACAGCCGTCTGCCTACGCGTTCAGACCCGGCAGGCCGGGCTGTGCTGGGCTGCCCAGGGCCTGAGGAGGGAGAGCTCTGAGGGCGAGGCTGCGGACCCCAGGTCTGCTGGTACAGGCCGGTCTCTCTACAACGGTGCAGAGCACGTGATCCGTCTACCAGTGGCGGTGAGCAGGCTGGGGACCCTACGACAACCAGGAGGGAAAAGCAAGGGTCCACTGCCTCCAGCCATGCTGAAACAGAATGAGAGGAGGCGGTCTTGGGGCTACAGGTCCTGGCATACTGCGGAGAGTGAAGACGCATCCCAGGCAGCGGGCAGCCAACAACGCAGGAGCATCTGCTCCGTGGGGACCCGCCTGGGCTCGCAGGCCAGCGTCCCGTCGTGGACCGAGGGCAACTACAACTACTACATCGACGAGGACGAGGATGGGGATGGGGATGGGGAGGAGGAGGAGCAGTGGAAGGACGACCTGGCAGCGGAGGACCAGCAGCCCGGAGAGGCCACCACCAACCACGGCGAAGGCGGCACCGACGCTCCGGTCGTGTCCTCCACTCTGAACGTGAACGTGGGCGGCCACAGCTACCACCTGGAGTACGCCGAGCTGGCCAGCTACCCCAAGACGCGCCTGGGGCGCCTGGTCACCTCCACCAGCCGCAGCCGCCAGCTGGGCCTGTGCGACGATTACGAGGCGCAGACGGACGAATACTTCTTCGACCGCGACCCGGAGGTCTTCCAGCTCATCTACAACTTCTACGCGTCCGGGGTGCTGCTGGTGCGCGACGAGCTGTGCCCGCGCTGCTTCCTGGAGGAACTGGGCTACTTGGGGCGTGCGGCTCAAGTACTCGCCGCGCTGCTGCCTCATCTGCTTCGAGGAGAGGCGCGACGAGCTGAGCGAGCAGCTCAAGATCCAGCGCGAGCTGCGCGCCCAGGCGCAGGCCGAGGAGGCCGAGGAGCTCTTCCGAGACATGCGCTTCTACGGGCCGCAGCGGCGCCGCCTCTGGAACCTCATGGAGAAGCCCTTCTCGTCGGTGGCCGCCAAGGCCATCGGGGTGGCCTCCAGCCTCTTCGTGCTCATCTCCGTCGTGGCGCTGGCGCTCAACACGGTGGAGGAGATGCAGCAGCAGGCGGAGCAGGGCGCGGGCGGCGGCAACCCGCGGCCCTTTCTGGAGCACGTGGAGATGCTATGCATGGCTTTCTTCACGCTCGAGTTCCTGCTGCGCCTGGCCTCCACGCCCGACCTGCGGCGCTTCGCGCGGAGCGCCCTCAACCTGGTGGACCTGGTGGCCATCCTGCCACTCTACCTGCAGCTGCTGCTCGAGTGCTTCACGAGCGAGGACCAGGTGCGCGGCAAGGGCTCGCTGCACGAGCACGACCTCGAGACCATGGGCCGCGTGGGCCAGGTGCTGCGCGTCATGCGCCTCCTGCGCATCTTCCGCATCCTCAAGCTGGCGCGCCACTCCACCGGCCTGCGCGCCTTCGGCTTCACGCTGCGCCAGTGCTACCAGCAGGTGGGCTGCCTGCTGCTCTTCATCACCATGGGCATCTTCACCTTCTCTGAGGCCGTCTACTCCGTGGAGCACGACGTGCGTGGAACCAACTTCACCAGCATCCCCCACGCCTGGTGGTGGGCCGCGGTGAGCACCACGGCCCGCGGGCTTTCCCACCCACTTCCCCAGCCCGACAGACGCTGCTCCTCCCTTTGCTGGGTCATGCCACCTGCCTTGCTTTGTTCCCTCATCTTTCCCCTGCCTTGTTTAACGGCCATTGCTTTCTCCATTCCTTCCATGTCCCCAGCTTAAAAAAACAAAAGATAAAAACAACAAAACAGAAAAAAAAAAAAAAAACAACGGGTGGGTGCTAAAAGGTTGGAAAGACGTAGTCCAGTAAGAAAGACGTAGTCCAAGAAATTTGGTGTGGTCTTAGTTATCTCCAGATCTAGATTTAGTCTTAATACCCCTGAGAGGCTGATTTTAAGGAGTAGTCATTGTTCACGTTCCTGGGAAGATTCGTCATCGTCATTCTTGTTACTTGTCCCTTATTGAACACCTATTGTCCTAAGTGGTTTATAAAGCATATCTTATTTCAGCATCACAACCATGTGAGGTGGTTAGGATCACTATTTTTTTTTTTAATTAATTAATTAATTTATTTTATTTTTGGCTGTGTTGGGTCTTCGCCTCTGTGCAAGGGCTTTCTCCAGTTGTGGCAAGTGGGGGCCACTCTTCATCGCGGTGCGCGGGCCTCTCACTATCGTGGCCTCTCCCATTGCGGAGCACAGGCTCCAGACGCGCAGGCTCAGCAGTTGTGGCTCACGGGCCCAGTCGCTCCGCGGCATGTGGGATCTTCCCAGACCAGGGCTCGAACCCGTGTCCCCTGCATTGGCAGGCAGACTCTCAACCACTGCACCACCAGGGAAGCCCAGGATCACTATTTTTTTAAGAGGAAAATTTTCCTTCAAATTTTGAAGGAAGCCGTCCATTTATGCAGGGGAGGAAATGAGACTTGGCTGAAGAGTGTCAACCCTCACTGAAATCCCACTGGTTCTAGCTAAATCTGAGCATCTAACACTGAAACTTGCTCCAATGCCACAAAAATTCTTTCAGGACCTGGCATTATTGCCCCATTTTACAGCTAGAGGAACTGAGGTGCAGATAATTTGAGTTATAATAATAATTTAGACACACAGCTAAAGGTAGTAACGTGAGGACAAGCCTGTCCAGTTGCAAAACGCATGCCCTTTCCACAGCCCAGCACTGCCTCTTTCAAGCTTCAGTTTTTCTGCATGCCTTGCTTAATTTGCACTTAGTATATTAGTTATTTTTGTCATTTTCTTTGGTGTTTGCCTTTTATAATAATTTATGCCATTTACTCAAATATCTGTGTTTCTGATGTGCTAGACTAAATCCTTGGAAAATCCCTGAATCCCTGGAAATGCTGATTGGGTCTTCTAAGATCAGTGAACACGTTGACATATGTGCATAGGAAAGAACTGGGTGTATGCTTTCCTTATTTTTTTTTAAGTAGATTGTTTGTAATGCCTTTAAAGACATTAAGCAAATATAACCAGTTTTTCCTATATTTGAAAGTGGATATTTTCAACATTAACATTGGATATGTTAGAACCCACAGTCTGGAGTTCTGATATGAACCTACCCAAGGCTCCTACTAATAGTGTAGTATAGTGGAATGGAAGATTTAGATTTAGATTCTAGTCCCAGATCTGCTAATAATTAACTGTGATCCTACATGATTAACTGTGAAACCTCACTCCCTACCTCCCTGTCCTCAGTTTCCTCATCTCAAAAGGGGAGGGTGTAGAGCTCTACAATTCAGTGAGCCTTGCTTCCCTGGAAAGCAGAGCTCTCATATGTACAACAAGATTTGTGAGCTTTCTTCAATGATGGGATGATGTTAGGCTCTTCCAAACGAGCTGGCCAAATGCCGCTCCTCTGATCATATTCCAAATGACAAAAGGTCATCCCCATAGTAGATAAATCATGTGTACAGACGGGGTTGATGCAGGATGATTTGTCCCCAGCAAATGACGTTTACTTTGGAGGTGAGTAAAGCAAGGAGGGAAAAGAGAAAATCCACATGCTGATGATATAATACCAAGTTTTAGGGAGTCAAGTTTCCATTCGTCCAAATAGCTTAGAAGGCTAGCGTATGTAAGCTGCACCTAGTGGACCCTTTGATACTATATTTTGAATACACAAAACATTTTTTACCTTTTGTATATTAATATAAAATTTTTGATAAGAATTCTATTGCTAATAATGAATTTTTCTTTTTAAAAAAATTCCTGAAGTGAATGCCTAGTGATCCCCTTTAATTTCTTGATGTGTTTATTGTTTAATAACATTTAAATTTTCAAGTTATCCCCTTTTTAATATTAACAAAAATTATCTTACTCAAGGTCACTGTTTTCTATAGACTTTACAATAAAACTTGAATCACCATTCAGTTTCTATCTATAACAAATTTTACTAATTATTGCTTTTACCAATGTGAATTTTCTTTTGTACCCATTATCTCTATCAGGCACTATTTTCACAGGCCAAAATTTACAAATGTCAACCTACCATTTACCAACCTTAACCTTTACCAATGACCTTCATCCATTTTAGTTTCTGAGAATTATATATACTATTAAAAATCATTATGGATTAAAGACTGATAGGTTGTGTTCGTTTCTAAACTAACCTATGAAAACAATAGGAGCAACTCCCCTTGAACATTTGAGGACTGCTCTATTCCCCAGGACCAATATACTATTAACCCAATTCCTCTGTATACTTCTTATGACATTGTATATTGTGTAGTAAGGGCCCTTATTTTCAATATAGCAAAGAGAAAAGAAGATGCCAAGTAAAAAGATGCAAAATATTAGGACCAATTCTTCACATAACCCACAAAAATCCATCTTCTTCATTCATTGAGCAAGATTATTTTTTAACATCTTTATTGGAGTATAATTGCTTCACAATGTTGTGTTAGTTTCTGCTGTATAACAAAGTGAATCAGCTATAGGTACACATATATCCCCATATCCCTTCCCTCTTGCGTCTCCCTCCCACCCTCCCTATCCCACCCCCCTAGGTGGACACAAAGCACCGAGCTGATCTCCCTGTGCTATGCGGCTTCTTCCCACAAGCTATCTATTTGGTAGTGTATATATGTCCATGCCACTCTCTCACTTCCTCCCAGCTTACCCTTCTGCCCCCCCGTGTCCTCAAGTCCATTCTCTACGTCTGCATCTTTATACCTGTCTGCCCCTAGGTTCTTCAGAACCATTTTTTTTAGACTCCATATATGTGTGTTAGCATACGATATTTGTTTTTCTCTTTCTGACTTACTTCACTCTGTATGACAGACTCTAACTCCATCCACCTCATTACAAATACCTCCATTTCATTTCTTTTTATGGCTGAGTAATATTCCATTGTATATATGTGCCACATCTTATCTATTCATCTGTCGATAGACACTTAGTTTGCTTCCATGTCCTGGCTATTGTAAATAGAACTGCAATGAACATTGTGGTACATTACTCTTCTTGAATTATGGTTTTCTCAGGGTATATGCCCAGTAGTGGGATTGCTGGGTCATACGGTAGTTCTACTTTTACTTTTTAAGGAACCTCCATACTGTTCTCAATAGTGGCTGTATCAATTTACATTCCCACCAACAGTGCAAGAGGGTTCCCTTTTCTCCACACCCTCTCCAGCATTTATTGTTTGTAGATTTTTTGATGATGGCCAATCTGACGGGTGTGAGATGATACCTCATTGTAGTTTTGATTTGCATTTCTCAAATGATTAGTGACGTTGAGCATCCTTTCATGTGTTTGTTGGCAATCTGTATATCTTCTTTGGAGAAATGTCTGTTTAGGTGTTCTGCCTATTTTTGGATTCGATTGTTTGTTTTTTTGATATTGATCTGCATGAGCTGCTTGTATATTTTGGAGATTAATCCTTTATCAGTTGCTTCATTTGCAAATATTTTCTCCCATTCTGAGGGCTGTCTTTTTGTCTTGCTTATGGTTTCCTTTGCTGTGAAAAAGCTTTAAAGTTTCATTAGGTCCCCTTTGTTTATTTTTGTTTTTATTTCCATTTCTCTAGGAGGTGGATCAAAAAGGATCTTGCTGTGATTTATGTCATAGAGTGTTCCGCCTATGTTTTCCTCTAAGAGTTTGATAGTGTCTGGCCTTACATTTAGGTCTTTAATCCATTTTGAGTTTATTTTTGTGTATGGTGTTAGGGAGTGTTCTAATTTCATTCTTTTACATGTAGCTGTCCATTTTTCCCAGCACCACTTATTGAAGAGGCTGTCTTTTCTCCATTGTATACTCTTGCCTCCTTTATCAAAGATAAGGTGACCATATGTGCATGGGTATCTCTGGGCTTTCTATCCTGTTCCATTGATCTATATTTCTGTTTTTTGTGCCAGTACCATACTGTCTTGATTACTGTAGCTTTGTAATATAGTCTGAAGTCAGGGAGCCTGATTCCTCCAGCTCCGTTTTTCTTTCTCAAGATTACTTTGGCTATTCAGGGTCTTTTGTGTTTCCATACAAATTGTAAAATTTTTTGTTCTAGTTCTGTGAAAAATGCCTTTGGTAGTTTGATAGGGATTGCACTGAATCTGTAGATTGCTTTGGGTAGTATAGTCATTTTCACAGTGTTGATTCTTCCAATCCAAGAACATGGTATATCTCTCCATCTGTTTGTATCATCTTTAATTTCTTTCATCAGTGTCTTACAGTTTTCTGCATACAGGTCTTTTGTCTCCTTAGGTAGGTTTATTCCTAGGTATTTTATTCTTTTTGTTGCAATGGTAAATAGGAGTGTTTCCTTAATTTCTCTTTCAGATTTTTCATCATTAGTGTATAGGAATGCAAGGGATTTCTGCACGTTAATCTTGTATCCTGCTACTTTACCAAATTCATTGATTAGCTGTAGTAGTTTTCTGGTGGCATTTTTAGGATTCTCAATGTATAGTATCATGTCATCTGCAAACAGTGACAGTTTTACTTCTTCTTTTCTGATTTGGATTCCTTTTATTTCTTTTCTGTCTCTGAGATTGCTGTGGCTAAAAGTTACCAAACTATGTTGAATAATAGTGGTGAGAGTGGGCAACCTTGTCTTGTCCCTGATCTTAGAGGAAATGGTTTCAGTTTTCACCACTGAGAACGATGTTGGCTGTGGGTTTGTCATATATGACCTTTATTATGCTGAGGTAGGTTCCCTCTATGCCTACTTTCTGGAGAATTTTTATCATAAATGGGTGTTGAATTTTGTCAAAAGCTTTTTTTGCATCTATTGAGATGATCATATGATTTTTATTCTTCAATTTGTTAATATGGTGTATCACATTGATTGATCTGCATATATTGAAGAACCTTTGCATTCCTGGGATAAACCTCACTTGATCATGCTGTATGACCCTTTTAATGTGCTGTTGGATTCTGTTTGCTGGTATTTTGTTGAGGATTTTTGCATCTATGTTCATCAGTGATACTGGCCAGTAGTTTTCTTTCTTCGTGACATCCTTGTCTAGTTTTTGTATCAGGGTGATGGTGGCCTCGTAGAATGAGTTTGGGAGTGTTCCTCCCTCTGCTATATTTTGGAAGAGTTTGAGGATAGGTGTTAGCTCTTCTCTAAATGTTTGATAGAATTCACCTGTGAAGCCATCTGGTCCTGGGCTTTTGTTTGTTGGAAGATTTTTAATCACAGTCTCAATTTCAGTGCTGGTGATTGTCTGTTTATATTTTCTATTTCTTCCTGTTTCAGTCTCAGAAGGTTGTGCTTTTCTAAGAATTTGTCCATTTCTTCCAGGTTGTCCATTTTATTGGCATAGAGTTGCTTGTAGTGATCTCTAATGATCCTTTGTATTTCTGCAGTGTCAGTTGTTACTTCTCCTTTTTCATTTCTAATTCTGTTGATTTGAGTCTTCTCCCTTTTTTTCTTGATGAGTCTGGCTAATGGTTTATCAATTTTGTTTATCTTCTCAAAGAACAAGCTTTTAGTTTTATTGACCTTTGCTATCATTTCCTTCATTTTTTTCATTTATTTCTGATCTGATCTTTATGATTTCTTTCCATCTGCTAACTTTGGGGTTTTATTTGTTCTTCTTTCTCTAATTGCTTTATGTGTAAGGTTAGGTTGCTTATTTGAGATGCTTCTTGTTTCTTGAGGTAGGATTGTATTGCTATAAACTTCCCTCTTAGAACTGGTTTTGCTGCATCCCGTAGGTTTTGGGTCATCGTGTTTTCATTGTCATTTGCTTCTAGGTATTTTTTGATTTCCTCTTTGATTTCTTCAGTGATCTCTTGGTTATTTAGTAGCGTATTTAGCCTCCATGAGTTTGTATTTTTTACAGTTTTTTTCCTGTAATTGATATCTAGTCTCATAGCGTTGCGGTCAGAAAAGATACTTGATATGATTTCAATTTTCTTAGATTTACCAAGGCTTGATTTGTGACCCAAGATATGATCTATCCTGGAGAATATTCCATGAGCACTTGAGAAGAAAGTGTATTCTGTTGTTTTTGGATGGAATGTCCTATAACTATCAATTAAGTCCATCTTGTTTAATGTATCATTTAAAGCTTGTGTTTCCTTATTTATTTTCATTTTGGATGATGTCCATTGGTGAAAGTGGGGTGTTAAAGTCGTGTTACCATCGATTTCCCCTTTTATGGCTGTTAGCATTTGCCTTATGTATTGAGGTGCTCCTATGTTGGGTGCATAAATATTTACAATTGTTATATCTTCTTCTTGGATTGATCCCTTGATCATTATGTAGTGTCCTTCTTTGTCTCTTGTAATAGTCTTTATTTTAAAGTTTGTTTTGTCTGATATGAGAATTGCTACTCCAGCTTTCTTTTGATTTCCATTTGCATGGAATATCTTTTTCCATCCCCTCACTTTCAGTCTGTATGTGTCCCTAGGTCTGAAGTGGGTCTCTTGTAGACAGCATATATATGGGTCTTGTTTTGTAACCATTCAGCCAGTCTATGTCTTTTGGTTGGAGCATTTGATCCATTTACATTTAAGGTAATTATCAATATGTATGTTCTTATTACCATTTTCTTAATTTGGGGGGGTTTGTTATTGTAGGTCTTTTCCTTCTTTTGTGTTTCCTGCCTAGAAAAGTTCCTTTAGCATTTGTTGTAAAGTTGGTTTGGTGGTGCTGAATTCTCTCAGCTTTTGCTTGTCTGTAAAGGTTTTAATTTCTCCATCGAATCTGAATGAGGTCCTCGCTGAGTAGAGTAATCTTTGTTGTAGGTTTTTCCCTTTCATCACTTTAAATATGTCCTGCCACTCCTCTCTGGCTTGCAGAATTTCTGCTGAAAGATCAGCTGTTAACCTTATGGGGATTCCCTTGTATGTTAATTGTTGCTTTTCCCTTGCTGCTTTTTTTTTTAATATAAATTTATTTATTTATTTTTGTCTGTGTTGGGTCTTTGTTTCTGTGCGAGGGCTTTCTCTAGTTGCAGCGAGCGGGGGCCACTCTTTATCACGGTGCACGGGCCTCTCACTATCGCGGCCTCTCTTGTTGCAGAGCACAGGCTCCAGACGCGCAGGCTTAGTAGTTTTGGCTCACAGGACCAGTTGCTCCGCGGCATGTGGGATCTTCCCAGACCAGGGCTCGAACCCGTGTCCCCTGCATTGGCAGGCAGATTCTCAACCACTGTGCCACCAAGGAAGCCCCCTTGCTGCTTTTAATATTTTTTTAATTTAATTTTTGAGAGTTTGATTAATATGTGTCTTGGCGTGTTTCTCCTTGGATTTATCCTGTATGGGACTCTCTGCACTCTCTGGACTTGGTTGACTATTTCCTTTCCCATATTAAGGAAGTTTTCAACCATAATCTCTTCAACTATTTTCTCAGTCCCTTTCTTTTTCTCTTCTTCTTCTGGGACCCCTATAATTCAAATGTTGGTGCATTTAGTGTTGTCCCAGAGGTCTCTGAGAATGTCCTCAATTCTTTTCATCCTTTTTTCTTTATTCTGCTCTGTGGTAATTATTTCCACTATTTTATCTTCCAGGTCACTTATCCATTTTTCTGCCTCATTTATTCTGCTATTGATTCCTTCTAGAGAATTTTAAATTTCATTAATTGTGTTGTTCATCATTGTTTGTTTGCTCTTTAGTTCTTCTAGGTCCTTGTTAAACGTTTCTTGTATTTTCTCCATTCTATTTCCAAGATTTTGGATCATCTTTACTATCATTAGTCTGAATTCTTTTTCCGGTAGACTGCCTATTTCCTGTTCATTTGTTTGGTGTGCTGGGTTTTAACCTTGCTCCTTCATCTGCTGTGTGTTTTTCTGTCTTCTCATTTTGCTTATCTTACTGTGTTTGGGGTCTCCTTTTCGCAGGCTGCAGGTTCGTAGTTCCCGTTGTTTTTGGTGTCTGTCCCCAGTGGCTACAGTTGGTTCAGTGGGTTGTGTAGGCTTCCTGGTGGAGGGGACTGGTGCCTGTGGTCTGGTGGATGAGGCTGGATCTTGTCTTTCTGGTGGGCAGGACAGTGTCCAGTGGTGTGTTTTGGGGTATCTGTGAACTTATTATGATTTTAGGCAGCCTCTCTGCTAATAGGTGGGGTTGTGTTCCTGTCTTGCTAGTTGTTTGCCATGGGGGGTCCAGCACTGGAGGTGAGCAAGATTTTTTTGAGCACTTAGTGTGCCAAGGAGTATTCTAAATACTAGGGATACCGAGTAATAAGAAAAAAACAAAAGGTGAAATTTTTTCCCTCATGGAGTTTACATCCTAATGGAGAAAGATAATAAATCATTTCAGATATGAGTGTGTCTTATATAGGATAATAGGATAGAGAGTGATTTGGGTGGCAGAATCTACCTTTGATGGACTAGTGGAATAGTCAGAGAAGCCTTCTTGGAGAAGATGACATTGAACTAAATCTTGAATGATGAGAAGGAAGTCATCTAAATAGACATGACCAAGCAGACATGAGAATCTGAGAAGTAGAATCCTAAAAGTAACTCTGATCCAATATTCTCCAAGCATTTTATTGATCATACATCTCATAATTTAAAAAATTCTGAGCACACACCCATGATAAATATGTGTTTAGTTAATCATAAGTTATAAGCTATTTATTGCTATAATAACAATGCATCACAAACTACCCCAAAATTCAGTGGCTCGAAACGTCAAGCATCTATTTGCCTTGTGAGTTTGCAAGTCAGCAACTCAGGCTGGTTTCAAGTACAAGGTTAGAAGAACGTTGGACTGGTGTCAGCTGCTCACATCACAGTCTGATGGTCAGCTGGCTGACAGCTGGATGAAGAAGGAGACTAGGTCTTTCATCATCCAGCAGGCATGTATCCATGGCCGTGGCAAAGGGCAAGAGAGAGAGAGTGCAAGCCCAATCATGCAAGCACTGATAAGCTTCTGTTCATGACACTTGCTCAACTCATTGGCCAAAGTGAGTCACAAGGCCAAACTCAGAGTCAAAGGGAAGAGCAGGTTAGCCCACTCACTGTAGGAAAGCACTGCAAAGTTATATGGCAAAGAGCTTGGATACAGGAAGATACAAAGAATTGGGTCCAGTAATACAATCATTGTACTGCATTAAGATATTACTGCTCAAATATATTATGTGTATCAGAAAACATACACTCACACATTGAAAATGTAAAGAGGTAAGGAAAAACAGGATTGGTATTTTCTTGCCCCACTCCAGTGCTGTAGCCCTTGTGGTATATTCACCCACATTAGGGAAAGGTTCTCTAATCCCTCCCTCCATGTGTTTTTAGTACTCTCAGACAACCCCAAAATCTGACTTGTTTTTAATAATCTCCCCTCTCTCTATGCCAAGGATCCTGCAACCTTCCTCTGTAATTCAACTCGGGTTTTTAAGAGAAACACAGTAATTTTCATTAATGTGAATTCTCCTACAGCTGCAGAACAAATCCCTCATGGACACTCATGTCTGCAAATGCTCATGCATTAGGATATAAGATAGACCCATCCTACTCATCTGTCAAACGGAGGTTATTTGTAAGCACTAATGTAATAGGAAACATATGTAAAAACACTAGCCTGTATGCTATCCTCAATAAATAGAAGCTACCATATCTGACTAGTTGATAGCCTTTATCACATGGAAGCAATAACCTTTGCTTCCAGTTTCATTTTTGGGAAAATAAAACAGAAGTGATTCCTTCTCTCCTGGGGAAAAGAGAGAGGCTGTAAGATGGACAAAAGGGTCAGCCGTTCTATCTTGGGAGAGTTTCTGAGTGTCCAAATAAACAGGCCCATGCCTGGAGCAGCTCCAGCCGTGTTGGGACTCTCCGGGTTGCCTGGGTGTGGGAAATGCTCGGCATAGCTCAACAAGAACAATTAGCTCTATGATGAGGCTGTAAGCTTTGGCCTCTGTTGTGGCTAGGTTTTTAAGGAGAAAAGGACAATTGGACTGTTCAATAGACCATTTCCTTCTGAGCTTTCCAGAGCAAGTTAAAGCTGTAGAAACTACATAGGAAACTATGTCATGAACTCATTCCTTCAAAATTCATGAAAACTATCTCTAGCTGAAGCATCAGATAGTTGTAGCCCAGAGACCTTGTTTCTATCTTTGTTTTCCTCAAGTATGTTATCATTTCCTTGCAAATAGGTGGCACTTAGAAGATCATTGAGATTTATTTTATTTTATTTTATTTTTATTGATTGCTTGCTTGCTTTGAGAAGACCCCTTTGGAAGGTGAATCAGGATAACAGAAAACAAAACGTGGGATATTTTAAACAGAAGGAAATCGATACAGGGAGATAGATACATAGGCTGGAAGAGCAAAAAGGAGAAAGTGAGATAACCCAAAGATTGGTAACTGTAGGAAATAGTGTTGGCCCCAGAACTGGGGAGACAAATGGGAGAAGGTAGAGTTACTGGAGCCTAGGAGTACAGAGAAGGAACCACTGTGTAGCTGTTGCCAGACCCCTAAGATGGCATCCCGAGGCTGGTGCTGGGTGTGCTGAAAGATGCCTGAGCCATAGCTATCTGCTGTTGTTGAAGGATGATGACAGAACCCAGAAGCAGGAAGAGAGACTCTTACTTCCTCATTCCATCTTCTAGTCTCCCACCCGTGTCTCTCATTGGCAGAACCTAACCAGAAGACAGCAGGCAAGGAAATCTGGGAAATGTAGTTTACATCCTCCCAGCCGCTGAATTACAAAAAAGAGCACAGAAGGGTATCGGACTTTAGGGCTGAGAGATAATGAGTAAATGTCTGGCACAGAAGGCATTAAAGTTCTCCTAGCTTCTTCAGAAATAGCACAGGAGCCATAAAGGGGGGCAAAGGCTTTTAGGCACTTTTATAACTTTTGATCTGGCGGACTCCTGATTTTGGGGTGGTCCCCTTCTGTCTCTCTAAACCCCTCCTGTTGGCCAATATAACTTGAGCGGGACGTGATAGAATTGTAGAGGGCAGGGAGAAGTAGCAAGTAAGCTGAGGACGTGGAGGGCATTGTCACTATTGTGTACCTTTCTAGGAATAGATCCCAAACTTGCCTTAGCTTCTGCACAACTCCCCCTTATTGTACAATTTATGTACATGTCAGAACTTTCATATACGGATGAGGCCGGTTGTTCTTTTCAAGGTGATTACCCATGACCTCATTCTAACAGTGTTTCCACTGATCAAAACATTTTTTGAATTCCACTGAGGAATTATCTTCAGCGCCTGTGACATGTCCATTTATTAATACTTCTTTGTAGTGGGGCTAAATCTTTACTTTTTTGAAGGTGGATTCAATATTTTTAAATAGTCAAGACCCTTGAGTTGAAGACCGGCACCTAGAGTTAACCCTCAAGGGGAATAAGAACACTGGTTTCAAGGTCATGCCACTGAATCCTCTGTGCAGATTATAATCCCAAAGAGGAATTCCTAAAATATTTGTAGCAACAGCAGCATGGGTAAGCTAAATAGAGCCTTTGAAGCTAAATCCTTTAAAGGACAACATGCATTGAAGTATGTAATAATTTTAACCAGAAAATGTTAGTCTTTACCACCTCGAATTCTTTGGGAAAACTAAGAAGAGGTGTTAATTCTTTTGAAAAATCAGTTTTATTCCCGGAGATCATAATTCCTAGATGCAGGGATTACTGGGTGCTAAAATGTAATCTGTGCGTAGATCATTATGAAGGAAACAAACATTCCTTGCTGAAGGAGAAATTCAAGTATACTTATTCTAAAGTTTCAGAGAAAAACTGGATGCTTGTTCTCCTGGTAACGTTTAGTGGGTCAGGATTTGCTGATTAGTGGGTGAGCTGCTAGGGAAAGGTTACATTCTGGCTTTGGGGATCCAATGGCTAGGGAAAATATGTACATTTTCAACGGAATGGTAAGTTTCCAGTTTACAGAGTGGCTGAGCCAGTCAGTTTTTTCAGGATATTAAGATGGATTGCAGAAATTGCAGTCACATGTCCAAACCCCACTCCTGCTAATGTGAGAACTCACTCTGGGAGGTCACTTTGGTCCTTCTGGGACCTTCCATTTTTCATGCTCATTCAGGGAGAAATGGTTTGGCCTGTGGAACGTGGAGAAAAAGTTTCCAAAAGCCAAGGAATCCAGAGTTCCTCTGGAGCCAAGAAGCAGATCACCGGTTGAGTCAAACAGAACAGTGCATAAATTAGCTATGCATTTTGAACAAATTCTTCAGAACCAGTCTTATAGAGTCTCGTATCAGAAGAGATCTTTTCTCTAAAAATAGAGATCCAAGACATACAAAAATATTTAGACCATATTATGCACATCAAATATTTAATCTTCCTTCAGCCAATTCTCTTTGCTTTTGACTTTTTGCTCAAAGTTCAGCCAAAAAAAAGAAAAAAGAAATTGGGGTTGGGAGAGAAGCAAAGCCAGTGTGGGGACTGAGCAGAAGTTTAAATTAGGTACTTTGTCTCAAATACTTTCCTTCCTCTGTATCCTCCTATCTCCAACCCTCCCCCCAATCCTGGACCCTTGAGGGGCTGGTTTACACCAAAGCCTCTGCTTTGGCCTTTCATGGATGCTTCCTGTTCTGAAACTACCCCTTCCTGTCACTCGCTCTTATATCCAGACTCCCTTTAGGTCTCCTCCAGGGAAAGTCGACTGACTAAACATTCACACAGAGGTGTGAGTGACAGGGTTAGTGTCAAATGAAAGCTGTTCACACACCTGGACAGAGATCTGACTCGGGTTCTTTCACTTTCAGCATGGCCAGTGACAAGAAATACACACACACACACACACACACACACACACACACACACGAGCAAGCTTTTTTTTTTTTTTTTTACGATTAGCCCACAATCTTATTTTATCACTGCCTCTCATGGCCCTTTGGTCGAGAAGGTGGGAAAAGCAGATTCTCTACTGGAGACAGAGTGTCCCCCCGAGTCTCCCTCACACAGCATTCGCAGGAGCCAGGGAGGAGCTTCTTTCCACAGCCCTCTGGTCTAACAAGCACAAGAACTAACATTATCCCTCACACACCCTGTGCGGCTCCTTCAATTCCTGTAACAATCCTATGAGGTGCGCACTATTATTCTCTCCACGTTTCAAAAGCAGAAACTGAGGCAGAGAGAATTTAGGCGACTTGCCCAAATCCCACGGCTGGGAAGTGGATTCAGGCCCATGTGGCCCTAGTGCCACACCTGCTTCCTTAACCTAGTCAACACCCTCCTGCCTCTCGTAGATGCTGCCTTGTGTTTCTCCACTGTGAGAAGGGCAGCCCAGCCCTCAGCAGTTCTCTCCCCGGAGACGGTGTAGTGAGAGGTAGTGTGTCACCCATCCCAAGAGGAGTTGCAACTTTCCCCTTTTTATGGGCTGGAAGGAGCTTTGGTTCTTATCAGCTCCCCCAGATTTGCCAAGCTGGCCCACGTCTCCATTTCATTCTAACTAATCAATCATACTTACTCTAAGTTCAAAGTAATCCTTACATCATCGCAACAAAAATGTTTACATTTCTAAGTTAAAGGCTGTCTCTGTACAGATCAACAGGGTGACTGTACCTTTTATAAAAGCATATGCTGGAAGACTGTGCGACGACACAAATCGATGAAGCCAGTGCTGCCCCCTGGAGTTGTGCGATGCACAGTTTTTTCAACTGTAGTCAACAGCCCTGCCTAAAAGGCTTCTAGTAATTTTGCCAAGAGTCTGGGGATCAAAGGGAGTCTTAGTACATGAGGCATAAAAAACAGGTCCCGAGAGATTTTTCTGGGTTTTCTCCGGCTACATTGACTGATAACTAGTCCCGTGGGTATCTGCATTTTAAAACAGAAGCTTGTTAACCTAAATAAATCTCTAATTAGTGGAATTTAAAGCAGTGTGACAAGTGTGATGGGAAGACTTTCATGCAGGGTGAACATATTTTTGGTCGGTGATGTCTTACAAAAGTCCCTTCGCAAAATAATGAGTGTGTCTCTCCAGACATTTGCAATTAAAGCACCTTCATGTAAAATATCTCATTTGACTGCATAACAACTCTGAGAACTATTACAATTGTCTCTATTTTAAGGATGAGAGAAGGACCACAGAGGAGGTTGCTTAATGCTTTTTGCGTGCCTGACACTGTGTGAAGTGCTTTATAATCATTTTCTTATTTAGTCTTCACAAGAATCCCGAGAGTTAGTTATTAGCCTCCTGTTTTAGATGCAGGAACCAAGGCTTAGAGACTCTGAATGTTTTGCCCAAGGTCACTCAGCTGGGAAGGGTCAGAGTCAGGACTTGAACCCAGGTCTGACTGGTTCTAAGCCCAAGCTCTTTCCCGTACGTGTATCATGTAGGCAAATCCAGGGACTCCGTCCTAAGTTTGGCCCCAGCTGAAGGGAGGCAAAGACCTACATTTATTGAGCCTATTCTACGCCAGAAACTTCACACACGTTATTCTTCTGTGCCCTTCACAACAACCCTTTAAAGCAGATATAACTCCCCTGTATTGTATGTAAGAAAATTGATAAGTGATAGGGTTTAGACCCAAGCCTTTCAGCTCCAAAGCTTATGTTCTTTCCATGCCTCAGGTCTTGCAGGCAACCTTTCCAGTACCTCCTAAAGCTGACTCCGTGAGGAGCTATTATATGACCCACGTGCACCTTCAGCGGGACGGAAGACACCTCCCTGCCTGGTCCTCTCCCTTTCTTCTCCTCACTCCCGATGCTGACAATTCCATTCTACTTTCCTTCCCTCACAGGTGAGCATCTCCACCGTGGGCTATGGAGACATGTACCCAGAGACTCACCTGGGCCGGCTTTTTGCCTTCCTCTGCATCGCTTTCGGGATCATCCTCAACGGGATGCCCATTTCCATCCTCTACAACAAATTCTCCGATTACTACAGCAAGCTCAAGGCTTACGAGTACACCGCCATACGAAGGGAAAGGGGGAATGTGGAGTTCATGCAGAGAGCCAGAAAGAAGATAGCTGAGTGTTTGGCTGGAAGCAACCCACAGACCAACCCAAGGCAAAATAATTAATATTTGTTAGGATGTGCGGCTGGTCGATGCCATGAATTTCAAGGCTTCCTTCCTCCTTCCTTTCTTTTTATTATCAGGATTAACAGTGAAAGGACACGTGAAGCAGACGTACACAAAAGGCATTCGGTTCACAAAAATCTACCTCTAGAAATGTTCATTTTGGCCCAAACTCAGACCGCCTCATGTTACTCTGTAACTAACAGTGTTGTGTAAGATACTGACCTTCCCAATGACATTGATATTGAAACCTCCTTGAGGGGAGCAACAGCTTAGATTTCTCTTGTAGCTTCTCATGGCTTTTCGATAAATACTTTCGGACTTGAGTTGACTTGAGAAGAATTTCCCTGATTGAAAGAAAAAAGCATTCTTAATTGTCTAGAGAGAGGGAGTGTTGCAGCAGGTACTATATGAGCTTTGGAGTTAGACCAACCTCAGTCAGAAGCTCAGATCTACCAGCTGTTCAATTTGGGGCAAGTTACTTTTAACTGTCTGAGCCTCAGTTTCTTCAACTTTAAATTATACTTTAAAAGGCTTCCTAGTAATATGAGCATGGAGATTGGAGATACTACTTGTAAATGCTCAATAAATGGTAGCTGCTAAAATTGTCTGAGTAGGTATTGTGTAGTAGATTCTTGAGTGGTGGTTCTCATTCAAGGGAGATTTCGTCCACCCCTCCCCCACTTGCCCCAGGACATTTGGCAATGCCTAGAGATGGTTTTGATTGTCACCACTGTGACAGAGGATGAGAGGGGCTACTGGGACTAGTAGGCAGAGACCTGGGTTACTACTAAGCATGCTCAGGACAGCCCTATCACAAAGAATTATCTGATCCAGAATGTCAGTAGTGACAAAGTTGAGAAACCTTGGTCTAGCCATAATGTGGGTGCCCCCAGACCTGACTGTGACGCACACCCGAGGGTGTTAGTCCCCCTCCCTAGACAGGAGCCCCTACATGTCCTCACCTCTCAGAGCCTCCTTTTTCTCTCCTTTCCATGAAAAAACAAAAGCAAACCAAAAACAAAAAACACTGCCTTTTGGACAACTGTTCTGG
The DNA here is from genome assembly GCF_009873245.2 of Balaenoptera musculus. Taxonomy (NCBI): domain Eukaryota; kingdom Metazoa; phylum Chordata; class Mammalia; order Artiodactyla; family Balaenopteridae; genus Balaenoptera; species Balaenoptera musculus. The sequence continues at coordinate 62,890,605 of NC_045790.1, read as the reverse complement.
GCTAAGCACTGAACGAAAGGAATTAAATGGACATGGCCCTCTGCTCTGGGCACCATCTGTGGGTCAGAAAACCAATTCCTACAGGTTCTTTCTCTCCCTGCCCCCATCTCCTCTTAATTCCTTCCTTCTTCCATAAGACTGTTGGAAAGTGAAATCCTGGGATTTAAAGGCACTTTTGAACTGAACAAACAGAGGTTGCCCCCGTAACTAGGGGCTTGCCATGCCAACTATCAAATTTGTCTCAGGGCAAATTTGTCTCAGGGCATGATCGGATCTCCAACTGAATCGTAAAAATAAGAGTCATCATTTTGTGCGTTCTTACACTGACAGGCACTATGGGCTGCACTTTAGAATATATAACTCCATTTACTCCTTCATCTATCCCTAAATAAGTTGTCATATTCCTTTTTTATTTAGGAAGAAATAGGCTCAGAGAGGTTCAGTAATTAGGCCAAGTTCACACAACCAGTAAACGGTAGGACCGACCTTTGAGCCCAGGTCTGTCTGATCCCTAAAGCTCTTGCTCGAAATCTAAACTTTTGGTTCTCAGACTGCATCAGGGTTTGTGAAACACAGAGTGCCAGGCCCCACCCCCAGACTGGCTGATTCAGGAGGTCCAGGCCCCACCCCCAGACTGGCTGATCAGGAGGTCCAGGTGGGGCCCAAGGATGTGCCTTTCTACTAAGTACCAGGTGATGCTGCTGCTGTGGTCCATGGACCACATTCTGAGAACTATAGTCTAAATCACTTCACTCTGCGCCTCCCACAGGGAGCTCTGAATATGAAAGTAGGGGGCACCTGGTGAGAACTAGGTCTAGATCTCCTGACCTCCTAAGTCCTAAGCATCCTTAACATCGTTATAAATGACCTGGTACCTAAAGGACGGACAGAAGCCCTACTGTTGGAAGGCAGCTAGATAAAATAGGATGCCCAGGTAAACTTGAATTTCAGATAAATCACAAATAATTTTTAGTAGAAGTATGTTCCAAATATTGCATGGTATATACTTCTACTAAAAAGTTATCTATTGTTTATCTGCAATTCAAATTTAAGTGGGTGTCCAGTAGCTTCATTTGCTAAATCCAGCAACACTATACCATTGTTTTTCAGAGACAAAGGTTACTCACATGGATGGAAATCACCCCCAGGTCCTAAACCCCACCCAAACATCAGGCCCCTCAGCCAAGGGGGACTTCTCTCCCCTCTTGCCAAATAAGAGAGGGAGGAATTTCAAATCGGGCTCCTTGACAGAAACAATCATGAAAACAGAGTAACGGCAGGCAGGAGATCTGGAGCGCAGCTTTCAGAACCACCTGACCTTCTCAATGCAACAGCCACCCCTTCCCTGGGAGGGGTCTGTTGATGAAATGCATCCTTTGGGGCTGTTGAGGACACAGGGAATAGGAAGGACCAGTGTCCATCACCCCTCCCTCTGCTCAAGACCCACAGAAAATGACCCTGACCTCCTGAGCAAAACAGACTCCCTGAGAGACAGGGGTGGGAAGCAGTGGAGGGAAGGGTGGAGGAGGCCTTGGTGAGGAAGATGAACTTTTCCAGGTCCCTGGGAGGGGATCTGGTCAATCGCAGTGGCCGCCTCCTCCCAGTCTTACTGGCCCCATCTGCTCAGACAGCTGTGCTCTGCCTCCCGAGAGAGACTGACAGAAAGGCGTTAAAACAAACAGAAGTAGCATTTCATGAGCCCAACTGTGCACCAGGCACAGAACCAACGTTATTTCACTTCATCCTTCAACAGCAAGAAGCAGGTTTCAAGGTGGTCACTTAAAGAGGCTTAGCCACACTGGCCTTGACAAGGTCTTTGGAACTGGGTTCGAAATCTGGCTCTGCCATCTACTATAGGTTGAACCATATAACATTGCTATTTTCTTAAAAAAAAAAAAACAGATGAATATTGGCAGTTTCATACGGTAAAATTGAATAGTTGTGTGGTCACTTAATTTCTCTGAGCCTCAGTTTCTGCGTTGTTAAAATGGAGATAGCAATAGTGTCTTCCTGGGGGTTGCGGTAGTAATTAAATGACATAATGTATTTAAAACCCTTAGCACACTATGTGGCACATATTAAGAAGTAAATAAATGTGGCTGCAATTTTCATCATCGTTACTATTTTGCTGGATGTATAGAAAAATTGTACAAGCCCAGAGAGGGTCTCTTGTCATCGGGGAGAGGATTCTGTGGATGAAGACAGTTTCTGAATCCTTTTGCCAGCCCCCTAGCCATCCAGGGCTGTGCACAAGACTCCAGACCAGTCTCTCCAATAAAACTGTCTGTGATGATGGAAACATTATGCACTAATACAGTAGCCACCAGCCATGTGTGGCTACTGAGCACTTGAAATGTGGCTAGTGTGACTCAGGACATACATTTTTTATTTTATTTCGTTTAGTATAGTTAACTTGTATTATTAGATTAGTTTCAGGTGTGCAACATAGTAATTCGATATTTTTATAGATATACTCCATACAAAGTTATTATAAAATGTTGATCATATTCCCTGTGCTGTACATTACATCCTTGTAACTTATTTATATCATACTTCGTAGTTTGTACCTTTTAATCCCCTTCACCTATTTTGCCCCTCCTCCCACCCCTCTCCCCATTGGTAACCACTAGTTTGTTCTCTGTATCTGTGAGCCTGCTTCTATTTTATTATATTTGTTCATTTGTTTTATTTTTTAGATTTCACAAGTAAGTGGAAACATACAGTATTTTTCTTTCTTTGTCTGACTTATTTCACTAAGCATAATACCCTCCAGGTCCATGCATGTTCACAAGTGACAAAATTTCATTCTTTTTTTATGGCTGAGTAATATTCCGCCATCTATATACACATACATATATAATATATGTGTATGTATGTGTGTGTCTTTTCTCTATAAAAGTCTTTTCTCTAGCTCCTGTTGGTGGAAGGCTCCTTAACATTTCTGGTTTGGCCCTGCTCAGTTCAAATCTATTTTTACTCAAATAACCCTTATACTTTTAGCATGCTTCAGTATACCTTTTAACAGAATCTTTATCAAAATCTCTTTAAACACTTTGAGTCTGTTGTCTATTTTCCATCTGGATCCTGACTAATACACCTTGTCTATCTTAAGAAAAACATATTACTCCTATTCCCCAAATCACCACTGAAAAGACGAAGCATGTTTATCTGAGGATTCATATCTCCCCGACATATTAACTCAGACTGAGAAACAGAACCCTTGGATTTAAAGACAGGAGGCATATCCAGCTCACAGATGTTTGTAGGACAGTGATGATGGGCTCCCTTAACTGCCAATGACTCATCCTTCCTGTCAAAGGCCTCCAGCTCTGCTCTCCTTAGGAGCAATTTTCAGTGACTCAGCCTGTTGAATTCCCTTCCCCAAACCCATCCCACACATACAAATGGAGTTTCATGACTACATGATGGAACAGTGTGCATAAAATAAGTTGGAATATATGCGGCTAGGAACAGATGTTTTGGTGCCCTCTGAAGACATCAAGAAACCATCCTGGCCAATCTACTACCTTCACTCACACAAGTTTTATTAACCTTGTTTTGTAAGTGATATAACTGAAACCCAGAGAACTTAAGAAACATGCCCAAAGATGGCAAACATCTGTTTCTCACGCCGCCACCCTCCTTCCTATGCCCACAGCAGACACTGTTAATCAATCACTTTACTCTTTCCCATCAGAAAACCTTCTCACTGCAGCTCTCCGGTAGCCAACACAAATCTGTCAGAGTTGACACTCAAGACCTATTTGCCATCCTCACGTGCTCAGACTTTAAAAATTAGAAAGTGCAGACTATGTTCATTCTATCCTTAATACCTATGATGCCATTGTAAGGAAAACTCCCTGAGCCTCAGTTCCCACATTATAATAATGAGATTAGTAAGACCTCTTTGGGAGGATTAGCTGATATATGAATGCAAAGTCCCTGGCACAGTCTATCATATGCTAGGTACTCAACTCATGGTAGCTCTTATTATCCGTTCCTCATGAACAATGTCATTTACGTCCACCATCCAGAGCATGCCCTTCTATGGTGGTCATTAGGGTCCATGTCATTGAGCTGTTAAATATTTTCATTCTTCTGTAATATATGCATCGTAGCTTGCATTTCTCCACCACATTCAAGTTATGTGTGGCCAAGTGTCTGGCTTTGGCCAAACAAATGTGAGCAAAAGAGACACGTATTACTTCTGGACAGAAGCATTTGACTGCTGCCTCTGTATTCCAGTCTTCCCTTTTTCTGTCTCGGTGATTATGGAAATAGATTGCAAGATGGAGTATCCATCAGCCCACAGCTCTGAGTGACAATGATAAGCAGAACCTTAGGCTGACCCCACTTGACATGTAGTATAAGTGAGAAATACACCTTTGTTGGGTAAAGCCACTGAGATTTTGCAGTTGTTTCTTTCTGCAGCCATAACCTAACCTGCCTAGATAAATACCGCTTTCTATATCAAGGTTCCAGGCAAGCTGAAACTTCTCCACCTCACAAGAGAGAAGTGACTTGAAATATTCACGTCTTAAAGGTTCACATCCCCCAAAGTCATTTTGTTACTCTCTTACACAGTGCTGGATAGTAATGCTATTTAAAATGTATTGGACTTCTCTGATGCAGTGGTTAAGAATCCACCTGCTAATTCAGGGGTCACGGGTTTGAACCCTGGTCCAGGAAGATCCCACATGCCGCGGAGCAACTAAGCCTGTGTGCCACAACTACTGAGCATGTGCGCTAGGGCCCATGAGCCACAACTACTGAAGCCTGTGTGCCACAACTACTGAAGCCCGTGCACCTACAGCCCGTGCTCCCCAACAAAAGAAGCCACCACAATGAGAAGCACACACACCACAACGAAGAGGAGCCCCCCTCTCCGCAACTAGAGAAAGCTGGCGCAGCAACGAAGACCCAACGCAGCCATAAATTAATTAATTAATTAATTTTAAAAAATATATAATGTATTAAATGCCCAATATGTGCCAAACATTGTTCTGGGCACTTCATGTGAACAAATGTGCACACATAGCACAATTCTGGCATAGAGTAAATGTCCAAGTTCATGTTCATCTTCATCACTGTCCTCATCAACATGATCACGTATCATCTCCAGTCCTTCCAACGACCCAATGAGGTAGGGATGGCTATGATCTCCACTTGACAGAAGAGGAAACTAAAGCACAGAGCAGTTAAGTAACACAACGAAGGTTTCAGAGGTAGAAAATGACACAGCAAAGATATGAACTCAAGTATGCCGGAAACAAATCCTTGTTCTTTCCATGCTGCTACATACACTTCCTGATGAAGACCACAAGTTCTGTGCCATGCACTTTCCTGGTCACTCCACTTCCCACTGGTGGGGCGGGTGTCCCACCATCAGATATACACACCTGGTGCCACCATTTGAAACTGTTGGAGGCTAATTCATGGAAGAAGGAGAGAAACCAGCCTCCCTTAGATCAACTCATCCATGGAAATGAAAACTTGGCATTCAAGAACAGGATTATGTTTTTCTACCAGCTTCAAGAGTCACTGTTAAGAGGGGTTTCTCCCTCCCCCCTCTTTCAACTTTCTTCAACATCCCTAGGTTGTCATTTATTTCTATTTCATAAGTAGCACAGGGCCAGGGGCCAGTGGTAAGTTTGCCCTGCCCTGTCCATCTCCCTAGAGCTGCAGAGGCCAAACAGGGAGGGAGGGAGAGAACCCAAGCGCGGACAGACCCACCAACTACCCTCCACTCACCGCGTCTTCCTCCAGGCCATTTATTTCATTAAAGTACAGGATGCTCAAGGGAACCTCCAGAAGGGGGACAATTTCATTTTTCCCACACCTTGGAAATTAAACTTCTTTCCAAAAAAATAATTTGCTTTGTTCTTTGAGAAAGCTAAAGAGAGGAGAAAAGGGGTCAAGGAGTAAGAGTTAAGAAAATGAGAGGCAGAGAGGAAGGGAGGGAAGAAAAATAAAAAGTTAAATAGAATAGGGGAAGAGAGGGAGATTAAGATAGTCAGGAAGGGAGGAGAAAGAAGAGTGAAAACACTATTGTGTATAAAATATATAACTAATGAGAACCTACTGTATAGCACAGGGAACTCTACTCAGTGCTCTGTGGGGACCTAAAAGGGAAGGAAATCCAAAAAAGAGGGGATGTATGTATACGTATAACTGATTTATTTTGCTGTACAGCAAAAACTAACACAACATTGTAAAGCAACTGTACTCCAATAAAAATAATAAGAATAAAATAAAATAAAAATAATGAAGTGTATTAAAAATTTTTTAATTAAAAAAAAAAAAGAAGAGTGAGAACAGAGTAAAGTAGCAGTGGGACTGGTTCTGTGCTTTCATGAGATCAGCAATCCATTTGAACTTTCATCTTTTCTTAAAATTTTAGTTGGTACCATATTGCCAATCGCCCACATCTGGGTGTTTTATGGTGTTCCCTTTCCTATACTCCTACCCACATCCTGAGAAAAGCTACTAACTCACTAGTCCCACAGTCCAATTCATAACCAGAGTTCATTTTGAAAGGACACAGAGTAGTGGGAGGAGGAACTTTGTAGTCTATCTGGACTACGTTCAGAATGCAGCCCTAGCACATTTTTTTCATTCAACAAATATTTATGGATAACCATATATGTGCTGAGCACTGTTCTAGGCACTGGTTTACAGTGAACAAAATTCCACCCTCATAAAACTTCCACCTCAGAGAAATAAATAAAAATGAAAATATATGGTATCTTAGTGATAAGTACAATGGAGAATAATAAACCATAAGAGGATAAGGAGTAGCCGTACTGGGGGGAGGGGCACTTTTAAATAAAATGATCAGGGGAAGCCTCAGTGTGAGGGATGCTACTGAAGCAAAGCTTTAAAAGGAGGTGAGGATTTAACCCTGTAGGTGTCTAGTGAAGAGCAGTCCCCAAGTGCAAATGCCCTGGGGCAAGAGTATACTTAGTGAGGGCATGAGAAGCAAGGAAAAGGTGGAAGGTTCCATGCAGTGTAGGTCCTGGTGGGAAAGAAGGATTTTTGAAGTTCAGACACTAGAGTGAGCTGGAAAATAGAAAGTGATGAACAAAAAGTGGGACAGTTGAAACTGACTTTAGGGAAAGGCTGCAGTTCCCTTAATGACACGTTCTGGAATAAGACCAGGGGAGTGAGTGTCTCAAATAAGATAGAAGATACAACCATTAAAGGAGATGATATGAAGGACCCGAGAGACAGAGCATTGGAAGTTTCATCTATGGAGATACTAGAGTCACCAAGAATTGGAGAAGAGAGGTTTTGGAGAGGGAGCCAGCTCTGCCTCTTCAAGGGACTAGAAGGAGGGCCTGGAGATCAGTAGATGATTGTGCTAAGAAGGAAAAGGGGGTCTGACGACTTGCAATTCAAATTTGCTTTGGAGCAGTTAGGGAGGAGGAAGGCAGAATGACCTGGAAGCAGCAAGAAGGAGCAAGGAGGACAGGCCCAGTCAGTAAGGGCTGTTGGACAGAAAATCACCACCACTTGAGAGGAGTGCAGGAGAACAGGATCCTCAGGGGAGAGTCAGGTAGCAGTGAGGTTCATTGTCATCTCACTAGTATTTAGTGTGCAGAGGGGACCAAGGATGCTAAATGCCCTGCAAAGCACAGACTAGTCCCACAAGATGAAGATTTGTCTCACCCAATGGTGCCCCCATTGCAAAACACATAATACAGTTAGGGAGAGAGAGCATTCAATATTCAAAGGAAAGGCTAAGAGTACAGGGGGAATTGTTGATGATTCACACTAGTTCCAGGGACCAGAGTGGAAGTGCTGTAGAATTTGGAAAGGAGAAGAGATGGGGTCAGAAAAGGGGGTGTCAGAGTACCGCCTCTTTGTCCTGGAAGCTTCCTTGCGGCCTGTTTCTCCAGACTTTCAGATGTGGGTCTTGGACTAAAACTACACCACCGGCTTTCCTGGGCCTCCGGCTTGCAGAGGTACTTCTCAGCCTCCAAAATTGACCGTGTGGCTGACAGGGTCTTCGTGCTCCGGCCAGGTGTCCGGCCTGTGCCTCTGAGGTGGGAGAGCCGAGTTCAGGACATTGGTCCACCAGAGGCCTCCTGGCTCCATGTAATACCAAACAGCAAAAACTCTCCCAGAGATCTCCATCTCAATGCTAAGACCCAGCTCCACTCAACGACCAGCAAGCTACAGTGCTGGACACCCTATGCCAAACAACTAGCAAGACAGGAACACAACCCCACCTATTAGCAGACAGGCTGCCTAAAATCATAATAAGGTCACAGACACCCCAAGACACACCGCCGGACGTGGCCCTGCCCACCAGAAAGACAAGATCCAGCCTCATCCACCAGAACACAGGCACCAGTCCCCTCCACCGGGAAGCCTACACAACCCACTGAACCAACCTTAGCCACTGGGGGCACACACCAAAAGCAACGGGAACTACGAACCTGCAGCCTGCGAAAAGGAGACCCAAATACAGTAAGTTATGCAAAATGAGAAGACAGAGAAATATGCAGCAGATGAAGGAGCAAGGTAAAAACCCAGCACACCAAACAAATGAAGAGGAAATAGGCAGTCTACCTGAAAAAGAATTCAGAGTAATGATAGTAAAGATGATCCAAAACCTTGGAAATAGAATGGAGAAAATACAAGAAATGTTTCATAAGGACCTAGAAGAACTAAAGCGGAAACAAACACTGATGAACAACACAATAAATGAAATTTAAAATTCTCTAGAAGGAATCAATAGTAGAATAAGTGACGTAGAAGAATGGATAAATGACCTGGAAGATAAAATAGTGGAAATAACTACCACAGAGCAGAAAAAAGAAAAAAGAATGAAAAGAATTGAGGACAGTCTCAGAGACCTCTGGGACAACACTGAATACACCAACATTCGAACTATAGGGGTCCCAGAAGAAGAAGAGAAAAAGTCAGGGACTGAGAAAATGTTTGAAGAGATTATGGTTGAAAACTTCCCTAATATGGGAAAGGAAATAGTCAATCAAGTCCACGAAGTACAGAGTCCCATACAGGATAAATCCAAGGAGAAACACGCCAAGACACATATTAATCAAACTATCAAAAATTAAATAAAAAGAAAAAATATTAAAAGCACCAAGGGAAAAGCAACAAATAACCTTATAGGGATTCCCTTGTTTGTTAACAGCTGATCTTTCAGCAGAAACTCTGCAAGCTAGAAGGGATTGGCAGGACATATTTAAAGTGATGAAAGGAAAAAACCTACAACCAAGATTACTCTACCCAGCAAGGACCTCATTCAGATTCGACAGAGAAATTAAAACCTTTATAGACAAGCAAAAGCTAAGAGAATTCAGCACCACCAAACCAACTTTACAACAAATGCTAAAGGAACTTTTCTAGGCAGGAAACACAAGAGAAGAAGAAGACCTACAATAACAAACCAAAAACAATTAAGAAAATGGTAATAAGAATATACATAATGATAACTACCTTAAATATAAATGGATTAAATGCTCCAACCAAAAGACTGGCTGAATGGAAACAAAAACAAGACCCGTATATATGCTGTCTACAAAAGACCCACTTCAGACCTAGGGACACATGCAGACTGAAAGTGAGGGGATGGAAAAAGATATTCCATGCAAATGGAAATCAAAAGAAAGCTGGAGTAGCAATTCTCATATTAGACAAAATAGTCTTTAAAATAAACACTATTACAAGAGACAAAGAAGGACACTACAGAATGATCAAGGGATCAATCCAAGAAGAAAATATAACAATTGTAAATATTTATGCACCCAAACAAAGGAGCACCTCAATACATAAGGCAAATGCTAACAGCCATAAAAGGGGAAATCAACAGTAACACGACTTTAACACCCCACTTTCACCAATGGACATCATCCAAAATGAAAATAAATAAGGAAACACAAGCTTTAAATGATACATTAAACAAGATGGACTTAATTGATAGTTATAGGACATTCCATCCAAAAACAACAGAATACACTTTCTTCTCAAGTGCTCATGGAACATTCTCCAGGATAGATCATATCTTGGGTCACAAATCAAGCCTTGGTAAATCTAAGAAAATTGAAATCATATCAAGTATCTTTTCTGATCACAACACTATGAGACTAGATATCAATTACAGGAAAAAATCTGTAAAAAATACAAATACATGGAGGCTAAACCATACACTACTAAATAACCAAGGGATCACTGAAGAAATCAAAGAGGAAATCAAAAAATACCTAGAAGCAAATGACAATGAAAACATGACAACCCAAAACCTATGGGATGCGGCAAAAGCAGTTCTAAGAGGGAAGTTTATAGCAATACAATCCTACCTCAAGAAACAAGAAACATCTCAAATAAACAAGCTAACCTTACACCTAAAGCAATTAGAGAAAGAAGAATAAAAAAAACCCTGAAGTTAGCAGATGGAAAGAAATTATAAAGATCAGATCAGAAATAAATGAAAAAGAAATGAAGGAAATGATAGCAAAGGTCAATAAAAGTAAAAGCTGGTTCTTTGAGAAGATAAACAAAATTGATAAACCATTAGTCAGATTCATCAAGAAAAAAAGGGAGAATACTTAAATCAACAGAATGAGAAATGAAAAAGGAGAAGTAACAACTGACACTGCAGAAATACAAAGGATCATGAGAGATTACTACAAGCAACTCTATGCCAATAAAATGGACAACCTGGAAGAAATGGACAAATTCTGAGAAAAGCACAACCTTCTGAGACTGAAACAGGAAGAAATAGAAAATATAAACAGACAATCACAAGCACTGAAATTGAGACTGTGATTAAAAATCTTCCAACAAACAAAAGCCCAGGACCAGATGGCTTCACAGGTGAATTCTATCAAACATTTAGAGAAGAGCTAACACCTATCCTTCTCAAACTCTTCCAAAAAATTGCAGAGGAAGGAACACTCCCAAACTCATTCTACGAGGCCACCATCACCCTGATACCAAAACCAGACAAAGTTGTCACAAAGAAAGAAAACTATAGGCCAATATCACTGATGAACAAAGATGCAAAAATCCTCAACAAAATACTAGCAAACAGAAACCAACAGCACATTAAAAGGATCATACACCATGATCAAGTGGGGTTTCTCCCAGGAATGCAAGGATTCTTCAATATACGCAAATCAATCAGTGTGATAAACCATATTAACAAATTGAAGGAGAAAAACAATATGATCATCTCAATAGATGCAGAGAAAGCTTTTGACAAAATTCAACACCCATTTATGATAAAATCCCTCCAGAAAGTAGGCATAGAGGGAACTTACCTCAACATAATAAAGGCCATATATGACAAACCCACAGCCAACATCATTCCCAATGGTGAAAAACTGAAACCATTTCCTCTAAGATCAGGGACAAGACAAGGTTGTCCACTCTCACCACTATTATTCAACATAGTTTTGGAAGTTTTAGCCACAGCAATCAGAGAAAAGAAAGAAATAAAAGGAATCCAAATCAGAAAAGAAGAAGTAAAGCTGTCACTGTTTGCAGATGACATGATACTATACATAGAGAATCCTAAAGATTCTACCAGAAAACTACTAGAGCTAATCAAAGAATTTGGTAAAGTAGCAGGATACAAAATTAATGCACAGAAATCTCTTGCATTCCTATACACTAACGATGAAAAATTTGAAAGAGAAATTAAGGAAACACTCCCACCATTGCAACAAAAAGAATAAAATACCTAGGAATAAACCTACCTAAGGAGACAAAAGACCTGTATGCAGAAAACTATAAGACACTGATGAAAGAAATTAAAGATGATACAAACAGATGGAGAGATATACCATGTTCTTGGATTGGAAGAATCAACATTGTGAAAATGACTATACTACCCGAAGGAATCTACAGATACCATGCAATCCCTATCAAACTTCCAATAGCATTTTTCACAGAACTAGAACAAAAAATTTCACAGTTTGTATGGAAACACAATAGACCCCGAATAGCCAAAGCAATCTTAAGAAAAAAAAAACGGAGCTGGAGGAATCAGGCTCCCTGACTTCAGACTATATTACAAAGCTACAGTAATCAAGACAGTATGGTACTGGCACAAAAACAGAAATATAGATCAATGGAACAGGATAGAAAGCCCAGAAACAAACCCACGCACATATGGTCACCTTATCTTTGATAAAGGAGGCAAGAGTATACAATGGAGAAAGGACAGCCTCTTCAATAAGTGATGCTGGGAAAACTGGACAGTTACATGTTAAATAATGAAATTAGAACACTCCCTAACACCATACACAAAAGTAAACTCAAAATGGATTAAAGACCTAGATGTAAGGCCAGACACTATCAAACTCTTAGAGGAAAACATAGGCAGAACACTCTATGACATTAATCACAGCAAGACCCTTTGTGACCCACCTCCTAGAGAAATGGAAATAAAAACAAAAATAAACAAAGGGGACCTAATGAAACTTAAAAGCTTTTTCACAGCAAAGGAAACCATAAACAAGACAAAAAGACAACCCTCAGAATGGGAGAAAATATTTGAAAATGAAGCAACTGACAAAGGATTAATCTCCAAAACTTACAAGCAGCTCATGCAGCTCAATATCAAAAAAACAAACAATCGAATCCAAAAATGGGCAGAAGACCTAAACAGACATTTCTCCAAAGAAGACATACAGAGGGCCAACAAACACATGAAAGGATGCTCAACATCACTAATCATTAGAGAAATGCAAATCAAAACTACAATGTGGTATCACCTCACACCAGTCAGAATGGCCATCACCAAAAAATCTACAAACAATAAATGCTGGAGAGGGTGTGGAGAAAAGGGACCCCTCTTGCACTGTTGGTGGGAATGTAAATTGATAACAGCCACTATGGAGAACACTATGGAGGTTCCTTAAAAAATAAAAATAGAACTACCATATGACCCAGCAATCCCACTACTGGGCATATACCCTGAGAAAACCATAATTCAAAAAGAGTTATATACCACAATGTTCATTGCAGCTCTATTTACAATAGCCAGGTCATGGAAGCAACCTAAGTGTCCATCAACAAATGAATGGATAAAGAAGATGTGGCACATATATACAATGGAATATTAGCCATAAAAAGAAACGAAATTGAGTTATTTGTAGTGAGGTGGATGGACCTAGAGACTGTTATACAGAGTGAAGTAAGTCGGAGAGAGAAAAACAAATACTGTATGCTAACACATATATATATGGAATCTAAAAAAAAAAATGGTTATGAAGAACCTAGGGGCAGGACAGGAATAAAGACGCAGATGTAGAGAATAGACCTGAGGACACGGGGAGGGGGAAGGGCAAGCTGGGAGGAAGTGAGAGAGTGGCATTGACATATATACACTACCAAATGTAAAATAGATAGCTAGTGGGAAGCAGCCGCGTAGCACAGGGAGATCAGCTCGGTGCTTTGTGACTACCTAGAGGGGTGGGATAGGGATGGTAGGAGGGAGACGCAAGAGGGAGGAGATATGGGGATATATGTATATGTATAGCTGATTCACTTTGTTATAAAGCAGAAAATAACATACCATTGTGAAGCAATTATACTCCAATAAAGATGTTAAGAAAAAAAGAGGGGGATGTCAGAATGAAAGTCTGGGAGCTGAGTAATGCCGCAGGAGTCTTAGGCATCTTACGGTGACACGGATGAACGGCGGGGAGCTGGTCCTGCTGGTCTCAGGGCAGCAGTGGTGATGAATTTGTGAGTGTGGAAGGTGGGAGGGACGTGCCGTCCTGGATCCACCTTGCACTCCTACTGATGTAAGCGTGGAGTCTCCGTAAGGGGTGATCTAATCTGGAGCACCTAGAGCTTGGGATTCCCTCTTGGCCCTGAAGACTGGAGGAAGGAAGGCCCAGCAAGGGCATTCCGAATGCCTCTTGATTCCTGACAGGCTAAGCTCTGTGTCCTCGTGCAAGTTACTTAACCTTGCTGAGCCAGTTTTGTCATCCATATATGGCCCCCAAATACCCATCTCACAGGCTTGTTGCAAGGCTTAAAATTAGGCAATGGCAGGAAGCATCTAGTCCGGCGTGTGATAGGTGCTCCCAGCTATCAGGCCCACAGCCTGTGGCTCAGGCTGCACATACCTGAGTTCAAATCCTGACTCTGCTGCCCATTAACTGTCTAACCTGGGGCTAGTTATTTAACCTCTCTGAGCCTCAGTTTCTTGTAAGTAAATCGGGAGAACACTACCAGGTACACAGGGCTCCTGTAAGGAATAAATGAAGGATGACGTAATGAGGTGTTATGTTTTGCCTTCTCTTTGCGGGAAGAGACTGCAAAGCATGACAAGGTAATTTTCTCCCCCCACCCCTAACCATTCCTCTAGGGAATCAGCAGGCCTCTGTGTTCTGAGCTCCCGGTCCCAGGGAGAATCAGGAACTGCTTTTAGAAGTTTTCAGGGCTGCTACTCAGGCCTTTGTTTGGCAGGCCCGAGCACATTAAGGAGTAAGGCGAGATTGTGCTGAACTGGACGGCAACGGAGACCAGGGTCTGGAGTTGACGCTGGCCGATAAGCAGCCTAAACCCAGGGAAAGAGCGGGTGAATTTCCTGAGATGGGGAGAGAGGGAGGAGGCCTAGGTTCTGCAAGGAAACCGCTGACGCTTAGCTGCTGTCCTAAGGCGGACTCGGGAGCTGTGGAACGGCTGCCGAGAGAGCGCACTCAGGGTCCGCACTTCTCTCCCCAGCCCCGCCACTCTGACGGCTGCTTCTGCAGCTCGGAAGTCACCACATTTTGTGTGAAGAATGTATGCTACATTTCCTTCCCCATCTTGTACTTGGCTCAGAGTGTAGCAGTCCACCCACTTGAGACAATCGGATAGCTCTGGAGTCCCGGTCGTCCTCCACACAGGTGTCCCTGGGGGTCACATCACCCTCTCAGCATGGGGTGGTGGCAGCTGCTTGCGATGCAGCTGCCGTGCCAGACATTGCGGGTGGCTCGAAGATGTCACTTGGTGTCTGGTGTGTCCTGCTTCCCTTTATCCCCCACCTAGCCTCCAAATGTCAACCTCTTGCTTTCCACTCATCCCTTAGTGACTTAGGGCCAATCATCCGGGTAAAACTCACTGAGGGTTAGGTTTTTTCCCTGTGAAATGGGAACAATTCCTATGGCCTAGGATTATTGTGACTCATGAATAATATAAACCCTTGAAATGGACATGGCAATTAGTAGATGCTGAATAAATGGCAGAGGTGGTGGTGGTCGTAGAACTAATGGTACTAGTAGTACTAGTAACACTAGTAGTAAGACAATAGGTAAAGGGCTGGCTGGCCCAGATTTAACCAGTCCCAGCAGACCTGAGAATGCTGTTCAGCTCCCAGCTTTGTCAGGACCGCGCTGGGAAAGTTGGGTCACCTCCCCAACTCTCTTGCCTTTGTTTCTGCATCTGTCAAATGGGGATAGTCCCAACCACTTTAGAAAAAAACCCTTGGGGCTAGAAGGGTCCTTAGCAAACATCCAGTCCAACCCTTTCTTCTCTGTACCCCATGTGACAGAGGCAAAAATTGAGGTCGAGAATGAAAAGCAGCCTACCTAATTCATGCAATGAGTACTCTTTCCAAATCCCCAGAAGCTTGGTTTATTTTTATTTTGTTTTATTTATTAGTAAGGATTAGGAGGATTGGGAGCAGCAAGGAGCAAGCAATCTAGAAATGTGACATTCTCTTCCCTTGAGAGGCTTCTAATTTATTGGGAGAATGAGATAAAACCATGGGAAAAAAAGTTTTTAAAAAATGAGATAACATATGAGAAGTTCTCTGGAAAATGAAAAATACGTGTCGACAAATTGTGCAAACAGCCCTGTAAGACGGCTCCCTCTGACCTCACATCTCGGTATCCACAGCCTTGCCTAGGCCCCTCCCACACTGTCCCAGAGCTGATCTGTAGAACAGGCGAAGTGATGGCATGTCACCCCTGAGATTAAGTAACAGAAGACTGCCCCTTCTGTCTTGGGCTGTCTCTCAAATCACTCGCTCTAGAAGAAGCCGCTGCCGTGCTCTGAGGACAATCAGGAAGCCGGTGGAGAGGCCTGTGCGGTCAGGTATCCAGCCACTAGCCAGAGAGGAAGTGAGTCCTAGTAACAAGCCCTCCCCGGGAGTGAGCTTGGAAGCAGACCCACCAGCCCCAGACCATTGCAGGACTGGGTGGCATCTTGAGGGCCACCTCATGAGACAGCCTACACCAGAACCACCCAGGTAAATCTTGCCTGCATTCCTGCCCCATAGAAACTAGGACATAATACATACATGTTTTTTCAAGCTGCTAAATTTGGGGTAATTTGTTATGCAGCCATAGGTTGCCAATACATAAACACGGACCGTCATCATTCTTCATAGAGTACTTACTGTATGCCAGCCCTGTGTTCCCCAAAAGAAGAATAGGTAGCAAAGACGCAAGGCAGAAACTCCAGCTAGGAATTATGACTGCACTGGGCTGAGGCTTCCCTTGGATGTGTCCCTTGGGAGCAGAGGGTGGTACACAATGATGGGGAGGATGTATTGGGCTGGCCAAAAAGTTCGTTCGCGGTTTTCCATACGATGTTACGGAAAAACCCGAACGAACTTTTTGGCCAACCCAATAGAACCCTCAAGAGAGCTTATCGAGTTCAAGTCATGGTTTCTTCCCAACAGTAAGATCACAAGGCTCATGTGTGTGCCCGCATGGATGTATGTGAGAGAGGGATGTACATATGAATGTCAGGATGGGCCAGGGCTCGTAGAGATGGCCATCTTCCACAGGGGCCTTAGAAGGAGGCAAGTTCTCAAAGGCTCCTTGACAACAGGAGGGGATACAATACCTCCTCTGGAGTAAGACCTTTAGCTGCTCCCATGAGAAAGTCTGGCTGCCTCTGTGAACTAGGTTTCAGTCCTACCTATATCATGTATGGTGTGACATCAGTCTAGTGACTTCCCATCCACAGAATGGAAGTAAAATCTGTTTTACTCTCTCAAAAGGATGCAGTAAAGGTCAGATGAGAAAATACTTTGCAAACTACAAAACACTGAGTAACATAAGGAAAATAAAGTGAGATCTTGTATATAAAGTCCCTAGAACAGAGCCTGGCTTACAGTGTAAGGTTCACAAATGGTATTTTTTCCTATTGATAAGCTCACCTCCGGTAAAAGAAGAAACAAGCAAGAAAAGTGATGGCATCAGGTGTTTTCTGACTTCTGGCCTGTGCGCAGTTGTCACTGTCCTCCCAGGAACCCCCATCAATGCCCTGAAACATCCCCACCCACCCGATCCCTCCCCCACCAGCAGGACTCACCCAGTGGGAACTGGCAGCCTCTAGGCAACACTGCTGAGAATAAGCAGGATTTGACCACAAAGCAGGGGCAACAGGTTGGGAGGGTTTGACAACTTCCTCTCACGAGGATCTGAGGAGGCTGAGACCGCTGGAAGGCATGGGATGGAGTGATAAGGAACAGGAAGACTTACTGAAAGGGCAGGAAAAGAAACCCAGAGCTTCCTTTAATCTCTCTGCCTAGGGCTTGGGTACTGATTTCAATCTCCAACTCTAGGATTAATGGGGCAAGGCAACAAACATCTGCAGACAGGTGTGCTTCTCTTGAAGAACTGCAGTTGAGGTCTGTAACAGGTTGAATTGTGTCCCCCCAAAAGATGCTGAATGACCCTAGGGTCATTGAATGTAAAACAGGGTCTTTGGAGATGATCAAGTTGAGGTCATTAGGGTGGGCACTAATCCAATATGACTGTGTCCGTATAAAAAGGGGAAATTTGAACACAGAGCAGATGCACACAAGGAAAATGCCATGAGATGGCAAGATCGGGGTGATGCTTCTACAAGCCAAGGCCAACAATTGTCGACAAACCACCAGAAGCTAAAGGAGAGGCATGGAACAGAACCTTCCCTCATAGCCATCAGAAGAAACCAACCCTGCTGAGACCTTGATCTCAGACTTGCAGCCTCCAAAACTGGGAGACAATAAATTTCTGTTAAGCCATGCAGTTTGTGGTATTCTGCTAAAGTAGCCCTCGGAAACTAATATGAAGTCATTTTGGTGTCATCAGCACAAAACCACGGGGTCAGACAGACCTCATATGAACCTCTGCACTTACCAGCAGCATGACCTTGGGCCACTTACTTGCCTTACTGGGCCATGATTCTTTAACTGTAAAATGGGAAATTCCATACACTTTATGGACAGTGGCTGAGAATTAAGCAAGTAACAAATGAAAAGCATTACAATGCCTGGTTCCTGGTAGCCACTCCACAATGGCAGTGGGGTTTTCATTAGCAGGGATGACAGCTCAACTCAAATTCCTTCACCTTTCTAAACCACTGTACTCTCACGAGGGAAACAAAAGGACCAGCTTCCTGCCAGTCTGTGAAGATGCTGAACGCTGTGAAGGCAGAGGACCCCAGACCCAAGTGTAGTAGATTTCTTTGGCTACATAACAAATTGCCACAAACTCAGGAGCTTGAAGCAATATTATCTCACAGTTTTGTAGATCAGAAGCCCAGAAGGACTTGGCTGGGTTCTCTGCTTAGGGTCTCACAAAGCCAAAATTAAGATGCTGGCCAGGATGGGCTCTTACTTGGAGGTTCTGTGGATCAGTTGCTTCTGAGCTCATTCTGATTGTTGGCCAAATTCAGTTCCTTGCCCCTGTAGGACTAAGGTTCCTGGCTTTGTCCTGGCTGTTAGTTAGGGGGTCACTCTCAGCTCCTCAAGTCCTGTTATCTGTTTTTATTGACAGCACCTCTAATATGAAATGTAGAAATTGGCTTTCTACATCAAGCAATTCTCCAGTTCTCTGGGTACACCAACTGGATGACCTACCATCTCATTCAATTCCTGTCCTACCCAGAGTTAGCACGGACTCCGCAGGCTAAGGGCTCAGCCCCACAAGATACCTCCACTTCAGACTCCAGTCACAAGCCCAGTCTGTACTTCTGACCAACTGGCTATAAAGTTGGGGGGTTCCCATAACTCCCACCTCAGGTTTGATAATCTGCTAGAACAGCTCACAGAACTCAGGGAAACACTACTTATGTTTACTGGTTTCTTATGAAGGATATAAAAATGATAAAAACATACAGCCAGAAGAGGTATATAGGGTAATCTCCAGAAGAGCCCTGAGCACACAAGCTTCTGGAGGGTGAGCCCGCCTCCCAGCATGTGGATGTGCTCACCAACCTAGAAGCTCTCCAAACCCCATCCTTGTGGGTTTTTATGGAGGTTTCATTACAGAGGTGTAGTTGATTAAATCATTGACCATTAGTGACTAACTCAATCTCCAGCCCCTCTCTCCTCCCTGGAGTTGGGGAGATGGAGCTGAAAAATCGCAACCCTCTAATCACAGAGGAACCAGCCAGCATCCTGATGCTATCTAAGGGCCCACCAAGAGTCACCTCCTTAGCATAACCTCTGGTGTGGCTGAAAGGAGCTTATTATGATTAACAAAAGACATTCTTCTCACCCCATAACAGTTTTAAGAGCTCTTTGCCAGGAATCAGGGATGAAAACAAAATATATACTTCTTATTATATCACACAATATTAAAAGATCCTTCTACAAGGCCCCCTCCATCTCAGCAACAGAGAACTGCCATCATGTCAAAACTGCCTCATACTTCAATTTTCCTGATGTCTTCTCCTGCCACTAGCTGGAGAAACTGCTCTGCTTTTAAAGGGCTCCTGGGATGAGATTAAGCCCACTTGGGTAATGTCTCTTGTGTCATGTCACAGAAGTGACACCAAGGAGCAAAGGTCATAGGCACCCTCTGAAAATCCTGCCTACCACACCAACTATTCTTGGCTCTACCACTGAGTGGATGATTAACTCTGGACAAGTCCCTTGTCCCTTTTGGACCACAAATTCCCTTTAACTCTAGTATCTTATGACTCTCCCCTTGATCAAATCACACTTTCTTAACTTTATAGAATGTGTCCTGATTAAGGGTAACAAAGAAACCTTTGTTCTCAGAGAAGTTTTACAATCTAAATGCAACATTGTTCATCCTTTAATACCAATTACAATCAACTGGGATCTTTAAAAATACTGATGCTGGGCCCCCATCCTCAGAAATTATGATTCACAGGAACTCTTGGAAAAGACAGACAAGGGGAACATGCCCTTCTCTGTGGTGGGAGCTTAAATGGAGAGGGATGGGAGTCTTCTGTTTGCATTTAAAGTCTTTCAGGGATGGAACAGATAGGGCTGAAGGCATTGGCAGCTGGACCCAAGTGTGCATCTTAGCGCAAGACATCCCTACAAGTCACATAATTTCAATTTTGTATGTTTGCTTCTAGTGGTGTCCCTAGGTGTGAGCTGAGGATATAAGTTAGTAAACATACTTCTACAGGGACTGAAACACTGTGCTCCAGACACAGAACACTCTGGGGGAAGCCCGTCTAGCTCCAAAGCTCAAGTCTAGGTTATCTGTCTTTGAGAAAAATGAATGGAATGCTTTTTTTTTTTTTTTGGTCTAAGTATCCCTATGTAGGTATGTATGTGTGTAAATATATATATACATATATTTAGAGAGAGAGAGAGATTATATAAAATTTCTCTTATTTGCTAACTACTGGATAGTAGACAGTTGATGTTTATATTCTCTACCAAGTTCTTGGTATACAGAATTTTGCCTTGCAGATTTTAAATCCACACAATTTAAACATGCTAGAAAAAATTGTGAAAATTTTTGTAATGGGCAAGAAGACTATTGAGTGTCTTCAAAAGAATGCTAAGTATTTAGAGGAAATTTCTAGGGTTATCTGATTCTGAAGAGGTCTGTGCCTTCCACTGTCTTTGACTATTTTATATTCTGTAGAGATAGAAGTTAACTTCTGGAGGTCTAATAAAACGCAAATGATTCTCGTTAATAGAAATGCCAAATCTTATTGGGTGAAGATGCAGTGGAGTACTACCCTTTGGATATTGAAGAGTTTTATATCTTTCAGTAAATTTTTGTGACTTTCATTATGAAGGAAAAAAATTAAGGCCCCTTTCTTTTTTTTTGGAGGAAAAAAACCACATTTATTTATTTTCCCTCAGAGAAAGCAAAGGGGGTCATAGAGCCAGGTAATAAGGGAGTCCTAGTCATTGCGAGGGTGGAGGTAAGTCTTATCTCAGAATGTGTGACAACAGGGGTCCTTTACAGTAGCCTCTTCCAGGAACACAGGGCTCAGATAAAGTTCAACACTGTCAACACCATACAGTAGAATTCAGCAATAAGAGAACCATCCATCTCTCATATTATAACTACAGTGAATCCAAACTTTTGACCTAACGTAGCTGGAACACTATCCATCATGATAGAAAATAATCTTTATTTGGGGGAAGGTCTTCTTTGACAGATGGGAAAGATTTTAAAATATCTACACCATAAACTTTTTTTTTAAACATTTTTATTGGAGTATAATTGCTTTACAATGGTGTGTTAGTTTCTGCTTTATAACAAAGTGAATCAGCTATACGTATACATATATCCCCATATCCCCTCCCTCTTGCGTCTCCCTCCCTCCCACCCTCCTTATCCCACCCCTCTAGGTAGTCACAAAGCACCGAGCTGATCTCCCTGTGCTATGTGGCTGCTTCCCAGTAGCTATCTATTTTACATTTGGTAGTGTATATATGTCCATGCCACTCTCTCACTTCATCCCAGCTTACCCTTCCCCCTCCCTGTGTCCTCACGTCCATTCTCTATGTTTGTGTCTTTATTCCTGTCTTGCCCCTAAGTTCTTCAGAACCATTTTTCTTTCTTTCTTTTTTTTTTTAGATTCCATGTATATGTGTTAGCATACGGTATTTGTTTTTCTCTTTCTGACTTACTTCACTGTGTGTGACAGTCTCTAGTATACCATAAACTTTTAAGTCACAAATTGATGTTTCTCCATAAATTTGGAAGTCCTTTGATATAAAATGTACCCAAAATACCATTGGGCAGTATCTTTCATATCACATGATTCATCTAAAACTAAAGAAAAGTACTTGCAATTTTTCAAATTTTGAATTAGTTGATCTTTGATATTATTAGAAAGGTCTTGAATTCTATGGGCAATTCTTTGTTTGCTTAATTCAAGATCTTTTAACTTTTGTAAAATACTTTCAGGCTTATACTTTTCTAACAAAGTTTCTATAACTGAAATAGATTTTTTTTTTTACCATCTCTCCATCTAAAAATAGTTGTGTGTGTGTGTACATGCACACGCAAGAATTCAAAGTTACAAGCTCAAATCCTGTTAAAAATTATTTTTAAATTTTTTGAACATTTAATTTTGATTTCACGTGACTAATTCTGTAGATTGTTTTCTGACTCTTGAGAGGAAATTTCACTATTATAGACTTAAAATGTCTTTTTACACAACACACACCTTTTTCATTTTGTTCTGCTGTAGCAAATTGCAACTGCCATTCTATGTGAAATCTACAACATACCTCCTTCCAGTCTTTAAAAAAAAAAAAAAAACTCTTCTAATATACGCTATAGAATGTTTGTGTCCTTTCAAAATTCACATGTTGAAACCTAATCCCCAGTGTGATGGTATTTGGCGAGGGGGGCCTTTGGGAGGAGATTAGATCATGAGGGTGGGGTCCTCATGAATGAGATTAGTACTCTTATAAAAGTGACCCCAGAGAGCTCCTTTGCCCCTTCTGCCACTTGAGAACACTGGCAGAAGACAAGCTGTTCTGAACCAGGAAGTTGGTCCTGTCCAGACACCAAATCTGCCGGCACCTTGATTTTGGACTTCCCAGCCTCCAGAACTGTGAGAAAGTTTTCTGTTTAAGCCACCCAGTCTGTGGTATTTTTGATATAGCAGCCCAAACAGACTAAGACATCATAGTCCTAGCTTCTCTGTCTCCATTCAATCCTGCATCAATAGTACAACTTTCTTTTAAAGTAAAAAAATTTCTTTATACGTATTACTTTAATTAGAAAATTGATTTAATTATAACAAAAATAATAAGCATTTCAGCTCAATTACCAATCCCAATTTACAAGGGAATTACTATAGCTCATGTGGTCTGTATAAAATGTCAAAAAATTATACTATATCAGTACACAGAAAAAGAAATCAGTTGAACTGAAACAATCCACTGTCGCTGACTAGATCGCGATACGCTCGTGTGTAACACCAGAAAACCCAAAGTGCCCAGTCCACACACTGCAACCATAATATATTAAGTGATGCAAAAATTAAAGTGAAATTTAGTCCTACTAAAACAATACATTCGTGTTTCATGGCAAAATGCTTTACACTGCTTTGGTCTTTAAATTTAAATTAGTTAAAATTAAATAAAATTTAAAAAAATCAGTTTCTCAATCAGCTGTGCTACATTTCAAGTGTTCAAAGCCACATCTGGCTAGTTGATACTATATTGAATAGTGCAGTTTAGAAAGGGGAGAAGAGACATCTGGGGACCTACCAGGAGATGTGGGATTTTGAAAAGAGGGAACAATCACAGGAGATTTTAGTTTTGTTGTTGTGCCGTATTATCCTCCTTTTGCTGTTCCCTCAAGAAAATCTACAGAGAAGTATATACACATATGTGTGTGTGTGTATATATATATATATGTTTTAAGGCCTTCTGAATCACATCAGTGACTGCTTTTAGTTATTGCACTTGTCTGCTTGAACTGCTATAACAAAATACATCTCTCTAAATTCTCTTCTTACATACAGATGGCCAGCAAACACATAAAAAGATGCTCAACATCACTAATCATTAGAGAAATGCAAATCAGAACTACAATGAGGTATCACCTCACTGGTCAGAATGGCCATCATCAGAAAATCTACAAACAATAAATGCTGGAGAGGGTGTGGAGAAAAGGCAACCCTCTTGCACTGTTGGTGGGAATGTAAATTGAAACAGCCACTATGGAGAACAGTATGGAGGTTCCTTAAAAAACTAAAAATAGAACTACCATATGATCCACTACTGGGCATATACCCTGAGAAAACCATAATTCAAAAACATACATGTACCACAATGTTCATTGCAGCTCTATTTACAATAGTCAGGACATGGATGCAACCTAGATGCCTATCGACAGAGAAATGGATAAAAGAGATGTGGTACATACATACAATGGAATATTACTCAGCCATAAAAAGGAATGAAATAGTGCCATTTGCAGAGACATGGTGGACCTAGAGATTGTCATACAGAGGGAAGTCAGAAAGAGAAAAACAAATATATCGTATAATATCGCTTATATGTGGAATCTAGAAAAATAGTACAGATGTACTTATTTGCAAAGCAGAAATAGAGTCACAGATGTAGAGAACAAACTTATGGTTACCAAGGGGAGAAGGGAGGGTAGAGGGGGTGGGATGAACTGGGAGATTGGGATTGACATATATACACTACTATGTATAAAACAGGTAACTAATGAGAACCTACTGTATAGCACAGGGAACTCTACTCAACGCTCTGTGGTGACCTAAATGGGAAGGAGATCTAAAAAGGAGTGGACATATGTATATGTATAACTGATTCACTTTGCTGTACAGCAGAAACTAACACAACATTGTAAAACAACTATACTACTCCAATAAAAAGTAATAAAAAATAAAAATAAATAAAGTCTCTTCTTATAAGGACACTAATCCTATCAGCTCAGAGCCCCACCCTTACCACCCCATTTAACCTTAATCACTTCTTTTCTCCAAATATGGACACAGTGGGGCTTTGGGCTTCAACATATGAATTCTGAGGGGACACAAACATTATTCCATGACAGTTATACAGACCAACAGGAACAGTCAAAATTTTTTATTTTATTTACTTATTTAAAATTTTATACATTTTAAGAATTTTGCTGACTAGAGAGCCACAGAAAGGTGGACCCAGTGAGAATCCACAAGCTGGTCCAGGATTTTAAACAAATGTAGTATCTTTCCCCACAGATTCAGGCTAGCTAATGTGTAGCTAAATGTAGCTTTCCTTTAATCACTGTATTGGCTAACTGATTTGAGGTAACTCATACACTTCTGATTTAAACCCAGTCTACGTGGGAAAATACTGATTAATTTGGATTATTATCCTCCTCTCTCTCATCCTAAAAGTGGTACCCAGGCACACAGGAGGTTACATAACACCATGACGTGGTGGATGGGGGCAGGGTGGGCATCTGACCCATGGTTGTTTCTCTGCGGGCATCCTCCACTGAAGTAACTCATCCATCTGTTCTTTGCTCCTCATCTCTTAACCTAAGGAATCCACTGTTCAGGCGCCCTTGTCCTCGGAGATCCTGCCTCTGGTGAATGTAGGCTGTTCCATGCCTTTCTCATGCCCACCACAAAGCCTCTCAGGCAGCCCACAGTCATTCTGGCTGCTATCTGTCCCTTGCAGCGTCACAGGAGATCAGATCTGGAGTGCCGTCTTAGGTGCTCCTTCCCTAAACATGCCATTGTTTCCATTTTGCTGTGATCAGTGCCCCCATATCTGGGGCTCCTCTAAGACACCTGCAGTCTCCTTCAAATACACTCTTAGAAACCAAGATACAAATTTTCTCTGTCTACAGAGGTCATCAATTATCTGAGGTTTTGCGTTCCCTTCAACCCAATCAGGTATCGACTCAATCAAGTAAGAAGACTGTTGATGTCCTTCTCAAGAACCTACAGCAGTGGTTCACCCTCTCTCTCCTCATTAAATCCTCTCAGGAATCACCCCCACCCAAGCCCAGATGAGAATGAGTTTCTGTCATCCTCTGCATGGCAGAAAACCTGGCCTTGTATCACCACCTATTTCCCCACTGACACATACTCCGTGTTTCCAGTCCTCTAGATCTGGCCTCAGCCCACTCATTTCCATTAGGAAATGCAGAGAGAAAAGTAGAAAGAAGAGTAAAATGAAAATCTGCACACCCTCCACCTAGATTCAACGCCAGTTAACATTTTACTATATATGACTCTAGCACGTGCTCTCTTGCCACACATTTTTTATACTTTTTTTTTAAATCAGGCATTTATAAACAAGAAAGCGTACATTAATTACGTAAAAATAGTTTCCGAATAGTAAAATTATTAAAAAGTTAGATTTAGGTTTTCAGAAAGATGGAGCCGAAAGTACACAAGGTTCTCATTTACTCTTCCTGCCACCCTCCCACCACACTCCCATCCATAGTTTCTCCTATTATTAACATCTTACATTAGCGAGGTACATTTGTTGCAACTGATGAACCAATATTGATATATTATTATTAATTAAAGTCCATAGTTCATATTAGGGTTCACTTTATGTGTTGTTCTATGGGATTTGATAAATGTATGATATCATTTATCCACAGAATAGATTAACTGCCCTTAAAATCCCCTGAGCTCCATTTATTTCTCTCTCTCTCCCCACCCTCCATCCCCACCAAACTCCTAGCAAACATGGATCTTTTTACTGTCTCTATAGTTTTGTCTTTTCAAAATGTTATATAGTTGGAATCACACAGTGCACAGACTTTTCAGACCGGCTTCTTTCACTTAAATATGAATTTAAGGGTCCTCTATGTCTCTTCATGGTTTGATAGCTCATTTTTTTGTTGTTGATGAATAATATCCCATTGTGTAGATGTAGCACATTCATCCACCTATTTAAGGACTTCCTGGTTGCTTCCAGTTTTTGACAATTCTGAGTAAAGCTTCTATAAACATCTGTGTGTAGGTTTTGTGCACACATAAGTTTTCGACTAGTTGGAGTAAATAGGAGTGTGATTGTTGGATGGTATGGTAATACTGTTTAACTTTCTAAGAAACTGACAAACCGTCTTCCAAAGTGCTGTACCATTCTGCATTCTCACCAGCAATGAATGAGAGTTTCTATTTCTTTATAGCCTCACCAGTATTGGGTGTTGTCAATGTTTTGGATTTTGGCCATTCCAATAGGTGTGTAGTAGTATCTTATTGTTGTTTTAATTTGCATTTCCCTAATGACATATGATGTAGAGCATCTTTGCATATGCATATTTGCCATCTGTGTATCTTCTTCGGTGAAGGGTCTGTTCAGATCTTTTGTTCACTTTTGAATTGGGTTGGGGTTTTTTTTATTATCATTATTGAGCTTTAAGAATTAGTTCTTGGGCTTCCCTGGTGGCGCAGTGGTTGAGAATCTGCCTGCCAATGCAGGGGACATGGGTTCGAGCCCTGGTCTGGGAAGATCCCACATGCCGCGGAGCAACTAGGCCCGTGAGCCACAACTGCTGAGCCTGCGCATCTGGAGCCTGTGCTCCACAACAATAGAGGCCGCGATAGTGAGAGGCCCGCGCACCGCGATGAAGAGTGGCCCCCGCTTGCGGCAACTAGAGAAAGCCCTCGCACAGAAATGAAGATCCAACACAGCCAAAAATAAATAAATAAATAAATAAATTAAAAAATAAAAATAAAAAAAAAAGAAACTGCCGAAGTGTTTAAAAAAAAAAAAAAGAATTAGTTCTTTGTATATTTTAGATACAAGTCTTTCATCAGATATGAAGGACTTTCTCCCAGGCTGCAAGCTAACAACCATAGTTTTATAGATGCTGGTAGAAGACACAGGACTTCTGTGTCAGAGACAAAGGATTTTACTACTCTCAGCACAGCAAGTGGCATGAGCTTCTTGTTCACATTGGCTTCTCTTGCCCTCAGTTCCCAGGGGGGTAACACAGAGAAGCCTGGGAGGAGGGGTGCTGTACACACAGTGGGTCTGTGTCACAATTAAGAAACTCCAAGCTCAGGAAGCCCAAATCTTTTATAATGGGCTGCAAGAAAACCTGCTTGACTTTTACCCGAGAGGGGGACTCTGTTTTTATTATGCTACACTCTAAAAAAACCTTTCCCTTTGACGTAGAGAGAGACACTCCATCTCCCAAAGCTTTCTGCTAGTCAAATGTCATTGAAAAGACTGTTTGGTGAGACTTCCATGATGGCGCAGTGGTTAAGAATCCACCTGCCAATGCAGGGGACACGGGTTCGAGCCCTGGTCCGGGAAGATCCCACATGCCACGGAGCAACTAAGTCCATGCGCCACAACTACTGAGCCTGTGCTCTAGAACCCATGCACCACAACTACTGAAGCCCACGCACCTAGAGCCCGTGCTCCGCAACAAGAGAAGCCACCGCAGTGAGAAGCCCACGCACTGCAATGAAGAGTAGCCCTCGCTCGCCTCAACCAGAGAAAGCCCGCATGCAGCAATGAAAACCCAACGCAGCCTAAAATAAATAAATTTATTTAAGAAAAAAAAGATTGTTTGGCACAAGAGCTGTTAGTGTCTTTGCTCACAAGTTGTGCAGAAATTGATAAAGAACTGTCTCCCCACAGGAATGATACAACACCTCTAAATATCTTGGCATGTGTACTCTAAATAAATTCTCCTGTATAATTACTATAACATTATCACAAATAAGAAATTTGACAATGATTTCAAAAATCACAACTCCAGCAATTAATATCCAGTCCATATTAAAATTTCTGCAAGTATGCCAATAACCTGTTTTATGGCTTAAAAAACAAACCCAAAACAGAATCTTATAAAGGTTAACCATTACACTTGGTTGTTTTGTCTCTTTAGTATCATCTTGTCTAGCACAACCCCCTCTCCTTTATTTTTTCCTATTGGGGAAAAAAATCTCACATTCTGAATTCATCTGATAGCTTACTTGTGATATCATTTATTTATTTATTTAATTTAAAATTGATTTTTTATATTTTTTTAAACATTTTTATTGGAGTATAATTGCTTTACAATGGTGTGTTAGTTTCTGCTGTATAACAAAGTGAATCAGCTATACATATACATATATCCCCATATCTCTTCCCTCTTGCATCTCCGTCCCTCCCTCCCACCCTCCCTACCCCACCCCTCTAGGTGGTCACAAAGCACCGAGCTGATCTCCTTGTGCTATGCGACTGCTTCCCACTAGCTATTTATTTTACATTTGGTAGTGTATATATGTCCATGCCACTCTCTTTGTCCCAGCTTACCCTTCCCCGTCCCCGTGTCATCAAGTCTATTCTCCAGTAGGTCTGCGTCTCTATTCCCGCCTTGCCCCTAGGTTCTTCATGACCATTTGTGTGTGTGTGTGTGATATCATTTAACCTGCTCCTCTCCCCCATGTATTTATGATAAATTGGAAATTTAGTCTAGAGACTAGATGATTCAGATTAAGCCATTTTGGCAAAATTACTTCATAGGTGATGTTCATTTTAAATACAGTGAGAAAGCATCATAGCAGGAGGCACTTAATGTCACGTTGTCTTGCTACTAGTTTTATTACTTGGATAAAGTGACAACTGCAAGATCTCTCCTTCAAAGGTACCATCTTCTCCTTGAAATTTGTAAGCAATCTGAGATGTAATCGTTTTGGCATCAAGCAAATAGCCTATTCTCCAACAGGTTTTAGCATCCACTGAAGTTTCTTTCCTGAATTAATTATCCAGTGGGGTTAGGCTTTGCTACTAATCCTCAAAGCCAACCTTTTAAAATTAAAAGAAGTGAGAATGAAAGCAGGGAAGGAGGAAGAAGGAACACCTCTCTTCCTGTAAAAATGCATCTCTTAAAATTGACAGCTGTGGCTTTCAAGAGCTCATTTTGGAAAAAGTAGTCAAGAATTTCTCTGTTTTTAAAGGTCCCAAGCATCCGCCCTTCCCCGGGGCAGTGAGCCTTAGTCCCAACAATGGAAAGAACACAGAACAAAGAAGAATTATTGAGAAGGAAAAATACACCAGGGAATATTTCAAATATTATCCGGCTATACCTAAATGGTAGGGGTAGAAAATCATCAAAGGATACCAGAACTCATGGGCAAAGGTTTGAGAAACATAGTATTTACATAGTCACAGCATACATTCCTCCAAATTCCTTATTAATTTAAAAAGAAGAAGAAGTAGCTTTCAAGTTAAGAAGGCAGACCCTCCTTAACCAAAAGGTCAAGGTTAACATCAGCAAAAATAGGACAAACTGAAGATGCCTCCTGATGTACCTGGGACACAACATCATTTCCGTGCTACTCCTGCCTAGATAAAGCAAACTCTGGGTTAAATCAGGCAAACCCAAGCTGAGGGACATTTTTGAAGGACGTGCTCTTCAAAAAATGTTACAGTCAATCATGGCAAAGGAATGCTGAAGAACTACTGCAGATTAAAGGAGATTAAAGAGGCATAACAACTAAATGCCATATGTGATTCTGGAATAGACCATGGACTAAAAAAAAGAAGCCATAAAGGAACTTATTGGGATAATTGACAAGATTGTAATATAGACTGTGGATTAGAAAATAGTATTACATCACTGTTATATTTCTTGATTTTGAGAACTGTACTATGATTTTGTGAGAAAATGTCCTTGTCTAAGGAAAGAGATACAGACGTATTTAGGGATAAAGGGACATATCTCCAATTTACTCTCAAATCGTTCCAAAATACACATGTACAAAAATATGTTTAGAGAAAAAATGAGAACATGGGGCAAATATAAACAATTGGTGAATCAGGGTGAAGGGTATATGTATGATTCTTGCAACTTTTCATAAGTTTCAAATTACATTTCCTCCACCACCCAAATAAAGCCACTCCTGTTTTTTTCACTTTCCTTACTTCCTGCTCAAAAATTCCTGTGGGAGAATGAGAATTGGCCTGGAGACAGAAAACCTGATTATAATTCTCACCTTCAACAATTCACCTTCAACAATTTCCCATCCTATATCACACAAGAAGCCTTGGTAATGCTACTAACAGAAGCCCACTTGTGTGTAATGCTCAGTTCATAAACACTTCCACACACACCATCTTACTTCATTCTGAACATAACCCTGAGCTATAGGCAGGGAGAAAACTATTTCCACCTATCAAATGAGAGGAAAAAACAACAAAAAAACCAAAACCCGGAGGCTTAAAGTGGCTTGTCCAAGGTCACTGAGTCAGTGAGTAGCCAGGGTGGGACTAGACCCCAAGAACATGACTCCCTTTTGAATGCCATAGCCATTATGCCCTGCTGGTCCTAGTTCGGCAACTGAGGGACTTGGTTGCATAGGTCTTACTTTCATGTCCTTTTCCCCAAGGACAGTTGGAGTATGGAAGATTTGGGAAGTGAAGAGGTGGCTGTGAAGATGATGTCCAGGAACAGGATTTTGGTTATGAAGGCTATGGTAAAGCCAGGAGAATACTGAGTCCCAGGCCAGGGATGTGGTGTATCACCGTACCATGGGATCAGGAAGAAAGCATTTGCCAACTCATGACCCCTAACCTGAAAAAGAGTTCCTTAAACTGAAAGATGAAAGCAACAGAGAAAACTAACTAGATAAAATGGCAATAATTCCCACTAGGAAACCACAGAGTGGGTTCAGCTATAGCACTGATGACCTCAGATGTCTTTATAATGATGTACAAAAGGAATGACCATGGCAAACACGGAATTTTAATCTGAGGGAACTACAGCCTTACAAGTGTCAAAGAAACTTGGTGGGTTGAGGATCTCACAAAGTATGACCCCATGGAAAGTTGAATCATTGAAAAGAAATATCTACAGAGGAGTAAGAAGAATCATATGAAATGTTAAGAGCGTGTAGACTTAGTTGGAAATCCATAGACCTGAAACAGACAGAGTGAAGAGCATGTGGGTGAAGCAAAAGGAGAACCAAAATTCTACCAGTGGAAGTATGCTTCTTATCAAAAAGGCTACAGCAAACATTATTAAGAGAGACACAAATGTCAAGACTGAAGAACCAATTAGAACTCTAGTTTCTTTCCATAAGGCAGGCCTCTAGACCCATAAGAAATTGCAGATCTGTTGGAGGGAAAGTAGATTTTGGCAAAATTACAAAAATAAAAATGCTAAAGGTTAGACAAAATTCCAACTCCAGTCATTTCTGATTTCTCCCATGTCACATACCCAAAATAATCTGTGAAAGTGAAGAAAGACTGGACACAGACCATGTTCAAGTTTTCCAAGTGGGGAGAAGGAGAGATTCCAGAAACAAATGGCAAGCAATTGGCAAGCAAAAGTCCTCCCCCAGAGTGCTTAGCAGGTGGTTTGCCATTTAGAATGGAAAACAGTGGTCTTCAGGAGGCAGCATGGGTCACTGAAGCAAGCCATGACAAGGTGACTCCACCTCCTACAAGGACTGGACTGACAGCACAGAGGGGTGCAAGAATGTAGAGGACGTGCCGTTAGCAGAATTCCTGACATCTTCTCGGAATGGTGGACAAAGTATTTAGAAACATGGGCTGGATGTTAGTAAAAAGAGTTAAATCCGTAGCTTGTTGGGCTTGCCCAAAGAATGTTGATTGACGTATCCACAACAACTTGGACAACAGCAGAGAGTCCTCTAGTTGGCTTCCGAGCTTGATCCTTGGCTTGGTTTTGATCAAAATTTGTATTAATGTCTCGAGTAAAGATATAGAGGCCGTGGTGTGCTGAAGCTGGCTTATGAGCATAGATCATTAAATTCTTAGAAGCTTTGCGAACAGGCTGACATGTTAGCTTCTAATTGGTCACAGTGGGGTAATTAGACTATAGAAATCAGCAAGCACTGTAAATCAGGGCCCTTCCTTTCCCTTCCCAACGAGAACCGGTTGTTAACATCTACTACCACACCACTAAGTAGAAAACAGTATATTGGTTAGGACTCATTTGACTGAAGCTAAAATCGGTTTAAGCAAACAAACAAAAGAACAGCAACTTCATGTAACTGGAAAGTCCAGGTCAGAGCCTTAGGCAGAGTTGGACACTGGCACAAATGGTGTCACAAAGACTCAGTCTCTCTCCTTCTACTGCTCTCCCTCTATTCTGCTTTCTTCCATGTTGGCTTCATTCAGTAGTAACTCAAGGCTTTTATCATATTGGCATTGCAATGCCAGTGGAAAGAGAGGCCCTCTTCCTCAATAATTTAAACGAACGATCCACACACTATGATGAAGGGAATAGAGTGTTTTGATTGTTCAGTCCTGGGCTGTGTTCCTATCTCTGGGTATAAAGACTGATAATGTGGAAGTGACCAGCCAAATCATGATGACGTTACCAGGAGAAAGGGAGATGGATGCTGGGCATCTAAGGAACATGTGCCCAAAGTGCATTTACTTGATCTGTGAAAAAGACTGAGAAATTATAATTCAGCTAAAAAAGTGTAATCTCGGGAAGACTGAATCAATGGGCATAGAGTGCCAAATCAGGAAATGTAAGAGCTGTTCTATAATTACTTAACTACTCGGAGTGTTGTATTCAGTTCTTGGCACTGCAGTTTACAAGGGCCATTAAATATTCATGAGAAAGTCCTAAAACCATGGATGTAGAAGAATGTACTAAAAATGGCTGAAGAAATCAAAGAATGTTTGCTTTGGAGAAAAGAAGATTTAGGAGCACATGGGATCTCTGTTTTCAAGTACTGAAAGTCCTCTTCTAACAGAGGCTGCCCTCTGTGTGACTCTAGAGGGTAGAGTCACAGGACCAGGGGGCAGATTTGGTTCAACATAAGAAACTACTCCCTGACCCTGAAGGCTGCCCAACAACTTGAATGGGTTGACTCACATCAGGGAGCTCATGGAGGTTAGACTCTATAGTCAGTAAGGCAAAAATCACATGCAGCCAAAATCACCTTGAAAATTACCTATAAAGAATGGTTAATATAGATCATGGGTTTGTGCCTGTGATATGTATGTATAAACATACAATGTATTTAATAATGTACAACATAATAGAGAGCACAATCTTTTAAACACTGGCCTGACAAAACCTTTGAGAAGTGTGTGGCGACCAAATAAAACCACCACTGATTCCAGTCTCCCATTCACATTCACTTTGGGGCACAGACCGATTGGGTGTGACAATCACTCTTCCCCCCCACTCCTCTACCAGCACATTTAGTTAAACCATCCTGTTGTGTAATAAAAAATTTGACTTTCCTTTGTCCCTGCTTCCTGGGAGAAAGACTCTTAATCCTTAGAATTTCCCAAGTAATAGGAGCATGTATTTATTCATGAGCCTCTTGGATCACACTTGAGTTTATGCTAAGAGATGAGATAAGTCAGGATGGGGGCTGGTCACCAGAAAGACTACATGATTGGAGTTTGGGGACTTGGAGCCAGCCCAACCTCCAGGGAGGGGAGGGGGACTGGAGATTAAGTCCGATCCCATAACCAATGATTCCATCTATCATGCCCACTAAAAACTCTAGAGATCAGCTAAGTGTAATTTCCTGATTAGGGAACACATTGAGGTGCTGAGAGAGTGATGTGTTCCACCAGGAGAGAGCACGGACGCCCTGCATTTGAGGCCCTCCCACACCTTGCCCTGTGCATCTCTTCCTTTGGCTAGTCCTGACTGTATCCTTTACAATAAAACTATAGTCACAGCGTGGTGCTTTCCTGAGTTTTCTAAGTCTTCTAGTGAATTATTGAACCTGAGGGGTTGTGTGAACTTCTGAATTTGTAGCCAGTGGTCAGAAGTGTGGGTGGCCTGGGGACTCCTAAAGTGTGGCTGGCATCTGAAGAGAGGGCAGTCTTGTTGGGGACCATGCCCTTAAGTCTATGGATATGACACTAACTCTGGGTGATCAGCATCAAAAGCACACAGCAGTATTCCAGTTGGTGTCAGAGCAAGCGTAACTTAAACATGGGATGTGATTGTACAGTACATCTAACAATAATTCTCTAATAACTCCAAAAATCTACATTTTTAAACTACAGACTTAACAAAATTAATACTTTTATCTTGGCCCATAAAAAAGCCATTAGGCAATAGTCTTGTACTATCTTACTTTACGAAATTTATGTTTAAAAGAGGCAAGAGGGCTTCCCTGGTGGTGCAGTGGTTAAGAATCTGTCTGTCAATGCAGGGGACACTGGTTCAAGCCTTGGTCCGGGAAGATCCCACATGCTGCAGAGCAACTAAGCCCGTGCGCCACAACTACTGAGCCTGCGCTCTAGAGCCCGGGCGCCACAACTGCTGAGCCCACGTGCCACAACTACTGAAACCTGCGTGCCTAGAGCCCGTGCTCTGCAACAGGAGAACACTCCGCAACGAGAAGCCCATGCACCGCAACGAAGAGTAGCCCCTGCTGGCCACAACTAGAGAAAGCCCATGTGCAGCAATGAAGACCCAATGCAGCCAAAAATAAATTAAAAAAAAAAAAAGAGGCAAGAAAACTGGAATCTGAGAGTCTTTGGCTCATGCAATTTCACATTACTGATTCAGGTTACCAGAGAGCAGCTAAGGTCTAGTCATGCAACAGCTTCTCCACAGTGAGGTCAGGCCAGTTAGGAAAGGAAAGCAGACACCCTCTTTCTAAATCAGAATATGACCCAGGAGACACTAGCACCATAATAACAAGATGGGCACTCCCATGCCTAATAGCTTAAAAGTTTGGCGAGATTTTTCTTTTCCTTTTTTCTTTGAGAGAGATGTGAATCAAAAATATCCACTGCCAATTTCACAGAAATTTAGAGAGAGGGCAAATCCACTTGCAAGCTCTTTCAGGGCAGAAAGGACAATGCATTTTTTCCCCAGCCCCTTCAGTCAGAGGCCAACAGCAGCAGTATTCATCCCCAACACAACATCTATTCAAATCCCTTAAGATGCCCCCAGAGATGTTGTCCTGCTCCCCCGGCGGTAAAGGGCAGGGAGTGAATTCCCAGAAAGCAGAACTGATCAAGGGGGGAAGTTATAGGGGTCCTTCTCAGCTGAGCGTAAGGAAGGACTTTCTGAGTGGAAGGTGCTTCTCAGGAGATTGGGGATGAACTCCCTGTTACTAGCAGGTCTAAGCTCAGGGTCACAGCCAACTCATGGGGACAACTGGACAAGGAGATGTGCAAACCCGATAAGGGATGAGGACATCAGAAGACATTTCAATCCCTGCAGCTCTGACAGCCTGTGGTTCTGTCTGTATGTTCAAAGTAAAACCAGGGAAAATAATCCCATGCAATGAGACTCATCCGCTGTGTCCTTACCACAGATATTTCTCAACAATAAATCCCACTAGAGTACTTCCTGCATGATGTTATTTAGGGAAGTTAAGGGAGATTTTGGAACTACTTCAATGCTCTTAAATTCATTATCTAATGCTAATTAAAATGATCTGTTTTGCTGTCACCAAGGAAAATCTTGTTAGCGAAACTGATGAGTTGCAGCGAGCTCCGTGTCACTGAGCTGGGAGCAGATGCATGCTTACAGCACCACACATCCTATGTCACCGACAGTTACAGGCCAAGGAGAATTAACCTGGCCGTGTACCTGGCCTCGAGCAGGTTTCTAGGGCCAGCCAGACATCTGACAAGCACTCGGCTGGACAGCAGGAGACCTGCCTCTGACCCTCTATGCCACCTTGGGGCAGTCACCTCATCTCTCTGAGTTGGTTTAGATCAGCCTCATTCAACCTATTAAAATCACCACAGGATCTTTCAGCAATTCAGTACCCTGGCTCCACTCCAGACCAATTAAGTCAGAATCCCTGGAAATGGGGCCCGGGCATCAGTATTTTAAAGCTCCCTAGGTGATTCCGATGTGCAGGTAAGGTTGATTACCACTGCATCTGATGGCCTCTAAGAACCCCTCCCTCCAGCCCTGTGCCCCTCCCCGTTTTCAGACTAATCAAATGATGGGAAATCATTTGCTCATTTCATCACTCTCTTGCAGACACTGGTTCTAATGAGTCTGATTCAACGGACTTCCACATGAGTATCAGCTGTTAAATCATGGAGATTAACTACTGTTAATCATGACCATGTCTTAGTTATTTTTGTATATGCTTAGCACATACTAGGTGCTCAGTACTGATCTGACAGATGAACGATGCAGAGGCCAAAAATTCCATGTGCAATTCATCCCATCTCTCTGCTTCACTTTGAGTGGCATTTTAGTCATGCTGCTGCTCCTCATCACTCAGCAGAGCAAGAAGAGTTAGTTACTAAAGTTAAATAATGTATAAGACTCAACTTTAATAACAAAATAGCCCCAAATAGTGGCTTAAACAAGAAAAGTTTATTTCCCTAAATACATAAAACCTTGGCTTTCAAAACATGGTTCTGGGACCAGCACAATCCATATCACCTGGGAACTTGTTAAAAAGGCAGACTCTTGGGCTCCAAACCATTATCTACTGAATCAGAGACTTTTGGGGTAGGGCATAGAAATCTGTTTTAACAAGCCAACCAGGTGATTTGAGAACCCTGCCTTTATAAAAGCGTTTGAGAGCTGGTAGTCCAAGGCTAATATAGCAACTCCATGAAGTTGTCAGGGGCACAGGCTCCCTTCTGCTCACACGCCTAGGGTAAAAACCTTGTCCACATGCTCCAACACAGCTGCTGAAGTTCCAGCCATCACATCTAAGTTCAAAGGAGTGAGAGAGAGAAAAGAGCAGAGGAGGGCACTCTCTCTCCTTTAACGTGACTTCCTGAATGAGTACATTTATTCTTACATCTCATTGGCAAAAAAATTTTTCTGTGAAGAAGGCAGAAATGTTTTTGAGTTGGGCAGTCTACCCATCCAAAAACTGGCGTTCTGTTTCTGAGGTACTGAGATAGGAAACTAGTTGTTTCTATCTCGACTAATCACCCAATAATGATAATAAGGAAAACTAAAACTTATGAGTGCTTTTCATGTCCAGGCACTGTGTTAAATACATCACATGAGAGTATTCTATGGGGAATTGTTACACAGTATGCGTTCTTAGCCTCAAAGCTATGCTACTCTGATAAAAATGCTGGTGGAGGAGAAGAAAGAAGATGAGCAATAACCAATATTATATATCCGTTCTTATTTAGCAGGAATAATACAGCACTGGTTTTGCCATCACTTAATAAAGTTGAGCTTCCAAAGCAACACCCACCCCCTTCCAAATGGCTGGTTTGTTCTTTCTAAGGGTGCACGTTCAGTTCACTAGGACAGGTGTATAGTGATGTCTGTACATTAAGAAGCTTGCGTCTTGTGCTTCCCTGGTGGCGCAGTGGTTAAGAATCCGCCTGCCAATGCAGGGGACACGGGTTCGAGCCCGGGTCCGGGAAGATCCCACATGCCGCGGAGCAACTAAGCCTGTGCACCACAACTACTGAGCCTGCGCTCTAGAGCCCGCGAGCCACAACTACTGAGCCCGTGTGCCTAGAGCCCATGCTCCGCAAGAGAAGCCACCGCAATGAGAAGCCTGTGCACCACAATGAAGAGCAGCCCCCGCTCGCCGCAACTAGAGAAAGCCTGCAGCGCAGCAACGAAGACCCGACGCAGCCAAAAGTAATAAATAAATTAAAAATAAATTTCTAAAAAAAAAAGAAGCTTGCGTCTAACGCAAGGGATCCAGGATTCGTGGGGCCTAAAGCCTGTACAATTTAGGATCTCCCCTTAAGAAAAAATTAAATTATGAATACAAAATGATGTAGCAGGCTTTGGAATGCCAAGCAAGCAAGCGGCCCAGATGTTTAAGCCTCGCTGGCTTCACAGGAAATCTGCTTGCAGTCTAATGCCTCCCTTCTGGCTCAGCTTGCTGATTGCATGTGGCACTGAGGACACAGTGCAGGAGATTGCAATCTCAGTGGTTTTCTAGCTTTTTGTTTGTTTTTAACAGCAGAACCCTGTTACAAAAAGAAACCTAACTCCAAATCTGAACACGTTAAACAGATTTTAGTGGGGCTGCTCTCACTGGAGCCCAGGTGGCTGGTCAAGAGCCCCATCGGCTCTGCCCCCACCTCCTACCACAGTGCTGCTCCCAAGGCATCTCAGGGCAAACGGGGACTTTGAGCACCCCATCTAGAAACCACCTGATCTACTGGTGGGTTGGGGGTTAGAACTCACATCTATCCCAAGCTCTTTTCATTCTACCATACTAATCCTTTGATTCCCAGGCCAGGCCTCAAACGCCTTTTGCTGAGCTCTCACCTTATCCCAAATGCAGGATTTGTTGTACTGTAGAATCAAAGTACAACGTATTACCTGCTTCTAAGGTGAGTCAGAACATGCCTGTCCCACCACAATCCTGGTGGAGGAGGGCTGTGTACTTCTTGTATTAACTTAAGCCACCGAAGGTTATTCCCCTGAACTACTGGTCCTCTTTCTCCCCTTCTTCCACCCTGTACCTCTGGCCAAGTCCCTGGCACACTGCAACCCTCTGACTTGGGAACCAAGCAAGGCAAGGAATATCCAATCTATCTGGGGAATCATGAACACCTACAAAGTTTTACAAGGCACCGTCACATACACAATCTCATTTGATTCTGACCTCAACCCTCTGAAATTTTCAGGTACTATCTCTATTTTTATAAATAAGAAAACAGAAGTTTCTAAAGATTGTGACTCACATTCCTGGTCAGTCTCAGGGCCGAGCTTCAAAGCCAGATCTTCTGAAAACAAACTCCAAGTGCTTTTCACTGTGGCACTGCTCTCAAAAACCCCTCCCATTTGTAGTGAATGTTCTTGTTTAAAAAAGTGTATTAATTGAGGGAACATGAAGCAGGTGGCTTGTTTTGTAGATGAGTTAACTGAGGACCAAAATCACCTGCCTATAAGTGGCAGAACCCACGGCGGGTCCAAGCTTCTCAAACAAATCCAAGGCAACTTCGTCTACAAAGCAATCACCTGGAGTTGGCCCACAGTGTCTCCTGGTGCTGACTCATACCCATCTCTGCATGACAAGACCACTAAGCAAGTTGAAACCCTGTACTTCTCTGCTGTTCCTAGGCTTTTTGGCCCAGGTGAATGACCTCAAATTACCCCTTGCTCCTTCCCAAGGAAAGGAACTCCCTCTCCAAGCTGCCTAGCTCTCAGCATTCTACCCGAACAAGTTGACAGACTTTAAAGGAAGGTGTTAATCACAGGCTACAGCTAAAGGTGCTGTTCCTATCAGGGTTATTTGCATTTAAAAAAGAGTCAATTTGGGCTCAAGTGCTTTCACCCATGCTTCCTAACCTGTGGGCTGAAGAGACTGCAGGGGGCCTGCAGACCCTACCTTGCCCCAAGCCCTAGCTACAAATGGAGTGAAGGCTTTTCAAAGGTACACAGATGTTTTAAATTGACTGTAAAATATGTATTTAAAAGTGGTAATGAATTCATGGACCTTCCTATGTGATTTCTTAGCCAATACAAACTCAAAAGTGCAAGTGTAATACTGCATTTTGGGGCAAGAGTTGCTGAAATGTTTGATGTCAAAAAAACTCAACAATGGGAACTTTGACTTCCAAGTCGTGGCTTTGTGACAACAAAGCTTTCCAGCAATCTCCAAATCTCCCATGATTCTACCTGGTCACTAGAAAGCCTGGCCCTGGGAGTGAGCCCCAACCTGTGTATTCAGGCCCAGTTTTAGGTTCTTTTCACATATAAACTCAATTTAAGTTGAGTTAAACCTCACAGTGACCCAGTGAAGCCCCAGAGCTCTAAATGCTCTTGTTTTGGTCCCATGCCAGATTCTGATTTGATGCTATTTATTAAAAAGAGCACTTTACCCATTAACTAATTATTGTGGCCAAGTGAATGGTGTTATGATTTGGGAGACCTGGGTCACGTGCACCTGATGAAGGCAGGTCATGACGGGCTCACCCTACACAAACGGGATGACTGAAACGTGAGAGGAGGGGAGCCCCCAAAGAGGTACCAGCCAGACCAAAACACACCTCCACCAGGTTGTATTACACGCAGATGCAATGGGTTTCAATACATCTATGTTTAGAACTAGATTTAAGTATTAAGCAATACAGATGGGGCAGAATAGTTGATTGGGCAAGAAAAAAATACCCGACTTGTCCATTTCCTCAAAAGCACTTCCTTGCTGTTACACAGGTCTTTAAAAATCATGTTCATTCTTTCTATCACT
Organism: Balaenoptera musculus; assembly: GCF_009873245.2. NCBI lineage: Eukaryota > Metazoa > Chordata > Mammalia > Artiodactyla > Balaenopteridae > Balaenoptera > Balaenoptera musculus. The sequence continues at coordinate 62,849,859 of NC_045790.1, read as the reverse complement.
GTCTACTGTTGAATGTAACAGCAGCAACTCAATGTCTTTACTGGCAGGTTTATCAATAAGAACATGAGTTTTAAATGCAAGAGGATTTCTATCTGAAAGGAAAGTCTGTTTTCAAGCATCTGGAAGTCATTTAAAATATCTAAATTATTCATTATGCTTAATTATAGTCATCAAGAGCACAGTCAGATGATTCTCATAACCTTACCAAATTTCTATCACCTTCCACTTAAGTGCTATCACATATCGGCACAACTAAGAACTAATCATTTCCCCCAAGATAGAATTAATTCCCCTAAAAACAAGACAGCATGGACCAAAATTTCTCATTACCATGTTTTTGGAGCTCTCTTCGTCCACTTACATTCAGCAATGGGCATGAGGCCATGTTTAAACATTAGAAATCATTTTGATGAAAGATTCCAAACACCAGTCCTTCACAGGGATGCAAGTGGAAACATCGGCACTATCTTCCAAGTCACTGTTTTGGGTACAAACATGCCCACAGCAATCAGTGTCTGTTTGCAAACTCTGGAATGCAGAGCAGAGCGGCCGTTTAGTTACCATTCATAAAAGACCAATCCAAAGAACGTATCTACTGGTTGACTTCATTTAAACCCTTAAGAATTCATCTGGGAAAAAGGGTAGGGAATTTGGAGGCACTGTGGTGGTGGAGCTTTTGAATTTAGGAAAGGAAAGGTGGTGTCTTAGTTTCCTAAGGCTGCCTAACAAATACCACAGACTGGGTGGCGAAAACAATAGCAATTTATCTCCTCAAACAGCTTCTGGAGGCTGGAAATCCAAGATGAAGGTATCAGCAGGGTTTGTTTCATTCGGAGTCCTCTTTCCCTGGCTTGTGGATGGCCCTCTTCTCTCTTGCCTTCACATGATCTTCTCTTTATGTGTGTCCAGATCTCTTCTTACAAGGATACCAGTCATACTGAACTAGGGTCTACCCATGAGACCTCATTTTACCCTAATTACCTCTTTAAAGACTCCATCTGCAGATACAGTCATTTTCTGAGGTACGGTACAGAGGTGGGAGTGGCGGTTAGGATTCCCACACACACACTTGAAGGGGACACGATGAATTCAGTCCTTAACAGATGGAGATGATTATAACCTTAGTTTCCTTAGGTTAAACAGTTTCAGAGGTGAGAAAAAAGTTCAAGTGGCAGATTTTTATGCTTATTTAAGTTCATTAGTTTTAGAAATAGTTTGATTAGTGGCTCAGTATAAACTGTTGCTGCTTTTTCTGAGACCTTGTGCTCTCTTAACCATTATTCTAAAAATATACACACACTCTTGTCTGTGTAAGACATACTCTTAAGGGTGACTAATCTGCTATGATTAAGATGTAACCTTTTCAAAATTTCATTGCAAACAGAAACAGAAGTGCTATCGCATATTTTAAGGAGCCTGTCCTTTGCGTTCAGGCAAGCAGGAAGCCTTATTCCATTAGGCAAACACACATTACCCCAGGCTTAAAGGGGAACAGGTTCTCCTTCATTCTAGGCAATGTCAGATCGATCCCTGAGAAAAGCATGGGGTGCAATCTGAAAGCTACAAAAGCTAAATTTTAAAATTAAAGACATTCTCTAAAGCAGGAAACTTTCCACGGAAAATACATCCTCCATTCAGCCAGGTAGGCTGTTCTCAATTTGGTTAAAACCATTTGTTGATTTCTGCTAAGAATAAATTAAAATGGTAGAAAATCAAAACAAAGAAAAGAAACAAACAGGAGAGAAGCCATCAGTGAGTGCACAACAACAAATATCTGGAAAAAGAGGAAGCCACGGAGAAAGTATCAGGGCCAAGAAAGCTGAATACCACGTATAAGCAGAGGAGCAAGTTAATTCTGTGATCTACAGAGAACCCCAGCAAGTAGAGGTGCTAAGTACTGGGGAAAGCTGGAGTGAGGCCTAGGATGCAAAACAGGGGGATTGGCTAAAACTGGTTGACTACCACTCCACACATTGGCAGAAGGCTGAGAGTTTATTTTGTGGACTCACAGTGGTTCGATTTCTTCAGACAAGGGGGTCCCAGGTATAAGAGAACATGAGGGAGAGGTGCTGTACTCAAAGCAGGTGGGTTAATGAAAATCTGCACACAGTGTTGAGCAACCAGAATTCTGGCTGCCAGGTGGATTTCCCTCTAGAGGCACAGAATGGCCCCGACACAAGGCCTATGGATCCTGACATCTGGAGGACTCCGGTGAAACAGGGGCATCCATACCTCGTCACCTGCGTAATGAGCAGTCGACAGTCCAGAAGGGCCTGCCCCCTTTCTGATCAGTTTTAAGTGTCTTAAGTATATAAAGGAGAGCCAAAGGTCTCTCCCAGAAAGTGTCAAACATGAGAGACCAAAATAAACAAAAAGTGCAGACACAAGAAAAGAGAGAAAGCAAGGTAAAACAAACAAACGAAAAAAGACAACATTCCCAGGGGTTTAGGAGATACTTCATTCAAGAAACAAGAAAAGAACACGTCAATGGAAGGGCTGACAGAGAAAGTGGAGGAAATATCTCACCCAGAAAGCAAAACAAAGAGCCAAAGAATTGAAAAAGAAAATTAGAGGATCAAATCAGCGTTCGAAATCTGCAAAACAGGAGTTTCAACGAGAAAGAATAGAGAAAATAGGGTTGGAGGAGGAGGGAGTTAGGGAGACAATACAGATACAGCCCCCATATGGAAGGGCTTCACGTCTCCGACTAAAATCCTCAAGCACCCAGCACGAAGAATAAAGAGCAGACACACATGACACATAGCAATGCACATGATCCTGAAATACAAGGAGGCTGCGGATAAAAAAAGTCCTGAAACCTTTCAGAGAAACCCCTCACAACTCCCCCAAAAAAGGCCACATATAAAAGACGGAGAATAAGAATGGCATTAGACTTCCATAGTAACTCTGCAAGCCAAAGAAAATATTGACCAATGTCTTCAACGTTCCAAGGCAAAATTCATTTCAAACTAGAATTCTATATCCAGCTAAACTAGGTGTCCAGGTATGAAAGGGTAGAATAGACATTCAGACTTTAAAATTTTACCTCATATGCATTCTTTCTCAGGAAGCTGCTAGAGATTGTGCCCCATTCAAAAGAGGATGTTAAGCAAGAAAATGAAATGCATGGGATCCTGGAATGGGCTTTCCCTAGGAGACATGAAGGGAAGGCCCGGGATGAGGATGGCTGTGCTGCGGGTTCTTAGGACACTCAGAAAGCCAGCTGGCTCCAGCGGAGGTGTCTGCCAGGTGACCTGACGTACTGGATGGTGTGGAAGTCAGTGTTCACTGACAGGTTAGCACCATTTTGGCTGCAAGTGTCTAAAGATCCAGCTCAAAATGGCCTAAATGATAAATGAAAGTTAATTCTCTCACATAACAGGAAGTTCAGGGGTAGGGCAGCTCCAGGAGTTGATTTATTCAGCAGTTCAACATCAAAGTTCCAGATTCTTTCAACCTTTTGCTCAGCCAACCTCAGTATGCTTTCTGCATATACTAAAGTCAGCCAGCAGGAAAGGGACTCTGTTCCTTGTGGGTGTGAGACCAAAGGAACCTCTCCCAGGAATATACTTCTCTTCCGAGGTCCACCGGCCAGGCTTCTTCCTAAATCCATCACTGACTTAAGGAAAGGGCCCCTGGGATCAGTTCGTACCAGTGTTCTTTTGCGTGAGCCACACAAGGGAAACGTTTGTATGGCCTGGTGGAGTAAGGGTTGAAGCTGTTAAAATTTCAGCATATCTATGACCCACTGGAGGCACACTAGATGGGTGGGACACACTGGAGCCATCGGGAAAGGGGTCGACCCCAGAATAACATGCGAGCCTTGACAGGCTGAAAAAAGAGGAAAATGCCTACTGGAGAAGAGTGTATGCAATTCTGATGGACAGTTTGAGAAAAATTAATTATAGGAATGTAGGAAAGTAAGCAAATAAAAATAAATGAGGCAATTTATTCATTCCGGGAAAAAAAAATGGTATAGGAAATGTCATGACAGCTGACTACTTCCTTCAGTAACTAACAACTGACGTCAACATAATCATATAAACTGAACACCGATTTATCAAAGATGATGCAATTCTACTGGGAAAATGGAAAGAAAAGAAGTAGGGAGACAGTGGTGGTGAAGAGTCTTAATCTGTATTTTTCCATAACAGGAAGTTAAAAGAAAATGCCTAAAACAGATAGATTTTTTTTTTAACCCACAAAAATCATATATTTAAAAACTTAGCAGAGCTAAAAAGAACTGAAAGTCATTGCTTCTGGGGAGGACAAGGCAGGCGTGTGGAGGAGTGGGACAGAAGAACGATTTCTGCTCTTGTTATATACTTCATAATACTCTAACTTTCAAAACTACGGATGTTATTTTTTTAGTCTTACAGATGGAACAAACAGCAGAATTTCTGTCCCCCTCTCTTTCCAAATGGGCCCTTTATACGGAAAACAAACACGCAATATATCAGTCAAACAAAAGCAAGCTCTTCCCCATTGTCTCCCACCCCACCCCCAGTTCCCCCAAGGGTCCCACCTCTACCCTTAGACCTGGCTGGGTAGGGGTGGGGGGGAGGCGGGGGGGGGGCGGAGAATCCACGCCAAAAGAGAATCACAGGCATCGGCTCTTTTGCTCCTGCAGGGTTCAATGCACCCGCAGGAGAGGGCAGCAGGTAACGTCCTGGCAGCTGGTGCGTTGGGAGTAGTCCTGGGACCCAGCGGTCTGGTAGGAAAGGCACAGCTGTTCTCCTGAGGTGTAACTGCAGTGACAGACCTGAGTGGGTGTCCTGTTACAGCAGGCTACTTAGAGAAAGCCCCAAAGCTCGGTTTCCAAAGCAGTCAGGTATTCATAGGCAGGGCTACATGAGCCTGGTTATGAATTCTTCCAAGGTCTACCAATCCTTCCAAGCTTTGTTGCTTGGAAGCCAAGTGTAGTTTTAAAATTCAAACATCCTACTTGTACTTAAATTCCAACTTCTGCACTATTAACAACTTTGTGTATCCTTCTAACTCAAACCCTGTAGGCCTCAACTACTTTAGGGAAAGTCCCAAGAGAGAAAGTCTCACTACAAGGAGCTATTTACTTGGAAGGCCCAGTTTCAAAGACAGGAAGATTTTCCCCGTGACAATGACCTTAACACTGCTACCCACTATGATCCCCTAATTCATCCAGCACATTTCCCCCTACAAATCTTAACTTCCTGGAGTGGCTTGTTTCCAACAAAATCTAACATGGCACCCAATCCATAAGGCAGCTAGGAATGCAGCTGTCCTGGATGTAGAGTATCCCCATCCCTATACCCAACAAGCCCCAAGCCTTCCTGAAGTTCAGTTCAAAACCACTGACTGCCACCTCACTGCTCCCACCAAGGACTCCCCGTGGCTCTTCTTTACCACATCCTGCCTTCCTCTGAAGCAGGAAACTCTCAGGTCCCTCCTCCTCCATGAAGCCCTCTCAGACTACTGTTCACTGAAGATGTCTTCTCCCCTGAATCAATGCACGCAACTACTTTATATAAATTTGGTTGGTCCCACTGTGTATGACTGTTAAACCTTTTACATTGTGATTTGCTTACTATTCAACATGATAAAAGAGAAGGCTGAGATTTTTTTCTTAAAAAGGCCATTTTTAGACATCATTTTATAAATAGATTCTTATACAAAGAAGAAACACATATACAGAGCACCCAAATTACCAGTAAGATGGACCCTAGCCCTTCTTTTCTGTACTGGGAAAACAGAAGAGGAAAAATGACTCCAACTTGTTCTTAACTGTTTCTACCTAGGCAGTCAGTTTTTCAAGTAGCATTTCTATTCCTTTGCTGGTGTTTTTGTTTTTTTCCAATGTGGGAATAAGGCTTTTCAATCCAGCTTTGACTTTATTTGCAACATCTTGATCAGAGCTCTGGAGAAGGCTGAAGAGAGAAGACAAAAATTAACAAACAAAAAATTAAATTTCATAAAAAACCCTTAAGATTGTCTGCAAATACTACCTTCGCACACAGTACAAAAAATTCATTGACTTGTGAGACAAGTTGTGTAACTATAAATACTTTTTTTTCCCCATTCATCAGATGAATGATGGGGGCTAGTAGCCTATATTCTAAAACCACATAATTGGTCCTGCTTTCACTTTGTCTTAGGACGAACACCCTGCCTTAAAATTGTTTACTACATTTATTCTACCTTTCCTTCTCCACCTAGTAAAGCTCAGGAGCAAGGACCCTGTGCTTTATTTATCTCACGGCACCACGTACACAGAGCAGACAGTCAAGAAATGCTCACTGAGTGACTGAATTAACATGCGTGAATAGGTGTACACGAGGAAAGGTGGGGGGCATGAAAGATAAGCAGTTAATGAATGGCCTTCTTACCGAACTCTATTGCCAAAACATTGAGTGAAGGGGTAAAGAGCTTTACCTTGGAGCTTAACTGCCCAGATTTGAAACCTGCCTCTGCCACTCAGTAACTATACAACCAAGAGCATGCTATTTAAATTCTCAAAGACTCAGTTTCCTGGCCTGCGGAATGGGAACAAAAGAACCTGCCTTCTTCACAGGGCTGTGTTTTGAGGCTCACATGATCCCGTATCTGAAGCACCTAGCCAGAGCCTGGCTCCTAGTTAACCACTCGATCAGTGTGAGTCATTCAACAAAATGAGGTCAGCTCTGCTCTCTGAGACCTTGCTGGCGTACTTTATCACAGGTGAGCAGAGCTCTGCAGACTGGCAACAAGTAGGCCCCTTTCTCTAAATAGGGGCCAAGTCACAGGCACTCAACCACCAAACCCCAGGGCCGAATTTCCTATTCTCCCCCAACTTCCTCATGACCACGTTTAAATGCTGACCATTGAAACACAACCCAGAAAGAAATCACTTGGCATGTTTGAAAGACCCTGGTCCCAATAATTTCCATCATGTCCACAGAGAGGAGGACATGCTTGTGGAAGACAAGCAACAAGTATTGCTTGCCACCTGCAAAGCTGAAAAGTAAAGTGCCCTCTCAATAGACTTGTGACTCATAGGTGTTCTTATTTTATAAACCTTGGCTAAACACACAGTCACACAGTGCATAATAGTGATACAAGTTAATATTTACTGAACACACGCATTAGACATAATGCTAAGCATTATGTATGCATCATCCCATTTAGTTTTCATAACAACCTAGGATTATTATTAATCTCCTTTTACATCCAAGAAAATTAAGGCTCAGAAGAGCTGAATAATTTGCCCAAGGCCACACAGTGAGCTGGGACTGGAACCCAGGCAGTCTGTCTAGAGCTCATGCATTTAAATGCTAGAGAATTATGCTTCCCTGAGTTATTTTTCAGACTGCATACAAGGCTGATTTTTTCACCCAGAATGACACTTTGTCACTTACTCTAAAAAAGATTCAGCAAAACAAACAAACAAAAACAAACACGCACACACACACATACTGCACGAGTTTTAAAGAAAAATATAAACAAGGAAAGAATTTTGCCAAACAAGCACATGACAATATTCTAAAGCCAAATAAAAATAATTATTATATTAATCAATTATTAATTTATCGCCAGTTTCACTTCCCTTTAGAACCTCAGATACTTCATGTTCAGATATTTCATATTCCCGTTTTAAGGAGTATTCCATAATAAACCTACAGTATCCTTCTCATGTTTGAAACCCACCCAAGAGGAGCTCTGATTGATGAGCAATCTTTAAAAATTAATTTTGTTGAGGATTTTTACATCTATGTTCATCAGTGATATTGGCCTGTAGTTTTATTTTTTTGTGACATCTTTGTCTGGTTTTGGTATCAGGCTGATGGTGGCCTCGTAGGATGACTTTGCAAGTGTTCCTCCCTCTGCTACATTGTGGAAGAGTTTGAGAGGGATAGCTGTTAGCTCTTCTCTAAATGTTTGATAGAATTTGCCTGTGAAGCCATCTGGTCCTGGACTTTTGTTTGTTGGAAGATTTTTAATCACAGTCTCAATTTCAGTGCTTGTGACTGGTCTGTTTATATTTTCTATTTCTTCCTGGTTCTGTGGCACATATACAGTGGAATATTACTCAGCCATAAAAAGAAACAAAATTGAGTTATTTGTAGTGAGGTGGATGGACCTAGAGTCTGTCATTCAGACTGAAGTAAGTCAGAAAGAGAAAAGCAAATACCGTACGCTAACACATATATATGGAATCTAAAAAAAAAAAAAACTGCTTCTGATAAACCTAGGGGCAGGACAGGAATAAAGACGCAGACGTAGAGAATGGACTTGAAGACACGGGGAGGGGGAAGGGTAGGCTGAGATGAAGTGAGAGAGTTGCACTGACATATATACACTACCAAATATAAAATAGCTAGCTAGTGGGAAGCAGCTGCATAGCACAGGGAGATCAGCTCGGTGCTTTGTGACCACCTAGAGGGATGGGAGAGGGAGGGTGGGAAGGAGGTGCAAGAGGGAAGGGATATGGGGATATATGTATACATATAGCTGTATAACAAAGTGAATCAGCAACTATACTCCAATAAAGATGTTAAAAAAAAAATTAATTTTACGGCATTGCCAGAATTTTTAGTTAATTGAGTGTAATGAAATAATGTGTCAGTAGGTGTTAACATTCCAAATGCCCAGTAAAGAAATTCATGTCAAAAAAGTTCATGTTTCAGCTAATGGACTCCGGCTGTTCAACATCAACTGGAAAATTAGCTAATTTTAATGAGAAATAAACTAGTGATCTGTATCACCCATATATTTGGAGATACTGATATACCTAAAAATAATGAATGCCCATTTGGAATGTATGCATTTGTGAGTATATGTGTACCAAATCAAAATATATATTGAAGAAATGCCTACAACATTTATAAACATATACAAATTAAATTGCATAGTAACTTGCATGTGAAATACTGTGGGAAATTCAAGCTGAGACTGGTAACTGTTTTTCCAAATCTCGATAACACAGCAGGGTGAAAAAAATCAACAGTGATTACTTCAAAACAACACACAAATCTATTTTAAAATGAATATCCTTAATAAAAGGGTTTTATCTGGGAATAGAATACATGGAAATTTCAATGACCTGTAAATTATAAACTCAACCTATGTCCAAACAACAATATACAAGTTAAGCACATGTCTCAATTTACAAATCATCAGTTTTCTATCATTTTAATTAGAAACAAAGATTAATTAGCATGTAGACTTTAATAGCAAATGCTTCTCGAATCCTTTTAGAATAGTTGAAAACAAAGTCAGTAAAGTCAGTCAAGTTTGAAAAACAACTCTGTCAGTTTTTACAGGAACAAAACTAATCCATTAAAAAAGAATACAAGTAAACTTTGGTCAAAACCATAAATGTGGTGAAACAGTCAAATGATGCCTTGTGAATGCCATATTTTATGATGCTTGCCATCCAAAAGAGGGCATATGAAAAAAACTGTAAGGACTCATGGAAAGAGTTACATTTGCTCTCTAATATTTGGTACACTTGTGTAGACCAAGAGTAACTGACAGGAATGCTGGACTACTGGAAACAGACATGAGAACTGAGAAGTGTGTGTGAAGGAAGCATGTTCTGCGCTCACGGGCACTGAGGACGAGGGCCCTGAGCAGAAAAAGGCACACGTTCTACATACCTAGAAAGAATAATGGCTCCTCGATTGACACTAGCCCAGGACTTCAGGTTCTTCATACCAACAAGCTCTACGAGTGTTTTTGCAAAACAACCTGTAAAATAAACTTAATGAACATCATATACCAAGATTTAAACTCTCAATCTCTCTCTCTACTACCCTTAAAGCTGGAAACATGTTTTAATGAGAAAGCTAATAAAGAGGTCTCACCCAGTATCACTTAACACTAAAAATTCTAGCTCAGCTTTATGTAATACGTTTTTAATACAGCCATTTCACTCAACTCTGACCCAAATCCTCAGCTATGTTTAGCAGTAATTACTCAAGAGAAACAATGACTTCTTATAAAATGCTCGCTTGGTCATGTTTGCATTTCTTTGTACTATTTAATGATTTAACCCTGACCTGAAAATTATTCAGGAAGTAAATGTTTGACAGCAGCACCTCGTGTTTGGTTAAAATCAAGTTTCCCCTCAAGGAAAACGCTCACTCAGAAGGTGCCGTGAACACAATTAACAGTCAAATGACTATTCTGGCGTACACCTGGCAATTTCTCTCTACAATACTAAACATTCGTTCACCCATCAAAAATACGATTCATCTGTTGTGATTATAGCACATCTGATTCCCAAGGTCTCAGAGTGTATTATCTTATTCACTGTGCCATCTAAGTGTTAACTAACTCTTGGACAAAGGAGAAATTCTGAAGACTAGGATCTGGTACAGATGGAGGTGGGGACTACCTATCTTAAAGGCAAACATCTTGGGTAGGTAGCACGTAAAATTCAAAGATAGCCAAATATGAGGAGCCTTTAAAAGCCAAGAGGCCTATGACTATTTTACTCTTCGTGGCACATGCTCAAGAGGGACAGAAATCAGCTGGTGAGGCAGACAACGTTTTCCAAAGGTGACCACAACAATATCTCCTGTCTGTGTATGCTTCTAGAATAGTGCCACTCCCTCATCTAAAGGTGGAACTGATGTCTTCTCCTTTCGAACTGGGTGGGCCTTTGTGACTGACTTAATCAAGAGAGTACAGTACAACTGCCCTTAAATAACTTCTGAGGCTAAATCATGAAAGTACCATGCACCTACTTTGTCCTCCTAAAACTCACCACTATATTGTGAGGAAACCCAACAGCCTAGGGAGAGGAACCAAGGCTGCTGGACTTAGCCACTGCCAGCCATTGTGAAAGTGGATAATCCAACCCCAAGCCAAGCAGCCCCAGATGACTCAGAGTAGAGCTTCTGAGCTCCACCAAACACCGACCAAATGACTGTTGTTTTGAAAACTAAGTTTTGAGGTGGCTTGTTACACAGCAACAGATAACCAAGACAGCTAGCCACTCATTTGGTGCCAAATGAAAATGACAAATACATCAAGTTCAAACAGATGTGTTTTCGGGTTGCCAGGGCAATTTAAATAAGGAGAAAAGTCACTAGAAAATTGCTTGGATTTTAAAAGCAAGACAACTTTTCTCACATAAACTCAGCTCAACTATGCACCAACTTTTTAATAATAAAGAGATAATTCAATACATTATTTTTTCTTCAAAATTTATTACCAGAAGCTTCATGTTTTATAAAAAATTTACAGTGAGGAACAGGCCCAAGTCTCTGTTCTTAAAGGTAGAGTGAGAAGTGACAGTTCTACTACTATACTGACTGCCTCACTAGCCATTAGAACTGCAACTTGCCTCAAGACATAAATTCATGATCTGTCACTTTTTTCAGACACAGTAATAGAAAGCCCAAACTGTTTTAACTCAGTGGGAGGAAGCCTCTTTAGTGGCTAAAATACCAGATGGAGTTTGAATTTAGAAAGAGAAGGTCTGGTCAAAGACAGGACTGAGAGGGGAATGATATGCAAATTTTCACTCATCAATAAATAAAAGATGCTGTCCTCCTCTTGAGAGCTGAGTTTCTACAGAGCAGCTGTAAGGTTTATGAAAAACCAGGAAGTGCCAAGGACTGGCTTGCTCTTTGGTCATATATATTTCAATGCCAAATAGGCACCAGTTCAAAATTCTCTGATGAGGATAATTTTCTTCTGCTTATCCTTTCCTCAAAACTAAAGATAAATATGCTTTTCAATTGCGATGATGATACTCACAAACCGGCCCTCCTACTCTGCTCTCACCATCCTCAAAGAATAAAACGGCATTTTAGAACGCTGGACAAGCCCGTTTTGAAGTCTGAAGTAGCAGAGGAGGGAAGAGAGAAAGGGGGGGAGGGTGGGAAAGGGAAAGAAAATGAAAGGATTCTAGGGGACAAATTTCCAGGGGGAAAAAGCATTATTTGCAACCACTAAATCATTTCTTACTCACGAACTCAACAGACTTTCATTTGAACTTAAATGGCCGGCATAAAGTTCAGGGATGCCAGACATTACTGAAATTCCACATCCAATACAAGAAAAAGTCAAGTTGCACAGCCTACCTTCTCGTCCACTTTCTTTCATCTTTTTATCTTGCTCTATTAACCACTTCAGAACTAGATGTCCTGCAGGATGTTCTGCAACGTGAAGCTGTGAGGGGTCAAGAACATATTAATTAAAAAGCTGTTTTCATCCACTCTATATCACCACATACGGATAAAGTCTCAGGCGAGTTGAAAGTTCCAAAAGGCTTAAGAGGTCTTTACCTACAATGACTACTACACCTGGAGGGACGAGAGATCTACTCCAACCCTGACTGAAATGAAGATGGTTATTCAGGATAACGTGGCCACTGAGGCAGCTCACATTCAGCTTCGTGAGCTCCAGTTTGAACAGCTCTACCACCAGGCTCATCTTAAGATCACGCTAACCACTTTCCAGACTGTCGTACGCCATTCTGAGGAGCAAAGAAACCGATGGGACAGAACACTACAGCAGAAACATTAAAACCTAATGCTGAATGATGTTTAAATCATCGTTTAAGGTGATGCCCGAGGAGCACTACCTGATGAGCAGGCCAAGAAAGCATCGTTCAGCTTAATCTCACTCCTTTCCAAGGGCCATACCGACTGTTCGCACAGAGACCCCCTAGGATCTCTCCTTGTCCAGCACGGGAGACAACAGGCCCTGTGTCCTTACAGAGGGACTCTCATTACACAGGCATCGTCCCAATTTGTTAACAGGACCTGCTCTGTGAGGGCAGGAGCCAGGGCGTCTCTAGGATCCATGGCCCATTTCTCTCCCCATCTCCTGTGTCAGGAAACGGTGGGCTCCCCATCCACGTGGGTCCGCCAGGAGCTCACGACCCAGCGCGGGGCGAGGGCCCGGCAGGGTCTGGCTTCCGCCTTCCTCTTCCCTTCGCTCACTCATTTCCAGCCCCCTGAGCCTCCTGTTCTCAAACATGCCGAGCTTCTTCCTTCCTCCAAGGCGGCTGCACATGCTCTTCTCTCGGCCTAGAATCTGCTTTCTTCACTCAGCCACCAGTCCTTTGGGTCTCAGCTTAGCTTTCACTGCCTCAGGAAGTCCTCCTAGGACAGGCTGGCTCCCATTTGTACGTAATCCCATAGAACCTGGCGTTTTCCTTCACAGCACGTATCTCTATTCTACAATAAATAATCATTTGTGTGCATATTTACTTAAGTATTGTGTTTCCCCAAATGGTATTCTCTTTTTTGGGGGTGGGGGGGTGTTGACCATTGCCTAGCACATATCCAGTGCATGAACCAAGAAACTTAAGATACAAGGCAGAATAACACAAGGCCCAAATAACATAGGCAGGAGCTATCAGAAAGAGCAAAGACTTTCTGATTGAGAGGGAATTAAGGAAGACTTCAAGGAGAAGGATTCCGAGGACCTGGAAGGATTAATAAGGCTTTCTACAGGAAGAGCGTAGGAAAATGGAAACATAAGCAGCACTTGAGGTTGAGAAAAGAAGTACATACAAATGAAAGAAGTGCAAAAGTCCACAGCAAATTCAAAACAAAATTAAGAACACAGAATATGCTGGAAAGACAGCCTGGGTCAATCATGGACAGCATTAAGAGGATTTTGTTTTTCCTCTGCAGGTTTGTGGAGTCATCAGAAGACAGTGAGTGTTAACAGCACTGTTTTGAATTCGCAATTTCCAAATGTACTGTGGGTATGAGGTGAGCTCATTATCACTAAAATTCTCTTTATAGCAATGTTCCCAGTGATCGGAGTTTTTGCAGCCACTGTGGCTTTCCCACCTGTCTCATGATAGCACAGTACCTCTCCATCCTTGCCACCAGGATGCAGCTCTGCCGCTGCCAAACTGGCGACGGCATTCATGGCGGGCTGCACGTCTCCAGTGGCAGCTCCCAGGATGTCAGCCACAAGCACACACGCAGACTTATCCAGCACCACCTCCTGAGCGTGTCCTTGCAGGTAGCTTAGCAAAGCTGGAGAAATGGATTCTAAGAGCTCTCGTTGGCGGATCTCTGTATCTTTCTTACTGTGGTAACATGTTGAAAGAAGAATTAAGGTAAGATAAATAGCAAAGGAAATATGGTGTTTTATTATCACAGAATTCTCTAAGGGCTTATAACAGTTTGTGCCACGCTCTGTTGTCTAATTCTGTTGTGCACGTAGATGAGCAGTTTGAGGGCGGGATATCTGTCTTTCATCTTTGTGTCCCCAGGATCTGAACAGTGCCTGGCACAGAACGAGCACTCAATAAGTGAAGCTTGCCTTGTGTAATACAAAAAAATAAATCTCAAACCAACCCCAAACCAAATAACGACAGTAACAAAATATCTGACAACACACGTTTAGACTACTTTATGGATCCCGCTCCCTAGCGTACTTGATCAAGTGGTACCAGTTGCTTTAAACATAAAGCAAAACACACACCTGAGCGCCTACTATGTGCTGGGCCTCAGAGGCGTTCTTTTGGCATGATGCTTTCATTTCCTTTTCAGGATAAAAACTTTAAGAATCTGCCAAAACTACAGGCTTAAAAGTGGAATTCACCTTTGGAGTTTTAGAGAGGGAGGGAGCATGAGAGGTGTACACATGTGAGTAGATTTATGGACGCACATGCCACTCAAAACGAATGAACAATCAGAGCACAGGAATAAAGGGCCCAAGCCCTTTAGTCTACTGTCCCTCACCTGTGTGCGTTACCGTCTCCTTTCTGCAGAACTTCAATGATCTCTCTTACCGTGTGTGCAGGATCTCTGGGGCTTAGTAAATACAACAGGACCTTCCTTCCATATTTGTCATTTACTATGTTAGGCAAGGAATTAATAATTTCCTGTAAAATTATAGAAACAAAGAGTGAACCTATATGCTTAAAATAAACTATGATTGGAATCTGAATGGTAAAGAAGGATACATAACTTTTCCCCAACGTACTTAATGAAAAATGTACAGCTAGTTCTGAAGTCGTCTCATTAAAGCACAAAGAAATTTACACTCGAAATACAGAACTGCCTCTCTACTGGGACTAGCATTACTGAACAATCCATTTACATTTAACCGACCAAGCTCAAGGACTTGAAAAATATATATCTAAAGGAGTTATCTCATTCATTGTAACCAACATTTCTTAGGCCACTATTACTAGGGACATTGCTTGCTGGGGCCACTGAGCAGATACAGTTAACTTGCAGCTGCACTTAAATCCAGCAGCAGCATTGATGACGACCATTCTTATTAGAATTTCCCTAATGAGATGTATGTGAAGGGAGATAAAGAAACTCTGTTAAATAGAACAAGTGGATAAAGGCTTTTAAAGTTAGGTTACTTACTCATGGCAAATGAAGGCTGTTTAAGTATCACATCGAAAACAAAAAGACGGGGGAGGGAAATAAATGCAGAAAGAGTCCATGGAGCAGTTACAAATAACTGCATTCTATGACATTTCCAATCAACTTAACAAGAACAGTAACCTCCTTTTCCAGTTGTTTGATTAAGGAACAAAGGCAATGTCATCCCCACCCCAACTGAGCTCCTGTGTAGATTTGGTGATATTTGCAAAGACAGAAAAGTCACTGTTTAAAAATTCGTTTATCCTACGTATTCAACAGAAAAATCATTAGTCTTTCCCTCTCTAACATTCCTATTTCTTATAACAAACCTATTATTCAAAGCCATGTGTGTCTGAACACCAGAGATTCTTCAGCACTGGCTGGGGTCACAGAAAGAATTCAGTCCAACCACCCAGCTTTACAGATGAGGGACCCAGAAAGGGGGGAGGTGACCTGCAGGAGGACGTGAGCGTGTCAGTGAAAGGGCTCTCACTAGCTCTGGTCCTCTGACTTCAACTCTAGTCTGTTTCAAAGAAAACATACACCCCATTCTTAAGGAAAGGAATTCTCCAGGAGATGATATACTCAGATCTGCTATTCTCTTAAGTGCCTACTGATTACAACGAGATTAGTAATTTCAGTGCAGGAAAAAAAAAAAAAAAAAAAAGCTAGAAAATAGGTGCAACAGATCTAACCACCTCAAAATCAATATAAATTTTCACCACTCAGAAAAAATGACTTAAAATTTCAGTACTAAAGGAGAAGACAGAAAAAAAATGTACATCACTTCATGGGGATGGGAGCTCTTTTGCAATTTCAAGGTAAACATGCCCCAAAGTAGACCCAACGTACGCATTTTTGAAAAAAGAGGTTTTTAGTGCCACAAATATGGGCTACTTTTAGTGTGGCTTTATTTAAGGTTTAACCAACTCATAAAAGAAGATAAATGCTTTAATCAGTTTAAAGAAGAGACTGAGAATGATACATAGCTTAGGCCAATTTGTACAATCATTAAAAAACCTCCACAACTTTGCTGTCCTTAAAAAACCCTCTGGGGTATTTATACCTTTAAAACAATTGCTTTAAAAAAAAACGGGGGGGGGGAGTATGCAGTGAAGAACTATGAATGGCTGCTATTTATTTTTAATTAACTTTTTTTTTCTTGGCCTAGGAGGAAAAGGGGTGGCATGAAGACAGCAATGTAGTCTTCAATGTACTTGATCTTCTCTGTGGGTTCTACACTTAAGGACTAGCGCATCGTATCTCGCTTGGGCAGGAATGGTTTCACCTTAACACAAGATGCATATAAAATCCATGCAAAAATACTACTCAAGGACTAGTGTCCAAATTCACTGAACTTTTACTACCTTTCAGTATGTAATTAAGGAATTTAGAATCTACACTTATGTTGGTCTAAGATTCTTAAAAGAGTGCAACGTTTATAAACTAACAATCATATGAAACTAAAAAATGTTTACTTAAAAATGTGGTATCATTTAATTCTCCCCCAACTCCCCTGTATTCCTGGTTTCCTACCATCAAAAACATTCTCTTGGAAAAAATAAAACAGTATGATTGATGCTATTTTATGGAGTACTAACTCATTTCTCTTTAACCTGGGTCACACACAGAGGAGAGAAATTTCTAGATGATCACCTGGAGAACACTGAGTGTCAAAACACATAGAGATAGGGAAGAGGCAGCTACAAAGCAGTTGATTTGTGCTGAATTTGGTCTCTGGGTTCAAGCTGTGTAGCCTTTAGAAAATCCTTTAACCTCTCTATACATCAATTCCCTTATCTGCAAAAGGAAATGATACACCTGCCCGACCTGTGGGCCACTACCAGGAGCAAATCAGAAAATTCACTCTGTAAACTGGAAACTGCTATAAAGTAATTATCTTCATATGAAAAACACCCATCAATATACAGCATCTTTAACTATGGAGATTAAATAAAGCTGACGGAGTCATGAGTTTGGCATCCTCAAAAGAGAAAGAACCCCAACAATGAAGGTTCAAATGTAAAGGTTTTCAATTCACTTTCCCGCTTACTTAGAGAAAATCACAAGAAGGACCACTGTTGTAATATCTTCCCCTTATGCTTTACTCTAAAGCAGGTATGTAAACAGAAGAAAAGTGCAGGAAGAACAAAAGATCTCCCTTGTGAAAATGTGTGGCCATTCTGACCTTATGTTGGACCCTTATCAGATTCTTTGGCATTCTTGTTTTGCCAACCCTCTTTTAAAAGGGAAAGGTAAAGGTCAAAATGAAAGGTGCACACTGGAAGTAAGGTTAGAGCACACATGCATTTTCAGTGGAAGAAAGAAATGCAAAGTGTAACATACATTACTGAGCACCATGCCCATCTGTGGTGCATGTTCCTCTATGGAAGGTTGTGTGTGAACAAAAAGAAACACAGGCTGACCTTAACCTTAAAGAGCTAACATCTAGCAGAAGAGGCAAGAGGAACTCTTTAAAAGTTAAAAATAAAAATAAGAGATTTAAATAATGGATAAAAACAGAAGTGTAAAAAGAAGGTTAAATCACCGGCAGTCACTGCAGCCTCTTGAGTATTTTGTTTTAAAAAATGCGGTGATTTTATACAAAAGTCCAACTTTTTGGCTGCACTCAAAAAATTGGGATGAGGTTATTAAACGTACAGAGTTTTGGTTTTTCAAGATGAAAAAGTTCTGGAGATTGGTTGTACAACAATGTGACTACACCTAATACCACTTAACCATATACTTAAAAATGGCTAAGATGGTAAATTTTATCACAATTAAAAAAGAAAAATAAATTGGAAGATCTATCACCATGGGGCTCACACTCCCAGAGGCTGGAGCCAAGGGTGGCCACCGCCTTGGACAGGGCATGTGCATTCTAGTTCCCCCCCGCCCCTCCCAACCTGGCCTGCCTCACTCATTTACCTGCCTGGTCAATGAATGTTTCTGAGTTTGTAAGCCCTGGGTCAGATCACAATTAACTGCTAAATGAATAGACGGCAAAGACAAAAATTATAAGAGCTGAGAGAACGGGGAGAGCAGGTCTGGCTGAGAGATCAGAGAACATTATCTGGAGACTGAATTGGAGCCTGGTCTTAAAGAGAAAAGGAGTGTTTGTTAGGCTATGATTTCAACCTGACATTTCAGGAAATCCAGTTACTCTGAATAGAATGCTTAGCAACACTAAATTTTCTTGGCTATTTTTAAAAGCACTGCATAATGCAACAGGTTTTGTAGTGGCTGGGCGGGAAACACAGACACACGACTCTATATAACATATGGGCAGCATATCTGGCAACCCACAGTTCTGCTAAGTAAATGCGTTTGAGAAACGAGGAGACATAAAAGAATGCTTACAGAATTATCTGGAATAGCAAAAAATAATATGAATGTTTAAAGTTACAAATACTATAAACAACCTAAATGTCCATCAACAGAAAAAATGGAAAAATCAACTGTGGTATATTCATAGAGTGGAAAACTATTTGGCATTGAAAAATGAATGGTTTAGAACAGCGGTGGGTAAACCATGGCCTGTAGGTCAAATCTAACCAGCAGCCTGTTTTTGTACATCCTGTGAGCTAAGAATATATATATATTTTTTACATTTTAAAGTGTTGCTAAACAAAAAACAAAAAACAAAGCAAACAAGAATATGCGACAGAGACCATACACGACTCACAAACCCTAAAATAATTACTATCTGACCCTTTATTAAAAAAGCTTCCTGACCCTTGATGATGACTCACAAACATATGCCAAAAGGAAAAAGCAAGTTGCAGGAGAAAACACATCACTTATATAGAATCTGTAAACATGCAAAATAATACCATAAACATCTACATATAGCAAAAGGATAAGGGAATGCATGCAAATAATAAGCACCAATCCATCACAGCGGGGGTGGGGGGGCGGGTACAAGGATATGCAAAAAAAAAAAAAAAAAATACACAAAGGGCTTGAACTTCAACTGTATTTGGCAAGTTTTACTTCTTCCTGCCCGATCAGGTGGGAGGCTGGGTGTTCACTGTTATGATTCTTTATATCTTCTGTATAGCATCTTAAAGTATGTATCAATATTCACTCTCAAAGAGCAACTGGCCAGTGCACTTACTTCCTTTTTAGAGGATCACTGCTGTCAAAGCAGTTGCATCATACCAACAATTCCAGGATCGGATTTTATAAGTATGTTTATTTTAGAAAGTAAAGTAAGTGGGAAACAGTGTGTATCCATTTTGAAAGGTGAGGGCTCAACTGACCAGGCTGTGATTTCAACCTGACATTTGCAGGAATCTGGTTACCCTGAACAGAATGTTTTGCAACATTAAGCTTTCTTGGGTATTTTTAACAAGCACTGCATACTGCAACAGGTTTTGTGGTGGATGGTGGGGGAAAATGCAAGAGCAATTAGCATTCCATAATTTTATCACTGGCTACATAGTTTAATGATACACAAAACCCGCTGAGCATTTGTCAGCTAGAGGCAAGACATCAGCAAATGAGGCCATTCTCAGGGAAAGCTGCCCTAAGTATGAGAAAGTCACTAGGAATGTGGGTTAAACAGTTGTGGGAATCAAACTGATAAGCACAAGGAATTAAAACTGTTTCAACAGCGACTTTAAGTGGGATAAATCTTTGGAAAAAATTAATCTAGCAGACAATTGTGGCAAATCCTGAAGGAAGTTTGGTTTCTCTTAAAATCCATTTGGAACAGTTATGCAAATTTTAGTTGTCATGAAAATATTAAACAAAAGCAAGCTTTCAATAGCCCAGCCTGTTTCCATTTTCATGAAACAACTTTATTCATTAGCTAATCTATGGCCTCACATTTCTGTCACTGGAATGAAAAACAATCATTATTGATTGGAGTCAAAAGGGTAATAAAGTCACAAGGAACATGTCAAAATACTCAGTTTGTAACATCAAAGTCCTGCCAACTTGTTTCTTCCCACAATCCTATCCCAAAGAAAGTCATCACAATCTTAAAACAGTCAAGGGGAAAGCTGGAAAATGACAGCAAGGGCATGAGAAATTCACACACTGGGACCTACAGCTGGCATCTGAGAAAACAAATCTATCCCTTCACTAGTTGGGACATTTTTCCTAATCACCCAGCTCTAACTGGCCCAGATAGGCTACAAAGAGGCCACAGCACCACCACAGGCCAACAGGTAAATTCTCTTTCTGAACATCCATACGCTTCTCCCTGCAGGTGGTGTGGAAGTCGCTTTTGTCACTAAGATTTCTGCAAGGGCCCCATCCATGTGTACCAACTTTCAAATGAATAATCTGTGTCTATACAGATTATGTGCTTTTTAAAACATTTCCAGGTTCGGTCCCTGCTACCAATGCTGCAATTTCTTACGCCTTCCCCCGAAACCTCTATCATACACCTAACACAACTTGCCTGCTAGAAATAAAGGAAGGAAAAATAAAACAGGATCACAGAATCTCAAGTCAGAAATGGGGCAGTCATTGCAGAAAGAAGAAAATTATTTCATAATATAGTTTTTACTTGGGTGAAGTTTTTGTAAGAGAACAGTTTTTCTGAAGGCAAATTTAGGGTTAAGTAAACCGCATTCAATTATTACCACTTTATGGTCATTATACCAGGCTAAAAAGCTGAAATGAAAAAAGGAAGCTAGTATTCTAATTTTAGTTAAAATTTTTAATCTAACTCTACACCAGCTTTCATGAAGTCTCTAAGAAGCCATCACAATTGAGTGAACTTCATCAGTTTTTCTTCTCCAGTTCAAGTCAGGACAGATGTATTGATAAGCTATGCAGAGCTAGTTTCTCCAAAGGGAGAGAAAAAAGGTCATGGATAGCTTCTGCCTGGGTGGACATGAGTTCTTGAATAACTGAAGAATTACTATGAAAATAAATTTCCGTTCAAATCTAAACACTGCATCGCTAATTTTTCTTTTAGTATGTTACATGGTCTAAAAAGTCACATTACCCTAATTTAAGCAGTCTTGTACATATTTAAAGCAACATTAATTAGTAATAATCAAGTAACAGGATTATGGTTTGTACGGGAATAAAGCAACCCCCCAAAATAGGCTTAAGGCAACTAAAAAATAAGAAATACTGGCAGAAAGTATTTACACACTTCAAAGTCTTTACACATCTACGTGTGAAATCAAACTTACACACTCACAAATGATGTATCAATTTAACTTAAATTCAAGACTATGTGAATTACTTACTGATATGATTATCTGCCTCACAAGCTTAGTATCATCAATACAGTCAAATGCCGCCAATAAAACCAAGTGGGAGTATTGGCCCTGTGGGAATTGAAAGCCAGTAAAGGTTAAAAAAATACACAGATTCTCCCTTTTCTTCCACCTAAAGAGTTACGTTAAAAGGTTATCACCCTGACAACGTATCCAGCATAATATAACGGAGATGGATAAAAGTCATTCAAAGAAATATGCTCTTGTATCAGGACCTAGTTAATTATATTCTAGGTTGAGTAAGAAAAAGACAGAAACAGATAAGCACATTCTTCGATGTTAAATAGCTGAGACTCATTTTTTTAAACTAATCAGAATATAACACCTCTCAAAAATAGGTATCCTGTTAAAGAATAGCTACTTGAAAATTAAACTCAAAGAAAATTACAGTGACAAGTGGGAAAAAAAAAACTAGAGTATTGCAATCATGAAAAAGAAAATATATAAACTCAGATATAATTATATACACAAAATATACATAATACACATACACAGAAAATCCTGGAAGGAAAAACACTGTCACCACTGGGTTGAAGGATTACAAATAATTTTTCATTTTCTTTGGTATATTGTACAATTTCTTTATAATAATCCTATATAATTAAAATAGAAACACTAAAAAAAAAAGAACTAGAAGAATATACTTATATAGTGAATATGAGAATAAGATAAAAACAACTGCTTTCAAAAAGTAGAGCAGCATGAGATCATACAAATATACATTAGGACTTTCACAATCATTACTATTGAAATAATAGAATTTTTTCCATGATGCTGATATTGTTCCAAGATTTAAAGAACTTCTACTTTATGTTAAAAAAAAAAAAGTTTTCAAAGGTTGTGGCATATTCCTTTTAAGTATCCCAGATGATGATATAAATCTTTTTTTACTTTAAGAGGGATTTGACTTTTGCTACCAGCCAACACTCATTCAGAGCCAGATCCGATGAATATGGCAGGAATAACATCTCAACTAGAAACAAATTGGAGAAAAACAACAAAGGTCTAACATCTTTACTATATATAAGACCAACAATCAACTAAAAATGGGCTAAGAACATGAAGAATCAGTTCACAAAGAGAAGTACAAATGGCTTTAAGCATATGAAATAATGCTCATTAATTAAGGACTATAATTAAAACAATGAAATACTATATCCCACCTGTCCTATACACAAAAGTGAAAGCCCTTGATAATATACTAATTCGGCAAAGGTTTGGGGAAAGGCAGGCACACTTTTATGTTGCTGATGAGAATGTAAAGTGGTTCAACCTCTTTAAGGGCAACTGACAACAACACTAAAAATTTAAAATGCGTGTACTTTCTGATCCAGCAATTGTAGTTCTAGGGAGGTATCTTACAGACATGCTTCCACATACGAACAAAGGATATGCCCTGGAGAATTATTTGAAATAAAAAACTAGAAACTAACGTGTCCGATAGTAGGGACTGGTTAAATGAACTATGGAAGTCATATAATAAAATATCATAAAGTCATTAACAAGAGAGAGGTAGACAGATGAATATATATTGAAATAAAATGACCCCTGAGATGAATTAAATGAAGGAAACAAAGTAGAGAATGTTGTGCATATAGTACACAACCACGGGTTTCTGGTTTTTTAAGTCCCACACACGGAAACACACCCAAGCGTAAAATATCTCAGGGTGAATACAGAAGGTGGAACAGAATTTAAGTGAGAAATAGACAATTCTACAATTATACTTGGAAGTTTGAACACACTTCCACTTCCCCAGCAACTGATAGAACTAGACAATGATAAATAAAATCAGTAAAAACATCCATGATCTGAAAACACTACAAACCATTTTGATCTAACTGACGTTTATAGAGGATGACACTCACATATTCTTTTCAAGACATTAACATAGACCATACATTGGTCCATAAAATAAGTCATTATAAATTTCAAAAGACTGAAATAATACAGAGTATATCAAGAAATCCCTAATATTTGGAAATTAAATACTTCCAAATAACCCATAGACCAAATCCATGGGTTGTATTAGTTTATCTCACCCCTTTAGAAGCAACTCCTTGAGATAAAAAAGACATTGAATTGTTAATTTGCTAACATCGCAATACCTTGTGGGGAGGAGGTTCTCCAAAAAATTTACTGTTGATGTAACCAAACTGTAAAATTAAAACAATCTAATTTTATTACAAAAGAGTGTCTTTTACTATTAATACCTTTCAGAACGTTTTTTTCCGATGTTATTTTATTTTTATATTTTTATTTTATGTTGGACTATAGTTGATTTACAATGTTGTATTAGTTTCAGGTGTATAGCAAAGTGATTGAGTCATACATATACATATATCCATCTTTTTTTCAGAATCTCTTCCCATCTAGATTATTACAGAATATTAAGTAGAGTTCCCTGCGCTATACAGTAGGTCCTTGTTGATTATCCACTCTATATAGTAGTGTGTATATGTTAATCCCAAATCCTAGTTTATCCCTCCCTTCCACCTAATAGAACTTTCTATTAACATTCTATTTTTACTCATTTCTAATTTAAAATATTCAAACTAAAATGTTATACAAAAAGATTTACTTAATGATGAATTATGAATCATAAAATTTTCTCATACTCTGAAAACCCCTCACTAGAGAGCCTCTTATTTCATTTTGTTACAGGCAAGTTAGCTACCTTCTACGTGGTTTTATACTAACTCTCTTCCTAGTCTTGAATCCTACAGAAGACAACAGATATGTATACAATCACAGAACACCAGTTTATCTGAATTTGAATTAGCATTTACTATATCAAGTATTCACTAGATGCCAGTAGTTCTTATTGGATTTTTCAGAGGGAAAAGTTGTTGATATCACTAACTTTAGGTCATCTGTAAATGAGAAGCTATAAAACATAATATATAAAACAGTTCAAAAACTGAAAACTAATGCTTACTACTACATATATTTTAGAATTATTATGGAAAACTATTTAGTATTTAAATACACAGAAATACTATTTTTTGAGGCAACTAATCCTTCAGAAAAAACACTTTTTATATCCTCCAATTTCATTAGAAAAGCTGTTATAGCATCTCCAAAAAAGATTCCAAAGAATTATAAAACTTAACTAAAATTTTCTTTGACCACACTACAAATTTAATCTAAGAAAAAAAAAGAGACAAGTTTCACTTTCTGTTATGTTTTGGTGGTAATGAAAATTGGTAACAAGTTTCTGAAGTGCAATTTACCTAGAGACTAAATATCAGGTCTTCAAAACTTATCTAATAAAAATGGAAAATTGCCACAGTACAATGTTAAATGAAAAGAGGAGAAAATCATTTTGTGTAAATTTAATAATATATAAAAAGACATGCATATGCATAAAAATAGATTATAACAAAATGAAACAACAAATAATTTTCTTGGTAATTTTCTGAACTCTTCAAATTTCCTATAATAGATATAAATACATTTTATTATTAAAAATAGTTAAAAGAAATATGTAGTTTTTATACTTACATTAGCCACCTTTTCAACATAAGTCTTCATTGTTTTCACAATCACTTTCCTGTCCTTAAAAAAGAAAAACTGTCTCAATGAACTTATAGCTACAGGTTTAGTTATAGATTAGCTATAGATTAAGGTATTTCATAGTTAAAAATTTTATATAATATTAAACTTTCATTGGAGTGGCATACTTTTCATTAGTGAAAATATTTATTGAACCAGAACCAAAAAATGCAATACACTATAAGAAGTCCTCTCAGAGCTATTATAATCTTAGACTTCTATGTGACAATCCATTGAGACATAAATATGGAACCATAAAATTATTAGTTGCAAGGCAAACCTAGTGAAACTACCTCCTTTTATAGTAAGAACTGAGATCCCTCTTCCAATGTCTGAACTGTCTTCAAATGCATAAAAGTCTAGCATACAGATGGCATTCAATACATTACTTGTTGAGGAGAAATTAAATTTGTATTAAAAAGTGGATGAAAGAAAAAAAGTGGACAAAATACAACTGTCTTTTAAAGGCAGAATTATACCAATCAAGGAAATGAGGATCATTTCTGTTAAGCTTCTATAATTAATATGGATCTTTACCTTTTCCCTCAAAGTACTTAAGAACCATGGGAGCAAATGCACAGCTGCTCATTTTCTTCTCTTTTCCCTCCCTCTCCCACAACAAGATCATTAAATGAGGAATCAAAGAGGCTGACAGGTACCAAAACTTTTATAAACTTAAGCCTAACATAAATAGTGTGTTTACTTGCTTGACACACCCCTCCCCATACAAGACAACCCAAGGTTTTCAAACTTTAAGAAGACTCCAGTAGAGAAGAAACAAAAGGCTCTAAGGGGAGCCAGCTTCTGTGAGGCCTTGAGGCACAACTTTGCAAAGATAATATTGTTGTGCGCAAGAGGGCAAAACCCCAAGGAGACCGAAAAAGTCTAAGGAAAGGCAAGTCAAGCCCTGAGTGCCGCTTACCTTGGGCGTGCCGTGCCACAGGCAGTGCATGGCCACTCTGGCGCCATCGTGTGTGTGCGCCAGGTATACCACTGCTTCTCGGATGGCTTCAATCATTTCCTGGGGAATAAATGCAGTTCAGGGCTTTGGTTTACTCTTTCTTGTTGCTTTTTCACAATCTGCCTACTAAGGAGCAGTTATGCACAGAGAATGAAAGGCAGAAAGTATAGGCAGCAAACAATTTCATGTTTAATTTTGTGGACAGGCATAACGTCCATACACCCTCTTCCTGGAAACATTCTTTTCCATCAAGAGCAGTAAGTACTGCTGGCAGGCAATTTCTATTAAAATCCCTGAGTTTTACCAATGTCTGTTCAAAAAAGTATGTATACAGTTGACCCCTGAGGGCAATCTGAACCAGGCGGGTCCACTTATATGTGGATTTTTTTCAGTAAATATGTACTATAGCACTACACCATCTGAAGGTGGGTAAATCCGCAATCAAAACTGCTGATGGGGAGGGCTGATTATAGGCGGATTTTCCACTGAGGGGGACGGGAGTGTCGGCACCCCAACCTCGTGCTGTTGTAGGGTCAACTGTTTACATACAGTATATTCTAAAGGACTTCTCAAGAAAAAAAAAAAAAATCTAAGAGTTGGCTGTGGGAAAAAGGGAGTTTTTAATAAAAAAGCCAGATAAAATAAATAAAATGTTCTTCCCTAAAAGAGTCATGTATATAACAAGCAGAAAACCAAAACACTAATTTTGTCTGAAAAAGTTTTTCTTTTTAAATTTATCACTGGATTACCTCTGGAAATCATATTAATAATTCACCATAAAGACACTTAAATAACATTTTTCTAAGAAATATTTAACCCTACATTAACATTTAGACTAGGCCTTTACTCAATGACCGTTAAGTAAAAACCCAATCATTAATTTATTACAAGGTAATTTTAGCTTATTTTTAATCTTTATTCCTTATTTTCAATGTATGTAATTTCATAATTATATTTGGAAGTCTAGCATATAGGACATAAGTGAGTTCTGCCAGCTAACAGCTGCAGGGCCAGTTTAGTCTATTCCCAATTTAAAAATTTATATTAAATAAATACAAAGTCTCCTACCAGGAAGGAGAAAAGTGGCCTATTTTTATCAATAAGGAACAGCAATTTCACCCTTAACTATCTCACAATCCTTTTCCAGGATAAATCTCAAGAACATAGCTTTCAGCTTACATACCTGAACTTATGAATCTCTTCAAAGCTATCCAGTTGGGGAGTTAAACATATATTCCAATTATGCTTCTTTTACCTCCAAAAGTTTTTTTTTTTAAAAAGTCTCTCTATTGAAAATGCCCCTGGGGCCACAAAGACCTGTCTGATTATTTTATATTCACACTAAGTTCCCAATGATTTTTTGCTATTACTAAAACACATTCAACATTAAAAAGATAAAGACTTTCCACTACGGAATATATTCAAATGATCATTTTCTCAGTTCTGAAAATAAAGTCCTGCCTCAGTAAATCCAGAACTGTGAGATACTGTGCTGTGCCAGAACAAGAGAGAAATCCCCCAAAGAATCAGCAGCTGCTGTGGTCACTGAACCACATGCTTAGGTAGGTGGCTACTCTTGGAAAACTATTTTGCATGTCAATTTTGAGAGGGTCAAAATTCCTATGAATGTTTAATCTGACATATTTGTTAAAAAGACGTGAGTCTCGTTACTTGGTTATCGCTTATTATTAGAATGAGAACAAATGGATGATGAGTTCACAGTATGATGAGGCAAGCAAAGTTCAGGGGACTAAATGAATTCTCATCTATATTCCCATCACTGATTTGAAGGGCAGTGCAATTAACCTTCACTCTCATGTAAGGTCCAGTTTTTCACGGTTCACTTAGTTTTACCTAAGTGTCCTCCCGTAACCTTTTAACACCAATATAATTTTTTTTTGGTATCAATACAGGTGAATTTCAAACTCCCTGAATGCTGAATATTCCTCCATGTTAGTTAATTTTCTGATTAGGTTAAGCTAGAGGATGCTCTCTGGATTATAATTAAAATATAAAAATTCAATGAAATTGATAAAATTATGGTCAATTCTACTGTCTTTCTGGCAAAAATCTAAGTGGAATTAGTAGACTTCTTCAA
The DNA here is from genome assembly GCF_009873245.2 of Balaenoptera musculus. Taxonomy (NCBI): domain Eukaryota; kingdom Metazoa; phylum Chordata; class Mammalia; order Artiodactyla; family Balaenopteridae; genus Balaenoptera; species Balaenoptera musculus. The sequence goes on along the minus strand of NC_045790.1, from coordinate 62,821,689 downwards.
AGGGAGTTTAGCGCATTATCTTTTCTAAATAAGGAAACAATTCTTTAAAATTTTCAAAAGCCAATATACATCAAAGCAGTATTCCACATTTTTTACACAGTTCTACATGTTTCGGTTTAAAACCTAAAACCAAGAACTTACTGATCTCAGCTTTGGGGGTGCATAGGTAAAAAAGTCCAAGAATACTTTATGTACCAGTGAGTGCTTAATCACAGCTTCTCTGAAAACAGAAAAAAAGAAGAAAAAAAAAAGTCAGAAATGGCACCACAATAATACAGAGATAGGTAACCTCGGTCGCCCTAAAATAATCAAAACAAGTGAAATGGTTTTAGCAAATGTCATTTGTCATAAAATAAATCATATCTTTAGCAATACTAAGACTAAAAAAAAAAAAAAAAAACTTTTAGACCTATTAAAATATTTATAGGTCTTGGTTGCCATCTACAACCAAGACCAGAGTACAAGTTTCTAGTATCTAATCAGCAAATATGAAATTATCATTCAAAATACACTCGACTTTCTTAAATAAGGACATCTATATTCTTTTACACAACAATGGACATGTGATTAGAAATCCACTTGTCGACTATTTTTTAATGGCTATTTTTTTTCTGTCAAGCCTCCTTTATAATGCGTCAGTTTCATAAAATCATTTTAGCAGTTAAATCCTAAATAGATCAAAACAGTATCAGCAGTTGCAACAACACCTAATTGACCCGAGCCTCCTAGTGTGACACTTGGTGAATTCAGGTGTGCAGTGGAAGCTAATGATCGGGCACCAAAGACTTCAAGTTCACACGCAGTATCCACGTAGACGGCAAAAACATGTTGTTCTTAATGGCAAGGCACTGTTCTGAGCACGCTGGAAATATGAGCCCATTTAATCTTCATAAAACGCTATGAAATATATACTATTATCGTAATTTTACAGATATGGAAACTGAGGCACGGAGAAGTTAAGTTGCCCAAGGTCACACAGTTAGCAACTGAGAGAGGCACCAGGATTCACGCCCAGGAAGTCTGGTCCCAGACGTAATGCCCCGACCACTCCACTGTGGTACAAATTCCAAGAAGGCCAAATGCATGGGCTTTTAAGTCTCACAATCCAATTTAAATAACAGACTATAATTGGGAAACTATCCACCTTTTCTCTGCAAAGCCTATATAAAACTTTCCTCCTTCAAATGCCATTTGTTAAGAAAAAAAAAAAAAAAAAAACAGCTTCCTTACTTTTGGGCCATTGGAGTTAGAATCTGTTTCATTTCATCCATGATAAGCTCTAGTTTTTCCGGCTGTACCTTTAATACTTTGTCCAGAGTTGGGTGATCTGCTGACTGCAACAGAAGAAAAATCAAACCCCTCTAAATTTAATCAAGTTTCTTCAACTTCAGAACAAAGAAAATCAATTATTGTCATTTTACATAAACTTAAATTTTTAGATTTGCCATATTTACATAACAAAAGCCCCACTGTAGATACATTCACAGGGTACTTCTTGATTATCTAATTCTCATTCTATACACCCACCATCGTACTTCCAGAGCCAAGCTAAATAACCAACCAGCCAGTTCATACTCGCCAAGCACCTAGCATGTGCCTAATCATAAGATCAAGTAGTCAGTTAACAAATTCTTGCCACCATGTTTTGTAATTAGCTGGATATTCCTATAGTGACTGTGACAAAGGAAACAGAGCACTAAGTTCAACCCAGGAGCTGACACTGACTAGCAGAAGGAACCCAGGAATCAATCCATCTCCCTTGAGATAAATATGTGTATTTGTGTCCTAAAGTCTGAAACTGATCCTTTAACTGTCCTACTCCCATTACTAGCCTTGTACTAAATCCAAGGTTGGGTCTCTCTACTCTGCTTCCTCTCTGCATATGACCCGGGGAAGGGTAGTCCACAAACATGAGGAAACATGGGAGAAGGCAGCAACAGGGAGCTCGATGCTCTTCAACCAGAGCTGGTTAGGGGGTGTTTACAGAGCTTCACTGACTATTAAGAATCTTCTTCCTTGGTCTATCTGACTGCAGAAACAGAAGTACCAAAGCATTACACACAGTACTTGGGAAGGAGTAACAAAAGTAGTTTTAATTTATAGGGGATTTAAAGATTGTGCTCTGGGAGAAAGAAATGTAAGTATGATCACTTGCTTACTACACCAGAGACAAAATAATCCAAGAGGATAAAGGCTATGAGGTAGTCTCTTAAAGGAACAACCAAAGTAAAAATACATTCTGAAAACAGGGCATTGGAAGGTAAGGAACAGCACACAGAGAAAGTAAAATCTCTAGGCAAGATGTCTTGAAATGTCACCTTGTAAAGCTGAAATGTGTTCCCATAGAGCTCTTCTGTCAGCATGTTCCTCTGCTCCAAGATGGCTTTATCATTGTAGGCGTACTCCACGATGGCGGACGCTTCCGCATGCCGAAGCATCTTCCTCACGTGACCTTTAAAGCTTCTCATTATCTCTGCAACCTGTGCTTTATTCCTAAACCCAGCGTGACCATGGGAAAAGAGAAGTGACAGAAGGAGAAAGCTGGGTGGCAACAAAACATGACACACTTCTTCTGAGACCAGCTCGTCATTATGTGTGGAGGTGGCTAACACAGAGAAATGCTATGAGAAGGGAAATCAAATTGCCTTGTATTTCTACCCTGTATTTCTTTCTTTTCTTTTTCTGTTTTTTTTTTTTGGCTGCGCTGCACGGCTTGCAGGATCTTAGTTCCTCAGCCAGGGCTTGAAGCTGGGCCCTCAGCAATGAAACTGCGGAGTCCTAACCACTGGACCGCCAGGGAATTCCCTCTACCTTGCATTTCTAAGTGACTCGGGGGCCAGCCTGCCTAGGTTTGAAAAGACCTAGGGTCTTACCAGCTGAAAGACCCTGGGCAAGGTATTTCACTGCTCTGTGACTCAGCTTCTTTAGTCATAAAATAGAAAGAATAAGGTTGATGTGAGGATAAGTGAGTTAAGATGCACTGAGAACTGTAACCAGCACATAGTAAGTGCTCAATAAATGTCAGTTCCCATTAGTAAATTGTTCAGCTTAAAAAAAGTGGGGCAGAAGGAGAAAAGGAGAAGGTAAAAGTCAAACATGCAGGATAATATGAATAAAACATACTCCAGGATTCTCTTTTAAAACAGGACTTAATCACAAGTATTTCTATTCTATCCTAAAATAATCAAGCGGCCAGTAATTTTAGTCAGGAATACAGTTTCTGAAAATTTGTCAGCTGTACTTTTTTATTGTTGGTTAGCATATTTTGGCCCGTTATTATACTTGAGACAGCAAGGCAAGTATCAATTCCACCTAGTTTAGGAAATCCTCCCACCTTGACATTTCCTAACCCACTAACCCTGCTTCTGAGCCTACTCACCTGCCCCTCCCATCACTCCATCTTCTAAATAACTGGTGACTAATTTAAAGTTCATTATAACCATTTCTCTTCTTCCAGGGCTTCAAGATATACTCGTAAGAACAATGAAGACAATACCATCATTTTACATTAATTTTAGTAACATTAATTTTTTAAGACCACACTCCTTGCAAACATCACAAGCATCTGCTTAAGCCTACTGTTATGGTAACAGACTTTTAAGCAACATTTATTTGCACACAATAGGTATCCACACCTTTAAAAAACTAATAAAAAAATATTTTATAAATAGAACAACTCACCCATACATGAGAAACTTCTTAACAATATTTCTGGAATATTTAGCTTTACTTAATTCAACCAAATCACCTGAAAAACAAAATACATTACATTAATGATAACCTCATTTCAGTCCTCCGGAAACAAGGGAAGAACTAACTGCACAATCTTGGGAACACAAACAAATAACTCCCTATTTGTCCCAGGCAAAAAAACAAATAAACAGAAAAGGTCCTGCAGAGGACACACTGCTATCCCTCAACAGAATTCTTTTCCAGGACAGTGTTGGGTATTTCAAGAGAAAACAAGCGACTTTTTACAAACAATTACAAAATATATATAAGAAATACCTCGCAGTTCTTCAAAAGCCTGTTTCCTCTGCTCTTCGTTGCCATACTGAATGTAACACTGGATCACACGAGTTGAATCATGTGCAAACGCAATCTGTAGGAAAACAGTTGGGGCCTTTAGATGAATTCTCCCTGAAAATATATGTTTCTGTCATATTAATTATGTTGTATTGTTGCCTCTTTTACAATTCCTTGTGAGGAAAAAAAAGTAGGGTCTTCATGGCTAATCAAACCTAGGTTACTTGGAGTAGAAATTCTTGTTTAATTGTTCAGAATGGCATTCTTTGGTTTTGCTGGCTACCGTACGGCATTGAGACAGGAATGCATTTAAGTATTCTGCAAGATTCTATCACTATAATTCAAACCAAACCTGTCTAATGATTATACACACTACATTTTTCATTTCTCTGATAGTTACTTTCCTTAAAAGAGGAATTTTCCAATGCAAAAATTCTATTATTCTATGATTTTTTTAAAAATATAAATGATTTAAGAATGTTTGGCTTTGGCAACCAAAGTATTGCTACATAAATAATTATACCTAATTTTTATAATAATCTATATACACACTGGCAATTACATTATGAGCTAATCACTCCATTTCTCACATTTTCATTATAATCCCTGAACATACATCCAGTTATATTCCTAGAATTTCAAATCTGATTCTCCAACCCAACCCCCCTCACAACTATTGGATGGATTAGATCCTCACTGAAGGACTTGCTGATCAATTTTCTAAAGCAATGACTGCAGATAATCAGTCATGCACTATTATTTTTTACATGCTACAGTCTACTTTAATAGTGCTTATTAATGGTTGCTGAGTCTGTCTTTAAATTTTTAAATTCTAACAAGTCAGAAGGTGAAGGTATACCTTCATCAAAGTCATGGATTTCCGAAGAATTTCCTTAAGGGAGATTTGCATAGACATTTTTGATAAAACTTTAAAAATAATTTTTTTTAAAAAATAAGGCTGTTTTGTGCATATGTTGATTACCTACTATGTAACCAGTATATGTGCTTTAAGTGTATTTTTCTCATTTAAACTCAAAGCAACCTTAAAAGTGGGTTGTTGTTATTAGCACTTTATAGATTAAAGTAAGTTTATGAGAAGTTAAGGAACTTGCTATCCTTGTGACCCTGGAGATGAAACTTAACTTCTCTGAGCCCAGATGTATCAAATGTTTAATAGGGATGATGACTAAGTTAAAGGATACAAAGTATGCACTGGTTAGCATAATTCCTAGCACACAGTAAATAATCAATAAATAGGCTGTTATTGTCTAAAGGCACACATATTTTAAATAGCAGAGTGAGTATTTGAATACCAGACTAACTCCCAAGTCCATGGGCATGCAGTAATAACCTAAGGGTAATTGGGAAAGGATCTTGAGTGTAAATTATTTATAAATTGAGTATAACAGACTACTGCTAGAGATGAGGAGGAGTTCCAACCTAAAAAGACCTTGCTGGCTTTAAGAAAGCAGCAGCTGGGAACTCACTATTTTAAGACAGTCCTTCAAACTGCAATACAGCATCTGGTTAGACCCACGTACGTGGTTCGGCAAAGGCTGCCCCTCAAGGGTCTCCAAAGATACCGAGTCTGTTGGCTTACAAGTGAATATCACTAAGTATTTATCCAAATACACAAGAATCAATAGAAGTTTACTATAAAACAGGATTAAACAGCAACAACGAAAATCAATTCAGAAGTCCCAAATCTATTATTTTTTAAGGATCTTTGCATGATGCTTGTAAAAGCAGGAAGAAAGTAATCATGTGTTTGCATCACACATACAAAATAGCCAGCAATTTAGAACATGCAAAAGTATAGAGTTCACAGCAAGACATTCTAATGAACACTGTTGAACTAATAAATTCCTGGAGATAACTTTAAGAGAACACTGACTTATTTTAAGTAAATTATTTTAAAATGAACAGTCAAAAACTTGATAGCCTTTTCATAATTTCCTGGCGGTAAGGTCTCTCACTATTAAATTTTTTAATCAGCATTATAAAAGGTATTTGAAATTTGAGGCCAAATACATTAAAAACAGAAACAATTTCACCTGCCACAATGGTCAACTACCCTTTACTACGAGTCAATTTCAATTGTTAAAATTGCAACTGAGTATGCCCTACTTACAGTTTTAATTTTCCCTTGAATCAACTTCTGCAAATCACTCATCAACTTCACTCTTTTTTCTTTGTCACAATCTTTTCTATAAAAGAGGCAGGAAACATAGTCTAAGTAAAGACATTATTTTAAGCACACAAAAATAAAAACCATACCAGTGTATGTTCACCCAGTTCAGTACGATTTTCTCTTCGAAGAGAACAAACTGGACATTAAAATTACTATTCCAGAGCAGCCAGAGAAAAGTAATTTTCTCAAAGGCAGAAACTCATCTCACAAGGTATAATTTTATGCATCAATCTAAATCTTAACAGCCAGAACTTCGAAAGTAAAGAAAATAATAAAACAAGTCCAAGACACCAAGTACTCAAGTATTTCAAAACCTAGCCGAAAAGAATTGTCCTTCATTTTCTCAGAAATTTCTCAGGAAGGACGTCAAATCCATTTAAACTCTCATTCATTTTCATAAGCAGATCTGACACCATCCTAATGATTCCACACGTTTCTGCAATGGGCAGACATCCAAACACTGATGCCTCTACTGGAGTGTTATGAGTGCTCCCTAAATAACCCAAGCGCTATGTTATTTATCTTAGGACATTTCACTATTTACTAGGTACACTGTTACTCCTCCATCACCTCAAAGGGCCTAATAAAGATGCCATTAAGTAGCATTACCTTCTTAAGATCTCCCAGATCTGCTTCGCCCGAACAACAACGTCGTAGTTGGTTTTATCACTGAGTTGCCTGCTCTGCTTCAGTTCTTTTTTCTTTTTTTTGAACTCATCCCATTTGGGTTTCTTGGCTGCTGTGTCTAGTCATTACAGAAATTATTTTCAATTACATTTAACATTCTCAGTGCCATACACAAGTACAAATTAGGTACCTATGGCAATCACTAATCAAGATCAATACTCATTGAGGAAACTAGAAAGGGGAAAACATCATTCCCTACCAACTTATACTTTATTTCATTTTCTGAGCAGTTTACACATTTTAAATTTGGTTGACACCAACTGTTCATTTATTCAACAGCTATTTATTGAATCTTAACAGGATACCTATTAAGAAAAAAAAAAGGAAACTAAACAGATTATAAAAGCAATTTAAAAAGTTTAAGCATCTTTCTCAATTGTAAAATAAAATTTTACTCTAGAACATTAAGATCATTGGACTTTAGGTATAATCAGTGAAAACAAAAATTAGTCCAAATTAACACAGGAAAAACAATATTCAAAAATTCACTCTTCTGAGTGCTGTTATGTATTAAGTAATTTAATTCTTACAACAACCCTATGAGGTGGGTACTATTATTATCCCCTTCATGTCAGGGAAACAAAGGCACCAAGCAGGTAAGTTCCTTGTCCAAGGTCACGTTAACTCCTAAGTGGCAGAGTCAGGATTCAAACCCAGATATGGCTCTAAAACTTTATTCTCTGATGTCTCTTACTCATGACAATGCACAATCAAAATTCCTCAGTTCTCTACAATTAGGGTCATGCTATAAAAGTCGAGTATCTTTCTATTGGTTATTTTTGGTCTTCACAATCTAACTTATTAATTGAATGAAAAACCCAAAGAGGCCAAACAAAAAAAAAAACTTAATAAAATGGGTATTATTTACATGAGTACCCTGCAAAGAACCCTTAGGAGAATAAGTTATTTCTAGATATCTCCCCTTCTCTGATTAGAAATACACTCAAAAAACAAAATTCTCCTATAATCTCAAAACCTAGGGATTAACATTTTATTCCCTTCTTGTCTTTTCCCCTACACGTTTTATATTAATTTCCGTATTGTCTTTACTTAAACATTATTATGTTGTAAGCATTCTTCCATGAAACTAAATATTCCTCAAGAATATAATTTTTAATGGCATTCAAGATACTACAGTGTATTTAGTTACTCCTCTTTCTGCTCACTTGCTTATTCCCAGCCTTATTCCTACAGGCAACAGAAGGCATATTTACCATTAATATTAGGGCATCATGTACTATGCAGCAGAGAATAATAACCAATCCAGAGTTCATTTAATTCTACAAATATTTGGGCACCCTTGACATATGCCATGCTGGGTTGCAGCAGATACAACCAATTTTGGGGATGTCTAGTATCCAATCCCCCTCAGTTGCTGGTATAAAACTGAGAAAATAAAATCAAAGTTCCATTTTGAGATGCTGGGAACTTATCTCCTATAGCAAAAGGAACCAGGGCTCCACTATAATAAGATGAGGATGTGTATGCATTTAAAATGCAGGTGTCAAGAACTCCAGTGTGGAAAGGAAGATTTAGGACCTAACAGAGAAGCTAGGAAAGAGTAGGTAGGAAAGAGAAGCTGGAAGAGAAGGGGAAAAGAGAAAAGATGGAAGCTAGAGCATGAAAGAATCCTCCAGGCCTAATGAGAAATAATGAAAATTTCCCTCCTTTCCTCTCTCCCTACGCCCCTGTCTTGGAGCAGCCCTAGGCAGAGCAGAGAACAGGGACCAGGTCTAAAGAACTGGAATAAAAAGGCCCCATGGCAGGGTCTCAGTTGGCAGCAGAGGAGCAGTGTCAGGCTGGAGAAAAAGAGTATGAAAGACACCAGAGAAATTCTCATGATGCTGCAGAGAAGGCATATGCATGTCAGCACGCGTAACCTGGAAGCTGCTCGTTTGAGACCAGTGCAGGACAGACGATGCACAGCAAGGGCAGGCTGTACAACAGACAGCAAAGCTCTGGGTTAGAGACAACCGCTTAAACATCATGATGAAGAGATTAGTAGTTTGTTTCAACAAAGAGGAGCCTTGCCAACACTTCTAATCAGTTAGCAACCTATCCTGTTCCACCAATTCAAGTCAAGTCTGTCACATGTATACTATACCTTCTCTGGAAGTGTTTACCGGGTCTGAGCCATCTGATGGGTTGATGATATTAGAGTGGCCTGAGCTCTGTGAGGGCAGGGTCTATATGTTTCTTGTTCACCAGGGCATCCTTAGCCAAGGTGGATGTTTAGCTGGGACACACTGGTTATTTAAGTATTAAATTTAAGTATTAAGTATTTGTTTGTTGAATGAATGAGTTCATTAATTTTAGCCTACAGAAAGGAATGTTTTATTGAGGTTCCAATGCATAAAGCCATTACAATTTAGCCTAATTCCACAGCTAGGGGAATTCAGCAAGGGCCTAGGAAGTAAGGAATTCTAGGTACCAGAGGACAATTTTGACCAGAGAAGATGCTTTCTGTTTTTTATTTAATCCCATCTACCCTCCCACCCCCACCCCAAGTGTTACCTGTCAAGGAACAAGAACAGAAGGTCTCTACCAGACTTCGAGTCCCTGTGCACAGTGGTTCAGGCAATAGCTCAGGCAGGGCAAGGCTTCTGCAAAAACTCTGCTAAAGGAATCAGTGCTTACCATCATTTTTACTGTCTGGCTGGAATTTTCTCTTCCTGTTGAATTTATCTGCCTGCTGGAATTTGTTCTTTGGTATTTTATCCCCTTGCTGCTTATTCTTGAACTGCTTCACACCTTTTTTCCCAGGTTTTGTGGCAGTTTTCTCAAAGTTCTTAGATTTGATTTTAGGTCCACCTTCCTTAACAACTTTTTTTGGGAATGTCTTTGAAGAACCAGAATCTAGTGACAATAATAAATAATTGTTAGTTCAATGATCCTGGGCCTAGATCTTTTATCCACTGGATTGTATTTGTTACAGAAAATTACACACTCTTTAGTGAAACATACTTTGTTTTATTCTCAAAAACGGAGCACAGTAGGACTTAAAAAAATCGAAACAAAATTTAAAAACTTACTCTGATTATAAAATAATACAGGTTCATTATAGAAAACCTACGAAGTAGAGAAATACATAATAAAAACTACCCATAATTCGAGAGATAACCACTATTGCCAGTTAGGTGTACTTCTGTTTTAAGCACATATCACAAGATGAGATATTATTTATATGTCTGTCTGTGTGTGTGTGTGTGTGTGTATGTGTGTGTGTATTTAGAGGGTCAATAACATAATAGGAATCTAAGAATAAAATGAACATTTAAAATTTAGAAAGTATATCATATATAAACAAATATAAAATGTTTATTTTTCAGAATTTCTAGTTGCAAGAAAAAAAAAAGATTGCTTAGGAAACTAGTCATTGACACAATTCCTGACTTTTCTATTTTGCAATACTGACACCTGATGGAACAATAAAGACATCACAATGAGAAATCCTGAAGACCTGGCTCACCAGTAGACGTATTAATCAGCCACAATTTATCAAACGCTAAAATAAAATGTTGTTGTGAACTAGTGCGACTAAAGTGAGGGAACAGCATCACTAGCCGACATGTCTCAAAAGTACAGCATCCACCAATTATCCTGGCAATTTCTCAAAGGTCTAAGTTTCACAGGGAACATGCAAACTCATATAGTAACACCCATTTTTTCCTACTACTTTAATCCTAACTCTAACCCATGAATAGATTGGAATCTGCTACATGCCCCCTCATCGCACCAACCGCTCCCTCCAAGGGCCAAAACAACCACATGGGAAGCATGTTTTGAGTATCTTACCACTGTTTTTATGAAATCTGTTTTTTTCTTGTTTCTTACCTTTTCCTGCGATTTTTTTTTTCCCTTTGACTTCCATTACAGCAACTCTGGAAAACAAAAACAAAATCCAAAAAAGGATCACTGAATTGCTCTCATCCAATATAAGTCATTAGTGGTCACTGCCACATTTACTCCTTCAAGTCACAGATGCAGGACAAATTAGCTGCGTCCAGCACAGGCACCCATGAGTCCAGGAACTACACAATCATGACTTCTAAGATTGTAAAAGTGACAATAAATACGATACCAATACAAAAACTAACAACACACACACACACACACACACACCTTGGCTAGTGTGTGATGTTTTGGAGGCAACATTTCAGCAATAGTAATGGCTAAAAATAAATCATTATTTACACTAAGCATGATAAAACTGTCAGTGTTTGCATTACTTACAACCTGGGAAGACTCTGTGATGAGAAACTGACAATATTACCACTTGATTTTTTGGTCTCTATCCTAAAAAGCCAAGAACAAACATTGCACTTATCACATATCCAAATTTAATGAAAGATTATCTAAAAGTTCCTTATGTAACCCAAGGTAGCTAAAACAAAAACTAACTTCAAACGTTTAATCTGTTATTCTTTTAGAGGCAACCAAGTAATTTTCAAAGACCTCCAAAATAAGATTGTTGAAATATTTAATATTTCATTTTAAAGAAATCTGCCTAACAGGCTGCTTCTGGATAGAGACCCCACCGTGCACAGGGCAAACAACAGATAACCCCTCAGCTGCCCAAGGCTCCTGAAAGCAGATGAATGTATCAAGAGCAAAAGTTATTATGTTTTATTTGTCTATTTCTGTACCTTCCAAAGTTGCATATTCAACTCATTTCAAAATTTCTAAAGTTGACCCTCGCGAGTAGATGCTAGGGATCCCTAGACAATTCCAGATATTTCTAGACAAGAATTTTCCATTGAAGAACAACAAATTTCTCAAGATATTAATAGATATAAGAGAAACAAGGGGTTCTGGGGTGAAATGTATTTGGGAAACTCTTAAATGAAAATAATGAAGGAGGCGTCTTTAAGGAAAGGCAGATTCTTTTAATTTGCTAATTTAAGCCATTAATCACCAAGCACAAGCTGAAGTATGCAGGATTTCCCAACCGTAGTTGAACCACTTTTTCCTGGAATATCTCAAGGGACCAGTAGGGTCCCAAAGAGCACTCTGGAAAATGAATGGCCTCTAAATTACTCCGTTTCCTTAGATCATTAATGACTGTAGGGTCACTGTCACTTGGCTATAGCCTTCATAACCACATCTGCATCCCTTAGCTCTTCTGTGCATGAACTTTTTATTTTGATATAAGTTTAGTTTTAAAGAAGAGTTGGGAAAGACACAGAGAAAGGTCCAGTATACCCCTCAGCCTCCCCTAATGCATTTACCCAAACTAAGAAATAACATTAATATGATGCTATTAAATTTGGATTTCGCCAGTTTTTCCACTGACGTCGTTTTTCAATTCCAGGATACCTTGCATTTAATCATCAAATCTTCTTAGTTTCCACCAGTCTGTGACAGCTTCTCCATCTCTACTTGTTGCTCATGACCAAGACACTTTTGGAGAGTACTGGTCAGGCACTGTGTAGAATATCCCACATTTGGGGTCTGTCTGACATTTTCCTATGATTCTACTGGCCTTATGGATTTGAAGGAAGAATACCATAGAGATGAAGTGCCCTTCTCATCCCATCACATTAGGAGGAGCATGATATCGACATGACTAGCGATATTAACCTTGATCACTTGGTTAACATAGTGTTTGCAAGGTGTCTCTGCTGTAAAGTTACTGTAGTGTTTGCAAGGTGTCTCTGGTATAAAGTTACTATGTCTCCCTTTCCATACTCTGTTAGAAGCAAGTCACTAAAATTCAGCCCAAACTTAGGGGGAGGAGAATTAAGCTCCACTTTCTAGAGCGGGGAGTATTAAAGAATTTGAATCAATGCATTAAAATCCCCAGAGCAATTAATAAATATTTTGGATATGTTTTGAGATCATGCAAATATCCTGTACCCCCCACCGATTTTAGCACTCTCCAGTGGATCTTGCCTGCAGCAATTTCCGTGGTGTTTACATGATGATTTTCTATTTCCCTTACTTTTACCTTCATTATTTTGTATTCTTCTGTAGGGAACATTTAATCCTTCTCCTCATTCACTTAATCATTTATTTACATCAGTATGGCCTCATAGTATTTTATTATCTGCGATATGGACTAATAGTATCTTTATTTTGTTGCTAAAATTGTTCCAGCTTTGAAATCTCTAAGGTTGCTTCTGTGTCCTTTTCATATGGTCCATCCTTTTTTTTTTTTTCCCTTAGCATATCCTTAATTCCTGGCACTTGTTCCAAGTTCACCTTTTATTTTCCTTGCCCAAGCCCTAAAATCAGCCACTTCCCCAAGGCACCCTAGAGAAATCCTCTCATTGAGATCTGAGTGCTAGGTGTGCTTCTCACTGGGGTGTCACTGCTTCTAGGTCTTTTCACCAGACAGGGCTGGGTAATATATGTATGTATATCAGCCTATGTGTATACACAAACCTGTATCTCTGTACCTATTAAGTAAGTTCATACTAATGTCTCCAACTCTAATCACGTGCCACAGGGTTATAGTTGGTAAAAACAAATGTACCAACTATAATGTGGTGTTTATTTACAGTTCTTTTTGTCTTTTCCCTCACAGTATCCACTCAAAACCCTGCTTTCCAAAGTTACTTAGGTGAGCTCTTTTCCCTCCACTCCTTCAGTGAGGTCTTTTTATACATTTGTACTTGTTAGATGCATTTTGTTCCAGTCTGCATTCCATCTCCTGACATGTCAGTTGACTTTCTTTTCATCTGCCTATAGTCAAGTTCATTCTTTTTGGTGTACAGTGCTGATTTTGACAAACCCACAGTCAAGTATCCTCCACCACAGCACCTTACAGAACTGTCCCACACTCCTAAAAGTCCCCTGCGGAACCCCTTTGCAATCATCCTCTCCTGGCTCTCTTGGCAATGCTTGATCTTTTTTCTACCCTCTAGCTTTGTGCCTTTTCAAAAATGTCCTATAAATGGAATTAGACAATATACAGCCTTTGGGGTCTTGCTTCTCTCACTTAGCAAAATGCATTTGCTTGGGGACCCTGTACCATCACATCCAACCATCACACTCCAGTGTCTTGGAATTGTCTCCTCTTTTTCCCTTCCCTCTACTACCCCATTCAGACTCTATCTCTTGCTCACATTGTTTTCCGCCGTTAGACCCAGTCTGCTATGATCCACCGCCTGCTGCCCGATTAGTCTTCCACTATCACATCCATTTCATGTCATTTCCCTGCTCTAACACCTTCAAAAGCTTCCCACTGCTTATAGGAAAAATTTCAAACTCAGTCTGGCATTCACGGCCATTCAAAACTTAGTCCTAACTTACCCACATCACAATACCACACTGAAGCCAACCTTACTCCCTCACTATTCTTTCTCAGGAGCCAAGCTTTAAAGCCATTCTCTATCAATATAAATCCTACCCATTCTTCACATCCAGCCTAAATAACAATTTCTTATCATTCCTCCTCCAGATGCCTTCTTTCTTTCTCAAATGATTCTCCTTATTCCTATGGCACATTTTGATGACCTTCTTATAACAACGCTTTGGACTTGAAATGTATTGAATACCTGCACACTATGTGCTAGAGGGCTAATGGGTTTTAAAAATATATATACAAAAATCAGGGCTTCCCTGGTGGCGCAGTGGTTGAGAATCCGCCTGGTCTGGGAAGGTCCCACACGCCGCGGAGCAACTAGGCCCGTGAGCCACAATTGCTGAGCCTGCGCATCTGGAGCTGGAGCTCCGCAACAAGAGAGGCCGCGACAGTGAGAGGCCCGCGCACCGCGATGAAGAGTGGCCCCCGCTCGCCGCAACTAGAGAAAGCCCTCGCACAGAAACGAACACCCAACACAACCATAAATAAATTAATTAATTAATTTTAAAAAAATCAAAGTGTGGTGTGATAGAGACAAGCAGAAAATTAAAACATGGCATAATTAAGCATTATAACTGAAGTATATAAAAGGTGTTCAGAGAACCACAGAGCTGACAGCCCAATTCTGCCTCGTGAAGGAAAAGAGGAGAGATTTCCCAGACACAGAGGGACACGTGACTGATCATGACTGATCTTTACTCCTCCCAGCAGGCTCAGCATTGCACTTTGAAAGTAATCACCATTCAGTACCCAACTTCTAAATGCTGGCATTCCTCAAGTCTTCCCCTCTCTCTTCTCCCTAGGTGACCTCGTGCAATCCCATGGCTTTCTATGCTGGACTCCCAAATTCTCTCTCCATTAGGAACATCTCCTTGGGCTCCAGGCTTGTGTATCTAACTGCCTACCTGAAACTTCCATTTAGGTGTCTAACAAACACCGTACACTTAATAGAACCAAAATAAAATTCTTTAGCTATACGACCACTGCAAACCACCCCCAAACAATAACTTCCTCATCTAATTTCCCCACCCTATTCCTCCCTATTTCAGCAATGGCACAGCATCCACTCCACTGCTCAAGGAAGAAACCTAAGATTTACCTGTGAGAGTTTACTCTTCCTGGTCTGCTACATTCAATTTTTCAATAATTCTTCTCGAATCTTTAAAAACTCCTCTAACCCTTCAAATTCAATCTCCAGTACCACCACCCTAATTCAAACCATCATCAATAATTCAATGATAAAATCAATAATAATCCAAATTATTATCCATTTTCCAAAAAGAACCAGTGCCTATTGTGTTTCTCCCTTGCTTATAAGCCTTCACTATGTTCTAATAATGGGAATATTTTTCCATTGTAGAGAAAATCGAGACTCCCACCATGGCCTTCAAAGCCCTACAGAACCTTCTCTCACCCTACCCCTTTATCTTATATGGCTGAACTTCTAGCTCACTAACATCGGTCCCCCTCCACCTCAGGGACTTAGCCCAAGTCACGGCCTCTGCTGAAAGTAGTTTTCCCCGGGCTTTCAGATTTCAGGGTTGCCTCTCGCCACGCTCTAGGTCTCGGCTTCAGGATCACATCAGACTCCCCTATCTTGTATCTCAGCACCCAGGTCATTTCCTTCCCAGCGCTTACAACCTGCAGCTGTACATTCAGGTTGCAAACTGGGCATCTAGCACTGACCGGGCGCAGAGCGGATGTCTGTCAAATACACGACAGAAAGGCTGAAAGCGTGGTAGGGAGAGGCGTTGTAAACCGCCCTTGTCGCCAGGCTCCCGTCAACCCCCAATCTCCCAGAACAGAAAAGGGCACAGAAGGCCGCCCAGCGGGTGACATGTGTGAACACCTCTACCCGAGAGACCCTCGGACTTCAGCGCCGAGCAGGCGGCAAACCCCTCCCGGGAGCGGCCGCGGAGGCCGCAGCACTCACCGCACACGTGTGACCCCGGCCAGGCGCGCGTCCCAGTTCCGCCGCCACGGCTTCCGCTTCCTCGCCTTGCCCCGCCCCCTAGTCGCCTTTTCCCTTCTTCCTCGGCCGAGTTCGGTTAAGGGGTGGGGATTCGCCGGAAAAACGGAAATTCGGCATTTCTATTGGCCCGCTTCTGTTCTCACTTCGTCCAGAGGCGCGAGGGCTGCGTCACAGGCGGGTTTTGGCCCTTGAAAGGATCCGTGGGGCGAGGACGTGATAGCGGCTCCTGAAAGTGACGTCATTAACCCTGTCGCTTCCCGGCCGGGGGAGCCGGCGGCATCTCACGAGACCTGACCAGTTGTGGAAGCGGAGGCTTGGTTGGCTCGGCTAATTTGTAGCTGGAACTGAGGCTAAACTAGTTAACGCTTCGAGAGTGCGTTCATTTGCATCCTCCCTGGCAGTCCAGCGGGGGACGTTAAAGGGAAACCTCGGGAGTCGGCTAGAATTGCGATCTCGTTTTTTTCCGCTTCTTAGCTGTATGCCTTTGGGCAAAAGACTGAATTTCTCTGAGCCTTGGTTATGTGATTAATAAAATAGAGACGGCTGAGTCATACAGGGAAAGCGCCTAGCACATTGAATGATCAGGACAAGCGCTCAATAAACGTTTGCCGTTTTAAACGTCTGCGCGTTCCTCCAGACTGCAGTTACCCCACTTAACATTTCAGGAAATGAGACTAGTTAGGATGTTATCCCCTTTTTACAGATGAAGAAACACCACAAACCTGGTCTGGTCAAACAACAGAATTTATTCTCTAACAGTTCTGGAGGTTGGAAGTCGGAAATCATGCTGGGAGCGAGGTTGTGCACTCTCTGAAGGCTCTAGGGGAGCATTCTTTGCCCCTTTCAGCTTCTGGTGGTTCCAGGAGTTACTTGGCTTGGGCTGCATGACTTCAGCCTCTGCCTCTGTCTTCACACGGCTTTCTCTTCTATGTCTTCCCCTCTTCTACGTTTTATAAAGACACTTGTCATTGGATTTAGGGCCCATCAGGGTAATCAAGGATGATCTCATTTGGAGGTCCTTACTTAATCACATCTGCAAAGATCCTTTTCCCGAATAAGCTCACTTTCATAGCTTCTGCAGGTTGGTACACAGACAAATCTTTTGGAGGGCCACTCGGAAAGTTGAGGAATGGGACTTGATCCCAGGGGTGTCAAGCATCAGATTTTACTGTCTTCTAAATCACATGGCTTCCCGCCTCTTAAGGCATTAGGCTTGAGACTGATGATTCACTAGACTACGCTTCTTGAGAGCGGGGGCCATCATTACTTCCCAGACACCTATCCCACTCTTCAGCACACAGACCGTTGACAAGTACTTATTGTCTGCCTTAAGTATTATGTTTGGATAAGCTCATTTAAGTCTCGTAAGAACAGTTAAGTATGCCTTTCCCCCTCATGTTATGGACAAAGGGGAAACATTCAGTATTTCTGATCCAGTGAGTCTGACTCCAAACTCAACGTGACTGACTCTGGACTGCTTTCTCTAATTCATTAGTTCTCCAGTGAAAGCTCAAAAGGAGAGAATACAGAACAGGGATGGCAGGAGGTCCATCAGCAGCACCTATTAGGCAAATAGTATGGTATGTGCTAATAATAATAACAACAACAAAATCTTAACATATACACCCTACCTGGAAGAGATTCATTTGTATTTTCAGCACCCCATATCCTCTGAGACTCATCCATGTAGCTGTCTTAAACATATACATCAAACTCTAATACTCTTCTGCCTTCTCACCAGGGAGAAAAAAGGTTGTCACATACCTAAGTCCTAGATTATTATTTATGGTGTTATTTATCAAATCTGTGCTGTCAAAAAGTTGACAAGACTGACTTGAGTGTTTTATTTGTTTGGAGTTAGAAGTATCTTGTGGTTTCGCAGACCACCACCACCACCAACAAAAGTTTTCTATAATTTTACATTTGACCAAGTTAAGCCCGTTAATTCTTCAAATATTTAATGCTCTAAATGTTGAACGTTATATGTATTCCTAGAAGCATAAAATGCTCTTCCTAAATGATATGGCATGCAATTTATCAGGACAACCAGACCTGTACACATGCAAGAGGTTTATAGCAACATAATTAAGAGCATTGGCATTGGAATCAAAAGAACCTGGCTTAAAATCCAAGGAATATGTGACCACGGACAAGATAACTAATTTGTATGGGCCTCAGTTTCTGCATATGTAAAATGGGAATAACAGCACTTACCTTTTGGGGTTGCTGTGTGACCCAAAAGCCGATAAAGTTATCAGCTAATAGTAAATGTTTAGTGATTTGTATCTTGGGGTGGAGGGGGAGAGAGAGAGCGCACGCCAAGGTGTATCCATTAGAAATTATTTTGGTTGCAAGTAATGGAAAGTTCAGCTAATAGTGGCTTAATCGATAATTTTCTTCCCCCCACAAAAATTCTGAAGGCGATTGGTTGCTGTAGTTCAGTGGCTCAACAGTGTCATCACAGACCCAAGCTGCTTTCATTCTTTCCTTTTTCGTTTGTACCTTTGGACCACCTTCACCCATTTCCCCTACGCTTGATCCCCCCGCCTCTGACAACCACCAACCTGTTCTCTGTTTTTATGAATTCCGGTTTTTTGAGATTCCACATATAAGTGAGATCACACAGTATTTGTTTTTCTCTGTCTTATTTCACTATTGTTTTCTGACTGCAAGACGTACTTCTCAGTTTCCAGATTTATATCAGAGTTCAGGGCTAGGAGAATGGAGAAAAGATGAAATCCACTTTTTTCCCCCCAGTAGGGCGCTATCCTTTTATCTCAGAGGGAAAAGACCTGGCAGGGTTCCCCTTCTATTTAAGCACCTAGAACTCAGTCACATGGCCACCCCCAGGATTGGAAGACCATCAGACATAATGTTAACCAGGCATTTGGAGTTCATTCTTTTTCCAGCACTCTAGTAAAATTAAAGGTAACTTGGCAAATATGCTTTCATCCAACAGTAGAGGTTTGTCATTTAAACTGGTTTAAAACTTAAAATAACTGTAGTAAGCTTAAACTTAAAATAATTGTAGTATCCAAGGTAGTGGATCTCAATCTTGGCCACACATCACCTGTGGATTAAAAAACAGCAACAACCACCACAGTAATTCTGATTTAATTAGTCTGAAGTGGGACCTGGGCATTGAGAATTTGGAAAGTTCCCCCAGAACATGCTAAGGTGCAGCTAAAATTAAGAGTTGCTTATTTAGGGAATGGAGTTCAAGTTGGTGATTTGATTTGATTTTACAGTTAACTGAGGATTAAACCCTGTTTAATCCTTTTGCAGTCACTAGAATTAGAGAATTAAATGTATAGTGCACTTGTTTCTGTAAGTAGAATGTTTTGGACATAACTATCTCTCTTGTTGCTTGAGGTCTCCTGCAGTGATTTAACATCATTAGATATTGAAAATGGTTTAAATTTGAACTATACACTTCCAAATGTATTCTGGAAAATATTCACTTTTTTTTCAATTCATCATGATTTTGTACAATTTTTCTTTTTCATAAAAATAAAGTGTTAGGTGTCAGCTCCCACACATCTCCCCTCCCTCCAGATCAGTTTAGAGTTCTAACTAATGGATTTTTAACTAATTGGTGTAGTTTCTCTGTTTCCCAAATGCATAAGCAGGGATAAAGGGCATGTTATTGATATAAAGCATAAGTGAGATTTTGGCAAAGATTGGGTTTTATTTTCAGGACCTATTAGAATCATAAATCCATGGAAACGGAGCAGTTGCCAACACATTTTCATTTAGTAAAAAAGAACTGCTTCTGAGTAGAGTGTATTATGTTTTTCAATACATTTGCTGAAAAGTGCACAAATATAGTCTAAACATTAATTGTGCATTTAGAATGTTCTAGTTACTGTCTAGTAAACATAAAATTGACCTTGTCCGAATTTTACTTTCTTTGGTGACACCCACAGGAGCCACAGAAAGAAAAATCAGACCATCAAAACGAAAGTGTATCTGACTGTAGTATAAAATACCACCTTTAATGAAAGATCATGTCAAAGATTAGTTAATATCACTTAAAGCCCACGAGTTATCACTTATACATGGAGCATTAACAGTGCACTATGGTAAAACAAAACTCCTCAAGCAAAATGTACCGGCCCCAGGTTTTAGCGAGGATGAGAACAATTAACACGTTTTTTGGTTTAAGTTTTCATTAAATTTTTGTTTTCGGGCTTTATAAGAGGTATTTCCTTTGGAAACTAGTGACTGGTTTTGGCTTGTGATTTCCTTGATTTCTGAGCAATAAAGACTTGATAACCAAGCTTATTAATAAATTAATAATTTTTAAACTATTTCTGCCATTTTACTTTTAAAAACTATAGACAGGTTAAGTCAGGGCTTACAATGATGTCTAGCTCTACGTCCCTACCCAACTTTCCTCCTACTTTTAAGATGGAGAAAAGATTAGCCAACTCCTAAGCCCATTATGTCAGTTTGAATTCTCCACGAAACAGACGCCAAGATAGAATTAGAAGGCCAAGACATTTATTGGGGGGAAAGCCTGTGAAAGGCAAGGATAGAGGGAACAGGACTAAGAGGGAAGCCTCAGACCATAATACTGATCTAATACTGATCTGACACCTGTGAAGGGAGGGACAAAGGGAGAAGGAGGTGGTAAAGAAGATCTTTTAATTGAGGGTTCTGAGACTCTGGTAATCATACCCTTGTAAGGCAAGGACTACTACAGAGGTCTGCTTACAGATATAATGGGGGCTAGGGAGTACCGAGAGGCACCTAAGTGGATCGCCTGGGCTCTACAGCGATCCCACACGTCCCCGTCTCCTCCTCCTGATGAGAGTTCATCACTCCTGCCAACACAGTGACTCCTCACTGTTGGTCCTGGACACAGTGAGTCCAAAATGTCCAGGTAGCAGCCATAGTTCAGGGGAACTCTGGCTCTGTCCTCTGCCAAGAATATGTCCCCTTTGAGACAAAGACCTCGAACTCTGCAGAGCCCAGAGCTGTAAGAACAGGAACACAAATGGCCCCAGAGGGCCATTTACAATGATGGCAAGTGGGGCCATTCCTGCTTCTGCTCCTTAGGTCTCAGGCCTATGGAGTCTTCTTCTTACAGCACTATATAGAGATCTCTGATTTAGATTTATTTATTCTGCATTCTGGAAGATAGCATCCCATTTTTGCAGATTATGGCCTCTAAGCTGGTGCTTCAACTGCACCTTTAGAAAGCCAATGCAAAGCTCTGTCAGGTCGGCTGTCTCTGGATGGTGCAGTATGTGATATGTCCTGTGGATCACATGACCTCTCTTGTTGTGAAGTGTGTTCCCTATTCAGATGCCATGTTGTGTAGTTTTCCATGACCATGGATCAGGCACTTCTTAGCTTCTGGATAGTGGTGCTGGCTGAGGCTCTTGGGCAGGAAAGGCGAGTCCATACTTGGAATAGGACTCTATCCCTATAAGGAGAAACAGCTGGCCATTCCAGAATAAAAGGAGCCCAGCGTCATCAACTTTCCAGCAGGTGGCCTGTTGGTCTCTGGGAAACAGTGCCATATCAGGGGCTCAGCACTGGTTTCTGTTGCTGGCAGGTTCTACATTCAGAGGAATCACTAGTTAGATTGGCTTTGGTTAAGTGGAAGTTCATGCTGTTGGGCCCATGTGTAGCCTCCGTCTCTGCCATTGTGGCCTCTCTGTTCATGTACCCATCAGGCCAGCTCTAGAGTGCCCAGTGCTGCAAGCTCACTAATGTCAACTGGCCGAGTCGTTTTTGTCTTCTTGGTTGTCCAGTGTTTATTGTGGATGCCTTTTGATGGGTATTAACAATGTGAAAATTGTCACTTGCTGTGTCCACTCCCATCTGCCTCTACCCTGGACCTCCTTGTTTCCCATTGTCCTTTTCCTTCCAGGTCCCTGACCAGCTGGTTGGGGCATTGGCCAATGATAGGAATTTCTACATGTTCTCACCTTGGGCCACTTCTCCTTCCACATAAATTGGATGACCAGGAGCACTGCTTGCCCATTAGGAAGATTCTCCCCCTCTGCTGTCTTTCAGCCTGAATGAGGTTGTAATGCTACTATTTAGTTTCAGTTTGCACCCCCAAGCCTAGCCAACTCATCTGTAAACTGTGCTTGGGCTTTCTCCTCCATCAGCTATTTGTAAGGCACCCAGCTCTGTGGCCATCGGGGAGAGACGAGGAAGCGGGGCTGGTGTAATCACGTGGGTGATATGGAGGTCTGGGTTTTCTATTCGTGCAGCTGACTCATGCCCTCTGGTTTTACTTGGGTTCAGTCCCTGATATACCATTTCCACATTATAATGGATTGTTGCTGGGCCCTTTTCACTTTATGCATTGACAGGAGAGACAGAACCCACCTCCTAACGGGCAGTTGTGGGTGGATGGTCATTGGTACACTATCATCAAGCACTCTGTCTCTATGAGGGCTCAGTAACATGCTAGGAGCTATTTCTTCAGATGCACATAATTCTCCATTACAGATGGCAAGGCCTTGCTAAAGAACCCCAAGGCCCTGTGTTATGATCCTCCTACTTGGGCTTACCATGAACTCTGTGCTTGCATCTTTTCTCACCACTGACGCTTCCCACGCCACAGGGTCTGCCCCATGTTCTGCTCTAAGTGGAGAGGCTGCTTTCACTACAGCCTAGACCTGCTGCACAGCTCCTTCCTGACCCAGGCGCCACTCAAAGGTGGCAGCCTTCCACACCCTCCAGCGCATGGACCAGAGCAAGATTCCCAGGTGTGGACTATTTGGCCTCCAGAACCTGAAGAGGCCCCCCAGATACTATACTTCTTTGTTTGTAATAGGGAATCCAAGAGGCAACAACATGTCTTTACTTTGGAGGGATATCCTGACATGCCCCTGACCCTAAAAATGTGTACCTCCTTTTTTTTTAGTCCTAGCTTTTTAGGATTCCTGAAAACTTTACTGAAGTGGCCTGTCCCTGAAACTCTGTAGAGTTTATTTCCCACCTTCTTGAACACATGCTTCTTACCAAGGTCTCTAGCATGCTAGCCATGTCTTTATTTTACAAATGTAATGCATCAGTGTGATGTTCTGCGGGATGTCCAGATGGTCCAGATCTCTTTGGACTATATTAAGACAGAAGGTGGGCGAGCTAACATAGCCCTGGTGCAAAACTGTAAATGAATATTGTTGTTCATTCCAAGGAGTGTGAACTGTTTCTGATCCGATTTTCCATCTGTTTTTTCCATCCTATTTTACCATCTGCTGTGGTAACTCAGGCATTTCACCTCTGCTCTGTGATTTGAGTAAAAACATAGTGTTTGCCCCATTCCCCCAGGGTCCTCATTAAATCCCATGTCCCAAGAAAGTGACCCCAAGTCAGAGTTTTCCCGCTTGTTCACTCTTACCTTCCAGCCCCTTGGTCAAGCACCCTAACCCAGTCCCTGGGTAGCCTTCTCCCCTGACAGTTGTATGCTGGCCAACTCGTGCTGGTCCCATGGGAGGGGGGTAGTTTCTCTTCTCCTTCATCAGGCCCAGCATGTCCTCTGCTGGGCTATGCTGGACTTAACCCTAGTTACTGGCCTGGCAGCCAGGAGAGGCGGCGGGGGCAGCTCCTGAGAGCAGGGCTTCAGGGAGCAGGTTTGCCTTGCAGGGAGAGGCCTCTGCAGTGTCTTCCTGCTCAAGCAGAGTGTGGATCTTTACGAGGCAGTGTGGCCACCTCTGCAAGCTCTGCATGTTCAGGGCAGTCAGCAGAGCAAAACTGGGGGGACCCGCTCATGTCCCCATCCCATAGCTCAGGGTCTCAAGTTCTCCCAAGTGGGCCACTGGCCTCAGTGTAACAGGCTGCCTTTGGCTAAGCATTTTAAAGGTTCTGGAGACCCGTGACTCTGGAATCTTGGGCTTGCTCTTCACGTTGTCCTCTCCCGCAAGTGACAGGAGCCTCTTTGCAAGTGACCAGAGATGCCTCTGCTTCCTCCACTCGCCTTTAACTATCTGTTTCCAGTCCTCACCGTCACTCTGCAGGGAGTCCTCCAACTCCACTCCCCTTAGATACACGGAAGCCCCCCATAACCTTCAAATGCCTGAACCGCTGCCCTGGCAAGGGCATTCCTCTCCACCAGGGGACCACCTGCTCATCAGTGGTGATTGTTTTTAGTAGTTGAACAACCATCTGTGCCAAGGACTAGCTGTGCCCCACTTACCACTTGGATTGGGGTCCTCTTCACCAGCCTGTGGTGAGTGATCCCGTCTCCAACCCCATCTTCTTGCCAGCTTTCTGGAACCACTCCTGGTACCAGTGGTGTTATTTCAAGTTTTCTGGGAAGCAAAAGCAGAGTTAGAAACATAAGATTTATGCAGGGAATAGCCTGTAAAAGATAAAGGGAAGAGGAAGCGGGGTAAGAGGAAGGGCCTCGGACTGCAGTGCGGGAAGGAAGGATTGTACAGGAAGAGCCCCAGAGAACAGCTCTGAGAATGCTTTGGCCAGGCTGGTGTGGAGACTCAAAGCAAAAACTGGCTGTTAGAAGAGTCCCGAGTTGGGCAGGGATGGCCTGGCTCTTGCATCGCAGCCACGTTCTGTCGTTGGCTTGGAGCAGCCCCGGAAGCCTGTGGCCTTGGTTTGGACACTGTGGTGGATGCCGAAGGTCTGAGAGCTGGAGGCCTTCAGCTAACCCCACCTCTCACCTCCTGCAGCAAGTTCTCTCCTGAAGGAAGACCCGAGCAGTGCACACTCTGCCTGGCACTGTCATATGACTGGTTTAGTGTCAAGACCAGGACAAAAACCAGAACCATCACCAGGGCTTTAGAAGCCTAACCTTATGTCTTTCCTATATTTAGGGGGACAAGATAAATTTCTACCATATACTCTTTAACCTATTATCTAGTATTTAGCAACTCAAAGCAATAGGTCTTCCAAAAAAATAGCTCCTTGGACAATAAATTACATAAACTATTGAATCAAAACATGACTTCGCGTTGAAAGTAGACGTTAGGTTGTTGGGGAGTACACAGTCCAGTGTTTGTCTTAATACACTTTATTGCTGAGGTTTAGTATGTGCAAGGCCGGGTGCTCTTGGTGTTCTGTCCACAAGACAGGGACGTGAAAATAACAATTTTTAATTTTTAATGGAATTTTTAATTTGGTGGCTGAGTATTTCACCTATATTAACACCTGAATTTTTACAACATCATATCATTTCACAAGGATTAGCTGTGTGAAAGCAGGGAAACTGTCCTCTGTTTGCTGCAGTATCTCTAGGGCCTTGCAGATTGCCTGGTACATATTCAGTTGTCGATCACATTTGTGAAATGGGTGTCATTGTTAAACTATAATTGCAGAAGTATAAGGATTGGAGCTTATTTATTTGTGGGCACGTAGTAAGAACTTGAGTCAACAAATTCAGCAACTATATTTATTCAGTGGCTATTCCGTCCCAGGCACTGTTCTAGGCACTTGGGATATATATTAGTCAACAAAACTAAGACTTGCTGATAATAAACACCAAAAAATAACAAACACTATATAAAGGCACTGTAGGATACATGAGAAGTACTATAGTAAAAAGAATAGGGCTGGGTAAAGAGAGAACCAGAGTGGGGGAACCGGTTATAATATCAAATAGGGTGGTCAGAGTAGTGGTCAGAGTAGGTGTCACTAAGGAGAGGTTTGAGGAGAAATCTGGGGAGGTTGGGAGTTCGCCAAACATGCATCTGGGAAAGGAGCCTTCCAGGCAGAGGAAAGAGCTGGAGCAAAGGACCCAAGGCAGGAGTCAGGACCCCACATGACTATGTCTTTGAGGAACGGGGGCAGGCCAAGGAGGCTGGAATCGGCCAGGGAGAGGAGTAACGGGAAACAAGTTCAGGAGGAGGGCGGGGCTGGTTGGCAGGTGGTGAAAGGGTTTTTAGGCCATTTTAAGGACTTTGGGTTTTATTCTGAGTGAAAAAGAAGAGCCGTCTGAGGGTTTTGAGCAGGGGAGAAAAATGATCTGACATCGAAACAATAAACTTCTGTAGGATTAATGAATATGTGAGGTAGATAGAATCATGCTACCTTATTGCCCATGAACTGGTTCAATAAAACTCAATGTAATGATACATATTTTTTTGCTGATTTTTCCTGATACTCATTCTTTATCTCTAGGGAGCTGCTTGTCTTACGTAACTTTATCATTCCCACTTTCAGCAGCAGCAGAAAGAATTATTTGCCAACCACTTAATCATGACTAACTAGATACCGTTGGATAGTTTCGAGAGCACTTTTCATATGTATTATGTCACTCAAATCATCACAACTATATGTAGTGTTACATTACCGATATATCACTAATACAGAAACAAGTTCAAAGAGATGATATATATATTGCTCAGTCACACATTTAATAAATGGCAGAGTATGAATTTTGTCTCCTCACCTAGTGTTTGTAAACCTACATTCTAGGTCCTAAAGACAGAAAGTGGTTTAACTTCCCTAGGAGGGGTTCACAGTTAGGTGGGAGGCCAGGAGAGGAATAAAGAAAAATATGGTAAATATCAGAATAAAGAAGTAAAGGCAAAGTGCCAAAGTTATGGTGTGTTCAGCAAAAAGATCCACAAAGAGGACAACGGTCCTGATGGTTGGTGGCCTCAGATACACTGAAGCAGCAAGGCGTGGGGCTCAGGTGGTGGGAATAGTACCGGCAGATGCTTGGGGGTCAAGACGAGCATTGTGCCCTCTGGGAATGGTTGGAACCTCCATTTTGAGTGGAAGGAAGTTGTAGGAGACAGGATTACAGAAGGTAGAAAAAAGCCACATGATATAGAATCTTAAGCCATAGGCTAAGACCATCTGTACTTTATCCACTGGAAGTTGCCAATAATTTCTGAGTGGAGATGGTGATGTTTACAAAGTTTTTGTTTTTTAATCTCCTTGAACTTTTAAAGAAAGTTCAATATAACATGACTGTTTAGTGGGGGTTGACATGAGAGGCAATGTCTTAGAATGAGTTCCTCCAGAAGTCAACCTTAAAACCAAGATTCAAGTGAAAATAACTGATTTTGGGGGTGGTGCCAGGACATACCAACATGGGACTGGGGGAGAGAGATGGGGAACAGTAGGCAGACAGTAAAGTATTCATTGTCAAGTAATTTATCATTGTGGATAACTGGAGATTAGTCTTGTTGGGGGACTCTGGGAGCCCGTGTAGAACATACAACTCAGAGGTATCCCACCCAAGGGATGCAGGAGCTGAGGTGTTTATACATGAGCTCCCAGCAGTCACTGGTTGAGGGCTGCTCCTGGGGGCGGGGATTCGAGGTTCCCCAGAACCATCAAAATGCCATCTGGTAGCATTGGAGAAACAGACATAAATGCACCTGCTGGCAATGGGGTGGGGGCAGTGTGCAGAATAGAAAAGGGTGGCTGATACGGACAGGCTACTGGCAGGATCTGCTACAGGCAGGAGCAGCAGTAGGTTAAGAACCCTAAGCAGAGAGTCACATGGGTCCAGACCAATGTGCTGACAGCAGGAAACGAAAAGAAGGAACAGATTTCAAGAGCTTTTATAAAGGAAGAACTGCAAGGCTTGGTTTTATAGACCCTTGCCTTAGAAGGCAACAAGGGACTCTGTCCACTTAATGACTGTGGAGTTAACCTCTGAAAAAAGTTCACCTGCCCCACATGCATCCTTTTTAATACATTAGGGAAAATAAGTACTTACAAGACTAATCATTTATAACACCTATGAAATACACATATTAGGGAAGGATCTGGGGAAAGGAATGGTAAAGCTTATAAACAGACTCATGGGAGAGTAACACACATCCAAATTCCAGACTTGCTCATTTTAGCCAATCTGTCTTTTGCATGGGAACAAAAGAAAAAGTAATGAAGAAATAATGTAAACCAAGAAACATTACCTATGGATAACGGAGATAAAAAATAAGGTAAGTATATATAACCTAGCAGTTCGTTCAAATATTTCAAGCAGGAGCTTTTGAGAAAACTCACCAAAGACTGAGGGTAGAAAATGGAAGGAGCATGGGAGAGTAATTTACTGAGGCGTTCATTCAATCTCACTCTCAAAGCTGTCACTAAAAAATAAGAGGTCTTTTCCCCTTTTCTCACCCCTATGCTCCTTGGCAAGATAGTCAGACTTATTTAAAAAAAAGAAAGAAAGGGAAAAAGAAAAAAAAGAAAAAGGCTGTGTTCCTGGAAGAATGGAGCTGAAATGTCCAACAGGGAAAACACTGCGGGGATTGGAAGGGCAAAATCGGGGAGGTGATGGGCAGTGGCGTGGAGGCGGGGTCAGGGACTCCTGGAATGTGGGCGATACAGGGTGGAGCAGGGGCACCTGCCTCAGAAGGTCACGGGACCTGGGAAATGGGCATTTCCTAGGCCGCCATCACAAACTAAAGATTAAAGGCTCACTCCTCAGTTTTGGGGGCAGCTGACATCCTGTAGGATTCTTTAAGATCCACGAGCGAGGGAGCGGTTTCCACAAACCCAGCTGAAAATATTCACTACCTCTGGCGGTTGGGAGCGCAGCCCAATCAATCTGATTTCAAAAGAAAAAATGCTGATTCCTGCAGCAAATTCATCCCTGCAGTAGAAGAAATATATAACCTTTCCCTTTTCTGTTTGCTTTGTTGAAACTATGCGCGCCGTTCTGAGGTTCGGATGGGAGAGCACCGAGTGATATTTTGCCAAGTGTATGGATGGAACCATCCTCCGCGTGACTTTTCCCAGACCTTGTTCGTCTCTGGAGGCTCCTCCACACTGACACTCTCAGTGATGCAATGAGAATTGATTTTTTCCCCTTTCTTCTCCTAAATTCTTCTCATCTTTCCATCACATTTGACAGGAGAACAAGAATGGGCACATATGCCCAAGGGGATGGAGATCTTTGAAAGGTACATATTTGAAAGGAAAAAGGAAAAAGGAAAAAGCAAGGAGAGTAAGCAAAGCAAGGAGAACAGGAAGATGAAATGGGAGAGTGAAGCAGAAGAGGAGGCTGGGGTATAGGGGGGAGGAAGTGGAGAAAAAGCAGAGTAGAAAGGCTGAGAGAGGAGAGGGAGGGAGGGAGGGAGGGGACAGGTTTGGTCACCCTCTGATCCTTTTGCCTTAAAGAATACCGTGGATGCTGACCATTCAGGGCTCCTTCCTGTCAGCGAGACAATCTGCAAAAGTACATTTGGGCCAACGTTTACAGGTATAGGAGAACTAGCCAAATGTCTCCTTGTAATACTTAATTTATTTAGTGACATGGACATACTCAAAGCCACATTTAAAATAAGATACAAATTTGGAAATATTGTTTGCTTTTATGTTTCATTTAATAAAGCCTTCATATTCTCTTTTTTTTGTCTAGGATGTCTTTTTTGTTATATTTTTAGCTTGCCTTATTCATATTCATTTTCTTTAAAAATTTATTTATTTAATTTATTTATTTTTGGCTGCGTTGGGTCTTTGTTGCTGTGCATGGGCTTTCTCTAGTTGCAGCGAGCGAGTGGCGGCCACTCTTCTTTGAGGTGCGTGGGCTTCTCATTACGGTGCCTTCTCGTTGCGGAGCACAGGCTCTAGGCGCATGCGTGCTTCAGTAACTGTGGCACTCAGGCTTCAGTAGTTGTGGCTCGTGGGCTCTAGAGTGCAGGCTCAGTAGTTGTGATGCATGGGCCCAGCTGCTCTGCAGCATGTGGGATCTTCCCGGACCAGGGCTCGAACCCGTGTCCCCTGCATTGGCAGGCGGACTCCCAACCAGTGCGCCACCAGGGAAGCCCCATATTCATTTTTGATGGAAGCATCCTTGTCATCAATAGAGACACTTTTGGAGTCACCCAATACTGTTTTCAGAAAGGACTTTCAACATTCAAGTTTACCACCCAGGAATAATGACTGTATAATATTTCTTTGCCCCTTAAAAAAAACCCCAAGAAACAAAAAAAAACTGATTCTCTCAGGAGCCTTCTACTTATATCCAAAATCTGCATTGATCTGAACTAGTTTATGGCTCATCTTCTCTAAGCAATATTCTATTTTTCAACATAAGGTAATTGAGAGAAAATCTTATAAATGAGAAAGTCTGTAAGGACTGGATGCAAAGGTGATTTGCTTTCATTTTTCTTTGAAGTAAAATTCAGGCAAGTATGACACAGTTTTTCTAGAAGAGAGAATTTGATGGCTCAAGGCAAAGCTGATTAGTTTTAGCTTAAAATACTCCAGAGACTCCTTGAGACCTCTGCTGTCAGACCAGACCGGGAACAAACTCCAACTGAATCACACATAGAGAACACCTTCTAGGAGGTATTTTAGCTTCCATTAGGTTCTGGACTATTCTAGCCAGGTCAGCCTCTCCAGAAACTATGCCGTGAGGGAGCCTCACCTGTCACCAGCGGTGGTTCTCAACTGAGACTATTCTGCCCCCCAGTGGTCACCTGGCAATGTCTGGAGATATTTTGGGTTGTTATTACTGGGGTGTATTCGTCAGAGTTCTCCAGAGAAAGAATCCATAGGATCTGTGTATACGTACATAGAGAGAAAGAGAGACATTGATTTTAAACAATTGACTCACGTGATTATGGAGGCTAGCAAATCCGAAATTTGTAGTTCAAGTCGAGAGGCGATCAAGATGAAGACCCAGGGAAGAGCTGACATTGCAGTTCAAGTCCAAAGGCCGTCTGCTGGCAGAACTCCCTCTTGCTTCCAGGAGGTCAGTCTTTTGTTCTATTCAGGTTTTCAACTGATTGGATAAGGCCCACCCACCTGATAGGGGCAATCTGCTTTCCTCAAAGTCGACCAATTTAACGCTATCTCATCCAAAAGCACCCTCACAGAAATAGGAGGTGATGCGACTTTTCCAGTTTGTAGGGAGCTATTAGATTCATCTGGAAAGAAATTGATGGGTGAACACATCTTAATGAAGATCACTCTTCCCTTCTCTTTCCACTCTGACTTGCTGGGAAAGAGAACTATTTCACTGAGGCCTACCTATGACAAGCCCACTGGTGTGGGACTTCTGAGCAGACAGAAATGTAATTTCTTCATGCCGATGCCTCAGTCAATCTTTCAGCTGCAGAAATGTGCTGAGGAAAAGGGAAGAAAAGAGGGTTCATGGCAGCTCCCCTGACCTGGGTAAAATGTGAGCTCAGATGTCCCTGGAGTAAAACCAGCATCTGAGCGGAACTGTCACTGGACAGTGCAGCCAACCGAAGCAGCACAAATGCACCCGAACTGACAATGAACTTGCGGACAACAGTAGAGCAAATGGGCCAACGGTGCAAAGCCTGCATTCACTCATTCCTCATTGCTTCACTCAACAAATAACTTGCGCTAGGCTCTGAGCGAAGAAGGCAGCCGGGTCTCTGTTCTCATGCAGCCTCACGGAGAAAGAAGTGCAGTTAGAAATACGCCATCGAGGAGAACGTTGTTCTGGATGGATTTACAACCTCATTTAGAGGTGACTTCTGCTCTACGCTGGCGGGAAAGAGTCCCGGATTTGGGGCCAAAGCTGGATTCAAATCCTAACTCTTAGACTTCCTGGCTGCCAAGTCAGTGATCTTCTTGGATCTCCTGTAAAACGGGGCAAAAACACCTGCCACCCCACCTGTCATGTGGACGTAATGTAAGAAGCAAAGACAATAATGCATGAAAATGTTTTGCCAGTTCTAAAGTCCTGAATCAGGGTTTCTCCTCCCTGGCTGCACACCTGGTAGCTTTTTGAAACTACTAATGCCTGACACCCCACAACGCCCCGCCCCTCACCACTAGCTCAGACTAATAGGGTCAGGCTCCCTTAGCGGAAGGATCTAAGCATTGGTATTTTTTAAAAGCTCTCAGGAGAAACTAAAGCAAAGCCACCTTATACAAGCATTGTCAATTGGCATACTGTTACTTCCGCAAAGTAATCATATTGAAAACTTGCACTTAGTGACCCTTGTATCCCAAGGTTGGTTCAAATTTGACAGAAAAAGTAGATTTGGGCCACTCTGCTTTGGGGGGGGTCCTGCTTTAATGCTACAAGCAACAGAGAAGCCTGCTATATAGCTCAGAACAGGAAAGTCATCCAGTGACCTCACAGGCCAGGAGAGTCTTGAGTGGCGGCTGGGGGACAGACCTCACTGCAGGCGTGAAAGACGGTCCATCCATCAGGTAGGGTGTGATCTCCTAATGGCAGGAAATAGGACTCATACAACAGACACCGGATTTTCTGCTCTGTGACTAGTACTTTTTTAGATGTTAGGGATACTATCATAATCTGAAGAGATAACAATCGCTACTCTCATGGAGATCATGTTTTAGCAGGTGGAGGAAGACAATAAAAATTAATAAGTAAAATACATAAAATGTGAGATGGAGATAAGTACTACAGAGAAAAGTAAAATAAGGGGTATGGGTCTCTGGTCCTGTGACGGAAGTGAGAGAGTGAGCCATGTTGGTCCCTGGAGGAACAGCGTTTTAGGCAGAGGGAAGAGCAAGTAAAAATGTCCTGAGGCAGAAACATGCCTGGTTTGGTTGAGGAACAGCAAGGAGGCCAGTATTGTTGCTGAGGGTGAGGGTAGTAGGAGGTGAGATCAGAGAGTTATCCACAGGCCTGATTACAGAGCCTTGTAGGATATTGTGAAGACTTATTTTGACTCTGAGTGAGATGGATTTTGAGCAGAGGAGTGGTATGATTTGACTTGTGCCTCTATAGGCTCCCTGTCTGCCACATGGAGAATGAACTCAAGGGGGCAAAGGAAGAAGGTAGCCCAGTTAGGAGGCTGTTAGGACAACCTGAGAGGAAAGGCTGGTGGCTTAGACCAGTGAGGGGGCAGTGGAGGTCGTGAGAAGTGGTTGGGGAAGGGAGGAGAAGTAGCAGAGCCCACGTCAGGAGCTGGCGTCGCAACTGATGATTCAAGGACAAATTGACCAAAGCAAGGAAGCAAATCCAGGGTCAACGTGTCAGAAACCCAGAATCCACTAAGATCAATGCCACCTGAAGCCTCCAGACAGACAGAAAAGGAGTCCCCAGCAGCCTTTGTATCTCTCCGTGCACCTTGCATTTGAAACGCTCCAAGCACTAAGACAAATAAAAACGCTTTTTTGAGGGGAAAGAGACGGTCACCATTATAGAAGCCCTGTGAGCATGGGAATTTAAACACTGCCAATCACTGCCCACTGATGAACATTTCTAAAAGGAGACATAAAGTATGATTCTGCAAAACCTGGCTTGAATATTATCATGGATCAAATTTGTGATACTGGGAATTGGCAAGCCTAGACACATGTAGTGGAAAGAAACGCGGTAGAGCTATGCACAGACCATTCTAAATGCCAATGTGTTCTACCCTGAATGTTCCTACCTGCAAGACAGAGAGAAGTGTGAGGCTGAGGAAGAACATTTGCCACCAGGCGGCACTATTTCCCCTGAAATGTCTGACCGTATCCAAACCCACAGGATGGATGGGTGACACCTTAGCAAGCTAGAAAGAAGAGTCCTGATTATTATTAGTCTCTCCTAAAGTCGAGTGCCTGGAGCCCCAGAGGCAAGGGGCGAATGCGGTCCTATCTGTTCTTTGGCAATTCTGCAGGCTCCCTTGGCACGGAATGACTTGAAGGATTCTGTTCTTCCCAATCAAGCTCCTGACAGAGTGTAAAACGAGTTCTTAGCCCTCTGGCATTTGGCTGAGGCTTCTGAACTCCTTCTCTGCATTATGTTTTTAAATGCATAATATTTAGAATGCAAAGGATTACAAAGTAAGCCAATTATATTGAAATGCAATCATCAGAATACTGAAGAAAATGTGAGATACAGTAATACATGTGCTTCTTTATTAATGCAGTAAATGAGATCCAGGGGCAGGTCTCCTGCCCACTGTGGTTTTGGAATGCTAATGAGCGAAAATGATATTTCCAGGTATCTGCAACAACTGTAATGTGATGTTTGTGGTGGTTATATTTGATGGAATAGATTAATTTTAGTTAGAGGTTGATGAAAATAAAGATGTATTTGATTTTTCTCTCTCTTGCACCATTTCACGGACCGCTTGAATTCTGTCCAAAGACCTCGTGAAGACTGGAAGACCCAGGTTAATAATCCTTGTTCAGTGCCTCTTTAACGAGTCAATCACACATATTGCCAGTTGAAGAAAGCAAAACCTCCCTCAAGCTAGCCAGGCTCCAGTCGAAGAAGGAATGAGTTCATTACAATCCTTCCCCCCGCAGACCTCCTTTCTGGTCATGCCTCTGAAGCACTGCGATTTCTTTAACACCTTCTCTTCTTGGAGTCTCTCCTCTCCTCTTTGGCAGCTAAAGCCAAAACCGATTCCTAGCCCCTCTTTGCTCCTCTCTTTCTTTCTTTACCCAAAATCAAGATGAGGGACTTCCCTGGTGGTGCAGTGGTTAAGAGTCCGCCTGCCAATGCAGGGGACACGGGTTCGAGCCCTGGTCCGGGAAGATCCCACATGCCGTGGAGCAACTAAGCCTGTGCGCTACAACTACTGAGCCTGTGCTTTAGAGCCTGCAAGCCACAACTACTGAAGCCCACGCGCCTAAAGCCCGTGCTCCACAACAAGAGAAGCCACCGCAATGAGAAACCTGCGCACCACAAGTAGAGTAGCCCCCGCTCGCCGCAACTAGAGAAAAGCCCATGCGCAGCAACGAAGACCCAACGCAGCCAAAAATAAATAAATAAATTTATTTTTTTAAAAACCCAGAAAACAAAATCAAGGTGAGTCTCACTAAGTCCCAGAAATAATGCTCAGTCGTTTGTCCTTTGGTTTTCCTTGCCGTTCTTTTCCCTCCAGAGGTGAGGAGGAAGAGGGAGAGTGTAGTAATTGATGAAAGCCAGCAAAGTCCAACTGTTAGAGGAACAGAAAATATGGCAACTTTTGAGTCTCTAAGTCGTTCTACCTAAAATATCTCCTTCCCTCACTCCGTTAATCTCTAGCCCCCATCCTGCTTTACTTTCTTCACCACTCTTAACCTTATCTAAATTATATATTTACTTTATTGCTGTCTGTTTCCCACACTAAAACTGAGCTACAAAAGGGCAGGGATTTGTCTGTTTCACGTCAGTCTCCCTAGTGCCTAGAACAACAGGACTGGGTGTGTAGTAGATGCTCAAGTAATACTTTTTAAAGGAACGAGCCAGATTGGAATGGGATGGGAGTGCAAATAATTCTCAAATTTCAATTTTTCAGTCTTTTTTCTACCACTGTATTTTATTGATGCTGGAAGAACAAAAATACCATGGGTGAGTTCCCCAGAGGGTGACTTCTTAAGGATTAGACAAGTAAAACAGAGAACAAGCTTTGGTTTGCTACTTATAAGTAATACACTCTGCATAAATATCTTAATTTTATGCAATGCAAATGCATTTAAGCCTTTTTATTTGGGTTAGAGAATATTTTACGAAAATAAGTATTTTCTCCTCTTTTGAATTTGAAAAAAAGAAACCCTGTTTCATACTATCTCTCTGCAAACGGCTTGTGGGTCATGAGTGAATTTCTATTAAATATGATATCAAATATATATAATAAGGTTACACTTAGCTATATACATATTGCTAAATAATAGAGGCTGGGATAAATTTTATACACACACACAGTCTCTTAACAGTACAAATGAAAATTGGTACTTTTATTATTAATAATTTAATTTCTCTGTAAATTGTCTTACTTCATCCTTATGCACAAGATAGGTAAGGACATTTTGTCATTTTACTTTTGTGCCTTTTGGCCCAGGCAAATCAAGGTGTAGGTAATGAGATACTGAATTCCTATTGGTGGGACTTCTGTAACCTCAAGAGTAACATGGGTAACAGAAGACTGTAAGTGGGAAATCCACGTTATTCTCACTTTCCAAGAAGGGAGAAAAATTCTGCAAGCTGCAGAGTTGGGAGTTGAGTCTCAGTTCCAGAGAGTCAGCCAGCCTGGAGAAGCTGTAAGACACCCTGGTGCCAGTGGGTGGAGCCAGTGAGCCGGGCCCAAGGACAAGCGGCAGCTCAGTAACTTCAATTCCTTTTTCCTGGAGCACGCTACACTGGCCAGCACACCACAGTCATGCCTGAGTCCCCTGAAAGACATCTGAGGACCTCACTGTACACTTTCTGACAAGTGGAGAGATGTGGGCTAAGCACAAATTAGGTGAATTTGGAGCACTTAAAAAATAATTGGCCATTCTCATATCTTATCAAATTGTAAGATTCACTATTCTATCCTTTCTATGACCAACCAATTTCTAGATTCACATTGAATCACACATGAGATTGTTTTTATCAAATGAGTTAATAACAATCAGAGAGTCGATTTGGGCAATTTTACAATACATTAGGAAATAAAACCAAAAATAAACAAATGGGACCTAATGAAACTTAAAAGTTTGCACAGCAAAGGAAACCATAAACGAAACAAAAAGACAACCTACTGAATGGGAGAAAATATCTGCACACAAAGCAACCGACAAGGGATTAATTTCCAAAATATACAAACAACTCATACAACTCAATATCAAAAAACCAAAAAACCCAATCAAAAAATGGGCAGAATATCTAAACAGACATTTCTTCAAAGAAGACATAAAGATGTCCAACAGGCACATGAAAAAATGTTCAACATGGCTAATTATTAGAGAAATGCAAATCAAAACTACAATGAGGTTATCACCTCACTCTGGTCAGAATGGCCATCACCATGAAGTCTACAAATCATAAATGCTGGAGCGGGTGCAGAGAAAAGGGAACTCTCCTGCACTACTGGTGGGAGTATAAAGTGGTACAGCCACTATGGAGAACAGTATGGAGAGTCCTTAAAAAACTAAAAATAGAGCTACTATATGATCCTGCCATACCACTCCTGGGCACATATCCGGAGAAAACTGTAATTAGACTACACTAAATGAAGAAGTATAAAGTCTAGAATAAGAGAGATGAAGGGCTTACTCTCCTCTGGGCTAGTACACCTGGAAAGTTGTTTGTACTCAGTTTGGAATATCACATTTTTCAAGTGGATATAGACAAACAGGAAGACTATTAGCAGAGTGACAAGGGTGCTGATGACTTGGGATATGTATATGAAATCTGTACAAAAGATCTGAGGCTGTTTAAACATGAGGAGGATTCATGGGTCATGGGTAGGGGAAAAAGCACGTGGCTCAGATCTTGAGGCTGACAAATAAAAGACTGTGCAGTCACTGATCTAGGACCGATGAATCAAAAGGGAAAGAACTGGAATTAGGTTCAACAAACAAAAGAATGTTCAAATAGCTGCAGATGTTCAAAGATGAAGAGATGTCATTAGGGGGGAGTGAGTTCTCATTCACCGGAAGTATTCAAGCAAAGGAAGACAATGAAAAGTAACTCATAAGAAGGCTCTTACCAGCACCCAACTGTGCTGGCACCCTAATCTTGGACTTCAGCCTCCAGAACTGTGAGAAATAAGTGTCCATTGTTTCTAAGTCACCTTGTCTGTGGTACTTTGTATAGCAGCCTGAAGGGACTAAGACAGGACTCATTTTGTGTCTACCTTCCTTTGCTCAACATTAAAAAAAAAAAGATTTATAGTAAGTCCCCTACATATGAACCTTCAAGTTGCGAACTTTCAAAGATTGGAACACGCGTCACTGGATCGTTTTTTCAAGAGGGTAGATAGAACTGAATCCAACAAGGAACCACAACCTGTGCCATCAACATCATGTGTGAGTAAAATTGCAGCTTGCCCTCTGTCTCCTGTTGCCAATGATCCTTCGGCTCTACCATCTCCCACCTCCTCTCCCTCCTCCAGTCAGTAACTCTTCTTGCCTGTTCACTTGATGCCAGCCCCTGTATGCCAGCTGTTGTACTGCACTATTGTACTTTTCAAGGTACTGTACTGTAAGATTAAAAATGTTTTCTTTATTTTTTGTTTGTTTTTTATGTATTATTTCTGTGAAAAGTGTTGTTAACCTATTGCAGTACAGTACTATATAGCCAATTGTGTTAGTCGGGTACCTAGGCTAACTTTGTTGGACTTACAAACAAGTTGGACTTACGAATGCGCTATCGGAATGGAACTCGTTCGTATGTAGGGGACTTACTCTACTCTTACTGTAGCTGTTGTTCATTGATTTTTGCTGCTGTATGGACTGCAATTGCATAAAAATTTCTCTATCGGTTTTACTTTGGTGGTCATTTTTTCTGGTCTTTTGTTATTATGAATAGTGTTGCTCTGGAGATTCTTCTACATGCCTCATGATGTGCTTATGCAGACCTTTTCTAGGGGTAAGACTGCTACATCAAGAAGATGAACATCTAAAGTATTACTAGATGGTGCGAAACTATTTCCCAATGTGGATATCCAAATGTATACTTCCACCAACATTGCATATTAGATCTCACTGTTCCACGTTCTTATCAACATTTGACATCGTTCGACTTTTAAAATTTAGCCAATCTAGAGAATGTGCAGTGACAGCCCATTGCAGCTTTGATTTTTATTCCACTCTGAATTAATGAAGGTGAGCACATTTTTATTTGGATTCCCTCATCCAAAGGGAAGTAGCAATCAAAACCCTTCCCGCTCGCCTTCCTTCTCTCTTTCCTTCCCTCATTCTTTTTTCACTTAAGGATATTCAATTGTTACAGCACCATTTATTTAAAAAGACATCCTTCCCTGTTACTCTGCAGTGGTTCTTTAGTTATAAAGTGATTGTCTATGTATGAATCTGTGTCTGGGTTTTTAAAAAAATTTTACTGAAGTATAGTTGATTTACAATGTTGTGTTAATTTCTGCTATACAGCAAAGTGACTCAGTTATAAATATATATTTTTTTTTCATATTTTTTTCATTATGGTTTATCATAGGATATTGAATATAGTTCCCTGGGCTATACAGTAGGACCTTGTTGTTTATCCATCTTATATATACTAGTTTGCATCTGCTAATCCCAAACTCCCAATCCTTCCCTCCGCACTGGCAACGACAAGTATGTTCTCAATATCTGCGAGTCTGTTTCTCTTTCGTAGATATGTCCATCTGTGTCGTATTTCAGATTCCACATATAAGTGATATTATATGGTATTTGTCTTTCTCTTTCTGACTTACTTTGCTTAATATGACAATCTCTACATCCATCCATGTTGCTGCAAATGGCATGATTTCATTCTTCTTGATGGCTGTGTAATATTCCATTGTATATATGCACCACATCTTCTTTATCCATCCATCTGTCACTGGACATTTAGGGTGCTTTCATGTTTTGCCTATTGTAAATAGTGCTGCTATGAACATAAGGGTGCATGTATCTTTTCAAATTATAGTCTTCTCTGGGTATATGCCTAGGAGTGGGATTGCTGGATCATACAGCAACTCTATTTTTAGTTTTTTGAGGAACCTCCACAGTGTTTTCCATAATCGCTGCACCAATTTACATTTGTCTGGGTTTTTTATTTTGTGCCACTCTCTACTTGCTCATCCTTGCACCCATACCTGGATGTCTGTCTACAGCACCATAGTTAGTCTTGATCTATGATGGAGAAAGTTCTCCCATCTTCTTCTTCAGCAGTGCCCTAGCTATTCTTTGCCCTTTGCTTTTGCACTGAATCTTCAGTAATGAAAAAATAGATCTATTTAGTTTCATTTCTTTCCTCCCTCTTCCCAATGTTTGCTCCTAGGAAGTCTCTTCATCCAAACCTGTTTTTTTTTTTTATCTTTGGTTTCTTTTTTTTTTTAATATTTACTTATTTATTTTGGCTGCGCTGGGTCTTAGTCGTGGCATGAGGGATCCTTAGTTGCAGCATGCGGACTCTTAGCTGCGGCATGCAAGCGGGATCTAGTTCCCCGACAAGGGATCAAACCCAGGCCCCCTGCATTGGGGCCTGGAGCCCCAGAAGCACCAGGGAAGTCCCCATCCAAACCTGTTTTATAACAACATCTCATTTATGTAATTCTTATTACTTCCTTTTAGATTCAGAAGACTTGAATTATAAAAGAATTACCCTCTCATATTTTTTCAGTAAAAAAAAATGTTTCTACATATTTAATAGGATGGGAAAAGAGACTAGAGATGAACTCTCCTTAATGCCTTAACATCTCATTTACAAATGACCTCAATGGATCAAACTAACTTTGTATTTCATGTGAATTTAAACAAGATGACATACAACAACAGAGTGCCTGAGTGCCAGGGTGCCTTCACCCTTATTCCACCTATGCCAGTTGGTCCCAGTCACCTCCTTCTTTCTTCCCAACCTCTCCTTGGTAATGTCTGGCCTCATCTATTGGAAAATCTATTTCACAGATGTTCTTTCCATTTTAACTGGTAAAGCCCTTTAACATCTGCTCACTCTCGTGTATTACTTGGACAAGACCTCTTCATGCATCATCAACCACCTGCTCTAGAGCTGTCACAGAACAACTGGATTTGAAAAATTTAAGTAGAAAATAAACTACTCAATGATTAATGAGTTTCATAGCATTTCAGGAAATGGATGTCAGACTCACCCAAATGCCTGCTACCAAAGAGAGGTTTATGGCAAGTGTGCTAGTGAACAGAGGTAACTAAGCTCAAAATCTTCATTAAAAGCCTTTAGATTTAAATTGCATTTGACGGCTGGTAATCAGAGACCTGATCTGAGTAGCTTAAACAGATGAGGGGTATAATTTTGACATAAAAAAGGATCCAGAGGTAGGCAGTCCAAGGTTGGTGTGATGACTCACTGCTACCAGGAATACAGGCATCTCCTTTTGCCTCCCCACCCTGGGTCATGGCTGCATCCCCAAGGATGTTACTTCATCATCCAAGATGGCTGCCAGAAGGCAACCACTCTTCTTATACTTTAGCAAAGCCTCAACCTAGACCTAGAATGGGAGGATGAAGAGGCTTTGCCTTTGCAGAGAAGAGAGGAGAGGAGATGGAGGACATTTCCCCTGACAGGGCAGAGGCTGGAAGTCAATGGAGGTCACAAATGTTTGCCCACATCTCTGTATAGATCTCTGGACTACTAGTAGGTCAAAAGGTCTTTTTTTTTTGGCTGCGTTGGGTCTTTGTTGCTGCGTGCAGGCTTTTCTCTAGTTGTGGCGAGCAGGGGCTACTCCTGGTTGTGGTGAGCGGGCTTCTCATTGCAGTGGCTTCTCTTGTTGCGGAGCACAGGCTCTAGGTGCGCGGGCTTCAGTAGTTGTGGCACGTGGGCTCAGTAGTTGTGGCACACGGGCTCTAGAGCAAAGGCTCAGTAGTTTTGGTGCATGGGCTTACTTGCTCCGTGGCATGTGGGATCTTCCCGGACCAGGGCTTGAACCTGTGTCCCCTGCATTGGCAGGCGGATTCTCAATCACTGCGCCACCAGGGAAGCCCCAAAAGGGTCTTAATTCGTGTTTTTAAACTGTCCCCCAGGGAAGCTGTGAGCCAGCAATCTATGAGTGGCTACCTCACTGCCCTCCTTGGTCACACTTGACCTCATTCCTAGGTACCCAGTGCGTTCATGATCTCTCTTC
Source organism: Balaenoptera musculus (assembly GCF_009873245.2). Lineage (NCBI taxonomy): Eukaryota > Metazoa > Chordata > Mammalia > Artiodactyla > Balaenopteridae > Balaenoptera > Balaenoptera musculus. The sequence continues at coordinate 62,780,128 of NC_045790.1, read as the reverse complement.
TCAATTTTCTATCAAGCCCCAGTTTTAGGTATTGCATTAAAATCTGTATCACTGATAAAACTCCTAACTCTCTCAATGATATTTCTATTTAAACACTCATAAATGACATCCAAAGTTGATCACTGAAAATGCTTTACATCTTTTCCAATTTGGGATTAAAATAGTACATCATTGCTTTATTTTATATTTATTTTATTATCGGTAAATTTGGATTTTTTCATGTTTATTCGTCTTTTCTGTATCTATCGAGAATTTTTGCTCATTTCTTTTGGACGTTCACAAATTGGAGTGTTAAGAGGTTTTATTTTCAATTTATGCAGTTTCCTTATATAGTTAGGTTTTCAGCCCATTGTCTGTATTTATTACAAACTGATCTTCTATTTCCCTGCTTCATTCTTCAGCTGTATCTGTCCTATTATTTACTCCATCTATTATATTCTCTTTAAAATATCGTAGTTTTCACCTGGTTCTTTTTTTTTTTTTTTTTAATTTTTGGCTGCATTGGGTCTTCATTGCTGCACACGGGCTTTCTCTAGTTGTGGTGAGCGGGGTCTACTCTTTGTTGTGGTGCGCGGGCTTCTCATTGCAGTGGCTTCTCTTATTGTGGAGCATGGGCTCTAGGTGCGCGGGCTACAGTAGTTGTGGTATGCGGGCTCAGTAGTTGTGGCTCGCAGGCTCTAGAGCACAGGCTCAGTAGTTGTAGTGCACGGGCTTAGTTGCTCTGCGGCATGTGGGATCCTCCTGCACCAGGGCTCGAACCCATGTCCCCTGCATTGGCAGGCAGATTCTCAACCACTGCGCTACCAGGGAAGCCCTCACCTGGTTCTTTTTTGACATTTTGTTTTGTATATCTAACATCCCTTATCACAGGCGTTTCTTGTGTTCATTTAAATTCTTGTTCCAGCAGTGCTGCTTTGGATGGAGTCTGAAGGGCTCGTGTGTGTGACTTTGAAGAGAGGAAAGGATGAGCCCCATGAGTTACCAGGCAACTCCTGTGGTCGGAAATGAGTCTTTAAAAACTTAGAGAATATATAAGTCCATGCTACTCTCACTTCGTCCCAGCTTACCATTCCCCCTCCCCGTGTCCTCAAGTCCATTCTCTACGTCTGCGTCTTTATTCCTGTCCCGCCCCTAGGTTCTTCAGAACCAAGCTAGTGGGAAGCAGCTGCAGAGCACAGGAAGATCAGCTCGGTGCTTTGTGACCACCTAGAGGGGTGTGATAGGGAGGGTGGGAAGGAGATGCAAGAGGGAGGAGATATGGGGATATATGTATACGTATAGCTGATTCACTTTGTTACACAGCAGAAACTAACACACCATTGTAAAGCAATTATACTCCAATAAAGATAAAAAATAAGTGAATAAATAAAAACTTAGAGAGCAGCAGTACTGTGGGGAGGGCACCTCTTCACTACATTATGTTATAAGCAGTCGCTCTGGGGTAGACGTGGAGGAGGAGAGGAGTGAATCCTTCAAGACTGCCCTGTCCGGTAGCTCCTTTCCTTCAACACCTTACCCTAGGAGGCTTTAGGGCCTGCCTGCATCCCGGTTACACTGACAGAGGGAATCTGAAGAGGTGGTCGGTGATTTCTCCAAGTGACCTGGAGGAGAGGAAGGGCAGATTCATAGGCTTTCCTACAACTTCTCTTCTCCCTGTGGCCTCAGGCCACCCTTCTGGCTGTAGCCCCCCACTGGTCCTCCCACAAAGCCAGGCAACCCGCAGGGGCAGCTCACATTTTTTATCACTAGTTTCTAGAATCCATATTTCTTCTTGGTACTTGAGTTACTCCAGGGTTGATTCTGGAGCAGGGAGCCAGCAGCCTGGGTGGTTGGTCATTGTATGGGTTTCCTAAGGCTGCTGTAACCACTGACCACAAACTTGGTGGCTTAAGACAACAGAAATGTATTCTCTCATAGTTCTAGAGGCCGGAAGTCCAAAATCAAGCTGTTGGTAGGATTGGTTCCTGCTGAAGGCTCTGAGTGAGAACCCATTTCTTGCCTCTCTCCTAGTTTCTGGTGACTTTTGGCGATCCCTGGCACACCTTGGCTTGTAGCTGCGTCACTCCAGTCTCTGCCACCGTCTTTACATGGCCTTTTCCCCTGTATCTGTGTCCTCTCCTCTTCCTATGAGGACACTTATCACTGGATTTAGGGCCCATTTGGATAATCCAGAAAGAGCCCACCAAGAGATCCTTAACTAATTACATCTGCAAAGACCTCTTTCCCAAGGACCTACTGTATAGCAGAGACCTACACTCAATATTTTATAACAACCTATAAGGGGAAAGAATCTGAAAAAGAATATATCTATATATATCTATATAGATATATAAATATATAAATATATATATATAGCTGAATCACTTTGCTGTATACCTGAAAATAACACAACATTGTAAATCAACTATACTTCAATTTCAATTTTTTTTTTAATTTAAAAAAAAGATCTCTTTCGCGAATAAGGTCACATTCACAAGTGCCCAGGACCACCAGTCAACCCACTATAGCCATAGTGGCAGAAGCTAAAACCTCCAAGGGCAGCTGGTTCACCTGTGTCTATTTTTATGAACTCATCCAAGCAAGGCGTTTGTGCTACTCTGATATCACCTGTCCCTCTTGTGAAACATGCCTTCTTGAGCCCAGAGGCCAAATTCTTTCAGTATCCACCAAAAGGTCCCTCTTTCTTTCTCAAGCCTTTAGGAGGTCATAAGAATTCTTGTTAAGGAGACCTTTCTTGGTCTGGCTTGGAGGAAAGCCACACCCATGTCCCAGGCTCTCTGACCTTCTCTCACCTCTGACAATCTTAAGAGAGAATTAATAGACATGCCTAGCGGGGCCAGACTATCTAAAAATCTATAAGCCATTAACTATAGCCATATTAAGCCAATAAGAACCCATTCCCACACTTGCCTTCAAAGCATGCCAGGCTCCAGAAGGGGCCTGAAGAGTGACAGCCTGCAGCTGGGCTTGTCATCCGGCGGGGCTGGCTGGGAACAGTGAGCTCCTCACACTTTACAAATCGTCCGACCCTCAGGAGAAGGCTTTCCAGCTTCACCTGAGGAGGAGGATTCATCAGGGGTGGAGAAGGCCATTCCTTCACATCGAGACAGAATGAAGGCCCGGGAAGGATTTAACAGGGAATTAGTAATGGCCTAGCTCCTGAAATAATTGGGCTTTGAAAACCCCGAGTTTTGCTTTTCTAAATGACTCCGGGTCGCATTATGCCTATTGATCTGCCTGAGCTTTCGCAGCCTGTAAATGATGAGCCTTTCACTGCGCTCCATGACTGAAGGGCACACAACGGTGAGAACGGCTCATTTCATTTTTTTCGATTTATACAAAAGATGCCGTGGCCTGAGCCCTCTAGGCACCCATCTCAATACATAAGTATGCCAATTAAGCTAAATGGAAATCCTGCAGGTTAAAAGTGCCTCATAAAAGAAGGAGGCTTTTCCCAAAGCCAGAAAGTTTATCCACAGAGGAAATACCAAATCAACAAAAGTGGGTTTGCACCAAACCATTAATGTCAAAAAAAAAATCAAGAATTCTGAGATCCAAAAATGAAGAAAAATCATTCCCCTCCCCGCCCAAAGCAAACAGAGGGACAATATCTTGAAGCTGTGAATTCAAGATGCTAAGCAACTGTTGTTACTGAATTTTTTTTTTAATTAATTAATTTATTTATTTATTTATTTTTGGTTGTGTTGGGTCTTCGTTTCTGTGCGAGGGCTTTCTCTAGTTGCGGCAAGTGGGGGTCACTCTTCATCGTGGTGCGCGGGCATCTCACTATCGTGGCCTCTCTTGTTGCGGAGCACAGGCTCCAGACACGCAGGCTCAGTAGTTGTGGCTCACGGGCTTAGTTGCTCCGTGGCATGTGGGATCCTCCCAGACCAGGGCTCGAATCCGTGTTCCCTGCATTAGCAGGCAGACTCTCAACCACTGCGCCACCAGGGAAGCCCCTGAATTTTTATTTATTGCATTTTCCTGGTGAGGGTTGGTGGTGGGGAGAGGCGAAGGGGAAGAGACCAGTGCTAGAACTGAATTGACACCAAGAGTGTCTCAGGTACCCACCACACGTCACAGTGGGTGTGGGCAAACCAAGGTCAGATATGCTGTGGTCTTGTTACCCAAAGTATGGCCCATCATACTGGCGCCCAGCAGCACAGCCAGCAGTGCCAACAGGGAGCCTGTTCCAAGTAGAGACTCTTAGGGCCCACCCAGATTAATTTAGGCAGAATCTGCACAGATGGTAGCAGGTGAAAGGATTTTTACCTAAGGCTCTTGGTAAAGATGTGTTTTGGGGGGCGGAAAATATTATATAATCCTCCCAATTTTTCTCCCACCAGTATTACTAAAGAGGCATATAAGTGCCACAGACTAAACAATGTCAACGTTATCAAATACATTTAATCAAACCCTAAGCATCTTCATTCACTCACTCAGTTGCTCTCTCAGCCCCCTGATAAATCCTCAGTGAATATTTATCAGTCATCTACCTGACATATCCCATTGCCCTTGGACTGCTGCCTCTCTCCTCTGCTTTCTTTTCCTGCCACACTTTATAAAGAGTCCTCAGTACTGCTTTTATTTCCTTAAGATCTTGCTCTGTTTCTCTGCCATCTGTCTTTATCCCCACTGCTCTACAGAAACAAGTCTTGAAAACCCCGTTAACTCTTTGTCAAATGCCAAGATAGAGACTCTCGAACATCCACTAGGAAGCAGGACCTGAGGAAAACACCTTCTCTTTCTGTGGCTTCCATGACAGTGCATTTTATTTGCTCTCTTACTCCCTGGACTTCTCTCTCCCTTTGCTGCCAGCATTTCCTCTAATTGTTTACCTTCTCCAGGTGGAAAGAACAATCACGTATTTTTCCATTTCCCAGCACAGACTGATAATAGCTACTACTTTTGCGTAGATGTGATGTGGGACAGGCACTATGTTGGACATTCCACTTACATTCTCAGTTAAACTCACAGCATATCATCAAGTACTTGTTCCCTTTTTAAAGGTAAGAAACTCAAGAAACAAAGGAGTTCAGTAACTTACTGATGTCTCAGAGCTGGTTGGTAGGGAGCCAAATGCATCCAAAATATGGCCAGCAGGAGGCTGTTGTCCTCTGGAGGAATCCAGAATAACGGGTGCTGGAAGGACTGACCGACACTTTAGGAGAACAGGAGTCCTGTATGGATGAGCGCTGAGCGGAGAGGGCTGGAGGCCGCCCGTGTCACCCACAGGTAGAGTCAAATAGGAGACGTCGGCGGCGCTGCTAAGCGGATGGAATAAACCTGGGAAGGAAGGCGGCTCCACGGACGCTGACACTGAGATGAGGAAGAGTCAGTAGCATCAGTTGGGAAGAAACGGGTCCAGAGACAAACTCCTAACCGTATTATCTATAAGCACCATGACCCCAAATTACCAATTTCCAAGTAGGTTCAGTCCAGTGGGCAACACTATGGGCTTTTTCCACAGCCCATGCTGTCTAGAGACAAAATAGGTAGAATCACATTGATTTAAGGGCCCAGGCTTTGATTATTAGAGGGACATGGATGTCAAGCTGGGCTCTACCCACACTTGCTATGTGGCTTTGTACAAGTAACCTCTCTCTCTGAGCCTCAGCTTTCTCAGCTGTAAATGGTGGTAATCATAATGCCTAGCTCATTCAATTGATACGATGTCTAAAGAGATCATGCAAACGAAGCCCTTAGTACAATAGAAAAGTTTGCTAGGTTGGAGGCTGGGGAGGGAGGGGAGTCTTTGCTCTCAAGGGCTTATAGGGGGTGGCGGAGGAGAGAATAGACCTTGAACTGGGTAACTGAACCATTTAGCCATATTTTTCTCATGGGATTCTTGTGGGGAAGCATTTGTTGGGAAAACGTGTGAGGTGACAGATTCTATCTTTATAGCACAGAACAGCAGGATGATAAAAACGGATGGAGAGTGTGGGGAAGCAGATTCCAGCTCGTTATAAGTAATAACTTTCTAACAATAAACATTGTCAAACAGTTCTTGACAGTGAAGGAGTGAGTTTCCCAACACTGGGATTCAACAAGCCAAGATGGGTGGCTGTAAAAAGGCCTTCAGGGGAATGAATTCCTGAACTTATGTTGTTTTGCTCTTACCCATCTTCCTGACCTTTCTGTCTGAGAGGCTCTCCAGGTTCAGGCATCTTCCTCCTCCACCTCTTTTCTTTCATCCACTCCCACTGACCACTCCACCACTTTTATCTGTCTGAGGTCTCGCTTCTGAGCTCCAGACAGGTGTATCCTGTTGCCGCCTGAACTTGGACAGCTCCGATTCCCCAAGTCCCAAGCAGGACCTATGATCTCCCACCTCGCCCCCCGGGTCCTCCTCAATCTGTGAGCATGGACTCAAAGGCATTTCAAAGGACTTCCCTGCTGGGTTGTGAAGGAGAAGTGAGAGGATGTACTGTCAGTAGAGGGAGATGTCAGCTAAGAAAAGAAATCTCACAGGCCTGGTCGATAGGATTTTAAGGCCATTTTTTTCTCAACTCAAAAAAAGCTTTTAAATTTGGCTCTTTTTGGAACTCTGAAAAAATGAATGTTGTTTTATAACTTCTGACAAGGTGTTTTCTATAGCTGGGCAGGTTCTTTCAGCTAATTTGCCTTATGCGAGTGAAGCAATCATCGCATTCAGGCTTTAACGCAGACGATCCTCACAATCACACGCATTTAGGTCTGCCTTCCCCCTGCCACCTGTGGCATAGAGCGGCCAACCCACAAGGCCCAACCAGGTGTGCTAAGTCCAAGCAAGACATGACCAAGGAAGACACACTTCCCAGCCCAGAGCTCCAGGTTTAGCAAGATTCTCCCTCTGGTCATGTGTCACAGGCAGCCCCTCAGCCATCCAGCCCAGCACATGGGGGTGAGCCCTGCTCTCGGCTCCGTTTTGTCCCCATCCTTGCCTTTCTTTGTTACTCTACCCGGTTATAGTTTATACTCTGTCATCATATATACTTTATCCTTGGAAACGCACTTAAATCCTTTTGGAAAAAGGCAGGATGGATGGATAGATGAGTGGATGGAGGGATAGATAGATATATAGGCAGATAGACAGATACTCTTTAACAGCCACCTGGGAAAAGGGCTATTGATAAATCCTTACTGTGTCCATTGATTCTACTTACAATTTCCCTCTCTTCTTTTCTCCCTCTGATTCAACTTCTCTTTGCTCTCACGTTCCTATCCTGCCTTCTGTGTCCCATCCCTGCCACCCTCCTCATCTCTGACCCAGGAGAGGGTTTGGGGTAAGTGCAGGCTTAGCACTATTAGAACTTTCCAGGAAAAAAAAGCTCCCTCAAGTGTGTTCCAGAAATGCGAGGTCAGTGTTAATCTTCTTGGCACCTTTCCCACTCTTGTTCCATTCTCTTGGCCATCACTGGTCTTCATTCTGGAGAGCTCACCTCTACCTTGTGTCCTGCCCATTTTTCACTCGAGGCATTTGGGGGCAGCTGTAATCAGCTGGATGAGTTACAGAGGGAGGGGAGTCTTGAGAAGAGAACTGTCAGAGAAGAAAGAATTCTGAATGCTGGCTCCTGGTGAGAAGGGTCACATGCTGGGAACGTCCACAGTCCAGGAATAAAGTAATGATACCTACGTACACGCACATACTCAGACTCATCACACAGCAGTGATGCCCGGAAGTCTCACACCTTCCCAGACATTCACCTGATTCAAGGGGGAGAATCAGTCTTTTCAACAGTTCAGCTCTCACTCTCTCATCAGGACAGTCGCTTCGCACAGGAGGAGTTCATGGGAAACGAAGCCTTCGGAACCCATTCAGCGGTGGAGCCTCATCCTGCTCTAAGAAAGAGAACTTTCATTCAGTAAACATGTATTGAGTACCTACTGTATGCAAGGGAACCTGATAGGCAAAGGGAGTGAGGGCGGGAAGTAGATACACAAAAATGTGTTCTAGCCAGTTCCGCAAAACTCTGGGGAAAGCACCATAAAGAAAATACTTATTCACAGTTGGCCAGTCAAAATCGCCAGATGTGGCGAATCATGCTCGGCATTCATCAAGATGAATTCTCTCACAATTTATATGGATAGAGTGTGCATTTCAGCTTCTGAGACAAACGATAACTATGCGTGCCAACCCTCCAGGACATGCGGTTATCAACAGTTAAGTCCATTCCTGAGTCATCAACAGCTAGGAAAATGTTGATTCCCAAACCACTGGAAGAGACAGCAGGTTGGTAAAGACTTTACAGGGAAACAAGGAAAGGAGCAGCAAATTGGGGGGTCTCAGTGGAGATGAAATTCAGGCAAATGTTTCCAAGAATGTGGCCATAAGAGAGGCTAGACAGAGAAGCCTAAAATATACTGCCACTTTCTTTCGGGTTTATCTGAAGTTGTGATATTTTAATACAAAGCTATGTATTACCTATGCAATAAATAAAAGAACAAGCAACCTACTTTGGCCAAACAGTTGTCTAACAGCCCTCCATCCTGACACTTTGTTATAGGAGCTCAGTTTGGCTTGACTCTCCTCCCACAATATATCTATCTTGAATTGACAATGTTTTCATCTCAGTCTCTCTGGGTTTGGCGCTGGTAATGCTTATTCTTTTGTGCTTAGCTCTGTGGTCTCCTTTTGAAAGAACCTGTCTGTTTCCTCACCACTTCTAAGCTTAGGCGGTAAAATACTTCAGTTTTGTTCTCTCCTTGTAGCCACCATCACTTCCTAACATATATGATGACAGTGTACATAAGAGTGCTTTATCAACAGTAAAGCAATGGACAAATGTTAATTGATGTGATTCTAAGTAGCTGCTCTAAATATCTCAAGTTGATTTCCAATCACAATTCCTGTTATCAGGTTAAATTTGAAATAAAATCGCCCTCCTTTCTTCTGTGATGACTGAGCCATCCAGGCACAATGCTATTATGACAGCTGGGAATCATTTGAAAATGAGCTTCACTTCACTTGGCATGTCAGATGGTAATTTAAAAAACTGGGTCCTTTTTTTAAAAATATTAGAATTGATTCACATTCAAGAGGCACACCCACCCTGCTAGGAGAGGGGCTCAGATATGCAGCTGGTGGTGGGATGTTAAACCAGGAGCACGGGGACCTGGTCACACGATAAATCCTGATGGAGGCACTGCAAGGATGGCCAGCCAAGACGGATGCATTTGCGATACAAGGCCAACTTTGACAGAGAACAGGAGGTGATCTTCGTAGGTGACTGACTTAAGAGGAATCCAGCCAAGGACCCCCGTGGGTGTGCTGGCAGGAGGGCAGAGCCTTCCCAGAGTGCTGGAAGGGATGGGGTGATGGCGAGCAAACACGTCAGTGATGGCAAGGTTCCATGACAGACCTGGGAACTAGTATGAGAGTTCTTAAGCACAAATGTCACATTTCCTACCTTGTTCTCCCAGGTACCTTCTACCTCCTCACAGGTCCACCCCATTCAACAGATGCTCCCAGACACATGAGAGATCTCAACTTAGACTCCGTTTTTCATACCTACTACCTAATAAAAAACTGCTTTCCTAAAAGACGTTCATCATGAATTTCACAGCTGTTAGGTGAAGCTGCAAAAATCCACTTCTCTCCAAGTTGCCAGATTCCTGTCTTTGTAGATGCAGAATCGTATGTCGGCTATAATACCACTTGTGCCAAAAGGCGGAGAGAGGGAAGAATGCACGTGTATTTGCACGTGTGTACTGAAGGATGGACAAGAAACTTACAAGCCTAGTTGACTCAGGGGATGGGAAGTGGAAGGCTGGGGACAGGGCTCAGATGGAGACTCCACTGTACATTGTTTTTACTTTATGAACTCTGAACCAGGTGAAGGTATTGACAGTTCAAAAATTAAATTTAAATAATTCCTAGCACTGGGAGCATCTGTCACCTTGCTTATAATTGCTGATGATGGGAGGTCTCTGACTTCTTACCTTCAACCGTCATCGTTTTGATGGTCATGCTTTCTGAAGACCCAGCATTGTCACTGACTGCCGTCAACTACATAGAACTTTGCTGGTTTTGTAAGGAAAATACTTACTTCAAGAAAGACAAATACCATATGATATCACTTATGTGTGGAACCTAAAATATAAGACAAATAAACCTATCTATGAAACAGAAACAGACTCACACACATAGAAAACAAACTTATGGTTACCAAAGGGGAATGGGGGGGGGAGGGATAAATTACGAGTTTGGGATTAGCAGATACAAACTACTATATATAAACTAGATAAACAACAAGGTTCTACTGTATAGCACAAGGAACTATATTCAATATCCTGTAATACACCATAATGGGAAAGAATATGAAAAAGAATATATATGTATGTATAACTGAATGACTTTGCTGTACACCAGAAACTAACACAACATTGTAAATAACTATACTTCAATTAAAAAAAGAGCTGCTGAGCCTGCGCGTCTGCAGCTCCGCAACGAGGAGAGGCTGCGATGGTGAGAGGCCCGCGCACCGCGGTGAAGAGTGGCCCCCGCTTGCCACAACTGGAGAAAGCCCTCGCACAGAAACGAAGACCCAACACAGCCAAAAAATAAATAAATAAATGTAGTCATTTAAAAAAAAAAAAAAATCTAGAAAAAAAATTAAAAAAAAAAAAAAAAGAAAGAAAGAAAAGACTTACCTCTTTCTTCCTCTTTTTGTCCACGTCTCTCCCGGGTACATGGTTTACTCTTACTTTAAACGGAGACTCTAGTGGGCAGAAACTTGTCTTCAGGGTCGTCGGGCAGACAGTTGTACATTGCCAGACGTGGGGCTAAGATTCAGGAAAAGACTCCAGCCTACATGTAGTCTATAAAGACCAAGCTGCAGCCCAAGTCCAACCAAAGGTGGAGAAAATGAGGTGCTATACGTGCTGTCAAGGCAGAGATTCAGATAGAGGCACCCAGCTCTCACCCCATGTCTCTTCTATTCTTCACGTCACGACTCCTGGGAAGAGCTGTCTAGATACACTTTGTCCACTTTGTCATTCTCCCCTTCACTCTTCACTGAAATGGCTCTTATCACGGCCATTGATAACTTCCATGTGACTGATCCCAACGGCTAAGTCTGTTCCCATCATATTTGACCTCATAGCCACATTTGACACAAATTGTTCATCCCTCGTCCTTCAAGCAATTTCCTCTTTTGTTCTGTCACTCGTTCCTCCTACTCTACTGGGCAAACTGCTCAGGCTCTCTGGCAGACCCTTTCTACTCTCTCCAGCTTTTCAATGTTAGAGTTCTCTGCTCCAGGCTCTCTTCTCTTCTCTACGCTGTCTCCCAGGGGACCTCATCCAGGCCTGTGCTTTAATTCCCACCTGCATGCTCTGTGGCTCTCCCGCCCCAACCTCCAGACTGGGCTCCCCTTGAGTTCCAGATGCACACATCTAACTGCCTGCTCTCAACTCTCCTCTGACACAAGCGGCCATCTCAACCCCAACATGCCCACAACACAACTCTTGATTTCCCCTCCCAAACCTGCCCCTCCCCTAGTCTTCTCCATCTTAGTAAGTAGCCCTTTGTTGCTCAGACCAAAAACCTGGGAGTTGACCTTGATTCTTCTTTTCCTCTCCTACTGACAGCCAATCTATTGGCAAGTTCTGTTACTACTGTCTCCAAAACAGATCCTAAATCTGGTCACTTCTCAGCATCTTCACCACTAAAAACCTTGCCCTAACTCCTCACCACTCATTTGTTCTATGGAAACAGCTTCCTACTTGATTTCCCTGTTTCCATTCTTGCCCACATACTATCTGTTTATCAAAAGCAGCCAAAGTGAACCAGTACCTGGGATAAACCCAGTCCCATCACCCCTCTGCTTCAAACCTTCAAATTGCCATTATCTCTGCGATAGTAAGTACTCTGCAGATATTTGTTAACAACTGAATAAGAAAGAAAGAGACCCAGTTACCAGTTTGATGCACAACATAGAAATGTACAAATACTGAAGCACCAGGTGACAGCAGGACCAGCAGCAAAAGCTAACTCGGTACAGAGCCACCCACTGGAGCATGCGCCCTCACTACTCAAAGCGTGGTCCACGGCCAGCAGCGCTGGCATCACGGCGGAGTGTGTTAGGAATAAAGAATCTCAAGTCACACCCCCAGGACCTATTGAATCAGATTCTGCACCTTAACAAGCTCTCCAGGTGATCCATATGCACATTAAAGTGTGAGGCGTAGCACCACCCACAGACCACTTGCACCTCCATTTCCTGCCCTAGCCCAGCACCAACTTCTCTAACTGGCCATTAGGGCCAAGCAGGTCAGCACACCTGCTCCTCATCTGCAGCATCACTCAGTGGGCCCGGCAAGGCGATTCCGATTGCCCACGGGTTTTGCCAAATTGCAAAACCTAAAATTGCCAGTCTCCATGCACATGCAAACCTAGTGTGCCCGATTCTAAAGCTCACGATGTTTAACTTCTCCATTTTTGAAAGCACATGGCCCTGGAGTTTTTGTTTTGATAAACACATTCTTTCATTCTAATTTCTAGGTATTTCCTAATACCTGGGAAACAGTGCCAGTCGCCTCTGGTGCTCCTGAGGTATAACTGCTTTTGTTGTGTCCCCCAAATGATCTCTCTCCTGGTGAGTTACAGATAAATGGGATTTCCATATTACTTCATATTATATATAAACACTGATGGGTTTTGTTTTTAATGGAAACAATATACTGCAAATATTAAACTAATATGTTTTTATTTCTTCCTTAAGTCATCACCCTTTAGTTCATCCTTTACATAGACTTTTTGATCCAGGGCAAGAGGGTGAATGAATGAAGGAATGAGTAAATGAATGAGATGACTTCTTTAGCCACAATATGTTTAAAATTAGGTTATGAACAGAAAGTGGAATTTTCTAAATTCCTTTCATATAAAAGAGACACAGACAAGAGTTCCTTCTGTAAGTAGATAAGATGCTACTCCATATTGGACAGCTAGATCTTGAGACTGCTATCCTAAGGTAGAGGAATACGGTTATAAAGCAGGGGAAAGAATAGCCACTCCTTCTGCCCCAAGGAATTATAGGCTCCAGAGGGGAGAGAGAGTGGTAGATGGGGGTGGTCAGGCATGTGCCCCTTTTCCTCTTATAATTGGAAGCACAGAAACTTTAGAAAGGGTATGAACATGGAGCTGGGAAGAGAAACCAATAAGAATCTATTTCCTATGGCAATAAAATATGATAATAGCTATATTTAATGATGCAGGCACTGTGTTAAAAGCTTTATGTATATCACTGCATCAACCCTCCCAAGAACCCTATTGCTATTACTTCATTTTAGCAGATAAGGAAATTGAATCTCAGAGAAGGCAGGTGACTGGCTCAAGTTTATATGTCTAGTAAGTGACAGAACCAGGATTTGAATCCAGCTATACTCTAACTAAAGAGCCCTCACCTTTAACCATGGTGCTATTATATTACTTTCAGTAATAACTGATGTAGAACTTGGTTGATTTGCCTGCCTAGGGTCAGTTGAATTCCTCCTCCACACTGCCCCCAAAGAAACCCATGCTTGAGACAAATCTGATTATGTCACTCCTCCACTTAAAAAACGTGGAATGGTTCCTGGTTCCCTGTCTACAGGGTAAAGTCCAAAGTCACCATGGCATACATCAGGAGAGGAGCCACTGAATGGAACCCGGATGAACACTTGTATAGAGAGCAGTTACCCTCTTCATTGCCTAATTTCTTCCCCATTCCCTGAGATAAGCTCATGCATTCAACCAGCTTTCGTATAATAGCACGACTTAAAATGGCGTCTCTCTTCTCCATAGCTGGATATTCACATCTGAGCAAGGCACTACAGCTCACCTCTGTGGCCAGGGCGTGTGATAAGTGCAGCTGCACAGGGTCCTGTGGTTTAACGCTCTGTAGTTGCTGTCCTGAGATCCTTAATACTTTTATCTTTGAATTTATGTAAGTGGAATATGCTGGGACTACAGAGCACGCGCCTGGGCTGGTAGCTTCCGCTCACAGGGGGTCCCGCCTTCCCACTGCCTCTCTGGGATCCATCCACTAAGCCCCAGGCTCCGCCTGGCTTCTCCCTCCCTGCCCCTGCCCCTGTCCCTCTGACTACAGTAGCAACCAGGCGGGGTGGCCTGAGTTCTACTGCTACACTCTGCCCCCAGGGGGGTGCACGGCACAGGTAGAGCTGGAATCAGGCATGTGTCCAACTGTTTCCAGAGGTGGGGAAGAGAAATGCTAGTTCCTGCTCAGGGACTGAGCTCAGTCTGCAAATCCGTGGGGCCCTCGCAGCCACTCTCAATCTCAGTACTGGGAAGTCACAGTCTCTTGCGGGGTCACCCGTCCACCGTGGTTTGGAACAATAAGCTCACGAAAGGGGAGACAGACTCATCTACCCAGGCTGGGTCTCTGCATCTTTTTTTTTGCACTGGGTGGTACAAATTATGAAGCCTGCTCTGTCTATGGCTCTCTGATGTGTTTCGTTAAATATAGTGGAACTGTCAGGTCACAATAAAATGTGACATTAATGTTACTTCCAAGGGTGCTGAGTGCAAGACACTAACAATTTAATAAGTTTAGGCTTTTGTATTGACCTATGTTAATGTGTGATTTCATGCTATTTTGCATGGCAAGGGAAGTTTCTCAGAATTTATTTGATTGCTAGATCAATGTGAAAATGCATTATCGGCCTGCCTTGAGCATGGCCAACTGTTGACCTCTCCAATTAAGTAGACTTGAGAATGAAAATTCAATTATAACAAACAAACGTTTCTTGAACACTTTCTATGAGGCAGGCCCTATGCCAGGCCCTGTGGGGAATATGCAGATTTGTGAGATTTGTTCCTATCTTCGGAGTGCTTGCAAGCAAGTGGGAAGAGGGAGACATGCATGTGTGGATGACTACGGTATAATACACCATCTTACCTTATAAGTGCAGAGGAAATGGAATTAGTAGTGCAGCTGGACTGTCTGTAGGCAGCCCCTCATAAGCAGGTGATAGTGGTTCCTTGCCTTATGTCCATTCCCCTTCTTGGGGAATGGAACCCTACTTTTTTTCAGGCTCAGTCCATCTACAGCTCAGAGATAAATCTTGTTCAGTTTAGCCCCTCTGTAGTAATCCCATGTCTCTTGTCACTGACTGGTTTAGAGGTGGGCATGTGACTCACGTCTGGCCACGGAAGCATGAAGGCAAGTCTGTGGGTTGCTTCTGAAAGGCTCTTTTGCAGTACAGAGAGCTCTGAGGTTAAGAGCACAGACTCTGGAGTGGACTGCCTGGTTTACAATCCTGGCACCACCACTTACTAGCTGTGTGTCATCAGGAAAATTACTTAACCTTTCTGTTTCCATTTCCTCATCTGTTCAACGGGGTTAATAATAATACATACCTACAGGATTGCTGTAAGGATCACAATTAGTTTATGTTCGTAAAGTGCTTAGAAGAGTGCCTGGTACATAATAAGTGTTATATAAGTGATAACCATCATATCTTTAAGAGGAGACACCAGAAGTGACAGCCTCTTCTTATGACCCTGGACGTCGGTGTGTGTAGATGTGACTCCTGTAACTTTCATGGTCTCCTTGTGCCTCTTAAGGGGGCTGACCCATGAGGGAGGATGGCAGAGCCAAAGGAGGGAAGAACCTCAGTCCTCGATGAAAACACCAAGCCACTGAGTCACCAATCCTGGAGTCCACTCTACCTCTGCACTCCTTGTTCTGTGATACGATAAAGTTACAGTTTTTTTTTCAGTCAGCGCCTCATTTTACTGGCAGTCAAAGGCACAATTTAACCTCTGCAGCAACTGCCTGGTGTATGTCCTGGAGCTCCTTAGCCTGTGCGACCTCTAAGTCCCACAGCTGTCCTGGTCGCACTTCCCGAGATGCGGGTTACCTCAGAGCAGCCCCTGACGTCAGCTCCTTACCAACTAGCTACGACTCCCCAGGGCTCTGGCCTTGTCTTAATCATGATGTGATGGCTTCATGAAAGACTGAGGTTTCCAAGGTTTCCCTAAATTCAGAATCTACTCTTGATATTCACAGGGGACATGCTTTGAGGTCACTTTCAAATTTGCAAATACTATGGTAATGTAATTTCCCCATAAAACACAGTACATTAACACTTAATAAGTAATTCCCTTTGATTCTTAATAATTCTATAAGACACAGGACTGGAATAAGTAGTAAAGTTACTAGATTCCTCCATTAAAGTAAGCTCTACTCTACGTCATTTGTTTAGTAACACTAAGAGCTTACTTAAATGTCTAAAAATAGGGTGAAGATGATGACACACAATTTTTAAGGAATACCTCGGGATAGTTATTGATGACGCGGAGATGCATCCTCTGAGTTACTGACGAAAAGACCCTCCCTATCATCCACCCTTGTAGCAGGTTATCCGTTATCAAATTTGTGCTTCAGCACAAATTATAAATCATAAATTCATAATATTATAGATCTTCAGGACTGTTCAAAGATTGGGAAATAATATCAGTGTTTTGAATCATTAGAAGTCATGGGTTTCATCTCTTGTGCCCACGTCTATGGATTGATAATGGCTTCCTAGGGTGTCAGGCTGAGAAGGACTGTGAGGTCACATCCGGGTTCGGTGGGAAAGAGTGTGGGGATTGATTATGAATGTCTGCCCCGGGTGTGGGTGGAGGCAGTGGCAGCAACGATATTGTGTTTCTATAATCCAGGGTTTACGGTTTCTTGAAAAGCAATTAGAACACTGTCAGGCCTCATAAATTGTACCAATGTTTTCTTAGGTCAGTCTCCCAAGGCAATAGAAATAAAAACAAAAATAAACAAATAGGACCTAATCAAACTTACAAGCTTTTGCACAGCAAAGGAAACCATAAACAAAACGAAAAGACGAGCTACCAAATGGGAGAAAATATTTGCAAACGATGCGACCAACAAGGGCTTAGTTTCCAGAATATACAAACAGCTCATGTAACTCGACAGTAACAACAACAAAAACAACCCAGTCAAAAAGTGGACAGAAGACCTAAATAGACATTTCTCCAAAGAAGACATACAGATGGCCAATAAGCACACGAAAAGATGTTCAACATCGCTAATTATTAGAGAAATGTAAATCAAAACTACAGTGAGGTACCACCTCACACTGGTCAGAATGGCTATCATTAAGAAGTCTACAAATAACAAATGCTGGAGAGGGCGTGAAGAAAAGGGAACCCTCCTACACTGTTGGTGGGAATGTAAGTTGGTACAGCCACTATGGGGAACAGTATGGAGGTTCCTTAAAGAACTAAAAATAGAACTATCATATGATCCAGCAATCCCACTCCTGGGCATATATCCAGACAAAACTATAATTCATAAACATATATGCACCCCTATGTTCACAGCAGCACTACTCACAATAGCCAAGACATGGAAAAAACCTAAATGTCTATCGATAGATGAATGGATAAAGAAGATGTGGTATTACATACATACAATGGAATACTACTCAGCCATAAAAAACAACGAAATAATGCCATTTGCAGCAACATGGATGCAACTAGAGATTATCATACTAAGTGAAGTCAGTAAGAGAAAAACAAATACCATATGATATCACTAATACGTGAAATCTAAAATATGACACAAATGAACCCATCTATGAAATAGAAACAGAATCATGGACATAGAGAACAGACTTGTGATTGCCAAGGGGGAGGGGGTTGGGGGAGGGATGGAGTGGGAGGTTGGGATTAGCAGATGTAAGCTATTATATATAAAATGGATAAACAACAAGGTCCTACTGTATAGCACAGAGAACTATATTCAATATCCTATGATAAACCATAGTGGAAAAAATATTTTAAAATGTATATATGTGTATAACTGAATCACTTTGCTGTACAGCAGAAATTAACACAACACCGTAAACCAACTATACTTCAATACAAAAATATTAAAAAGAAAAAGAACACTGTCAGGCCCGATTCCATTATTCTGATTACTCTTAACTTCAGGATAGATTTATTTATTTTATCAATGTACATTTATTGAGCACCTTCCACGCACTGGGTGTACTGTTAGGCATTGTGGAAAATTAAAAAGTGAATCGGTCTCTGATCCAAGCCACAAAGAACCAGTTAACAGAAGAGAAAGATGTGCGTGTTTATGGTAGGAAGTGATAAAATGCTGCATCAAAGGGTTCGTTCAAGAAGGGAGACACATTAAAGGTAGGAAAGGGTACTTTTAGAGAGGCACGCTGGTGAGGGTGAGTTGCAAGGAAGCCTTGCAGTCTTGGGAGTAGGACTGTTGGCATGGATAGAAGGAGAAGGCTATTTCAAACTGAGCTGCCAGAAGGAGTGAAAGCACCAGAGTGGAAAGCTGACGGCCGTGGGTGACCGGCTGACTGATGAGAATATGTAACCGCTCTTTATCCCAGGTTCCCCCACGGAGTGAGCAGGGTGCCTGTTGGGCTTCATTAGATCGTGGTGCTGACGTGACATCCACGTTTATAAGGGCTGTTGAGCCAGGGGAAAACCCGCTCTTCAGAAAGATCATCTTTCACCACCATTTGAAGTGTGACATACAACGAATGTCTTAACGTAAAGGAGAGGCCTCACTGGTGTCTCACACTGTACATGTTTATTGTAAACCTAAGAGGACTGACAAAGCTTCCATCTTTATTTTCTTAACTACACACAGAGTCATCAAATATTGCCAATGAAGAACATTCCTGACATCATATTATTCCATGACCTGAATAAAGCAAAAATTCTTTAACACATCGCTGAGCTGGGCACTAGCTATTGATTTACTGAAAATATTTGCAAGAACAGCTTAAAATTGCAAATAGGTCACCCCTCACATGCTCTAATGTCATGTCATACATATGCATACGTTATAAACATGAGGTAGGATTTTGTTCAATTTCTTTTTTAAATACTTCAAAAATTAAAGCAATGCTGTTGGCTTTACTATAAAAAAAAAAAAAAAAAACAGAAAAGAAAATCATTCTTCGGCTACATGCAGAAAGCTGTTAAGGACCAGTCCAGGTAAAGAAGCACCAAGAAATAGATTTGTCAGTAAAATTAGGATGCACATTTTAAAGTTAAGGAGGAAAAAAGGAATTTAAATAAACCTAAATAAACATCCTTGTAAAATTTAGAATGCATGTGAACATGAAGGATTAACTTGCATGTCAAGGGACTTCTCGGGCCTTCATTTACTTATGGCTTGGCTTGTCACTATCTTCTAAGCAAACCTAAAACAGAGAAGGTGATTCTGTGACACTGAGTAATTAAATTCCACCAGATCCAAAGCTGCAGGCAAGCCGGTTGTATGTTCACGTCCCCTCCTTCCCTCCCTGCCCCCCTCTTACTTCCCTCTTCCTGCTCCATGCCGTTTCCTGGAGTTTTTATGGGCAGCCTTAGATCTGTATTTATCCACTATATTTAGTGAGTTTGATTATGCATAGCCTAAATTCAGATCTGAGATGATGATCCAGATTTTTGTTCACTGAAAGATTTTTTCTTTTTTTATAGGTTTACAGCAGACTAAGCAAGGACTCTCTTTTCTTGCTATTCAATAGGCTCGTTTTGCCTCGGGGCTTTGCCCTTCCTGCTCTCCTGCAGAAGGCTCTGCGTGCACATCTGCCCAGGCTGGTTCCTTCCTGACATTTATGTCTTCACTCTGCGGCTACCTCTTTGGAGAGGCCTAGAAGATCACCCCACGTAAATAACACCCACCCCCGATCCCTGGCCTTGCCACTGCCCAGCACATCACTCTGTTCATTTGTTTTCTGCTATCCTTTTTTCATTCTTGTAAGTTTTTATATAATTATTTTTATAGATACAGTAAAGTTCACCCTTTTTAGTGTCCAGTTCCGCAAGTTTTGACAAACACATAAAGACATACTGCCATGATTACAATCAAGACCTAGAAAGATTCCATCGCCATGCACAATGTTCCCATACCCCCTTTTATAGTCAACCCTCTCCCAACCCCAGCTCTGATCTGTTTCCTGTATCTACAGTGTTCCCTTTGCCAGAATGTCATAGAAATGGAGTCATATAGTATGTA
Source organism: Balaenoptera musculus (assembly GCF_009873245.2). Lineage (NCBI taxonomy): Eukaryota > Metazoa > Chordata > Mammalia > Artiodactyla > Balaenopteridae > Balaenoptera > Balaenoptera musculus. Next base: position 62,760,131 of record NC_045790.1, on the reverse strand, counting down.
GCCTTTTAAGTCTGGCTTTTTTTCACTTAGCATAATGTAGTTGAATTCAGCTGTATTATTACATGTATCAGTACTACATTGCTTTTGACTGCTGAAAATTATTCCATTGTATGGATGTTATTCATTCTCCATTTGAAAGACATTCCTGCTATTTCTAATTTTTTCTGATTATAAATAAAGATACAATAAACATTCAAATATAGTTTTCATTTCACTTGTATAAATACCCAGGAGTGGGATTGCTGGGTAATATGGTAAGTGAATTTTTTTTTTTTTTTTTTTAAACATCTTTATTGAAGTATAATTGCCTTACAATGGTGTGTTAGCTTCTGCTTTATAACAAAGTTAATCAGTTATACATATACAATATGTTCCCATATCTCTTCCCTCTTGCATCTCCCCCCTCCCACCCTCCCCATCCCACCCCTCTAGGTGGTCACAAAGCACCGAGCTCATCTCCCTGTGCTATGCGGCTGCTTCCCACTAGCTATCTATTTTACATTTGGTAGTGTATATATGTCCATGACACTCTCTCACCCTGTCACATCTCACCCCACCCCCTCCCCATATCCTCAAGTCCATTCTCTAGTAGGTCTGTGTCTTTATTCCCGTCTTGCCACTAGGTTCTTCATGGCTTTTTTTCCCCTTAGATTCCGTATATATGTGTTAGCATACTGTATTTGTTTTTCTCTTTCTGACTTACTTCACTCTGTATGACAGACTCTAACTCCATCCACCTCATTACAAATACCTCCATTTCATTTCTTTTTATGGCTGAGTAATATTCCATTGTATATATGTGCCACATCTTCTTTATCCATTCATCTGTCGATGGACATTTAGGTTGCTTCCATGTCCTGGCTATTGTAAATAGAGCTGCAATGAACATTTTGGTACATGACTCTTTTTGAACTATGGTTTTCTCAGGGTATATGCCCAGTAGTGGGATTGCTGGATCGTATGGTAGTTCTATTTGTAGTTTTTTAAGGAACCTCCATACTGTTCTCCATAGTGGCTGTATCAATTTACATTCCCACCAACAGTGCAAGAGAGTTCCCTTTCCTCCACACCCTCTCCAGCATTTATTGTTTCTAGATTTTTTGATGATGGCCATTCTGACCGGTGTGAGATGATATCTCATTGTAGTTTTGATTTGCATTTCTCTAATGATTAATGATGTTGAGCATTCTTTCATGTGTCTGTAGGCCATCTGTATATCTTCTTTGGAGAAATGTCTATTTAGGTCTTCTGCCCATTTTTGGATTGGGTTGTTCGTTTTTTTGTTATTGAGCTGCATGAGCTGCTTGTAAATCTTGGAGATTAATCCTTTGTCAGTTGCTTCATTTGCAAATATTTTCTCCCATTCTGATGGTTGTCTTTTGGTCTTGTTTATGGTTTCCTTTGCTGTGCAGAAGCTTTTAAGTTTCATTAGGTCCCATTTGTTTATTTGTGTTCTTATTTCCATTTCTCTGGGAGCTGGGTCAAAAAGAATCTTTCTGTGATGTATGTCATAGAGTGTTCTGCCTATGTTTTCCTCTAAGAGTTTGATAGTGTCTGGTCTTACACTTAGGTCTTTAATCCATTTTGAGTTTATTTTTGTGCATGGTGTCAGGGAGTGTTCTAATTTCATACTTTTACATGTACCTGTCCAATTTTCCCAGCACCACTTATTGAAGAGGCTGTCTTTTCTCCACTGTATATGCTTGCCTCCTTTATCAAAGATAAGGTGACCGTATGTGCGTGGGTTTATCTCTGGGCTTTCTATCCTGTTCCATTGATCAATATTTCTGTTTTTGTGCCAGTACCAAACTGTCTTGATTACTGTAGCTTTGTAATATAGTCTGAAGTCAGGGAGCCTGATTCCCCCAGCTCCATTTTTCGTTCTCAAGATTGCTTTGGCTATTCGGGGTCTTTTGTGTTTCCATACAAATTGTGAAATTTTTTGTTCTAGTGCTGTGAAAAATGCCAGTGGTAGTTTGATAGGGATTGCACTGAATCTGTAGATTGCTTTGGGTAGTAGAGTCATTTTCACAATGTTGATTCTCCCAATCCAGGAACATGGTATATCTTTCCATCTATTTGTATCATCTTTAATTTCTTTCATCAGTGTCTTATAATTTTCTGCATACAGGTCTTTTGTCTCCTTAGGTAGGTTTATTCCTAGATATTTTATTCTTTTTGTTGCAATGGTAAACGGGAGTGTTTTCTTAATTTCACTTTCAGATTTTTCGTCAGTAGTGTATAGAAATGCAAGAGATTTCTGTGCATTAATTTTGTATCCTGCTACTTTACCAAATTCATTGATTAGCTCTAGGAGTTTTCTGGTAGCATCTTTAGGATTCTCTATGTATAGTATCATGTCATCTGCAAACAGTGACAGCTTTACTTCTTCTTTTCCGATTTGGATTCCTTTTATTTCTTTTTCTTCTCTGATTGCTGTGGCTAACACTTCCAAAACTATGTTGAATAATAGTGGTGAGAGTGGGCAACCTTGTCTTGTTCCTGATCTTAGTGGAAATGGTTTCAGTTTTTCACCATTGAGGACAATGTTGGCTGTGGGTTTGTCATATATGGCCTTTATTATGTTGAGGAAAGTTCCCTCTATGCCTACTTTCTGCAGGGCTTTTATCATAAATGGGTGTTGAATTTTGTCGAAAGCTTTCTCTGCATCTATTGAGATGATCATATGGTTTTTCTCCTTCAATTTGTTAATATGGTGTATCACATTGATTGATTTACGTATATTGAAGAATCCTTGCATTCCTGGGATAAACCCCACTTGATTATGGTGTATGATCCTTTTAATGTGCTGTTGGATTCTGTTTGCGAGTATTTTGTTGAGGATTTTTGCATCTATGTTCATCAGTGATATTGGCCTGTAGTTTTCTTTCTTTGTGACATCTTTGTCTGGTTTTGGTATCAGGGTGATGGTGGCCTCGTAGAATGAGTTGGGGAGTGTTCCTCCCTCTGCAATATTTTGGAAGAGTTTGAGAAGGATAGGTGTTAGCTCTTCTCTAAATGTTTGATAGAATTCACCTGTGAAGCCATCTGGTCCTGGGCTTTTGTTTGTTGGAAGATTTTTAATCACAGTTTCAATTTCAGTGCTTGTGATTGGTCTGTTCATATTTTCTATTTCTTCCTGGTTCAGTCTCGGCAGTTTGTGCATTTCTAAGAATCTGTCCATTTCTTCCAGGTTGTCCATTTTATTAGCGTAGAGTTGCTTGTAGTAATCTCTCATGATCTTTTGTATTTCTGCAGTGTCAATGGTTACTTCTCCTTTTTCATTTCTAATTCTATTGATTTGAGTCTTCTCCCGGTAAGTGAATTTTTAATGATAGAAGAAACTATTCAACTGTTTTCCAAAGTGTCTGTACCATTTTGTATTCCAACTAGCAATGAATGAGAGTTCCAGGAGCTCCACGTATCCCTCAGCACTTGGTATTGCCAGGATTTTTATTTTAGTCATTCTAATAGGTGTGTAATGGTATGTCATTATGGTTATAATGTGCATTTTCCCTGATGACTAATGATGTTGAACATCTTTTCATGTGCTTATTTGCTATTATACCTTCTTTGATAAAGTATCTGTTCAAATCTTTTGCTCTTTAAAAAAAATCATTATTTTCTTATTATTTTTCTTATTATTTTTGAGAGTATTTCATCACACCTTCTTTTTATATTCTGGATACTAGTTTTTTTTCCAGATATATGACTTCCAAACATTTTCACCCAGTTTGTGACTTTTCATTCATTTTTAATTTTGATAAAGGACAGTTTATCATTTTTTTCTTTTCATGAATTGTTTCTGGTGTCATATCTATGAAATTATTGTCTAATCCAAGGTCACAAAAATTTTCTTCTATGCTTTACATTTTAATCTATGATCCCTTTTGATCCCTTTTGAGTTAATTTTTAGAGATGGTATGAGATATGGAAGGGAGTTTTGTTTTTTTTTTTAAATGGCATACTGATATCCAATCATTCCAGCACCACTTTTGAAAGACTATCACTTCTCCATTGAGTTGCCTTTGCAACTTTGTCAAAAATCGATTGACATATATGTTTGGGTCCGTTTCTGATCTCTATTTCATTCCATTCATCTACATGCCATCCATTCATCAGTACTGCACTGCCGTGATTACTGTAGCTTTCTTGTAATTCTTGAAATCAGGAAGACATTACTCTGTTTATCCTTTTCAGAGGTTACCACTATCTGAAATTATCTTACTTATTTGCTTACTTTCCTGATGTCTGTTGGGAGACATCAAACCATGAGACCAGGGAGTTTGTACCTATCTCATTCTCTCTTATACCCCAGCACTGAGAAGAGTGCCTGGCACACAATAATTACTTAATAAACTGGTTGAAAAAAAGCACAAAGGAAACCAATATTTAACTTGAGGAAATCAAGGGAACTTAGTATTTTGGGGGAAGAAGGGTCAAATTGTTCTGTGAGAGGCCATGAGTAGAACAGAGGCTTGGCTTGCGGTGTGAGCGTGGAAGATGAAATGCTCTTTGGGCCACGGCATCTTGGTCACAGTTCTTTTAGGAGCCATCAGGAGCTCCATGGGGCCACATTCATTCACTCATTCATCAAGTGTTTACCTAGCACCTACTGTGCTAGATACTGCATTACACTGCATTATAAACGGCAGTAGGCAAAATCTTGTGCTCAAGGTATGTGGCGTTGCGGACAAATAAAATAATAATTGAGACAGAGCCATCCAGGTGCCCTGAAAGTGGAATCTGCACAGGGCTCTTTGAGTGATGTGGGAGGGGCATCTCAGCCCGCCTCGGGCTTGGGAGGCTTCTCAGAAGTGAGCAAGCTTGATTAAGGCCTCAAGTTTCAATAGGAAACTTTGGGCCCCAGCTTTCCTTAGTGGGACTTGGCAACAGTACCTCAGAGCTCTCTCCCCTGGTGCTCTGAAGCAGCTTCAGCTGTTTCTGGGTTTGGGGCACCCGTGGTGCTGGTTTTACGGAGTAACACGCTCTTGGTGCCCTCTAATTCTCCTTCGTGTCACTTAACTGCAGCTTTGATGACATAATTAATTATGCAGATAGCTATTGAATGCCCACTTCCCTCCCACTACAATGAGAGCTTCACGGAGGCAGGGGCTGCACCTGCCCTGGTCACAGCCGCATTTCCACAGCCCAGCACAGTGAGTGGCCCAGCCAGGTCCTGGGACAGACTGTGTGGGAACCTAATGATGAAGGACTAGTCTCAACAGTTCTTGGTACCGGAGAACTTTCCCTCCCTGATGGAGTAGTTTTGTGCCTTTGCTCACTTTTAGGAACAGCTATTAGCTCTTCTTTTATTTTCAAATTACTTTAAAATAATTAATAGTCAAAATAAAAGTCCCCCCAACCCTGCCCAAGGAGAAAGAGAAACTTTCACATTATGTGTAATGGTGGATGCTCATGTGTTCAGCAATTAATTTGTTGATCTTGACATGTTTTTAGCGTGTCACTGGTGGCCAGATGGTATTGGGGATCTGCCAAAACCCCAAAATGAATCTTTTGCTTTTGTGTGTCAGTAGGGCCTACTGTGCCCTAAAAATGGGCAGAATAAAAAGCAAATGGAGAGAAAGTTATTCTGAGGCTGTATTACCAATTGTTCCTCTGGGTAATGCCAGTTATTTTAATTCTCCCACATACACACATACAACACACACACACACACACACACACACACACACACACACACACTCTCTCTCTCTCTCTCTCTCTCTCTCTCTGCTGCTTCTCGGTTGCTGCAATAGCAAACTGGAGTTGCATGTGGGGGAGGAGGAGAAGGGTATTAACACTGTTGGACATTTAACTAAGCACCTACTATATACCAAGTACTCATCAAAGATTCTGTCAGTTAGCCCACATCTCCATTGAGGATACCGAGGCCTAGACATCAGGAAGGGCTGGTGAAAAAATATAGTCAAGATCTGTGATTCCCAGGGAAGTTACATTTTCAAGCACCTCATTTGCTTAATTAAATACATGAATCAGACTTGCTGCTGAGTGAGGGAAAAGGGGAAAAGGAAAGGCATCTGCCCTTTGCTCCACTGTCCATCTGTCTGACAGGGCTGTAGCCATCTTAGGCATCAGCAGACCTCTGACACTCTCACTTTGACCTTGTGGCTACTGTGTTTATGTCTTCGTGCGAAGCAGGGGCTGGCCAAGGCCCGGGCCCTCTCTCCGTGGTTTTCTGGTTCAAACCTTGGTCTTGTGCGATGAAGTGGAAGGGGGACTCAGAGTTACTAGCTTACGTGGTTCTTTCATTCAAAAGTGGATTTTCTGAAACCCTACAAGAATTCATTTTCTTTTCCAAAACCCAAATGATTCTGTTTGGAATGAACTACAAATCAACATCTATTTACTCAGAGAGAGAGCTGGTGAGCCGAGAACAGGAAGAAAAGAAAGTGACATTTATTGAGCACCAGTTATGTGAAGTACTAAGTACTTGGACATGTTATAGATCCTTGCAATCGCCTGGTGAGGTATGCTGTTTATCCCATCTTACAGACGAGAAAACTGAGGGCTAGGCAGGTTCAATAGTACTGGCGAGTAGTCAGCCTGTTCTCTCCGAGGCCAAAACCTGTGCCCTTTGCTTAACACGGCAGGATTGTGCAAGGGGATGGGAGCGAGGACTTCTCCCTCCCCTCGGAATTAGAGACAGATCCATATCCCTAACTGGCAATAGGTTTCAGAGAGTCACACAATGTGTGATAGCCTACATACAACATATACAATTACAGCCTTGCCTCCCCTGCTTCAAGGTCAACATTTCATTTTCCCATCTTGGCCAAAGAATTCTTGGTGTGGTTTCCTGAGTTTCCCCTTCTCTTCAAGCTTTTTAATACTATACAGACATGATGCTTTGAATTAAAGCCTTGGGGAGACATTAAAATATGAGAGAAAAGTCACTTTCTATTAAGAAAGTCAAGAGTGACAGTGTCCAGTGGTTTTATTTGTGTGGTTGATTTCATGTGTGGATATTTAATTGGCTCGCAATGAATAGCTATACAAATGGGGAGTTTTTCCAGAAACATTTGTTGTATCCAACCCACTGTGGCAAGTTCTTCATATCAGACAAAATCTGCACAGCTGCCAAAGAAAATTATGTCCTGACTTACATGATCTCAAAAAACATCTAAAAAAATTTACTTTAAATGGACTCATGTTTTAGGTGTATTGGAATAACTGCTACATAAAATCATCCCATAGTGAATGAAGGTCAAAGAAGATCATCTTTAAACTCTACATTTTGCAGATGAGAAAACTGAATGCCAGAAGGAAAGTGACTTTACCTGAGGTCACACAGCTCTTTACAGCTCAGTTGTAAGGAGAATTCACTTTGTAGGACTCTCCTGCGCTGTATCAGGATCAGATTGTTATATATTGAATTCTATGTAATGGAACATAAAACACTCAACTCCATATCAGGATCCAAGTCTCCTTAGAGAAGAAGAACAGATGCTTTTTCTCCTCTTAGGAAAGATGGAATTATTCTAAACCTCTTTACCTAGTCATATGGTCAGTTGAGATTCTATATACATAGGTGTGAAATGGATGAGGGCATTTCTTACCTAAAGAAAGGATTCTTTAAATCGAGGGTGTTCCCAGACCTGAAGCCTGTCTGGTTTACCAGCGCCACGATCTGAATGTCATAGCTCTGTCTGTAAGGCAGAAAAAGAAAACCAACACATCAACTCACAAGGCTGGTGTTAACCAGTCACATATATTTAGGGCATCTTCTTCTTTCCTGTTTTTCTACTTTTTTGGGCGCACCACGTGGCATGTGGGATCCTAGTTTGCTGACCAGGGATTGAACCCATGCCCCCTGCAGTGGAAGCGTGGAGTCTTAACCACCACTGGACTGCCAGGGAAGTCCTGGGCATCTTCTACGCATACCTACTTCATGTGGGTTTTAAGAGCATGTGTTTCACATCTTATACATTTCTGCATCTGTTTATTTGGATACTATTAATACTGGTAGAGGCAATTGAAGGCTTGTTTGCTTGCAAATTGTTTATTACAAGAGTTTGATAGCTATAATTTCTTGGTTTAAATATTACAAAGGTAATGGTATTTCTGGTTGATTAAAGTATTTTAAAAAAAGAAAGCTTTATCAATATCAACAGCAGAAATGGCTTTAAGTAACAGAGACCCTTTGTGGGTCACCACTGATGTACCGAAACAATCTTAATCATGCAAGAATTGGCTAAGCTAAAATCTCAAACTGACGTAAAACAGCCAACAAATGTGATTGATTTTAAGAGACCCCAGATGAAGGCTCAAGCAATTACAGTGAGAAGAAGCGGCTAATAATAACAAGTAATATGCTATATCCTTGATGACTAATCTGAAGGGGCTATGTTTGTGGGATTTTTATTAGTCATTCTCAAGAATATATGTATTTCTTTTGGTTATAAAAGGGTGACATATTCACTGTAGAAAAATAAGGAAAAATAGAAATAGAATAATCCATAATGTCACTAGACAAGGATTCCTTCAACTAGCATTGTAGAATATTTCCCTTCTATGTAATTTTCCCTCTATATATTTATAAATATAAATTTTTAGCAAAATCATGCTTAAATTGCTTAAATAGTCCTTCTTATCTCCTTATTTTATTTAATGTTAGCAGTTATCCTATAATTCTCAACAATGTATTTTTCAATACCATTATGTGGGTATAGCACAACTCATTTAGCAATTTCTCATTGTTAAATATTTATGTTTTTATAATAACATATTGTTACTTATGGTAACAAAAATCTGGTTTTATGACAGAAATTCTCTGCAAAAGACATTCCTGTAATACATCTTTATGTACTATCTAGGATTATATTTCTTGGGATAAATTCTTAGAGGTAGACTCACCAGGCTAAAGCATATAAAACATATTTAAGGCTCTCAAGACCTACTGCTAAAATATCTTCCAGAAAGTGTACCAAATTACTTCCTCATCTACAAAGCATAAAACTACTAATTTCATTATACTTTTTCCAATTCTTAATATTTAAATGTTTGGTATTAAAATATTATTATTTTAATTTGAATTTCCTTGATAACTAGGCTTCTTTTTTAAATTCCAGAAATTAGTGAGTGATATAAATCCCTCCCTATCATTCCCAATAGTGGCCTGGGTAGGTTTAAATATAAGGTCAGATTCTGTGAAACCAGTAACTCAAGGTCTAGATTTTATTGAGGACAAACAAAATAAGAGGAAGACATAGACATATATATATTTTTTATACACTCATTTGAACACATGTATAGATTTATGTAAATACTGCCACCACAAACAGGATGTTATTATTCCTTTGCAGTCACACTGTCTCCCCACCCATAACCCCTGGCAACCACTGATCTGTCTCCATCACTATAATTTTGTCTTTTCAAGAAAGTCATACATATGGGATCATACAGTATGTAACATATTAAGACTGGCTTCTTTTGCTCAGGATAATTAGGCTATGCAAATTTTGAAGGAAGGTTTACACTCTGGGCCTCTTTCTGCTTAATAATTTTTAAATAAAAGTTTGCCTATTAAATTTGCAAATGATACAAAATGGTAGGACTCACTAATGTGCTACACAAAAATATTTTTTTAAGTAAGATAATCCATTGGCTCTAGTAAGGATCTAAAAACAGCATGATGAATGCATGGGTGGAATAAATACAAAAACTTGAATTGAAGCTGACAAAAATCAGCTGCATACTAGGAGAAGGGAGAAATGACTTAAAGATCATGTAAAAATATACTTTTTGCTTTTAATTATCTAAACACTCAAGTAAAATGGCCCCCAACTTAATTTAAACTTTAATTACATTATTATTATAAGTATGGTACTCAAAACAGCAGTGTTCACTGTCGCCTTGTAGCCAGCACTTACCAGGACATGTATGCTGTCCTGTATTTAGTTTTGGAGAACTATTTTATTTTATTTTTAAACATCTTTATTGGAGTATAATTGCTTTACAATGGTGTGTTAGTTTCTGCTGTATAACAAAGTGAATCAGCTATAAATAATACATATATCCCCATATCCCCTCCCTCTTGCGTCTCCCTCCCACCCTCCTTAACCCACCCCTCTAGGTGGTCACAAAGCACCGAGCTGATCTCCCTGTGCTATGTGGCTGCTTCCCACTAGCTATCTGTTTTACATTTGGTAGTGTATATATGTCCATGACACTCTCTCTTTGTCACATCTTACCCTTCCCCCTCCCCGTGTCCTCAAGTCCATTCTCTGCATCTGCGTCTTTATTCCTGTCCTGCCCCTAGGTTCTTCAGAACCTTTTTTTTTTTTTTTTTAAGATTCCATATATATGTGTTAGCATACAGTATTTGTTTTTCTCTTTCTGACTTACTTCACTCTGTATGACAGTCTCTAGGTCCATGCACCTCACTACAAATAACTCAATTTCATTTCTTTTTATGGCTGAGTAATATTCCATTGTGTATATGTGCCACATCTTCTTTATCCATTCATCTGTCGATGGACATTTAGGTTGCTTCCACGTCCTGGCTACTGTAAATAATGCTGCAATGAACATTTTGGTACATGACTCTTTTTGAATTAAGGTTTTCTCAGGGTATACGCCCAGTAGTGGGATTGCTGGGTCGTATGGCAGTTCTATTTTTAGCTTTTTAAGGAACCTCCATACTGTTCTCCATAGTGGCTGTATCAACTTCCATTCCCACCAACAGTGCAAGAGGGTTCCCTTTTCTGGAGAACTATTTTAAAGGGGACATTGAGAACCTGTGTATTTCCAGAGGGAAGGACTTAGAATTTTAAACTATTTCAAAATCCCTCTTATAGGAGGGAGGAGTTGAGGACGTTAGCCTGAGGACAGGGAGACCAGGAGTATATTCAGTAAGATGCTCCTAATACTTGAACAACTGCCATTTGGAGGCTGGAACAGACCTATTTCTTTTGAATTCAGAAACATAACTAAGATCAATGAGTTGAATCTACAGGAAGTATCAATAGATCTGTGATCAACAGCAAGAATAATTTTTTAATAATTAAAGATGTCTAAAGTAGAAGAAAGTAGTCAACAGTCAATGACTATATGAAAAGTCATAACCTTGTAAGTAATTAAAGAATTATAAACCAAAACAACCAGATGCAACTTTAAACACTTATTTTGGAGTCTACTGGATTTGCAAAAGCCATAGAGACAGTTATCATCCAGTTTCATGAAAGATGTGGAGAAAAGAGTTTGCTTATCTGTTGCTGATATGAGTGGAAATTGGTGCAGTCACTGAGAAAGGTAGGATCTAGTAGACTGTAACATGTACCTACCCTTTGATCCAGCATTTCTATTTTTAGGCATCTCATTTAGAAATATTCATGTCACTGTGCAAGCTCTATGTTCAAGGATACTTAGTGCAGAATTTTTTTGCAATGGCAAAAAAAAAAAAAAAAAAAAATTGGAAGCAACCTAAATGTCAGTCAATCAGGGATTTTTAAAAAGACATTATGGTACATCCATGTCCTTGGCTGTTCTGCATTTATGAAAAGAACAAAGCAGATCTATCTGTACAGATTCAGGACTTATTACTAAGTGAAAACTTAAGTTGCAGACTGCTAGTGCAACCTTCCTGTAAAACAATAACAACTCTAAAACGATGCTATTTGTTGGTACATGCACCAAAAATCACTTGAAAGGATATGGACTAAGGGCTCACATCTGGGGAATGGGGTGAGGGTGGGAGCGTGGCTGGACTCTAGACACACTTGTAGTTTTCAACTTACACGTGAGCATGTTTGGTTTTTGTCATGAAAAAAATAAAGACTTTAAAAATGGAAGGGTTGATTGGTGAGGTAGTGAGCTCTCTGTCACTGGAGTGTTTAAGCACAGGCCCAAGGAAGGTGGTGGGGGTGGGAGTGCCGGTAGGGAGGGAAGAAAGTTGGATGAGATGACCTCTGAGTACCCTTAATATCCTGAGAGTCCCTGAGCTACTCCTCTATGCCTTTCTCTGTTAATTCACCCAGGAAAAGCTCCAACAAGATGAAAGAAAATAGAGCCTTCTAAAAATGAGGTAAGTCAAAGTAGTCACTGCTGAGACCTCGTGAGTCCATTACCAGAGGGCAGCAGCCGGTCCTGCCTGACACACCACGCACCACCCCTGCAGTACTTTCCCCCCTGCAGTACAGATCGATTTCCCGGTACTAAATTTGGGGATGTGTGGCTAGACAGATGGAAGTAAGGCCAGGAAGCTGACGTGGGCTTTAGAGCGCTTGATAACTCAAGTCTTTGGCAAGTGCTCCCATAAGCTGATGGATTTCCTTCCTTCCTTCCTTCCTCTGCGGTCAGGTGGGGAACACTGCCCTTGACTTATCTTAAGCTTCTCTTCCTGGCCGTGCTCAGTGCAAGGTGACGTGTGCCCTGCAGGCTTTGAGGCTGAGGGCATCTCAGCAAACTCAGCCAGGCCTTTGTAAAGCCTGCTGTCCATTTCTGGTGCTGGCGTCTCAGGGGCCTGCCAGCTTCCTCCCGCCCCCACCTGTCAGCACCCAGGAAACAGGCGGGATCATGTCTGTACTCTCCTGCTTACCGTTTATTGGCCACAAACAGCACTCTCCCTGAGAGGGTCTCTCCTTCCTTGGCAAAGAGAGGAGTCTGAAGAAGGCACCGCACCTGATACCAGTGAGTCAGAGGCTCAGTGGGCGCTGTTGACAGCCAAACTGTTACCCTGTGGGGCAAGGGAAGAGTTAAAAGCCAATTAGACTCCAGGCCCACATTAATGGATTGAACTGGGGACGAGTGGTTTTCATTGTTTATTAACTCATGGAACACTTTTAAGATACGAATAGCTCAATTTATTGAGCAGTTACTATGCGCTGGGTACAGTGCCAAGAGCATTATGTAATTAGCCCATTAAATCCCACAACAACCCTACGGAGTCAGGCCAGGCTTCAAACCCAGGCACTTGGTCACTCTATCAATCTGTATGGCTATGTCAAAGTTCATTAGAAGCCCGATAACAGCAGAGTTAAATTGGGAATTGATTTGTTGGAAAAGTCTGGCAGGGTGAGAAGTCTGGAGTGTAGCCTTTTACTGTCTCATGCCCACCTGTTCAGGGGTCCTGATGGGGTTTCTGGAAGCAAGAAAAACTACGGGGGCAGACGGCCTCTACTGCCCTTCAAGCCCGGACATCGTGTGTGTGTGTGTGTGTGTGTGGTGTGTGTGTGTGTGTGTGTGTGTGTGTGTGTGTGTGGGTGTGTGTGTGTGTGTGTGTGTGTGTGTACAAGTTGACGTTCTTCATTTCATATGAAGAAGTGGGGACACCCTGTGTGTGTGTGTGTGTGTGTGTGTGTGTGTACAAGTTGACGTTCTTCATTTCATATGAAGAAGTGGGGACACCCTGTGTGTGTGTGTGTGTGTGTGTGTGTGTACAAGTTGACGTTCTTCATTTCATATGAAGAAGTGGGGACACCCTGCTGGTACTTTGAACGCTGAGGTCACCTGTCCTGGGATTAGGCAGTGGTCATGGGCTTGTGGGCAGTAAGGTGCACATTGAACACGGGGAAAATTGCTAGAGAGGACATTTTGCCTTGAAGATTTTAGGGGGAAATTTTATATAATTTAACTGCTAAGTAATATAAACCACCTTTATATCAAAATATATATTCAGCTATATTACGGAGTAGAATGCAAATGTTGTACAGCTTTTTAAGATAAAGCATTTAACTTCAAAGAAATTTCCCCCTTGAAGCAGGTGGCTTCAAGCTTATCTCCCTTACCCTTGCAGGAACAAATTCGTTTACTTGGGATGTTAGTGGGGGAGAGTCTGAGAAATAGATGCACAGATTCCTTGAACACACATGCTGTGTGGAATAGGAATGACTCGTACATTGTTTCCCTTCTCTCTGATTGTCAGCCCAGACAAGGCTTCCAGGGATCCCGGCCTCCCCTGAGTCCCCCAAGCCCCCTGAGCTGTATCACAGACCCACAGACACGTCTTTCTCAGTAGGTGCTAAGGAGAGCCTGGATACTTTTATAAGAAGTGGAGGAGAGTGCACTGTCAGTTTTCCTTCTGCCTGGTCACGTGGCCCAGATCAACCCTCACTGCTAGCTGGGACACATGGAGAAGCCTGGGAAGAGAGCAGGGGTGTCAGGAGGAGAGCGGAGACTTGGGGGTCGTAGGAGCAGCGCAGCCCTTAAAAGAACACCCAACGCTGACAGTCAACTAGTAGGTGGTCTCTCCCCTACAACTTGCAAACCTTTCCAGTAGGGGAGAGAGGCGTGCACAGAGGGGGAAGTTACCTAATGCTGCCTGCCGGATCATTGAAAAAGGATTCTAGATCGTGAAACTGAAACCTGTGAACCAACATGGGGGAAAGTATGATTTGAGGTATGACTCAGACACAAGAGGTTCTATAACCAGGTGTGATGGAAACAATGTCAGGGGCTTGCCTCCCCCATGCCCCCATCTATTCTGGAAAAGAACAAGCTGGCTGATAAAGCACAGGCCCTCTCTTACGCCTCCAAATCCCAACACAATTGGCCTAAGAGTATTTTAGCCAGAGTTGATATGGCAACTATGGAAAACTGTCTTATTTTCACTCTAAAATCTAAAAGTAACATTAACATCAGTGTTTGTTTTCTGGAAACGTGGAGAAACAAATATTACGGTTGTTGAGCTTAGTTTTTTTAAAACTTTAAAGTTACGGTAGAGGACGGCATGGGAGAGAGTAGGCAAAGAAAGGGTATTATACATACAGAGAGCCAACAAAGGCCACGTCAAACCAGAATGCCAGGCCGTGGATGAGGCCAGACTGCGCCATCTGAAACACAAAGGGAATTTCTACTCTGCAAGGAAATAAAAAAAAAAAAAGAAAGAAAAAAAGAAACACTTGGAATTATTTTTGTTGTTGTTGACAGACATACTGGATACATTTGTGAGATCAGTGGGAACATTCACAGAACATTTTCTTTTTCTCTTAAGCACTCTTGCTTTGGCAGCAAGATTCTCTTAGTGGGTGATTAATGCTTGGGTGACGCTGCACATTTGAGAATGTTGCTTCTTGATGAAACTCTGCAAGGACCAGCCCACTGTGCTGCAGTGACCCAGAACTCCACAGGGCGAGTGCAGCATCCGGAGCTGGGCTGGACTACTAAACAGGAGGATGACTCAGGACGTAGCTGACAACCGTCCTTCCAGAAGCCAAAACATGGGCTGTGGCAGCTCCCCTACGCAGCTGTTCAGAAGCGAAAGGCTATTCAGGGCCCTAAAAGATGAAATGGACCACAAGGGGGAACATCAAGCTCAGAAGGTCACTGTCATAGCTCATTTATTTTTCAGGGAGGCAATTTAACTCCCCACCAGGCTACAGCAAGAGTCATGCAGAAGTTGCCATGGTTGATGCCAAATGCAGAGTAAGTGGGAAGAGAAAGAATGCTGGAAAAGATACAACAAAATCTAGAAGCTGGACCTGTTTTAGCTGTGGAACTTTGGTAAGTCACTTAAATTCTCTGAGCCTCAGTTTCCTCTTTTGTTGAAGAGTGGCAAAATCTCTCTTCTACTTCCCTTTCACAGTTCTTGTGTGTGTCAAGTGGGAAAAAATGTATGTGAGAGTGCTTTGTAAACTTCAAAGTATTCCACAATTAAAAGATGATATTATTGGTCCACTGCTGGGGCTGTACTACTCCAGGGAGACACATTTTAGTGAATGTGCTAGAGATTTTCAAAGGAAAATCTTATTTTTAAGATTATTTGCATTTATGGTGCCTCCAAAGGCCTAACTTCTTCTACCCTGCAGTAGTCAGAGCATTTCTAGAGTTTTCCATTATACTTGTCACATTGAATTTGTTTGTTAATGCACTGTAATTATTTCCTCCCACTTTTGGAATTCCCCTGAACAGACCATGAGCTCCTCAAGGAGAGACTTAAGAAATGACTTAATGTATCTGTGCAAGCACCAGTACAGTACCCAGCACAAAGGAGAAGCTTAACGAACATTTGCTGAATCAATGCAACAAATGAATGAGTGACATCTCTGAAAAGCCAACAAAGACATAATTTTCAAAAAATTCCCTGACTCAGGAGGCAGCTCAGAGCAGCAAATAAAGCCAATGAAAGTCAATTTTGTCTGGACCTGTGGTAGTCATTGGACTTGTTCCCAAATGCCACTTCTCTTGCTCTGAGCACACAGTAGTATTGCATTCATCCACCTTCCTGTGCTTAGGTACTGCCACGTGATTTGCTTTGCCCAATTAAATGTGAACAGGAGTGAGCTGTGTCATTTCTTGGCAGAAGCTTTTATTGCCAGTACATGCCTTGCCGTGCTCTTTCTTCTTCCTCAGTAATCAGCCTTGTTCCAGACAGAGGCTGCTGCACCCGCCTGACTGCTGGCGTTGGCAATGCTGCATGGAGCTAAAGCTGGTGCACGTGAATAAACCGCGTAGGGGAGAAAGGCCCCTGTGTTATCGTAAGTCACTGAAGTTTGGTTTTGTGACTGCAGCATGCTCTAGCCTATCCTGACTGATACAGCATCCTTTGTCCACCCTGATCTCAAGGTAGATGACGGTTTGAGTTAGCCAGCTGTACCTTCTGAAGTCTGACTCTTGCTTCCTCGGTAGTCCAGGCAAATTATAACCTAGCTGGGTCTTACATTTCTTACCCAGAAAAAAATACGAATATCAATCTTCTCAGGCAGAAAAGGGTAAAATACTAATAATGAAAGGTAATCCAAAGGGGATTCATATCACCACCTGAGAAATGAGTCTTCATTTCAGAGTCTCTTCAAGTGGACACGTTACCTAGTATGTAGCAAGCACTCAACAAGGTGTAGCTCCTCTTCCTGTCATTATTGTGGTACTGGCCTGGGTGAGTGGTTAAAAAGCCCAGACTCTGGCCTTCTGAAAGGTCCAATACTACCTCTAACACACATATTAATTCTGTGCATTTTACATAATTCTGTGTATGCAACTTACTGTTCCACTCTGCTTCATTTCTGTCATTGGTGAAGTGGGGACAAAAATAGTACCATCTGCATAGGGTTGCTGTGAGGATTAAATGAGTCATTATATGTAAAGGGCTCAGAACAGTGTCTGGTTATGTTAGCATAAGCTACTACTATTTAATTTTTCTCATTCAATTCCTAAAGCAATCCTATGAAGGAGGCATCATTTCCCTCATTTTGCAATAAATGAAACTAGTAATTGATGGACCATTCCTGTGTGTGACTCACACCTGAAATCTCTTCCCTGTGTGAGCTGTGGAACTCTGTCCTGAAGTTTGGGGGATGGGGGGGGGAGTAGAGGAGATTTTATTTTTTATTTATTTATTTTTTTTTTGAGGAGATTTTAAAAATCAAGAGCAACATTGGTTGGTACCAACCTGTGGAGATCTGCCTCTTCTGCATCCATAAAGTTTACTGTGTACTTGACTGTCCGAGCCATCAAAATCCTAATGTCAAATGTGTCCTTGGGGAAAAAAACCAAAGATGCCTTTCTATCAGAATAAACTGAACTCAAACAAGATTGCAGTCTAGCTTTCCTCCTGAAATTTTAAGTCAACAAGAGTTAGAATTTAGAGGGCATGAGCTTAATGAGTATAATATTAATAATAAAAGCTCACAATTATTTAGTTAAGTGCTTTATTTAGTAAGTGCTTTACTAGGTTATATCATTTAATCCTCACCAATGACTCTGCAGCAGGCATTTGGTGTTTTTTGAACCATCCAGAATTTACCTCCTCTCGACACTACAAGAAGTTCCATAGGAATTTAGTCTACCATCAGCTCCAGGTGTGGCCTATGACCTCAGATTGGCCAAGGAGAGCATTGCTTTTCCCCTGAAGACAGGAACTGGCTTACAGATGGACGCAGGACCCAAGGTAGGACAATCAGGCTCTATCTAAACTAATTCTGGGGGTTTTGCCCAAGTTATTAGGAAAAGGCAGGCTCTCCTGTGGGACTTAGAGTTGTAAGAATCTGAAGTTGTAGCTTCTGCTGCCATCTTGCTACCACGAGGAGAGATCCTGTCTAGGAACAGAGTAAAACCAGAGGAAATGGAGATAAGTGATGAGAACAGAAAAACCAGACCATTGTGACATTGTCTGAACTCCTGCAACAGGTCACTGAAGCAAGCTCTGTCTCCAGGCTTTGCAATATTTGAGGACCAATAATTTCATTTTAGTTTAAGTCAGTTTGAGTTGGATTTCCTTCCACTTAAAACTGAAAGTTTCAGATAATGCAAACTTAAGTGGCCCAAGATTACACAGCTAGATGGGACCACAATTGAAACCCAAATCTGTCTGACAACAAAACTCCTGTTCCAAGCTATTTATTACCCAAAGCTTCCCCTTTTATTATGCCTTGGGTCACCAGAATCAATGGGAGGATGTGAATTATTGAACAAGTATGAGGGCTGAGTATGTGCATGGGGTGAGTCAGGACAGTTGGAAAATCAGAAGTTACTTACTGAAAGGCAGCTGGAAAATCTCCTTGCTTTCAACAGTATCATTCTCTGAGCATTTTCCTAATTGATCGGGAGATCAGAGCTGGAAAACTTGAAACATAGTGCTCCAAGGAGCTCTTTCTTTGCTTCTGTGATGGCTTAGCACAGAGCCTGAGAGCACAGTGCGTCCCAGGTGCCTGAGTTAGTAAGTGAATGAATCAACAGATAAACACATGGGAAGAAAGAGCACACTTACTACTATTGGCTGTCTGAAGTATTCGTCCACCGCAGCACCCCGGAGACTGGACAGGTTAACCCCGTAGAAGCACTGCTGGTACCTAAACAGGTTAGCACAAAGAATCACCATGCATCTGTCCTGCGTCCCCAAGACCCACAGAGCTGTGATGCGCTGCGAGGTTGCCTCACTGGTCCTCTAAGTTAGCCCTGGAGCAAGTGTGAGAACGTGTGAAGGGCAAGGGCAGATAGAGAAGAAACCTTCTCTAGAGAATCTGCACTTGAACTGGGGTGGGGAGAGAAGGGAGGAGGTAGCTGAGATGGAGGAAATTACTTGTGGGGAGAATACTGACAAGGATATGTGGGGGCAGGAAGGCCTTAGGGTCCCCACCCTTGACCTCACACCACAACGTGGCTGCCTGCTCCAGGACATGCCTTCCATGTCCCGAAATACAATTCCTTGGCCCTCTCATTATCTCAACCCAGAGCACAAAGCCTGGGTTTTGAGATCTCCAAAGCCTCTGGATACTCCCCTGTTTTAGGAAATAGATTTCCCTTTTCTGTTCTTCCATAGCCACTGGCCTGCACTTGCTGGCATTTGCCATGGTGGCCAACACCAGTTAGAGTCACAAGTCAGTGACAGCTGTGTCTGGTGGTGAACTGGAGCTGACTCATCACTGGGGCACATTTCTTCCCAATTCTGTGGTCAGGGACATCTGGACCACAGAAATGGACAAGTTCTACAAGTGCTTCCTCCCCTCACTGAGCCAGATGTGAAGCATCTACCAGCACATGACTGGCGCCTGGAGCACAGCAAGAACTCCCTGCCAGCTTGGCTAATGGTCTTGGCTCTTTACAGAGCAGATCTAGGGTGTGGATTAAGAGTGGCTTTGTTCACGCTCTGCCACTGACTGACTGTGTGCACTGGGCAAGTCACCTGAACTCTGTGCTTCCGTTTCCTTAAGTAAAGCACTTGAAGCAGTGCTGGGCATTTTGTTACTACTATGTAAGTGTTGGCTATTATTTTCTGAACTTCCCTTCTCAGATCAGCACTGGGCACTAGGGCAGCGCTTCCCAGTATGACTGTGCCATGGGATTACTTGGAGAGCTTGTTAAAAATTCAAATTCCCAGGCCCAACTCCAGAAAGGCTTGGGGCCCTTATCACTAGAGGTTGAAGGCCTTTATCCCTAGATTGAAAAGAGGTTTCCCTACTAAGGGTGTGTGTGTACATGCTGTATATAGCCTGTGAATCAAATGGAAATTCAATTCATCAGTGTCTATCCTCCCCCACCCCTACACCTGCTGACCTGCAGGGAAAAGAGAGAAAAATAAACACAGAATAATCATAAAAATGGGCAGCGTGCAGTTAGATTTTCAGTCAAAGTAAGGCTCTTAATCAGGAGGCAATGCCTCAGATGCCCTCACGAGAGGCAGGGAGGCCTAATATTGTTAAGTCAACAGCCAGTCGCCAATCTGCAAGCAAAACACCATCCCCCGGAGCCTCTTACAGATCCTGAAGGGCTTATACCATTTCTCACCTCTGAGCCTTTGCCTATTTTCCCTCCTGCCTAGAATGCTCCTTTCCTTCTATTGCTCAATTAATTCCTACTCAATCTTTATGACTCAGCTCAAATATTTCCATTCGAAAATGTAAAACCTGGTATTATAATTAAATATTCAAGTTTTAGGCACTTAAAAGCGGAAGTTATTCTTTTTCTTTCAGTGTATATTTAGCACTTAGCATGGGGCCTTGAATACTGTTAGTACTAAAAATATCTACATATCTATCTATGTATTTAATGAATGAATGGAGAACTTGGTGTCCTGAATGGCCCTGTGTGTGGGCACTGGTGCCAATAAGGACAATGGGGAAACAGAAAATCATTCGCCAAAGTTTCTTTGGCTTCATCTCGTTTCCTAATCTTCTCCTTCCATCAAGGGCCAGAGCCAGGCTGTCCACAGGTAAAGCCAAACTGCTGTACATCACTTTATAAATACACATTTTGAAAACAAGACTCCTATAATCGTAGAAGATGTTTGGAAACAGAACACTGTAAGTTTAGAAGATCTTCTCAGTATTTAGAAAGAGAGTGGAGGTTTTCTTGGGGAAGTAAGTCATTATCACAAAATTTTTTATTGGAGGGAAGGGGGGAGAGAGAGGGAAGGGGAAGAGAGGAGAGGGGTGGGAGGGAAGAAGGGGGTGAAGACAGGGAAGGGGAGAGGAGTGGAGGGTCAGACAGAGACAGAGAACTTCCCAGAAAGCCCAGAAGGACTCAACCTTGACTGTCCTTGAGAATCTCCTGGAAAGCTTTTAAAAAGTGCCGATGCCTGGACTGCATCCCCCGAGTTGTGATTTATTTGACCTGGGGGTGCAGCCCTAGCACTTGTTTGTTTCCAAAGCTCAACAGGTGATTCTAATGCACGATCAGGGTTGAAGACTACTAAGTTAGCTGTTCTAGAATCCTGGCCAAGTAGGTGAAAGAGAAAATCCCAAAGGCAAAGACAGCCCTCCACCTGGCAGTGGCGGAGGCTGGAAACTGCCCTCTGTTCTCTGTGTACTAGTCTTTGCATTCAACCTCAGCTCTGAGAGGGGCCCAGGATGTGCCATTCTCTTTGTGTGTTCACTGCCTACTAAAACCCAGCAGCCAAGATCAGTGTGGTGCAAACGGGCACCATTCCTGGGGCAGACGGAGAGCTGTAGGCAAAGAGCCCACTGCCTGGGTTTTAAAAACTTTCTGGCTGGACCATATTTCGAGTTCTTAGACATCTCAAATCTCCTTCTGAAATGCATCATGAAATAATGAAAGCAGATGGGAGGTGGCACCTTTCTGGGTTTCCTAAGATACACTGCTGGGGGATGGATCAGGAAACGAATCTGTTGACTTGGAAGCTGGGGATAAGTTCCATTGTTTTCATCATATGTGGGTTTTATTTTCCAAGTTAGCTTATGGCCTCTTTATGAGCGCATAAGGAGGAGTCTACATGCATTTTTTTCTCTTGACTTCAAATTTCAAGTGTACCTCCCTCTTCCTCTCTTCCTTTGCCACCATAAGACATGCAACATCTGAAAAGTCCTGCAAATACAGTCCAGAAGGAAAACAATCTTACATTGGCTACACCTAAACACACCCAGAGTACAGCAAAAGAGGCCACCCATTTACCATTCCATCAGCCTCTCCATGGTCTCCACGCAGAGCCGAGCTTGGAGAAGATCCAGGGGAATCCTCCCTCTTGGGTCTCTCTTGTTTTTGTCTCTCCTCTAGCTCACCTTGGTCTTTTGTCCTTCCTCCTCCTTCACATATCTCCTCCCACAGTGTCCTGGATCTGTCTTAGAAGGATGGTGGTACTGCCCGAGGTTCTCTTGCAGAAGTTAACAGTGGGGGGTTTCTCTAACACACACACTCCTTTGTCTTGCTAATATGAACACACGCGCTCTCGTAGCATAACTCAGATGTTTGACTATAATAAAAATCTCTCAGAAACTAACACAACATTGTAAATCAACTATACTCCAATAAAAATTTTTTTTAAAAAATCTTTGCTTCCTCATTCTATTCTAACAAAAAAATTCACTCATCCCCATTAAATACTTCCTTCCTTTAAAAAGGCCAAAAAAAGAGAGAAGGAAGAAAAGTAAGGGAGGAAGGAGATTCCTATTCTGCTGTTTGACAATTAAGCAACTTTTGGGTATCTTAATGGAATATGTTCTACCAGAATTAACAACCAGTGATATGCCAACCTGAGGAGAGACATATATAACCCTAAGAACTAGGAAACAAAAACAAGGATCCAAAAATGTCACCTAAGCCACACACGATGCTGAGGATGCAGCATAAGAGGGTGGCTGGAATGGCCTGCTGGGAATGCCTGGTAGGAGAAGGATGCGTGTCTAGAAACAAACTGCAACTTTATTTCTTATACATTCCTTTTATATAGCAGGACTTGAAGCTTGGCTGTTTTTGACAATTTTCTGCCTCAACAGCATGCAGACATACCATTCTGTAAAGTGGTGTCTATAAAGATGCTCAGCTCATTATGTCTCTGGTTTTGCTGGCTTAAACCCCAGCAAAGTGGCTTATATTTTACATGTGCTATATTTATATGCTTTTTGTATTTGTAAAAATAGGGGTTTTTTTTTAGTATAAAGGAGAAAGGGAAATGGGTGCACAGGCCTTAAAAGAAACCAAGTTTCAGACTGCCTCCTTCATTAGGAAGAAAGGGAAAGCCTGGGGTTCTGTAAAGGAATCCATGGAGCACCCCTCGGTGTACCAACATAAATCTAGACATTACTGGTTTGTATAAGAACTGGACCTATGGAAATGGATCCGAAGAAAGAGTGGATCAGTCAAGACAACTATGGTGGACATCTTTTGTTCATTCTACCCAGCAAATAGTTGCTCTTCTTCTGATTACGGCACCAGATTTTCTTCTGAGAGGCACTTCTTCCTCACTCTCAGTTCTTGGGGTTTGGATGGTTTGACTCTGCCCTCGGCAATAAAGTCTGGCATGTAGCTGAGTTGTAGCCAATCAGAGTGTCTTATCTCTCTGGCCTTAATGATGGACTCAGGGTTAAGCATGTGACCCAAGGAAAGTCAAGTTTAAGACTTTTGTTCAAACTGTTGCAACAGAGAAGTGGACATGGAGCTATGAGTCTATAAATCTGGATTTGCTGGAAACCACACTGCTGCCATGAGGGAAGAGCCCTATCCAAGAATGGAGCTGAGCTAAGGGATAGAGAGAGACCTGGACCCAATGAGTGTCTGTGCCCTGGAATCCATTTGTGCCTGAGAAGCTGAATCTACTCGGGCTTTTCAGATACATTAGTCAAAAATATTCTTTTTTTTAAGCCGTTTTTTAATTCTTTCTTTTGTCACTTAAAACCGTAAGTGTCTTAACTAAAAAGAAAACAGTTAATAAGAGTGTGCCATTATGTGTGCTATGAATATAATTCTGATGAATAGTTTTGCCTAATTCAGGGGAGTCCTAATTCTGTGAGCACAGAACTAAAGTGCTTTAGCTTAGAGTGTATAGAACCAGGCCCAGGGATGAAGAAGTGATGTCTGCTGAAGTTGAACTCTGTCTGAAAATGGAGAGCTCTGATGCCAGAGGATCCAGAAACTGAAATAGTGTATCCCTGACTACACAGATCTGGATGTGTATGGGTCCAGTGGCAGAATACTATGAAAGAGCTATGAGTTTGACATAGGTTACAAAAAAGATGAATACAGAAATTGAGGCTTATTTCATGAGCAAAAGCCAGGTGAGTTCAAGAGCTGCAGACATAAAAGAGAAGCAGAGGAAATATCAAGAAGAAATACTGGGTAGCTGAACGAAGGTTACAGTTCCAGGAATCACTGAATGTAAATGAAGTAAGGACAGTGGCATATGAAAGTCCAAACACAATTGTGTTGGTAGTATTCCTGCAAAAGTTCTCTGTGATACTTTGTGCATACACTTGACTTCCGACAAAAATTTGGTTGTATCTCATGGTAATTTGAAATGTTCTTATTTGGTCCATATGGTATTTCTAAGAACCAGTGACTATCATGGCCAAATATATTTTTGGGAAAGACCAGAAGGCCTAAACTTCTAGCTATACCAAAAAAACCTTTAGCAGAAATTTCAGTTTGGAGGCAGAACTAGCCTAAGAACAAACCACGCAGTGCCTTTGCAGTAGAATGTAGTAGCTTGTTCATTCAGCGGAATGGATTCCCTTCAAAATAATCTTTCTCAGCAACACCGTGGTCAAGAAGGCATTTAGTAGAGTCAGAGTGGAAAGGTGCAAGAAGGGAGCTCTCACTGCCCGTGGCAGAATTCTGCTTACATTCATCCTCCCTTGTCCTTTGTAAGCACAGACTTCTGATGTCTGTAAAGAACAGCTGACTATAGACCATCCACCACTGGCATCCCTGCTATCACTCAACTCGCTCATGCTGCCGTTGTCAAGCATGATGGGTGCATACAATCCACTCACAATACCCTGAAAAGGAAACTGGGAAATGTCTTTTGGTTCCTTAAGTGGTATATCACCTTTTAAGGGTCACCTCAGATCCTCTGTCTTACCTGCCTCTGGAGTCCTCAGCCAGGTATTCTGCCCCCGCTGTGTCAAGGTATGGACCCATGTGACTCCACGTGAGCACAACCCAGCAGCGCCTCACCTCAGACCTGCACCATGTGCTCTCCCCTCCTGCCCTGAGCATCCCTGCAGACTGTGGGGCATGAGGTGCCCTGACCCCCATTTGGTGTCCATGCATGCACAACCCCGAAGCACAGACTACTTAATGTTAAGGGGTAAACAGTTGCCCAATGAGGAGTTAAGAGCCAATGGATAAATACACTTCTCTCCCACCATCTGTATAAACTGTCCCGAGATATAGTTCATTTGACCTCTAAAGATGGTCCTGAGGGATCAAGCAATCTCTTGGTATTGGATACCATGTGGTGGTCAGCTCAGTAATGCACTTTTGCATCATCTCTCCCTCCTTTCCTGCCTCCCTCTGTTTTCTCCTCATTCTTGTTTTACTGGGATGGCATTCGTTAATAAAGTAGCTTATGAGCTTTGCCTAAGACCCTGATTCCTGGGGAAGCCAAGCTAAGACAATCAATATGGGTGTGGCCCTTGAATGTAGAATTACTGGTAAGTGGGGAGGGAAAACCCTTAGCATGTAGTTTCATCACAATTACTAACAGTCTCACTAGTGGCTAATTAGGATGCAGTAAATGTGGAAGGTGAAGCACTGGGCTATATGGTAACTGTGTGCTTGAAGTTTTGGGGTGATGATAATTATGTGGATTGAGGAGTAGACAAGGCTCCGTTAACAGCATTGGAAGCTTTGCAAAAAGAAGACTATTATCTCAGAGCAGTCAACTCCCAACTTAAGACACACTGTGAAATCCAGAGGGCTTCCTTAGCAGAATTTCAGGGAATTCCTATCTCCTTGGTGCTCCAAGTCCTTCTGTGCAGAAAATCAGGTATAGAATTTGATAGTTAAAAGCCACATTCTTGAAACTGGAACTGCCCCGTCTCCCCACCCCAAACAAGATAGTAAAGCAGCAACAGTGGAAGAGTTGCAAAGGATATTGGGTGTGCAACCTTGACAGATCTTACATATCACAGTTGGGGCCCTGACAGGAAGAGACTAGGGCCCTGAGACCTGGAATTAAGAGAGTAGAGTGGACAAGGCAGAGAATCCTGAAAAGACCTTCCCAACTCCTCCGAATCCTTCAAATCAGCAGAAGCCTAATTCTCATCTGTCCTGTCAGAGGAGAACAGCTTCCCTTTGCCTGAAGACTGCACAACAACTCCTCTTGAAGCCTGGGCCTTGCAAGATAGTCTTATTCCCCTCAAGATCTGCCTCACTGTTGCCCATTGCCTCCAGGCTAATGGTCCCTCATTGCTGTCAGGCTGGTAACTCCAGCACAGCCCAAGCAGTAAGTACAATTCCTACTCCAGGAGGAGATAACTTATGTAACTAAAACATTAGAGAAGCTGGTTAATATTTTCTGCTAAGAACCAGGGAAATAGGTACTGGAGTAGATTTTAAGGGTGTTGGACTAGTGGGGGTAGAATATGTCAGCATAGGGTGCAATTCATCAACAACGGCACTCCCAGGATTCAATGTTCTAGCAGATGCCACTCCTACCAGTCTGCTGGGATGTCACTTTGAAGCTTGGTCATCATGATGGCCTGCAGTTAATGAGATGGAGATTCCAGAATTTCTGCAGTATAGTATTGAGGAAGGGGTCCAAAGGCTCAGAGAGGTGGAAATGCTAGATGGATTTACTGTGGAAGACGTAAGAATGTTCCACCTGACTAGTCTCAGGCAAAGTCCAAGAAACTCTCCATTCATAAAGGTAATGGGGAACAAACTAGTGAAAGATCGGAGGCATGCTGTCCTCAGTACATCAAAGACAGTGACGGGTGATGCTGCCATTAAATTCTGCTCCGAATGAGCATAATCTGGATGGAATTTCAGAATGTCAGAAGCAAGAAAGCAGTAATTAACCATCATAGGCTAGAACGACATAATTACTGTGTTGGACGGCAAGACTAGAGCGACAGTCAGGGTACCTGGACCCAGAGGGATCTGTAAGTGGTTGCTAAAAGATCCTAGTGTTACCAGAGAGGTGAAATACATGCACCGTCACTAGACAGTGCTCAATTTCTATAACAACAACAACAAAAATCTTGCTAGCTTATCAGCAGGATGTCAGCTGTCACAATGGGAAGATTAGGTCCCTCACCCAATTTCCAGATCTAACTTAGAGATCTGGTTTATGGATCCAGTGACCACTGGCCCATGACTGAAGTGGAAACCCAGTCCCTTGAGGGAGGACTCTGCAATGCCACCGCAGGAACATATGGTAAACATTCCCTAATTCTTCTCTGTGGCAAAGCAACTATGTAGGAGAAAGGAGAATATCTAGATTTTTTGAGGAATGTGAGATAAGAAGTGATATTGATATGAGAAATCTTAGGATATCTCTGGTTAGTGAGGGTTTATGCAGGTAGCAAAGGAAGGTTTGACCAAGTCTATTGCACAGGGTGTCCAATGAGTTCATACCCACCATGTAGTTATTTTCCCAGTCCCTGAATGTGCCACTGGGATAGACATATTCAGTATCTGCTAGAACCCTCACACTGGCCTCTGAAGAAAGGGTTATGACAGTTGTACAAGGAGAGGTCCCATCCCTGAAACTCCCCATCCCCAGGTAGGTAACACTGTTATCTTTAATTTATAAATAGGAAACTTGGGTCTAAAAGAAATTAGATTAACTTGGCTAAGGTTTTACAGTTAGTAATTGACAGAACCAAAAATTAAACACAATTGAATCTGGTTCTAGAGTCTGACTTATCTAGTTTTTAACTACTGCCTACTTGCCTATGCTTGTATGTTCTATAACTGTAATAAATGTAATGAGATAAACTAGTATCATCTCAAACTTCTTGAGAATATTTGGTTACTCCTCTTAATTGATCCTATGTATATATTTTTCTTGATATGAGAATCCATTAAAAATTGTATTTAAAGGCCTTGGTTTTAACCCCCTGAACCGATTATATATTTTCAGTACCGTCACTAGTACCATCACCTAAAGAAGTTTTACAGCTGAGAATGATGATTCTTCATGACTGAGCCTTACTCTCAGGAGACACTTTTCAGAACCTTAATTAATAAGGGCCAAGGAATCTTAATCAAGTAAGAAAAGGAAATTATTAATTCTGTAGGTGACTGCTACTAACATCAGAATGTAGAAAGCTTGTCTACCAAGAGTGAACCCCATGACTGGTTATTTAAAAAGGGTAAAGTTATATGCTTAATGCATACTTAAACTAAAATGAATTTTAGAGTTAAATGTATATTTGAAAGACTGTTAAGTGTAAAAAAAAAGTAAAATATGAAAGAAGTAGAAGGAAGCTAATACCAGACTCAGGGTGGGGAAGCCTTTTTTCAAATAAAGGAAAAGAAATAAACTGTAAAATAAAATATTGGTAGATTTACGTACATAAAAGTTTTTAAGTCCTTTTGTGGTAAAAACCACCACAAAGAATATTACAAAGTGAAGAGAAAACTCTGAAGAAACTACAACAAAGTCTTAATATCCTTAATATATAAAGAAATCTTATAAATAATGCATTTGTCTTCTAGTTAACAAAAACGTATTGAGCAATTATGATCATCTAGGTCAGACGACGGGGACACAGCAGTAGATAGAACAGCCACTCTTACAGAACTTGTAGTCTCATGGGGGGAGATGGCCAAGAAATAAAACAGATAAGTAAAAGCATATATATGGCAGATGATAATAAGTGCTATAGAGAAAAATGAAGTGAGGAGTGGGATAAGGGCTTCCAGGAGGGAAGAGATTACAAGTTTTAATTGACAGACGGTCTCCCTGAGATGATGACAGGTGAGCTAAGACCTGAAGGAGGTGAGAGCGAGCCACAGTGACACCTGCGTTTCAGGCAGAGGGAAGGGCAGTGAGGTGCCAGCAAGCCTAGTATGTTCGAGGGGAAGCAGGGAGCCCAACCCATGAGGCCAGAGTGGAGAGGACAAGAGAGCAAGTAGCAGGAGATGATGTCCGAGGGATAGCAGGGTGGAACTTGATCAGGCGGAGTCTTACCATCTATCGGGAGAACTTTGGACTTTCCTATGCAGATGATCGGAAGCCACTGGAGGGTTCTGGGTGGAAGAAGAACATGATCTAATCATGTGTTATCAAGATCATGTTGGTTGTTGTTTAAAAAGAGGAAATGAGTTAGGAGGCTATTTCAAGACTGTAGTAGAAGCAGGGTTTTTTGTTTGGCTTGTTTTATGTTTGTTTTGCAGGGATGGGCAGGGGGTGGTGGTGAAAATCAGCAGCTTGCCTTTGGATATATTAAATTTAAGATGCTCAATAGACATCCAAGGTGAGCTGTCACCAGCCACTTGGACATCCAACGTCTATGGTTCTGCAGAGAAGTCTGGCCTGGAGTTCTAACTATGGGAGTTGTCAACATAAAGACGGTATTTAAATGAGATCAGTAAGAAAGTGAGCAGAGAGAGAAATAGGAAGACATCTAAGAACTAACCAGAAGTCAATCCAACATCAAAGATTTGAGTCATGAGGAAGAATCAGCAAAGGAGATTTAAGGCCAATAAGGAAGGAAGAAAATCAGGCTTAGGCTCAGAAGTGAAGTGAAGAGTCAAAGGCGTCAAGCGGCATTGTTGATAGTTAAGTCAGGTGAGGACTGATGATGGGCTGTATCTGGGGATCTTATTTATTTAGCCTGTTAGTTATTCCTCAGTCCCTCAGCCCACTCCCTCAGAATACACCCAGACTCACTTTTTGCATCCCCCTCCCTCCTTTCAGCCAGCATCCACTTCTTTGCCTCTTCTAACGGAAATCAGAAATCATGCAAGCTTTCACCACCTGTTCCTTGAATCAATACAACAGAGGGCCTTCATGGTAGTAGTCTAATGCAGAAACCCCCTTATAAAGGGACAGGAAGTAGAAACAGAGTGAAGGCTATGAATTTTGATAACTATATATTGAAAAATTTTGTGTGTGTATCTGTTGACTAAAAATAAAACCATTCAAATGCACCAGCTATCAAAGAAATACAGATTAAAAATAAATCGGCCACCATTTTTTTTTTGCAAATCAAACTGGCATTTAACAGAACATATCCTGTACGGGCAAGACTCAGCAGACATTCTCATATACCACTGGTGGAAGTGTTAATTGGTAAAGCTTTTCTACAGGGCAATTTGGCAACATATAAGAATAATTTTTTTAAAGTTCCTTCTTCACACCTTTTGGTCCAGTGATTCTGCTTCTAGCAATTTATTGTAAGGTAATAATCAGAATGTACAAGATTTCTATAACAGGATGTTCACTTTAGCATTGTTTCCTATAGAATTTATAGAAGTCTATAAAATTCTACATTCTTGTGGAATATAGGAACAATACCTTAGTATTGTTTCTTAATAGAATGTATAGGGTTAAATTATAATTAAAATAATTTAATACCCAACATTGGATCTTGAGTCAATAAATTATAAGAGAGCCACAAAAGAAATACTCTGCAGCAAAATAATATCTAAAAGACCTGAGAACATGTCAACAAGGTATTAATAAAGTTTTTAAAAAGTGCTATAAAATGGTATTTATGATATGAGTCTAATTTCATAAAGAAAAAGAAAAATGAGAAAGATATCAACTAAAATCTTGATGGTAAGTATTTCCATACATGCTTGAGATCACAGGAGTTTTTATCAGAAATATTTACTGAGGGCCTACCATGGGGCAGGATAGGTAGTGAACAGGGACAATATTCCAGCTCTTGCAGTGCTCACATTCTACGAGGAGGGATACGGACAATAAACAATAATAAGTAAGTCTTTTAGGAGGTGATAAGTGTTGGAGGAAAAATACAGAGCAGAAAATGTGGGATTGGGAGTGGTATGGCTGCCACTTTAAATATGGTGGTCAGGGTAGGTCCTATTGAGAAGGCGTTTAACAAAGACTTTATGGAGTTGAAGGAATTAGCCATGTGAATCCGGAGGGAAAGGTATTCCAGAGGAGGATGAGCAAATGCAAGGCCCTAAGGTGGGAGTGTGTCAGGTACACCTGAGGATGGGCAAGGAAGTCTGGGAGGCTGGAGTGGAGTGAACACAGCAGTAGAAAATGAGGAGCCAGACTGGGTAGAACCTACTGGAGGGCTTTGGGGATGTTGGAATAGACAGGTTAAGAAGCTACCATAATAACTGAGATGAGAGATGATAGTGTTGTGATCAAGGGGAAACACTAAATACAGGGAGAACTGGTGAGATTCTGGATATACAGTTGATCCTTGAACAAAAGGGGGGGGGGTTTGTTGGTGCACCTACCCTCCAGGCAGTCAAAAATCCTCATTAACTTTACAGTCAACCCTCTGTATCCATAGTTCCACATGCACAGATTCACATGTAGAGCTAGAGTATATATTTATTGAAAAAAGTCCGCACAGTTCAAATCTGTGTTGTTCAGGGGTCAAATGTACTTCGGAAGTAAAACCAACATAATTTCTTAATGGTTTAGGTATGGGGAACAAAGAAAGAAGGCCTTCAAGATTTGGAGCCTGAATCATTAGGAGGATAAAGTTGTCAGCAACTGAGGTGGAAAGACTGTGTGTAGAGCAGGTGTGGGGTGGCAGTGGGGGAGATCAGGAGTTGAGCTGTGGACATGGTGCGTCTCTCCAAGGGCAGACGTCCAGGAGGCAGTTGGCTATGGAAAAGTATGGAGTTCACAGGACAAGTCTGGAGAGATACACTCGGAAATCATTATCATAGAGATGGTATTTGAACTGTGGGAATGGGCGAGCTCATCAAGGGAGTTCTTACTACCTAGAGAGTATTAATAATCACAGTGGACGGGCTGGGCTCCCCATCAAACATACAAACATGTTCTATTCGTTCCACTAAAAAAACTACCTTTTTTATACCTCACTTCCCTGGTCAGCCACCACCCATCTCTCTAACTCCCTTTGCAGTGAAATTCCTCAAAAGGAGTGTCTCTACTCAACAGTCTCCAACTCCGCCTCCTCCCCCCCACCCCAGCCCCTTTGATTTCTCTCAAGACATTCTGCCAAAACCACCAGGGCAGTAGATGGTACTGCTGGGAGATCACAAAAAAACTGCCTGGACGACCAACCTCCCCTATAAGTCTGGCATACTCTGTCACCTGAAATTCCTATCTCTCCAACCTCTCCATTTAAAATAGAAACATTTAGGGTCAGCATGACCTTACATGACATCATTGCCCACTCTGTCACCACACACATACACACTAAGAGGCCATTCACCCCCGCTGGAAATTCTGTGGTTTGTAGTTTCAAAATTACAGATTGAATCGAAGCCATTAAAGGTTATGAAACTGTGGTGGGAAAGCCTATTTTGCAGGAAAAAACTGGGGAGAAAGAAAAATCATAACCCTTTGACCTCACTCCTCATAGAACTTCGTAATGCGGGAAACCAAAGCACTTCCTATTTCCTGCCCCTTCACCAAGGGATGGCATTACAAAGAGAAAGCCCTGGAAATCAACTTTGGATATCTCTGTTGGATGGTTCTGCATCCTCAGCCAGAACTCAAAGTTTACATTTTAGTACGCATCCTCACCCACCTGCGGTGCATGCTGCGCTCCCTGCTACACACCTCACGTTCCCACTTGGATGGTACCTCTTCTGTT
Organism: Balaenoptera musculus; assembly: GCF_009873245.2. NCBI lineage: Eukaryota > Metazoa > Chordata > Mammalia > Artiodactyla > Balaenopteridae > Balaenoptera > Balaenoptera musculus. Next base: position 62,727,777 of record NC_045790.1, on the reverse strand, counting down.
TCTCCCCCCGACAGGTCCAATACTGTCATTCTCCTCCCCTCCTTCTCCTTATAAAAACCAGTCTCAGGAAAGAAAGGCAGAAGGAATGGTGGTTTCAAACTGGCAGGAGTTTTATGTTCTCATTTTACCAATGGAAGAAACCAAGTCTCAGACAATGAAGTGAACTGCCCAAAAGTCAACAGCTAATTAGTAGGAAAGCGCCCAAAATTTTCTGATCAACTCATTTACATCCAGGTATATTGATTGATCTGCTCTCTGACAAAGGCATGTTCTAGCAGAAGCCATAGCCTTGGGCCAAAAGAATGGATGGAGGAAGTGGAAAGGGAGGGACAGCAGGCAGGGGGAGGACGCTATTATTTTAGCATCAGGGCAGTTTTTTGGATGTTTGATTTTGCCTAACTGGCTCCCTTATTTGTCTATTTCAGTAGTTCTCAACAGGGGGTGATTTTGCCTTCCAAGGGGATGTTTTCGGTAATGTCTGGAGACATTTTTGGTTGCCACAACTAGGGGGAAGGTGCTACTGGCATCCAGGAAGTGCATGCCAGGAAAGCTGCTAAACAGCCTACACTGCACAGGACAGCCCCTGACCCCAGTATATGACCCACAATGTCAACAGTTTAAGAACTCTGGTTTACTCTGAAAGGAGGGGAAGAGAGAAGAGAACGTTACCAAAAGTTGGCTCTGGAGTGGTGTTCCATGTACAGCTGTTCATCAGAAAAGGGGGCCAGGTGGATGTCGCCGAACGTCGGGAACATCATTCCTATTGAGCAGAAGACAACAGACTCAAAGTTGACTCCTACCGCCTTCTTACTTGAAGACCTGCCACTTGACCTGTTCCATTCTTTCATTCCATCTCAGTTATTACACAGCAGGCTAAAACGTAAACTTGCCTCAAAGCAATGATAAGAAAATTAGGCAGAAGATTGGAGGGAATATAAAAAAGAATGTCAAAGCAAGTCAAAAGCTATGCTATAATAAAAGTTTAGAGTCCTAGGTGAGGCATTTAACCTGGCATATTGGCTTTCTAAGCTGCTGTGTTTTATTTTTTTTAACATCTTTATTGGAGTATTTTTTTTTTAATTTATTTTATTTTTGGCTGCATTGGGTCTTCATTGCTGCGCGCGGGTTTTCTCTGGTTGCGGCGAGCAGGGGCTACTTTTTGTTGCGGTGCACAGGTTTCTCATTGTGGTGGCTTCTCTTGTTGCGGAGCACGGGCTCTAGGTGCGCGGGCTTAAGTAGTTGTGGCACATGGGCTCAGTAGTTGTGGCTCACGGACTCTAGAGCGCAAGCTCAGTAGTTGTGGCGTGTGGGCCCAGCTGCTCTGCAGCATGTGGAATCTTCCCAGACCGGGGCTCGAACCTGTGTCCCCTGCATTGGCAGGCAGATTCCCAACCACTGTGCCACCAGGGAAGTCCCTGGAGTATAACTGCTTTACCATGGTGTGTTAGTTTCTGCTGTATAACAAAGTGAATCAGCTATACGTATACATATATCCTCCCCATATCCCCTCCCTCCTGCGCCTCCCTCCCACTCTCCCTAACCCACCCCTCTAGGTGGTCACAAAGCACCGAGCTGATCTCCCTGTGCTATGCAGCTGCTTCCCACTTCAGCTACTAGTTTTTTTTCCTTTCTGTATGTCCGGTGCTTGGAATTCTGGGCACTTCTTTTATTTATTTATTTTTTCTTTTATTTACTGTAAAAACAACTTAGCTTTGAAAACAATCAACGTTCCATCATCCTATCACATGATCATTTTCATTCTTAGGCTTTGCTGATGTATAATCGTATTGACCATTTATCGTTCTAAGTGCTGTTAAATCTATGCTTATGTGCAGGCAGGCTCACCATCCTCCACGCTGGGAAGCCCGCAGCACTTGTGTTTTGTTCCTGACATTTGCGGTCACTGGGGGAAAGGGCAGATAACTCAGCAGGCAAACAAACACCTAGGCTGGCAGACCTGAAGCTGGGCCTTTCTGGGCAGGCAGATGTGGCGATCAGCATCATTATTCTCGTCGTCTAAAAAACTACAGATCTTTCATCATCATCACCATCATCATTCTAATAATAATACCTAAAATTTCTTGTTTATGTTAACTCTGCCTTGAACCTTTTTATGGGCTTTCCATGTATTAATTCATTTAATCCTCATAATAATATAAAGTAGGTTCTATTATTATATCCATTTTATAAATGAGAAAACTAAGGAACAGGGAAATTTTAATGATTCAGCCATAACCACAGAGATAATAAGCAGAAAGAAAAAACCCAGGGGTGAAATCTCTTCCAATAGTCAATGCTCTCATACGTTAACTATGCTCCCCTTGATGTCTGTTAAAATAGAACAGATCATTTTAATTACGGTATTTTCAGAGGTGGTCAGAGAAGAACCACGACTGTAACATCATTCATATTTCTCCATATAAATCTCAAGCACTGTTGTTAAAACAATAATGATTGCTTGGTGGTTTTTCAATTTTAAGATACAAGGCTATTAAACAACTTTGGAAAAGTCATATGTATCCTTATTTGTGTAAACTTGGGAAGTTTCAGAGGAGGATAATCTGAGCCCAAGCCTAACAGGAATTGCAAAGATATTCGATAAAATGGAGGCGAGGAAATCATCAAAGGTAAAATATAAGAAAAATTCCAAGAGTAGAAGAAAATGAGTCTTCTGATTTAACATACCCACTAAATGGCCAGCACAAGAATTGGAAAAGTTTCACACTAAGACAACTAGAAATGAAAAAAAATACTAAAAGCATCCAGAGGGAAAAACTATGTCATTTTAAAACTTCAGGAGTCAGAATGGCATTCGACTTCTCAATAGCAACATTGGGTACCAGACGCCAAAAAAAGATGCCTTAAAAATACTGAGTAAAAATTGTTTTCAAGTTAAAATTCTCTACCTAACAAAATGATAATACGAGGACTCAATACACAGTAACTTCTCAACCACCCTTTCTCCAGAAGCTATTAGATAATAGTCTTTGCTGAAATGAATGGTATAAACCAAGAAAGGGGAAGACAAAAGAATATGACGGAAAGTCAAAGTGGGGTAGCCATACAATAGGACTAGAGAGCTACCAGTTCATGCGTGGTCGAGGAGGACAGAGCATTACAGGAGAATTCCACAAAATAAATATTTATAGGCAATCTGTCAGACCTGTTAAAGCATGGAAAAAGTCAGTCATGAGTATATAGAAAACTAAACTAATGAAAAAAACAAGGCAATTAACTCCAGGAAAAACAAAAGATTTCATGAAAAAAATATATAATCATATGCACCTACTACACCACCTGACTCAGCACTGAACAGTATTCACATTGTCATAATAATGTAAACATCGATTATTGATTTAAACAAGTAATAACCTAGGTCTATATTTCCTTATATTAAAAAAAAATTCTGAAATCCAAAAAGCTCTGCAAAGCAACAGATTTTTGTAAGTTTGCAACATCATTTGATGGCAAAACCTGACCTGAACTGACATGAGTTTATAGTCTTTATTTATCCTACTTGGTATCCATGTTCATGTTTTGTTGCAGAAATACTATGTGTTTCGTTATGGAGGGCTGCCTCAGATCCCACTGGAGGTGTTAAGTAACACATGGTATATGACCCTATGACCTTTCCAAAGTCCTCCAGATTTTGAATTCTGAAACATATCTGGCCCCAAGGGTTTGGATAAGGGATTGAGGACCTGTATAAATACATTTAGAGGATGGGGGGATGCCTCAAGAAGGGAAGGAGCTGCTATGTAGGAAAGCTAACTTCTCAACCAGAGAGTGACAAGAATAGCAATATGATAATTTTACATAGAAATATGTAGGTAAATAATAGAAGCAACAGAGAACAGAGTTGAAAGGAAAAGCCTTCGGGGAGCAGTCTCTGGATAGGAAGAGGTGTGGCAGAGGGTGACTATTTTTCATTGTAAGCCTTTTTATTGTCATGTGATGCTGTAAGCAATGCCTTATTTTGATGGAAAATAAAAATAATTAGGAAAAAAATCAATCATCCTTCCCCCAGGAATGCACAGGGTAGAAAGCTGATAAAATCAGTATTCATTTCTACTTGTCTAGTTAAAAGAAACATAGCCAAATATAAAATTTCATAACCATTTCAAATATCTGGGGAAAAAGGATGCCCAGATATTGTCTAAATATTCGGCTTAGAGGGCAGCTCAACAGATGCATGTGAATTAACTTTGTTTAAAGTCTCATCATACAAAAGCACCTAACCATTTGAGAAAAATCCAGAAAAAAAATACAAATATTCTTTCTGGGAGGCACTGAGGAGGAAATCCAAGCTACTTTGCTTTCATCTCCTGTAGTTCAATTTTATCACATGAACACAAGGCCTCCAAGATCATCCTGGGCTGATTTATAAATGGGAATGCTAATGGAGTTCTTGACATTAGGTATACACTTTGCCCAAGTGTATTTATTTTTGCATGAGTTTTTTTAAAAAAATGCCTATTTCTAAATCCCTAAATTTTGAAACATGCAGGAAATTACAGACAAACTTAAAGCTTTACTTATGCATATAGACCGGGTAACCTGGTGGGTAGGAGTTGTAGTTTATTCTCTGTTTTGTCTTCATTGGGTATGACTAGGGAGCCACAACAATAGTACTTTAAAGTAAGTAAAACGGGTAAGGAGCTGCAATTCTCATCAGAGATGCAACTGTTAAAACTGGCCAGTTACCTTCTAACCCTTAATTGAAAAAAAACGTGCTGTTGGAACATGTCCACTCTCTGGGGTGAACAGTGGAAAGTCAGTGTGTGTGCAAGGAGTTGTGAGTGTGGATTTCAGGGTTAGACAGATCTGGGGTTAAACCCCTGCTCTGTCACTTATTAGAGGTGTGTCCTTGCCACGTTGCTTTCCCTCATCGTGCTTCAGTTTTCTCTTCGTAAGTGCGGATCGTAGTACTGTCTCCTGCTAAGCCAGGTCTCAATCTTGGCCCTACTGACATTTTGGGCTGGATAACACTTTGATGTGTGTGAGGGCTGTCCTGCACATTGAAAGATGCTTAGCAAGTCCCTGGCCCTTCTCCCTAGGTGCGGGTAGCACCACCTCTGCCAGCTGTGACAACTCAAAAATGTCTTCAGACATCACCAAATGTCCCCTGGGAAAGGAGTATAAAATCACCGAGAACCTCTGCACTAACCCTCCAAATAAACTGAAAACGTTCATTATTCACACTTTGTAAGGTTTTCATAAAATAATTTATGCAAATTGCTTAGCACACACAGACACTCATTAAGCACAAAGAGAATACTGGACTTTATATTATTATCTCGATTATATGTAGTGACCATAGGGAAAGAGACATAGAGTAGGAAGAGAATATGTTAGAAAGAAGAAATGGACACCAGAGAGTTTCTCACATTACAGAAGGTCAACACTTGAAAGGGCTTTAGAGATTACTTTTAATAATACTGATGGGGAAGCCAAGGTCAAAAGGTCAAGTGTTAGGCCAAGTTAGCTAAGGAAAACAGTGAGTGAACTAGGACAAAAATACATAACTCGGAACTTGGTCTCCTTTACCATACTGAATACCACGCAGCCACTGCCATCAATGTCTTTTGGAGACTAGCTCATTTATTATGGGAGAATAAGATGAGAAAATCAAAGAACTGGTTTAATAGAAATGCTCTCTCCTCCTTTCTGTAAAGGACTGAATATGGGGGAAGTAAGACGGCATATTTTACAGAAAAGTTAGCCTACTTTCTAAACCAGGAATTGGCCAACTCACCATTTGCTTTCAGCCATTTTTTGGAATGAAGGTAACTTTCCAACATCCTTTCATTGAACAGCATGTATCCCATTGGTTCTGAAATGATCACATCTACAGCCTCAGGAAGTGAGATTTCTTCAATTTTCCCTGGCAAAACAATGATCTTGTCTGAAAGGTGGTTACTTTTCACTAGCATCTGTAAAAGATAAAGAAGAGTACCAGTACTACTGTTATACAGAATATTATAAAAATTAAGTATTATAGGTTAGGAGTTGGCAGGGTGATAGGGATGAGAGGGAAGTGACCTATTTGCTTCTATAAATACCATAAAAACATTTTTCTTACTGCACAAACATTTCATGTTTACTATGGATAAATTAGAAGATACAGATATGGAACAAATAAAAACACCTATAATCAATACCACACACAAATAATAACTAATAGTTTGATGTAGACCCTTCCGGGCTCTTTATACAAACACACACTTATACGTGCATGTGTGTGAGTATGTGTGGTCCATGTATGTGTGTGTATATATGCACATGTACTTCGGGGGGGGGTTATTAATAGTTTCAGCTTATTTCCTACTTTTCTACTGGCAGTAAAGATGCCCAAAAGCTCTGTATAACAATCTTGCATAACTTAATAATCCTGATCCTTATTAAATCATCCCTTGATCTTTTGATTCCAAAAATAGATAATGCCATGTTCATTAGCCTTTTTTTAGAAGTACATTTTACAGTTATCCTTTTTTCTTTGATGACCTCTGTATTCTATTTAATAACTTTGAACTCTCTTAAAAGAGGGACCTTGAAGACAAATATAATTATTATATTTCTAATACATTTCTTAATGCCAAATATGACAAGGTGGTTGTATTATTACACGTATGTCTTTCTGCTGCCTGAAAAACTATTTCCTAATAAACATCTTACACGCACCAGCACAAATATACACAGCACATCCTTTTTCAAGTGGTGGTTTCCTGAGACTCTTAGATCTTTGCTCATTGTATTTATATGTAGTCAGAGGCCCTCCACTTTGAATTTTTGGAACTTGACCCTTTCCTCACCCTAAATGCAGTATACCAAGCATTTGTCATGATTCAGTTGCATTTTCTCAATTTCTGATCACTTCTTCCCAAAGCTAGGGTATCTTTCACCTTGAATTCCATCCTCTAGGGTGCTTCTCACCAACATTACACTGCAAGTTTGTTAAGTGTCTTTTCCACCTATACTTTCCTTGAAAGAAATCAAGTAATCTCTGACCTAAGGAAAAACAATGAAGAAAACTATTTGTACGTGTCATCCACTGTCAACATTTACCCATGCACAAGGAGTTGTGGAATTCCATTCTATCAACATTCTACACATGGATGTCAAGTTCAGGGGTCTGTGGACACGAGGCCTAAAGGGTAAAACTTCTGGCGCCCTGCTTGTCTCTGTACATTCTCTTCTCAGGAGAGCCCTTCACCTGCGTAGCTGTAAGCACGGCTCCACTGTGGATGGCTGTGCACACTACAGCTTTAGGTTTCTTCTCTCACCTGAGCGCAGGCCATTACCCGGACATTTCTACCAACCTGCTTTGTTGTCTCTTCAATCTCAACAAGTAAAGAGCCAACCTCAGCTTCTTCTGGAAAACTAACCATTTCTCTAAATTTCTTTAAAATCTCTATATAGTCTTGTATTTCCTTGATTCCGTTTTGGTTACTAATGCCATAATCCTCAATATCCTGGAGGCACACATAGTTGCTTCCCATGGACAACTAGTTACTACCTTTTCTTATTTCTACTTTTCAGATATGTCTCATTTCCACCTTTTCCTTTCTGCATCAACTTGTCCAGTTCTTAGTAGCTTCAAATCTGAAATTTAAAAATAGCATTTATATAATGAAAATAATAATAGCAGCGTCTACTTCACAGGCCTGCTTGAGGCTAGAACCAGATAAAGCATATTAAGGGTCATGTAAGTATTAAATTAGTATTGTCATATTATTGTTATTAAAGAAAAGTGTTCACTGAAAAAGAGAAATGTAGATGAGCAAAAGAATGAAAATAAAAATAACTGTATTCCCATCATCCGGATGTAGGCAGGATGCATTTCGTAGCAGACTTTTGAGTGTATCTCTGTTTATAAAAATATGTACTTCTGGGGCTTCCCTGGTGGCGCAGTGGTTAAGAATCCACCTGCCGATGCAGGGGAAATGGGTTCGAGCCCTGGTCCGGGAAGATCCCACATGCCGCAGAGCAACTAAGCCCGTGCACTACAGCTACTGAGCCTGCGTGCCACAACTGCTGAAGCCCGCGCACCTAGAGCCCATGCTCCACAACAAGAAAAGCCACTGCAATGAGAAGCCTGTGCACCGAAATGAAGAGTAGTCCCCGCTCGCCACAACTAGAGAAAGCCTGCTCGCAGCAACGAAGACTCAACGCAGCCAAAAATAAAATAAATTTATTTTAAAAAATGTACTTTTTGTAGTAATATTTCATAACCTTTTGTTTCATGTAATAGGTTTTAGACCAGTTTTCTGAATATTTTTTGCATCATGGTGCACATAAAAAAATAACAGTCATTTTTATGACACACTAGTGTGAATAGGAAAGACTGCCTGCAGTTTGAGACATTTGAGCTGGGGGTTCAGGCCACACAAGACCCTGACCATCTCCCATGGGGGCAAAGGGCATCAAAACTTACTACCTGGCACACTTTTCGGGAAGCTCTGTTTTAGACATCTTTCCATGAATTGCTCTAGAACATAATTTTTATTGGCTGTATAGTATTTCATAGCATACCTTGATTCATTTAACCAACCCCAAGTTACCGGACATTCAGATTATATCAAATGCTTCATTATTGCAACAGTGTATCAACAAATAACAATGCAATTCAATCTGGGGACATACTTCTCACAACTTTTCTCAAAGTTAAAGGGTGTGGAACTTTTAAGGGTCTCTGGTTCACACTGTTCCACTGCCTAATGGAAAGGTGATTCCATTTCTAAATTTCAAGCCTGTCCTAAATTCTGCTTATGGGGTGTGAGGGTGTCCACACAACCTCAACGTATAAAACTGCCTCATCCACCTGAACCGTGATGTTGGAAGGGACATTTTTCTGGCTAAATTTTGCTGGAGGGACCAATAAGATAGGATGATCAAGTGTGTATGATATCTACTCTACATGGAGACTTTACAGAGAATAATCCTAGACTCTTGAACCCTCATGAAGATCAGAGATCTAATATAGTTTCAGAGAGGGGATGTTATAAGCTGTCAGAAGGGCAATTTGAGGTTCACAGGGAAGAATCTAGTCTCACTATTCTCACTGGTAAAGAAGGACATACCACATACGTACAGGCCACTGCATCTTGCAACTTCATTTATTTTTTAACCAAATTCAAAGAACACTAGATCAAGAATCTGAAGATACAGATCCTAATCCCGCCTTTACCATCGAAGAGCTGTGTGTCCTTGGGGAAGTCACTTAAACTCTCTTAATTTTAGTTTCCCTCTTGCAAAATTGGAGTTTAAAACTGAGTTGCGTTAAGGCTCCTTCTAGTTCTAACATTTCATGATTAGAAGAAAGCAAAATTTCTGCAAAGTACGTTCCAGGAGTCCATGAACATAAGGAGTTTCATGATCAAATAATATTGGAACTTCTTTATAATATATATCCTTCTTACGAATTCACAGCGTCTATTAGCATATTAATGGAGTTGAGAAATTCTGCAGAAAACTGGTTTGGCTAAATCAGACATCCAAACTTACTTGAATACTTGGCAGTTTTTTTTATTGAATGTTTATTTATCTCCCACAGATCAATCTTTAAGAAACAATAAAAATAGTTATTTGATAATCCTACGTTTGAATACAATTCCTTGACAGAGATATTTGAGAACAGGACATAAACTCAACCAATAATATCTCTAAGACACAAGAGCAGCTAATTCCAGATGTGAGACACACTCTATTCTTTGAGTCAGTCTTGCTGCCTTCCTTGCTCTTTGGTTTACAACAGATAGTTTTATGTTAGCCTGTCACTTCAGATCCCATTCTTCCAAAATTGAAGTTCAGCAGAACTATCCTTTCTAGAGTAATACATAACCAATATCCAGGAAGAGAATATATTACACTTAAATCATATATAACCATTTTGGAAAACCATTTGGCATTATTCAATTAGCTGAAGATTTCTATATCTTAGAAATATCACTCCCTTTATAAATATACATTCTAGAGAAATTTTTGAACATGTGTATAAGATAACCTGTACTAAAACTTTATAATAATATTGGTAATTATAAAATAAAAATTTAAAATAAACTGGAATTAACTATTCACAAGGAAATGAATGAATAAATGGTGTTATATCTAGGGGCTTCCCTGGTGGCGCAGTGGTTAAGAATCAGCCTGTCAATACAGTGGACACGGGTTCGAGCCCTGGTCCGGGAAGATCCCACATGCCATGGAGCAACTAAGCCCGTGAGCCACAACTACTGAGCCTGCGCTCTAGAGCCCGCAAGCCACAACTACTGAGCCTGCGTGCCACAACTACTGAAGCCCACATGCCTAGAGCCCGTGCTCTGCAACAAGAGAAGCCATCGCAATGAGAAGCCCGCTCGCCGCAATTCAAGATAGCCTGCATGCAGCAACAAAGACCCAACACAGTCAAAAATAAATAAATAAAACAAATAAATTTATAAAAAATAATGGTGTTATATCTATACTATGAATATGGTTAACAGTGAGAAAAGAGAACTACAGGTATTTGTGTTAACATAAATTAATTTCACAAGCAGAATTTTTGGGAGGAAAAGAAGCAGGTTGCTGAAGAATATATAGTATGATTCCTTCTATTTAAAAGGTCAAATGTATTCAAAAGTAAACTGTATTGATTAGGATATACTACATTATTTTTTAAAACTCTTTTATGCTAAGATGTTGGAACTTTTGGGGGTGAAGAGAGGGCATGAAATTTGGGAGAAACATATAGGAATTTTAATATGGTTATACTATTCTAGTTGTTACACTGGGTTGTGGGCATATATGTGGTTTTTATATTTATATTCACCTTTATTTTTGGATGCAAAAAGTATTTTATAATAGGAAATTTAAAATTATACTTTTAATAGAAAAGTTTGAGATAATCATAATAAATGCAGATTTAAAAAGACAAACTGATTTCTGCAATCAGATAGAAGCTAACAGATACGGAAGACAGATTAAAACAAAGCAGCATAAAGGTAATTAATGTCTCTGAAGAATGGGAAAATCACTCAAAGATATATTAAAATAAAATTCCCCTGAAGTAAAAAAAATGGAATCTGTTAACAGCAAAAACACATAGTGGTCATAAGAAATGTCATACAGTAATAGCAACATGGAACTATATTCTGCTCAAGATTTTAGATTTAAAGAAAAAAGAATTAATTCCTTGGGTACCCTGCAGAAAAGAAAATCACCTTAAAAGTGAAAGAAAATCAGGCTGGCATTAGACTGCTCTATAGTCATATTCATTTTAAGAAGATAACGGGGCAACATCTACAAAACTCAGAAGAAAAGAAAATTGTGACCAAAAGAAGATTAAATCCAGAGGAGGTACTATTCATATTTTCAACATGAAAGAAATCAGGATAGCACACATAAGCCCTTTCTCAAAAACTGCTTTGCCAAAAATAAACAATAAATTCATACAATTAAGATACGAATTAAATAAAGAATTTGGTAATAAAGAAGCTATATTAAGAAACTAATGGTTTGATCATGGCAGAGAATAGCGCTCGCTCCAGTTGTGATCTAATTTGCATTGTTTTCCAAGGCCTCCTAGGGTAGACCGCAGGGCTCTGTGGGACTAATGGTGCGTCCTGGATGTCAGAATTTTGGGTGGGTTCAGAGGTCACCCTGAGATGAGGACAGTTGTGAGAACCACCAGTGATTCTGGAGCTGTATGAGAGTGGAAGTCGTGTAGTCCAGGCATGTGATTTTTAGGACCCAGGCAGAGTTCCTGGATAACTCAAGTGGAAACACCTTTCATTGCTCACCAGCCTTCATTGCTACTGCAGCAGAATCCCTCCCATGGACAAGGAGAGGTGGTGGAGTTAACGTGTGGTTGGCAGAGTTCTACTGAAAAGGAGATTCAGATTTTTATGTGAAACCAATTTCTATTCAAACTTAACTGAGCTGTACAGTTGGTATGCACTGAAATGAACACACCTAAAATGCACAGTTTAGTAAGTTTTCATATTTGTAAAGCCACGGATCCATTATCATAACAACAAACATCCAACACCAATATCTACCTTCTGACATGTCTCCCAGGGCTCCCAGGCAATTACAATTGATTTACTTTTTTCCCCACTCAATTAGTGTTTTCTAGACTGTTAATATCATTGGCATCTTAATGTTTACTTTTGTATTTGTCTTTTTCTTTCACGATGCATAATTATTTTGAGAATCATTTAAGTTGCAGGTATGAATAGTTCATTTTCTTCCTGAAAAATAACAAAAGGGGTTTTGTGGTTTGTTTGCAGTTTGGCCACCACAAATAAGCTTACTATGAACATGTGCATAAAATTCTTCATATGAATATATGGTTTCATATTCTAAATTGAATGACTGTACCCTTATGCACTCCTGTCAACAGTATGGAAGCATTCCAGTTCCCCTATAGTCCTCACCAGTACTTGATTAGTATGGTCAGTAGTTAAAATACTGCCTGTTTTAAAGTGTGTAGTGGTATCTCACTATAGTCTGATTGCATTTCCCTAATGATTCATAATGTTGAACATTTTTATTGTGTTCATTTGCCAGGTGTATGTCTTCTTTGATAAAATGCCTGTTCTTTTACTTATTAACTGAGAAGACAAAATAAATGTGTTGGAACTTCACTTTTCTTCAGTGACTTTGCTGGGTGGAATAAATGTTTCTGCTATTCACACACACACAGAAAAAAGACTAATGGTTTGAAATGAATCCATTTAATTACAGAACAAATACTAAACAGTTACGTGAACTTTGGTTATATTTCAATGAGAGTTACATTACACCTTGACACTATACCAATAAAAATAAATATAACTAACAAAAGGTACAGGAGGAAGGAGGAGGTATGAGAGTGCTGGTGACTTCATTTCTTTCACAGGAAGGAGTGAATTTTTATCATGAGGTTAAAAAAAATACTTGGTTCCATAGTGAAAGATATCTATATGATCGTTATACTTAATATGCTTTTTGGTGGGGGGTAAATTTTCTGAAGCAACCTATCAACAAAGCATTAAAGACTTAGTGAAGTACATATTTTAAATCTTGACAATCTAGAAATAATATAACCAAACAAAATTGGGAGTTACACTAGCAGAGGAAAGTTCTTCCACTATCACACTGAGGGTCAGCAGCGCATGCAAAGTAGATAGTTCAGGAAACAGAAATATGAGTATTACAGACATAAAGTTACCATGGTAATCAGCTAAAGAAATTAAATAACGGAAGTTCAGAGTAGTTCACACTGGGAAATGTGATCAGGCATGAGTGGAGTGAGTGCAAGATGATTACTTTTTATTTTAGACTCTCCTATACAGTTTGATTCCCCTTCCTCATGTTTAAGTATTACTTTAATTTTAAAAAGTCAGTGAGCAGTCCCCCAAACAACAGAATACCTAAACTGTTCTCTCCTTTCAACCCTGTTCCTTAGTGGGCAATTCCGAATACCTGCTTAAATATTTTAAAAAGTCATATTAACCTTACTGTTAAAAAATTCAGTGGCTTTAGTTTTCTTAAACAGAATATGTATGCTAAAGTTCTTTACTAACTTGCTCTTCTGACCCCATCATTTTATAACTCAGGAAACTAAGTCCTGGGGAGGTCAGTGTCCAAGCCCAGGACATGCTACAAGGCAATGGCAGACTTGGGGGAAAGTGATTATATCTATCAATGTGTTTGAACAAGTTTAGTTCGTAACTGTTATCAGAGCTGGTAGCATTCCGGGTTGGCCGCTTTCTGAGAAGGTTCTGAAGAGGAAGTATGTGATCACGGTCCTTCCCCTTTTCCTCTCCCTCCGTCAGCGCGCAGCTGCCTCCTGCCTGTAATCAAGGTGAACACTGAGCATCCCATATGACCCCTCTTGGGCTACTGGTGTGTCATTAACAGTGTGCAGAAACCAGGGCCTTCTGGAATCTGCAGCCACGAAAGAGTAAATGGGCCCCCGGAGGAACCAGTGAGAGCTGTGAGTACAAAAAAACCTTTGCAAACAAGAGCTAGCTGGCAGGGCAAAGAGGGCAACACACAGAGTGAGAAAGACAGAGGGTGACAGATGCAGAAGGATGGGAAGGAGCGGCAAAGAGAGGGACGTCTTCTTGTTTCTCTTTGGGGTGACTTACGGGCAGAGTTTGAGGAGTCCAGAAGTTTCTTTGTACGGAGGGATTATACACCCCTTTATCGCTGCAGAATCGCCAAAGGTGGCAAAAGGAAGTAACATGAAGCTTTCATGAGGGAGATGGTGCCAATCCTATAGTTTGGCTGCCAACAACAACAAAAACATTCTGGCAGCTTTAATACACATGGCTGTTTCCCTCTGATGATGTCCCAGAATGCTCAACGACTGGGGAAGAAGAACATCAAGAAGGCAGACAAGCTGTCTAGACTTGGAAAGGATGCTTTGACTAAGTTATAAAATAAGCACTAAGAAATATGTAATGTCTGTAGAAGCAACTCAGAGTTGTGTATTGTGTGTGTGGGGGGGGGGGGTGAGAGGGGGGTGTGAACCTTTGTACATCCTATTAGCCAGGTAATTTGCCCTCCATTGTAAGGTTAAGTTGTCCCCTGTGGACTGTAAGTATCTGACAGCAGGGGCCAGGTCTACTTTGCTTGTCCAGCGGAGGGTCTGGAACATCGAAGGCATCTAGTAAGTATCTGTTAATTACCTCACTAAAGGTGATATGGCAGCCCTTGGAATTCAGCTTCCATCTTAGTTTGAAAAGATGATTCTGTGCCCTTCCCTTGCTCTTTGCTGCTCCTCTAGTAGCAGATAAATGGAGGGTAAGTAGGTAAAAGGAATTTGGGGGATATTCTTTATGTCTCTCTAAATGCTGGCATATTTGGCAACAGAGAGAGGATAATTTAGGTGTTTCAGGAAAGTTTTTAAATTATGATATTTTAAAATGGACAAAAAGGTTACTGCATGTCCTGTGGTGCATACCCTTTCAGGGTATCTTGGCCTTTCAGAGTCTTAGAGCTATTTTTCAACTCTGTAAGCAAAACTAATGATGACGCAAGTAATTCTTGTCCTTAGAAATGGAAAGGAATTATACCTGGTAGAATGCAAATGATTACTGCCCTACAGATAGACCAGTCTTGCACCTATTTGTAAATTCTTTCCAGCATTCCTCATTGCCTATATATGTGGTTCTTTGACTTCTCCTTTGAACAGGTTTAATATCGTACCCATTTAACCTATTAATGAGTTAAATAAAATAGTTGTCACATTAATTTAATTTTGTATGGAGTCATGACTTTACATTAAAAAATTATATTTTAGCATTTTAATATACCATTTTCACTTTAGTTCTGGGACTTAATTTATTCTGTCACCTCTTCATGACTTTTTTCCTCTTCCCTTTTCCTTTTCTTGTAGGTGTAATGTACAGCACATTAGTTAAGAGTACTTGCTTTGGAGATAACTGACCTGACTTCAAATCTCTGCTTCTCAGTCTCCTAGGAATCTTGGTTAAATTAATTAATCTCAAGCCTCGGTTTCCATGTATGTAGAACAGGAATAATATTAGCATCTACTTTATGGGTTGCTCTGAGACAATGAGATAATACATGAAAAGTGATTATACATGGCTTGGCAAATAGCAAGTGCACCATAGATGCTAGCTATTAACCCTCTTTTTTTTTGCCCTGTGGTGGGTGAACCAGGCTTTCAGCGATCAGTGTATAGTAGGAGTGGGAGTGTGGAAGTAGACAGTTGGTCAAGTCACCAGGCAGCAATTCTCCTTGACCATAAGTTTCCCTTTCTATGCTTTCCCCAGAAAGTCCTAAGTAATTTATACTTCGTGTGGTAATTGCTAGTTGCCTATCCAAATCCATTCTTGCCTTTCACCTTATTAATAAAATGCCTATATTACTGTGGGCAACAATGTACCAACTGAAATACTATATTTCCCAGCCTCTCTTTCAGTGAAGTGTGGCTAATGCCCAAGTTCTGGCCTCTGAGATGAGAGCATGAATTTGTTGGGAGGGACTTCCTGGGAGGTTCCTTGAAAGAGGGAGGAAAAGCTAGGGAAAGACATTTTTGAGTCTTTCCTTTATCCATCCTATTGGCTAGAACATGGATTTGTTGGCTGAAGCTCCAGCAGCCATCCTGGACATTGAGGTGACTTGCAAGAGATAAGCCATGTACCAGGCTAGTGCAGCAGGAAGATGCAAGAAGCCTGGGGTTCTACAAATTTTGTGGAGCTGCCACACTGCCTTAGGTTCCCTCAATCAGACTTCCTTTGCATGTGATAGAAAAGCTCCTGTGTGTTTAAGTCAGTGTTAATTTGGGTTTTGTGTTAGTTACATGGAGATGAACTAACTGATAAATGCTGGGTGTCTTGTTCAGCCCAAGGGGCCTCTTAACCGTGTGAGTCATAACAGAACCATGTAGTTTGAGAACGCAGATCAATTTCTACCCTTTTGCTTTTAGCTGAGTTACTTGTGGGCTCCAAGGGAGCACACAGTAGTAGAGGACTTGTGTGGATGGGTGAAGAGTCTCCTCTTCAGTCTGTGCTTCCCCTTATACAAATGAGTCATTTCTGTGGTGAGGCATTTTTTTTCCATCCATAAGCAATCTTCAGGGCTGTGAGTCTCCGGTGCAATTATGGTCATTAGAGAAATGCTACATATCAGCATATGAATACAAAAATTAAATTTTGATTTGCCTCCTGTGGGCAGATATATCAACAGTATTTAGTTGTATGATTATATAACTACGGTTATGGTTAGGTTATATAATTATATATCTATATGATTATATTTTGGTGGCTTTGCTTTTGGTAGAATCAATGATAATGTTAGACCCTTACCTATCACAAAGCGTGTCCCATTTATTTTCTCGTATCTATTCCATAACACTGTAAGTGAGGTGTTAATATTATTTCTACTTTACAGATATGAAAACTGAAATTCAATATGATTAATTCTATCAAGGCTACTCCTGTTTCGCTGTACCAACTGGTCGCTAAAGGAACTCTTGACTGAACTGAGATTTTTTAATAGCAAAAGTCATTTAAAAATACACAACAAAGAGCATTTGAAGTTAGAGCTTTCAATATATAAAAATGACCGACAAATTATATTCTTCATTCTGCTGATTTGGAAGTTATAAAAACAATACCAGTAAACTGGCTATTGGTCAAAACAATGTGGAGCCTTGTTGAAAAAAATTATGCATCTATAAAATAATTCTGACAAAGCAACATTTTAACAATTTAAATATGAAGGAAGTGGGATTATTTGGATTGCATTTTCCACCAAATATGTGAGTATAAAAACTGTCTCAGGTGTTAACCAAATTTCAAATGTTACATCTTCTCAAATGTGAAATTCAGCTAATTAGCCCATCCTTGGCTTTGAGAGCAATTAGTGACTTGAGAATATCTAGCGGCGTGATCTCCAGGCAGCTCTACAGAGCTCTGAAGACAGCAGATGAGCAGATGGGATTGTTCCTCCAGGGTGAGGGCAGATAAACGCCTGTGTCACAAAGATGTAGCCGAGGCATCCTGAATTTTCTTTTCTCCAGGTCCCTTTTAAGAAGAATACCCAGTCTAAAAAAGCTGCCTATGAAAGAACCACATTTCTAAAAGGTCATCCAAGCAGTATTATGAATAGGTGGAAGTATGTGTAACAACCACAAACAGATCTAAAGAAGTGTTAGCTTGGGCAGAACTCCATTACGGAGTTCTATAATTAAGAGCTTATAGAATAAACACACGGACGCAGTAGGGCTCTAGTAAGAAACTAGGTCTGAATCAAACACATTTACTCTACTCTTAAAACTCGTAGACTCTTAGCATCTGCCTCTTGATATGTGTTCTTCCTCCTTCCCCACACCACTTGCCTTCTTACAGGGATGGTTCAGTAAGACTGGACGTTTCAGAACTTCTTCCACATCTGAAGCCCTCTGGCTTCAGAGAAATATCCAGCCACAGAGCATCTTCCTTCCAAGATGATCCCAAACCACACATTGTCCCAGTTAAGCTTGCCAAAGAAAATTTCATCCCCAGGCCGTTAGTGCCTTAACTGACTTGTTATCTCCCAGAAATGTTTCAGCAAGATCTGATTAAAAAGTGACCTGGTGAAGTATTTCTGGAAGACCCTTCATCTGTTTCTGCCAGTTACCAATGACCTTAGTCCTCCTGCTAAGAAGTCCTAAGTTAAAGGCGAAGGATGCTTTCCCCTCTTTGCACTTCCTTCTCTCGATTTCTTTTTTTTTTGGGGGGGGGGGCGGGATGGCTGCATCGGGTCGTAGTTGCGGCACGCTGGATCTTCCTCGAGGGACGCAGGATTTTTCATTGAGGCGCCGGCTCTTCGTTGGGGCGCGTGGGATTCTAATTGTGGCATGTGGATTTTCTCTCTCTAGTTGTGTCACGTGGGCTCCAGGGCACGTGGGCTCTGTAGTTTTTGCGGCACGCAGGCTCTCTAGTTGAGGCGCGCGAGCTCAGTAGTTGCAGCACACGGGCTTAGTTGCCCCACGGCATGCGGGATCTTAGTTCCCCAACCAGGGATCAAACCCGCATCCCCTGTACTGGAAGGCAGATTCTTTATCACTGGACCACCAGGGAAGTCCCCCTTCTCTTGATTTCTGTTTTACTCTATAACTTCACAAAGGCACTGTGACAAAACAAGAAATATATTTGATCCCTGCCCCTGGTGCCCCGACACAGAGCTCCTAAATCCCCTGGAATTTCCTGGGTGACAGAAGCATCTTTTGTTCTAATGAGCTGACTCTTGTTGGGCTCCTGGATAACTTCAGGATGGAGGATGGTCACCAGAAAGATCAAGCCATGATTAGAAGCTTGGAGTGTTTAGTCCCATCCCCCATTGTCCAAGGATGGGAGAGGGGCTGGAGATTGGGTTAATAATAATCGATCGTGGGAGATTAACCAAGATGGCGGAGTAGAAGGACGTGCTCTCACTCCCTCTTGCGAGAGCACCAGGATCACAACTGGCTGCTGGACAATCATCGAAAGGAAGACACTGGACTTCACCAAGGAGGATACCCCACATCCAAGGACAGAGGAGAAGCCACAGTGAGACGGTAGGAGGGGCGCAATCAGAGTAAAATCAAATCCCATAACTGCTGGGTGGGTGACTCACAGACTGGTGAACACTTATACCACAGAAGTCCACCCACTGGAGTGAAGGTTCTGAGCCCCACGTCAGGCTTCCCAACCTGGGGGGTCCGGCAACGGGAGGAGGAATTCATAGAGAATCAGACTTTGAAGCCTAGTGGGAATTGATTGCAGGACTTCGACAGGACTGGGGGAAACAGAGACCCCACTCTTGGAGGGCTCACACAGAATAGTGTATGCATTGGGACCTGGGGGAAGGAGCAGTGACCCCGGGGGAGACTGAACCAGACCTACCTGCTAGTGTTGCAGCGTCTCCTGCAGAGGCGGGGGCTGGCTCTGTTTCACCGTGGGGACAAGGACACTGGCAGCAGAGGTTCTGGGAAGTACTCCTTGGCATGAGCCCTCCCAGAGTCTGCCATTAGCCCCACCAAAGAGCCCGGGTAGGCTCCAGTGTTGGGTTGCCTCAGGCAAAACAACCAACAGGGAGGGAACCCAGCCCCACCCATCAACAGTTAAGTGGATTAAAGTTTTACGGAGCTCTGACCGCCACAGCAACAGTCAGCTCTCCCCACCACCAAAGCCTCCCATCAAGCCTCTTAGATAGCCTCAACCACCAGAGGGCAGACAGCAGAAGCAAGTAAAACTACAATCCTGCAGCCTGTGGAACAAAAACCACATTTACAGAAAGATAGACGAGATGAAAAGGCAGAGGGCTATATACCAGATGAAGGAACAAGAAAAAACCCCAGAAAAACAACTAAACGAAGTGGAGATAGGCAACCTTCCAGAAAAAGAATTCAGAATAATGATAGTGAAGATGATCCAGGACCTCGGAATAAGAATGGAGGCAAAGATTGAGAAGATGCAAGAAATGATTAACAAAGATCTAGAAGAATTAAAGAACAAACAAACAGAGATGAACAATACAATAACTGAAATGAAAACTACACTAGAAGGAATCAATAGCAGAATAACTGAGGCAGAAGAACGGATAAGTGACTTGGAAGACAGAATGGTGGAATTCACTGCTGCAGAACAGACTAAAGAAAAAAGAATGAAAAGAAATGAAGACAGCCTAAGAGACCTCTGGGACAACATTAAACGCAACAACATTCGCATTATAGGGGTCCCAGAAGGAGAAGAGAGAGAGAAAGGGCCAGAGAAAATATTTGAAGAGATTATAGTAGAAAACTTCCCTAATATGGGAAAGGAAATAGACACCCAAGTCCAGGAAGCACAGAGAGTCCCATACAGGATAAACCCAAGGAGAAACACGCCGAGACACATAGTAATCAAAGTGGCAAAAATTAAAGACAAAGAAAAATTACTGAAAGCAGCAAGGGAAAAACGACAAATAACATACAAGGGAACTCCCATAAGGTTAACAGCTGATTTCTCAGCAGAAACTCTACAAGCCAGAAGGGAGTGGCATGATATACTTAAAGTGATGAAAGAGAAGAACCTACAACCAAGATTACTCTACCCGGCAAGGATCTCATTTAGATTTGATGGAGAAATCAAAAGCTTTACCGACAAGCAAAAGCTAAGAGAATTCAGCACCACCAAACCAGCTCTACAACAAATGCTAAAGGAACTTCTCTAAGTGGGAAACACAAGAGAAGAAAAGGACCTACAAAAACAAACCCAAAACAATTAAGAAAATGGTCATAGGAACATACATATCGATAACCTTAAACATGAATGGATTAAATGCTCCAACCAAAAGACACAGGCTTGCTGAATGGATACAAAAACAAGACCCATATATATGCTGTCTACAAGAGACCCACTTTAGACCTAGGGACACATACAGACTGAAAGTGAGGGGATGGAAAAAGATATTCCATGCAAATGGAAATCAAAAGAAAGCTGGAGTAGCTATACTCATATCAGATAAAATAGACTTTAAAATAAAGAATGTTACAAGAGACAAGGACACTACATAATGATCAAGGGATCAATCCAAGAAGAAGATATAACAATTACAAATACATATGCACCCAACATACGAGCACCTCAATATATAAGGGAACTGCTAACAGCTATAAAAGAGGAAAGAGATAGTAACACAATCACAGTGGGGGACTTTAACACCTCACTTACACCAACGGACAGATCATCCAAAATGAAAATAAATAAGGAAACAGAAGCTTTAAATGACACAATAGACCAGATAGATTTAATTGATATTTATAGGACATTCCATCCAAAAACAGCAGATTACACATTCTTCTCAAGTGCGCACGGAACATTCTCCAGGATAGATCACATCTTGGGTCACAAATCAAGCCTCAGTAAATTTAAGAAAATTGAAATCATATCAAGCATCTTTTCTGACCACAACGCTATGAGATTAGAAATGAATTACAGGGAAAAAAACGTAAAAAACACAAACACATGGAGGCTAAACAGTATGTTACTAAATAACCAAGAGATCACTGAAGAAATCAAAGAGGAAATCAAAAAATACCTAGAGACAAATGACAATGAAAACACGACAACCCAAAACCTATGGGATGCAGCAAAAGCAGTTCTAAGAGGGAAGTTTATAGCTATACAAGCCTACCTAAAGAAACAAGAAAAATCTCAAGTAAACAATCTAACCTTACACCTAAAGAAACTAGAGAAAGAAGAACAAACAAAACCCAAAGTTAGCAGAAGGAAAGAAATCATAAAGATCAGAGCGGAAATAAATGAAATAGAAACAAAGAAAACAATAGCAAAGATCAATAAAACTAAAAGCTGGTTCTTTGAGAAGATAAACAAAATTGATAAGCCATTAGCCAGACTCATCAAGAAAAAGAGGGAGAGGACTCAAATCAATAAAATCAGGAATGAAAAAGGAGAAGTTACAACAGACACCACAGAAATACAAAGCATCCTAAGAGACTACTACAAGCAATTTTATGCCAATAAAATGGACAACCTGGAAGAAATGGACAAATTCTTAGAAAGGTATAACCTTCCAAGACTGAACAAGGAAGAAACAGAAAATATGAACAGACCAATCACAAGTAATGAAATTGAAACTGTGATTAAAAATCTTCCAACAAACAAAAGTCCAGGACCAGACGGCTTCACAGGTGAATTCTATCAAACATTTAGAGAAGAGCTAACACCTATCCTTCTCAAACTCTTCCAAAAAATTGCAGAGGAAGGAACACTCCCAAACTCATTCTATGAGGCCACCATCACTCTGATACCAAAACCAGACAAAGACACTACAAAAAAAGAAAATTACAGACCAATATCACTGATGAATATAGATGCAAAAATCCTCAACAAAATACTGGCAAACAGAATCCAACAACACATTAAAAGGATCATACACCACGATCAAGTGGGATTTATCCCAGGAATGCAAGGATTCTTCAATATACGCAAATCAATCAATGTGATACACCATATTAACAAATTGAAGAATAAAAACCATATGATCATCTCAATAGATGCAGAAAAAGCTTTTGATAAAATTCAACACCCATTTATGATAAAAACTCTCCAGAAAGTGGGCATAGAGGGAACCTACCTCAACATAATAAAGGCCATATATGACAAACCCACAGCAAACATCATTCTCAACGGTAAAAGACTGAAAGCATTTCCTCTAAGATCAGGAACGAGACAAGGATGTCCATTCTCACCACTATTATTCAACATAGTTCTGGAAGTCCTAGCCACAGCAATCAGAGAACAAAAAGAAATAAAAGGAATACAAATTGGAAAAGAAGAAGTAAAACTGTCACTGTTTGCGGATGACATGATACTATACATAGAGAATACTAAAACTGCCACCAGAAAACTGCTAGAGCTAATTAATGAATATGGTAAAGTTGCAGGATACAAAATTAATGCACAGAAATCTCTTGCATTCCTATACACTAATGATGAAAAATCTGAAAGAGAAATTATGGAAACACTCCCATTTACCACTGCAACAAAAAGAATAAAATACCTAGGAATAAACCTACCTAGGGAGACAAAAGACCTGTATGCAGAAAACTATAAGACACTGATGAAAGAAATTAAAGATGATACCAACAGATGGAGAGATATACCATGTTCTTGGATTGGAAGAATCAACATTGTGAAAATGACTATACTACCCAAAGCAATCTACAGATTCAATGCAATCCCTATCAAATTACCAATGGCATTTTTTACAGAGCTAGAACAAATCATCTTAAAATTTGTATGGAGACACAAAAGACCCCAAATAGCCAAAACAGTCTTGAGGGAGAAAAACGGAGCTGGAGGAATCAGACTCTCTGACTTCAGACTATACTACAAAGCTACAGTAATCAAGACAATATGGTACTGGCACAAAAACAGAAACATAGATCAATGGAACAGGATAGAAAGCCCAGAGATTAACCCACACACCTATGGTCAACTAATCTATGACAAAGGAGGCAAAGATATACAATGGAGAAAAGACAGTCTCTTCAATAAGTGGTGCTGGGAAAACTGGACAGCTACATGTAAAAGAAAGAAATTAGAATACTCCCTAACACCATACACAAAAATAAACTCAAAATGGATTAGAGACCTAAATGTAAGACTGGACACTATAAAACTCTTAGAGGAAAACATAGGAAGAACACTCTTTGACATAAATCACAGCAAGATCTTTTTTGATCCACCTCCTAGAGTAATGGAAATAAAAACAAAAATAAACAAATGGGACCTAATGAAACTTCAAAGCTTTTGCACAGCAAAGGAAACCATAAACAAGACGAAAAGACAACCCTCAGAATGGGAGAAAATATTTGCAAACGAATCAATGGACAAAGGATTAATCTCCAAAATATATAAACAGCTCATTCAGCTCAATATTAAAGAAACAAACACCCCAATCCAAAAATGGGCAGAAGACCTAAATAGACATTTCTCCAAAGAAGACATACAGACGGCCATGAAGCACATGAAAAGATGCTCAACATCACTAATTATTAGAGAAATGCAAATCAAAACTACAATGAGGTATCACCTCACACCAGTTAGAATGGGCATCATCAGAAAATCTACAAACAACAAATGCTGGAGAGGGTGTGGAGAAAAGGGAACCCTCTTGCACTGTTGGTGGGAATGTAAATTGATACAGCCACTATGGAGAACAACATGGAGGTTCCTTAAAAAACTAAAAATAGAATTACCATATGACCCAGCAATCCCACTACTGGGCATATACCCAGAGAAAACCATAATTCAAAAAGACACATGCACCCGCATGTTCATTGCAGCACTATTTACAATAGCCAGGTCATGGAAGCAACCTAAATGCCCATCAACAGACGAATGGATAAAGAAGTTGTGGTACATATATACAATGGAATATTACTCAGCCATAAAAAGGAATGAAATTGAGTCATTTGTTGAGACGTGGATGGATCTAGAGACTGTCGTACAGAGTGAAGTAAGTCAGAAAGAGAAAAACAAATATCGTATATTAACGCATGTATGTGGAACCTAGAAAAATGGTACAGATGAGCCGGTTTGCAGGGCAGAAGTTGAGACACAGATGTAGAGAACGGACATATGGACACCAAGGGGGGAAAACTGCGGTGGGGTGGGGATGGTGGTGTGCTGAATTGGGCGATTGGGATTGACATGTATACACTGATGTGTATAAAATTGATGACTAATAAGAACCTGCAGTATAAAAAAACAAACAAACAAAACAACTAAAAGAAAATAATCGTGATCATGCCTACATGATGAAGCCTCCACAGAAACCACTCATCTGGGGGTTCAGAGAGCTTCCAGGTTGGTGAATGCGTGCACGTGCCAGCAGCACACCCCAACTCCATGCAGACAGAACCTCTGTACTTGGGACCCTTCTAGACTTCACCCTATGTACTTCTTTATCTGGCTGTTCATCTGTACCCTTTATAATATCCTTTATGATAAACTGATAAATGTAAGTAGATGCTTCCTTAAGTTTTGTGAGCTGTTCTAGCAAATTACTGAAACTGAGTGGGTTTGTAGGAAACCCTGACTTAGTAGCCAAGATGGACAGAAGTATGGGTACCCTGGGGACCCATCACTTGCGACTGGTGTCCGAAGTGAGGGCAGTCTTGTGAAGCTGAGCCCTTAAACCTGTGGAATCTGACACTAACTCCAAGTAATTAGTGTCAGAACTGAATTAAATTATATGACACCCAGTTGGTATCCAGAGAGTTGGAAAATTGGTTGGTATGGGGGGAGAAAGCCCACACATTTGGTGTCATAAGAGTTGTGAGTAGAGAAACAGTTTTCCTTTAACACATATGCACAGTGATGATGCCTAGTCTTCTATCTTAACACGTGGGGACACTTCTTTGCTGAGACACTCAGATAATTTCTCAGTATTAATAGAGTTGACCTCATGTGTCCCCCTTGTTTCATAGGGTTTGTTTATAAAACAGACTCGGGCTCTCATCCGAGTCTTGAGTTCAGTTTGAGATAATGCAATTTAGAATATACAAATATTGGCACTGAGCTCCAAGAGAGTAATTAAAGGGTAGGTTGTCAGAAGCTCCAGTGATTGTAACCATTTAGCCTGAAGACAGAAGACTTGGGGTTTATAGGTTTATAAAATGTGATGGAAGAAGTGAAAGCATAGAAGGGACCTCCAAGATCACAATCATAGTTCAATGACCTCATCGTACAAGAGAGGAAACTGAGATGCAGAAAAGTGATGTGACTTGCCAATTTCAAGAAACCAAGGAGCAACCCAGTCAAGGCTAGAAGCTGAACTCGCTGTCCCCCACCAAGAGGAAGATCCGAGTTGCTAGATCAGTCAGGATCCAGACTGTGCCTCACAGATTTGCTGAACGACATTTGCACATCATTTCCTTGTCCTGGCTTTACGCAGAATAATTCAACCACCTTTTCCATCACTAGCTGCTATGCAGACCAGCTGAGGAATTCTCCTGCTGATTTATTAGTCTCTACTGGGCTGTGTTCCATATAATTTTCAAGCAAAGGAGAGAAAAGATTCCTATTAGCTAGCAAGTTGTGTGAAGCACAGAGGTTAAAACAACATCTACCCTGAATAATACATTTAAAAAGTCACCCAAAGCATGTTATTCAATCTGGCACCCAGATTTAAAGATTGCCAGATGGCCCAGCCTGGCCTCTGAGGAAGAAATGTCACATTGCTCTTCCCTTCTTTTTTCTGACTTGCACTGATAATACCACAAAGGAGTAGAGTAGAAAACCACAGAACTGCAGCATTCAATTATGCTAATAAATAAAGGTAAGCCGCTCAGGCTGAATGCTCTCTCTCTACCTGGAGACAAAACACAGCATTTGTATATATAATACCAAATTCCCTAAGCATTTCTAAGAAAGCCAGAAACCTCAGGAAGAGATCAAGAAAGGGGAGGGGTTTCAAATACTTCCCAGGGCAAGCCTTTCGGGACCCAACTATGCGAATGGCATAATAAAGTATAATCTACCAAATATACTATCTCACAAAGCCAGATGGACTTTTAATTCCAGCCCCAGTATCACTCTGAATTGTCCCTACGTTTGGTTTAACCAATCAGTTCTAAGATTAGGTATCAGGCACAAAGTGCTCTGCTCTGTTGTACTACATGATAGGAGAGCATTACATATATGACCAAGCAGAGGCCCTGCCCACTATAGGTTAGTGAAGGAGATAGACATATACACGGCCAAAAATAACAGCTAAAGCTGATGCAGGGCTTACTTATGTTTTGCACTATCTCAAGTGCCTAATATATTCATTTGTTTAATCACAATATCTCTACAAAGTAGGCTATATTTTTTATTCTATTTTGTTAATGTGGAAAATGAAGCTAGGTAATTTGCCAAGGGTCACTGTTATAGGTTGATTGTCTCTCCCCTCCCCCCTTAATTAATATGGTTGAAGTCCTAATCACCAGTACCTCTGAATGTGACCTTATTTGGAAATACAGTTGCAGATGAAATTAAGTCAGGTTGAAGTCATTGGAGTAGGGTGGGCCCCTAATCCAGCATGACTGGTCTCCTTATCAAAAAAGGGAAATTTGGACACCAGCACGCACGCAGAGAGAACACCATGTGAAGATGAAGGCAGAGATCAGGTTGATACAGCAGAAGCCAAGGAACGCCAAAGACTCCGGCAAACCACCAGATGCTAGGAAAAAGGCATGGAACACATTCACCCTCATAACTGTCATAAGGAACCAACCCAGCCAACACCTTGATCTCAGTCTCCTAGCCTCCAGAACTGAGACAATAAATCTATGTTTAAGCTACCCAGCGGTACTTTGTTACAGCAGCCTTAGCAAGCCAATACAGTCACCAAGCCAATAAAAAATGAACACAAACCCAAGCAGTCTGGTGCCAGAGTCTGCATTCATAACCATTTCACTAAACTGCTTATACTATTTAAAGCATTGAGCTAAACACCATACACTTCCTTCCATATAAGGCAGAATGAGAGCCACATAAGGGATATATAAGCCAAGTCAGTTCAAAGAAAGATTTTGAGTAACTTAATACAAAACATTCATTCCATAAAGCATTTGTTGAGAACTTACAACTGTAGAGACTCAAAAAGTGTAAGGTGTGTCTCTATTTTCATGGAATTTAATAATCTAGTTGGATCTCTGAACAGCTAAATGAAAATGTACTGAATTAGGGAGGCTTGACATCAGAAGTTTGTAAAATCCAGAAGGTCATGCAGGAGCTATGAGGTTAATACTGGGGTGGAGGAGATTTTGAGTAGAGAAAACAACATGTATAACGTCACAAAATCACAAGTTGGAGATGACAAGGCAAGGAAGAGAAAGCCCAGATTTCGAATAAACCACGTAAGGCTGGATTAGTGCCACTAACGTCTAGAAAGCAGCCCTGGGCTACAGCCTGCTGCCTCTGCTGCTAGGCCAGGCCACCCTCTTGTCACCATGCTGATTTCTTGTTCCTCATTCATGTCCACTCTGGCTGCCTGACTCCTCAGATCTAAACCTCAGCTTCTATGACCATCTCACACCTGCCACGCTTTCCACCCCCTGCTTCAAGGGCTTCTTGGCTTTGTCTCCAGCTTTTTTGGTTCCACACATCTGGCTACTAGGGACCTGGGACAGCCAAGTCTGCCTGGATCAGGCGCTTACGGGAGGGGAGGGGGCCGGGCCACTTGTCAGGATAAGGGGAGGGAGGTGAGTTGTTATGCGCTAATTGTGTACCTCCCCCGCCCCCCAAGTTCATATGTTCAGAGTCCTAAACCCCTCGCACCTCAGATGTGCTGTATTTGGAGAGAGGGGCTTTAAAGCGGTAATTAGTTAAAATGAGGTCATTAGGGTGCGCCCTAATCCACACACAAACACAGACCCTAGTCCTGACAGAGACACACACAGAGAAAAGCCCATGGGAAGACACAGGGACAAGACAGCCGTCTACAAGTTAAGGAGAGAGGCCCCAGAAGAAACCAACCCTGCTGACACCTTGATCTTGGACCTCTAGCCTCCAGAACTGTGAGACGATGAATTTCTGTTGTTGAAACCACTCAGTCTGTGGTACTTCGTTATGGCAGCCCAAGGAAACTAATATACAGGTGATATAGGAAAAGGAAAGGGACATATTTGTCAGTGAATCCTCTCTGTCTCTGGGGCAGCTCTGGTTCCTGGAAGGGAGTCAAGATCAAGAGACTGGGCCTTTCTGCATGCCAGCTGTGGGACAAAGCCCCCAGCCAATTAAGGCTCTGGGAAGCGGGAGGCTCAAGAGAGACGGATCTTATCGCTGTTCCCTCCTCTTACTATAAAGACTGAATCAGACTCACCTTTAGGACTGTTGTCACAATAAGGTTAAGTGTGATTCCAAACACCTTGCCCATCTCCCCAACACACATATTCGTTTTCTCAGAAGCTGTCATTTATCCCAGTTAGAGTTCAAGGCCTAAAAGGCAAAGGGATTAAGAAGGTGAAATTCAGTAACACAAGAGTAACCCAGTTGGTCAATCAACAAAGGGAAAGTGACAGTTATTTCTTCTTCCATGTTTTGGTTGGAAAAGCAGGAGGCATTGGGCGCTGGAAGCAGGAGGAGGGTTCACAACAGAGATGAATGCAGTGTGTGCATACGTGTGGGTGCATGTGTGTGTGTGTTTGGGAAGACGGCTATAGAAATGGTGCCTGGAGGCACAGCAGTAAGATTTTTAAAAATTCTGCCTAGCATTGGCCTTATTTACCTTCAACAGGGTCGTTGTGCAAGTATTTTTGTTTACACTCGCTGCTGAGCTTCCAAGGATTTATGAAGATTTCTTTTGTGACTTCATTATAAAGGTGCTTCCTTCCCAAGGGATCCATTCATCAAGGTACCATGGTAGTGTGCTTCCTGCCTTTGGCCTTGCCACGAAAGCCCTTTCAAACACACTGTGCACAGCTGCAAAGCAGAGCGTGCTGCCTCAAGCACACGAATTAAATTAAACATCATTCAGTAAGTATGAGAAATAGGCTGTCAAGTCATCAGGAGGAAAGTGAAAAATTCAATTTGTCCTGATCCTTCCTTGACATAATCTGCATATTTGGAGCTACTGGGATCTGCTCGGAGTGAAACATTTCTCCAGGAGAGGGGCTGTGTCTTATTCTTCCAGAATATCCCCTAGCACCAAGCCAGGGTCATAGTAGCACTCAGCAAATGCATACTGCAGAACTATTCACATTGTCACCATAAAGCTGTTGTCTGGCAGGTGCAACCTCATTCCAAAGTACCAAGCACCCATTTCTAGGTTTAATACTAAACAGTTTTTGTCA
Organism: Balaenoptera musculus; assembly: GCF_009873245.2. Classification (NCBI taxonomy): domain Eukaryota; kingdom Metazoa; phylum Chordata; class Mammalia; order Artiodactyla; family Balaenopteridae; genus Balaenoptera; species Balaenoptera musculus. The sequence goes on along the minus strand of NC_045790.1, from coordinate 62,697,971 downwards.
CTGACTTACTCGATTTGCTAGTAACCTCTTACCTGTTTATTGCAACTTTACTTTCACCTAAGTAAGCGTGTGGAACAATGCTGGCCTGCCAAAAGCATTAATGTACCCTTGTAAATAATGGGGCTTTGTGTTCAACTTGAAAGGAATAACAACAGCCAGTAGCATTTGGACAATGCTTCACAGTTTGCAAAAGGCTTTCACATGCTTTATCTTATTTAGAGTTAGGCAGGTATGTGTTTGAGCCTTGCGTTGATGTCACCTGAGCAGGACCTGCTCTTCCTGGGAATTTCTGGGCAATTCTTCCTCCCCGATTCTGATCCTGCAATGCTGGTGAGGCTGCCAATTACAGCCAGCTTCTCCCTCCTCCAAGCCACAGAAGTGGGCCTGGGACCCAGGCCAGGCAATCGTAGTACTCCCATTCCTTGGACAACAATGATCCGAAGGATAGGTAGCTAGACTAATCAAAATCCTTTCCCGAGATTTCTTCAATGTAGACCTGGGGGAGAAGGTTGCTTGTTTTCTGAGTCATGCATCTGAAAGGATGTTATTCAGGGGCTGCTGATGGTCTTCCCTTCCACATGTAGACGGACTGTCTATGGTAGGAGCATAAATCCAACACAGAGAGAAGGAAGCAGAGGTAAAGTGGGGGAGGAGAGAGAGAGGGAGGGGGAGAGAGAGTGAGACAGAGAGAGAGAGAGAGAGAAAACGAACCTCATTTGGATGGCTAGCCACTTCCCCTCTGGACTCCCTGGTTATGTGAGGCAATAGATTCTTTTTTCTCTTAAGCCAACGTGAGTTATACTTCTGTGATTTGCAACCTAAAGCCTGACTAACAGATTTTACAAAATTAGACTTATCTCTGAAGCTGAAGAAACCAAACTGTTTTCCTATTGTCCACAAATATTCTCTTCCCCTTCCTGTGACCCATTCCCATCAGGCTTGGTCATGTGAGTTGCTTTAGGCAATAAAATAAACCATAGCCATGGACATGGGAGCAAAAAAATAAACCTTTTGTTGTTGTTAGGCCCCAGAAGTTGGAGTTTTTTGTTACTGTAACAGAACCTTGAGGAAAAAAACCTTGCCTATCCTGACAGATACACCTACATTAAATGCTACAGCCCATATATCAACCTAGGCTGTTTGATTCCAAATTCTTCAGTCCTTATTTACACTATGCCAGGCTGCTTGTGGTAAATCTAAACTCGCCAAGTTTTCCAAAGTATCACTGAAAAATAAAAACCATAACACAACACAACAAAACAAAACAAACCATAGTCTCATGGAAAACCGCAGGTCGTGCCAGGATGACTGATATAAACAATGACCAAGCTAATAACAAGAACAGCTAATATTAACGTCCACTAAAAGGGAGCCTTAATGAGAGCAGAGACCTAGGATATCGTGCTCACTGTTATATCCTCAAAAGTTAGCACAGTGCCTGGCACGCTGTGGAGCTCAATAAATATCTGATCGACGTTAAAGGGAAGAGTTCCGTTTGCAGAGCCTACGCTGAAGGGTTCACACACTCTCGTTGTACTCATTTACTCAACAGGAATGGACTGTGCACCTCCTATGTGCCAGGCACAGTTGTAACCACTGTGGACAATGCAGACGACACAGACCCGACCTCTGCTCTCACACCCCTTCTATTCTACGGCGCGGTTGCTTATGTCAGCATTATTGACGTCTGGAGCCACGTCATTTTTTGTCGGGGGCTTCTGTCTGGAGCATTTGAGGTGCTTGGCAGTGTCCCTGCCCTCCACCCTTCTCTCCCAATATGACAACCCAAGATGTCTCTAGACACTGACAAATGTCCCCAGGGAGGCAAGATCAGCCCAGACTGAGAGACACTGGGCTAGTGGTAGGAGACAGACAAGCGGGCTATTGATTTGAAATATCTTAGGGTATAAAAGTGCCATTAGTGAACATAAAGCGGGTAAAGGAATAACGAACGGTACAAAGGGAGGTGCTTCTTTGCTGAGTGATCAGGGAAGACCTGGGTTCTACGTTAATGTTTGAGGAGAACTGTGGAGTGAGTGCCAGCCCTGTGGCCACTTGGGGGAAGAATTTTCCTGTAAGAGGGAACAGTGAGAGCAAAGGCCAGGAGGAGTAGGAAGCGTGCTTGTTCCTTCGGAGAAGAGCAATAAGGCAGAAAGCCTGGAGCAGAGTGAGCGAGGGGAAGTGAGGCAGGAAACGTGGTCGGGGAGGGGGGCCAGGGGGAGGCCAGTGGGAAGGACGCTGGACTCTACTCAGGCTAGTCTGGGGAGCCCCTGGAAGGTTTGAGCAGAGGAGCGCCAGGTTCTGACATATCCTTTTAAAGAATTACTCAGGCTGCAACGTGCAAAACAAAACAAAAGGGACAAGGAAAGAAGCAAGAAGACTAGTTAGGAGGCTAATCTGCTCTTCTGGGTAAGAGACGGCTTTGCCTGGAGGGGAGTGGGGAACAGTGGGTGGATTCAGGATATATTTTGAAGGAAGAGTTTGCTAGATTTGATGTGTTGGATACGGAGAAAGAGGGAAAGGAATAGATAATCAGATGTACTATGATTAATATCCTCATGGTACAAATGAGGAAACCAAAGTGCAGAGAGTTGAAGCAGCCTATGCAAGACCATAGCTAAGTAGATGGTAGAACCAGCCTTTCCCCCAGACACTGACATCAGAGCCTACACTCTTTTTTTTTTTTTTTTTTTTTTGCTGCCTGCTTGGAGTTTATTTTCCACTTGGCGCAAGGCACAGGGTTATGGGGTGTCAGTAAGGCTCTCATGTGGCTTGGATAGTAAAGAGTGGGGTCTTCTCAACTTCCTTTTTGGTGTTTTGATGTTAAAAAACCCAACTGCTTCCCTTGGCTGCAGCCTGCTTAGGCTGCGGGAGGGGAAGGAGGGGCGGGGCTCTGAGGAGCCTCGCGTCTCGGAAGGAAGCCGGGCAGCTGGCGGTGGTGGCCCTTCAGGACGGGTCCTGCCGGTGGTTTTGTCATGCTGGCCGCCAGGCTGCTGCTCGCCCACGGCTTCCCGAGCCGGGTCACAGGTGATCACTGCCGGCGGAGGCCTGGGCGGGTTCTGAGCGCTGGCGAGACTCCAACACTGTGGCCATGAATGGGAGAGCGGACTTCCCGAAAAAGCAGCTAGCCCACCAGTGTCCCGGGCGGGCTCTGGGGAGACGGGGTGGAGGGGAAGGGCTTCCGCAGGAGCTGTGAACTGGCAGCGGAGCCCAGGCGGCGCCGGCAGCAGTCGTGGGTGGCCACGAGCGAGCCGCTGGAGGGGAAGGCTGCCGCGCTCGGCCTCGTGGGTTGCTGGAAACCTCGGCGGCGACCCCTCGCGGGCCTCGGCGTCGGGGACGGGGACGCCAGGCCACGGGGCCCATCTGCGCAGGAGACCGCGGGCGGCCGCTCCACGACCCAGAGGCACGGGGCCCGGAGCCTACACTCGTGATCTCTATTTTATATGCCAATCACAGGACTGGCAGCGGAGGTGGGGGGGGGGGGGGAGCAAACTGAGGCGCTCCAGTTACCCATTTTCTTCCGACATAGCACCCTGTCACCCTCTTTCAGGGTCCAGGACATCCCAGACGTACCCCTATAGTCATCATACAGAAACAAGCACACAAGACAGTGGCAGACCTGACCTTTCTCATTAATAGCTCTTGTTAGATCCATGCAAAAATAATGGATATTTAATTCTTACAAGAAGACAGCTTAAAAGATTCAAAATTACCAAGAAAACTTTTTGAAATATATATTTACACCCAATATCATTCACAACAAAGCTCACCTTAAGGTTATACATGGTGCTAGTAAAAAGCATCCGGATTTGTAAGACATTTAAACAGCTTATCATCTGAGATAACGGAGACAAACTTTTACAATTTTTTTTTTTTTGAACAACTGTTTAAAGAAATACATTACTCAATCCAGTTCTGCATAAAATCTCTCCAAGCTTTATATGCCATTTCTGAGGTTCCTTACATAATAACAAATGATCAAAGCCACACATCAATGAGAAATACTGGTTCTTCCTGCTGTGGTAAAAACGACTGAAATAATACATGGAAACAATATAGCAAAAAAGTAAAATGCATTCATCTATTAGCAAATATTATTGACAGCTTAAGAGAAAACATTGTTGATGACTTTAAGAAACAATTCAGAAAAAATATGCTATGTGGAAGGTGTGCTACGTTTGTATTAAATACAGATGTTCCTAACATAAGTTATGTTAAATTCTAGATTCTGTTTCAAAAACAGGTACCAGAACAACTGTTTTTCTGAGAGCCCACTAAAGAAACCATGTACTGAAGAAGATTCATGATCTTTAATAATATCAATGTATGGGAAAACTGTGTACATGTAACCACTGACGGAGCAGTTATTTTGGTGCCAATTTCTAAAAAATTCACATAAAGAGAATGTTTCAGAGATAGCTCACACGTGAAATTCCTTCACGGCATCATATATCAGTAAATTATTAGAGACAAAAAGTTTAAGTAAGAAGTCCACATGGGCTATGGGATGTCATCGATGTGAATAATTTTATGCTTTTTAAGAAAGCCTTTACGAGATAGTACACTGTTTACAGTACTTTGTAATAACATAGGGATGTCCTGGGAAATCTTTACAGCAATGAGCCTTTGCTGGCTATTTCATAGCAAAGTATTTATAAGAGCTGCTCCACTTACAAATGAATCATGGAATTTTCTTGTTAAAGACAAGAGCTGTAATTTGCTGAAATTTTCTATGATGACATGTAGCTGTCAGAATTATTCTACTAGCAGGCACTTTTGAAAAAATAAACTTAATTTGCCCTTTCAAAGATGACTTTTAGTAATGAATGAGGGAGGAACAATTTTTCAAGAGAAACTCATGCTATGGAAAGAACATTTTGAAAATTGTTGTTTTGGGATATTTCACGGTTTCATGATTTCATTTCCGAAAAGGATATAAAAAGTCTCAGATGGGAAAAATTTAAAATACTTGGAAGTATGATTTTCTAATTTGCTTAAAAATCTTCCAAAAGAAGAATTTTAATAATTTTAAACCTATTTCTTAAAAATGTAAAAATGTAACACCTTCTGATTAGTTTGTAAGACTTTTTGATTGACTATCAGAGAAAAGAGATATGTATTAACTAAATTTTATTTTGCATTGCATAACTGTAGATGGGTTAAAAATTGAGTATTGTGATTTATTTAGCTCAACTTATTTTGCCCTTCTTCCATTTGAATTTACATGTATTTGTATGTTTTCCACCCAGTGGCAACAGCCCTCATTAACTAATTAAACTATATTTAATACAGAACCAGACTTTTAACTCACATTATCACCAAATATTAAATCAATATTTAAAATCACACAACTCTATAGGTTTTTGTGTGCTATTAGTGAAATACATATGTTTTAAAATATTATTGATATTCATCCTTGTCTCATCTCTTCCCCCTTTTCATGCATTTTATTCCCGGTTCTTATATTACTGCACGAACTAAGACTTCCAGTACAAAAAGTGAAGAGAACTTTACTTTTGTTTTTTAAAAAGCAAGTCTACTGAATGCTTGTTGAATAATTTAAATACAATGAAACACACTCATTTTAAGTGTATATAGTTTAATATGTTTTAATAAATATGTGTACCCAAGTAACTACCACCACAATCAAGATATAGAAAATATCCAGCACCCCCGATTTCCTTCACGGTCAATCCTGACCCCTCCTTCACCCCACTCGCCACCACCTACCTCAGGCAACCACTGATGTGCTTTCTGTCACTATTAGATTAGTTCTGCCTACTTCAGTATTTCGTATGAATAAATTAATATGCTCTTTTGTATCCGGCTTCTTTTACTCAGCATAATATTTTTGAGATTCATACATATTGTTATGTATAAAAGTAGTTTATCCATTTGTATTACTTAATAGCATCCCATTGTTTGGATATACTATTACAATTGGCTTGTCCTTTCATCTGCTGATGGACATTTGGGTTGCTTCTAGCTTTTCATATACAAATCTCTGTGGAAACATATATTCCGCAAAGAAATTCCTTACTTCATTTAGGTAACCACCAAGGAGTGGAATTGCTGGGTCACAGGGGGAGTGCATTTTTAACTTTAAGAGAAACAGCTCAATTATTCTCGAAAGTTCTTATGTCATTTTACATTACCACCAACGATGTATGCAGGTCCAACAGGCTTTATCGTCAGTCTTTTAAACTTTAGCTATGTGCGGGTGTATAGTGGGATCTCATCATTTTAACTTTGGAGTATGTTTATAATGTACATAATATGTGAGTACAATAGTACATACATAGTTTTCAAAATAAACTTATCTATATATAAATATATGTTGATGGGATAGCTAAAAATGTACACCAATCAGGATACACAAGCAGAGCTTTGCAGATACATAATCACCGTAAGGACCAGGTCCCTGCCTTAAGTACTAGCCACTCCAACACACAGGAAGTTGCTTTTTTAACTACTACATTATGGTGGTTTTGAGGTTTAAAATGTTTTATTTTTTAAAAGAATCTCAGAAGGAGAGAGAACAATTTCCTGCTTTCAGTTCCAAGTTCGATACCTGTCAGCAGAGGCTGCCTGTTTGCTGGGGCAGAGGGGAGACTGTGCTGCGTGTTTCTGCTCCAGTTTCACGTACCCTGTGGTGCTGGCTTTAGTGTCACCCGTGATTGAAGTTCATTTCCACAGAGGGTGACCCTAAAGAAAAACACGTTTCCCCTTCCAGCATTGCCCCAGGAGGTGGCTGGGCCCCAGCAGTTTCTTGGGCACTTTACTTGCCGTCCACACTAAAGTTTAGGGACACTCATCTGTCATTTCGTGGCTTGTTGGCAGAAAAGCAGCAGTGCAAATACCAAGAAGTCTCAGCGGTAAGTCCGTTTCAAGCAGGTCAGATGCCCGGTAATATGCGCAGTGTGATAGTTTAATCAGAGAATCGTGCGGTATTATTGCTTCTGCCTGAGAGGAGCAGACGTTTTTCTTTTCAAGAAAGCTCTTTTCCGATGGCTATTAGGTTGTCGAATGAGGAGCTGCACAAAAGAAATGCCGGCTCCTTGTGGTCTCTCAGATCATTAAAAGGTAACCCAGGTGGCAAAACCCGTTATCATTTCCTCAGCTACAGCAGATGAAAAGAGCAAGATTGGACACCAATCTGAGGCTACATGATGGCCAAACCATCAGCCAGAGCGAAAGAGGATTCATCAATGCCGTGGAAGATGAGGAGTCAAAGTGATTACTTAGCATTGTGTGGGGAAGCCAACCTGTTGATGTGACTGAGTTTTTTCCTCTTCAGACGTTGCTCTGGTCTTCGAAGGGTCTCACTGCTAAACACCGATATTGTTTTTTTCCCTCTCTTGCGGGACTTCCTATAGGGTGAAACTCTTGAGCTACCTGGAACTGGCTGGGGAAAGTAAAGTTGCGGTGGGGATGGGAGTGTGAAGCAAATTCACAGCTAGAGCTGAAGGGAGTTAGTTCTAAGACATCAAGACATTGTTAGCAACCATTAGTAATCAACCATCTGAATGCTTGTTAGTTTCACTCCCCAGGAGAGTTCAAATGACACCTTTCTTATTTGGACAAATTTAAATTACAGTCTGTACCACCTTCCCTGCTCTGCTTGCCAAGAAAATGTGTAGCCTAAATCACAATTCCCCTAAAATGTGTAGCTGCCACCGCAGAAAAATGCTTCAGGTCAACAAACACTTTCTGTAAACATGCTGCTTCTCTCCTCTAATAGCCAGAATCAAACTGGCCCTGAAATGGGGGCCAACGACAGCTCTGCACCATGGGGGCTGCTAGGAAGGAGGAGAGGGACAAGAAGGTGAGTGGCTGTGAGCTGAGACTCTCTGTCTTAAGGAAAGTAGATTTCAGAAGCTGCAAAGTGAGCTAAGGAGCTGCGTGGGTTATGGTTTAGATATGAAGACGTGTCAATGTTGGAAATAAGGACAGTTTCCCACAGCAGAAGAAAGGCAACTGTGGATGTGGGCAAAGCCCTTACTTATCTAGGCCCCCTCTGGAATTTGAAGGAATTGGACATCAGCTTCAAAAGGTTTTCTTTTAGCCTCCAGACCCTTCTTTAAATAAAAGTTGATCCAGAAACCCAGTAAGTAAAACAGATAAAAGGGGTATTGCTCTCCTAACCATCAGGGAAATGCAGGTCAAAATCACCATGAGCCATCACCTTAAAAAGGATGGCTTTTTACAAATAATAGCAAAAAAATAAGTTGGTGAGGATGTGGAAAAATTGGAACCCTCCTTATACATTGTTGGTGGGAATATAAAATGGTGCAGCAGCCACTATGGAAAACTGGAGTTCCCACAAAAAATTAAAAATAGAACTACCGTAGGATCTCTGTATTTAAATTCGGAGTGTATATCCACAAGAAGTGAAATCAGGACCTTGAAGAGCTATCTGCACTCATGTTCATTGCTGCATTATTCACAAAAGAAAATGTGGTATATGCATACAATGGAATATTATCCAGCCTTAAAAAAAGAAGGAAATCCTGCCACTTCCTACAACATAAATGAACCCAGAGGACATAATGCTAAGTGAAATAAGCCAATCACAGAAGGAAGAATACTGCACGATTCCCCTTACATGAAGTAAGTAAAACAGTCCAACTCATTGAAGCAGAAAATAGAACAGCATTGCCAGGGGCTAGGGGAGGGAGAAATGGAGAATTGTTTTTCAATGGGTATAAAGTTTCTGTTATACAAGATAAGTAAGTTCTAGAGACCTACTGTACAACACAGCACCTATACTTAACAAGGCAGCATTGTGTACTTTAAAATATATTAAGAGGATAGATCTCATGTAAAGTGTTCTTATCAAAAAAGACAAACAAAAACAAAAGAACACAAGGAAATTTTTGCAGGTGATGGATATGTTTGGTAACTTGGTTGTAGTGATGGTATCATGGATCATGCATACATCAAATTCTTCAAGATGTATACACTTCAAGTGTGTGCAATTTTAAAATATCAATTATGCTTCAATCAAGCAAAAAAGGGGGGGTGTTAAAGGAAACAAAACCACTACCTCAAAAAGATATCTGCATTTCCACGTTCACTGAAGCATTATCTACAATAGCCAAAAAACGAAACAAGCTAAGTGACCATCAATGGATGACTATATAACGAAGTTGTGACCTATCTATCTATCTATCTATCTATCTATCCATCTATCTACCTATCTATCTATAATAAGAAATGAGGAAATCCTACCATTTGTGACAACATGGATGGACCTTGAAGGCATTATGCCTCAGATAGAGAAAGACAAATACTGTATGATCTCACTTATATGTAGAATCTAAAAAAAAAAAAAAAACCCAAACAACAAAAACAACCCCACCAAACTCATAGAAAAAGAGATCACATTTGTGGTTGCTAGAGGTGGGGGGCTGGTGGAGGAACTGGAAGAAGGTGGTCAAAAGGTTAAACTTCCAGTTATAAGATAAATAAGTACTAGGGATGTAATATACAACATGATGACTACAATTAATACCGTGGTATGATATATAGGAAAGTTGTTGAGAGTAAACTGTAAGAGTTCTCATCACGAGGAGAAATCTTCCTTTTCTTTTTATTGTATCTATATTAGATGGTGAATGTTAACTAACCTCTTGTGGTAATCATTTCACAATATATGTAAATCAAACCATCATGTTGTACACCTTATTCTTATACAGTGATGTATGTCAACTATTTCTCAATAAAACTGAGAAAAAAAGAAAACTGAGGTTAAAAATAAAAGCAAACTTTTTAAAAAGTGAAAGGAAAAAAGAAAAACAGACAGTCAAGTTGTTTTTAACCAAGTCTCAATAGAGTGCAGAATCCATTTGTTTTTAAGCTCTTAGTCTTTCTGGCTATTTACTAAATTAGATGTAATAACGTTTATCCATCATTGTAAAAAGAGGGTGTTGCTCTCACTTTAGGAGGCTTGGGGCAGGTAGGCTCACTGCTGCTGTTCAAGCTCCTTTCTCCCTCTAATTCAGCCCCTGAAGGGTCTCCTTGATGCATCCTTCAAAAACACTGTGGGAAATACATTTTAGGGGCTGTTTCATCCCTGATGTTACGAAATTCCAGTGGTTCTCAACCACTACTGACAGTTTCTAATCATATATTTGTGTGGTTATTATATCACGAGCTCCATGAGGACAGGAACCACGTCTATCTTGTTAGCCATTATAGTGGCGAGCGTAAGACCTGACACACACTAGGTAATCAACTAAAACAAAATTTTTTTTTAATGAATTAGGGTTATGTTAGACCAGGAGTCACCACTACTACCCACAGGCAGATCTGTCCCACTACCTCTTTTTGCATGGCCTGCAAGCTAAGAATGGTTTTTATATTTTTACAAGATTAGGAAAAATAAAAAGAAGAATGATATAACTTGACACATGAAAATTAAATTAAATAAAATTACATTACAGTATTCATCAACTGTTTTATTGAAACATTAAAAAAAATAAAAAGGACTAATAAGGAAATTTCAAAATGCAATTTAAACACACACTTTTGAAAAATGTGCTCTGCCTGGCCCCATGCTTCCCACTGGGCCTGGCATCCCTCTTCCATGATACCCGTTCAGTTGATTTATACAGAGACATGGATGAAATGAGACTCCATAATGATACTGCTAATAACCACGACGGTGATAACAGTAGCTAGAGAATGTCAGGCACTGTGCTAATGCTTATATTGATTTTCTCATTCAATTCTCATAATATCTTCACAAGGGACTATTATTACCTATAATTTTATAGGTGAAGAAAATGAAGTAGAGAAAGATCAGGTAATTTGTGATCGTAGGCAGAATGGCCTTTCAGAAGTGTCTACATCCTACTCCCTGAACACTTGGTAATATGTTACTTTACATGGCAAAAGGACTTTGTAAATGTGATTAAATTAAGGATCCTGAGATGGAGAGATTATCGTAGAGTATCCTAGCGGGCCAATGTAATTGCAAGGATCTTTATATGACAGAAGCAGGAGGGTCAGAGTCAGAGAAGAAGTGATGATTCAGAAGTCAGAGTGATACAGCCACCAGGCAAGTAATGTGGGCAGCCTCTAAAAGGCTGGAAAAGGCAAAGAATGGATTCTCCCTTAGAACCCCCAGAAAGGACACAGTTCTGTAACACCTTGATTTTACCCCATAAAACCCATTTCAGATTTCTGACTTCCAGAACTGTAAGGTAATAAATATGTACTGTTTTAAGCCACTGAGTTTGTGTTAATTTGTTACAGCAATTAGGAAACTAATACACTTGTCAAGGTCACATGGCCATTAGGCCATGGATCAAGGATAAAACCCCACACTGTGTGATTCCAGAATCTGCATCATCAATTCTAATCCTGGCAAAGGTGTTTAGCGCCTGCCTCCCCTACTGGAAAGAGAGTATTGAGTGAGATGAAGAGGCATCAATACTCTCTCCCAAGTTGCCTTCTTGCCTCATCCATCACCAATCCAGCTACAAGTAGGGTTATTTCCTAGGTGGGGTTTTGTGGCAAATGGGGTGGCATTCCACGTGGACTACTTTAAACTGCTCCTATGTTAAGTGTGTTTCTAGTTGATTTTGCCAATGGAGGAAGGTTTCCTTCTTACATGGCAGACCTATCTGCCTGTTTAAGTGCTTCACAATAGATTTCTTTCTTTTTTTTCTTTTTAATTTATTTTTGGCTGCGATGGGTCTTTGTTGCTGCGTGCGGGCTTTCTCTAGTTGCAGCGAGCAGGGTCTACTCTTTGTTGCAGTGCATGGGCTTCTCATTGCGGTGGCTTCTCTTGTTGCAGAGCACAGGCTCTAGGAGTGCAGGCTTCAGTAGTTGTGGCATGCAGGCTCAGTACTTGTGGCTCATGGGCTCTAAAGCACAGGCTCAGTAGTTGTGACACACGGGCTTAGTTGCTCTGCGGCATGTGGGATCTTCCCGGACCAGGAATCGAACCCGTGTCTGCTGCACTGGCAGGCGGATTCTTAACCACTGCGCCACCAGGGAAGTCCCCACAATAGATTTCTTCAGAAGAAAAAGATGTTTTTCCTCCTGGCTCCTGTATGAACTATCTACAGGGGTAGGTGCTCCAGCTTCTAGACAAACACATTCATCTCTTCATCTCCAAAGACACCACTAGTCACTGCTTACCTGGATGTTGAAGAAGGAGGTGGCAGTGAAGGACTGTGTCTCATGAGCCGTGTCCCATCCTCACGACCTAACTTCTCCAAGGTTCTTCCTCATCTGTAATGTGGAGATGATATTATCTGCTCCAAGCACCTCAAACACTCTTCCTGAAGAACTATGAGTTTATAGATGTGGAAATACAACCTAAATTCTAAAACTTCAACTTTGCAAAATGTGTATTATTATTTCCTTAACAGATCCGTTATTGCCACCTTTTAACTTTATTGTCAGTTCAAAAATAAAGAACTGTTGATGGGGCTGGATGGAATTTTGTGACTCAGGCTTTTGGTGTCTGTGGGAGAGTGACAATGGAGAAGTTAGCTATTGGAGACACTAAAGAAATTAGAGAAAAATCCTAGCTCAAAGGATAAACTCACATTAGAAAACTTCAAAGTATACAGTCTTTCTAGTGTTCAAGATTAAAAATTAGAAGTACCTTTTCAACAAATGGCCTTCAAAGCATTTGTGAAGAGATTATCAACATATTTAAGGTGAGGAATCCCATAAGAATCCAAGGGTTTTTAAAAAATCTCATTGTTGGCTGTAAGAGGTGAAAAAGGAGAAAAGGAGCATTTCATTTCTCTTCATCTTTAAGGATTCAAGTCAAATTGCAACTCTTCTCTGATGGTTCCGTAACCAGCCCAGCTGATGGGAATTGTTCCTTGCGGTGACATTTCTCGTCTCTGCCATTCAGATGCACTTGGCATTCACTGTCCTATGGCAAGAATCTCACTTGTGTGAAATCCAATTGGATGACAAACTGCTTGAGGGGAGCAATCACATCTTATATGTAACTTGTGTCCTCACAGACCTTAGAATAGTACAAAGCACATCAGATCAGATGATGGACTGAGTTTCTAGAAAATCGTTGCCCACCCCTAAAGCACACATAACATATTTACCCTGTGACCTTGCCTGTGCTTTTAGTATCATCCCATTTGCTCCACCAATTCAACCCTCTTCCTTGATTTACCATTATATCTTTATTCTCCATCAGCTTCCTGTCTATAGACCAAAGTGAGGATCCTGCATCTTGATTTTGCAGTACTTGCTGTGGCGTACCATAAAGATCCTTCCTTCAGGACCAAGGCGTCATTCCCCCAGCTGCTGGAAATGTTGCCAGACGATGCTTCTCGGGTGAGTTTTGGTCTACGAACTTCCCTCGGCCCAAGAGAGCCACCTTACCCAAAGTTACACTCCTTCCTGAGGAAGTGTATATTTAAAAATGTGAAATATAAAGGCCCTTGCCTCAGGTGGTTCAACTCTGATGGGGTTCCCCAGCTCAAGAATTCCCTGTGGGATTGCCTGAGCCCTTTATTCCAACTACATTTCAGCTTAACTCCTCTACCCCAATTCTATCTTATTTCCTTCACAGGTCAGGTTCCTGAGAGCCTTCTGCAATAAACTTCCTGCATGCAAATCTGTGCATTAGAGTCTGTTTCTTAGGGAACCTGTTCTATGCCAGATCTTACACATAAAGAAGGGAAAGATAAACAATGCCCACAGCAAGAGGGATTGGGGAGGGCTGCCTCACCTAACATCACACCAGTCTGACCTGGCCATGGCTGCCAATACCTGGCAGTGAACACAGCCACCAGCCTGGCCATCACATGCCAGAAAAGTGACGTATGGCCACCTGTGTCCTCTTCATCAGTGCCACCCACTAGAACTTTCTTTGAGGAGGGACATATTCCGTATTTTCACTGTTCAATATGATAGCCACTAGCTACTTGTGGCTACTGAGCACTTGAAAGGCAGCTAGTGCGACTAAGAAATTTAATTTGGACGAAGTGAGAGAGTAGCATTGACATATATACACTACCAAATATAAAATGGATGGCTAGTGGGAAACTGCTGCATAGCACAGGGAGATCAGCTCGGTGCTTTGTGACGACCTAGATGGGTGGGATGGGGAGGGAGACTCAAAAGGGAGGGGATATGGGGATATGCGTATACATATAGCTGATTCACTTTGTTATACAGCAGAAACTAACACAACATTGTAAAGCAATTATATTACAATAAAGATATTTTAAAAATTAGTTTATATTTACATGTAAAGAGCCACATGTCTAGTGGCTACCATACTGGACAGAGCAGTCCTAGATTATGAATCCAGCAGGTCTAGAAAGGCAGCGTCACAATAGCTCCAATTCCACCTGCCTTTACTTCCACCACCCATGACCTAGAAATACTTGGTCTGACTCCTTAAAAGTCATCCTAATGAAGCATATATAGGAACTGTGTGCTAGTAAAGTCTAATTGTTAAGTGGCCCAATAATTATTATGAACATTGTTAAATCTAAGAGCCAGAGAGCTTTGTTGCAAGTTTAAATTGACTACAACACATAAATCTATTCATGATTGCTTACCCTCATAGTCTTTTAATCTCCTGGCCCTTCAGGGAATTTACCATCTAGATGGAGAGACATGACATGCATTCGTGCACAATTTTAAGTTAAGAAATAGCCTCCCCTTGACTATATATATACATGTATAAATTTGATTAATGCCTTTTTTCCCCATTTGGTCTGTATGATCTGAGGGCTTCAGCTTTATGTTTCATAATAAGAAAAAAAAAAGCAAGAGATAGCTGCCCTTTAGAGGTGGGCAGGCTCATGGGTTGGGAACCCACGGGAGATCTTTAGCTCTGCCCTGTTCCTTGGACAAGAATGATCTCTCGTTACTGACCCAGAAATGTCAGATGTGGCCCGGGGTGAAAGCATATGGCTGCACCTGGGCCGGTTCATGACCACCCTGCAAAAAATGACTAAATGTGCATGCCCTCCAGACAAGGAGTCATTCACATCATCTCGTCATCTGAGGTCAGCCCTTACAAAATCAGTTTGAGCCACTGAATGCGACTGAAATTGAATTCTATGCAAGCTGAAAATACTGTTTACTTAAAGCCCAGAAGCCTTTCATGAGAAGAATCCAGGGACAGGCAATGGTAGTTAAATTTATACATTTTTCTTTCTTGTTACAATTTTATATTTTCCGAGCAATTTAATGAAGACTCCAGAGAACAGAATTAAATGTCTGCTGGTTCAATTACCAAATAATGAAAAGGTGGAAAGTAGCACCGTGTACTGTGCGCCGAGAGGCTATTGAAGCCTATTCTTGGAGTGAAAATCTTTTGTGTGCTGCTTACACTCGCCTTTGCCACCCACAAATTGTACAGACGAGTGTCGACAGAAGCAGCAGAAACCAAGAGCTGGTGCAGATCATCCTCTGCAAGGGTGAAAGGCCTGGCCCACAGGGGGACATCTCATGAGACCCATGGCAGCAGCCAGGAGCACGGCGGAGGCCACGGGTTCCATCAGGAGGGACCAGGCTGTCCTTAAAGCCACGGTTTCCATCAGGAGGGACCAGACTGTCCTTAAAGCCATCCTCTGAGAAGATTCTAACCATCCCTGGCCCTGAATGCATTCTTAACTAGCCTGTCCTTAGGGCCACATGCCGGGAAGGCCTCAGGGGCAAAGGAGACTTGGCAGCAAGGGTTTCAAGGATGCCTTACAGTCCCCACAACATTTGGAAAGCTACCCCTGCCCACGCCCCCGTACCCCCGCCCCGCCCTAGCCATACACAGAAAAGAAGGATTACAGAAATACAAAAATCCTCCATAGAAGCTAAAACCAAAGACAAAATCAAGCTCTGATGCTTCAGAATTCTTTGGAACACTGGTTTTAATGCTTTAAAAATCAAGCTTCCCTGGAAATACTAAGGAAGGAAAGAGGTAGTTAAGTGTAGACTCTTCTCGCCTCAACGCCCATGGTGACAGTGTATCTCTGCTCACGCTGGGGCCTCCCCAAAACCTTTTATTCAGTAACATCAAAAGACTCAATGGACAAGTCATTGTACAGCTTCTTTTTCACCTTTAAATTCTTCTTGGTTTATGTAACAGAATGGTCTCGTTCTTAGGAAATCCACGCTGAAACGTATAAGGATAAAGGGCTATGATGTATATAACTAACCCATAGAAAAAAAGTGTGTGTGTTTCTATCTACATATATGTAAAAAATATATACACACACACCCCCCTATACGTATGTATACATATTTGTGTATGTGTGTGTTCAGGTATGGTGAGAAGGGAGCAAGAGTAAATGATACAGCAAATGGGGTAAAATGTGAACAACACGTGAATCTAGGTAAAGAGCATTTGGGTAGCCTTTGAATTATTTTTATTTTTACAACTTATCTGTAAGTTTGAAATTAGGTCCACGCTTTAAATAGTTTAAAACAGTTTCAAAGTTTAAAACAATACAAAGTTTTACAATTTTAAGTTCCTTCCCTTTTCTTCTCTGTATTGGCTTCTTGCTAGAGACCCTTACAATTATCCAGCGGACCCTCTGGGTAAAAGTGTCCATGAGGGTAGCCCCGCTCTGCGAGTAGCCAACAGTCCTGCTGATGTGTTTAATCAGGCTGAGAATTCTCTTGGAGAAACCAATCACACACACAGTTCCAGAGCGGCCCCTCCCATGGTGTGCTGGTGATTACTGGGAACATGTGCTGGGACATAGTTCTGAGGGAGACAGGACTATGTCTAGGGAATGCACCACTAGCTCGCTCTTCCTCTCTTCCCTTAAAATACTACAACCAAGGGTATGAAATTTTAAAAAATAACTATCAAGTATGTCTCAAACTACCTTAAATACATGAGAAAACAAACCATATGAGAAAGAGGAAATCTCTAAATTAATGCCTTTCTCCCTCTCTCTCTCTCTTTTTGGTGTCTGATACAAGAGACAACAACAGGATCAATCTCTTATTAGAACAGAAGCTCTCTGAATATAGGAATACACCTTCGTCATTTCCGTTTCTCCTGTATCCCCCAAGAAACAGACTTGTGGGATGCAAGTGAATGAAGATGTGATTAAATGAATGGGCAACACCTGAGACAAAGTTCTACCCTCAACTCCTCACCCTTAAGACTGCATTTTGAGATCTATTAAAATCGAAGCAGAGGCATTTTTATCTATG
Source organism: Balaenoptera musculus (assembly GCF_009873245.2). Taxonomy (NCBI): domain Eukaryota; kingdom Metazoa; phylum Chordata; class Mammalia; order Artiodactyla; family Balaenopteridae; genus Balaenoptera; species Balaenoptera musculus. The sequence continues at coordinate 62,680,802 of NC_045790.1, read as the reverse complement.
GGTTCTCTCTATATAAGCTTGTATTTTCCTCTTTTCCTGTTTAGAATTCCACATTTAAATCTTATTTAGAACTCCATAAAGAGAAAAGGTGAGGTACAAAACTGGGAGAAGACATTTTTCACATGTATAACTGAATAGAATTAATATCCAGAATATAGAAATCATTTCTACAAATGAATTAGAGTTAGTATAACAATTCAAAAGAAAAATTGTCAAAAAAATTGGAACAGGTATTTCACAGAAGAGAAAGTACAAAGGGCCAAACACTGTGCAAAAATACTCAAAGTCATTAGTGAGTAGAAAATACAAATTAAAACCACAAATACGTAATAAACACCAGATTGGCAAGAATTCCAAAGCCTGACAGTATCAAGCGTTGACAAAGTTGGAGAACAATGGCACTCTCGTTAACTGCTGGAGGGAGTGAAAATTGGAACAACCACTTTGGAAAACAATTTGGCATCACAGAACAGAGGTGAAGGTATACGTGCCCTATTACCCAACAATTCTACTCTTGGGTATATACTGAGAAACTCCAGCACAGATGCAGTGGGGAGTGTGTATAAGAATATGCATAATAATACTTTTATAATGGTAGCCATCCAAAGTCCATCAACAGCTCAGTGCACTGAGCGTTTCATATAATAGAACACTATCCAGCATTGAAGAGGAATAAACAATGGCTGTATGCATCAACAAAATGACCCTCAGGAGAATCACGCTGGGTGAAAAAAGCAAATTATAGGATACATACATTATGATTCCATTTATGGAAAGTTCATAAAGGATATGTTTTTAGGGACAGAAACATATGCGGTAAAGCTATAAAGAACAGCGAGAACGTGATTAACAAAAATTCAAGACAGTGGTTACCTCTATTTAGGGCAGAAGAGAGAAGTGATCAGGACAAGACACATGAACCTTTAATGGAAATGCTAATGGCCTATCTCTTAAAAGACATAGTTGGGACTTCCCTGGCTGTCCAGTGGTTAAGACTCCACATTTCCACTGCAGGGGACATGGGTTGGATCCCTGGTGAGGGAACTAGGATCCCGCAAGCCACGTGGCACGGCCAAAAAAAAAAAAAACAGACGCGGTGGACACACATTCATTGTATTGTTGTTCTTGACACATTTTACAAACGTACACATTTGTACACATTTTACAAATATTAAAATGTACACATCTTACAAATATTCTTTTGTGTGCCCCTAATAGTTAATAAAAATGACTCTTAAGAATTGGTACGTAAGCAAATGACCAAAAATATTTTATCCAAGACTTGTTGGAAGAAGAGAGTGTAACAACATGCCAGCCATCAGGCCCTGGCAGTCTTTCCTTCCGAACATGCCATACTGTCTACTGGTCTCTGGCCCCTTCTGGGTCATTCAATCCAAAACCAACCATCACTCAGAGCTAGCACTTGTCCCAGGTCGGAGGAAAGTTTCAGGCTGTTCCTCAGAAGCAGCAGCCCAGCGTCCCTCTCTATCTGCCATTCTATCCCTCATTTAAATGCAGGCATCCTCCAGGTGTGAATGACAAGCACATTACCTTGTGCGTGCATGTGCACACACACATCCAGCTCTGCAGCTTGACTGGGTTGTTATTACATCCAAATATTACTGAAAGCTATTATTACTTGACTCTTGACTTTGACTTATTCTCCAATATTTGTACACATTTTATAATGATAATGGAGTACCATATTTAGAACAAAGCATCTCCCTGTCCTCCAATCAGAACCTGAAATCTGAAAAAGCTCCCTGAAGCACAGACATCTGTCCATGCTCCAACTACAACCATGTAGCAACAGTCCCTTAAACCAAAATTGAAATTTAAAGTGACTGGTGCAGTTACTGTCAGTACAGCATTTAAGAAAAAAAATAAACCTAGTTCCAGGGATGTCTGACTCCTCACCTCAGTAGGTCATTAAAGATAAGATAGCATTCATCTCCCCCAGGCCCAAGAAAGTTTTGTTATAATTTTAGTATCGTGAAATTTTTAAAATAATTGTCTTCATATCAATTACTACAGTGAAGGCAGGCTCTTTCAGCAGTAACATCCCAACAGGAAAAAAAAAATCAGACAGGTAAAACAAAAATTCTTCTAAAATAACCTATGTGGAAGGTCCATCACTCAGTCCCCTGAAGTCTACTGAAGACCTAGTTAGTAACTGCTGTAAAAGTACAACCACTTACCTCAGCATATTGTGCTACTGAACTGGCCTCAACTGCATAGACTCTCCGAGCTCCGGCCTGCACAGCAAAAAATGACAGTATTCCTGATCCACAACCAACATCTAGAACAACCTGGAAGGAAAGGAAAAGACAAAAAAGGGGTGAAAACACAAACCGGAGCTTAGCTGTTGGCATCATGCCAACTTTGAGCATTGTGAGCAGACAAAGTACTAGCTTTGATTTTTACAAGTGGTCTTACCTTGGCCAAGTTATGAATCTCTGTGAGACTTCTTTTTCTCCTACGTTAAATGGGGTTAATAATACCCACCTTTTAAGGTTTACTGTGGGGATTAGTATGAAGTGTATACAAAGCACTTAGTGTATAATTGGTGTTTTTCAAATTATTGTTATTATCACTACAGTTTCTTTGTTAACATGGTTTACTTTTAGGATGTTTAGGGCCAAGAAAAGTAGTGGGTCATGAATGAATTTGCTTACCCTACCTGTCAGCATGAACAAAATGAAAACTGTCTCAAATAATTTTTAGCATTATATACATATATACATATGTATATGCAAATTATATGTGTATGTATATGTGTGTGTATATATTCAGGAAAAACTGAAGATAGTCTTTAAAAATCCAAAAGTGAGATATGTGCTTTTTTTTTTAGGCCCCCTCCAAAATGTTGGGGAGGTTTATGTGGAGGGTAGGAGGGTACTAAGACAGTGGACACATAGAATTTACAGAAACTTCTTTCCAGAAACTTCTATTCTCTGTGTTCAGACCTAGGACTTAAATCAAGAAGACCACCATTCACTGGCACAAAGGGACCAACCAACATTTGGACCTACATGCTGTGAGGAAGAGGAGGACAGTCTGGATTGGGCCCCTGGCCCCATGCACAACTGAAACTGAGGTCTGAAGCTCAGTCTGATCGCTGAAATCTCAGGCTCCTGTATTTCTGTCTCATCAGTGACTTTTATTCTTAGCATCTTTTAGCACTAGCTTTGAGCAAGGCATTTCACTTGGCTCTAAATCCTCACAATAAATGTATGACTAGATAGCCTTATTATGGCCACTTGTGAGATGACAAACTGAAAATCAGAGACATTGAATGAGCCCAAGTTCACCTAGCAGTAAGTAGGGGAGCCAGGAGTTGAATCTGGGCACTTCTGCCTTCCAAGCTCACGTTCTATAAAATCACACGTTGATTATTTAATTTCACTTTTATAAATCTGATATTTTAACCCAGCAATACCAATAGGCAATGAATGACAAGGAAACAAAGTATTACTTTTTTCAGGAAAATTTATGATATATTTTTTTTTTACTTTGATAGTAGGAAAATTTTTCCAAAAAATAGGAAATATCAGAGGTTGTGCATGTGTGTATCTGTGTTTTAATTGCAGTATCACACTGTGCTGACACAGCTACGGTGCCATTATTCTAAGAGAACATGCTGTTAGTAATGGGTTCACGGTGCTCACTTATATTAATCCTAGAGCTGTGGCTCTATTCCATATGGTCTCCTAGGTTGGATAATTAGGAGCATTACTAATTTAAAATGTCACCCAGTCTCTGGAATTTGCTGTCAGGCTGTCTATACTTTTAGAAATACCACTATTCACTTCTCCTCATCTTCCCTAGGAAATACTTCATCTTCACATGGTCCTGGTTTATTGCAAGAACACCCATGACTGCTGTCTAGAGAGAGGAGGCTGTAGGTTGGAGAGTGCAATCCATGGTCCCCTAAAAAGATGCACCACATCCAGAAGAACCTTTCCAGAGCCTTCTTCAATTAAAAATATAATAGGACTTCCCTAGTGGCACAGTGGTTAAGAATCCACCTGCCAATGCAGGGGACATGAGTTCGAGCCCTGGTCCGGGAGGATCCCACATTCCACAGAGCGGCTGAGCCCGTGTGCCACAACTATTGAGCCTGTGCTCTAGAGCTTGCGAGCCACAACAGCTGAGCCCGCGTGCCACAACTACTGAAGCCCACACGCCTAGAGGCCGTGCTCCGCAACAAGAGAAGCCCCCGCAATGAGAAGTCCCCGCTCGCCGCAACTGGAGAAAGCTTGTGCAGAGCAACGAAGACCCAACGCAGCCAAAAATAAATAAATTAATAAATTAATTTAAAAATATAATACCTTAGATACTATGCTCAGTCCAAAATATGGATACAAAATTAAGATACAATAGAAATTGCACCTGCTTGCTCTGGTGACAGGTGTCCTAGAAATGTGTGAAGGGAACACTTTGTCTTTTATTAGTGTGCCATGAAGCACATCTTAGAGCAGTGTTTTTCAGTTCTCTTGATCCTGCAGACTAAAAACCAAAGAAACGTTTTACCACTGGGAGAGAGACATCAGACAGAGGGAATGGGGAGAGAGAGAAAAATTCAGAGATGGGAGGGAGCCTGATATGGTTCAGCTTTTTGCCAAATTAGGCCTTTTGGTAGGAAGATGCATTGACAGGCCCAGACCCTACCTAGAGAAGAGTTGAAAAATTATAAACTGTTGTCCAAATACCTTATTTCGATAACTAATTTCAAGCCAAAACAACCTTATTCATTTGGCTATTTCAAAACAGAGCATAGCCCTTGAAAAAGAATCTGATCTTTTGCTAGCATTATCCAGATAATGCCATCTGTCTCCCGCTTGTGTGTATATGTAAAAAGTTAACAAGTGAATTTTCAGTCTGGGGCTTGGAGGAGAGGGAGAGGGGAGGGAGGGACATTCTGCCCCGTCTACGTAAGCCATGAAATGTTGGAAACAAAGCTGAGGAAGGCTGAGAATTCATTCTCTGGTGAAAAACAAACAAGTCCAAGCAAGTATTTAGGCTCTAATGGAAATACACTCCTTCAGCCCTTTCCAGCTGGGGTTTCCCTGACTAGGAGAAGACAGGACATTAATGCAGATAATTCTGTTACACCGTCTTATCCGGCACCTCAGGAAGCCTTGGAGCTGCCTCTCATCACGTTTTCTTGTCCTCACAGAAGATTATATTGAGCCCATTTTTTATTCTACCATTGGTAGGCCATCACAGAACTGGGTATGTTTGAGGACCTTGGCAGACATTAAGTTATACTTTCTTATCCTAGGGAAAAGTATCTCACCTCAGACAGAGGCAAAAGAGAGTAATAAAATCCCTTTCCACGTGTAAAGCAGTTGCCAGTTTCCAAAGGACGTTCCCCTGACACTATCTATTTGAGCCTCATGCCCCCCTGGGATGGAGAGTACATAGTTATGTCCCCGTTGTACTGAGAAGGAAACAGGCTTGGAGAGACTGTTTCCAGCCCAAGGTAACACTACTGGCAAAGGGCAGAGCCGGATGAGGACCCAGTGCTCAGCTGTCTGTAGCACCATGGCCATCTTTCTGTGCGGCAGAAGATGGGAGGAAAGGGTGGACCGTGAAGAGATGTAAATCTGACCATACCACACCCTAAACACTTCCGAAGGCTCCACGCTACTGGACTCCGGTTGGGATCACCCAAGAGAAAAGACAACACGAGGTCAGAGGGAGTGAGGACAGTGAGGTCAGATGACTTACTCTCCTGGCTTCCTCCCTCCCGGGTCTCCATGCATTGGCTGTGTCCCCTCTACCAAAAGCCACAGCTCTTGCTGGGCTTCCATCTCTTATAGCTATGACTATTCTCTCAGGTTTCCAGCAACTACCCCTTCCCCCTCCCCCTTTAGGCCAAGGGGTGGTAACAGGTCCCCACTCTTGGTAGTGCCAGGGTGCTTCACCGTACCGTGTTGGTTCCCTTTACTCTGCCCACGTCACTGTAAATGGTCCTGTTATTTAACTCTTCTAAAACACCTTGTCGGGTGTGCCTTGCCTCTCCTGCAGGAACCCTGGCTGATACACCAACTCATCCTTCAGATCTCGAACAGCTCTCTCTCGGGAAGACTTCCTTAGCCTTTGCTCCCCTCCCAGGCTAAGTAAAGTCCTCCAGCTCTACGCTTTCTGATCATCACCTACTCAAACCCTTCCTTCATAACATTCATCACAGTTATAGTTTTTCATTCAAAGAGAGATTATTTGATTAATGTCTGCTCCCTCCCCTGGACTGCAAGCTTCATTAAAGGAGAGACCTCTATGTGCTTCTTGGTCACTACTGAATCCCTGATACAGCATGGGGTCTGGCACACAGTAAAAACACTCACTAAATCTTTGTTAAACGAACTGAATAAATAAAAATATGTCTCACTACCACAGATAGGGAACAGATTCACGATCCAAAAGGTACAGCGCGAATCTGTTACCTCCCTGAGAAAGTACCTTCTACCAGCGTAACACATCCTCTTCAATCTTGTGATCTTAAGCATCCTTCAAAGGATGACTTTCTTGGGACACTGCCATATTGTCATTACATTACAATCCAGTTAGCTCTGGTATACAATGTTCCTCTAGAGAGAGAATTCATCCTCAGCTTCCCCTGGATACACAGGCAGTAACTATAAAAATGGCTAATTTGGAGCTTATATGGGGCAGCACCAGAAAATGGTATGAAATCCTTGTGAGGACTAATGGGGAAAAGTCAACAATTGGTCCATGTAACAGTGGCCAAAAGTTCTGTGAATTTATTTGTAAATAAGGTTTTTAAAATATTAAAAATATAAGGTCATTTTGCTTGTACAGATGATTTTAATTACATGCTCTTATGGTTTCCTAGGCAAAGAAATCCTGCCAAATGTTTGAACAGGTCTAAAAAGCCCCAAGAGGGTTCAAAGCTATTTATTTGGATTCACTAGGCTAAAATTAACAAAGAACATCCAGGTCCTTAAGAAAACATGAAACAAAACTACACTTGAATAATAAAGTAAAAATAAATATGTACCATTATTTTTATACTTATTATGTACTATGCTTGTTTAGTACTTTTACCTTATTTACTCGTGATGACAACTATCTAATGTGGGTACCATTATTTTCTCCATGTTGCAGATAAAGAGACTGAGAATCAGATGGAGTTGAAGTCATACACTTAATAAATGGCAGAGATGAGATAAAAACAAATGTACCTAACTGAAACCCTATGCTCTTAGCCATTCCCTTCATTTTTAATTCTATTTTCTGTGTTGTTCAGGCTACAGTAATATTTGTCCCATTTAGCCTTCTTTTCACCCTAGCAGTTTTATAACTGTCTTCCAATATTGAGGTCCTGATTATCCCACAGTCAATTCCTCCAGTTATGCAAGTTATTATTTATTCATTCTTTCTTTATTTGCTTGAGCATATCAATGGCTGCTCTGAATTGCAATACCCCAACTGTCATTTTTGTATGCCTTATACTCTGAAATTGTGTCCTACCCACATGGCACTTCCACAGCCATTGCTGCTTCTTCCAGCCATTATTTTATTACATCTGTAGATATCTCCACTGAACCACTCCAAGTTACAAGTACCCCACGCTCTTGCATTATCATGTACTTTATCATCATAGTTACCTGCCACGGGCTCCCTACCCCATAGACTGCGCCCAACTATTCCAACATCCAAATTGTTGACCAACAGGGTGACTGAACAGCTTCCAAGCAGAAACAGAATGAGGGAACTACACAGCCTTTTGCAGTCCATCACATCTCTTACTCTAGCTTTTGTCAAAGAAGGAAAATTCCAAATCACTTCAAGAGTTGCAGAAGACATCCCTTTGATGGCCTTTGCAGCTTAAGCTTAAATCTTGTTCAGATAATTAGAACTTTCTCTATGGCAGAAGAATTCTGCTGTGATAGCTCCCCATAAGACAGAACTCCACATCTGCTGTGCAGTGAAACTTGCTTTCAACAAAAGGGTTGCCTGTATTTAAATAATGAATAAATAATACTTATGAGCACCCTTGTTTCATTCCACCTGGTCTTCTGGCAGCGGATAGATAAACTCTTCACCAATCTTTTAACCACCCTTTCACCAGTTCTCCAACTATTTTTCTCTATTATTACAGAAAATACAAAGATGCTGATCACTCCTACCTTCTCTCTCCATGATTAACCCCCTTCATATGCTGCCAATAGACTCAGACTAGCTCACTCAGCTCTAAACCCTCAGGCACTCAATCACTCACCAGACATCAAAAGTGTCTTCTATTACCCACTGTGCCAAATACTGCTAGATGCTGGGAATGCAAAGTTGAAAATAACATGACTGTCTACTAGGAGAAGCATAATGATATGTTACAGTGGCAACGATAGTATTATATAATGGACCCAGTGAAACTATGAAGGAGGATTAGTCTACTCTACCAAGGATTCTGGGAAGACTTCACTGAGATGACCCGAGGAGTGAAAATCAAGAGGTAAGTCAATGTGTGCCATCTGAATGGAGGGAGTGGCAGGAGAGCAGTCTGAACAAAGGCACCCAAGAATGACAGAGCCAGTCATGTCTGGGAGGCAGTAAATTTTCTCAGGAGCATGATGTGTGTGTTAGAGGTACAAGTGGGGGCATGGTTGAGAAATGAACATGGCAAGAGCAAAAGCTGATGCTTGATTGTAGATGGTCTTGTATACGACACTAAGAGCTTGGACTTAATCCTTAAGCAAAGAAGGATCATAGAACAGTTTTCAGTGGAAGAATTATTTCATAGTCGTATTTCAGCAGCATCATAGTGGTGGCGTGGATTGGAGGGCACAAGATCAGAGGTTGCAACGCAGACAGTGGTGGTTCCTAATTAACATCAGTCCCTTCTTACTTCCTATCAGAACCTCATTTTATTGCGTATTTATCCTCCTCTGTGTGGTTAACCATCCCCAGTCCCAGGGAGGGGATCCTGATTGGTCCAGGGCAATCATAAGTGGTTCTATTTCTCTTGCCAGTGATCATTACACTTGCGTGTGTGATACAATATTGTTAATGAGACCTGAGGGGAAGTCTGTTGGGAGCTACTGGAAAGGTTTTCTCCCTTCTAAGACAGACGTAAGAAAGATGCTGCTTCCTTCTTGGACATGGTTAAACTGAAATGTGATGCTCAGAGAAATTGGATTAAAACACCTCAGAATCACACTACCTCCAACATTTTAGCCAATTTAAGTAGGGATTTCCTCCTACTGGAGGCCAAAGCTATCTTAACTGGGACAAGTAGGGAAACTAATTGGAAAATATTTGCAATCCTCCAGGAAAGATATAGTAACAATGAGAACAAAGAATCAGCTGTGGGACAAAGGGGAAGAGAAGGAGTTGCAAAACTGCTGGATTAATAGAAGCTAAAGAATTTGGAAACTGGAAAGGAAAAGTCTAGCCTGACTCCCAGGTTCCTGGCTTGGGGGATGTTTATAACATCTTCAGTTTTTGCAGCACGCCAGAATGGAATGCTCGCCTTGCTGGCCGGCCAGAGTGGCCCTAGGAATTGCTTGTACTGGTCTTTGAAACATGGAGCTGAGTTTCATTGCTGCTGCTACAGCTGAAGGAGTTTGCTGCAGAGGCTTCTCCTGTTCCCTCACATTGCTCACGGGTACAATAAAACAGTGCCCACCTCCCTCACGCCACATGCACTTTGTCCCTTGCCTCCTACCGCAGTGCCCTTGTCGCAGCTGAGGCATGGGGCAGGCACGACAGTACCCACTTGGCACGCATGCACGTGCACCATGGAGAGTAGGGAGTTAACACCCTGCGGGGGCGTGCTTCACCAGTGGGAGATGGCAGCCAATGGAGAAATCATTCTCCTTTTCTCCTCCGATGAACTGTTTGAAGACAGAGTGGCTTCATACGACCTCCCTGAAGATGGCCGGTGACAGCGAGTGATCGGTTTTTCATCAAGCTGTGGCCAGCTCAGTAACGCCCTCCCTCACACCTGCTCTCCCTCCTGCTCTGCCTCGCTCCTGCTCCACTGAGATGGCCCCCCCTAAGAAAGTACTACCACGTAAGCCTTTGCCGCATGATCTGTGATTCAGGGAACTGAGGCTAAGAACGTGGTGCTACTTAAACAAAATTCAACATGTTTACTGACATTTTTCTGTGATTCTGTCTTTTCCGGGTTTCTGAACTTCTAAATTCTAAACCTAAGCCATCACTCTGGAGTTGAGTGATTGTGTCAATACCTCAGATTTAGGAAATCAAGCAAAAAGAAGATACAGGCACAAGCTCTTAAGTTCATCAATGCTCAATTCCTGGTTCAGTGCTGGAAAAGACCAGGTTCTAGTACAGCAATTTAACTCCTTTTTACTGACTTCATCCTATTTATCCACTTACATTTTTATCCTGGAAAGCAGATATTAAAACAAAGACATCTACTTTAGAAGTTACTGTTGCATAGAGTCTTCTATATAAGCCTTTAACAAAGTCAGTCGTTGCTCCAAACTGGCCCTTCATGGCACTGTCTTAGAGGGAATGGGAAAGGTTTAGAAATTCAACCCTAGGATGTTTCTAAAATGCCTTGACTTTAGTGGGAAGGGAATCCACCAGGCAGAAGTTAATAGTAAGTTAGCCATTAAAACCATACCAGTGAGATATTGATTTTTTTCAAACCTCTTTTTTTCCTAGTTCCCTCCCATGCGGAGCTGAGACACTGAGAATTTCACCTTAGCAATCTGTCCCTTCTTTAATGATTTTGCAAGAGTGGTATCTGGTATGACAGTCATTAGTGCCACTTACCAGATATTTCTGGTTCTCCTTATGGGCACATGGTAGAATTGTATCCCTTGCTCTCTGGGAATTAGGAGTGACCACATGACTTGCTTTGGACCATGTAATGTGGTCAGAAGTTAACATGGGTCACTTTCAGGTGGAAGATTTAAGAACCAGGAGTGTGCTTTGCCACGCTCCGCCTCTCTCTGCAACAGGAACTAGTCATGTTTCCCATGGAGGCTGCTTCCTCAGCCTGGGTCCTGGAGTGAGAATGAGACAAAATACAGCCCTTAGCTAACCTATAATGGATTAAATGAGCACGATATAAAGCTCTATTGGCTTAAACCACTGAGGTCTGGGGGTTGACTGTTACAGCAGCATAACCTAGTTGACCCTAATAAGCCCAGTTAAGTGCCAGTGATTTCTGATTCAAATTTCCCAGTATGTCCGCAGAATTCTGATGCTGTGCTGAGATTTTGGTACAGCAGTTCACTAAACTCTTATAGCCATCATGTGTTAAGTGTTCTTATCCCATTTTAAAATTAACCCCAAAAAGATTAAGGTCACATGTCAGCATCTTGAAAGGTACAGAGACAGGCTTGGAGCACAGCTATCTTGACTAGAAAATCCATCTACTGCATTAAAGCCCCTAGCTCCCTCTTTCCCAAATGCCCTGAAAGACAGTCTGTGATCGTTGTTTATTCAGTCTTCTTGGCTCTCCTTGAAAGCCGCACTTTGCTTTCCTACCAAATGAAAGCATTTTCCTCTGCTGATTCTGGCATCTTTCTCCAGTACTCTTACAGGAGCAGATTTTATTCAGGCTCAGGAGAATCCTGGCACAGACACACCATCTGCTTTACTCACATTCAGGAAATCTATGTGGACACCCCCTTAGAGCTTAAGGGGCCAAAGAGATCAGTTAAGACCAAGATCCATTTTCTACCTCTTTCTCCTCACCTGTATTACAGAGAATTTATCCCAGGGATGAGTTTTTGTGATATATGACCTAATGTGAACCTTGGCCTCTGTACTAGGTCGAATAGTGTCCTCCAAAATTCATGTCTACCCAGAACCTGTGAATGTGACCTTATTGGGAAATAGGGTTTTTACAGATATAGCAAATTAAGATAACGTCATACTGGATTAGGGTGAGCCCTAAATCCAATGTGACTGGCGTCATTACAAGGACAGAGAAATTTACATAGAGACACAGACACATGGGGAGAATGCCATGGGACAAAGAAGAGATTGGAGTGGTGCATCTACAAGTCAAGGAACGCCAAGGACTGCCAGCAACCTCAAGAAGCTAGAAGGAGGCGAGGAAAGATCTTCCCCTGGAGGCTTCAGAGGGAGCATGGGCGTGCTGACACCCTGATGTTGGACTTCTGACCTCTGGAACTGTAAGAGAATAAAGTTCTGCTGTTCTAAGCTACCTAGTTTGTGGTAATTTGTTATGACAGCCCTAGGAAACTAAAACGGCCTCCAAAGTCCAAGCCATAGGGAAACACACACACACACACACACTAGACAGACAGAGATATACAGATGTATCAGAGATCATTTTTCACTATCACATCCTGCCCCCACACACGTTCCAAAAATCACATAGATAAAATAAAATATCAGTTTGATTATCAACCTAGAACATATAGAGAATGGCTTTATGTTGCTCCCAAAATCACTGTGCAGTCCCGGCAGACGTGAGTTCGCATATAGCTCTTCCACTTAGTAGTCGTGTACCTTAAAGCAAGTTAGTTAAATTTATGTATCTCTGGTCCCTTTATCTATACTATCAGGCTAATAATACACCTTGAATTTTTTTGTCATGTGGTGTGGCGGGCGTTTACCATTCTTCTGTGACTCTCAGCATCTGAACCCCCTTCCTATGCTTGGAGAATGTCCCACTTCTGGGGCAGCACCAGCCCCCAACTTGGGAAGTTACAGGTGTCTGCTGCTCTCTTCCAGCACCCCTGAAGCTAAAGCATAGGCATGACCGGGGCTCTCCTGATAAGATGCACTTTGCACTGTGAAGCTGGCAGTGTGCAGACGCAGGACAGCACAGAATCCACTCAGGTGCGGTCACAGCCACCTCCCGGTTCCAGCAGCACAACAGAGAAAGGTTCTAAGGACAACACTCCAGGGCAGCAGCGGGTGAAACCTATGCAGGTTGCGGTGCCCACGTCTGGCTGCATGGAGGTCTCCCAGAGATCAATTCTGCAGCATGATTCTGGAAATTATTTTTCGCCTTGTAGCCTCCACGCCTAGCTCTCTGATGATCCCATATCCTTTTTGGAAATTCTTTTTTCTTTTTTTCTTAAATTAGCAGAGTTGGTTTCTGATGCTGGCAGCTAAGAACCCTGACTAACATGCAAGGATTAAAATGAGATAAGATATGCAAAGCACCTAGCAGGAGTCATGAGTTACTTCCTTTCTTCCCACTTCCCTCCACAGTTCTAAATGAGGATGCTGCTGTCAGTGGTTAACAGCACTCAGGGCGAGATGCGGAGGATTCGGAGAAGAACGGATAAAGACACTGCGGCACACGCACACAATGGAATACCGTGCTGCCTTAAAAAAAAGGAGATCCTGCCATATGTGACAGACAACATGGGTGAACCTGGAGGACATCATTCCAAGTGGAATAAGCCAGACACAGAGGGACAAATACTGCATGATTTCACTTACATGAAGTATCTAAAAGAGGTAAACTCTTAGAAGCAGAGAGTAGATTGGTGGTCGCCAGGGGTTGGAGAGAGAGGGAAACAGGAAAGTATTAGTCAAAGGGTACAAAGTTTCAGTCGTGCAAGATGAACAATTCTTGAACTTCCCTGGTGGCGCAGTGGTTAAGAATCTGCTTTCCAATGCAGGGAACACGGGTTCAAGCCCTGGTCTGGCAAGATCCCACATGCCGCGGAGCAACTAAGCCCGTGAGCCACAACTACTGAGCCCGTGTGCCACAACTACTGAGGCCCATGCGCCTAGAGCCCGTGCTCTGCAACAAGAGAAGCCACCAAAATGAGAAGCCCGCGCTCCGCACGAAGAGTAGCCCCCGCTCGCCGCAACTAGAGAAAGCCCGCACGCAGCAACAAAGACCCAACGCAGCCAAAAATAAATAAATTTTAAAAAAGATGAATAATTCTTACTTCCTAGACATCTATTTCACAGCTTAGTGCCTACAGTTAACAATACTGTATTTATTACTTAAAAATTTGCTAAGAGAGTGGATCTTATGTTAAGTGTTCTTATCACAAAATATTAATAATAGTTATCATTATAAATAAAGAGGACAGGAGGAAACTTTTGGAAGTGATGGATATGGTTATGGCCTAGATCGTGATGATAGTTTCATGGGTGTATACTCATCCCTAAACTCATCAAGTTGTATACATTAAATATGTACAGCTTTTTGTATGTGCTTCATACCTCATTAAAGAGGTTAAACATTTTTTCAGGAAGCAAGACCTGTTTTAACACATGCCAGCACGACTATCTGGCAGGCCTGTGCTGCAGCCTTTATTCCATCGGTGATTAAGGTTGGGCCTCATTAGTGTGCCAGGTTAACCAAATAAAGTAGTAGCAGTGTTTTAAAGTCAGAGAATTTCAGAGCAGGATCAGAGGTGGACTCAAGGACATTCGACCACACTGATGATAAGTCCGCACCAAAGAAAACTCAAACTGGAAGAGCCAGAAGCTCAGGCTCTGCAAATCTGAATATCAGCTGACAATCTGAACAGGCTGCTTTGCATGTTTGTTGTAGTTATTTATGTTTTCTTTTAAGCCTTCAAATCCCTGAATCCCTTCTGCCTAAGCCAACCTCACTTTTGGATGCACTAAGCAGCTGTCGCAACTGGGAATTCTCTCCTTTAGTGAAAATGCTGATTTAAAAAAAATAATAAGCTCCCGGCTCCTGCTTACTCTCACAAGTTTCCAGCAACTGGTGCCCTGACAAATGAAGCATCAAAACATTTCCAAATTAAAACCCTACGGCTCACACAACCCCACACAACCCCGTACCCTCAGCAGGATGGACTTTCCCTGCTTGTTCCAAGTGCACACTCAAAAGAAACTAAAAATAGCCATATGGCAATTAACAGAAACTCTGAGGAGGGGGGAGGGGGTAGGTTCCAGCAGCGTCAGTTTCCTGGATAGATTCCAAATGGGGTTCTCAGCCAGCAGTGCTCTGGCCAAGGAAGGATTTTCATTAAAACTGCATGGAGGAGGCAGAATGAAGAAATCAAGATTTGAAAGATTTAAAATTATTGCAGCGGTAGAAACTATAGCACCATCCCCAAGACCATCAATAATAATAATACTTGCTATTATGGACTGAGTTGATATTTTAGGCCATGTACTAAGCACTTCCTATGCATTGTATCATCTTGATCCTGCAAGGACTCTAGGAGGTAGCTGCTACGCTCACAGATAAGGAAATTGAAGCCCAGGGGCTTTAGATAACCTGTTCAAGACCTCAAGGCACACAGGATAAAGGTCTATGGCACATGCACAGCAGGTGGCCAAGCTGGAGTTTGAACTCAGCTCTCTGGCTCCAGAACTCATGCACATAACCAAGGTGCAATGCTGCCTCATACCTGCATGGGGATGTTTAAGTAACCACAATGTTTTCACTCCATCCTTAAGCCCAGAGAAACAAAAGTCTCTCTTGGCAATTTCAACCAACCTTCCCATGGCAGTGCCTTTCAGAGGTTATGTGCATGGGCTCTAAAGTAAGGTTAACTGGGTTCAAATTCTGGCTTTCTCATTTATCAGTTGTATAAAATCAGGTAAATTATCAACATTCTCAGGTCTCAGTTCTCTCATCTCTAAAATGGCAAAAATATTAGTCTTTATGTAATAAAGTTGTAATGAAGATCAAAGGAAACTGCTATAGACTGAATTTTTGTGCCCTCCAAAATCCACATGTTGAAACCCCAATCCCCAATGTGATGGTATTTGAATATGTGGCCTTTGGGAGGTAATTAGGTCACAAGGATGGAGCCCTCATGATGGGATTAGTGTCCTTATAAGAAGAAACAGAGGAGAGCTTGCTTCCTCTCCCTCTCAGCCATGTGAGGATACAGCGAGAAGCCTGCTGTCTACAAGCCAGGAAATGAACCTTCACCAGACATCAGCTCTACAGGCACATTGATCATGGACTCTGAGAAATCAGAGTTTGTTGTTTAAGACACACAGTCTATGGTATTTTTGTTACAGCAGCCTGAACTGAGACAGAAACTGTATGGAAAGCTCTCAGCATGGTGCTTGCAGATACTTGAGTTGCTCAATAAATAATAGCCATTGGTATTGATCATTCTAAACCCATGCCCTTTTAGGGAATCAATTTCAGTGAGAAAGAACACAAGAGCTTAGTAAAAAGGTAGCATCCTCCATGGACTGAGGGGTCATTCGAGGAGGGTCTTCTGTATGATGAAGAAAACAGAAAAGGATTTTTAAACATTTTGGATTTGTGGTGCATTTGACAGATTTGGAGTTAGTGTGACCAACTATCCTAGTCTGTCTAGGACTGAGGGGATTCCTGGGACATTAAAACTGGGACAATTTGTTCCTTCAGTTTCCAGTGGGGAGGAGATACTTACTCCTAGGAGTGGGCAGTACTAGAAGCAAAAGAGGTCATCTCCCCTTCCTCTTTTTATCTCCTAATAGGAGTGACTTATCTGACTGGTGATGCTGGAAAATGGTTTGGGCTTGCATAGCTGGTACTTGGAAGGGGCCAGCCTGCCGATCCTCTACCCAAGCATGTGCTCTTGAGTCCCCCAGGTGGAAGCTTGCTGGGCAGGCTCTGGACTTGTCTGGGGAGACCACATGTTCAGCATACAAGTGAGAGGAAAAGTTCAGTTTGAGGGGGGAAAAAAGGGGTAGGAAGCCTTATGTGGATACAGGCCCAAGCCCCATTCTGCAAATAGCATTACCAAAAATAAAGCTGATATTGTGATTTCTACCTGACATCTGTGTCTATTTCTAAACTGGTTCAGAACTCAGAGGGGGAAAGGGATATAATTAATTATCAGTCATGTGATTAATTATCACCTTCATAAACCCCAACAGATGGATGCCTATTTTATTTCACTGGCAGAGAAACCCATTTCAGGCTGGCAGGAAAAAGGTATTTTGTAGAACCAAATGAGTTTAGAGGTGGGAGTGACCTTAGAGATGATCTGGTCCAATATCTTTGTTTTTACAGATGAATGACAAAATCTATATGAAATTCTGTGAAAAACTCATCAAATGCAAGGAATTTGGGGGAGTGGTCTTTAGAAGCTATAACCAGAATTAAAAACAGATTATAGATAATATAGAAAATAGAAAATAGATTATAGATTAAAACTAAGCAATTTCGGGACTTCCTTGGCGGCCCAGTTGTTGAGACTTGGCCTTCCAATGTAGGGGGTGTGGGTTCGATCCCTCGGGGAGCTAAGATCCCACATGCCTTGCGGCCAAAACACCAAAATATTAAAAAAAAAAAAAAAAAAGCAGCAATATTGTAACAAATTCAATAAAGACTTTAAAAAATTGGTCCACATGAAAAAAAAAAACTTAAAAAAAAAAAAAAGCTAAGCAATTTCAGAAGGAGAGAAATTTCCCCAAATAAAAGAATTACAATCAACAGTTGAGAGTTGAATTATTTTAACTGATGAGAAACCTGTAAGACTTAGGTCAGTAAGACTGCTTATCCACAACCTTGAACACCAGGTAAGGTGTCAAAAGAAACAAGCTTTTCCCCTCCATCCTCACCTTGCCTACCTACCATAACCTGGTCCTCCTCATGAGGAATGCTTATTACTTCCTCACTGTTCACCAGGAATGCCCCACTGGCAAAGCAAGGGTCCTGGTACCTCAAGACATATGAGACCCTTTGGTCAAGCATGGCCATTTCTGGTCTTATCTTTTTCTCTTACCATCACCCTCATCCACCAGAGTACCTATATTTGACTTCTTGAAAATGTCCAGTTTTGGGTAAGCAGGAGAAAGCCCACTTTACCCTGACTCTCCCACTGAATACAGCTATAAAACCTGGACGGAATGCATGCAGCAGCTACTTGAAGCCTCTGAAAAGTCAATAGTAGCAGGGAGACTGGGAAAGAGGATCAGAACTTGAAATACTACTGATCCATACCCCCTTACCCTCACCCGTGGCCTGAACTCAACACACCAGAAACGGACACCAGGGTGCAGGCAAGAGAGCTGCAGGAGGTGTCCTCTGTTCTGGCTCCAGCTGCGAGAAGGGGAACTCCAAATGCTCAAAGAGAGTGTGCAAATTGTTCTTCCCTTGCTCTTCTTTTTTCTTCTCCTCTCCCCTCCCCTCTCCTCCTCTTCCTTCCCCTCCTTTCTTTTCCGTCCCTTTCCTCCCTTCTTCTATGCTCCAGCCCCCAGAAACCTTGTGGGGGTCATAGCATCACATCAGCCCAAACTATGAGACAGGGGAAACTCCCTCTGCCTTCAATGGTGCCATAGTTCCCAAAAACTGGGGCCAAGCCCCACTGCTTTTTTCCCTCTCTTTGTCCTCTCTCTGCTTGGCGACACCTAGGCGAGGTCATAGACGTGCACGGCAGAGTGAGCTTTTTGTCCAGAGACTAAAAAGTGGTCCCAGGGAACCAGAAAGTATCAGGGAGATCATGGAGTGGAAGGAACTGGGCAAAGAAACCCCATAAAGTATTTTTTAAAATAAATTCCTGTACTCACCCCTCAAACTATACATGCATGGACCTGATCATGAGCACATCAAAACTCTGAGAACTCTGCCTAGGTGCCAGATTGACCATCCAGTGACTTGCACATGGAACAGAGCCCAGCTGCACTGCTAAGGCTTTGAAAAGTGAAATGACACGGGAACCAGAGCCCTTGGAAAATCAACTAGTGGCGTGGAACACGCAGTCCGAACCTAACCAGGTTGAATGCATCCTAAATCAGAAATATTAACTCTCTGCATAGGCTTTAAACAAGACCCAGAGTCTCATAATATTCAAAATGTATGGAAAACAATCTAAAATTCTTTGGCATAGGAAGACTCAGGAAAATATCAATTCCTTGGGAACAGATAATCAACTGAAGCAAACACAGCAGTGACACAGATGTTACAATTATCTGGCAAAAACCTTCAAGTAGCTATTATAATAAAGCTCCAAGCAGCAATCATGAACACTACTGAAATCAAGGGAAAAATAAATAGTCTCAGTCGAAATATATGACATAAAGAAGAGCCAAATGGAAATTCTGGAATTGAAAAAATATAACCAAAATTAAGAATTCTCTGATGGGCTCTATAGCAGAATGGACATGACAGCAGAAAGCAACCCATGAGCAAATCAACTTCTAGCTGGGGGCCTATTTATCACTATTTTTTCGTGCGTCTTCTCTCTACCTTAATTAACTATTTCAGCATCATAAACTACAACACAATTTAGTGGCTTGAACGAGAACCAATGTATTATTTCTCCCAACTCTGTGGGAGGGTTGGGCAGTTTCTCTGTTGGTCTTGCCTAGACTCATTCGTGTTCCTGCATTCAGCTGGAGGGCTGGTTAGACAGGAAGGTCCAGGCTGGCCTCAGTTATTGGTCTGGCAGTTGGTGCTGGCAATTGACTGGACTGCCTCACTCCTCCTCCAAGTGACCTCCCAACCTCCAGCAGGCTAGACAGGGCTTCTTCACAGTATGGTGGTCTCAGGGTTCCACCAGGGTGAGCCCAGAAGCCACAAGGCTCATGAAGGCCTAGGCTCTGAAACTCACACAATGTCACCTCTGTCATATTCTGTTGATCAAAGTACATCCCAAGGATTGCACAGAGATAAGGGATAAAAAACTAAACTATCTCTTCATGAAAGGAGCAGCTGTACAACTTTGCAAATGGGTGTGGATGCAGCGATTGGGATCCTTATTTCAATGTTCTACCGCATTCCTCCTGGGGAATTAATGCTGCAAATCTCAAAGGCCACGGGTCTACAATTACTATGGCAGTAGAAGAGACTGTGAGGCCCAGAGAAATCTAGTGTTTGCCTAAGATCACAGAGCTACTTAATGGGAAAATATGAAACTAGACCCCATGACTGCTGATTCACTGACCAGTGACCCTGTTTCTGAGATGAGCTGTATAGTATCTTGAACACCTTGGCTGTTTAACAGGTGGTAAAATAAGGGACAACACTTGTACAGAGTGTTAGCAATCATTCATCATTCAGATCCATTCTGTGAAGGAAATAAATGCAGGCACTTGTGGAGTCCATGAAAAAAAAAAATTGAAGTAAAGTGACACAATAAGGGCTATTCATTACGTAGCAATACAGCTCCTAACCTGTTCTGTGCACCAAAACATAGTGCATTCAGTCTCTTGAGTTCCTGGCTCTCAAAACTTAATTTCTTTACTGAGGTAAAGTTCACATAACATAAAATTAACCATCAACCATTTTAAAGGGTACAACTCAGCGGGTTTTGGCACATTTACTATGTTATCCAACTATTACCTCTGTCAAGACATTTTCATCACCCCAAAAGGCAAGCCTGTACCCACTAAACAGTCACTCCCCAAGTCCCCCTCCCCCAGCCCCTGGGAACCACTAGTCTGCGTTCTCGCTCTGGACTTCTATTCTGGATGTTTCCTATAAATGGAATCATATGCGCTTTTGTAGCTGGCTTCTTTCACTGCATATGTTTTCATGGTTCATCCACACTGCAGCGTGCATCAGCATTACATTCTTTTTATGAATAATATAAATACAAACAATATTCATAATATTCCATTGAATGGATATACCACATTTTATTTACCTATTCGTCAGTTAATGGGCATTTGGAATGCTCCCACGTTTTGGCTACTGTGAATAGTGCTGTTATGAACATTCACGTACAAATAGTTATCTCAATACCTGCTTTTAATTCTTTCAGTTAGTTAGGTATACAGTCAGAAGTGAAATTTCTGGGTCATATGGTAATTCTATCAAAGCTGAATGTTCAGTCTAGTTTTTTGACAAGGCTTCTTAAAATGGTTTGAGATTAATAACCTGCTGCCAGCATTACCTTATCTCTAAAGTCAGTGTGGTTCTGGAGGATGGCTCTGTGGTAAGTGGCTGTCCTCACAAAATCTTGCATCATGTTCTGCTGCTGGGAAAGGCAGCCATAAAACTGTAAGGAAGAGAGAAGGACAGGGAGGGTAAACACGCCATGAGGCAGGACCTGCACGAGTACTTGGCTCTCACAGCCACCTGGGTCAAGGCAGGCTTGGTCTAACGCATCGGGGGGCCGAGGCTGTGAGACACCCGTGACCTCTCCACGCTGGCCCTATTTGTAGGGCCCACAACTCTAAGGAGACCCCAGAACTTTGCCTCTTGCTTCATACAGTGGATTCAGACCTAGACCTTGACCAGATTGGCGCCCAGGGTCCCCTCCCAAAGCAGAAGCTGAGAGAGCACAGATCAAGAATAACAGAGGCAAGTGAGAGAGAAAGGGGCCAGGGCCAAAAGGGATGGCCCTGATGAGTCCCATCAGCCTAGAGAGAAAGATGGGCCTTGGATAGAAATCCCAGGAGAGGGTGGGGTGGGGTAAAGGCAGTGACGGTGGCGATCCTGAGGCAAGCCGGTTGGGTGATGTGGTACGTATAAATCCATGAGCATTGACAGTGAGTAATAAATATCATCATTGTAATGGCCACCATTTGGTAGAGTTTTCTATGTGCCAGGCACCATGCTAAGTGTTTCACATACATCCTCTAATCAAATTAAATCACCAAAACAATCAGATGAAGTATGTTCCTCAGCTGAGGAGACTGAGGCTCAGGAAGATACAGCCACTTGCCCAAGTCCTGACAACTCGCTAAGTGACAGAGACAAGGTACCAATCCAGGCGATGTTGTTGCTGCTGGTCAGAGGACCACACACCAGAAACCGCTGCGCTCTCGGGACTTCCCTGGCGGTCCAGTGGTTAAGCCTCCCCGCTTCCAAGGCAGGGAGCATGCGTTCGATCCCTGGTCGGGGAACTAAGATCCCACACACCGCGCGGCGCAGCAGAAGAAAAAGAAAAACCCGCTGCGCTCTCTTCTCCACCCACCGCCTCGCCCAGGTGTGTGTCACTCTGAAACGACCCAGTTCCACCTGGGACCGCTCCCCTGACCTGGAAGTACTGTGCAGCAGACGCCTCTTCTGTCCGCTGGCTGAACACTGAGTATTCCTTTTCCTCACGCCGGCATCTTTTCACGGTATTGGAAAATGCGCTGAATTCTGCAAGGAGAAGAAAGCAGATCCACTTCTACACCTTGGAAACCACAGCACTCACCACTGCACTCTTCACAAAATTCCAGCTGAGAAACTGTTAGAAGATTAAAACGGCGTGTTCACCTCTGAACACACGCGTGACGAGGAACGGCAAGGCGGGGATGGGTACTACTCTGAGGTGTGACACCCTTATTTACACTTGTCAGACATATTTGCATTCAGAAATGTCAAGTTTGAGACCATAATGGCACACAGGCAGAGTCTGGGCTCACTGAATTCTCCTGGTACGGTGCTAACAAAGCTCATAGGCTTATTCTCAGTACGTGCTCTGAGGAAGGTGATTGTTGATGATAAGAAAAATAAAATATATGTGAATACAAAATATATATGTATATAAGTGAGTATATATATAAAATCTCATTCTATCATTATAGTGACAAGTTTTGTTTTTTATTTTCATATTTAGTATTCCCTAAGCGTATAGAGAAAAGGTAAAATAACTGGGGATATGTGTATACAAGGGAATGCTTTCTACTGTGTGAGGAAAAAAATACAGAAGTGAAGGCTCAAAGAATCCCAGAACTGATATTACTAACAGATAACACAGTATGCACAGTGGTCAAATTCTGTGACTTCTGCCTTAGAAATGTCTCTCAAAGTCCCGCCCAGTGGTCCTCGCTGCCTGGGGTCTCTCTCCTCTCCACTGCTGGTGCTGTGACCGGGTCTCTCTCTTACAGCCCACCTGGGATCCCTAATGCCCACCCAGTCCGGATTCACCATGAGCTCCAGTCCCTCACGTCTGTCCGCCCCTGTGTGTGTGCCCTCCTCACCCCCATTTCCTGCACACATAAGACCTGCACTACACCCTTACGCGCCCAGCGTGCTGCTGAAGCGCTTACACATTTCCAGGTCAGCCTGGGCCTGGCCTGGCTTCTTGACTTTGAAACCCCTGTCTCTTCTGTTTGGATTACCTTTTGACATGAAACTCCTATTCATTCTCCAAGATTCAGTTCAATAAGCATTTCTTCACTGCTGTGTTCTACAACACCCATAGGCAGAATGAACTGCTGTAACACACTGGGCCTCAACACTTGGCTACAAACCAGAATCACCTAGGAAGAATTTTTTAATGTAGGTGTTGGACCCTCCACCTATACTGAGTAATTCAATGCTCTGGTAGTGGGGAGAAGGCATCTCTATTTTTTTCAAAAGCCTCCAGTTAGTTTTCATGTGTAGCCAGGGACCAGAACCTGTGCTCTCATCTTATGCTCTCAGCTTACCATCTTATTTCATATTTTACCCGATTTATCAATTTTTAAAGTGTCCATCTCTCTATATATATCAAACTCTTTCAGGGCATGGTTTGGGGGCACGGTGTCAAGCCTTATTTATCTCTAGTCTTCAGAACATAGTGCTAACATAACAGCCACCCAGTAACAGGTTGAAAATGTGAATTCAATAAATTTGGGGAAATGATAAATGAACTTGGTGAAATTGTTTCAATTCATCTGTCAATAGATGAATGGATTAAGAAGATATGAGATATATATATATATATATGAATATCATTCAGCCACGAGAAAAATGGAAATCCTGCCACTTGCAACACCATAGATGGACCTTGATGGTATTATGCTAAGTGAAATAAGCCAGAAAGAGGAAGACAAATACTATATGATATCACTTATATTTGGAAACTTTTTTTTTAAAAAGTCAAACTTATAGAAACAGACAGTAGAAAAGTGGTTGCCAGGAGCTAAGGGGTGGGGAAAATAGGGAGAGGTTGGTAAAGGGGTACAAACTTTCAACTATAAAATGAATAAGGCCTGAGGATCTAATGTATAACGTGGTGACTACAGTTGTTAACATGTATTATTATAATTGAAATTTTTTTTTTTTTTTGGCTGCATTGGGTCTTCGTTGCTGTGCGCGGGCTTTCTCTAGTTGCAGCAAACAGGAGCTACTCTTCGTCAAGGTTGCGGGCTTCTCACTGCAGTGGCTTCTCTTGTTGCAGAGCATGAGCTCTAGGCACACGGGCTTCAGTAGTTGCAGCACGCAAGCTCAGTAGTTGCGGCACGGGGGCCCTAGGGTGCGCGAGCTTCAGTAGTTGTGTCACACAGGCTCAGTAGTTGTGGCTCACAGGCTCTAGAGCATAGAGTCAGTAGCTGTGGCACACGGGTTTCATTGCTCCATGGCATGTGGGATCTTCCCAGACCAGGGATCGAACCCGTGTCCCTTGCATTGGCAGGCAAATTCTTAACCACTGCGCCACCAGGGAGGTCCCTATATAATTGAACTTTGCTAACAGAGAACTTAAATGTTCTCAACAAAAAAAGGAATAATAAAGTAAAATAAAATACAATAAATTCTCGGATATACTGAAAAACAAAGATGATACTGGATACTATTTACCCAGCTCTAGTCTCCTGGCACCTCTCCAATTCCCTCTGAGTTCTCAGAGATTGCCAGCAGTGGTTTGTGTTACCCCTCTGTGAGTTCTTTGAGTCCTGGGCATCTCAGTTGTTTGGGTTTTCAAAGCCTATGGTAAACTCACTTGTCCAATAAATAGTTTTTTGAATATTCTCTACAGTTTCAAGTCTCTATCCTTTGGGGGAAATTTTACCTTTAATACAGCCAAAAGTAATGGCTGCCTAATTTAGTGACTAGGATGTGTGGTGAGTTGCAAAGTACCATTTTGGGTTCAAAAGCAAAATTTTGATATAAAGTAATAAGGATAGTCTGCTCGTGTATCTCACCAATTGTCTTCAAAGGAGAAGGTGAAAGAGAAGCTCCAAAGAAGTTTTGTGTTACACCAGCATTCATGCAATACATAAACAGCCTTCCAAAATCAATACTAATTTGGATGTATTGGCTCTGTGTTTGCTATTTTTAAAAAATCCAATCGTATTACATTATACACGCTATAATCATCACTCTGTAATCCTGGCACAGGGACCACATTTGATAAACCAAAAATCAGGGTCTCTAGTTTGACCAGTTTGGGATGTACTTACGGGATTTAGGAAATTAGAAGTCAGATATTGGCAAGTCCAGGAATCAACATCAATTAACTCTTGACTATTGTGAATTCTGTCACAACGGCTGCCAAGAGAATGTTCTCTTCACAAGTCACCCTTACCTTTATTTTAATGGTTAAATTAATGTGTGTAAATAAAAGAAATGTCTGTGTTTCCACCTGATGTATAACGATAGAAAAAAAATCACATATTAAAAAGGAAAATAAATTTAATTGTTTATTTCTCCCCTTTCCTCAGTCTCCAGAAGAAAGGACTCTGGTAGCCACTAAAGACCCTGTCTTAGTCCGTTTGGGTTGCTGTAACAGAGTGGCACAGAGTGACTTATATAAATAACAGAAATTTATTTTGATTATAAATGAACTATTCAGTTCACTCATTTATAATCAGTAGGAGAGACTGTCTAGATGTTGGGGCAGCTCTATGATTTGGGTCTGTAACATGTAATAACTGAATTCAGTACCCTAGTTTTATGTTAAGCTATTAGGATTTTCTTGATAAAAGTTAATCCCCCTGCCTCCCCAGCCTACCTGTATTTCTCTTAATGACTTCTGGGTCCTGAGCTCCCTGTGCAGTCTGAAGAAGGTATTGCAGTCAGAACCATGTACTGATGATAAAAGCCTCTGGTAGCAATAAAAGTTGTCCTTAAAAACTGTTCTGGAGGCTGGAAGTCTGAGATCAGGGTGCCAGCATGGTCAGGTTCTGGTGAGGGTTCTCTTCTGAGATGCAGACTACAGACTTGTGTCTGTGTCCTCACATGGTGGAAGGAGCAAAGGAGCTCCCTGGGGTCTCTTCTGTAAGGATGCTAACCTCATTCATGAGGGCTCCACCCTTATGATCTAATCAGTTCCCACCTATACCTGAGACTGCTATGCCTTTCTCCGGAAACACACATAGAATATATCTGTATAGGAAATTTCCTGAAATTCAGCTTGCATTTATCTAACTTTGGGAGCAGGAATGAAGAAGGTATGGAAACTTTTTTATGTGAATATTATGTTCCTCTTCATTAAAAAAAGAAGAAAAGAACAGTAATACTGACATTTAGGAGTTCAGACGGTGAATAGATTTTGACTTAAATTGCACCATAACCAAAGATAATTGATTCTGCCAGTGATACCTAACTAGAACTTTTTGATTAATTAAACTTTCACTGCCAACTGGGCCCAAATACTTTAGTTCACACACCTCTGATTAGGAAATAAATAGGAGAAAATAAATCCTTGATTCTAAGGACCATGAAACCAGGAGAAGCAGAATTGAATGGGGGCACATGGTCAGTTTTGTTCCCTTTTTTGTATACTGACTATAGGAAAATAGATACCTTTTACTTCCTTCCCAGTAAAAAGACCTTAATCTGGCAAATCTGAGCTGATGGACTAGACAGAATTCAAATGGGCTATTTGTAAATTATTCAAGATAGTCCAAAAGCAGCTCTGCAATAATGTCTACAGTTTGACCTTTTAAAAAAAATCCATACCATGATTATCATATTGTCAGTGGTGGATTTTCCAGTATAATTTTGGGACATGTGGCCAGAACAGCTGAGGCAGTCAGACAGGTATTACCCTTTCCTGGCACAGAAAGATGCTACATCTTGGTAAATAAACTCTGTACGGCAAGCACCACAGACAGTATCACTTGTAAATAGTAGCTATTTAAGAGAAGCAAGCAAACAAAAACAGATCCCTTCAATCTGGTCTTTTAGGAGTAACAGAACAAAAAGGAAATGCTGTGTCTGAGTAGTCTTTAACTGATCCTTGAGTATAACTACATGCTAAAATTGAAAGTAATGGTTTGTCAAGAAAGAACCTAAGTCAAGTCTGAGAATCAAAGTGGAGTAGTTAGAATCATGGCTGAGGCATGGAACTGTCAAGTCCTTGGTTAATATCTACATGATAGAGAAAATTACATCTATGTATTGTGCTGAGAAATGACAAAACGTGATGGTTTACAGCCAGAGTAGTTACAGTGCCAGTTCCACCAGGCCACTCTCTTCAGAAACAGTGCGGATAAACGTGTCCTTTGAAAGGAGTTCCCATTTTACTCATAATCCATGCTGTGTCCGAGGCACTTGGCTTTTACTAGCAATTGAGGGTGTTTCCCCATCCTTATCTACTCTGCCCTCAGACCTCAGGGAAACACCCCACAGGGATCTCCTTATTCCAGAACAGTGGTTCGGAGCCATATCCTCCCACCTTTTCTGCTCTAAGCAGTTAAAGGAGACAATATGCAAATGTGAATACCATTTAAGTTTTATTATGTTCTCAACAGCTGGCCTTTCTTTACTCTCCTCTGGGAGTCATCCTGGCTCTACAGAATTAATGGCATCTTTCAAACAAATGGTGCCTGCAGATCAAAAGTCTCCTCTATCCAAAAAAAAAAAAAAAAAAAAAAAACTCCTTGCTAAAATGTTTTCCAAAGGCATAATCACCTGCTGGATTTAAAGATCCCTTCACTCCTCTTACCAAAAGTCTCTCCCTCTAGTTTGGAGAACTGAAGAAGAGAAGATGGGTTACTATTACTGCATCTTATTTTGGAACCTCCAGTGAGCATTACTATAGACAATGTCTGTCCCCCCGGAAAATCATACCTAGTCTCCAATGTGATGGTAGTTAGAGGGTAGAGCCTTTGGGAAGTGATTAGACATAAAGTAGATTCTCTGAGTGCCCACCATACATAGCATTACTATAAGACACTGTAGGTTTCTATTGTATACATGAGAAAACTAGAAAAATGGACAGCTTCCCCAAACTTCAAGCTAGTGCTTTTGTCTCCTCTTTAAAATAAATTTGTTAGCATTTCTTAAGAGCAACTGCCAATCAACCTCTCTTAAAATAAATATGCTTATAAGCTCTAAGAAATCAAATGTATTTATTTGGTTTTGCTCTCCTCTCAAAGCCTTACAATTAGCAACCAAACCTATAATTCATAACCTATGTAATACTTAACTAAAATTATTTTTGTACATACAAAACATTAGTACAAAGCACTGGGAAGGGCTATTTGGGAGTATTTTGTATATCTGTCATATCTCTAAACATGAAGAATCTTATGCAAAATAACTGGATTACAAATCTTATCAAACATCAGAGGCAATCTACATGCATGTCTTTAACCAATTAAACACTTTCTGAGATGACCAGCAGTGACCAAAACATTAGTAAAATAGTGAGCTTCACCATTTATGAAAGTAAGGACAGTTTGCTCATTTGTCTCATTTGTCTGAATACTGAGCCAGTTGCCCAATCCCTGTGGGATCCTAGCACACTTGCCCTGACACTCCACCCATCAGCAAGGAAAGACCAAGATCTGAGAACTGTGTGGTTTCCAATAAGCAGAAGGATCAGGGGTCAGCCTTGGACAGAGGGATAAGTGACTAAGCCAAAGCAGGAACAAAATTCTAAGGAAAGGATATCAGTGAAAACTCTTTTGTTGGCAAGAGGTGGAAATTCAACTAAGTTTAACTGAAATAGGAACTTTATGGCTCACCAAACTGAAAAATCCAGGATTAAAATTCCATTTTCTAGAACGGCTGTGTCCAGGAGTTCGAATGATCTTAAGTCCCACCTCACCACCCCCTTCTCTTTCTTTCCCTTTCTCTCTCTCGCTCTTGGTCTCTCGCTCTAGTTCTGTACTTCTCTGTTTTACCTTAAGGTTCAGGCGGGTTTCCCCTCCCACAGGGCAAGATGACTATCATCATCTCCAGAACAACACTGCTACTAGCTTAGCAAGCCCAGTCCTTCCAAAATGTTCCAACAAAAGCCCCAGATTAAGTCTCATTGAACCAAGTTAAATTAAAGACCCATCTCTGAATCAATTGCTATGGCTAGGGATCAATGCCTATTGACCAGACTTGAGTCAGCCCTATCTAAACCCAAAGGAAAACTGGGCTTCTGTTATCAGAATAAAGGAGAGTAGATTAACCACAGTTGACCACTGCCAAAAGAGAGGTAGAAGCATTATAGACTAAGTTGAAATTGGCGAAATGGGAGTGAGAAAATATATGTACTTCAGAGGTCAAACTGGAGGATGGTGAGCCATGGAAAATAGACAGTAAGTCTCTTGGCTTCGGAAATCTTTGAACTTGGGCTAGCTTAAACCCAGCTTTTGCTCCCAGGGCACGTTGCTGTGTGAAAGGTTACTACAAAGCAACTGATCTAACATGTTTGGTCCTATAACATGTTGAATCCCTGACACTGTGACAGTTACCAGCTCTATTTTCCTGTCCATACTCCCTAAGAGTTTCTGGCCCTGCTCATAGCTCCTGATGTTCTGTTTGCACCATTAGATCCTACATCTTATCCAGCAGATTAGTTAAGAATGAGCTGCTGACAAACGGGTCACTCAGCCTGGACCAAAAGACCCAGGTACTAATAAACAGGATAGGCTCTGGGGCTCCAAAGAGGAGTGATCCTACATCTTGGTTTACCTGGGACATTGCAATTTATGTCTGCCATCCTGGAGAGATTACTGGTTGCATTCCCTCTCACGCTCAAAGAGTCCTGGTTGGGATGCTAAATTACTGAGTCACCCTGGCTACAAGATGATGTAGTCTTAGGGGAGGTAGCCAGGCAGGGTCAAGTACAAGAGGAATAGGCAGTTGAGAGAGATGAAGACACAGAAAGATGCAGATGGGGAAGACCACACAGATAATACCTGTTTCCCCACATGGTTTCAGGACACTCTGTTCCTCTGCCTTAAATGTCATGAGACATTTCCTTACAGTAACTTTCCTTTGTTGTCCTGAGCTACTTTGTATAGGTAGCCTTGACTAGAACAGAAATCTCCCACTTCACAAGAATTTTTTGTTTTGTTTTGTTTTTTCTTAGTCATTGCCAGTTGATTCAGGTTTAAGAGTTCTTTTGGTTTGGGTTTGGTTTGGTTTTTGGTTTTACTAACAATTTTATATATTTTTATGTTGTACTCATCTCAAGTGTTTTTTTTTTAGTCTACACCATACTTTTCTCTACCTTAGAGGTGAATCAGTGTCTTTGCAATTGGGCTCATTTCTACCATTATTTTTTAACCAATTTCAGTGAAGACCCTCCCATATGTGCACTACTTAGGATCAAGACTGGATTCCACAAAACCACCTAGTTATTTGAGGGTCAACAGACTTGCAGAAAGACAAATGGTACCTCAGTTCACTAAGTGAGGCCAGAATGCACCTTCTGGAGCATTTAGCATATATTCACAGAGGGACTAATTTATTTATGAGGCTGCACGAGCCATTATTCAATTAGTTCTCATGGCTTCCCAAGGCCTCTGCATGCCTCCCAGCAAGCAAAGCAGCACAGGTGAACACCAAACAGGTGGCATCAGGCACATTTCCAACTTGATTAGATTTACACAGTTTTTACAATGATGTTTAACAACTTAAACCAACATTTTTACAGCTGCCTATGCCATACTCCCTACATTCCCAAAACAGTTGACTTTAGGTAAGCATTACTGTAACCCAACATGAAACTTAAAAATTTGAAATAGCAGACTGTACCTTCAGTACATAATGTTTGGGGCACTTCACTTTGCCAAGTGAAAACTTAGCATAATAACTAGATACAAAAATCTCTCTGGGCCTTCTCTTTATATATTATCTGTAGACGAATGAGACAAAAATACCCATAAACTCGGCTGAGAAATTCTGTACCTGTTGAAAGGCAAAGGAAAGAAAGGACTTTATACCTGGAAGACTTAAGATTTCAAGTTACATTAAAAAACAAAAAATTTCAGATGACAAGTAGCATCTTTTGGTTTTGCAATACAACTTTTAAGATCTAGCTCTCTTCCCATTCAAATATGGATTTAACAGTAATACTACATACAATACTTACAGGAAATTAATCTTGTCTTCATTTTTAGAAAGCAAAATGCACCTACTATAGTTTTCCCAATGACATGAACCTATAATTGGTTAAAAGCATGGATGTGCATGTGTCTTCTTAGCTCAATCTCTTTGCTTTTCTCTTGTTTCCTCTTTCACATTTATACAGCTGGTCCACTGTGTGCAAAATGACTGAGCAGAGGCTAAATCCAGCCTACAGGCACTTTTAAACCTGGTCATCATATGTCTTAAAAATGAGAACAAAAAATCTCACAGGAAATGTGAATTTCTGGCTAAAATTGCACAGCATGAAATCCCTGGGTCTGACTTGCTCTGTGACAACAAGCACATGAGGGAAGTAGCTGCTGCCACCTTTTGAATGAATACGAGATTTCCTGTTCACCACAACTGCCACCATTCTTTCTTATTTGCAACCAGCTCACTTCATGCATTTCCATGACCTGCCTGGGCTCCGTAGGCATTTGAGTCTGTGATCCCATATCCCCAGGGGTCCATTGCAAAACTCAGTGGACAGCAAGTCTGCAACTTAAAATATCAACTACTTCCCTTCAATTTCTAAGCACCATGAAATCACTGAAGCTAAGGAAAATGATAGCCAAACACACTTTATCCTGCTATCTTTTCAATCAATTGTTAGTTGCATTTTAGGCTTACAGAAGAAGTTGCTGAGTTTCTCGTTTCTCGACAATGATTTTATTTGGCTGTTTTGTACAGACACTCATTAGGGCAGGTTCAAACTCTTAACTCTAGAGCTATTAGATAAGTTCTGGTGAAATGATCACTATCATTCCCAAACAAACTATTTTCATATGAATATGGTACTGCTGACTGACCTATAGTGTGATTTCAGCTGTGAAGATGAGCTTTCATTAGACCATCCATCTCCCCCAACCTTCCCCTGTAATTAGATATGATCAAGGAGACTCAAGAGTGTGACATCCACAGTCGAAGAGCAATTCCACTCAGGATGCCCACAGCATGCACTGCGTTATCATCATCCCCTAACAAACTGATCCAACCATTTACTTTGATGACAAACGGCTAGTGGATTTATTAACTGTTGAATGAATGCTTCCTGGCTGACATCCATCTATACTTTCCTCATATGGAATGGTGGATAACATCGACCATTTTAATTTTCCAAAGTCAGGAAAATTAAATCCAGGAATACTGGTTATCATTCAGTGTTTTTGTAACTACAACTAGCAGTTCTTTTTATATGTAGGGTGTATCTGAAACTTTAACTGCATCCTAGCTCTAGAATGAGCACTGAGTTTAGAACCCTTGATACTCTACTCTGAAAAATGTTCCAAATCTTATTGGGAGCCCGCTCGAGAAAAATTTTCTTCAGAGTGAAATGCCAAGGGAAACTTGGCTTGACATTCTGCCCACCTACCACTGATCTGCCCCTTATGGACACTGGGAATCTTATAAGTCAACAGCATTTTCTCTTTTGCTTGGGTGCCAGGATGCTCAGAGCCAAAATCATGGGTTGGCAGTAATTACAGTACCCATGATTTATGGGTCCTATAATATGTAGGTCTGTGCTTTAATTTCCTCTTGGCTTCAGTCTTTCTATATTTTCCCTGATCTTAAAATTTATCTATTTGTATTTTATTATATAAAAGCGTGAAGAAACAACTTCTCAGTAGAAAAAAGTGGGAGACGGATGGATGATGGATAGAAAAATTGATCTATTGTTCTCATCATTACTATATGAAGATTTAACAAAGACTGGTTGTTAAATCATTCTGGAATTTTCTGCCTCACTTTCCATACAATAACCCACCCTGCTCTGAACAGCAAATGCAAGGACTTTGGAAGCAACAGCGTTGGTCCCATATGCTAAAAGCAGATGGGATCTGCACTGTCTTCACAGTAGCAGCTGCCCAGGAACCAAAGTGAAGAGGAGGAGGCTGGGGGAAAGAGCACGAGGGGAGAGAAACACAAAAGAGCAATCAGGAGCAGAGAGAGAGATACTTCCTGCTACCAGTCTCAGCCACGGTTAAAAAGCAAGCACACATTTATGAACTGCTCCATTTGATAATGTTTGCACATTTACGGTGTCACTTGATTCAATTCCCACTGCCAAGAGGTATTCTGATCGCCACTGTACACATGGAGAGGGAAAGACACAGTTTGTTCTGAGGAAAAATTGGCAAGGCCAATGTTCCTTCCAATACCACTATCTGCATTCCAGAAAGTGGGAAATTCTAAAATACAGAAAGTCCATGTTCTACACTGGAAGAAGCTGTCTATGTAATGAATGAAGATGGCTGGGAAAATAAGGAACAAAAACAAAAATTAAGATGTAACATATCAATGTAACATAAATAACAGGGAAATGACTTCAGCTGCAGCCAGAGAGACTGGCTAAACAGGGAAATCCTTTTGACTCCAAGTGTTACAAAATCATGACAGCAAAGGGTTCTCTGTGTGTAACTGCAGAATTTCCTTATTTGGAGATGTTACTTCCAACATCTAGTTATTTATTATTCTAGGTTGGCAAAATTTTGCCAAAAATTTATTTAAAATACTCTAGCTGATCTCTCACTTTTTTTTTTTAATGTTTCTTGACTTTTTTAATAGTGAAGGGTGTAAACAATGTCACTGTCCATCTAGCGGAGGAATGAGCCGGAAGAGTGTGCTATATTAATACGATGGAATACCATGCAGCCATTAAAAGGACTAAAGTAGATACATATGCCAACAAACACAGATTTCAAGAATAGGGCTGAATATTAAAGCAAGTTTCAGAATGATTGTAGGATATAAGATCCTTTTATAACTTAAAATAAAGTCAATATTATATATCAGGGGTTGGCGAACTTTTTCTGCAAAAGACAAATAGTAAATATTTTAGGTTTTGCAAGTCATATATGCCATCTGTCACATATTATTCTTTTTTGTTGTTGTCTTTGGGCTTGAGGACACAGAGAGGGGGAAGGGTAAGCTGTGATGAAGTGAGAGAGTGGCATGGACATATATACACTACCAAATGTAAAACAGATAGCTAGTGGGAAGCAGCTGCATAGAACAGGGAGATCAGCTCGGTGCTTTGTGACCACCTAGAGGGGTGGGATGGGGGGGTGGGATAGGGAGGGTGGGAGGGAGACGCAAGAGGGAGGGCATATGTTTACATATAGCAGATTCACTTTGTTATACAGCAGAAACTAACACAACTTTGTAAAGCAATTATAATCCAATAAAGATGTTAAAAAAAAAAGATCTCACTGTCCTTTTAAATCAGGTAACTATCAATATACATGAAATGAATATCAAGTTTAGAGTGATATCAGCATCAAAGCTGAATAAGACGTCTCTTGTTCCTGTCCAACCCCCCCCCCCTTCCTAACAATAACAATTTGGTATCCATCCACAGACAAAAGTGCCTTTGTGGGAGCTGTGGGATCCAGCACCATACACCAAGAAACCCAGGAGAAGTCTCACCCACCCATGTGTTGGGTAATAGGTATGCAGATCCTGGTCCCAGCTGTGGACCCTGAGTGGCCCATGAACTGGCTCCAGCCCCTCCTAGCCATGGTCTGGGAGGCCCTGGAAAACACTGTCTTAGATAATCACCCATGGACAAGAGATTTTTTGTGGAAGTCCAGGTTTCCAACAGATAAGTGCCAGCACACCATTGAAGCAAAACAAAAAGTGAATTTGGACACAATGGAGAGGGTAAGAGGAACACTTTGACATTTCTCAAACTACCTCTCACCCAAGGCAGTAAAGCTTAGGGCCAAGAGAGATCTTGCTCGTGATTTCTACCACAGTGAAAAACGAGAGTGTGCAAGTGCCCAGCTTCCGCAGCTGTGCAGGCTGCTGCCAAAGACGCTCATTTCTCTCTTGCCCCATCCACAGTACTGAATCGTAAGCAGCGTGTACTGGGGATGAGGGGAGACTGGGAGACGAGCAGACAGGATTCTCAGAGGGCACGAAATGAACAAGAATCCTATTCACTGCATTGTGAACTCCACCAAGAAGCTCACCAATGAGCTGCTGGGGACACCTCACCTGTGGGTCTCCCCAGCTGGCCCATGGGCATCCCCAGTGCTCTGTGTGCCTTACCCACACACACATCTACCCTGTGGCCAGCTCCCTATGCAAGCTCCCAAGAGCGTCAGTGACAGCAAGCTTTGACAAATAGCTAGTGAGCATGTACAGAAAGCTAGCCCAAATCTGCAGGCCAGGGAGAACCCATAAACTTAAGCTTTAGCACCACCTTTGGGAAGACAAAGGGAGACTGTCAGTACTCAGCCTGGGGCATTGCAGGATCAAGAGAAGACATTCAAACTTAAGAATTCTCTCACAAGAGGGAGCAAGAAACACGGAGCAGATGTACCCATAGAAGGTATGAGAGCCTCAGAATCCTTAGCAGGGCTGATGGAACGTATTGCTGTCCCAGTTAGTAAGGACTGGAGGAAGTGATGCTACTTCAGATGTGAAGACAGCAAAGCAAATTTCAAAGAACATGACAAATCAAGGAAACAAGACATCACCAAAAGACCACAGTAATCTTCTAGTAACCAAGCAAAAAGACATGGAGATCTGTGATTTATCCAGTAAATAATTTGAAATAGCTGTTCTATGGAAACTGGATAGCTATAAGAAAACACAAAAAGACAATTCAACAAAATCAGGAAAAGTTTTTTCTGCGTGAACAAAATGAGAAGTTTAAAAAGAGAGACAAATCGTAAAAAAGAATCAAACAGAAACTCTGGAACTGAAGAATACAATGAACTAAATTTTAAAATGCAATAGAGAACATCAATAGCAGAATGGATCAAGCAGAAGAAAGAAGTTGTGAGGTAGAAGACAGGACCTTTGAAATTATCCAGTCAGAGGAGAATAAAGAAAAAAGAATGAAAAACAGTGAACAAAGCATATGTGATCTATGGGACATCATAAAAAGAAACAACTTAAAAATTACTGGAGTTCCAGAGGAAAAGGAGGGGTGCATAAAGCTTGCTTAAAGAAATAATGGCTGAGAATTTCAAAAATCTGCAGAGAAATTTGGGTATCTAAATTCATGAAGTTAGGTCACCAAACAAACTCAGAGAGATTCTGCCCAACACACATTATAATAAAACTGTCAAAGACTGAAGACAAAGAGAGAATTTTAAAAGCAGGAAGAGAAAAGAAGCTTGTAACTTGCAAGGGAACCCCCATTAGAGTATCAGCAAATTTCTCAGCAGAAACCTTACAGGCCAGGAGACAGTGGGATGATGTATTCAAAGTGATGAAAGAAAAAACTGCCAACAAAGAATATCTTATCTGGCAAAGGCATCTTTCAGAAATGAAGGAGAGATAAAGACTACCAGATAAACGAAAGCTAAGGGAATTCATCACCACTAGACCTCCCTTACAAGAAATGCTGAAAGGAGTTCTTTCAGATGAAGTGAAAGGACACTATTAGTAACATAAAAACATTGAAAAAATGCAACACACTGATAAAGGTAAATATATAGTCAAATTCAGAATACTGTCATACTGTAACATGGTGTGTTACCCACTTAATTCCAGTATAAGGATTAAAGGACAAGAGTATTAAAAATAACTATAGCTAAAATAATTTGTTAATAAATACACTATATAAAAAGAGGTAAATTGAGACACCAAAACTAAAACAGGGGTGGGGTGTATAAAAGGGTATAGTTTTTGTGTTATTGAAGTTATTGTAAGTGTAAAATAGACTGTTATATTTATAAGATGTTTTGTGTAAGCCTCATAGTAACCACAAAGCCATAACCTATAGTATATTCACAAAAGATAAAGGGAATCAACATATACCACTGTGGAAAATTACCAATTCAAAAAGGAAGGCATCGAGAGAGGAAAACAAGGAACAAGGGAATTTGTTCATCAAGAAAATAATAAAGACGGCATTGGTCAAGTCCTTACCTATCAATTATCAATAATTATTCTAAATGTAATTGGATTAATTTCTGCAGTCAAAAGGCATAGAGTAGCTGGATGGATAAAAATAACAAGACCCAACTATATGCTCCGTACAAGAGACTCACTTCAGCTTTCAGGACTCACAAAGGCTCCAATCCAAGTGAAGGGACACAAAAAGATATTCCATGCAAATGGAAACCAAAAGAGAGCAGTGGTAGCTATACAGTGGACCCCTAAACAACACAGGGGTTAAGGCTGCCAACCCCCCATGCTGTTGAAAATCCGCATATAACTACAGTCAGCCCTCCACATCTGTGGTTCCACATCCATGGATTCAACCAACCATGGATCATGTGGTAATGCAGTATGTATTTACTGAAAAAAATCTGCATATAAATAGACCCACACAGTTCAAACCTAGTATTGTTTAAGGGTCAACTGTACTTACATCAGAAAAAAATGGACTTTAAGCCAAAAACTGTAAAAACTGAAAAACAAGGTGATTATATAATGATAGAGGGGTCAATCAATCAAGAAGATATAACAATCATAAATATACATGCACTCAACATTGGAGCACCTAAATCTATTAAACAAATACTAGCAGATCTGAAGGGAAAAATAGACAACAATACAATAATAGTACAGAACTTCAATACCCCACTATCAACAGTGAATAAACCAACCAGACAAACAACAAGGAAACATTGGACCTGAACTATACTTTAGACCAAATGAACATAACAGATTTATATAGAACATTCCATCCAACAGCAGAAGAATACACATTCTTCCCAAATGCACAGAGAACATTCTCCACGATAGATCATACGATAGATCACAAAACAAGTCCTAGCAAATTTACCAGTATCAAAACAAATCATACCAGTATCTTTTCTGACAATAGCAGTATGAAACTAGAAATTAATAACAGGAGGAAGGCTGGAATATTCACAAATACATGGAAATTAAACAATATACTCCTGAATAACTAATGAGTCAAAAATGAAATTTAAAAATACATAAGACAAATGAAAATGGAAATACAACATACCAAAACCTATGGGAAGCAGCAGAAGCAGTTCTAAGAGGGAAGTTTATAATAATACACAACTACAGAAAGAAAAAAGAAGGATCTCAAATAAACAACCTAACTTTATACCTCAAGAAACTAGAAAAGGAAGAAGAAAATAAGCCCAAAGTTAGCAGAGGGAAGGAAATAACAAAGATCAGAGCAGATTCAAATAAAAATAGCGACCAGCAAGGGGGCTTCCCTGGTGGCGCAGTGGTTGAGAATCTGCCTGCTAATGCAGGGGACACGGGTTCGAGCCCTGGCCTGGGAAGATCCCACATGCCACGGAGCAACTAGGCCCGTGAGCCAGAACTACTGAGCCTGCGTGTCTGGAGCCTGTGCTCCACAACAAGAGAGGCCACGATAGTGAGAGGCCCACGCAACGCGATGAAGAGTGGCCCCCACTTGCCACAACTAGAGAAAGCCCTCGCACAGAAATGAAGACCCAACACAGCCAAAAATAAATAAATTAATAATAATAAAAAAAAATAAGAGACCAGCAAAACAACAGAATACAACAACAAAATGAAGAGGTACTTCTTAAAAAGGTAAATGTAATTGGCAAAACTTTACACTATCTTTAAAAAAAAAAAGAAGACTCAATTATTTCAGAAATGAAAGAGGGGACATTACAACTAAGACCACAGAAATACAAAGGATTAAAGATACTACAATTAACAATTACACATCAACAAACTGGATACCCTGGAAGAAATGGATAAATTTCTAGAAACATACAAACTACCAAACTGAATCATGAAGAATTAGAAAATCTGAGCAGAGCTATAATGAATAAGGAGACTGAATCAGTAATAAAAGAAAAACTTCCCAACAAACAAAAGCCCAGGGTCCAACGGTTTCCCTGATGAATTCTATCAAACATTTAAAGAATTAATGCCTATCCTTCTCAAACTCTTCCAAAATATTGAAGAAGAGGAAATACTCCTGAACTTATTTTATGAGGCTAGCATTACCCTGATACCAAGTCAGATAAGGATACTACAAAAAAACAAAACAAACAACAACAAAAATCTATAGGCTATTATCCTTTTTTTTTTTTTTTTTTTTTAAATTTTATTTATTTATTTGTTTATTTATGGCTGTGTTGGGTCTTCGTTTCTGTGCGAGGGCTTTCTCTAGTTGTGGCAAGTGGGGGTCACTCTTCATCGCGGTGCGCGGGCCTCTCACTATCGCGGCCTCTCTTGTTGCGGAGCACATGCTCCAGATGCGCAGGCTCAGTAATCGTGGCTCACGGGCCCAGTTGCTCCGCAGCATGTGGGATCTTCCCAGACCAGGGCTCGAACCCGTGTCCCCTGCATTGGCAGGCAGATTCTCAACCACTGCGCCACCAGGGAAGCCCTAGGCTATTATCCTTGATGAACATAAACGTAAAAATTTTCAACACTCTATTACCAAATGGAATTTAACAGCACATTAAAAAGATTTATCCCTTTTAATTAAAAGGAATGTACCTCAAAATAGGAATGGCTATATATGACAAGCCCACAGATAACATCATACTCAATGGTGAAAGGTTGAATGCTTTTCCTCTAAGATCAGAAACAAGATGAAGGGTGCTCACTCTTACCAATCCTATTCAACATAGTACTGTAAGTCCTAGCCAGAACAATTAGAAGAAAAAGAAAGGAAGTAAGGAAAGAAGAAAGAAGGAAAGAAAGAAAAGGCATACAAATTACAAAGGAAGAAGTAAAACTGTCTTTGTGTTCAGATATGACCTTATATAGAGAAAATCCTAGATTCCACCAAAACACTGTTAGAACTAATCAACAAATTCAGTAAATCTGCAGGATACAAAAACCAACATACAGAAATCAGTTGCATTTCTATACACTTACTAACAATTAAATATCTGAAAAAGAAATTTTAAAAAACCACATTTATTCACAATAGCATTAGAAACAAAACACTTAAGAATAAATTTAACCAAGGAGGTGAAAAATCTATACACTGAAAACTATAATACATTGATGAAAGAAACTGAAGATGACACAAATAAATGGAAACATATATGTTCATCATTCAGAAGAATTAATATTGTTAAAATGTCAATATTACACAAACTTATCTACAGATTCAGTGCAATCTCTATCAAGATTCTAATTGCATTTTTCATGGAAATAGAACAATCCTAAAATGTGTATGGCACCATACAAGACCCTGAATAGCCAAGGCAATCCTGAGAATGAAGAAAAAGCTAGAGGCATCACACTTCCTGATATCAAATATACTGCAAAGCTATAGTAACCAAAACAATATGGTACTGGCATAAAAATATACACACAGATCAATGGAATAGAATTGAGAGCCCCAAAATAAACTCTCACATATATGGTGAACTACTATTTGTCAGGGGAGCCAAGAATACTCAATGAGTAAATGATAATCTCTTCCAAAAATGGTGTTGGGAAAACTAGATAACCACATGCAGAAGAATGGGATTGGACACCACTTACTAAAATTAACTCGAAATGGATTATAGACTTAAACATAAGAACTGAAACCATAAAACTACTAGAAGAAAACAAGAAAGAAACTCCTTGACATTGGTCTTGGTAATGATTTGTTGGATATGACACCAAAAGCAAAACTAAACAAGTGGGACTACATCAAAAAGCTTCTGCACAGAAAAGAAACAATCAACAAATGAAAAGATAATCTATGTAATAGGAGAAAATACTTGCAAATCATCTATCTGATACAGGATTAATAAACAAAATATATAAGGAACTCATACAAATCAACGGCAGAAAAACAACTGATTAAAAAATGAGCAGAGGACCTGAATAGGTATTTTTCCGAAGATGACATCCAGATGGCCAACAGATACAGGCAAAGATGCTCAACATCCTAATTATCAGGGAAATGCAAATCAAAACCCCAATGAGATATCTCCTTACATGTGCTAGAATGGCTATCATCAAAAAGACAAGAGACTACAAGTGTTGGTGAGCAAGTGGAGAAAAGGAAGCCCTTGTGCACTGTTAGTGGGAATGTAAATTGGTACAGCCATTATGAAAAACAGTATGGAAGTTCCTCAAAAAATTAAAAATAGAACTACCATATGATCCAGCAATCCTACTTCTGGGTATATATCCAAAGGAAATGAAATTACTATTTTGAAGAGTTTATCCGCACTCCCATGTTCACTGCAGCATTATTCATAACAGCCAAGATAAGAAAACAACCTGTCTGTCTACAGATGAATGGATAAAAAAGATGTGGCATATATATTCAACGGAATATCATTCAGCCATGAGAAAGAAGGAAATCCTGGCATTTATGACAACATGGACATACCTTGAGGGCATTATGGCAAGTAAAATAAGTCAAACAGAGAAAGACAAATACTGTATATCACTTATATGTGGATTCTATAAAAGCTGAACTCATAGAAACAGAGTAGAATGGTGGTTA
Source organism: Balaenoptera musculus (assembly GCF_009873245.2). Classification (NCBI taxonomy): domain Eukaryota; kingdom Metazoa; phylum Chordata; class Mammalia; order Artiodactyla; family Balaenopteridae; genus Balaenoptera; species Balaenoptera musculus. The sequence goes on along the minus strand of NC_045790.1, from coordinate 62,639,550 downwards.
TGAGGGGTTTGGGGCGAGGGAAATGGAGAAATGCTGTTAAAAGGTACAAACTTCCAGTTATGAGTAAGTGCTGGAGATCTAATGTACAGTATGGTGATTATAGTTCATAATACTGTATTATATACTTGAAATTGCTAAGACAGTAGACCTTAACTGTTCTCACCACAAAAAAACAATGGTAATTATTTGAGGTGATGGAGGTGTTGACTAACCCTACTGAGGTAATCATTTCACAATATATAAGTGTATCTAATCAACACACTGTACACCTTAAACTTACACAATGATATATGTCAACTATATCTCAATAAAGCTAGAAAAAAGCATCAAGTTTATAAAATACTGCACTTTAAAATTGTTTCCTGTCTTGTCTACACACAGGTACACACACACACACACACATACACTCACACACACTCACAGGACTCTAATCTGAAGAGGTACAGTATAAAAGTATATAGTGCAAATGCCAAGAGCTCATACTCAAACTAACCTGTCTGGCATCCAGTTGTGGCTCTACTATTTGCTATCGTGTGACCTTGCACAGGTTACTTAAAGGTGTCCTTTGAAAAACGAGGATTGATAATAATACCTATCCCCTAGGGTGGTTGCTGAATATAAATATACGCACATATATACGTACATATTTACATTTACTTACAAATGTATATACACTTATATCTATGTTTACATATATATGTCATATAATAAGTACTCAGTGTTAGCTCAGGTTGGAAATTATTTTATTCTGCTAAAGAAAAACGAACAGACACAGGTGTGAATTTTATCCAAGGGGCCCCTAGGCCTCCCCTCCACTGGGGACTTGTTTCTTTTGCAGTTCCTCAAGGGGAGGATGGCCCTTTCTGAGTTGTTTCTTTGAAGGTCTAGTATTGAAATTCATTCCAGTACTGTGGAAGGAAGCCAAGAAAGTCAGCTTTTCTTGGAAGGCTGCATGCCTCAGAAGAACCTGAGCCAAGGGGGCCAGAGTGCTGGCAGTGAGTCAGCTCCTTATTAAAAAGCACTTATTGATCACCTGCTGTGTGCTGGGCACAAGAGCGGGGGCTATACAGGGGGTACAAACAAAACTAGAAATGAGGTTCCCACCCTCAAAGAAGAGACACACACACACACAAAATGACTATTACAAACCAATGCATTATTACACACAAAATGGTGTGGGATAATTTGTTTTCAAAAATCCAAGGAGACCAAGTGTTGTGTATTCATCCCATCAGGGAAGGCTGTTTAGGGGAGGCGAAAGGTGAGCTGCAGGTAGCAGGAGGAATTCGGAAAGGCAGAGAGGAAGGAGGACGGTCATGGCCCGAAGCAAAGCTCCCAGCAGGGAGATTTTTCAGTCTGCTGTGCAACTGGGGAAGTGGCCTAATTTTCCAGTGTGGAGGGGCCAACATATGGAGTTACAGAGAAAATTAAGGCTGGACAGAAAGGCCCCTTGGTGATGTAATGTTCAGTACAAGGTTAGATTTGTCATCTCATGCAACAGGTAGCCTGTGTGGATTGCTGAGGAGGGTCTGATGACAATTTCAGCAATTTTCTTTGCATTGAGCTTTGGTCCTGCCATGGATATCACAGTTAACTTTTTGATCAGTTCCATCAAAAATCATTTGATCGCATCTTGCATGAGGGAAGGAAGCCTGTCTCTGGCCTGTTCACCATCGTCCAGGACGGGGACTGCACAGTATAGGAGTGAATAAGTAAAAATCTCTTATTTGATAATTAAATAAGTTAATACATGTAAGGTGCTTAGAAGAGTACCTAGCACAAAAGAAGCTCTACAAAAGTACTGCTATTCTCCCTTCCTCCTTCTCTTCTTCTTCCTCCTCCCCCTTCTTCATGAGTAAGGCAGAGTATATGCACCAGGGCCTCAATGAGTCCTGTCCATTGGGCCACGGTAGCTGAGTATCACCATGCGGGTTGTGCACTGCACAAAATATTCACATAGACCACGAAGAGAATAGTGTTGTCTGGAATTGTTTTACACAACAGCCCTCACAGGCCAGCTTTCCATGACATACTGAACTTGGAAGCTCCTTTCACACTTCAAAATTCTAGAATAACCTCAAAACCCCTTCCTACCGTCACAGCAGAAGGGAGATCAAAGGGTGGACAGAGTAGAAAGAAACTGTTAACAGTGCAAAAATGAGAGAAGGCATTCCCAAGGTAACTGCCAGCTGCAGCAGGCATCTTTTAAGTGTATTGGAAGAAAAAGAGCCTCTTAAAGGGTTTTGCAAAAAGGAAGAATAAGAAGATCACTACTTTAAAGGCTTGAACTTGAGTAACTGCAGTCGGAGATACAGAGAAAGCTCTGCAATCAGTATAAAATACCTGATTCAAGAAGGTGCGAGGTCATGTTGGGACGGGACAGCACAGGATATGAGCAACACGGGACACAAAAGGATTCGTGGGTGATGTCAATTCAGGAAGACTTCAGGAAACAAACTGAAAAGGATCAGGACTGCTGCTAAGGGATTCACCAATTCTTTCTGGAGGTAAGATCAGCTGTTAGTATATGAATATCACTGCTTATTATTATAGTCTCAGAAGTGTGTCTGCAATTCATTTGTTATATAAAAGGAAACAATTTAGAAAGCTGTATGCCATTAAAACCATATGGAAGTCCTAGGCATTCACAACAAGTCACTTTGTTATCCTCAAGGCCAGGAATATACAGGTAGGTGGTCCCCAGGTGATAAGCCCGGTAAGGATTCTAGTTGGTGGCCAGATTGGGCAGAACAAGTAATCTTACAAAGAAGTTAAGGGTAAGATTGGTTTTTAAGCGGAAGTTAAAATAATGCAAATACCTCAAAGGTCAACAACCATACATCTCACCTTGCCTGCAAAATGACTTATCGGCAAATTGTGTACATTTTATCAGAATGACTTCCATGTAATAGAAATTTACCAATGACGAAGCGCTGACTGCCCAAACCTCAAGTGGGCTATGTTACAAAGGATGGAAAGGGAAAGCTCTACCTCTGTGGCTGCCGAGGGACCTCGAGCAGAGGGAATAGCAGACGTGCCGGCAAGGGTGACGGGGACGCTGGGCTTCAGCGCCGCAGCGCCACTGGGCGGCAGGGGCTGACACAGGTACAGGGACTGGCCTCGCCGTGGCAGTCCCAGATGGGTCTACGCTTTCTTGGAGAGAACACCCTGAGCGTTCCCGAACACTCCAGAAGCAGCACTGCAAACATCCAGGTGACAAACTGTCCCTGCTGTGCCTCTCTTACAGCTATGATCACTCTGCCATGTGTGTGACAGTTACTGGGGCACACGGCCACCTCCCTGCTAGATTCCTAGCTCCTGGAGAGTGCAGCTGTGCCTGGTTCATTCTGGATCTCCCGCAGTGACTAGCCCAGCACTGGGCCCGTGGTGAATGCTTACAGTGTGCTGGGCTATGTACATTTTATCCATTATCTCATTTAATCCACCAGCAGTTCTCTGCAGTACATACTGGCATTACTCCCATTTCACAATGAGGAAACCAAACCTCAGAAGGATGAAGTGACTGCTGTTAAGTTATACGGCTGATTGGTGAAAGCACCAGGATTTGCACCAAAAGTCATGCTTTTAACTATCACATTACCCTTCCTCCAGATTAGGGGTGGGCCAAACTATCACCTATGAGCCAAATCCAGCCTCTGGTCTGTTTTTGTTACCGGCCACAAGCTAAGGAATTTTTTACATTTTCACATAGTTTAAAAAAATCAAAGCGAGAATAATATTTCGTGACAAATGAAAATTACATGAAATTCAAATTTCAGTGTCCATAAAAGATGTTTAATTGGAGTACAGCCACCTTCATTCTTCTACATATTGTCCATGGCTGTTTCCATGCTGCAAGCGCAGAGTTGAGTCATTCTGACAAAGGCCATACGGCCCATGAAACTAAAATATTTAGTAGCTGGCCCTTTACAGAAAAAGTTTACTCACTTCATCTCTAGATACAGAGCCATAGCAGCAGACATACTTCTCTACCCAGCTGTGCAGGAATATTGGCACATAAGGTCAGAGAAATCATGGAGTGTTAAGTATCAGGTCAGCTCGCAAGCACCATCTGAAGGCCATGGCTACAACCTGGCCACACCTGGAACCGGGAGGCAGACACAAGGCACTTGGCTCAGGACCGTTTTCTGGCAGAGGAGGTATTGCTGATGGTAGTTCTGCAGGTCAATGAGGACGCTCAATAAACCACGGATCGCTTTAGCCAATTGCAAGTAACAAGATCTTGCGGATGACTGAGCCGTGCAGATGATATGAAAATCGCATTTAGCCTTCAGTCAGCAACCTCCTTTCCTGCTGAGCTCTCTGCAGAGATGCCAACAAGTTGCAGAACTAACAGACCGGGGTGTCGCCATCTTGTGCTAGAGATGCTAACTGAGCAGTGACATAGCCGGGGGCAGACTGCAGGACGGGAGAAGGGCAAGCCAGATGTCTGTACAACCCTGTACCTGCAGGATGAGTAGGGCATGGATGAACCTTCTCTCTGCACAGCCAGGAGAACACAGTGGAAGCAGCCAGAGGGAGCCCTAAAGGCAAGAAACCAGCTCTGGGGAGTGGGTGGGGGGCTCAGGAGAAAGAAAGACACAGTCACTACTTGCCCCTATGTTTTATGGGCCTCCTGCCCGATGGTCAAGGCAAAGGACACCCATGCCCACGTAAGGGCTGGGACAAAGTGGTCAGCACACCAGATCTTACTAGATCCCCCATACAGGACATCATTATGTCATTAACTGTGACCTAAGGTCACTGTTCTGCACACCAGCTCTCCTGAAAATGTGCAGTAACAGGAGGGGGAAATGAACAGAAATTGCATCTTTGGAAAACAAAGTGGTACAATTAGTAAAGCATAGGCTTTGGGGTCAGAATTCCCGGGCTTCAGTTTTGTCTCTGACACTAGTACTCCCTACATGATCCTTATCAGATCACTTAGTTTTTCAGATTTTTGGTAAACTCTGCAAAATGAACTATCAGAGTTAATCAATGGGTTATGTACCCTGTATGTCAGGATTAGGTTTGTCTGCATACAACAAAAACTCAAATAACAGAGTGACTTATTTTTCTCTCATATAAAGGAAGTCCAGAATTAGGGAGTGCAAGGCTGGTGCAGCAGTTCCACAGTCAAACAAACATAGGTACCACGGAATCCTTCTCCTCTGATGTGCTTAGAATATACTTTCCATCCTCAGTGTGCCTGATAGTCAAAAATGACTGCTGCAACTCCGGCAATCAAGTCTACACTCCAGGCAGCAAGAAGCTGGAAGAGGCAATGAATAAATGACATAATTCCTCTCTGAATCAGCCCATATTAAGGAGATTTCCCAGAAACCCTATCCAATAAACTGCCATCCTTATTTGCAAGGCTGGCTGGGAGGTGTACATTTTAACGATGGTCACTGTCACCTCTAATAAAATAGAACTTCTGACAGTATGGAAGGAGGAGAGAATAGAATGAGGAGGCAATAAGTAGTCTTGGCCACAAATGCTCACCTCAAGGGCCGATGCTGTCCCCAAATTACCTAATGTGTATGAAAGGACATTGTAAAGCTGCAGAAGGACATGAAATAAAATCCACTCTCCTTGGTTTCCCATACAAGGCCCTTCATGATTGGGCCCTGCTCTCCCTGCTAAGTCATACCTCCTACCACTTCCCCTGTCTTGTACTTTCTGCTCACCACAGCAAACTGCTGGCAGTTCCTTGCATGGCTTGCCTCCATGCCTTAAATCTCCTCCTCTTTGCCCAACTCAGGTACCATCTTCCCGAAGCCTCCCTGGAGCTCCAGGGTGAGGTAAGTGTTCCTTTGCTGTCCTCCCACAGTGTCCCATGGACATTCCATCCCACCATCCTCCTCATTACCTTGAAATAATCATTCTATGCTTTTATCTTTCCCTCTAGACCTGTGCTGTGCAATACGATAGCCACTAGCCACATAAGGCAAAAAGAGCCCTTGACACGTGGGCCAGTCCAAATTCAGATGTGCTGTTAAGCGTAAAATGAAATCTACAAGATTTCAAAAACACAGGATGAAAGAAAAAGAATGTAAAATACCTCATTAATAATTTTCTATATTGGCTTCACTTTTGAACTGTAACATTTTGGATGTACTGGGTTAAATTATACTATTAAAATAAAATTTATCTGTTTCTTTTGGCTTTTTCAAAAAATGTGTTTACTACAACTTTAAAATTACGTATGTGGAAAGAGTACTAGAGGTGGATGTCGGAGATGGTTGCACAACAGTATAAATGTACTTAATACCACCAAACTGTACACTTAAAAATGGCTGGGGGCTTCCCTGGTGGCACAGTGGTTGAGAGTCTGCCTGCCAATGCAGGGGACACGGGTTCGAACCCTGGTCTGGGAAGATCTCACATGCCGCGGAGCAACTGGGCCCGTGAGCCACAACTACTGAGCCTGCGCGTCTGGAGCCTGTGCTCCGCAACAAGAGAGGCCGTGATAGTGAGAGGCCCGCGCACCGCAATGAAGAGTGGCCCCCACTCGCCACAACTAGAGAAAGCCCTCGCACAGAAACGAAGACCCAACACAGCCAAAAAAAAAAAAAAGGTTAAGATGGGGACTTCCCTGGTGGTCCAGTGGTTAAGAATCCGCCTTCCCATGCAGGGGACGTGGGTTCGATCCCTGGTCAGGGAACTAAGAGATCCCACATGCCACAGGACAACTGAGCCCGAGCACCACAACTACGGAGCATGCGGGCTACAACTACAAAGCCCACGCGCTCTGGAGCCTGCACACCACGACTAAAGAGAAGCCCACGCGCCACAATGAGGAGCCCACGCGCCACAGTAGACGATCCCACATGCTGCAACTAAGACCCAACACAGCCAAAAATAAAATAAATATTTTTTTTAAAATGGTTAAGATGGTAAATTTTGTTATGTGTATTTTTAATTTAAGGAGTGAAATACACACACATATATGTTTTAAATTACATACATGGCTCGCTTTTGAGGCTCACCTTGCACTTCTACTGGTGAGTGCTACTCTGAAGTGTTAGCTCCTGAAGGGAAGCAACTATGTCTCATTAATGTTTGTGTCTCAAGCCTGTACAGTGTCTGTTTCCTAAGTGTTGGTTGCACAAAATCATACATATTATAAAATCTCTGATCACAATACGACAAAGGCAGGTGAAAGGGAAAGATGACAGTAGTAAAGGACATTTTGCAAGACCAAAATGTGCCCAATTCAGGGCCTTGAGAAAGTCTGGGAAAAACCAAGGTGGCCTTTGTCATGTAGTGGCTGGTGCACAGGCCCATGGACCTGGGTTCACATCCCAGTATCGCTATGAACCAGAGAATGACTTTCACAAGTGACATTCACCCCAAGCCTCCCTTTCTTCACCTGTAAACGGGGGATGATTACAGCACTGACCTTATCATGTTGCAAGGAGAAATAAAGGAGATTCTGCTGGCACAGTCCCTGAAGCATAATGAATGATCAATAAATGTTAGCTTCTTTTATTTTTTATTAGCTTTTACGGGCCCGTCGTGAAGGAAAAACAATTTTTTAAAAGTTGCCTGAAGCCAACCCACATTAAGTTATTTCCCTGCTGAATATTAAAACAATTTTCAATCTGAGATGACAAAAATAATCTGAGCTGGCAGATGTATGGTGTATGTCACCCACTCTGTTGCTTGGAATTGAATGGATTGTACATAAGTACCACTCTTTCCTTGTTTGGAAAAGCACCTGACTTGAAGGTCTGCTGCGTGTTCTGTGGTGCTGAAGGGGTCCTGCACACGGGCACTGTGGCATAGCCATGCAGGCAGGTGGAGCAGCTGTGCTGGCTGGGCCAGACACACAGGTGTGTTATGCTCCTAACTCAGTCGCCAAATCTCAGTGGCTTAAAACCACGTTTCCTTCTCATTTATGCTATATGCAACAGGCCAGTGCAGGGCCTTTGCTTCATGTTATTCTCACCAAAGGACCCAGGCTAGGAAGTGCCCAGGATTGTGTCTGCAAGAAAGCAGGAACATGGCTTGTAAAATCTTCAGGCAGAAATGACACACCTCTCTTGTTCACATCTATTGGCCAAAGCAAGCCATATGTCTGCGTCTAACTTAAGGGAGTAGGGAAGTGGAATCTTATCTTATGGCTAAAAGAAGAAAAGGAGAGTAACACCCATGAAGAGCTCTGATGACTGCCACTGCCTGAGTAGATGGTCAGGTGATGGCAAAGAAATGACACCACCCAGTGCCCAAAGATGAAATTCTGGGATTCTAACAAAATTGCCCTCAATTTCATATCCATAGAAAGCAGTGAAATGCAAATTGAAACTATGTACTCTTTTTAAGAACAACTGAGTCAGTAAAACCTACAACATCCAATTTTGTTAAGGTTTCAGTGAAAGGACACACCCAAACACTCCTGTAGCCATCATAAGTCAGAACATGTGTTTTGGAAAGCAGTCTGGCAGTATGTATCATCAGAGCGAGAAGCGGAAGTTCATATCCTTCGGCACATTTGTTCAACTTCTGGGGATTGACCTGAATGAAACCATCTAAAAACTATAGGCCCAAAGACATTCATTTATTTGTAACATAAAAAATGTTGCTATTACCAATTATAATAGCAAAAATATTTATAATTTAAAAAGTAGAAAAAATTAAAATATCCTACTATAGAGGCCAGGTTAATAAGTAAGCTATAGGAACTCTTCGGGGAATATTATTTATATTTTTTCAATTATGCTTATAAAGTCCAAAAAATATGGAAATATGCTTATGATGGAGTACTAAATGAAAATAGTAGGAAAATAGTAGGATGCAAAATAATATGGAAATAATAATCACAACCATTTAGAAATGGGTACAAAACAAAAATGCTGAAAATAGTTAAGCCAAAATGCTAACAGAAATTGTATTAACATTTTCACCTCAGATACAATAATGAAAAATAAACTTTAAAATGGAAACTGAGAAAACTAAAAATTATCTCCAGCTGCAAGGGCTTCTGTGAAGAGGCTGCTGGGGCAGAAGTTACATTTAGAAAATGGTTTCTCCATAAAAGCATGGATCTGTAATAGTGCAAGCTCACAGTAGCTGCTCAAAAACATTATTGAACAAGGACGTAAATAGACATTTCTCCAAAGAAGACAGATAGATGGCCAAGAGGCACATGAAGAGATGCTGAACATCGCTAATTATTAGAGAAAAATGCAAATCAAAACTACAATGAGGGCTTCCCTGGTGGCGCAGTGGTTGAGAATCTGCCTGCCAATGCAGGGGACACGGGTTCGAGCCCTGGTCTGGGAAGATCCCACATGCCACGGAGCAACTGGGCCCATGAGCCACAATTACTGAGCCTGCGCGTCTGGAGCCTGTGCTCCGCAACAAGAGAGGCCGCGATGGTGAGAGGCCCGCGCACCGCGATGAAGAGTGGTCCCCACTTGCCGCAGCTAGAGAAAGCCCTCACACAGAAACGAAGACTCAACACAGTCATAAATAAATAAATAAAAGAACGTGAATTTCTTTAAAAAAAAAAAAAAAAAAAAACTACAATGAGATATTACCTCACACCAGTCAGAATGGCCATCATCAAAAAGTAAATGCTGGAGAGGGTGTGGAGAAAAGCAAACCCTCCTACACTGTTGGTGGGAATGTAAATTGGTACACCCACTATGGAGAACAGTATGGAGGCTCCTTAAAAAACTAAAAATAGAGCTACCATATGATCTAGCAATCCCACTCCAGGGCATATATCTGGAGAAAAACATGGTTCAAAAGGATACATGCACCCTAATGTTCACTGCAGTGCTGTTTACAATAGCCAAGACATGGAAGCAACCTAAATGTCCATTGACAGAGGAATGGAAAAAGAAGATGTGGTACATGTATACAGTGGAATACTACTCAGCCATTAAGAATAAAATAATGTCATTTGCAGCAACATGGATGGACCTGGAGATTATCATACTAAGTGGAGTAAGTCAGATAGAGAGAGTCAAACATCATATGATACCGCTTATATGCGGAATCCAAAAAAATGACACAATTGAACTCATTTACAAAACAGAAACAGGCACACAAACTTAGAGAACGAACTTATGGTTACCAGGGGAAAAGGGTTGGGGAGAGGGATAGATTGGGAGTTTGGGATTGACATGTACACACTGCTATGTTTAAAATAGATAACCAACAAGAACCTACTGTATAGCACAGGGAACTCTGCTCAATACTCTGTAATAACCTAAATGGGAAAAGAATTTTAAAAAGAATAGATTCATATATATATATATATAAATAACTGAATCACTTTGCTGTACACCTGAAACTAAAACAACATTGTTAATCAACGATACTCCAATATACAACAAAAATTAAATAAGAAAAAGGTACAAGCAGTAAAAAAGTAAACACTAAATACCTTTTTTATAAACAAACAGAAAAAAGCATTTATTGAATAAATAAATGAAAAAGATTAATGGAGAAAAGAAAGAGAAACAATCATAAATGAATGTTGAATTGAGAACATGAAAATGGAGGGATTATCTTTCTTAAGAACCCTGGCTAGGTACCGCTAATCACTAATGAGATAAATAGTAGTAAGCCTAGAAAGAACAGCCTCCCTAGATTAGTTCTGGCCCAGGATGTGGGCCAGAAGGTTTTATCAGCCTCAGAAACTCATTTCTTCCTTGATGTCACCACCACTCAGGAGTCTCCTCTGCTTTTATTTCCTTCTCCCCCTCAACCATTCCTCCTTGAGTTTTACCCCTCCCATCCCCAAGACTGGTCCAGGACAGGGTCTGAGTTGGAATGCCTGCCTATTAGAAAGAGCAGATATTTTCCCTGAACCACAGGGAAAATAAGATAATGGTGATTTTATTCTCATTCTACGATCTGCCCTGTTCTTTTAATGATATGCTCTAAACCCAGATCACTTAATGAAATTCCCAGGAAAGCCTAAATCAAAGTTTCCCTATGGAATATAGACCTTACATAATTTAAATATGTAAGACCCCCATGTGTGGTTTTACAGGGTGTGCACTGCCCAACCCTGGGGCCACACTATTTATCAAAAGCATTGCAGACTTATTTATTTATTACAATTCTTTAGCAAATGGCAGGCAACTGTATTTTTTTCTGACAAAATCAGTATACAGATAACCTTCTGGCATATGAGAGAAAAACTATCTTAAGAAAGGGTTTTTTTTTTTTTTTCTAGTTTGGATAAAGTGTTATGTGGACTATGGTGGCTTTAAAGTATGCTTGATGAATACATGTTAGTCCTTGCCTTCTCCTCCATAGACTACCCTAGAAAGGATTGGCACACTCAAATCCTTCACGGTTCAGAACAGGTTATGGAAATAAGTGAAGCAGGCCAAGTGTGTGCATCTTTAGATAGTGGCGACTGTCAAGAATCTGGAGGGTAGAGTACAGACCTAGTCTAAATGCCTTAAAGCTTAATTTAAAAACAAAATCACTTTGTAGGCTAAATGTAATTTATCTTCTGGGAAATTCATTTCTCTGGTGATCAGAGAACTGTTCTTGATTTGACCAAGAACTACATTTGCAAACTGTAGTTCTTGGTCAAATCAGTGATGATAAAAAACAAAAAAGGAATAGAAATGCAGTTTATTTGTTGAACCTTAATTTTCCTCCTTATTTCAGCAATCAAACCCACAGAATTTTCAAGAGGTTTCCAAGTTACTGTTTCTCAACCAAATGTGATTTTGTTCCCCTCGAGGAACATCTGGCAAAGTCTGAAGACATCTGGTTGTCACAACTGGGGAGGGGCATGCTGCGTAGAGGCCAGGGACGCCGCTAAGCATTCCACAGTGCACAGGACAGCTCCGTCCACCACCACCACCAAGAATTATCCAGACTAAAAGGTCAATGGTGCCACTGCGGAAAAACTCTGCTCAAAGTACTTCTGTAAGAATTGAAAAGAAAAAAAGGAGAGAGAAAAAAAGGAGACCTTTAGCTTGATGGGAAGAGAATCCTTAAACCCTATGAACATCTATAGGTGTGGATGGTAGAAACTAAAAAGGTTAGCCAATTTCTGGAACCAGCATAGGCAAAGGGGGTGACCAAGATGTTAGCAAAGAGCTATAGGCGTTCCTAGGCAAAAGGTTGTTCCAGTTTGTTCTGGGGACTCCTGGAAGCATCACTTTATCCACACATTTGTGTGATATGCAATGTCATGTTAGACCATTACTGTATCTGTGAGTTTCCGGGAATATGTTTCATTAGCACGTGAACTACTGGAGAAGATGGTGGCATCTTAAATTCTTTCCTCAGAGAAACCTTCACCCATGTTATTATTCTTGCTGCTGAATATGGACGTTATACTCTATAACACTAATTGTTTATAAAGAGTTTGAATACTAAGCCTCAGGTATACTGTGAAATTTGCAAACTGGCCTGAACCTATGCCTCCTGCAAGTTACTTTGGTAGAGAAATGATTTCTGAGTTTCAAACCACAGACTTTAACTCCATTCTGATCGATGTAAGACCACCATTGACTATACATCCCAGGAGGTCTGGTAGTCCTTTAAATGAGCAAACTAACATGTTGTCTCATCAACAAATTTTTTATAATGATACCTCTTCCTTGAGATGAGTTTAATACAGCATACTGTCTCTTTCTTTATGCCCCATGACTCCATAAGGATACACTAAAATAGCTTAAGATGACATGAACTAAATTGCTTTCGGGACATCCCTATCTTATCTGGGAACCACAGGGAGTCTTCTCTTACAAAGAGAAGGTGGGAGGGTTGGGGGAGGCACTTGCCTGGTAACAAACTGCTCAACAAACAAAATCAATGAAAGGGAATATTATATCCCTAACACCCAGCTCAGTGCCTGAATGGTTGAGGGTTTTAAACACCAAATATTTTTTTCTTTGAATCACAGATGATATAAATAATGCCTCCCATTTAAAAATTTTTAATTTAACAGTGTATCTAGAAGGTTTTTTTCCTAAGTATGCAGAGGTTTTAGCTTTTAGACAGCTATATGGTATTCCAAATCACCAACAGTCTAATGATGAACATTTTGGTTGTTTTCAGTATTTTGATATTAAAAATAATGAGTTAATGTTAGTATTTTCTTAAATTTCATTTCTCCCATTTATGAGCATATTTGTAAATTAAATTCCTAGAAGTGAGATCAAAAGATACGCCCATTTTAATTTTGAAATATATCACCAAATTGCCCTCTATAGAGACTGTTATAATTTATGCTCCACAGGAATATAGGACAATGCCTATTTCCCCACATCACCACCATCATAGTACATTAACCTCTTTTTAACCAATAAATAAATTTAAATATTTAAAACATACTTAAATATTTTCTTTTCTGTTAACCTATTTTATGACATAGTTCCTTTGACACTCTCAAGACAGCGAAAGCATGTAAAAGCACTTTAAAGAAGGATGGGGAGACGGCGCTAAGGAAGACTGCAAAGAGTAATGCTGAGCCCAGACTATCCTATATTAAATAACCTTGCTCTGTTTCGCCAAAAACTATTAGCCAAATTCAACAAAGCCCAAATTATAAAGATTCTCAACTTCTACTGCTCAGTCACCTCACCTTCCTGCAATTGCTACTGTAATTTGAAGAGGGCATTTCAATGCAACTTGAAAACTCTTGATCAATACACCTCGGATGACCAGCAGGTAGATAAACATATAGGTAAATGAGATTTGTTTCAAGGAAAAATGTCTGTAGCTCTTGATGCCCCAAATCATATTTTTTTTTTTTTACGTTGTAACAACACTTTTTTTCCCCTAATATCTTTATAGGAGTATAATGGCTTTACAATGGAGTGTTAGTTTCTGTTGTATAACAAAGTGAATCAGCTATACATATACATACATCGCCATATCTCCTCCCTCTTGCGTATCCCTCCCACCCTCCCTATCCCACCCCTCTAGGTGGTCACAAAGCACCAAGCTGATCTCCCTGTGCTATGCAGCTGCTTCCCACTAGCTATCTGTTTTACGTTTGGTAGTATATATATGTCCATGTCACTCTCTCACTTTGTCCCAGCTTACCCTTCCCCCTCCCCGTGTCCTCAAGTCCATTCTCTATGTCTGTGTCTTTATTCCTGTCCTGCCCCTAGGTCCTTCAGAACCATTTTTTTTTTAGATTCCATATATATGTGTTAGCACATGGTATTTCTTTTTCTCTTTCTGACTTACTTCACTCTGTATGACAGTCTCTAGGTCCATCCACCTCACTACAAATAACACAATTTAATTTTTTTATGGCTGAGTAATATTCCACTGTATATATGTGCCCCAACTTCTTTATCCATTCATCTGTTGATGGACATTTGTTGTAAAGCTGGTTTGATGGTGCTGAATTCTCTTAGCTTCTGCTTGTCTGTAAAGGTTTTAATTTCTTGTTGGAATCTGAATGAGATCCTTGCTGGGTAATCTTGGTTGCAAGTTTTTCCCTTTCATCTCTTTAAATATGTCCTGCCACTCCCTCCTGGCTTGCAGAGTTTCTGCTGCAAGGTCAGCTGTTAACCTTATGGGGATTCCCATGTATGTTACTTGTTGCTTTTCCCTTGCTGCTTTTAATATTTGTTCTTTGTAGTTAATTTTTGATAATATGTGTCTTGGTGTGTTTCTCCTTGGATTTATCCTGTATGGGACTCTGCGCTTCCTGGACTTGATTGACTATTTCCTTACCCATATTAGGGAAGCTTTCAACCATAATCTCTTCAAATATTTTCTCAGTCCCTTTCTTTTTCTCTTCTTCTTCTGGGACCCCTATAATTCGAATGTTGGTGCATTTTACGTTGTCCCAGAGATCTCTGAGACTGTCCTCAGTTCTTTTCATTCTTTTTTCTTATTCTGCTCTGCAGTAGTTATTTCCACTATTTTATCTTCCAGGTCACTTATCCGTTCTTCTGCCTCAGTTATTCTGCTATTGATTCCTTCTAGAGAATTTTTAATTTCATTTATTGTGTTGTTCATCATTGCTCGTTTGCTCTTTAGTTCTTCTAGGTCCTTGTTAAACATTTCCTGTATTTTCTCCATTCTATTTCTAAGATTTTGGATCATCTTTACTATCATTACTCTGAATTCTTTTTCAGGTAGACTGCCTATTTCCTCTTCATTTGTTTAGTCTGGTGGGTTTTTACCTTGCTCCTTCAACTACTGTGTATTTCTCTGTCTTCTCATTTTGCTTAACTTAGTATGTTTGGGGTCTCCATTTCGCAGGCTGCAGGTCCGTAGTTCCTGTTGTTTTTGGTGTCTGCTCCCAGGGGGTAAGGTTGTTCAGTGGGTTATGTAGGCTTCCTGGTGGAGGGTACTGGTGCCTGTGTTCTGGTGGATGAGGCTGGATCTTGTCTTTCTGGTGGGCAGGTCCACGTCTGGTGGTGTGTTTTGGGGTGTCTGTGGCCTTATTATGATTTTAGGCAGCCTCTCTGCTAACGGGTGGGTTTGTGTTCCTGTCTTGCTAGTTGTTTGGCATAGGGTGCCCAGCACTGTAGCTTGCTGGTCATTGAGTGAAGCTGGGTCTTAGTGTTGAGATGGAGAACTCTGGGAGAGCTTTTGCTGTTTGATAGTAGGTGGGGCCAGGAGGTCTCTGGTGGACCCATGTCCTGAACTCGACTCTCCCACCTTAGAGGCTCAGGCCTGACATCCGGCCAGAGCACCAAGACCGTGTCAGCCACATGGCTCAGAAGAAAAGGGAGAGGAAGGAAGGGAGGGAGGGAGAGAGGGAGGAAGGAAGGAAGGGTAAATACATAAAATAATTAAAATAGAAAAAAATTATTAAAAATTAAAAAATTAAAAAGTAATAAAAAAAGAGTGAAAGAAAGAAGAGAGCAACCAAACCAAAAAACAAATCCACCAATGATAAAAGCGTTAAAAACTAAACTAAAAAAAAAAGATCAAACAAAAAAACCAGACAGTCACAACCCTAGGACAAATGGCAAAAGCAAAGCTATACAGACAAAATCACACAAGGAAGCATACACATACACACTCACAAAAAGAGAAAAAGGAAAAAAAATATATATATATATATATAAAATAAGAAAAGGAAGAGAGCAACCAAATCAATAAACAAATCTACTAATGACAGTAATCTCTAAATACTAAACTAAGATAAACATAAAACCAGAAACAAATTAGATGCAGAAAGCAAACCCCAAGTCTACAGTTGCTGCCGAAGTCCATGGCCTCAATTTTGGGATGATTTATTGTCTATTCAGGTATTCCAGAGATGCAGGGTACATCAAGTTGATTGTGGAGATTTAATCCGCTGCTCCTGAGGCTGCTGGGAGAAATTTCCCTTTCTCTTCTTTGTTCACACAGCTCCTGGGGTTCAGCTTTGGATTTGGACCCGCCTCTGCGTGTAGGTCGCCTGAGGGTGTCTGTTCTTCGCCCAGACAGGATGGGGTTAAACGAGCAGCTGATTAGGGGGCTCTGGCTCACTCAGGCCTGGGGGAGGGAGGGGTACGGATGCGGGGCGAGCCTGCGGCGGCAGAGGCTGGCATGACATTGCACCAGCCTGAGGCGCGCAGTGTGTTCTCCCCGGGAAGTTGTCCCTGGGTCACGGGACCCTGGCAGTGGCGGGCTGCACAGGCTCCCGGCAGGGACGGTGTGGAGAGTGACCTGTGCTTGCTCACAGGCTTCTTGGTGGCGGCAGCAGCAGCCTTAGCGTTTCATGCCCGTCTCTGGGGTCCGTGCTGATAGCTGCGGCTCGCGCCTGCCTCTGGAGCTCGTTTAGGTGGTGCTCTGAATCCCCTCTCCTCGCGCACCCCAGAACAATGGTCTCTTGCCTCTTAGGCAGGTCCAGACTTTTTCCCGGACTCCCTCCCGGCTAGCTTTGGCGCACTAGCCCCCTTCAGGCTGTGTTCACGCCGCCAACCCCAGTCCTCTCCCTGGGATCTGACCTCTGAAGCCCGAGCCTCAGCTCCCAGCCCCCACCCGCCCCAGCGGGTGAGCAGACAAGCCTCTCGGGCTGGAGAGTGCTGGTCGGCACTGATCCTCTGTGCTGGAATCTCTCGGCTTTGCCCTCCGCACCCCTGTGGCTGCGCTCTCCTCTGTGGCTCTGAAGCTTCCCCCCGTCTCCACCAGTGAAGGGTCTTCCTAGTGTGTGAAACTTTTCCTCCTTCACAGCTCCCTCCCAGAGGTGCATGTCCTGTCCCTATTCTTTTGTCTCTGTGTTTTCTTTTTTCTTTTGCCCTACGCAGGTATGTGGGGAGTTTCTTGCCTTTTGGGAAGTCTGAGGTCTTCTGCCAGTGTTCAGTAGTTGTTCTGTAGGAGCTGTTCCACATGTTTATGTATTTCTGATGTATCTGTGGGGAGGAAGGTGATCTCCACGTCTTACTTCTCTGCCATCTTGAAGGCGCCCCCCCCAACCAATCATATTTTTATAGACTTATTCACATATGATTTTTACTTTGATTATAAAGATTTTCAAAAGTACATAAAATACATAGATTAATATAAAGATTTCTATCATCAAGATTCAAAACGTACTAAGATTTTGTAAATCTTAATTCATTTCTACAGTCACGTATTTTTTGTTTTCTTAGCTGCACATTTGAAAGCAAAACCCAGACATAATGTCATTTCGTCCATAAATATATCAGGAGTATGCAGATATCTCTGTGCACATGTTCGGCAGGAAACGGGCCAGTGAATATGTAATAAATACTGAGAGCAGAGAGGCATGGAGCAACCATGCTCCAGCTGAGTGTAAGTGAACTATGAGTTTTCCTCACAAGAGAAAAAAATTGAAAAATAGCTCCTAGAAACTTGGAGCCTTTAGTTTTTGCTTTCTTGAGTCACTATCTGAAGCATAATCTCACATATACTCAATAGAATATCAACTTTAATATAGCAAAGGGGCATAAACAACTATAACGTACAACAAATCCAGTTAGAGTTGGTCATTCCAACTTTCCTCTCTATATAATTAATAAATAAGTAGACCAAGTATCATTAAAGATAAATTGACTTGACTTGACTGATATTTAGAGAACAGTCCACCCAGTAATAACAAAACACATATTATTTTCAAGTGCACGTGGAAAATTCACCAAGATGGACAATACTGTAGACCTGAAAACAAACTCCAACAAATCTGAAACCACAGATAGCATATAAACCATGTTCTCAGACCACAAAAGAATCCAAGTAGAATATAGAAAGCTATTGGGAAAATGTCCAAATGTTTGGGAATTAAACAATATACTTCCAAATAATCCATAGATCAAAAAAGAAACCCACAGGCCAAAAAACAAATAACAATATAAATTATTTTGAACTGTATGGCAATGAAAACAGAACATACCAAAATTTATTGAATGCAGCTAGGACAATGTGTAGAAAGAAATGTAGACCATTAAGTGTGTATATTGAAAAATAAAGAATGGAATGAAATAAATGATCTAGGCATCTACCTTAAGAAGTTAGAGAGAGAAGAGTAACCAGAGAATCAAAGTAATCAGAGGAAGAAAATAATAAAGAGCAGGAATCAATAAGATAGAAAATGGACAAAATAGAGAAAATGAATGAAACAAACAGCTGTTTCATGAAAAGTATCAATAAAGTTGATAAACCTCTAGCTAGACTAATCGGGGAAAAAAACCTATTTCCAGTATAAGAAATGAGAGAAAGGACATCATTACAGATGATACCGAGATAAAGGAATATTATGAACAACTTAATGGCAACTAATTTGACAACCTGAATGAAATGAACAAATTCCATAAAAGACATAAACTATGACAGCTCACTCAATAAACAGTAGATACATTAAATAGACCTATATATTTTAAATAAATTGACCTTGTAGTTAACAATCTTCTCCCAAAGACAACTCAAGGTCCATTTGGCTTCAGTTGTTAATTCTAACAAACATTTGAGGCAGAAGCAATGCCAAATTCTACACAAAGAGTTTGTAAATTAGGGAACCTGCCCCAATTTTATAAGACCAGTGTTACTCTGATACACAAATCAAACAAAAAAATAAAGAAAGCAATACCTAAGGAACATAGACACAAAAACTATTTATAAAATTCTAGCAAATCTAGTTTAGCAATATATAGAAAGGATCATACATCACAACAATGATGTTTAACTCAGAAATTCAAGGCCGTTTTAACATTCAAAAATCAATAAATTTAATTCATGATATTAATAGGCTAAACATAAAAATGATGCAATCATCACAGATTCAGAAACAGCATTTCACAAAAGATAATTCAAGATAGAAACTATTAGCAAATTAGGAATAGAATGGACTTTCCTCAACCTGATAAAAGACATCTACAAAAAAGAACTACAGCTAATGGTGAAAAGTGAATGCTTTTCATGCTGAGATCATGAACAAGGTAAGGATTTCCATTCTAATTTCTTCTAGGCAACACTGTACTAGAGGTCCTAGCTGGTGCAATAAGCACGAAAAAGAAGTTAAAAAAAAAATACAGATAGGAAAGCAAGAAGTAAAACTGTCTCTAATCAAAGAAGATATAATCATTTATGCAGAAAATCCTAGTAATCTATACAAGACACCTACAAGAACCAAGTGACTTAGTCTGTCTTACTTATCAAGCTCATCTATTGCATTCTTAAAATCAGTGTATCTTTCAGTTTTAGAATTTCCATTTGATTCTCTTTTAAGACATCTAACTCTTTAGTAATATTATTTATTTGGTAGTTTATTTTCTCAAACATATTAATGTACAGATATTTAAAATCTATAATAACCCTAATATCTGAATCACCTGTGAGCTTGTTTAATTGTCTTTTTAAAAAATAAATGTATTTATTGTTTATTTAAAAAAAAAAAAGAACTAAGTGACTTAGCAAGATTGCAGAATCTTGCTTACATATAAAAAAAAAAAAAGTCAACTGTCTTTCCAAAGCAATGGATAATAAATGTACACTAAATTTGGGCTGCTTGATGAGGAATAGGACATTTGCGTGATTTCAAAGTGCCTTCACACAGGTTGCTTATTAGTTAACATCTAACAGGGAAAGCATAATAACTTTATAGTGGAGAAACTGAAAAACATCTTGACCTGGTGATCAAAATTTCTATTATCAACAAGGGGTAGATAGATCTCAATGCTCCCTGATGTGAAATCCTGAGAAGGACACAAGAGCAGTTAGGTAGTTTTCTGACTAGGGATGCATAACCTGAATCTTTCCATGAGGAAACATAAGAAAAACTCAAATTGGGGAATATTCTATAAAATAACTGGTCTCTATTCTCCAAATAACACATCATAAAAGAAAAGGTTGAGGAACTGTTCCAAATTAAGGCAGTCTAAAGAGACAAGACAACTAAATGCAATACACGATCCTAGACCAGATCCAGAACTAGAGAGGGTAAAAAGATGCAAAAACATTATTGGGACAATTTTTGAAAGTGGGTTATGGACGGTAGATTAAATATAAACATTGAATAGATGTTAAATTCCTGAATTTGGTAATTCTACTGCAGTCACATAAGAGAATATTCTTATTTGTAGGCTATACCTCGTGAAACACTAAAGAGTAAAGAAGTATGACATATGCAAATTACTCTCCAATGGTTCAGAAATATAATATGTGTTTATATATATGTACAGACATATACAGAGATGGATATAATGTGAAAAAATGTTGTAAATTAATGAACCTATTCAAAGGGTATTCAGAAGTTCTCTGTTATGTTTATGCAACTTCTCTGTAAGTTGGAAATTTTTTCAAAACAAAAAAGGATAAAGGAACTTCTCCCAGATTGATAATTCCCAGAATAAGGTTCACCTGTGTCTTTATTTCTTTTTCTCGCTTAGTGGAATGTTGATAAAAGTGGGCTTTTCCATGTTTCTATTATTATCCCAATTAATGACATGCGCTTTCTAGATTAAACGTCAACCCATGGAGAGTGCAGGGGCAGATGGGAAGCTGTTGAAAGAACAGAGCCTTACATTTTCTCTTTGTCACTTGAGCAACTTCCTTCATATCTATGAGCCTTAATGTCTTTGTGTGAAAATGGGAATAAGTAATAATAATATACCAACTTCACAGGGATGATGTGAGAATTACAATAAGAAAAAGTATAAATACATAGCTTTAAAAAGTATATTAAAAAGTACATACATAATGTTCAGGCAATGCTGGGCCTCTGCTTCATGCCCTCAGATACTTTCAATCTCCCTTAAAATCCTCACCATGACCTCCAATGTCTCACCTGATCTGGCCTCTCGTTCTCTGATCTCACCACTCTGCTTCTCCCATTGCATCTAGTCCCTCTGTTCTTAGTGCCATTCTGCAAGCATTCTCTGCCTCAAGGTCTTTGCAGTTCTGTTCGCCTGTCTCGACCACCCTTAAGCCCAGACACCCACAAGGCTGCTCCCCTCCTCCACTGCAGCTCTCCACTCAAATGACAGATGTCTTATCAGTGAAGCTTTCCCCCTAAAATTACTGACAAAACAGTAAACACACTTAATTCCTATTCTCTGCCTCTTTCCCTGATTTATTTTTCTTTTCAGGGCTTATCACACACAACCCACTATATATGTCCACTTACTAACTGTCTGTGTCCTCTTAAAATGTCAGCTATATGATTGTAAGGACTTTTATTTATTCAGCACTGTATATTTAGCACATAAATAAGTGCTTGGCACATAACACTCAATATTTGTGGAATGAATGAATGAAAAGGAAGTAAATCTTGCACATATCTAGTACATGCATAGTCAATGCTTCACAGAAATTATCTTAAGTCCATTTAATTAAAATGTTTTTTTCTCTGTTGACATCTGTCATTATTAAATATCCCCACTGCTTCTAAATGAATTTAAATGCACTGGATTTCACCGTAGTCTTTGAGATCACTGGCGATTATTTAATATGTAACCAAATCAGGCTTGCAGATCACTGAGTCACAATTTTGAAGAAGGAAAGGAGGGAGAGAAGAAATATTCCTCACACAGACATCTGAATATTTGCTCATTTCTTTCTTAGTGGTTGCACCTAATTATCAAGACAGGGCAACTCCCCAGTAAAGTTGGATTTTCTTTCTTACCCAAGTTACAGATAATTGGCAGCTGTTCACTCACTTCTAAATATAAAACAGCACCCTTACATTTCAAATGCCACATCCTCTTACTCCAGAAAAGCAGAGCACATCTCAAAAATTCAGCGATCGTGTCTGATGGGCAGTGACACCAATAGACGGTCTTCTGTCAACACCCAGGCTGACAAATGACAATATCCCACTGCCACATGGGACCCTCCGAGTCACAGCCAGCTTGTTCCTCACTTGCCACTACCTTCCTGCAGCTGTGGCTTCCAGCCTGCATCACGACCTGCCCTGACAGATCCAGAATGAGGGGTCAGCTGCTTGGCTTGTTCTGTTTCCAGGGCCAGAAAAATCAGACAGGCAGCCAACTCCCCAGGGACTTTCACTGAGTTTGAAAACTACTATTCAATTAAACCATGGACGACCACCAATTTGCAAACATCTGCATTTGCAATCCTTTTGGTGCTGGGATTCACTTTCAGCAGAGATCAAGAGACACATGAACTCCAGAATAGGAAGATGTCATGAGGCATCCTTGGCAAAATCCTCAAGTCAGAAACTCCTGTTATCAATTATTTTTCCTTCTTACAGAGGAATGAGACTAATAAATTATAGCCAGTGCTCTAAAGCATGGTGAGCCCAGGTCTTGGTGCTCATTCCTAAAGTACAGATTACACACTGAACCAACTAAGAATTCACGATACCAGAATTAGTCCTATCCAAAGGGCTTCTTATTTAGAAACTTTCTTCCTTGCTTTTTTTTATTGGTATAAACGGATTAAGAAGTATCTTAGTATTCTAAATTACTGAACCCAAAGTCTCTGTCTCAAGAAATGTAATGGAAAGGGCTAGTATACTCTCTCTACTTGTCACCTAAGTCAACAGAATAATGACAGGGACCTTGGTGTAGGATCAGGGCCCCCAGTACTGAGTCATGCTGGTTCTGGGCCTTATGACTATCCAAGCTATTTAAGATTATATCCTTCAGGTAGAGGGACAGAAGTAGTGTGGTAGTACATGGCAACTGCTTGGCCATTGGATGCGATAGAGAATAAAATACATCCCAAGTTCTTTACACTTTGTCTATTGAAATCTCAAAATTTCCATTTCACTGCAATTTAAAGATTCAAAGATAAGTTTCAACCAGAAAATGAAGGCAGCCTCAACTTTGAGAGTCCCTAAAACATGAAGTTCCCAGGCCTGCTAATACTTTTGGTACCAACTCTGAACAGTACCACAAGCTTGAAACATGGATATCATAGAAATGTGAATTCTATCTATGGTTTTCCAGTATGGTTTCCTTGAGCATTAAGTGCTCTAAGTGAGAACACATTAAAAGAAAGGTTTTCCATTCAGTCTTCTTGCTGTGCAATTGCACCTTATTCTTTCACTGGTTTATTTCTTTCTTAAAACTAAATGTGTCATTACAGAAGGATGCACTGTGGTGTTGGAGTAGGTAACTCTAGATTTAAATCCTTAGTCAGTTAATTATCAGTCATATTACCTTAAGAAAGTGACCGATTTTCTCTGAATCTCAGTTTCCTCATCAGTAAGATGACCGATTAAATCCTTCCTCAAGTGGACGGTATATTAGATGAGACAATAGGTTTAACATTTATAGTATAAGAAGTCAAAACAACATTTTGCTCTTAACTTGGTTATGCTGATCACATAGCCCAGAAAAAAATTTCCATTTATTAAAGCCTTGAATTACTGAAATCCATAAAGTACCAAAAAATTATAAAACATTCCCATGCTGAGATAAGCCACATCCTGATTTTCATTACCAAAGATAGGAATTTCTTGTTTTATTAAAACTGACTCAACCATAACCCAATCAGAACTGCAGACTGTCAAACAATTATACACCAGTAAAATGAACAACTGCAAGAAATTCCTAGAAATGTACAATCTGCCAAGACTAAATCAGGAAGAAATAGAAAATATGAACAGACTGATGACCAGTAATGAAACTGAATCAGTAATTTAAAAACTCCCAACAAACAAAAGTCCAGGACCAAACAGCTTCACAGGTATGCTCTACAGAACATTTAAAGAAGACTTAACACTTATCCTTCTCTACTAAACTCAAAAAATTAAAGAGGAATAAATGCTTCTGAACTCATTCTATGAGGCCAGTATCATCATGATACTGAAACCAGACAAAGACACCACAAACAAGAAAATTATAAGCCAATATCACTGATGAACATAGATGCAAAATCCTTGACAAAATATTAGCAAACCAAATTCAATAATACATTAAAAGGATCACACACTACAGTCAACTGGAATTTATCCCAGGGATTCAAGGATGGTTCAATATCTGCAATTCAATCAACACGCTACACCACATTAACGAATTGAAAAATAAAAATCATACAGTCATCTCAATAGATACAGAAAAAGCTTTTAACAAAATTCAACTTCCATTTATGATAAAAACTCTCAACAAAGTAGATACAAAGGGAAAATACCTCAAAGTAATAAAGGCCATATGTGACAAACCCACAGCCAACATCATACTCAGTGGTGAAAACCTGAAAGCATTTTCTCTAAAATCAGGAACAAGACAAGGATGCCCACTCTCTCCACTTTTATTCAACATAGTATTGGAAGTCCTAGCCATCACAATCAGATAAGAGAAAGAAAAGGAATATGAATTGGAAAAGAAAAGGTAAAACTATCATTGTTCACAGAAGACATGATACTACACAGTGAAAATCCTGAAGATGCCACCAAAAAACTATTACAACTAATGAATGCATTCAGTAAAGTTGCAAGATACAAAATTAATATACAGAAATCTGCTGCATGTCTATACTCTAATAACAAACTATCAGAAAGAGAAATTAAAAATACAATCCCATTTACAATTGCATTAAATAATAAAATACCTAGGAATAAATCTAACCAAAGAGGTTAAAGACTTGTACTCTCAAAACTATACGACGTTGATGAAAGAAACTGAAGATGACACAAGCAAATGGAAAGATATACCATGCTCATGGCTTGGAAGAATTAATATTGTTAAAATGACCAAAGGCAATCCACAGATTCAGAGTAATCCCTGTCAAAATACCAGTGGCATTTTTCACAGAACTAAAACAATTTTTAAATTTGTATGGAAACATAAAAGACCCTGAATAGCCAAAGCAATCTTGAGAAAGAAGAACTATACTACAGAGTTATAGTGATCAAAGCTACAGTGGCACAAAAACAAACACATAGTCAATGGAATAGAGAGCCCAAAAATGAACCCACGTTTATATGATCAAATATTATATGACAGAGGAGGCAAGAATATACAATGTGGAAAGGCAGCCTCTTCCATAAATGGTGTTGGGAAAACTGAACAGCTAAATACAAAAGGATAAAACTGGACTACTTTCTTACACCATATACAAAAATAAATTCAAAATGGATTAAAGGCTTAAATGTAAGATCTGAAACCATAAAAGCCCTAGAAGAAAACACAAGCAGTACTCTCTTTGACAGCTTAGCAATATATATATATTTTTTTTTGATGTGTTCCTTTAGGCAAGAGAAACAAGAGCAAAAATAAACAAATGGGACTATATCAAAATAAAAAGCTTTTGCCCAGCAAAGGAGACTATCAACAAAACAAAAGGCAGCCTACTAAATGGGAGAAGATATTTGCAAATGATATATATGATAAGGGGCTAATATCCAAACTATACAAAGACCTCATACAACTTAACATCAAAAAACAAACAAACAACCTGAGTAAAAATGGACAGAGGATCTGAATAGACATTTTTCCAAAAAAGACATACAGATGGCCAACAGACACATGACAAGATGCTCAACATCACTAATCATCAGGGAAATGTAACTCAAAACCACAATGAAATATCATCTCACACCTGTCAGGATAGCTATCGTCAAAAAGAAATAAATAACAAGTATTGGCGAGGATGTGGAGAAAAGGGAACCCATGTGCACTGTTGGTGGAATTGTAAATTGTTATAGCCGTTGTGGAAAATAGTGTGGAGTTTCCTCAAAGAATTAAAAATAGAACTGCCATCTGATTCAGCAATTTTACTTCTGTGTATTTACTCCAAGAAAACAAAAACACTAATTCAAAAAGATACATGCACACCAATGTTTACTGCAGCATTATCTACAGTAGCCAAGAAATGGAAGCAGCTAAGTGTGCATTGATACATGAAATGGATAAAGAAGATGCAGTATATATATACACACTGGAATATTACTCAGCCATAAAAAAAGAAATCTTGCAATTGTGACAACATGTATGGATTTAGAGGGTATTAGGCTAAGTGAAATAAGTCAGATGGAGAAAGACAAATACCATAATGATCTCACTTATATGTGGAATCTAAAAAACAAAACAAATGAATAGACAAAACAAAATGAAAACAGACTCGCAGATACAGAGAACAAATGAATGGCTGTCAGATGGGAGGCAGGTGGGAGATGCGGTGAAACAGGGGAAGGGGGTTAAGAGATATAACCTCCAGTTATAGAGTCACAGGTGTAGAAAACAAACTTATGGTTACCGGGTTGGGGGGAAGGGGGGAAGGACAAATTGGGAGATTGGGATTGACAGATACACACTACTACATATAAAATAGATAACTAATAAGGACCTACACAGGGAACTCTTCTCAATACTCTGTAATGACCTATATGGGAAAAGAATCTAAAGAATAGATATATGTATATGTACAACTGATTCACTTTGCTGTACGGCAGAAACTAACATTTTAAATCAACTATACTCCAATAAAAATTTTTAAAAAAGAAAAAGAAAAGAAAAATGCCACAGGGATATAATGTACAGCATAAGGAATATAGTCAATAATACCGTAGTAACTTTTTTTTTTTTCTGGCCACGCCTCATGGCTTGCAGGATCTTAGTTCCCTGACCAGGGATTGAACCTGGGCCAAGGCAGTGGAAGTGCTGAGTCCTAACCACTGGACTGCCAAGGAATTCCCAACAATGTTGTAGTAACTTTGTATGGTGACAGACGGTTACTAGACTTATCGTGGTAATCATTTCATAATGTATGC
Source organism: Balaenoptera musculus (assembly GCF_009873245.2). NCBI lineage: Eukaryota > Metazoa > Chordata > Mammalia > Artiodactyla > Balaenopteridae > Balaenoptera > Balaenoptera musculus. The sequence continues at coordinate 62,612,468 of NC_045790.1, read as the reverse complement.
AAACGTCACTGTATAGTATACCTGAAACTAACATAATATTATATGTCAACTATATTTCAATAAAAATAAACAAATGCACATACTATAAAGTCAAATGGGAAAAAAAAAAATTCCCCCATGCTCTTTTACAGTCAAGCTCACCCTAACTCCCAGCCCCAGACAATCACTGATCAACTTTCTGCAACTGTAGATTAACTATGCCTGTTCTAGAATTTTATATAAATGGAATTATACGATATGTACTTTTACGTACCTGGTTTATTATCACTCGATCTAAAATTTTTGAGATTGATCCATGTAGTTGAGTTCACCAGTCATTCATTTCTTTTTATTAATAATAGGCTTCCATTGTATAGATATGGCATAGTTTGTCCATTCACATGCTAATGAACAGCTATCTGGGTTGTTTCCAGATTTTGGCTATGGTAATAAAGCTGCTGTAAAAATTCCTGTACAGGTCTTTTGGCATACATAATGTTTTTCCTTCTCTTGGGTAAATACCTTGGCATGCATTCGTTGGGTCATAGGATAACGCATATTTAACTTTTTAAGAAAGTCTCGTTTTCCTCTAGGTCTCACCCACAAAGAGAATGGTTGCCAGTAAGCTGTATATATGTAATAGCAACTGCTATGTCATGTTTTAGGATGAGCAGGAGGGGTACCTGCCTGCACCCCTTTGGGACGGGGGTGCAAGGGGGCTACAAATGCTAGAATGAAGGACAGCTTTTCTGTGAAGTAGAAGCACATATATTAGCAGTGAAATTCTTCCCATTTTTTTCAGTCTCTTTACAGGTGTCCTCTGGTTTTTCCCTGGAAGTAAAATGCCTGTTGCACTTTCTTCATGGGGATGAAGGAAGGAGGAGAGAGGCTGTAGAGAGCCTGTTGATAGCATCATTAGGTAGAGAGACATTTAGTTAATCCCATCTGGCTCCCCCCTCCTCACTGCTAGCCTCCATATTACTGTCTGATTGAGTCTGGAGCCCCTGGGGTTCTCTTTTCAGCACCCACTCATAGATTCTGGGCTGCAGCTTCTTCTCTCTGATCACCCATCTTCTAGGAATTTGTTGAACTTGCATTTCCTGATGGTCCTTCCTTCATTCTCTTCACTCTTGCTGTGTTTGTTATTTTACTGAGGTGTCGGGAGAGAGGAGGAAAATGATTGTCTTTGGTCTGTAGCCCTCACCCAGAAATCAGTGGATCTGATTCAGTGCACTAATCTTGCACTAAATTTGGCGACTGAAACTTCCCTAGCCAAGCTCATCAATGACCCTGCTGTTTAATCCAGCGCACACCTTTACGTCTTTTCCTACTCAATCTCTCTGTAACATCTGGATAACCTTGCTCCTTTCTGAAGTGTGCTGTTGACTTCCACAGTACTACTCTCACTTGGTTTTCTCCTGCCTTTCTGGCTGCTGCTTTCAGTCTCATTTCCACACTTCCTGTTCTCTGCCCGTAAATGTCGGTGGTTCCTTAAGGTGTCTCTTTAGGTCTTTGTTTTTTCTCACTCTATATATTCTCCCTAAATCTTGTTGCCCAATGTGCTCTTCTAAACCCCATTCTTGCCGTGTTTAAACAGTCCCTTTCCTGAGAAGCCTTCCTCGACCCTCAAGGCTGAAGTAGGTGCCCTGACTAATGTCCCCACAGCACTTAAGAGACTCGTTCAGAACTTCTCATATTGCTTGCTCATGAATCTGTTGCCTCCTCCAACCTTAAGATCTCTCAGAGTCCGAGGCTGTGTTTTTCATCCAGAGCAGCTCACCTGGGATATGTATGGTGATCAATACATATTTGCTGGACTGAACTGAGACAACAGATATTTTTAAATGCTTTGTGTTGTATACATGTTATTACTAGGAATAACAGTAAAATTTGCACTTTGAAGAAAAAATTTGCCAGAGAAAGATAAACCTCAAGTTAATCAGAGAAAAACAAATTCTTAATTGTGTAACATAAGTTAATGATGTTGTGCAGAAATTAATGATGCAGTGCAGAAATTAATGACGCACATTTTCATGTGAAAATTATATCCTCTTCATTCCTTGGCACCTCTACAGAGCCAAAACCAATATAGATTTCACCCATCAAAAAAGTCTCATACCCATGTCCACAGCAGTATTATTCATGGGGGCCAGAAAGTGGAAGCAACCCAAGTGTCCATTGATGGATGAATGGATAGACAGGGTGTGCTATATGCATAGAATGAAATATTATTCATCCTTAAAAAGGAAAGAAATTCTGACACATGCAATAACATGGATAAAACATGAGGACATTACGCAAAGTGAAATAAGTCAGTCACAAGAGTACAGGTACTATAGAATTTCGTTTCTATAAGGTACCCTAGAGTAGTCAAAGTCATAGAAAGAGAAAGTAGAATGGTGGTTGCCAGGGCTGGTGGGGAGGCAGGGAAGGGGGAGTTGTTATTTAATGGGTGCAGAGTTTCAGTTTTGCAAGATGAAAAGAGTTATGGAGATGGATGGCGAGAGTTGTACGACAATGTGATTGTACTTAATGCCACTGAATTGCACTCTTAAAACGCGTTAAGATGGTACATTTTAAATTATGCATATTTTACCACAATTACAAATAAAATTAAAAAGTCACACACACACAAAGGAATTGCAGGCTGTCATATCTGACCTACAAATATAGCCTTCTCTCTGTATCTGGGAGCCAGTTCTTGTGAAAGCAGGACTTCCTCATATGTATTTTATTATTAAAGATAAAACTCCCCTCAGTACTCCAAGAATGTTTATTAAGTTGTTCTTGTTTGAATTTTAACGTGGAGGTCCTACTAAGATGCTCACACAGACTTATGTATCAGAGCTTGCCTGAGAAATGCACCCTACAAGCTCCTTGGGTTCAGGCCTATCTTTCCTGGCTACTGGGGCGGGTCTAACTGTGCTGAGGTAGTAATTGTGTACTCACTGAGTCTGCTTCTAAATTATTTGTTGTTCACTGCTATCTGGATATCTAGCTTTATTTCTGCCTCAAGTCTATTTGAATTATTTCTGTCTATTGGATGTCTAGTCCCCTCTAACAAATGAAAAGTACTGAGAGGTTGGTATTCATCCTCATTTGGTATTGTCTGTCTACAGTTTTGGAGATATCTTAAATGACTAAAGCACCTACTTATCTATAACTTAGGTCTACATTTTACCAAGACTAGGGGCCTATCTCTATTGAACTGTTAAGAGGGTTGCCTGTGGAACATCCTGTACTACTGATATTATTTTTCTTAGCTGTAGAAGAAATTCTAAAATGCCTTGTCCGTGAATGTCTTTCCTGGAAAATATGTGTTTGTGTCTGATTTGATCTGACCTATGAATGAAGTTTTCTGTACTATCGTCCTCTGGAGTTTATAAATGAGAAAATCTCCCTCCTCCTTACAAAGAAAAAGTTCTGGGAAATACTCCTCCATGGGTCTCTCTTTTTTTTTTTTTTAAATAAATTTGTAGCATTTTTTTTCTGTAATAAATTTGTAGTTTTTTAAAAAAATAAATTTGTAGCATTTCTTTCTTTCTTTCTTTCTTTCTTTTAATAAATTTGTCCACGGGTCTCTAGATGGGACTCAAATATGCCTTACTGGGTAGGCCATGAATGCCAGGCCTTCACCACTCTCCACCTGGGCTCTTTCTCAGGGTGGTGTATGCAGCAAGCAACCTTGAGGTATGAAGTAATATCTTCCTCTGGAACAAAGAGCAAGCCTGGTTACCGCTTGCTATTAAATAGAAGTTCCCCAAGCTCAGTGTTCCTCTCCTGTAATGCATCCCACTGCATGTGCAGGCCACCCATCTTATCCTCCACATCTGTCTGGGGGATTTGGGGCTTAAAGAACTCAGAGAAAATATGCTCACACTTTGGCTACTGCTCTTTTCCTGAGAGTCTAAAATAGTCTTTTATCTCTGCACCAGGAGTCTTAGGTCTTCTGTCAGCATTCATGGAAGAGAGGCAACCTAACTTGTTAGTTTACAAATCAGATAAAATCCAATTAATATTGTTAAAATGAAAATTCTCAACAAACTGATCAATCTCAATCACAATCAGACCAAGCACTTTTGTAGAAATTGACAACTTAATTATAAAATGTATATGTAAATGCAAAGGACCAAAAATACCTAGAACAATCTTGATAAAGAAGAACAAACTTAAATGGACTTCAAGTGTTACTTTAAAGGTGACACAGACAATGTGATACTGGCACAAAGATAATCAAGAGAACAGAAGAGAGAGCTCCGAAATAGACCAAGTCTACATACAATCATTTGACTTGCAAAAGTCTTTTCAACAAACAGGGCTAGAATAAGTGGATATCCATATAGTCTAAAAATAATCTTTGGCTAAATACCTTACACCAAATAAAAAATGATTAAGACTGACTGTATACCTAAAATATAAAATCTGAAGCTATAAAACTTATGAAAGGAAATATAAAAGAAAAGGATAAACTGGCCTTCATCAAAATTTAAAACTTCTTCTCAACATAAGACATCATTAGGGAAATAAATAAGCAAGCTATAGACTAGAAGATAACACCCATTCATTACATATGTGATACATATCTGGTATCCTGGATACACAAAGAACAATTCCATAGATAAACAACCAGTTAGTAACAAGCAAATGATTTTAATTCATAATCATGTGAAAAACTGCTTAACATCATTAGGTATCAGGAAAATGTAAATTAAAACCACAATGAGATACAATTACACATCCACCAGAATGAAAAAACAACTTAAAAGACTGAACGACCAAATGCTGGCAGAGATGTGGAGCAATCAGAACTCTCACACATTATTGGTGGGAGTGTAAAATGGTACGACTACTTTGGAAAAAATTCTGGCTATTTCTTATAAAACTAAGCATACACTTATTCTATGCCCCAGCAATTTTACTCCTAGATACTGATCCAACAGAAACGAGAAAATATATATGGTAAAAGAATATTCATCATAGCCAAATGCAAATGGTGATCTTCTACAGCTAAAGATATAAAGAAGGAACCACAACAAGATGGTAGGAGGGATGGGAATGTCGTACAGTCAAGCCCCATACCCCCAGGTGGGTGACCCATGAACGGGAAGATAATTACATTGCAGAGGTTCTCCCCAAGGAGTGAGTGGTCTGAGCCCCACAGTGGGCTCCCCAGCCTGGGGGGGTCCCACACCAGGAAGATGAGCCGCTAGAACATTTGGCTTTGAAGACCAGTGGGGCTTACTTTCGGGAGTTCCAAAAAGTTGTGGGAAACAGACTCTGCTCTCAAAGGGTGCACACAAAATCTCACACACTCTGGGACCCAAGGCAGAAGCAGTAATTTGAAAGGAGCCTGGTTTAGACCCACCCACCGATCTTGGAGAGCCTCCCAGAGAGGCAGGAGGCAAATGGAGCTTACCCTGGGGACACAGACACCGGTAGAAGCCATTTGGGGAGCTCACTGTACCACATGGGCACTGGTGCTGGTAAGCGCCCTTTTGGAATCCTCCCTCTAGCTCATTAGTGCTGGGACGTGGTCCTGCCTACCAGCCTTTCAGCCTCAGTACTGGGATGCCTCAGGCCAAGCAACTAGCCAGGTGAACACGGCTCACCCACCAGCAGACCCACGGCCTTAAGACCCCCTGAGCCCACAGCTGCCCCTGTCCATCAGAGAGGCCAGGACCCAGGGCTGGCTCCACACACCGGTGCGCTAGCACCAGCCCTGGGACCCCCAGGGCCCTACAGCCAGAGACACTGGGCCCCAGCTCTGTCTACCAGTGAGCCGGCAGGAGGCAGCAGTAGGCCCAGGACCTGGTCTTACCCACCACTGGGCGGATACCAGTCCTGGGTGCCCCTGGGCCCCAGCCCCACCTAGCAGCAGGCAGACACCAGCCCCGGGACCACTGAAGCCCTGCAGCCTGCCCTGCCAGGATTTAGCCTGCCCACCAGCAGGCCAGCACTAACCTCCAGACTCACAGGGCACTGCAGCCAGCCACCTGGCTCCCCCCAGCAGTGAGCCAGCACTAGCTCTGGGGCCCCCTGGGCCTCAGCCTCACCCTCCAGCAGGTCGACACCAGCTTTGGGAGCCCCCGGATCCTACAGCCAGCAGCCTCATGACCCAGCCCCACCCCCCAGCAGCCAGAAATCTTTCAGAGTGCCTTTGAGTCTTTTCTTAAAATACTTCTAGTCATACTTTAATTTACCTCCCTATTGCTAGACATTCGTTGTCCAGAGTCTAAAAATGCTCAGCAATGATTCAAAGACAAAAACAGGATGAAATCATTGATGCTCAAACTGAAAATCACATTTCGGCAAACAACTTCATCTTCAAGGAGCATCAACAACGGTGGTGGAGATCTGGACAATCCTTGGTGTCCTTTCCTGCAGCTTTGGATGAAGGAGAACCAAAGCAGGGTTGTGGGGGGCGGGGTATTAGAATACAAAAGTTCTCACGGTCTAGGGAAGGCCAACTGCCCTCTAGACACCACATCAAGTTAAGCACCAGAACCAGTTCTAAATCATTCTATCAATGGATGGCAACTCACATCAGGAAACATGGTGCTGAAAGTCAACCAACCAGGAGATTTGCCTTTGGAAAAGCCAGGGGCTTGGAATAGACGCAGAACTTACCAGCATGAGACTCAAACTTCAGCAAAGCACTGTGGTAGCCCAGAGAAATCAAGATGGACTCCTTCCCCACACAGCAACATTCAGTGTCTCCGTTGAGTGAGCATTTGAAGACACAGACACCATCAGCTATAAAAGGTGGGGAAAAAAGGATTAGGAAAATCCATTTTGAGGACTCTAAAAAGGTTCAGCCATTCCTGCATTTCTGTTTTCAAGGCTCCCCATTTCTATCTCCTTAATATAATGCCTCCTGGGACATATGTGAACATGAGGATGAATGTAACCATGGTCAAAAAAATAATTCTTCGCATATGGCTTAACAAAGGGCTCAAAACTGACTCTTGTCTCTTGTCTTTGTGTCTATCATTCCATTCCCTATAACATTTTATCCCCCAAATCATTTTGTATCTCTTGACACCATCCCAGGAGAGATCAGGTAATGGTTTTCTGGGTGATTCTTGAGCACCTACTATGTGTCCAAGATATCACAACAAATCTTCACTGTGTGTATCATCACTGCCAGTGCTCCTAGGTGAATACTAGGAAAAGAGTTTAGGTCCAATATGCTAATAAGTGGCAGAACTGGAATTCAAACCCAGGTATTTGACTCCAACGCACGTTCTTCCTACCACAATGTGCAAGCAGGATAAAGAGGGAGATTCATTCTGCAAGCAGAACCCGTGGTAAGTGGCTATGGTCTCATTAGATTCATCTATAGATAACTGGGAACTAACTCTCAATTCCTCTCTTTACAGGTTAGACAGGGCTTTCACCTTGGGCAGCTGTAGTATGGTAGAAAGAGCAATGAAACTTGCAGTTTTGCTTTCATCTTTGATGTTTACTAACCCTGGAACTTCAATCACCCAATCATTTTGAGCCACATTTCTTCATTATGTAAAATAAAAATACTGATGCTTATTTCACAGGCTTTTTGTGAAGACTGAATAATAAAGGTGAAATAATTTCTAAAATCCTATTAAAACAATAAAGGACTATTATTATTCCTCTCATTATAAAGTAGATCTTAGTTTCTATTCTTAATGTTTTCCCTTCTCCCTTACAAAATTAAATAGAATAATTGTGTTAACTTAAAAACATAATTATATATACATATAAAATTCTACTGTTACACATGAACATATGCACATTCAAAACAGACACACAGGGTTAAAATGACCAAATATTTTCAAATATTTTCATCCATTATTTCACTCACAAGTGAGTACCTCCTGATGGAAGCATTCACAAATATTTTTCACAAAACATCTTGGCTGGTTAAATAGTGCAGATGTTTTGAAAACATCTTCCTGCATAAAAACATGATTTACGGGTTTAGATATTACAACCCAGTCAGTGTCTCAAAGGCATAAGTGTCTCCTTGCAGGGAGGTAGCCATGAATGTAGATACAGAAGAAGAGTTTGGGGTCTTTTAAACAATATGTCTTTTTTGAAATCAAAAGAAATATTTTCTTTAAGAAAGCAGGATTCCTAGCATTTACCAATTATTTCCTTTATGGTTTAGAAGTAGAATAAGAGAGAAGGAAGAAGGAATGAGGATTCTAGGCTTCTACAGTCCCTTGTACATACATGACTATTATAGTCTGTGAGCTCTTTGTGGGCAGGGGCAATTTTACTTATTTTTGGAATCAATATCTTTTTTCCTCTGAATCAAACCCTAGCCCAGTACCTGGTACTTAATATTTGCTGAATCAGTGAAAGCATTTCTCCATGTACTGATTGCATACCACCACAAAACAGGTAAAAGGCTTTATATTTTACCTGGTTCAATTCTCCATAACCAGATAGGCTCATAAATTTTTGTTTTATTATTGTTTATTTGTTTTGTTGTAACTTGATTAGAATATAAATTGAATAGCTCCTTTTGCTACTTTTATAAATTGTAAAATGCCTGTCCATGTATCCTCCTTTCTTCAGCCTCTTCTAACCCTCTGTTTAAATATGGGTGGAGAATGTCTTTTTAAGTATGCAACAAAATCCAGAGAGTACTGGTAATTACTCAAAAACTTAAAACCTACATATGGCAAAATTTTTTAAATACTTTAAACCAATTTAAAAAGCAATGATAAACTAGGGAAAATATTTTCAACACACTTAACAAAGACTTAATATCCCCAATATATAATCAGCGGTAAAAAATAAGAAGCAATCAACCTACTGAAAATTTAGTAAGAAGGATTAATAGACAACTGACAACTAGAAAAATGCTGATAACAAAAAAAAAAAGTGAAAAAATAATGAATCTCAGAAATGATCAAAGAAATATATGATAAAACAATGAGATCAAGCTTTTTATGTCTTACTGTTAAGTTTTTAAAAGTATAAAATGACAGTATCAAATGTTGGAGAGGGTGTGAGAAAACAGTGAATGGCAGTTATTCACAATGTAAATTTCTATGCTCCTGGAATACAGTCTGCCCGTATGCTTCAAAATTTAAAACCTATGTACTCTTTGTTAGATATTCTACTCATAATAACATTTTTCTACAATGTACTTTATCAAGTGTGAATAAATGTATATTCAAGGACATGCATATTAGAGCTGTTTATTTAGCTATCAGATGTAAAGAGGCCCAGAGCCCATCACTTACATGGCTGCTTAAATCAGGCACCTCCAAGTTAAGGCTGCCGAACAGCATGTGTAATATTACTGCGGCAATTTAACGCTGTGTTTGTCTTTGGAGAAAGCTGTTTTGAAAGATATACATCAAAATGCCATCAGTGGTTTCCTCTGAATGGAGAGATGTGGGAACATTTTTATTTTTCCCCTCATAAAGTTCTGCCTTGTTTGAATTTTCTATGTGACTACTTATTTTTATAATTCAAAAAACCAAGAAAGCTATTTTCATCTGGTAAAAAGCAATCAAACAAAAGACACACTACCACTGCTAATGTAGTTAGCATGTTAACTACTAGTGTAACTGCCACATTCTCATTCTTGGTGGGTATTACCATTCCTTTCATTTGTTCATTTATTAGATATTAATTGGTACCTCCTTCATTCAATATAATTATTTAGGAATTTCTGCATCCAATATAATCATTATTTTAACTCTCATTTTAAAAATCATTCATGGGGCTTCCCTGGTGGCGCAGTGGTTGAGAATCTGCCTGCCAATGCAGGGGACACAGGTTCGAGCCCTGGTCTGGGAAGATCCCACATGCCACGGAGCAACTGAGCCCGTGAGCCACAATTACTAAGCCTGCGCGTCTGGAGCCTGTGCTCTGCAACAAGAGAGGCCGCGATGGTGAGAGGCCCGCGCACCGCGATGAAGAGTGGTCCCCACTTCCCGCAACTAGAGAAAGCCCTCGCACAGAAACGAAGACTCAACACAGTCATAAATAAATAAATAAATAAATAAATAAAAGAACGTGAATTTCTTTAAAAAAAAAAAAATCATTCATGGATGGACTTCCCTGGTGGCGCAGTGAATCCACCTGCCAATGCAGGGGACATGCGTTCGATCCCTGGTCCGGGAAGATCCCACATGCCGCAGGGCAACTAAGCCCGTGCACCACAACTACTGACCCTGCGCTCTAGAGCCCGCAAGCCACAACTACTGAGCCCACGTACCACAACTACTGAAGCCACGCATCTAGAGCCCATGTTCCTCAACAAGAGAAGCCACCACAATGAGAAGCCCACGCACCACAACGAAGAGCGGCCCCTGCTCACTGCAACTAGAGAAAGCCCGTATGCAGCAACAAAGACCCAACCCAAAAATAAATAAATAAATAAAAATTAAAATTAAAAAAATCATTCACGGAAATGAATGTTTTATCATGTTTTTTATTTGCTAATCTTATATCTTCTTGTGTTGATTTCCTTTCCTATCCTTTTACCATGTTAGTACAGAAAACAAACATTCTAAATGATTTCTGTCGACTAATATGATCAAGATTAAATTGCAGCTATTCTAGGGGAGAGTGTATTAACCAAGAATTGTGTCTTTTTAAGTTTAGAGAATTTATATTAGAAAAATGAAGACATACGATAAAAAATTGTTTGAGGAATACATATAAATCCAAGACCAGGATATACCATTACATTGGTGAAAAGTAAGGATGGTATGGAGATCATTTCCACTGTATACCGAAGTAAGGTACAGGGCATCTATCTTTCTATCAAGTTGTTATTACTTGTAATAATAACAACATTTGTAGAGCACTCTGACTCCCTTTATAAACATCTCATTTCATCTTTTCAGTGATACGGAAGGTTGGCTGCTTCTGTGTATTCACTATCATTCTGCTTTTGAACTTTGCTTTCATTGACGACCTTCTTCGCTACTTTTTCGAAGGGCAAGGCCTGATCTCTTGGTAGCAGCAGAGTAACAAGCAGAGTAAGTTCATGTGCACAAAATTTAGCGAACTTTAGCAAAGCCCAGAGCCTTGTTTCCTTCTTGAGGAAAAGCCACTGTTCTACCAGAGGACTCTCAAAGAAAATCCATAATGATAGTGAATCCAGATGCCTTACTCTATCCTCCACCTCAGCCTATCTGACACAACTTCCAAAGGCACACAAAGAAATCCAGGATCCAACCATTTTACGAGTGCATACAAGTAAACATGGAAAGTGCATACAAGTAAACATGGAACGTGGCACCAGATAAAGTCAAGAGAATTGTCCTTGTCTCTCTTAAACAGGATTTCTCTACTTTTCCACATATATACCTCCCTCTCCTTTCAGCCTATGCAAATGCAAAATCCAATCTCCACAGGAAAGCTACAACACTAGTTGATCAAGAATATTAGATATCAGGCATGGTCTAGAACAGATATTCTAAAATATATTTTTATACATAAATTCCTGGACCAAAGAGTACTCATGACCTAATAATATGTCATTATGCCAGTTCTTCGCTAAGTAAGCCTTTTAATATTTTGCTGTCAAGAACTAGGAAGCTAGTCTTTCTAAGGAATGTTTCCTAGACACATAACTAAAAAAAGGACTGTACAGGCAGCACCTATAAAGATGGAATAAAGTATACAGACAACTACACAATTATTTTCAACAAATTTAACTACGGAAGATGAGTGTAAAGAAAAAAGGACAGAATTATGGAACTCTAAGAAATCTAATATTAAAATTAGACATCAACGTTGAATAACACAATTTCTTAGGGGATGTGACACAGTAGTAATAAATGATATATTCATAGCTTTTTCCTCTCTTCTACCTGGTAAGGAGAATTTTGTATTTGAAAGATTAGATTCTAGGCTTTTGCTTGTTAGAGTAATGATTGTGAAGAAAAACTGAAAATGGATCGATTGATTCAGGTTGAAAGAGACTAAAAGTTAACAGCAGAAAAGAAATGAAGAGAATGGGAAGATCAGGAGAAGGAAGAAAGGGATCTGGAGGTGGTTCTAGAGTTGAGAACTGGGGTAGCTGCCATATGTGAGAGACAGAGACAGAGAGAGAAAAGGGGCTTTTAAGACATCAGTCTCAGAATAACAATAATGAATACTGTCACCACCAACTATGATTACTGAAACAGATGTCTAATTGTTTTGTTGTTTTGGTTTGGCGTTGGTTTGGCTTTGTAAATGTGCACCCCTTCCCCTACGTTTTGTTTTATAATTATGCTAAGTCTACACTGTCAACTCATACAGCCATTACACAGCAGGACTGTTCCCTTTCAGCCTTCATTTAATAACTACTTAATACTCCACACTAGTCCTATGCGGATGCCTCTCTAGTCTTTTTGGTTGTCCAAAGTCATTCTCTAGTGGAACCTTAGGCAGGGCTCGCTGAAACAAATTCTTTAGTAGATTCCTTAGGAAGGGCCATGGGAATGATATTCTCTGATTTCTTGCATGCTAATCACTGTCTATGTCTTTTATATTTTTGAGAGTCAGTTTTTCTGGATATAAAAACACATTTTCTTTCTCTGAAGATCTTTAGTGTTACTCCATTTTCTTCTAGCATATAGCATTACTGTCAGAAGTCTAATGATAATCTGATTTTCTTTCTCATAACAGATAATATGCTAATGTTGTCTAGATTCCTAAGGATTTTTTTCTCTTTCTTTATAAGGTCAGTAATTTTTACTAGAAAGTGCTTTATGCTGGGCATTCTAGGCCAATATAATATTTTCAGGTATAAAGTTTATTCTTTCGGTACATGTTTTCAATTATTTCATCAATATTTTCTCAACGGTAATTTTAGTATTTGTTTCTTTGTTCTGATATCTTCTTCAGAGACTCTTATGTATATGTTGCATCTTCTTTGCTTATGTTTGCAATTTTCTTTTGAATTCTTATGTGTTTTTATATGCTCTCTTACATTTTAAAAAATTTCTATTTTTCTCCTTTATTTGATGTAGTTTTCTATTGAGTCTTCATTTCTAAAATCATTATTTTATTTTTGGAAAGACTGGTTCAAGATGGCGGAGTAGAAGGATGTGCACTCACTCCCTCTTACGAGAGCAACGAAATCACAACTAACTCCTAAGCAATCATCGACAGGAAGACACTGGAATTCACCAGATAAGATACCCCACATCCAAAGACAAAGGAGAAGCCACAATGAGACAGTAGGAGGGGCGCAATCACAATAAAATCAAATCCCATAACAGCTGGGTGGGTGATTCACAAACTGGAGAACAATTATACCACAGAAGTCCACCCACTGGAGTGAAGGCTCTGAGACCCACATCAGGTTTCCCAACCTGGGAGTCCAGCAACAGGAGGAGGAATTCCCAGAGAATCAGACTTTGAAGGCAAGAGGGATTTGACTGCAGGACTTCGACAGCACTGGGGGAAACAGAGACTCCACTCTTGGAGGGCACACACAAAGTAGTGTGCACATCAAGACCCAGGAGAAGGAGCAGTGACCCCAAAGGAGACTGAACCAGACCTACCTGCTAGTGTTGGAGGGTCTCCTGCAGAGACAGAGGATGGCTGTGGCTCACTGCGGGGACAGGGACACTGGCAGTGGAGGTTCTGGGAGGTGTTCCTTGGCATGCGCCCTCCCAGAGTCCGTGATTAGCCCCACCAAAGAGCCTGTAGCCTCCCGTGCTGGGTCACCTCAGGCCAAACAACCAACAAGGAGGGAACTCAGCCCCACCCATCAGCAGACAAGCAGATTAAAGTTTTACTGAGCTCTGCCCACCAGAGCAACACCCAGCTCTACCCACCACCAGTCCCTCCCATCAGGAAGCTTGCACAAGCCTCTTAGATAGCCTCATCCACCAGAGAGCAGACAGCAGAAGCAAGAAGAACTACAATTCTGCAGCCTGAGAAATGAAAACCACATTCACAGAAAGACAAAATGAAAAGGCAGACAGCTATGCACCAGATGAAGGAACAAGATAAAACCCCAGAAAAACAACTAAATGAAGTGGAGATAGGCAACCTTCCAGAAAAAGAAGTCACAATAATGATAGTGAAGATGATCCAGGACCTTGGAATAAGAATGGAGGCAAAGATGGAGAAGATGCAAGAAATGTTTACCAAAGACCCAGAAGAATTAAAGAACAAACAAACAGAGATGAACAATACAATAACTGAAATGAAAAATACACTAGAAGGAATCAATAGTAGAATAACTGAGGCAGAAGAACGGATAAATGACCTAGAAGACAGAACGATGGAATTCACTGCCATGGAACAGAATAAAGTAAAAAGAATGAAAAGAAATGATGACAGCCTAAGACACCTCTGGGACAACATTAAATACAACAACATTCGCATTATAGGGGTCCCAGAAGGAAAAAAGAGAGAGAAAGGACCCGAGAAAATATTTGAAGAGATTACAGTCAGAAACTTCCCTAACATGGGAAAGGAAATAGCCACCCAAGTCCAGGAAGCACAGAGAGTCCGGGCAGGATGAACCCAAGGAGAAAAATGCCGAGACACACAATAATCAAATTTGACAAAAATGAAAGACAAAAAAAAATTATTAAAAGCAACAAAGGAAAAATGACAAATAACCATACAAGGGAACTCCCATAAATTTAACAGCTGATTTCTCAGCAGAAACTCTACAAGCCAGAAAGGGAGTGGCACAATATATTTAAAGTGATTAAAGGGACAAACCTACAACCAAGATTACTCTACCCAGCAAGGATCTCATTCAGATTGCACGGAGAAATCAAAAGCTTTACAAACAAGCAAAAGCTAGGAGAATCACCACCAAACCATCTTTACAACAAATGCTAAAGGAACTTCTCTAGGCAGGAAACACAAGAGAAGCAAAAGACCTACAAAAACAAACCCAAAACAATTAAGAAAATGGTAATAGGATCATACATATCGATAATTACCTTAACTGTAAATGGATTAAATGCTCCATCCAAAAGACACAGACTGGCTGAACAGATACAAAACAAAACCTGTACATACGCTGTCTACAAGAGACCCACTTCAGACCTAGGGACACATACAGACTGAAAGTGACGGGATGGAAAAAGATATTCCACACAAATGGAAATCAAAAGAAAGCTGGAGTAGTAATACTCATATCAGACAAAATAAACGAATATAAGGAATGTTACAAGAGACAAGGAAGGACAGTACATAATGATCAAGGGATCAATCCAAGAAGAAGATATAACAATTATAAATATATATGCACCCAACATAGGAGCACCTCAATACATAAGGCAAATGCTAATAGCTATAAGAGAGGAAATCGATGGAAACACAATAATAGTGGGGGACTTTAACACCCCACTTTCACCAATGGACAGATCATCCAGACAGAAAATTAATAAGGAAACACAAGCTTTAAATGACACAATAGGGCTTCCCTGGTGGCGCAGTGGTTGGGAATCTGCCTGCTAATGCAGGGGACACGGGTTCGCGCCCTGGTCTGGGAAGATCCCACATGCCACGGAGCAAGTAGGCCCGTGAGCCACAACTACTGAGCCTGCGCGTCTGGAGCCTGTGCTCTGCAACAAGAGAGGCCGTGATAGTGAGAGCCCCGCGCACTGCGATGAAGAGTAGCCCCCACTTGCCGCAACTACAGGAAGCCCTAGCACAGAAACGAAGACCCAACATAGTAATCAATCAATAAATAAATCTTTAAAAAAATAAATAAATAAAAATAAATAAATAAATGACACAATAGACCAGAGAGATTTAATTGATATTTATAGGACATTCCATCTGAAAACAGCAGATTACACTTTCATCTCAAGTGCACACGGAACATTCTCCAGGATAGATCACATCTTGGGTCACAAATCAAGCTTCACTAAATTTAAGAAAATTGAAATTATATCAAGCATCTTTTCTGACCACAACGCTATGATATTAGAAATAAATTACAGGGGAAAAAAAGTAAAAAACACGAAGACATGGAGACTAAACAATAAGTTACTAAATAACCAAGAGATCACTGAAGAAATCAAAGAGGAAATCAAAAAATACCTAGAGACAAATAACAACAAAAACACAACAATACAAAACCTATAAAACCTATAGGATGCAGCAAAAGCAGTTCCAAGAGGGGAGTTTATAGCAATACAATCCTACCTCAAGAAACAAGAAAAATCTCAAACAATCTAACCTTACACCTAAAGAAACTAGAGAAAGAACAACAAACAAAACCCAAAGTTAGCAGAAGGAAAGAAATCATAAGGATCAGAGCAGAAATAAATAAAATAGAAACAAAGAAAACAAAAGCAAAGATCAATAAAGCTAAGAGCTGGTTCTTTGAGAAGACAAACAAAACTGATAAACCTTTAGCCAGATTCATCAAGAAAAAGGGAGAGGACTCAAATGAATAAAATCAGAAATGAAAAAGGAGAAGTTACAATGGACACTGCAGAAATACAAAGCATCATAAGAGACTACTACAAGCAACTCTATGCCAATAAAATGGACAATCTGGAAGAAATGGACAAATTCTTAGAAAGGTATAACCTTCCAAGACTGAAACAGGAAGAAATAGAAAATATGAATAGACCAACCACAAGTAATGAAATTGAAACTGTGATTAAAAATCTTCCAACAAACCAAAGCTCAGGACCAGATGGCTTCACAGGTGAATTCTATCAAACGTTTAGAGAAGAGCTAACACCTATCCTTCTCAAACTCTTCCAAAAAACTGCAGAGGAAGGAACACTCCCAAACTCATTCTAAGAGGCCACCGTCACCCTGATACCAAAGCCAGACAAAGATGCTATAAAAAAAAGAAAATTATGTACCAATATCACTGATGAATTTACGTGCAAAAATCCTCAACAAAATACTAGCAAACAGAATCCAACAACACATTAAAAGGATCATACACCATGATCAAGTGGGATTTATCCCAGGGATGCAAGGTTCTTCAATATACGTAGATCAATCAATGTGATACACCATATTTACAAACTGAAGAAGAAAAACCATATGATCATCTCAATAGATGCAGGAAAAGCTTTTGACAAAATTCAACACCCATTTATGATAAAAACTCTCCAGAAAGTGGGCACAGAGGGAATCTACCTCAACATAATAAAGGCCATATATGACAAACCTACAGCAAACATCATTCTCAATGGTGAAAAACTGAAAGCATTTCCTCTAAGGTCAGGAACAAGACAAGGATGTCCACTCTCGCCACTCTTATTCAACATAGTTTTGGAAGTCCTAGCCATGGCATGGCTAGTAGCATGTAACTGTTTGCAGACGACATGGTACTATACATAGATAATCCTAAAGATGCCACCAGTAAACTACTAGAGCTAATCAATGAATTTGGTAAAGTTGCGGGATACAAAAGTAATGCACAGAGATCTCTTGCATTCCTATACACTAACAATGAAAGATCAGAAAGAGAAATTAAGGAAACAATCCCATTCCCCACTGCCACAAAAAGAATAAAATACCTAGGAATAAACCTACTTAAGGAGGTAAAAGACCTGTACTCAAAAAATTCTAAGACACTGATGAAAGAAATCAAAGATGACACAGACAGATGGAGAGATATACCATGTTCTTGTATTGAAAGACTCAATACTGCGAAAATGACTATACTATCCAAAGCAATCTACAGATTCAATGCAATCCCTATAATTACCAATGGCATTTTTTATAGAACTAGAACAAAAAATCTTAAAATTTGTATGGAGACACAAAAGACCCCAAATAGCCAAAGCAATCTTGAGGGAAAATATTGGAGCTGGAGGAATAAGACTCCCTGACTTCAGACTATACTACAAAGCTACAGTAATCAAAACAACATGGCACTGGCACAACAACAGAAATATAGATCAATGGAACAGCATAGAAAGCCCAGAAATAAAACCCACACACCTATGGTCAACTCATCTATGACAAAGGAGGTAAGTATATACAATGGAGAAAAGACAGTCTCTTCAATAAGTGGTGCTGGGAAAACTGGACAGCTACATGTAAAAGAATGAAATTAGAACACTCCCTAACACCATACACAAAAATAAACTCAAAATGGATTAAAGACCTAAATATAAGACCGCACACTATAAAACTCTTAGAGGAAAACATAGGAAGAACACTCTTTGACATAAGTCACAGCAAGATCTTTTTTGACCCACCTCTTAGAGTAATGGAAATAAAAACAAAAATAAATAAATGGGACCTAATGAAACTTAAAAGGTTTTTCACTGCAAAGGAAACTATAAACAAGATGAAATGACAACCCTCAGAATGGGAGAAGATATTTGCAAATGAATCAACGGACAAAGGATTAATCTCCAAAATATATAAACAGCTCATGCAGCTCAATATTAAAAAAACAACCCAATCAATAAATGGGCAGAAAACCTAAACAGACATTTCTCCAAAGAAGACATACAGATGGCCAAGAGGCACATGAAAAGCTGCTCAACATCACTAATTTTTAGAGAAATGCAAATCAAAACTACAGTGAGGTATCACCTCACACCAGTTAGAATGGGCATCATCAGAAAATCTACAAACAAGAAATGCTGGAGAGGGTGTGGAGAAAAGGGAGCCCTCTTGCACTGTTGGTGGGAATACAAATTGATACAGCCACTATGGAGAACAGTATGGAGGTTCCTTAGAAACTAAAAATAAAACTACCATGTGACCCAGCAATCCCACTACTGGGCATATACCCAGAGAAAACCATAATTCAAAAAGACACATGCACCCCAATGTTCACTGCAGCACTATTTACAATAGCCGGGTCATGGAAGCAACCTAAATGCCCATCAACAGATGAATGGATAAAGAAGATGTGGTACATATACACAATGAAATATTACTCAGCCATAAAAAGGAACGAAATTGAGTCATCTGTAGAGACGTGGATGGACCCAGACGGTCATACAGAGTGAAGTAAGTCAGAAAGAGAAAAACAAATAGCGTACATCAACACATATATGTGGAATCTAGGAAAATGGTACAGATGAACTGGTTTGTAAGGCAGAAGTAGAGACACAGATGTAGAGAACAAATGTATGGACACCAAGGGGGAAAGTGGGGGGGTGGGGGTGGGATGAATTGGGATTGACATGTATACACTAGTAAAATAGCTAATAAGAACCTGCTGTATAAAAAAATAAAATTAAATTAAAAAAATAAAATCATTATTTTATTTTTAATTATTTATTTTATTTCTAATTACTTCTTGAATCCTTTCATTTCACTTCTGAGTTTTTCTAATTCTGATTTATGTTTATTATTTCATGTCCTATATAATTTTCTTAATGTCTCATCTTGCAAATTAATCTTACAGACATATTTTTGGAACGTATCTTTACACCATGCTTTCATTGTTGGTAGGGATGTTATTATGTCCTTGACCACCTTTTTTCTTCGAGTCATTCTGTATGGGATTTGACCTCAATACTCTTCTGTTGCTCATTTTAATGTAAATATCATTTTCCTGAACTTTTGGAAGGATGGTAATTACACATATAGTTTAATAGGAAACTACTAAATTCTTTTCCATAGTGACCGTGATATTAAACATTCATATGAGCAATGGGCAAATAATCCAGTTTCTCTACATACTCAACAATGTATGGTGTTGTGCTGTCACTATTTTTTCCTTTAGACATTCTTAAAGTTGTGTAGTGATATCTCACTGTGGGTTTAATTTGCACTTCCCTAATGGCTAATGATGCTGACCATCTTTTCATGTGCTTATTTACCATCTGAATATCCTCTTCAGTGAATGTCTGTTTATATCATTTACCTGTTTTCAAAATGGATTGGTTTTGTTTTGTTTTGTTTACTATTTTTGAGAGTTCTTCATATATTGTGGATATGGTCCTTTATCAGATAGGTGATTTGCAAATATTTTCTCCCATTTTGTAGTTTGTCTTTTAATCCTCTTAATAGGATTTTTCACAAAGCAAATTTCTAGTTTTGATAAAGTCCGATTTATCAATTTGTCCTTTTATTGATCATCTTTTGGTGTCAAACCTAAGAACTCTCTGCCTGAGTCCCTTGACCTTGCTAGTTCTATGGTTTCACTACATCTTAACTGGACAACTGTGACAGTCTCTCCACTCTTATCTGCTCTGGCAACTGAAAATGAGTTCGCACTACTCCAAGCTGCCAGATTACAATTAATGAAGCACAAGTGCAGTCACTACAATGCTCTGCTCAAACCTTCAAAGATTTCCCCACTGAATATTAAACAACAGACTCTCCTCCCTGGAACTGTAAATCCACAGGTATCTTTCCTGTTTCTGCTCAACAGATCCACAACCCCCTAAAAATATACCGTACTCCAGCCAGACTAATTACCAGCTGCTGTACAAGAAAAGCTTATGATTATGGTGATAGTAGAAATGTGAATTGGAAGAGCGGAACTTCTAAAGCGATCCAGAAAATCAATTCTGCCACTGAAAACACTGCCTAATTTACCAATGTCCATTTCAAACACCACCACCGCCATGGCACCTTTCCTGATTGTTCCCAACTGGCATATGTTATCTCCCTCACTTCACTAAGCCAACAGCACTTTGAACCTCTGTGATAGCACTTAGCTTATTCTGCCATTTTCAGCCCAGTCTTAACCATTTTGCAATGTGTCAGACCTTCCATGGGCGGGATTGTGTCCTCTTTATCTTTGATTCCCCTGGAGGACCTGGTACGTAGCAGGGACCATCAACTGTTAACTTGGCTGGAACCACCATCAGCATCACTCCAGTTCGGACACGTCTGGCCTACCTGCCATATCCACTGCCGAAAACAAAGTGCAAGGACAAACTCGACTCATCTTTCTAGACTCTGAATCAGCTTAAACGTATTTTTTAACCATTCTCTCTTTTTTTCCACATCCTTCTCTCCACACATAACCACAGCAGAAAGAACAAATAAACACTGAAACCAACTTCATAATGAAATTTTAAACACCTCTGTGGCCAGTATTTTCAAATCAGAAGGAAGTAACATTTCATACTGCCTTTAATGAAGGAGTATGCCACTTCTCTAACAGCTTCTCCAGGAACCTACTGCTCCCTCAAATTTATTTGCAATGCTTGTCTGAGTAATCCTGCAGCTCTCCCTGCAATTTCTCAAGGGTGTGAAAGTGACTAGATGCCAGAGGGCCATGGTTACTAGGAATTCTAGGAAAGGAGTACTGGATCTTGTTCTTCTTTAATCTCATTTTCCCTATCAAATACATGTCTACTGTTTCCAGAAACAGCACTCAGCACATAGAATATGACTGATACATGCTTTACTGAATTAAACAACTGAATCAGTACAGTTACAGAAGCCTTGGTCACTTCCTAAACCACACAAAAACAATGAAAATGAAATCTCAGAGCATTACAGATATCAAAAGTGTCAATCAAACACTTGGTAGTTTCAGTTGACATTTTTTTTTCCAACTCTGGCAAATGGGTTTGGAGCTTTTGGCTTATGAAATGATTTTCCAGTTATGAACGTAAGATCAAGAAAAAATTCACTTCCTCATTTTTCCCACTAAGAATGTAAAATTCTTAATTCTTCCTACTTTCCCTGAAGAAGCTGGTCATCTCAGATTTAAATTTAATTTCATTGTGAATGTCTCTTTAGAGTCTAAACCTAAATAATTGTGGCATCTACTTTCTTTCTGGGAAGAGTTTTCTCAGATCACCAACTTCCTCCTTGTGGTTTCTAGAGACTATAAAACTATTCTCTTGAAGTTAACTCAATCAGGGATAATTGCTCTGGTGTGGATTCACTAGCTGTAACAACAAAAAAGCAAGAGCTTCCAATGAGAGAGTATAAAATAACAGCTCTGCTGTCAAGAGCTGCTGTAGAGATTCATTTTCGGTTTTGCCCTGCAGCAGATGTGGTGGAACCAGATATCTGCAAGTCTTGGTTTGGGGATTCAATCAAACATGCACACGCAGCTAACATTTATGAGCATCTGCTATAACCCAGTCACTGTTGATTGACACTAGGGAAGATGCAAAGATAAATAAACTGTAGCCACAGGCTTGAGAGAGCTCACAGTGCAAGGAGAAGAGGTCTTATTCAAATGTTATGGCACTGCAGAGAAACAAGCAACTAATTTTGCCTGGGAGATCCCTCAAAGGAGACATTACGCTGGACTTGAGCCTTGGAAGAAAAGAACTTTACAAGCAGAAAGGAAAGAAGGGAGAAAGGTCATTCCAAGCAGAGGGAACAGCATATGTATTGATACATAGGCTAGTGAATGAGTGTGTCATGAATGAGGATGGCAGATCTGGAAGTTCCGCTTCATTTGCAGGTGGAATAATGAATGTTAATACATCAGTCTGCAGAGGGCAATTGGAAAAGGGATTTTTTAAAAGTTTTGATTTGCTGCAATTAATGCTGCCATTTTGACTAACAACAGTTGCTCAAAGTAACAGAAAGAGAATCGGTGACCCACCAAGCTAGCCACCTTGGCTGAGCACTTTCACACCTTTCACCTCATTTGTTCCTCACTGCTGTGTCATGAGATGGGGTTCCTTATGCCCATTCTATAAACAAGAACATGAGGCTCAGAGTTGATTGGGGGATGTTGCTTAAGCTGACCTCAGTCTGTACTGCTTCAAATCTATTCTCATTGCTCTTCCTTATGTAGCTCCCTTGACAAGTGAAAAGAAAGGGGAGAAGGACAGAGAAAGGCATTTCAGATTTTATACCAAGCTCTTCTTATCAAATTATTGACTCAAAAGACACTAGAGGTCATCTTACCCCACTTGCTCATTTAATAAATGAGGACTTGAAGCCCAGGTTGTAAAGTGATTTGTCCAAGACCATATAGTTAGTTAATAGCAAATCTGGGGCTAGAACTTTAACATCTTCCATTAGCCTCCTTGCAATTGGAAATCTGCAAAGTTGGAATTTTCTTTAGTTGGTTACATTTGCCTTAAAATCCTTATTCAAAAAAAACCTTATATTATCTGTCAATTTAAACACACACACATTCACACTCCACACAGCCTCCTGTACACACTAATGATTACCATAGGTTAGAGAAGAGACCAAAGGATGGTCAGGCAAATCAGAAACTCTTGGCAAATGAGAAGCAGCTCTTGTGTAGTTTGGAAAGCTTACTGCAGAGACACTCCATGGTGACTGGTCTTTTCTACCCAATGGAAGAGACTGCAAAAGTCTCTCTTGTATGTGCTGTAATAGTATTGCTCAGCACCACTGAAGTTCTGTTGACTTTGTTGCACTTCTACTATTACTGCCTGGAGAAATCTGAGAATGTGCTATCACCTTTCTTTTTACCTGTAGGTGGCAAGTAATCTATTTGAGGGTCAAGATTCTGGATGTTATCGTGGATGATTTGCACACTGAAAGAGAAATATAGTGGGGAAAATTAAGTCCAAGGTATCCCTTTACCAAGTAAAGGAGGAATCTCTTATTGTTAGTTAAGCCTAGAACTATAGAGATGAAAGAACTCAAATTCCTCTGTTGCCAATCAAAGTGTGCTCCATGGACCAGCAGCCTTATCATCACCAGAAGTTTGCTAGAAATGTAGACTGTCAGGCTTACCCCAGATTCTGCATTAGAATATGTATCTTAATCAACCCTAGATTCTGCATTAGAATACGTATCTTAATCAAGACCCCAGGATGACTCATGACCAAGAAAGTTTAAGAAGGACTGTTCTAACCATCCAAAATTAAGGATTGTCTATCTTATTTTTTATGTCATGCCACGTATTTCCTTTTCATATTCTTTTCTGTTCATTAATTCATATGTGCCTATATTCTCAGCACCTTTGCTATTTGAAAAATAAGAGTTCCTAGAAGTGAATGCTAGATCTCAAAATATCATTAGAACGATTAGACATTTGACTAAGTGACCTCAAAATATCATTAGAACGATTAGACATTTGACTAAGTCTCTATTCCATTCAAAAGTAATTTCTAACACCACTAAATTAAGCTTAATTCAATGATTGCTTCAATTACCCTTGAGAAAGAGATAATTGAATGTTTTTGGTCTTTTGCCTGCATAAAGGTTAAAGTAGATTCCTGGTACCAAGTACAATGTGGTAAAGGGGAGTTTCCCCACACCAGCAGAGTGTCTCTGACACTATCTACCCAGAGACAGTATCAGATTCTACTGGTTAAGGGTTCACTCTTACAAGACTGCCCCGCCTCCAACCCAGCCCACTTCAGATGCCAGTCACAAGCCAAGGTTGTTACCTGTGCTTCTGACCAACTGGCTACAGATCACAGGTACCCACAACCCCCTCCTTGGATTCCATTAATTTGCTAAGGTAGCTCACAGAACTGAGATACATTTTACTTAATAGATTACCAGTTTGTTTTAAAAGGATACCAGTCAGGAACAGATGGAAGAGACACACAGGGCAAGGTATGGAGAAAAGACACAGAGCTTCCATGCCCTCTCCAAGCTCACATCTCCCCCAGCACTCCACGTGCTCACCAACCTGGAAGCTCTCCAAACCCCATCCTTTTGGGTTTTTATGAAGGCTGCATTACACAGACACATTTCATTCGAACTCCAGCTTCCCTCCCCAAAGGTCAGGGGATGGGGCTAAAAGTTCCAGCCCTCTCACCACATGTTGGCTCCATTGGCAACCAGCTCCCATCCCTAGGTGCATTTCAAAGGTCACCTCATTAACAAGTACAAAGACACTTTTATCACTCTCAACACTTAGGAAATTCCAAGGGTTTTAGGAGCTCTTAGCCAGGAACCGTGGACTAACACCAAATATATACGAGAAACGTATTTTAGTCATCTGAATGACCAACTCCATATTTCTTATAAATCACAGTATATCACAAAGGTAAGACTAGAAACAATCTAATTAGTCATTGAGTGAATTCAGCTCTGTTCCACCGGTTTTTACAATAATCAATGACTTGGGAGGCATTTCCAATTTTCTTAATGGTATTAAAAATTTTTAAGAAGCGTATCAATGAAAATATGTTGCCTGCCACAATAAACAAAGGATATTGCAGCCCTCAGCCACTGCAGCCACCCTCAGCGATGCACCCCGAGGAGACTCAGGATGGGAAAGCACGGGATACTGGCCCCAGTTAGCTGAGGTGCAAATAAAAAGAATGATTTCAGTGAGCCCAGACTCTTGCACCTTCCCATACACAGAAAAGCGCTAAATTCCTTAACTTGAGATATGATTTTCTTTAATTAACAGTAATCTTTTGATGTTCTAACTACCTGTTCTTTGTTGCAAAAACTCCTATGTATCCTGGTTCCTCCCTAACCTCTTTGGAGCACTCCCTCAGAGCTATCTGAGAGGCTGTGTCCCAGGCTTAAGTCCTCAGTTTTGCCCTGAGGAGAATAAAACATAATTCTCAACTTTTAGGTTGTGCATTTTTTTTCAGTAGACAAGCGCAAAGGCAGTTAATGTTATGTTTTTCAAAATGGTTACTAAATAAACAGATAAACCGTCTAAAATTTTTAAATGTGCAATACTTTCAATATTCCTTTAATTAGGGAGCAACTAGGAAATGTTTTCCTAATGCCATTTAATACAGCAGATCTTGATTTGGAATTTTCCAAGAAATCCTAGGTTTGAAGAAAGGGTGACAAGATGACCAAGAGGGCTCTCACAGGCAATCAAATCGTAATTTTGCCCCACACCTTCACTTTATACAGGAATTCTTGATTCTTTTATAAAAGGCACTAAGAGACCTGATCCAGTACAGCAGTTGCATTTTTACTGCAGTCACAGAAGGATTCCTAATGTTTACATCAGCATGTTTTTATAGAACACAATGCAAATTTTTAAATAATTGAATTACTTTTTAACTTACAAAGCACAAATAAGTGAGGACAGGATGGTTTATTCAGTAGTTGTGTTGATACAATTGGATAAACATTTGAGGAATGAAAATAATTACATATTTACCTCTTATTTTTCCCCCACACCCCAAAAATTAAAATTTATTTGTAAAAAAAAAAATAGGGGCTTCCCTGGTGGCGCAGTGGTTAAGAATCCGCCTGCCAATGCAGGGGAGGTGGGTTTAAGCCCTGGTCCAGGAAGATACCACGTGCTGCGGAGCAACTAAGCCCATGCACCACAACTACTGAAGCCCCGCGCACCTAGAGCCCGTGCTCCGCAACGAGAAGCCACCGCAATGAGAAGCCCACGCACTGCAAAGAGTAGTCCCGGCTCGCCACAACTAGAGAAAGCCTGCAGGCAGCAACGAAGACCCAACACAGCCAAAAAATAAAAATAAATAAAACAAATAAATTTAAAAAATAAACTATAAAGATAACAGAAGAAAATATAGGTAAATTGCCATATAAACTTGGGCTGCAGACTATGTGTATACATTTTCTAGGCATGATACCGAGGTCAAGAGCCATGGAGGAAAAAACCAAATACATCTGACAATCTATTCTTTACAAGCTCACAAACTTACGACAAATTACAAAATGGAAACATGTCACAATATATAACGAAAGGACAATATCTTTAAAGACCCACAAGCAGAGAAGCAACATTTCTGTCTATCAAATACGTGAAGATGTTTTTAGTGAATGTGGGTTAAAATACAGAGAAATAACACTCATACAATGTGAGTGTAAATGAGAGAATATTTGGGGAGGACAACTTGATAAGATATATCAAAAACTTTGAAAGTAATCATGCCCTCTGACCCAGTAATTTCAGGTTGGTGAGTTTATTCTTAGAATATAATAAAGATTGTGTGGAAAGATTTAATTACAATTCATTCATTATAGTGCTACTTGTACTTTCAAAAAATTGGAAAATTTTAAATGTCAAGCAATAGGGGATTAATTAAATAGATCAGGGTACTCCACATAAAGAACACCATAAAATTGTCAAAAATGTTAACATGAATAGTTGTTCCTCATATATTCAAAAGAATAAAATATTTTGTGAAACTCTAATTTTATAAGGAAAAGAATTATAGAAAAGTGTCTGGAAGCATAGGCACTGAATCTTTAAGAGCATTTTTTTCTTGTGGGTAGAATTACAGGTTATCTTCTTGTCCCTGTTTTTGTTTTTTTTGATTTTTCAGTAATTAATATGCATAGCTTTTTTCATAAGACAATAAAACTTATTTTTACAAAAAGACAGATAAAAATGTAGTATATATCTCAGATGCCTTAAAGTGGTAGTAATCACTTAGTATTACATTGAATTGAAAAGCGCAGAAAATGAATCATATGTATGTACAACACTACACTGAAATTCCCCTCTAGGGAATTATTAGAATGCATTTGGCATTGAGTTCGGTAAATGCATCATAAAGAATGAGAGTATCAAGGCTGAGTGTGACTGTCTTCCCACATTTCCCTAAAAATTCACATAGGTTTTCAAACAAATGAGTGCAAGTTCATATATTGTATGTGTTTACGCTTATCTTCCTAATTCACTATTATTTAAAAATACCATGCTGTATTCTGAGTAGTGAGCTTTCCTAACTTAACCACCTACCTTTTTTTCTTAACTCGAAATCTTTATCTGTTTAATTTTTCTGATAAATCCAGAACGTGAAACCTTGTACAGGTGAGACACTCAGTGTCCAGACACTCACGAAGGCCACTCTCTGAAATACCGCTAGACAAAAATTTATCTCCCCTGCTTTTTATCTTCTGCCGTATTTCTAAATTAAAGTTTCCATCACCAAAACACTTGGTGAGGACCAGTCTTCAGACTGTAGATCTGTAACCCTTGAAATACTTTGCTAAAACATCTATATACATACATATGCTTACATTCATAAAATATATAATATGTATTTGTGGGTTTAAAGTTGTAGTTGACAATAAAGAGTAAATAATTGATGGTAATTTGGAATGTGTTTCCCATCCAATTATCAAATCATACAAATTTTTTTACCTAGATCGCCTCATGTAGTGTACGTTTGTATTGGGTTGGCCAAAATGTTCTTTCGGTTGGTGAATATAGTGTTCAATAAAATTCTTGGTGAAAATCATAAATGTGTCTTTTTATTTTTACATAAAACCAAACAAACTTTTTGGCCAACCCAGTAGAAGTAGATTAAGGTATGCCCTAATTTGACTATGTTCACAATTCTGTGAAAATATTTCTCATTGTAATTAGTCCTTAAATCACCCTGGGGAGGTAAATTAAGAAATAATTATATTCCATCATGGACCTAGAAATAGAGCCCCAAGTTATTATCTTTTCCCTTATATATATTTCAGTATTTTAATTTATTTTTTAAGCTGGTTTTTAGTCCTTATATAATGTTACACATAAAAATTAACAGGAATGTTTACAGGCATAAATTCAATTCTGAAAAGCAAGCATAGGCAGGCGCTATAATATTCTAGGCTTTGCTAATTAAGAAGGTAACAAAGAAGAGCAAGAAGAGTTTCTGCCCTCCAGGGGCTCACAGTCTCAACTTTAAAGTGCTGTAATATAAAGTATAACCATCAAGTGTTAAGGTGACAGTGCGTGCAGACGAAGAGCACCTGCCCAGACTAGGAGGGGAGGGGAGGTGTTCCAAGGGACTTCCAGGAGATGGTTCTAAATTGAGGCTTAAAAATAACTAGGCAGAGACGCGAGAATGAAATTATCCAGGCAGAAGTAAGAGCAGGTACAAAGGCACAGAGGCATAAAGAAGCGGGGTATGTAGGGGAAAAGACATTAGTTTGATGGAGCTGGAACACAAAGGGCGGGGCCAGGAAAAACAGGAGGAGGACGTTGGCAGGAGCCTCATATACCATGTTCATCCATCAGGCTTTAGCTGAAAGAACAGAAATCTCTAACTAGATTAAACAAAAGATATTTAATTTAGAGAAACAGGGCTTAGAAAATCATTGGAAGAGTTTTGTAAGCAGCTTCTAGGCTGACCCTTAAAGAGCAATCCCCACAGCAATCCCTCCCAAATGACCCTCCAATGAAGCCACCATCTCTGCCATAATCAGAAACCAGAGAATCTAGAAGATACCGCTGCAGCTGCTGGCTACAGGGCTACGCAACTTCAGCTGCAACTGATGCCAGCAAAATGGGTGCTTCAGTCCTAGCTCTCAACACCAGATCCTGGGAACTCTGCTGCCTCTGCCACTAAAAAACATAATAAATTTAAATTCCAAATGTGTTCATGGTGGAAAGATCAGAAACATGCCTTTGCGTCATTTCTGGCTCTTAAAAAAAAGCTCTCCCAGATCCACCTGCT
Organism: Balaenoptera musculus; assembly: GCF_009873245.2. Lineage (NCBI taxonomy): Eukaryota > Metazoa > Chordata > Mammalia > Artiodactyla > Balaenopteridae > Balaenoptera > Balaenoptera musculus. Next base: position 62,583,315 of record NC_045790.1, on the reverse strand, counting down.
TGGTGGAAACTCTCCAGCCTCTAGCCTGCATGAAGGCTTGCTACAAAAGTTAAAATGGATTCAAGTCATCAAAAACATGGTCTTCAGCACACCCTGAAAACGAACCTGGGTTTCATCAAGGACTTTTTTTTTTTTTGAGATGTAATTCACATACCATTAAATTCACCATTTTAGAGTGTACAATTCAGTGGGTTATTTAATTCATAAGGTTGTGCAACCCTCATTATATAATTCCAGAACTTTTTCACTACCCTAAAAAGAAACCCCATACCCACTCTCAGTCACTCCTTATTCTTTCCTTCTACCCTCTGCTAAACACTAGTCTGCTTTCTGTCTCTATGTATTCCCCTATTCTGGACATTTTTAAAAACTGGACTCATGCAACATGTGATCTTTATGTCTGGCTTTTTTCACTTAGCCTAATGTGTTCAGGGTTCATCCATGTCATAGCATATGTTAATACTTCATTCCTTTTTATGGCTGAATAATAACCTAATGTATGGAAATACCATCATTTGTTTATTCATTCATCAGTTTATCCACTGATCAGTTGGGTTGTTTCCTTTTTTTTTTTTTTTTTTTTTTTGCTATCATAAATAATGCTGCTATGAACATTCCAGCACAAGTCTTTGTTTTAACATATGCTTTCAATTTTCTTGGGATTACATCCAGCAGTGTAATTGCTAGGTCATATGGTAACTAAGTCTAACTTTCTGAAGAACTGTCAAACTGTCTTCCACCACAGTTGCACCATGTTACATTGCCACCAGCAATGTATGAGGCTTCCAATTTCCCTACATCCTCTCCAACACCAGTTATTATCTGTTTATTATTATTATTATTATTGCTATTATTAGGTTATCATTATTATTGCCACCCCAGTAGATTTGAAGTGATATTGTGGTTTTGATTTGCATTTCCCTTATGACTAATGATGTAAGTAATCATCTTTTCATGAGATTACTGGCCATTTTATATCTTCTTGGGAGAAATGTCAATTCAAATCCTTCGTCCATATTTTCTCCCATTCTGTGTATTGTTTTTCACTTTCTTGACAGTTGCTTTTGATCTGAGTTTCTAATTTTGACCAAGTCCAATTTATGTTTTTTTTTAGTGGCTTGTGTTTATAGGTATCATATCTAAGAAATCATCACCTAATCCAAGGTCACAAGATTTAAGCCTATATTTTCTTCTAAGAGTTTCATAGTTTTAAACCTTACAATTTTATCCATTTTGAGTTCATTTTTGTATATGGTGAAGCAGTCCAAATTCTTTTTTTCTTTTCATGTGAATATCCAATTGTCTTGGTACTATTTGCTGAAAAGACTATTCTTTCCCCATTTAATTGACACCCTTGTCAAAAATCAATTGACCATAGATGGGTTTATTTCTGAACTCTCAAGTCTAGTCCATTGATCTAAATGTCTATTCTTATGCCAACACCACACTGTCTTGATTACTTATAGCTTTGTACTAAGTTTTGAAATTGAGAAGTGTGAGTCCTCCAACTTTGTTCTTTTGCAAGATTGTTTTGTCTATTCTGGGTCTCTTACATTCCCATACAAATTTTAGGATCAGTTTATCCATTTCTGCAACAGAGATAATTGGATTTTTTACAGAAATTGCACTGAATCTGTAGATAAATTTGGTGAGTACTGTCATCTTAATAATATTTAGTCTTCCAATATCATCTTAATAAAATTGTCTTCCAATCTATGAACACAAGATGTCTCTCCAATTATTCTTCTTCATTTCTTTCAACCATGTTTTGTAGTTTTCAGTATACAAGTCATACACTTCTTCTGTTAAATTTATTCCTAATTATTTTATTTAAACGATTTAAAATTATCTTCAGATTGTCCAGTGTATAGAAATGCAACTGATTTTTGTGTGTTGATTTTGTATACTGCAAACTTGCTAATAAACTCCTTTACTAGCTCTAACAGCTTTTCAGTGTATATGGGTTCCTTAGGATTTTTTATACACAAACAGAAATGTTTTTACTTCTTCCTTTTCAGTTTGGATGCTTTGATTTCATTTTCTTGTTTCAGTCTCCTGTACAATGTTGAATAGAACTGGTGAGAGCAAACATCCTTGTCTTGTTCTTGATCTTAGGGGGAAAGTTCTTAGTGTTTCACCATTAAGTATGATGTTAGCTGTGGTCACCAAGGATTCTAAGCAGGAGACTGAAGAGTTACAAGATTGGAAGCACAGAGATGCAGGTTAATACTGGGAGATTCACTTTCTCTGCTTTATAAACTAAGGTCAATTTTATTATCATAATGTTCCTAGTGTCTGCTAGGTTTCTCAGTCTATTATCTCTCTACACTCTAGATTCTGTGCAAGGAAGAGACAGTTTCTAGCCTCCTCTTTCCAATGAGAGCACTTTTCTCCCAGCCCTCCACACCACCAAGAAGACTAAGATGCTACCTCCTAGTCCCAGTCACTAAGAGAACACTTCTCCAAGAAAACTTTATTGACCTCTTTGTTGTCACAACCCCAAGAACTACAGAAGAGAATAACACCCAGTGGCCCCAAACCTTCCAGCTGGTGCCCACTTTCCTCACATTCAGGACTGATCCCATTATGCTTCACCTTCCCATTAACCTCATGGAGTACTAGAATTTCAAGCCTCCCAAGTCACTCATTTATCTGGCCCAGTATCCCGTAATTCCATGGCCTCCAACACCCCGTTACTATACCCCTGGTCTTTTCCTCCATAACCTTGATCTTGTATTTGAAGTTCCCCTCATCCTCTTGTATACCAGAAACCTGGCTGACCCATAATGAGCTCACTCTGCAGGCCTCTCAATTAAAAGCTATTTTTCTTTCTGACACCCCTTAGGTATTACTTACCTATTGCTGGTAACAAATTACCACAACCTTAGCAGTTTAAATTGACACAAGTTTACTAGCTCATAGTTCTGTAGGTGAGAACTCCTTTACTTCATGACTGGCTCCTTTTTCTCACTCAAATATCAGTTTCAACATCACTTCCTAATAAGAAAGCCTCCCCGCTGCCCACAATCATTCCATCTTTAGTCTCTCAGTGACTCCCCATCACATTAACCCTATTTTAATTCTCCACGCAGCTTTATCATTGTCTGACTTTTAATAAATTAGTTATATATACTATATGCTCTCCATTAAAATATTTATTGGAAGCTTTACCCCCCCCCTTCATCAGGTAACTTTACCAAATTTATTAATATACCTAACAGTGTTTTCAGTTGATTCTAGATAAATAATCTGATATTTGAAAACAATGATAATTCTGTGATTTCCTTTCTGGCACCTTTTAAAAAAAACTTATTTTATTGCCTAAAACTTCGATGACACCATGGAACAAATAGCAGTGAGAGTAGGTATCTATGTCATATTTTTTTTACTATTAGATTAACATCTCTAGTTTGACCATTTAGTATGATGTCTGCTATGGACTTTTGATACAAATTCTTTACCATATTAAGGGAGTTTAAATTTTTAACATTGTTTACTAATATTTTTATCACAAATGAAACTTGAATTTATGTTTCCAGCATCTATTTATATTTTCTTCTCCTTTAGTCTATTAATGTGCTAAGCGCAGAATTTTACGCACAGGTATTCTATCCCTGCATTTCTTTGACAAACTGTCTTAAATATTGTTAATTATTGTTCTAATAAGCTACTGTGCTTAATCTGTTAAGAGTTTAGTATATTTTCACACCTTTATTCCTATGGAAGATTAATCTATGGTTGCTTTGCTCTTTTGCCAGATTTGGTTGTCAATGGCATGTTAACTCAAAATGAATACAGTGCCTCATGAAAGTGACCAAAATACTCTAACCCTGGATCAAGTTTAATAACACTGTAATTATCTTTTTTCTTAAGGATTTGGTAAAAGACTCCCAATTAACTACCCCACTTTAGTAAAAAATGACACTTAAAATTTTTCTCCAAAATTATCTCCTTCTTTATCTTTTGGAATGCTCTCCAAATCATACACTGGTTTCTTGCTTGATCAAATTGCAAACTGAGGTTTCTTAGTTCAATCTACCCCAAAACAAGGAAGAGGGTGAAAGGGCAGATGAAAAGTAAGCTCTTGGTGCTTCTACTTCAAACTATATTATTCTCTTTATCACTTCTAGAGAAGTCTAAAAGAGTAAATGCAAGATTATCTGTAAATCTGCTGTTTTCTTGTCCTTGTCCTTTGAGTCCAGAGGCAAGGATTGGTTATGGATTGGTTATGGATTAAAAGCTACTTACTCTCAGTGTAGACCCCTGGTTTCTGATATTTGTCAAGTTCCCACCATTCAGCTACTGAGAGAGCCAGGGTTCTGAGGAATTAATTCCATTAATACTTTCCCATCAATCAAAATGTTTCTTTTAACCTATTTCTTTTTAAAAGTTTTATATCATGCTCTTTTCAACTTGTTCCTTACTAATCAAATACCACTTTTGAAGTACATGGCTTATTGCTTTATGGTTTCTTTTCTAATTAGGAGCAACGTGGGCCTTAAGAATAAATTGATCCTACTGTATAATACTGCCACCACGAAAAGCTTCTGAAGAACTATTAATTGGTGTAGATCAAATAATTCCACATAGCACAATACTTCAGTCACTTTGGTTTACATTTCACAAATAATTAATCTTGGAAGACACACAAGGAGGTTGTCCTGCTCAAACCCAGCCTTCTGGATATTTTAATGAGTCATAACTGTGGTGGATATTTGGTTGCACCTGCTTTAGTAATTTTTCCAGACTAACATTTATGTGGTCATGCTATATGGAGTAGAACTTTCGGTCTTGGTCTATACATACTGACTCTATGTTAGCACAGATGGAAATTTTTCTCTTATGATAATATTGATCCTGCCTTTGAGTCTCTACTCTCAACTGTTGCCCTTAAGTTCACTTCCAAGCAGAATATGTGTGCATGAGTGCATAGGTAAGCAATGGAACGGAGTAAGGCATAGAGACTAGTTCTACTCGGGCATGCAACCTTCTCCCTCAACCCCATTTTTATAAAAGAACGCCAACTATGTGCCTAGCTCAGCTGATAGTTAAAGCACATGACTCTTCATTCAATGGCTGCACAAAAGGACCTTACTCAGAAACATAATTTTGAACTCCTTCCCAATATCTATCAAAATATGGGCTAACAGTAATATTTTTAAAATATGTCTGCCAGCCTTGAAATTCTAATGTCCGCCTCTATATTAAGGCAAATGATCAGAAAGATGTATATCACACATCCATCCTTCCTTTGATACCTCTCCTCTTCCCCTTTCCATTGTCCCATAGTCTCCCATATAGGAGACTGTGAATTGATTATTCTTCCATCTTTACATAGATGGCTTAGAACTAAACTTGACGTACACCCTTAGCAAGTCCATAGCACAGAACCATGTTTGCTGCCCTTGCCTTAATACTGATACCATTTCATATCTTTACCCTTTTTTTCCTCTTTATCTTTCTTTCCTACTGGAAATTAATTTTCTTACTGTGTACTATTCAAATCTTTGAAGTGTCTCTGATTTCATTATGAAATAGAATGGGGGACACATAAATAGCTGATCTCCCTGCTTCCAAAATTGCTAATACTTATTCTCCCCGTGGATGTTGAGTGAATTTTCCAAAATAAACTTTTTATCCTGCCACTGCTCTCCTTAAAACTCTTAGAAGGCTCTCCATAATATGTGGAACTGATTCCAAATTCATTTGCATGGGGCCTCTAAGACCTCTTTCTCCAAGCTCTTATTTCTTATTTAAGAAGCAACATGGCATAGGAGTTAAGAGCTCAAATCCTGGTTTCACCAATAACTGGTAGCTGAACAAATCATTTAACCCATCTGACCTCGGTTTCCTCATCTATGAAAAGGCAATAAGAGTAACTGCCACACAGGTTGTTGAGCAGGTGAAAAGAGTTGTTATATATAAAATACTAAGATGAGACTTAGTAAGTGCTTAAAGCATATTAGCTCTTGCTATTAGTTTTTACTGCCTTCCCCATTAATTGTGATCTGTTCCTGACAAACTATGTGGAGTGATCTATAGTTCCCTCTACATTAAATAATTCCCACAACATTCTGTGTTATGTACCCAACCTTTGCCCATCTATTCTAGCAGGTGAAATCCTCTTTTGCCAGAGCCAACCCAATTATCTAACCTCTCCAAATAGATAGATAGATAGATAGATAGACAGACAGACAGAGTCTTCCTATTCCCTACCCAACCTTCCTATACAGAAGAGCTGAACTGAACGACTCTTTCTCTCACTACTATACTCTGTGGAGTCCTGTATTAAAGTACTAAGCTCATTGCATTTCAAATATGTATTTATCTATTGGCCTCTCTTACTGAATGGTGAGCTCTTGGAGGTTCAAGACTGTGACCTAATTACAACTTCATCTCCAGAAGCCAGCACAGTGACTAGCCCAGAGTACGCTCTCAATAGTATGAATAAGTGAATGAATAAATGAATGAGCAACTGAATGAATGAATGATGGAACCCTGCTAGGTATAAATAATGTAAACAAAAGAAACAATTCATGAGAAGAAGCAATAAAGGGGATTAATGATTAATGGTTTGGGGGGAAAAGAAAGTAGACTATGTTTTAGCAAGCAATACAAAAATATGCTGAGGCTTATGAAGATCAAATGGGTAACAATGCACATTTCATTTTAAAGTCAGTGCATTTCTAAATGGTGAAGTGCCCATACTGGGTAAGTGTCTGCCCCTAAGTAAATTTAATCTGCATCTCTATAGATTGTACACACTATATATGCTCTGCGTATATTAATAATGTTAGTCTCTTGAAAGTTACTCAAAACTGCATGCTCAATAAGGTGAGGAAATATTTCTACGGCAAATTTTTGTGGTTAATTTTATGAAACGAACTCTTCTTCACAGAAGATTTATTTCATTGCAGCCCTCAGTGTGATATGGTCACCCTGGATTTACCCTGAGGCATATATATCTTTCCTCTTGTCTGCCTCAAGGCCAACATTCAGTATCTTCAAGGGAGTTACTGGAAGCTGCAAATGTCACCTATGGCCAAGGGGCCATCAAGATCATTGTTCCATCTAGGAATATATGATCATGACCTCTTTAGAACCAGATTCTAACCAATATATTTTCATAAAATTTCTCTTTCAATAGGTCCATTCCAAATATGTCGATAAAATAGAATCTTACCTATTCAATTAAAAAATCATAAGTTCCCCCAAAGCATATACTTACAAAAAAAGAAAGAAGGAAGGAAGGCAGGGTGGGAGGGAGGGAGGAAAGAAGTCAGAGATAAGGAAAGACAGAGAGAGAGAGAGACAGAGAGCAATAGAGGGAGAAGGAGAGGAAGAGGGAGAGGGGGAGGGGGAGGGAGGAAGGGAGGGAGGGAGGGAAGGGGGGAGAGAGAGTGGGGGAGAGAGAGGGTGGGGGGAGAGAGAGGGTGGGGGGAGAGAGGGGAGAGACAGAGAGACAGAGAGACAGAGAGAGAAACTGGATCAGAAGGCCATATTCATTTTTTTGACTGGATCAATTAAGTGCATGAGTTATTAGATTTTAAAATAAATCGGTTATTAAAAGTCCAAATATTAAAAGATTATTGATTATCACACTATGAAATAATTTAATCAAAAATTTCAAAATAAAATTGTTAATTTCTTCAGTTTTTCTGGATTAAGGCATGCAAGCTTGCTGAGGAAGAGTAAAATACTTTTCCATAGCCAAAATGTTTTTAAAACTCACTACTTCACTATCAACAGAAAGTTCCTCAAATGTATTTTTTCATATCTTATGTTCTAAATTCAAAATACACCATACAAAAGAAACATGAAGACATCATAAGTGTACAGCTCAAGAAACTTTCACAAATTCAACATGTATCCAGCACCAATACGAATAAATGGTACAATCCAGCAGCCCCACTCATGCCCACTCTTGAGTCTCTTTTCCTGACTTGCTATCCTGACTGTTGTTACCATAGATTAGTACTGCCTGCTTAAAACTTCACACAAATGGAATAACACTATGAACCTCTTCTGCATCTGTCTTTTTTTTCTTTAATTATAATGAGATTCTTTCATATTGTATGTAACAATACTTAATTCCATCTTATTGCTATAAAATATTCCACTTTATGAAAAGTTCATGATTAAGTTATCCATTCTACTGTTGATGAACATTTAGGTTGTTTTCAGTTTGGGGCTATTACAACTAGTGCTGCTACGAATATTTTGTACGTGTTTTTGATACACATCTATAAGCATTTCTATAATATATCTGGGAGGCAGAATTGTTGTAAACACTTAGGAGACAGAATTGCCGGGTTATAGGGTAAGAACATGCTATGGTAGCTACTGCCAAACGGTTTTCCAAAGGTGGTGTAACAATTTGCACTTCCATTAGGAGTGTATGAGAGATTCAGTTGCTTCAAATTCTCACCAACACTTGGTATCATCAGCTTTTAAAATTTTATCCATTCTGGTGTGTGTAGAATGATATATTACTGTGATTTTATTTTCTATTCCCCTAATAATAAGTGAGATTGAGGGCTTTTTCTCATGTTCGTTAGCCATTTGGATATCCTATTTAAGCTTCTGTCCATTTGTCTATTGATACAACTACCTTTTTTCATATTGATTTGTAGGAATTCTTTACATATTCCTGACAGGATACCTTTACTGGATACATATAATCAAAGACCTTCTGCACCACACGCTGTCAGTCCCCTGCCAGTATGTCCAGGGATCTTACGCAGCTTGGTGGAAACTTCCCATTCATGCCAATGACTTTTTTACCAGGAGCATCTGTGTCTCTCTACCTGAAAGATTCTGGCTCAGATATGTGCTCAGCCCATGGTCAGAGTAGTCTAGGAATGCCAAGGAGTTCACGCCCTTAGGAACAATTCTCCCCAAAAGTGGAGACCCATCAACCCTTTCACAGAAAAAACCCAACACTTGCCAGCAAAAATGCAGGTTTGCCTATTTGGAATAAATGGTCCTAAATATCTGTGCCAAGCAAACACAGTCACAGATAGCAAGCGCTCACTAACAAGGTCTTTCATTCTCCCTTCTGTGAAACTCCACCACGGGCTACATGCAGAGACTGTCATTCAAGGAATATGTGCCCATGACAACCAGCCAGGTAGCACACCGTTTCCTGATAGAGTCCACTCTATTAATAGACAACTACTTGTCATCTAAAGGCTCAGCAGGGCTGATTCACAAAATGTCCCGAAGTCTGAGCATTAACTCAAAAGTTCTAGTACACTTCTTGACGCTGAGTGATACGTGCCAATGACCACCAGGTGGACCCTGCAACTGAATTCACCAGAATTCAGTGAGAACAATGCTTAAAGGTAGAGAATTATGATTTGGTATGACTTTGATCAACACCTTAAAAGAACAGAGTAACACTTTTTTTTTAGATTTGATTTTTATAAGCTAGATAATAATAACCTGGACAAAGGATATCGAGCCCAAGATGAAAGACAAAATGAGAGAAATGGTCTGTCAGAAATATAATGAGTTAGGAGGGATAGTTATTAGTTTGGGAATTTGCCTTTTTTTTCATATTTGTATCCCCAGAGTCTAGCATAGGCCTGGCATATAACAAAACTCAAAAATACTTTTGAATGAGTGAATAAATGAACAAATAAACAACGCAACATATTAAATATGTTAACTGATATCTAAAAATATGTCCCATGTAAATCAATGTTTTATGAAAATGAAGGATCCCTCTAAGAACTGAACCTTTTGGGGGTTTAATCACTTCTAATAAAATCTTTCTGAAAAGGCTCACTACTAGGTAAAATATTTAGGCTAGTGGACAGGGTTTAAAATCTAATCTGAATAAATAAATAAACAGCCTTCTCATTCAAAACACCAAGCATAAGTTCACATGTATTAGGATATATTTTTTTGCATTACTCAAGGCTAAAACATGTCCTTCCCAACTATTCACTGACCATATATTTACTGATTGTACCCTGTATACCATGTATTAGATTAAGTACTGGGGATAAAGTGGTTTAAAAAATACATGTGATATAGTTGGAGAGATAAACAGTCTTGTAAATCAGTAAACCATGGTGGAAATACATTATGAAGGAAAACTAAAAGTGCAGTGAGAGATGACAACAGCAGACCTGATCAACTGCCACGATGGAACATAAGCAACTCAACTCAGCACACATTTATTGACCACCTACTAAGTGCAAGACACTGTTATCTGCCCTAAATGGAAGATAAAACAGGAAAGGACAAAATTTCACCCTTAGGAGGGCTACATAATGAACCAAACACAGATGATGCATTGGAGAAAGATCAGAGAAACATAGCAGAACACATTTTGAATATGATTAGCCAACAATTGAGATCATGGGCTTTTTTTCTTTTTTAAGCTATCCTCTTTTTACTGAGGTAGACTTGATTTACAGTATTATATTAGTTTCAGGTGTACCACATGGTGATTCAATATTTTTATTGATCATACCCCATCTAAAGTTATTACAAAATAATGGCTATTAGTTATCTGTGCTGTAGAATATATCCTTGTTGCTTATTTATTTTATACATAGCAGTTTGTATCTCTTAATCCTCTACCCTCTTTCCTCTCCCCACGGGTAACAAACAGTTTGTTCTCTATATCTGTGAGTCTGTTTCTGTTTTGTTATGTATAGTCATTTGTTTTATTTTTTAGATCTGCATATAGAGTATTTGACTTTCTCTGTCTGACTTATTTCACTAAGTATAATATCATATAGGTCCATACACATTGTTGCAAATGGCAGAATTTCCTTCATTTTTCATAGCTTAGTATTCCATTGTGTGTGTGTGTGTGTGTGTGTGTGTGTGTATATATATATATACACACACACACACACATTTATCCATTCAATTGCTGATGGACACTTTTGTTTGATTCCATATCTTGGCTATTGTAAATAATACTATTATAAACGTTCAGGTGTATGAATATTTTCAAATTAGTGTTTTCATTTTCTTCAAATATATACCCAGGAATGGAATTGCTGGATCATATATGGTAGTTCTACTTTTATTTTTTGAGGAAACTCTACAGTATTTTGCAAAGGGGGTGCACCAATTTACATCCCCACCAACAGTGTACTAGGGTTCCCTTTCCTCCACATCCTTGCCAACATTTGTTATTTGTAGACTTTTTGATGACAGCCATTCTGACAGGTGTGAGGTGATATCTCACTGTGGTATTGATTTGCATTTCTCTGATAGTGATGTTGAGCATCTTTTCATGTGCCTATTAACCACCTGTATATCTTTTTTTGAAAAATGTCTATTTGGGTCTTCTGCCCATTTTTAAATTGGGTTGTTTGTTTTCTTGATATTGATTTGTATTCGCTGTTTATATATTTTACATATTAATCCTTTATCAGTCAGATCATTTGCAAATATTTCCTTCAAGTCAGTAGGCTGCCTTTTCATTTTGTTGATGATCTCCTTTGTTGTGAAAGAGCTTTTAACTTTAATTAGGTCCCATATGTTTATTAATGCCTTTGTTTACTTTGTCTCAGAAGACAGATCCAAAAAAACATATTGGGTTGGCCAAAAGGTTCGTTCCTTTTTTTCTGTAAGATGGCTCTAGCAGTACTTAGTTGTCTTTAACTTCATTCAAAACAATTTTCTTAGATTGTATTGTGACAGCTGTCAAACCAGAGTGCATTTAAAAAAAAACTTATCAAAATCGGTGAATTTTTGTGTAGCCATTTTAATAACTGAAGATGGAAGAAAAAAAGCAACATTTTTGGCATATTATGTTTTATTATTTCAAGAACGGTAAAAACACAACTGAAACACAAAAAAAGATTTGTGCAGAGTATGGAGAAGGTGCTGTGACTGATCGAACGTGTCAAAAGTGGTTTGCGAAGTTTCGTGCTGGATGAGATTTCCCGCTGGACGATGCTCCATGATCAAGTAGACCAGTTGAAGTTGATAGTGATCAAATCGAGACATTAACTGAGAACAATCAACATTATACCACATGGGAGATAGATGACATTTTAACAATACTAATTTTTCCAGTCCAGGAACACAAGTATCTTTCCATTTCTTTTTATCATCTTCAATTTCCATCATCAGAGATTTATAGTTTTCAGAGTACGGGTCTTTGACTTCCATGGTTAAATTTATTCCAAGTACTTTACTCCTTTTGATATGATTTTAAATGGGATTGTTTTCTTTTTTAATTTATTTTTATTTTTAGTTGAAGTATAGTTGGTGTACAATGTTGTGTTAATTACTGCTGTACACCAAAGTGATTCAGTTATACAGACATATACATTCTTTTCTAAATATTCTTTTCCAGTATGGTTTATCATAGGATACTGAACATAGTTCTTGGTGCCATACAATAGGACCTTGCTGCTTATTCATTCCATATATAAAAGCCTACATCTGCTAACTCCAACCTCTAAATGGGATTGTTTTCTTATTTTCTCTTTCTGATACTTTACTGTTAGTGTATTGAAAAGCAACAGATTTCTCTATATTACTTTTGTGTCCTGCAACTTTACTCAATTCATTTCTTAGTCCTAAGAGTTCTCTAGTGGAGACTTTACGGTTTTCTACATATACAATCATGCCATCTGCAAATAATGACAGTTTTACTTCTTCCTTTCCAATTTGGATAATTTCTATTTCTTTTCCTTGTCTTATTGCTATAGGACTGCCAATCCAATGTAAATAGAAGTTGTAAGAGGGGGCATCCTTGACTTGTTCTTGGTTTTACAGAAAACGCTTTCCGCTTTTTACCACTGAATAAGATGTTAGCTGTGGGTTTGTCATACATGACCTTTATTATGTTGAGATATGTTCCCTCTACCAAATTTGATGAGAGTTTTTATTATGAATGGATGTTGAATTTTGTCAAATGCTTCTGCATCTCTTGAGATGATCATGCAATTATTATCCTTACTTTTGTTAATATGGCATATCAAATTGATTGATCAGTGGATTCTGATCCATTCTTGCATCCCTAGAATGAATCCCACCTGATCATGGTATATGATCCTTCTTATATACTGTTGAATTCGGTTTGCTAACATTTTTGAGCGTCTTTGCATCTATAGTCATCAGAGATATTGGCGTGCAACTTTCTTTTTTTATTTTCTTTAGAGTTTTTTGTCTGGATTTGGTATCAGGGTAATGATGCACCTGTAGAATGAATCTGGGAGTGCTCTGTACACTTCAACTTTTTGGAAGAGTTTAAGAAGAATAGGTATTCTTCCTTACACGTTTCATACAATTCCCCTATGAAGCCATCCGGTCCTGGACTTCTGTTTTCTGGAATGAAGAGCAGACTAAATGACAAAGAAGAATGAATAAGTGATCTGAAAGAAAGAAAAATGGAAACCACCCAATCAGAACAGCAGAGAGAAAGACAAATGAAAAAAATGAAAGCAACATACAAGATCTATGGGACAGGTGACTTCCCTCATGGTCCAGTGGTTAAGACTTTGCGCTTCCACTGCAGGGGGCATGGGTTTGATCCCTGCTCAGGGAACTAAGGTCCTGCATGCTGTGTGGTGCAACCAAAAAAAAAACCTCTATGGGATAATATAAAACATGCCAACCTACACACATAATAGGGGTTCTAGAAAGAGAAGATAGAAAAAAGGAGATCGAAAATGAATTTGAGAAAATTATGGCTGAAAACTCCCCAAATCTAAAGAAGGAAACAGATAGCCAGGTACAGGAAGAAAAGAGTGTCCCAAACAAGATCAACCTATACAGAAACATACCAAGTCATATCATGATTAAAATGGCACAACTGAGAGACAAAGAGAGATTCTAAAGGCAGCGAGAAACAAAGAGTCAGTTACAAAGGAACGCCCATTAGGCTATCAGCTGATTTCTCTTCAGAAACTTTGCAGGCTAGCAAGGAGTGGCATTATGTATTCAAAATCTTGAAAGGGAAAAATTCGCAACCAAGGATACTCTACCCAGCAAGATTATCATTTAGAATAGAAGAAGATATAAAGAACTTCTCATGGACGATTACTCAGCCATTAAAAAGAATGAAATCATGCCATTTGCAGCAACATGAATAGACCTAGAGATTATCACAGTAAGCAAAGTACAATAAGTCAAAAAGAGAAAGACAAATACCATATGCTATCACTGATATGTGGAATCCAAAATATGACATAAATGATCATATCAATGAAACAGAAACAGACTCACAGATATAGAGAACAGACTTGTGGTTGCCAAGGGGGAGGGAGTGTGGAAGGGAGGACTGGCAGTTTGGGATTAGCAGATGCAAACTATTATATATAGGATGGATAAACAACAAGGTCCTACTATACAGCACAGGAAACTATATTAAATATCCTGTGATAAACCACAATGGAAAAGAATATGGAAAAGAATATATACATTATATTTATACCTACATATATATTTATATATATATAATATATATGAATGTATAACTGAGTCACTGTGCTGTACAGCAGAAATTAAAAAAACATTGTAAATCAACTGTACTTCAATAAAATTTTTTTTTAAATAATTTCTCAGACAGGCAAAAACTAAAAGAATTCAGCAATACCAAAGCTACCCCAAAAGAAATATTGAAGGGTCTTCTCTCCACAGAAAAAAAAGGAAGAATCTATTAGAAAGGGGAAATCACAACAGGAAAGACAAATATATAAAAGAATTGAAGGTTACTTAAATAAGCCAGTATATAGATTTTAAAACAATCCAAAAAAATTTTGTAAAAGCAGTTATAACTACAGTTAATAGCAAAAGGATAAGCATGAGATGTAAACTAGGACATCAAAGTCATAAAATATGGGAGAGGAGAGTATTAAAGCATAGATCTTTTAGAATGTGTTTGAACCTGTATGACTATCAGTTTAAAGCAGTAGGTATAGCTGTGTGTCAACACACTTGAACTCCATGTCAATAACAAATCGAAAATACACAACAGATTCACAAAAACCAAATAGAAAGGAACTCAAGCATACCACAAAAGAAAATCATCAAACCACAAAAGCAAAAACAAAAAGTGAAGATAGAACTACAAAACAACTGGAAAACAGGGTTTAAAATGGCAGTAAGTACATTACCATCGATAATTACTTTAAATGTCAATGGACTAAATGCTCAGATCAAAAGACATACAGTGGCAGAATGGATCATAAAACAAGAACCTACAATATGCTGCCTAAAAGAGACTCACTTCAGGGTGAAAGACACACACAGATTGAACATCAGAAGATGAAAAAAATATTTCATGCTAGTGGAAATGACAAGAAAGCAAGGGTAGCAATACTCATCTCAGACAAAACAGACTTTAAGACAAGGACTATAAAGAAAGACAAAGAAGGACATTTTATAATGATAAAGAGATCAATAAAAAAGAGGATATTACACTCATTAACATATACACACCCAATATAGGAGTATCTAAATATGTAAAACAAAAACTAGCAGACATAAAGGGAGAAACTGACAGTAATACAATAATATTATAGTAGGGGACTTTAACATCCCACTTACTTCATTGTACAGATCATCCAGACTGAAAATCAGTAAGGCAACAAAGATCTTAAATGACACAATAGACAAGCTGGACTTACATAAATACAAGACACTACATAAAAAAAAGAAAAAAGAAAAAAAAACCCCAACAGAATACACATTCTTTTCAAACTCGCATGGAACCTTCTCTAGGACAGACCACATACTAGGTCACAAAATAAGCCTCAACAACTTTAAGAGGACAGAAATTACTTCAAGCATCTTTTCTGACCACAACAGTATAAAATTAGAAATCAACTACATAAAGAAAAGTGGGAAAAGAACGATCACATTGAGACTTAACAACATGCTACTAAAAAAACCAATTAGTCAATGATAAAACCAAAGAAGAAATCATAAAATATATCAAGACAAACAAAAATGAAAACACAACCTTACAAAATCTATGGGATGCAGAAAAAGCAGCTCTAAGAAGGAAATTCATAGCAATACAGACATTCCTCAAGAAACAAGAAAAATCTCAAATAAAGAACCTAACTCACCACCTAAAAGAATTAGAAAAAAAAGAACAAACAAAACTCAAGGTCAGCAGAAGGAAGGAAATAATAAAGATCAGAGAGAAAATAAATAAAACAGAGATTAAAAAATATAAAAGATCAATGACAGCAAGAGCTGTTTTGTTTTTTTTTAATACTTAGATACACTTCTTTTTTTTTTTATAATTCTTTATTTTATTTATTTATTTTTGGCTGTGTTGGGTCTTCGTTTCTGTGCGAGGGCTTTCTCTAGTTGCGGCAAGTGGGGGCCACTCTTCATCACAGTGTGCGGGCCTCTCACTATCATGACCTCTCTTGTTGCGGAGCACAGGCTCCAGACGCGCAGGCTCAGTAGTTGTGGCTCACGGGCTTAGTTGCTCCGCGGCATGTGGGATCTTCCCAGACCAGGGCTCGAACCCGTGTCCCCTGCACTGGCAGGCAGATTCTCAACCACTGCACCACCAGGGAAGCCCCAAGAGCTGTTTTTTTGAAAAGATTAAGAAAATCGACAAACCTCTAGCCAAGTGTACCAAGAAGAAGAGAGGACCCAAATAAACAAAATAAGAAATAAAAGAGAAGAAATAACAACTGATACCACAGAAACACAAAATATATCATAAGAGAATACTATGAACAGTTGTATGCCAACAAGTTGGACAACACAGAAGAAATGGACAAATTTCTAGAAACATACAACCTGCCAAAACTAAGTCAAGAAGAAAGATAATTTGAAGAGACTGATCACTAGAAGGGAAACTGAATCTGAGTTTGTAATAATAACAATAACATAAAAAAACTCCCTACAAACAAAAGTTCAGGACTGGATGGATTCACTGGCGAATTCTATCAAACATACAAAGAAGAACTTATACCCATTCTTCTCAAAGTATTACAAAAAGTTGAAGAGAAGGGAACACTTCCAAATTCATTCTATGAGGCCATCATCACCCCAATATAAAAACCAAAGAAAAACACTACAAAAATATTATAGGCCAATATCTTTGATGAATATAAATGTAAAAATCCTTAATAAAATATTAGCAAACCGAATCCATAACAAGGATCATACACCATAATCAAGGTGGATTCATTCCAGGGTCACAAAGATGGTTTAATATACACATATCAATCAATGGGATACACCAAATTAATAAAAGGAAGGATGGACTTCCCTGGTGGCACAGTGGTTAAGAATCTGCCTGCCAATGCGGGGGACACGGGTCAAGCCCTGATCCAGGAAGATCCCACATGCTGTGGAGCAAATAAGCCCGCGAGCCACAACTACTGAGCCTGCATGCCACAACTACTGAAGCCCGTGTGCCTACAGCCTGTGCTCCACAACGAGAAGCCACCACAATGAGAAGCCCGTGCACCGCAACAAAGAGTAGCCCCTGCTCGCCTCAACTCGAGAAAGCCCACAGGCAGCAACAAAGACCCAATGCAGCCAAAAATAAATAAATAAATAAATTTATAAAAATAAGTAAATAAATAAAAGGAAGGATAAAAATCACATAATCATTTCAATACAAAATTCTTCATCCATTCATGATAAAAACTCTAACCAAAGTGAGTAGAGAGGGAACGTATTCCAACATAATAAAAGTCATTTATGACAAACCCACAGCCAAAATAATACTCAACAGTAAAAAGCTGAAAGGCTTCTTGCTAAATTCAGAAACAAGACAAGGATGCCCACTCTCACCTCTTCTTTTCAACATAGTATTGGAAATCCTAGCCACAGAAATCAGACAAGAAAACGAAATAAAAGGTATACAAATTGGAGGGGAGGAGGTAAAGCTGTCACTATTTGCAGATGACATGATACTTTATACAGAGAACTCTAAAGTCTGCACAGAAAAACTATTACGACTAATAAATGAATTCAGCAAGGTATCAGGATACAAGATTAATAAACAGAAAACTTTTTTTAAGAAATTTATTTAGTTATTTATTTTTGGCTGTGTTGGGTCTTCGTTGCTGTGCATGGGCTTTCTCTAGCTGCGGCAAGCAGGGGCTACTCTTCATTGTGGTGCGCAGGCTTCTCATTGCGGTGGCTTCTCTTTGTTGTGGAGCATGGGCTCTAGGCATGCAAGCTTCAGTAGTTGTGGCACGCGGGCTCAGTAGTTGTGGCTCGTGGGCTCTAGAGTGCAGGCTCAAGTTGTGGCACATGGGTTTAGTTGCTCCGCAGCATGTGGGATCTTCCCAGACCAGGGGCTTGAACCCATGTCCCCTGCATTGGCAGGCGGATTCTTAACAACTGCACCACCAGGTAAGTTCCAATAAACAGAAATTTGTTGCATTTCTTTACACCAACAATGAAATATCAGAAATTTTTTTTTAAATCCCGTTTAAAATTGCATCAAAAAAGGAAAATTCTTAGGATTAAACTTAACCATGGAGTTGAAAGACCAAAAACTATAAAACACTGATAAAAGAAACTGAAGATGATTCGAAGAAAAGGAGAGATATCCCATGCTCTTGGATTGGAAGAATTAATATTGTTAAAATGGCCATACTACCCAAAGCAATCTACAGACTTAACATGATCCCTAGAAAAATACCTATGACATTTTTCACAGAACTAGAAGAAATAATCCTAAAATTTATATGGAGCCATAAAAGACCCAGAATTACCAAAGTAATCCTGAGGAAAAACAACGAAACTGGAGCCATAACCCTTCCAGACTTCAGTCAACACAACAAAGCTACAGTAATCAAAACAGCATGGTATTGGCACAAAAACATATATATAGATCAATGGAACAGGACAGAGATCCCAAAAACAAACCCACACACCTATGGTCAATTAATCTACGAAAAAAGGAGGCAAGAATACACAATGGAGAAAAGACAGTCTCTTCAAAAAGTGTTGCTGAGAAAGTTGGAGAGCTACACGTATATCAATGAAATTAGAATATTTTCTCACACCATATACAAAAATAAATTCAAAAATAATAATAATAAATTCAAAATGGTTTAAAGACCTAAATGTAAGACATGCCACCATAAAACTCCTAAAAGAGAACATAGAGAAAATATTCTCAGATATAAATTGTACTAATATTTTCTTATGTCAGTCTCCCAAGGCAAAAGAAATAAAAGTAAAAATAAACAAATAGGACCTAATCAAATTTACAAGCTTTTGCACAGCAAAGGAAACCATCAACTAAACAAAAAGACAACCTACGGAATGGGAGAAACTGTTTGCAAATGATGTGACTGACAAGGGTTAATATTCAAAATAAACAAATAACTCAAACAACTCAATATTGAAAAAATAAACCACCCAATAAAAAATGGGCAGAAGACCTAAATAGACATTTCTCCAAAGAAGACACAGAGATGGCCAACAGGCATGTGAAAAGATGCTCAACATCACTAATTATTAGAGAAATCCAAATCAAAACTACAATGAGGTATCACTTCATACCATTCAGAATGGCTATCATTAAAAAGTTTACAAATAAGAAATACCTGGAGAGAGTGTGGAGAAAAGTGAACCTTCCTATGCTGTTGGTGGAAATGTAACTGGTGCAGCCACTATGAGAACAGTATGGAGGTTCCTTAAAAAATTAAAAATAGAGCTACCATATGATTCAGCAATCCCACTCCTGGATATATATCCAGAAAGGACAAAAACTCTAATTTGAAAAGATACATGCACCCCTATGTTCATAGCAGCAATATTTACAATAGGCAAGGCATCAACAAATGACTGGCTTATGAAGATTTGATATATACACACAGTGAAATATTACTCAACCAAAAAAAGAATGAACTAGTGCCATTTGCAGCAACATGGATGAACCTAGAGAATATCATACCAAATGAAGTATATCAGAGAAAGATAAATATTATATGATTTTACTTGTATGTGGAATCTAAAAAATGAATCTATATACAAAACAGAAACAGACTCACAGACACAGAAAACAAACTTATGGGCACCAAAGGGGAAAGTAGGAGGGGGAGGGATAAGTTAGGAGTATGTGATTAACAGATACAAACTACTATACATAAAACTGACAAGCAACATGGATTTAGTATAGCACAGGAAACTATATTCAATATCTTGTAATAACCCATAATGGAAAATAACCTAAAAAATATATTTATATAGAACTGAATCACTTTGTTGTATACCTGAAACTACCAATACGGTAAGTCAACTATACTTCAAAGAGAAAAACATAAAATCTCGAAAGTAGCGAGAGAAAAATGACATTTAACATACAACAGTACAGCAGTTTGAATTATCAGTGACTTCTATCTGTAATAAGAGTTCAAAGATAGTAGAACACCCTCAAAATACTGAAAGAAAAAAATAGCTACTAACCCAAAATTCTATATCCAGAGAAAATATTCTTCAAAAATGAAAGCAAAATTAAGATACTTTCAGATTATGGAAACCAAAAAGAATGTGTTTCTAGAAGACCTGCACTCTTAAAAAGGCTAAAAGGCAGAGGGAAATTATACCAGATGGAAACCTGAATTTTCAGGAAGGAAAGAAAAACATCAGAGATAGTAAATATGTTTTAATTAAAAAAGATTATGTTCTCTTAGTTGTTTTAAAAGTTGCCTTATAATTTAAAATAAAATGTGTGCCGGGCTTCCCTGGTGGCGCAGTGGTTGGGAATCCGCCTGCCAATGCAGGGGACACGGGTTCGAGCCCTGGTCTGGGAAGATCCCACATGCCGCGGAGCGACTGGGCCCGTGAGCCACAATTACTGAGCCTGCACATCTGGAGCCTGTGCTCCACAAAAAGAGAGGCCGCGATAATGAGAGGCCCGTGCACCGCGATGAAGAGTGGCCCCCGCTTGCCACAACTAGAGAAAGCCCTCGCACAGAAACGAAGACCCAACACAGCCATAAATAAATAAATAAATAAAAATTTAAAAAAAAAAAAAAAAATGTGTGCCATTGTGTTCTGAGGTTTATAACAAATGGAGATGTAATACATATGATAAATATAAACAATAGGAAAGTAAATGGAACTGTACAGCTGCAAATTTTCTACATTTTATGTAAGTGGTACCATAATAACTCTAAGTAGACTATGAAAAGTTAAAATGTGTATTATAATTCCTAAATCCACTCCTAAAACTGCAAAGAGATATAACTAAAAGTCAATAGATAAATTTTAAAGGATTTATTTAAAATATTCAAATAATCCACAAGAAGGCAAGGTAGAAGGAACAGAGGAAAAAACTGCAGAGGGGACAAACAAATAATGATGACAGAAGTAAATCAACCATATCAATAATTAATTAAATGTTAATGAACTAAATGTTTTAATTAAAAGGAAGAGTTTATTGGAATTAACTGAAAACCAAAACCCAACTATATGACGTCTACACCACTTTTAAATATATATATGTGCAATCCATAAGCATGTCAACTACAAATTGGTACTTGCCATGTACCTCTACAAGGATTAAATCATGTGCTATTGCAGCTGCTGATTTTCAACACCCCTGAAAGGAGTTCAGGGTGGAGAAAAGAAATGAGACACTCTGTGCTAGGGGAAAAACTGGCAGAACAGGTTTTCAGACAGTTAGATATTTTCAGGAGCTGATTTTATGAGCCCAATTCTTGTATCTCCTCACATCTACAAAAGCACTAAAATACTTCATGGTGACGACTGCTCCTCGTGACTAGCAGAAACCTTCATGAGAGGAGCAGAAACCTTCTGCAAAAAATGTGCTTGATTGCATGTACTCCCCCCTTCACCACAATCACATATATACTGACCTCCCCCCCTACCTCTTTGGAGCAATTTCTCAGAGCTATCTTAGATGCTGTTTCCCGGGCTATAGTCCTCATTTTGCCCCAAATAAAACTTGACTCACAACTCTCACGTTGTTCATTTTTTTTTAGCCGACAAGCGTATGGTTGGAGTAGGTACACTCATATCACATAAAGTATACTTCAAGAATAAAGATATACCATAGATAAAAAGAGTCATTTCATAATGTAATATGGTCATTTCATCAGGAAAACAAATAATCAAAAAAGTGTATGTACCTCGTAGCAGTCTCAAAATACATGAAGCAAAAATTGCCAGAGAAGAGCTTAAGACGGCGGAAGCATAAGACGCGGAGATCACCTTCCTCTCCACAAATACATCAGAAATACATCTACGTGTGGAAAAACTCCTACAGAACACCTACTGAATGCTGGCAGAAGACCTCAGACCTCCCAAAAAGCAAGAACTCCCCACGTACCTGGGTAGGGTGAAAGAAAAAAGGAAAAACAGAGACAAAAGAATAGGGACGGGACCTGCACCAGTGGGAGGGAGCTGTGAAGGAGGAAAGGTTTCCACACACTAGGAAGCCCCTTCGTGGGCAGAGACTGCGGGTGGCGGAGGGGGGAAGCTTCGGAGCCACGGAGGAGAGCGCAGCCACAGGGTGCGGAGGGCAAAGTGGAGAGATTCCAGCACAGAGGATCAGTGTCGACCAGCACTCACCAGCCCGAGAGGCTTGTCTGCTCACCCGCCGGGGCGGGCGGGGGCTGGGAGCTGAGGCTCAGGCTTCGGAGGTCAGATCCCAGGGAGAGGACTGGGGTTGGCTGCGTGAACACAGCCTGAAGGGGTTAGCGCACCACAGCTAGCCGGGAGGGAGTCTGGGAAAAGGTCTGGAGCTGCCGAACAGGCAAGAGACTTTTTCTTGCCTCTCTGTTTCCTGGTGCGTGAGGAGAGCAGATTAACAGTGCTGCCTAAACGAGATCCAGAGACGGGCATGAGCCGCGGCTATCAGCGCGGACCCCAGAGACGGGCATGGGACGCTAAGGCTGCTGCTGCCGCCACCAAGATACCTGTGTGCAAGCACAGTTCACTCTCCACACCTGCCCTCCTGGGAGCCTGTGCAACCCGCCACTGCCAGGGTCCCGTGATCCAGGGACAACTTCCCCAGGAGAACGCACGGCGCACCTCAGGCTGGTGCAACGTCATGCCGGCCTCTGCCGCCGCAGGCTCGGCCCATATCCGTACCCCCCCTCCCCCCGGCCTGAGTGAGCCAGAGCCCCCGAAGCAGCTGCTCCTTTAACCCCGTCCTCCCTGAGCAAAGAACAGACACCCTCAGGTGATCTACACACAGAGGTGGGTCCAAATCCAAAGCTGAACCCCGGGAGCTGTGTGAACACAGAAGAGAAAGGGAAATCTCTCCCAGCAGCCTCAGGAGCAGCGGATTAAATCTCCACAATCAACTTGATGTACCCTGCATCTGTGGAATACCTGAATAGACAATGAGTCATCCCAAACTGAGGAAGTGGACTTTGGGAACAAAGATATATATATATTTTTCCCTTTTTCTCAATTAGAGAAAGAACAACAAAAAAAACCCAAAGTTAGCAGAAGGAAAGAAATCATAAAGATCAGATCAGAAATAAATGAAAAAAAAATGAAGGAAACGATAGCAAAGATCAATAAAACTAAAAGCTGGCTCTTTGAGAAGATAAACAAAATTGATAAACCATTAGCCAGACTCATCAAGAAAAAAAGGGAGAAGACTTAAATCAATAGAATTAGAAACAAAAAAGGAGCAGTAACAACTGACACTGCAGAACTACAAACGATCATGAGAGATTACTACAAGCAACTCTACGCCAATAAAATGGACAACCTGGAAGAAATAGACAAATCCTTAGAAATGCACAACCTTCTGAGACTGAACCAGGAAGAAATAGAAAATATGAACAGACCAATCACAAGCATGGAAATTGAAACTGTGATTAAAAATCTTCCAACAAACAAAAGCCCAGGACCAGATGGCTTCACAGGCTAATTCTATCAAACATTTCGAGAAGAGCTAACACCTATCCTTCTCAAACTCTTCCAAAATATTGCAGAGGGAGGAACACTCCCCAACTCATTCTACGAGGCCACCATCACCCTGATACCAAAACCAGACAAAGATGTCACAAAGAAAGAAAACTACAGGCCAATATCACTGATGAACATAGATGCAAAAATCCTCAACAAAATACCATCAAACAGAATCCAACAGCACATTAAAAGGATCAAGTGAGGTTTATCCCAGGAATGCAAGGATTCTTCAATATACGCAAATCAACCAATGTGATACACCATATTAACAAATTGAAGGAGAAAAACCATATGATCATCTCAACAGATGCAGAGAAAGCTTTTGACAAAATTCAACACCCATTTATGATAAAAACCCTCCAGAAAGTAGGCATAGAGGGAACTTTCCTCAACATAATAAAGGCCATATATGACAAACCCACAGCCAACATCGTTCTCAATGGTGAAAAACTGAAACCATTTCCACTAAGATCAGGAACAAGACAAGGTTGCCTACTCTCACCACTATTATTCAACATAGTTTTGGAAGTTTTAGCCATAGCAATCAGAGAAGAAAAAGAAATAAAAGGAATCCAAATTGGAAAAGAAGAAGTAAAGCTGTCACTGTTTGCAGATGACATGATACTATACATAGAGAATCCTAAAGATGCTACCAGAAAATTACTACAGCTAATCAATGAATTTGGTAAAATAGCAGGATACAAAATTAATGCACAGAAATCTCTTGCATTCCTATACACTAATGATGAAAAATCTGAAAGTGAAATTAAGGAAACACTCCCATTTACCATTGCAACAAAAAGAATAAAATACCTAGGAATAAACCTACCTAAGGAGACAAAAGACTAGTATGAAGAAAATGATAAGACACTGATGAAAGAAATTAAAGATGATACAAACAGATGGAGAGATATACCACGCTCTTGGATTGGAAGAATCAACATTGTGAAAATGACTATACTACCCAGAGCAATCTACAGATTCAATGCAATCCTTATCAAACTACCAATGGCATTTTTCAGAGAACTAGAACAAAAAATTTCACAATTTGTATGAACCACAGAAGACTCCGAATGGCCACAGCAATCTTGAGAAAGAAAAACGGAGCTGAAGGAATCAGGCTCCCTGACTTCAGAC
Organism: Balaenoptera musculus; assembly: GCF_009873245.2. NCBI lineage: Eukaryota > Metazoa > Chordata > Mammalia > Artiodactyla > Balaenopteridae > Balaenoptera > Balaenoptera musculus. Next base: position 62,558,307 of record NC_045790.1, on the reverse strand, counting down.
TATACTACAAAGCTACAGTAATCAAGACAGTATGGTACTGGCACAAAAACAGAAATATAGATCAATGGAACAGAATAGAAAGCCCAGAGATAAACCCACACACATATGGTCACCTTATTTTTGATAAAGGAGGCTAGAATATACAATGGAGAAAAGACAGCCTCTTCAATAAGTAATGCTGGGAAAATTGGACAGGTACATATAAAAGAATGAAATTAGAACACTCCCTAACACCATACACAAAAATAAACTCAAAATGGATTAAAGACCTAAATATAAGGCCAGACACTATCAAACTCTTAGAGGAAAACATAGGCAGAACACTCTATGACATAAATCACAGCAAGATCCTTTTTGACCCAGCTCCTAGAGAAATGGAAATAAGAACACAAATAAACAAATGGGACCTAATGAAACTTAAAAGCTTTTGCACAGCAAAGGAAACCATAAACAAGACCAAAAGACAACCCTCAGAATGGGAGAAAATATTTGCAAATGAAGCAACTGACAAAGGATTAATCTCCAAGATTTACAAGCAGCTCATGCAGCTCAATAACAAAAAAACAAACAACCCAATCCAAAAATGGGCAGAAGACCTAAATAGACATTTCTCCAAAGAAGATATACAGATGGCCAACAAACACATGAAAGAATGCTCAACATCATTAATCATTAGAGAAATGCAAATCAAAACTACAATGAGGTATCATCTCACACCGGTCAGAATGGCCATCATCAAAAAATCTACAAACAATAAATGCTGGAGAGGGTGTGGAGAAAAGGGAACGCTCTTGCACTGTTGGTGGGAATGTAAATTGATACAGCCACTATGGAGAACAGTATGGAGGTTCCTTAAAAAACTAAAAATAGAACTACCATACAACCCAGCAATCCCACTACTGGGCATATACCCTGAGAGAACCATAATTCAAAAAGAGTCATGTACCACAATGTTCATTGCAGCTCTATGTACAATAGCCAGGACATGGAAGCAACCTAAGTGTCCATCATCGGATGAATGGATAAAGAAGATGTGGCACATATATACAATGGAATATTACTCAGCCATAAAAAGAAATGAAATGGAGGTATTTGTAATGAGGTGGATGGAGTTAGAGTCTGTCATACAGAGTGAAGTAAGTCAGAAAGAGAAAAACAAATACAGTATGCTAACACATATATATGGAATCTAAGGAAAACAAACAAACAAAAAATGCCATGAAGAACCTAGTGGCAAGATGGGAATAAAGACACAGACCTACTAAAGAATGGACTTGAGGATATGGGGAGGGGGAGGGGTGAGATGTGACAGGGTGAGAGAGTGTCATGGACATATATACACTACCAAATGTAAAATAGATAGCTAGTGGGAAGCAGCCGCATAGCACAGGGAGATCAGCACGGTGCTTTGTGACCGCCTGGGGGGATTGGATGGGGAGGGTGGGAGGGAGGGAGATGCGGGAGGGAGGAGATATGGGAACGTGTGTATATCTGTAGCTGATTCACTTTGTTATAAAGCAGAAACTAACACACCATTGTGAAGCAATTATACTTCAATAAAGATGTTTAAAAAAAAAAAAAAAAAACTACAATGAGGTATCACCTCACACCAGTCAGAATGGCCATCATCAAAAAATCTACAAACAATAAATGCGGAGAGGGTGTGGAGAAAAGGGAACCCTCTTGCACTGTTGGTGGGCATGTAAATTGATACAGTCACTATGGAGAACAGTATGAAGGTTCCTTCAAAAACTAAAATTAGAAAAACCATACGACCCAGTAATCCCACTACTAGGCATATACCCTGAGAAAACCATAATTCAAAAATAGTCATGTACCACAATGTTCATTGCAGCTCTATTTATAATCGCCAGGACATGGAAGCAACCTAAGTGTCCATCGACAGATGAATGGATAAAGAAGATGTGGCACATATATACAATGGAATATTACTTAGCCATAAAAAGAAACGAAACTGAATTATTTGTAGTGAGGTGGATGGACCAAGAGCCTGTCATACAGAGTGAAGTAAGTCAGAAAGAGGAAAAACAAATACCATATGCTAACACATATATATGGAATCCAAAAAAAAAATGGTTCTGAAGAGCTTAGGGGCAGGACAGGAATAAAGACGCAGACGTAGAGAATGGACTTGAGGACACGGGGAGGGGGAAGGGTAAGCTGGGACAAAGTGAGAGAGTGGCATGGACATATATACACTACCAAACGTAAAACAGATAGCTAGTGGGAAGCAGCCACATAGCACAGGGAGATCAGCTCGGTGCTTTGTGACCACGTAGACGGGTGGGGTAGGGAGGGTGGGAGGGAGACGCAAGAGGGAGGAGACATGAGGATATATGAATATGTATAGCTGATTCACTTTGTTATAAAGCAGAAACTAACACACCACTGTAAAGCAATTATACCCCAATAAAGATGTTAAAAAAGAAATCAATCACATAATTCACCACTTTAAACTATAATGTTTCAATTAACAAAGAAAAGCCATTTGACATAATTCAATAATTACCGATTATAAAAACTCTCAGCAAACTAGAAGGGAATTTCCTCAATCTGACAAAGGGCATTTACAAAAAACCTCATAAAACATTATACCTCACGGTTTAAAAATGTGAACAGGCAAGCCACAACGAGAAGAAAACATCCTCAAAACACACAGTTGGCAATATACTCGTATGCAGGATTTATAAAATACTCCCACAACTCCATAATAAAAAGACAAATAAAACCCCAAAAGAGGCAAAAGACTTGAAATGATACTTCACAAAAGAAAATATGCACAGCAAATAAGCAAGCACCTGAAAAAGTTCTCAACATCAGTAGTCAATTTAATTAAAAACTACAACAAAATACATACTACTAAAACCCGCTAAAATGGTTACAATTAAGAAGACCAAGAACACTTAATTGAGCTTGTGAAGCATCCAGAACTTTCATGCATAGTTGGTGAGAGTGCAAAATGGTCTAACCACTTTAGAAAAGGCCTGGAAATTTCTTACAAAACCCAACATCTATTCACTCTATGACTCAGCATTTCCAATTCTAGGTATTTTCCCATGAGAAATGAAAATATACGTTCATAAAAAAGACTATGTACAAGGCTATATGGATGAAAAATGTCACTGCCATGTCAGTACACAAAGGATGTTGCAGCCATTAAGCCATCAGCCACTGTAGCCGCCAGCCACCTCCGTGGTGAGCCCTGAAGGAACTCAGGATGGAGACAAACAGGTTCCCCGGCACACCACCAAGCGGTCAGCCGTGGCAGCGGCCCCCAATGGGGGGCCCCAACATCCTGGCTCCCCCCTTACCTCTTCCGAGCAGTCCCTCAGAGATCTATCTGAGAGGCTGCCTCCCAGGCTTGAGTCCTCAGAAAGTCCGCTGAATAAAACATAATTTCTCAGCTTTTAGGTTGTGCATGTTTTTTTTGCAGCTGACAGATATTTACAGCAGCTTTATTTATAATAGCCACAAACTGGAAAGAGACCATGTGTCCATCAACAGAAATGTACAGACAAACTGAGGTATATTCATACACTGGAATACAAGCCGCCAATAAAAAGGAACTAAGTACTGATACTCAAAACAGCATGGATGAATCTCAAAAATATTACGTTGAGTAAAAGAGGCTTTACACAGAAGAGTACGTACTGTGTGATTCCACACAGAAGAGTACGTACTGCGTGATTCCACACAGAAGAGTACGTACTGCGTGATTCCACACAGAAGACGGGCAAAACTAATCCAAGGGGAAAAGTATCAAAGTAGTGGTTGCTTTTGAGGGGGTGGGGAGGCACAAGACTGAGAAACTTTTAGGGGTACTGGTAATGTTCTCTATCTTGATAGCCGCTGGGTTACGTGGACGGAAGAATTTGTCAAAACTTATCAAATGGTACACATAAGATTTATATATTTCATTCATGTATCAATTTTACCAAAAAAGAAAAAACAGTAAACAACTTATCAAACTTTATGATTTGCATGCTGAAGTATTTAGGGAGAAATGTACAGCTGTCTACAACTGATTTTGAAACATGTGAAAACCAAAAATATTTATGAATTGATAGAGGAATGGATTAATAAACAGATATGTATAAAGCAAGTATAGGAAAACATTAGTGATGGAATCTAGGTTTTGGATATATGAATGTTAACTAACAATATAAAATTTTCATTAAAATATTTGGGGTAAAGAGGAAGTTTGTACTTCTTGAAATTTAGGTGAAAATATTTGAAAGTGGTATTATTTTTTAAAATGGAGGATTTGTGGCCATAATAACTATTTTTCTAAAGTTAAAGCATATTAATCTGGAATATAACCTAAAATGTATACTTTGAATTAACTGTGTTTACATTGTCTGCTATTTTTATTAGAGCTGCATCAGAAATCCAATCTGTATCTACACATAGAATGTAATTTTGAAAGGGATATTTTGAAAGCCAGTTATGAATTGGTTTTGAATAACTGTCTTCAAAAGATATATTTACCTCTACCCAAACTTTTTTTATATCCGTATGTGTCACGTTCTAATCATCTGGGAAATTTAATGGCTTTCTATTTTGAATTGTTTTGAATAAAGCAATCCTTTTTTATTCAAGTGTTTTCTACATAGGGGAGCCAAGAAAATAAGTTTAAATAGTAACAGTTGTGTTAAACTAGAATTTCTAAGTGACAATTCTCGTTTCTAATAATTCTACCAAGAAAGACTTCAAAATTTCTGACTCTTTAAGTTTTTACATATGACAGATTATGAACATCTTGGAATTATTTTATATAGGCAGATGAGAATTCCATGTGGCTCCGCAAGATATAATCTGTAGGTTGTTAGAAGTGATAGTATAAAACAAGGATGACAAACCTATGGCAACTCAGTTATTCAATGCAGATCCTAATAATCCATCAGGGCACTCCTTCCCATCCAGCCCAGAGCAGTCACAGAATCCCTCTCAACACAATGTCTAGTAGGCATTACTATTTGTAAGAGTTGACATAGAAGAAACTTAGTGATCTTGGCCCTTGCCCACGTGTCTTTAGGTCATGGATGCAGCAGTCACATTACTGTTCACTATAAACATGACTTGATAGTTACATAACTGAGCTCTGTTGACTGTGGAGGATTCTCTGGGGAAACACAGTCTGAATTGTTACAGAATTTTCAAACTATGATGCTGAAAATTCTCTCATGGTAGAGGCAAAATAATTCTTATCCTTTTAGCAAAAGAAATATGTGCAGCATTGAAAGTAATATTCACAAGAAGAGGCAAAATTTAAAGACACTGGGGTAAGTAACATATTTTATTTAGTAACTTATAGCAACTTATATTCTATCTCATTTCCAAAAGGTTCTGAATGTCCTGAAGAATTGTATAGCACAAAAGATTTATTAGTTCCTTTGTTTTCTTTTGTGTGGTTTTTAAAGATTGTGGAATCAAGGTATGAAGGAAAAATGTTGCCTGCCACACAGTAAACAAAGGAGGTTGAGGACATCAACCCAGCAGTCACTGTAGTAACCCCTAACTGTGCACCCTCAGGGGATTCAGGATAGAGAAAAGCAGGATACTGGCCATAGTTAAGGTGCATATCAAAGGAATGATTTCAATGAGCCCAGACTCCAGCATCTTCTCAAACATAGAGAAAGGCGCTAAATTCATTAATTTAAGATGTCTGGTTTTCTTTAATTAACAGTAACCTTTTGATGTTCTGACTACCTGGTTTTTGTTGCAAAAACTCCTATATATCCCATACCTCTTTGCAGCAGTCCCTCAGAGCTATCTGAGAGGCTGTCTTCCGGGATTAAGTCCTCGGTTTTGTCTGCCAAATAAAACATAATTCTCAACTTTTAGGCTGTGCTTTTTTTTTTTTCAGTCGACAAAGGTATTTTAATTCAATTTGCTTCTACATAAATCTACAGGATGGAGTGACTATGTCAACAGGGCAAGAAGTGATCTCTGCTGCATTTAAAATAGACCAGGACTAATCAAACGTGAGAAACAATGACATTATTTGAGCTCCTGAGTCCTGCTATGCCTGAAGCAAAATCATTTTTGAAATTTTGTAACATTAGTCTTTTTTACTTATTGCAGTTTAACACGTGATTCTGACACCTACAACAAAAAGAGTCCCCAGAAATAGATTATTCTAATAAAAATACATATATAACTTGATAAAAAAGAGAATTAAGAAAAACAGTAAGAGAGCAAAAATAATATCTAACATGTGTGGAGAATTACATGTACCATAAACTGCCCTAACTGCTTTATACATGGTACTCATTTAATTCTCACAAATCAGTGAGAAAGATATTACTATTGTCTCCCTTCTACAGATAAGGATATTGAAATGCAAAAAAAAAATTGAGAAATTAACCCAGCCCCACTCACAAAGTTAGTAAAATAGGGCACTAGGAGTTGAACCGAAGCTGTTCTGCTTCAGAGCCCATCCTCTTAATCAATAGGTTAATCCACTTCTCTGCTTAAAGGTGGAATAAGTACACAGGCACACATCCTACAGTCTCATACACTTGCTAGAAATGGGCTGTCAGTTTGTCTCAGACCTTCTTAATCTGGTTAACAGGTTGGTTACACACAGAGATGAACATAATCAGATACTGTCTCACAATGTCCAGAATATAAATATATATCAATTACTCATAGATATCAGAGATACCTAAGAAATTCCTCTTCTGAATTTTCATGAGGAAAACAGACTGATTTGGTGCACAACACTCTCAACAGATAAGAAATACCAGGGTAAGTTTCATATAGCTCCTACTTATCGTATTTCAACTTAAGTTGAGACTTTCAGGACAAATTGTAAATAAATCAAAAGTTATTCTACTAGAGATCAAAAATAATGCTCTCCAGTCATAAACAGCCTGTTTTTACCTAAGATAAAATTTAGTCTATAGACGAAGGGCTGAATTTAATTATTTCAGACATGTACCTACATGAATATTATTTTAAATTGTTGACTTGACTTTTGTCAACTCCAGACAGCAGATGGTTGTGTTATAGTCTCTCTCAAGAAATTAGAATGCCCATGTTCCCTGTTTCCCCTAAAATGGAAGACTTACATGTTTTGATATTGAAAACTGAGGAGCTTCATCAGTATCCTAGTCTCCAAAATAAGACACTCCACCTTCAAAGAGGGTGGACCAAAGGAGTTGATGGAGGAGGACCAGTGCATAAAGCCAACATATATTGAGAAAACAGCTTTGGATCTGTTCTCATCCAAAGAGGGGAGAAAGAATGGTAGCCCCATGCTTCTTTCAAAGAGAGCATGACTGAAATCTTTTTTTCCTGGAAATTTTTCAAAATTGGCATTATTAATTTTAAGTAACGTAACCTCCTTGTGAACCCTCTAAGATGAATTAGTTGCAAAAGTAACCCCTAGGCAACACCTTGAATTGACCTTTTGTATAGTTACTAGATATAAACCAATTAAACATCATAGAACATCTGTTAAAAATAAGATCTTGGTTGAGAAGTAGTTGATTGTGGGCCATGGTTTGTTCTGACAGTAAATAGATATCTAGCAGGACCAGATGTCAGTTGAGTTTAGTTCTAATTTGTGGTAATAAAATCATATCCTTTATATTTTCCTTATCTATCTAAAGGAATGTGATCCAAAAATTGGTTGACATCTTTAAGATCAAATTAAGAGAATTGGCTAGACTTTTCTCAGCTTTACAGCATAAGGAATTATTTTCTGTGTCAGAGGATCCTTGCCTGCTCATTCTGCTTTTTTTAGGGGTATTAAGTTTTGAGCTCTAAGTAAGCATCTGTAGACAAAGTTTTTATTGAGGTTAAGCAAGTTAGCTAGCTCCTGTACATAAGTCAAAGACAGAGAAAAGAGCAATAAAAAGTCTGGAAAAGTTATATAGAGAATCCTGACAGATTTCTCTATAAGGTTATAAAGAATATATTAGTGGTTTACCTTACACTACGTTGCCTTATATAATTTAATAGGCAATGTTCTAGAGATTTGACAGTAATTACCTCATTTAATTCTCACAACAACCCTTTAAGTTCAGTACTACTGTAACCCAAACTTACAGATGATAAAACTGAGGCACAGAAATATGAATTAATCTGCCCCAAATCACATAACTAGAGGGTGGCTAAACAGACTTAAAACCTAGCCAGTCTAACTTCAGAATCATGCTCTAATCACTGTGCTATGCTATATTATCTTGGCTCATGAAGCACAAATTTGTTTTTCCAAAGGAGGTTTAGAATACGTTTCGAATGGGATGTCCAATAAACTAATGGATCTACCATTTGGGGAGGGAATGGTTATACACAAATGTCCTTTAAATAAAAAACAGATGACACCAAAAGCACAGGCAACAATAGATTTTTTTTTAAAAATGAGATTTCATCAAAATTAACAGCTTTTGGGCATCAAAGGACAATATCAAGAGAGTGGAAAAGACAACCCAAAGAATAGAAGAACATATTTGCAAAGCATATATCTGATAAAGGATTAATATGCAGAAGATATAAAGAACTTACAACTCATCAAAAAACCAAACAGCCTAATTCAAAAATAGACAAAGGGCTCATTAAATAGACAATTCTCCAAAGATACACAAATGGCAAGAAGCATATGCAAAGCTGTTCAACATCACTAACCACTATGGAAATGCACGGTCAAAACCAAAATGAGATACCACCTCACACGCATTAGGACGGCTACTATAAAAACAAACGAACAGGGATCTCCCTGGTGGCGCAGTGGTTAAGACTCCGTGCTCCCAATGCAGGGGGCCTGGGTTCGATCCCTGGTCAGGGAACTAGATCCCACATGCATGACGCAACTAAGGAGCCAGGCGAGCTGCAACTAAGGAGCCCACAAGCCGCAACTAAGACCCGGCGCAAACAAATAAATTAAATAAATAAATATTTTTTAAAACAAACAAACGAACAACCTCCTCCCCCCAAAATAATAAGTTAATGAGGACCTACCTGAAGAAATTAAAAACCTGTGCATTGTTTGTGGGAATATAAAATGGTGTAGTCACTGTAGAAAACACTTTGGTGGATCCTCTAAAAGTTAATCACTGATCCTGCAATTCCATTCTAGATATAAACCCAAAAGAATTTAAAGCAGGGACTCAAAAGGAATCAAATTCTGATGCATGAATAGGGGCTGGGCCAGAGAAGTAGAACTCGAGGTGGGACCAAAGGCAAGGAAAAAAAATTCTGATACACACTACAACATAAATAAAACCTGAAAATACTGAGCTAACTGAGATAAGGCAGACGCAAAAGGACAAATAACTGTATGGTTACACCTTTACGAGATACCTAAGAGTCATACACACAGAGACAGAACGTTACAATAGAGGTTACCAGGGCTAGGAGGAGGGAAGAGTGGAGGGTTATCATTTAATGGGCACAGAGTTTCTGTTTGGGATGACAAAAAATTCTGGAGATGGACAGTAGCAATGGTTGCACACATTGTGACTGAAGTTAATGCCACTAAATTGTACACTTAAAAATGGTTAAAATGGTAAATTTTATTGTATGTATATTTTACCACAATAAAAACTATTTTTAAATTAATACTATCTACAATGGTTTCATCCCATCCAGGTGCTACTTTACCTGTAGAATTAAACAGATAAATTATACGAGATCAGAGCAGAATTTGAAGAGTTTGAGACATGCAACATCTTCCCTGGCTGACTTAACTATCTGTAGAAAAGACATTAGTTGTGCCCAAACAGAAAGGACCCTAACTCCTAGGAAACTCAAGCTGGCCAGCTACCCTTGGTTTATGAAGCTGATCAAAGTAAGCCTCTCGGGATCAAGTGGAATATGGGCACCCATAATCCTCGCACCTGAGGTCCATCCCCTAGGAAACTGAACTGACATTTACACTAACTGCTGCTTCTCCTCGCTGGGCCTGGGTTCTTCCTTCCTAAGGGCTGTTTTACTTGAGACTCCTTAGGTCAAGGACAAGTTTGGGATGAGTTTTCAATGTAACAACAGCCTAGGTGGCTGCTCCTGAATTCCATTACACACCTTGCTTCGGTGACTAGGTTGTTATCTACCATTAACCTGGAGAAGAAAAGGCAAGGTTGCTTTTCTAGTCATCTAAGCAATTATATGACAAACAGCAAAGTGACAGCCATTTCTCTGTGCAGAGGATTGAATTTAAGATTTTTAAATGACTTCTAAGCTGGCAACCAACTGGATGTGAAACTTTAGGCATGTTGCTTAAATTCTCTGAGCTTTGGTTTCTCTTACCTCTAAAGTGGAGAAAATATCTGTTTCATAGGATTATTATGTAACTTAAATAAAATCTGGGATAGTGTCCAGTATGTAACACACACTCAATTAAAATGTATTTTTGTTATCACAAGGAAAACTCTTGTGTACTGCATTAGTCAATGTTCTCCCAGAGAAACAACAGGATATATATATATACACACACACACACGCACACACACACAGACACTTACACACACACAGACAGAGAGAGATATAGCTAGCGAGCGAGAGAGAGAGAGAGAGAAAGGAGAGAGGGAAAGAAGGAGATGGACGGGGGGAAGGAGGGGGGAGAGAAAGAGAAAGAGAGATTGATGGATGGATGGATTGATTGATGTTAAGGAACTAGTTCACACAGTCATAGGGGGTAGCAAATCCTAAACCTGTAGGACAGGCCAGAAGGTTGGAGACTCAGGGATAAATTTGATGTTGCAGTCTCCAGTCCAAAGGCTGTGTGAGGGGCTCCCCTGGTGGCGCAGTGGTTGAGAATCTGCCTGACAATGCAGGGGACACAGGTTCGAGCCCTGGTCTGGGAAGATCCCACATGCCGCAGAGCAACTAGGCCCGTGAGCCACAACTACTGAGCCTGCGCGTCTGGAGCCTGTGCTCCGCAACAAGAGAGGCCGCGATAGTGAGAGCCCCGCGCACCGCGATGAAGAGTGGCCCCCACTGGCTGCAACTAGAGAAAGCCCTCGCGTAGAAACGAAGACCCAACACAGCCATAAATAAATAAATAAATAAACCCAAAGTTTAAATTAAAAAAATTAACAAAAAAAAAACGGACAAAGGCTGTGTGAAGGCAGAATTCACTCTTTCTTTGGAAGACCTCAGTCTTTCCTCATAAGGCCTTCAGCTGATTGGATGAGGCCTACCCACACTACGGAGGATAATCTGTTTTACTTAATGCCAACTGATTTTTTTTTTAATATTTATTTATTTATTTGACTGCACCAGGTCTTAGTTGCAGCATGCAGGATCTTAGTTGCGGCATGCAAACTCTTAGTTGCGGCACACTGGATCTAGTTCCCTGACCAGGGATTGAACCCGGGCCCCCTAACGTTGGGAGCATGGAGTCTTAACCACTGGACCACCAGGGAAGTCCCGCCAACTGATTTTAAATGTTAATCACATTGAAAAAATACATTTTCAGCAACATCTAGACTAGTATTTGGCCAAATAACTGCTGATAGTCTAACCAAGTTGACACACAGAATGAACCACCACAGGTACCAAGGGTACTCCATCACGTAACATTTCCAACTAGTCATTTTAGATGACTAGTTACGTTGATTATGCCTCCCAAGATGGGTGGGCTGGCGGGGTGGGGAATCCATCCCAAATGTTAGTAAAACCATTTGATAGAGACATAGAAAGAGAGAGAGAAGGAGGTTTTCTGACAAGGGTTCCATGCAGGGGACAAGCACAGTCACTGGACTTGCTCTCTGAACCCCAGGTTCTCCAATCGACCGAAACCAGCTCAAAACACACAATGCTCTGTGTGTCCCCACCCTCTGTGGCTCACTTTGATCCTTTCATACAATTTTCATAGAAAATCTGTGATTCACAATTTCTGAGGTTATATTTGGAGTGTTATTGGTGGCTCTATATAAGGGATGAATCATCAGCTACAACCGGTCTGGGGATGGTAATATTTGCCACAATACGTGAAACCTGTACTATATGCCCTTTGTAAGATCTTGTCCATTGGCCAAAAGACCTCAGAACACCCAAATGGTTAGGCTTGGGTTTTTAGCTATGCCTACCACATTAGACTGACTGCAAAGAGAAGCTAACTTATTAGGACAGAAATCAGTGATAGGAAGAAACAAAACCAGACTTGTGTCATGCAACTGTATGAACAGATTCTACTCTTAGAGTTGCCACTTGGCTCAGTAACTCAGGACAAGGCAATTCTCTCTAAAAGTAGTTTTTTCCCTGTAGAACAAGGATATAGCTTGTGTTTTCTCCCTTATGGGGTTTGCATAAACTTGGAAGAAACCACACAGAAATTAAAACAATTCTGACCCACGAAAATCAAACACTTCAGGAAACTTTACCCAGTGGCAGTCTTTCCAAAATAAATTTATGGGTCATTGGTCATCTCAGATACTGAGTAGCCATGACATGCTTACTGAAATTAGAGAGCCACTCTGAAAAGTTCCTTCTCATTTCAAGACAATATTTACTAAAATTATTCAGGTCCCATCCATTTCAATTTGGAATTGGAAACATGAAACATGGAAATTCACACATTCTTACAGATTAACAAACCAATGGCCACTTTACTTAATTCTTCTTTATTAAATATCATATGACAAAAGTTTCCATCATATCTATTTTGCATCTCAGAATATGTGAATGGGCTGCTATAGGTTTTATAAGCTAAATACAGCTTTAATATTGCGGAACTCTGAAATCAGATTTTGGTAACAAGTGGATTAAAATTACTATCTTAAAAAACTGTCAGTTGTGCACATTGGTGATACACTGCTATGATGCATGTTATTCCCTTTAAAAAAACTTCATTCAAAATCTAGTATTGTTCAACTAAGCATGCCAAGTCCTGTAAGTCAAACACAATCACCAAATTTTCTCAACAAATAGTTGATTAGAAAAACCTTAAGGGATATGGTAGCTCTTTTTGCCTATGGTATGATGCTCAACATTCTTATAACATGACCATTCTCATAACATGTTGGAAATTCAGACAAACAGAAGATTAGCACGTCAATAAAGATTATTACAAGAGTATTTGCAGAAGAAAAAACTACTCATGTCTCCAAAGCACATTCTCACACAGTTTAAAAATAGACAAAGGCATTTTCATTAGCAACTGAACCCTCTCAGCAGTTGCAGGAAAAGGAAACAATAACTTTACTGCAAGCCTTATTTTTTAAAAAACAGGGTGATACAAAAAATAAAAAAGGGTTCACACAATAGGGAAAGCTTGAAATTTCAGTGTATTGGGCTTCACTGTCAGTGTTTATTATCTGATCACTCATTTATTATTTTTTGCTGCAAACTGCATCAACCTCCTTTATCATTCTCCAGGAAGCCATATGACATTGTGTTCATAGTAAGTCACAATTAATTTTACCTTGAGGATTCTTTCTAGAATTTTCTAACAGTGCTAAAATTACTGAATATACCCAGCATATCACAAACCAAAAATAGGAATTGTCAGGTGACCAGACAAATGTTAAGTTTCATGACAGATCTACCTATCAAATGCAAGTTACACGGTACAATCCAAGTGAACAGAGGATTCTAGAGGAGCAATGACTCAGTCACAGAATTCTTGGGTAATCTTGGAATCATCCCTCTACCTTCAACAATTAAAATGCTAGGGGTGTCAGCAACTTTGCATGCATTTACAATTGTTATTTGATGAAACACTTATATGCGTTATACAAATCAAAGTCCTAATTGGGGGAGCCACAGAAATCCAAATTAGTAGAATCCTCTCCATATTAGATTGGATCATGAAGAGGAACTCAGTGAGCATGTACATATATGAAATCAGAGAAATGAAACAAAATAAATCAGACATAAGTCAAAACAGGTACTTGAGTGAGTGCCATGAAAAGTGCCTTCTGAATTCTCCTGAAAAGATCCTAGAAGCCATCTAGGAAGTGTGAAAAACACCCTGCTACATCAAAATAACTACTACTCTCTCTCTAAGGATAAGTAAATGTCCTGGGCCTATGAAATTATTCTAAAACACAAAAAAAGCATGGTAAATAATGCTCTGAAATAAAAGTCACCTTAATAAAACAAACTTACTGCAAGAAGCAAGTTTTAGTTCAAGTTCTCAATAAGATAAAAGAAGAAATTGCCTTTTTAAAATAAAGCAGACTATTACCAGCAAGGTACAGGTTAAGATAAAGAAAGCCTGTATTAGAATTACAAATATGGTACCCAACTTAAAAACTGTAATAACTGTAAAAACTGTAAGAACTGTTAAAACCGTAAGAACTGTTTTAACCTGAGATTAGTATAAAATTGATTTTGCTTTACGGTCAGAGGTAAGGATCTAATTCATTATCACAAATTTGCTAAATAATGTTTCTTCCCACTGATAAGTACTGAATTCTCCTAAACACTAAATTCTATTTCTGGGATATCTACAATACTACACATCTACTATCCAATCTTGCACCAGTACAATACAATTTTAATTTGGGGAGTTTTACAACACAGGTTCATATCTGATAGGGGAGAGTCTCCCCAAAATATTTTTCTTTTTGAAACATTTTTTAAACTGTTCTTATTATTCATTGTTCCATAAAACTTTCTGGAATAATTTTGTTAAGTTAAATTGAACTTCCAGCAAGTTCAGTTGAGATTTTATTAAAATTGGACTGAATGTATTTATTAATTCTAAAAAAATTGCATACCTACGTGGAAAAAGAATCCAGAAGGAAAGACCTAAGAATACTAACGATGATTATCTTCAAGTGATGGAATTACAAAATCCTTCTAAATTTCCTTCTCATACCTTTTTGTGTTTTTCAAACTTTCTACAATAGACAATTATCACTGTTATACCTAAGGATTGCTTACGTATGACAGTATTGTAAATCACACACTTGACGCTGCATATAACTGAATCATAGAGATACATGACTTATTTCTAAGATGCTCCTGGAACCCAGGTGAAAATGACAGGCTTCATTATAACTAATGATTGATCAAATTGTAGGGACACAGAAAATATTACATTAATTTCCTTATACTCCATCAAATGTTATTATATTTTCTTTATCTTTCATAATTACATAAATACAGATTTAAGAATACATTTTAAAATCTCAAGGATAATGTTTGGAAAAAATCAGGAAGCAAAATTTTCCAAATATTTTAAGATGAAATAACATTAATCAACTCTGCCATTTGTTGACTAAATACCATGTACCATTTAACCCTCAGATAACAGGAGTTACTATCCTCACATTACGTCTATGGGGAAAACAACAGCAAAGAACAAAAATTAGCAGATTTGGGATTTCAATCTGTGCCTGTCTGATTCCACAGTGTATTTTTTTAGCCTCCATGTATACTCCCCCTCCCACAGTAACAGCCCACAGTGCCCCATGGTAATACCCACGGGATATAAAATTACATACTTAGGTCCATTTCTGGGATATCAATTCTTTCCCACTGATCAGTCTGTTGATTATAGTTTGGGTAATTTTGATACCAGCATTAATAATAATGAATTTTTCTAATGTGGAACACAGTATGTTCCTTCATTTATCCAAGTTTTTCGTGGCTCCCAGTCAAGTTTTAAAGTCACTTAATGTAAATCGCTAGACAATTTTTTAAGGTCATTCCTAGGGATTTTATATTTAGACCAATTGTCTAAACAGAATTTATTCCATTATAGGCTCTATTATGTTTTAGCTCATCTGTGGTCATGTGAACTATTTCTGTATGTTTGTTTTGAATCTGGTCATAACTCTCGATAATTCTAATTTTTCAATTGAGTCTCTTTAATTTTTTTAGATAGACAATTAAATGATCTATCTTTCCTTTTTTTCTTATTTTTACATTTGTCATTGAATTGGTTAGAATTTTCCAGAATGATAATGGTTTAGCAGGTGTCCTGGTCCTGACTCTAAACAGAAATCCAGAACTAATTTTCACCAAGTCTATTGGTACGACCTTACAGGCTGGTAAAGAGCTGCTGTCCTGACACCCCCCAGGAAACCCCCAGTTTCCCACCCAGAAAGGTTAACGCTTTGCACAGCAGAAGCCTTCAAAGGACTCATCCAGTTCAAAGGCTCCTGGCCATCCTGTCTGGTGGTACCTGCAATGTGCTTACCAGCCATTAAAGTTTCTTCTATATCAACATTATAAAATAGGCTGTTGAGTGAAGATCTGTACCCTTAAAGATATTAAGAATCCTTCTCTTCCTGAGTTTAAT
Source organism: Balaenoptera musculus (assembly GCF_009873245.2). Classification (NCBI taxonomy): domain Eukaryota; kingdom Metazoa; phylum Chordata; class Mammalia; order Artiodactyla; family Balaenopteridae; genus Balaenoptera; species Balaenoptera musculus. Next base: position 62,542,085 of record NC_045790.1, on the reverse strand, counting down.
AGCAGAAAATTATGTTGGATATCGAATATTTACAATACCATAGACTTACTTAGAATGACATTTAGAGAGGATTTTTTTAGCACAGAAAACTGCTATGTTGTGATCAATGAAAACTAGAGCACCAATTTTACATATGCTGTAAAAACAAATATGTAAAAAAAAATACTTAGAACAAAGAGACTTAGAGTATTAGTGATGATTGTCTTATGAGATAGTTTTGTTTTCTTCTGCCTTCCACCTTTTTATAGTTTCCTTTTTGCCTTACATAATGAGTTTGCAGTACTTCTACACTGAGGGAAAAAAAAAACCTTTATGCCGAAAAATGAATATAATTCAGCGCCCTCAAAAACTTGGAAACAATTTGCACATACATTAGATTAAATTAAAATAATGACCAAGCAACATGTAAAAAAAGTGCAAGAAATTAGCATAAAGTGAAGTACAGATGTGCAGCAGGAGGGAGGTACCGGGCAGAGTACATAGTGGAAATTATTCATTTATGATTTATAGGCTTACCTATTTCTGATAAGAATTTCAGGTTGCTTACAAGATTTGATGAGGGCAAAAGAGGGAAAGTTGTGACAAACCTCCTTGGAGAGTACAGGTGAGCTCGGCAAGCATCAGCCGCAATACTTTAATGATGTGCTATTTTACTGTGTCCCTGTGAATACCAGCAACTCCGAGAACTGTAGAGATCTGAGTCAAGGCAATGTTAAATACTGACGGTATTCTGAAAGGATTAATTGTGCTGGGCCATTGAAACAAACCAGCATTGATACTTGACATCACTTGAACCCACCTATCTGCTTTACTCCCTTGTTAGAAAGGCTGGAAAACGTCTAATGGATCCTTTTCTCTCACTGTTGATTTGTAAGCACTCGTGGAAAGAAATAAAGACTTCAGGCTTCCCATCTGCTTTCAGGTAAAACAAAGGAAAGGAACTAGATAGAGCATTCTGTTCCACAGAGTCTCAAAACATAACTGAGAGACACCAGTGGCCACGCATTTCATAGTTAAAGGGCTGTGAGCCAGGGTGTACTTCGTCACTCCATGATGCTGGATGCATTAGCAATAAACCATGAAAATGCCAGCCCCAAACCAAAAGCTCTCACAAAATAATAGTCACACTTCACCTGGTGTCCATGACATTTCATCAGACCTGAGTGTGAATTAATCTAATAAAAGTGATGTGCTCTTGTTGCAATTTAAATTAGTACAAAAATCTGGGATACTAGACTACAAAAATGTACATGTTACTGAAGAATATATTGCTATATACCTTTATAATTTCTACAGACAACCACCAAGTGGAAGCTAGCTAACGAAGTTTGCTAAGCAATCGAAACAGGCTTAGGAGACTTTGGGTAAGTTATTTCACCTTTTTAAGTCTCAATTTCCTCAGCTATAATTATGAGATAATAAGGATGATGATAGTGATGATAATTATAATAATAATAATAATAATACCTTCCTCATGGGGTTGTTGTAGACTTAAATAAAATACCAACATGTGGATTTGTAATTGCTGTATAAAGATGTGCTAGGCTTTGCTCTTCTTTTTAGGCATTTCATTTCTCTTTCCGTGTGAAGATCATTCTGAACAAATTACTACAATGCCAGCCAGTATATTTCAAAACAAGTGGAGAGTGAGCCTAAACCCAACAATCCTGCAAAACCATTTAAAATTACTGGCAGATGGCCAAGGGACCTACCCAGGCAAATAGAAGAGATGATAGCAGAACCCAGAGGTGCTGCTCCTTAACAAGCAGCTTGAACCTTCAGCAGGGATAACATGCTTAAAATGAATGGAGGTCAAATAAGTAATACAATTTTTTAAATGCTAATAGGAAAATAGGAAGCAAATGTATGAAAGTGTAAGAAGAGACAGGCTGCACAATGCTTCCAAATCCTTGCACTGGAAGCAAGGCCATATAGGGTATTGCTTAATCAAAGCGTCCTTAGAAAAGTAATTTTATACCCCATACACCTGTATTAACTAACTAAAGACACTTACGACATGAATTGAGAGAACTCTTCTCTGACCATGCCACTGTAAAAATTTTAGTTACTCCATAAAAACCAACACATCTACCTAGTGGAAGGCTGGCCCACGAACTGTCCCAGTTAAAGATCTAAATTAGAACATTGGGGAAATTGGTGAATTAGGGCTCCTGTTCTTTGTTTGTCAAGATGTTCTGCCTAGATGAAACCACTAGCAACTGTGAGTGCAGGAAACTGTGAATTTCCATAAATAACCACGTTTTCATTTCACACCTCTTATAACTTTCAAATCCAAAACCTAGACTCTCCTAGGTCTTCTGTGTGGTTCATCTGCTACTTGCTGTGAATCAATCCATACTTGAGCTAACAAATCATTCCCTAACAGTGCAGTAAACTGATTAATATATTAGAAAATTCACAGAATGTTAAAGCTGAAAGGCCCTTAGAAATTCTGGCCTGAACCCCTTATTATCCAGATGAGAAAAAAATAGTGGCAGAGAGAGGCCCAGGCATTTGACCAAAGTTGCACAGTAGATTAATTTTTAAATGAATGGCTAACAGAGGAAAGAGCACTTCAATACTAGTGGTTTTTCAAATAATTTTTAAAGGAAAACTTTTTTCATTATTTTGTAATGAAATCTTACACGGACCTCCAATATATATAATAGTCAGAGGTGCCGACTAAAGGCCAGGGGAGCGAATGGCTGACCCAGCTCCTCCTTCCACCTCCTCCACCCCATCCCTAACTCTAGCCTGCACCATACATCTGCAAAACCCTGGGACTTAATGGAGTCTGTACCTTTGCATACCTCATCATGGGACTCCTGTTTCTGCTGAAATACTGTTGGCTGCCTTCACTACTGGGCTATATATCCTCTGTGATCACTGGGTGCTCCCCTGGGGCCAGAGGCACCCAGACTCACGAGCCCTGTTCCTCTTCCCTTCCTCCTGCCACTGCATGTACTCAATTACTTCTCCTGGTGTCTTCTCTCCTTTTAGGCCATAGCCATGGACAACTCTATTAACTTCTCTGCACGTCTAAGCAAATCTATTTTATTTTAAAATGTATCAAAGCAAAGAAAAACAGATTTTCTGGTTCAGAATGTCACTACTGTTTTATAGTTGGCCCCTTCTTAACTTGGCAGTCTGTTGGAAAGAAAAAAAAAAATTGGAAATGTTTCTTCCTGGGGTTTTCATCATTCTGTTAGCGAGCTGGGTGGACTCATTCTCCAGGGACTTGAGAAGCCCTGGCCTCTCCAATAGGCATATTCAAGCCAACACGGATCATTAAGCTTTGGGAAAGTCGTGGGATTGCAAAACCAGTTCAAGGCACTCCAACAGAATGCAATAGACAGAAAAAGACTATTCCCGCTTTCTCACTGCTTTTATTTTCACAAGTGCTACAAGCTCAAAGCAAACATTCCCCTCCACCACCCCTGCCACCCAAAAATAGACACAGGATATAATGCTACTCCCTTTATTTTCCCTCTTCATTCAACCAGGACACCATTAACATTTGTGAAATGACAACTTTGCTGTGTGGAATTGTCCTGTACTTTAAAGGGCATTTAGCATTATTGCCTTCACCCACTGAAGGCCAATTATGCCACTCCTTAATCACTGTGACAACCAAAAATGCCCTCATATATTCTAAACACCTCCTAGGAGCATAGAACAACCTCTGAAAACCAACCCCTGGTTATAACCTCCTCCATTTTTCCCTTCCTGCTTTTCCCCAGGTTAGGTCAGGTGCCCCTTCTCACGCCCCCGTAACACCTTTGCAGGTCTGCAGTACTGTCCATTAGAGTGTATTATCGCATTATCCATTTCTGAATCTGTCCCCACTGCTCTCTGACCCTATCTATGAATATCTTGATGGCAGGGATCATACCTGAAGCTTTGTATCTATTAAACGCTCAATAAATGTGTACTGAAAAGAATGGAGAAAACAAGCAAATGACATATGCAGGGAATTTGGTCTATGCTAAGGGAAAAATGGGAATATGTTTTAAAACATGCAAAATTTTTGGAGCTTCTATCTTCTCAACCCCCTGAAACAACTCCAAAATGTGTAATTTTGGAGAAACTATGCAGAGATGTTTTTATTCTTTGGAGGAACGTGTGTGAATAGCTACTGCCTGCTTTTGAACCTCTTTGCTACCATTATTAATAGGGAAAAAAACCTGATTCCACCACCAATCACAAATCCATTCAAACTAATTAAATTATCCTGGCAATATTTGCATAGTCAAAATGGTTGCTAAATGGGGAATAAAAATCCATGTTTTACCTTAAGGGAATTTCAGATGCCAACATCAGAAATAAGGGGTAGATCAGTGAAGAAAAGGCCTCACCAGGATGTGTGAATTACAAGAGACACACCTAAAATACAAGTACACAGGAAAGCATCCATGAGTCCCTTATTTTACGAGGTTTCATATGCCTCAATTTATTGAACCTTCACTATTTAATCCCTTAGGAAGTGATACTATTACAATCCCCATTTTACAGATCAGGAAGGGTTCCCAGGCATTAAGTAATCTCCCCAGAGCACAAAACTCACAGGTAGCTAAGCCAGGATTCAAGCTCATCCAAGCTTAAATTCATTCACCTCCAAGCTCTGAATCACCATGTTCAACCATCTCCCACGCACGTAGGGTTAGACTCTTCTGACAAAATTAAAGGCACTTAAATATAAACTAATAAATTGTGTTGCTGCTTCAAAGTCACACATTACACTAAGTCTTCATGTGTCATTGCTCCCATATCAGGGCTGCTTTCTCAAGAGGAGAAGGTAGAAGAGGAAGGAAAAAGATTTTTGATATCTATCATGTGTCAGGTAATGTGCTTTGTATTAAAATCTTATTTAATCCCTGTAATAAATGTACCTGTGTTGTCAGATAAGGAGATCGAGATTCCAAGGTTAAGTCACCTACCAAATCCATCTTTCTCTGAGGTCACACACATAGGGAAGACTCAAACTGGAATTCAATGCAAGTAAGGTTGACTATTCCATACTACCACCTATATAATTTTTTAAAACAAAGAAAATATTGGAAGAGACTGGGCTTCCTAAAGTGTATAGAAATACTGGCTCAGGTAGTATACACACGATATCAAAACATCAAGTAAAACTGCCGTTTTTGTTAGGATGATCACTTAGGCTGGTGGTGGAAACCAAATGATAGAAGCTTTTCCAAAGAAAGAGAGACTTCCACTAAATTTTTCACAGAGTTAAGAAAAAAATCTAGCAAGAGGTTTGTTGACTGATATTCTTTATCTTCAAACAAATTCTGGCCCATCAGCCCATGCTCAAGAACAACTTCCTGATTGATAATTATATTAAATTATGCAGATAGAGCTGTGGTTCTCATCTGACTCTATTTTGTGCTTTATAAAAGTCTTTTCTAATCAGTAAAGATTAGTTACAATATGTTTTGTATCAGTAATTATAAAACGGCCATGGTATTTAGTACATTTCATTATATTTTCAAGCATCAGATTCTCAGGTTATTAAATTAGACATGCTACCACTGGGGAGTCTGGCAATTTTTCCTAATTAGCAATGACAAAGGGAGACAAAGGGAATATTGTTTCATGGTCCAAATGTATTCAGAAGCTAATATCTTCTAAGAGACACTAAACTTGGTCACACACTCACACACACACACACACACACACACACACAAACCAGGTCAACTTTTGCCAAACAGCACAAAGCTGGCATTCCATAAAAAAATTAAAAAATGAAATCCCTGTTTTCCCTCTATTTGTGCTTTTGATGCTATTTTAACACAACTGCAATCAAAATGATCATTGAAGGAAATACTACAAGTTATATGTGGACACCAGTGAAAATCAATAAGGCCTCTTAAATAACAGTTCCAATGAAACCAATTATGCATAATTCTTACCTTCACAACTCAATGATGCTTGAAATGAAATCCTTTTATACCCTTTATGCAAGTATATCTTAGTAGTAGTTAGTGACTTGAACAAGGGGATTTTTATCAGCAAAACTTCTGCTATTGCACGTCTACCTTGATTTACAGGGTCAAGAGGTACTGGATCAATGCATTTAGGTGCATAAAGCATGCTGTTTCTTAGCTTGTAGAAAAATGATACCTACAGGGTCCTCCTGCTCTTAAATAGGGGTAAGAAATGGAAAAAAAAAATCCTTTACACACAGGTTTTTTTAACTGTATCAAAGTTTTTATACGTATCAAAATTACAGTTTGAAAGGAAAATCAGAGAAACAATCCTTTAATTTCCCTTCTCTCTCTACTTTCCAATATAACACATCTTTCCCAGGCATACTACCAAAATACATATGGACAAGACTAGATACAAGGAATTATTTGCACTGTCATAAAAATCATATATATATGTCTACAATGATATAGATATATATACTATATACATGTTTTAAAAATATATACCAATAATGACAGATATAAAATATATTTAAAATATAAAATATACATATCATTAGTATATATTTTATACACATGTACAAACATCTATATTGTCATCAGTATATATTTTATATATATGTGTATACATATCATCATAGGTATATATTTTTCCCATGACTTAGTGCAAATACTTCCTTGATTATAATATTGCCCAGATTTATTTTGGTAATATGCCTGGGAAAGATATGATGATGGCTGGCAATTATCACAGTGCTATATGCTAGGCACTATTCTAAATGCTTTTCACACTAACTCATTTCATCCTAAGGTAGGTACTAATATGATCCTAATGTTCCAGGTTAGCAAACTGAAGCACAGAGACTTTCCCAAGTCACATAGGACCTAAGTGCTAGAGTCAGTATATAAACCCAGGGAGACTGGTCCCAGGATCTGCACACTAAAGACAAAAGCTACTTAGCCTAGCCCAGAGGACCCAGCATGTGCAGATGCCTGCAGTTCTCCACCATCTTCTTCAATATCCTCACCTTTGCTCCTCACTACTGGCCACAGTGGCCTCTTTTAGAGCATTCTGTTCCCTGTCCCAGCCACAGGATCTTTGCACATACTGCTCAGTCTTGCTGGATCACTCTCCCCTCTCCTCCTTGTGAATCTCAGCTCGTGCCACTTTCCCAGAAGCAGACTTTCCATGACCTCCCTGACTACCTACTGCCCCATTAGAGGTTCTCCTAGCACCATGTATTTTTTCTTTGGAGAACAAGATTACACTTGTCTATGTAATCATGTGATAGACATCAGTTTCTCCCACTGAGTTCGAAGATGGCAGGAATTGGGTCTGCTTTTGTTCATCTTCAGTATTTCTGCCAGTACCCAGTACTGTGTACTGAATGGATGTATGGAGGAATAAATAGACTGCTTGCTATTGTAGCCTCTAAGCAGGTAAGTCTTTCAGATGGGTTTTTCTGAATCTGAAGAATGAAAACTGTTCATGTATAAAAGAGGGCCAAAAGGAGGGAGGATGTGTCAGAGAATGAAGGGCAGGGGGGGGCGGGCAGCGGGCAGGGACCTCATTCATCCACTTAGCTGGCAATCACTAAGCACCTCCCTGCTGAGTATCAGGAAATGTGGATGGCATGATGAGGACAGTTTTGGAATGAAACCATTCTGATATGGGTAATCAAATGCAATACAATTTAAGGGCAACATACAAAGGGAAGACAATGGAGGAATAAATCAACTCAACGTGGGCTACAGTTAGGAATAGTTTCAGTGGCAAAGAGATATCTAGCTAAGCCTAGGAGGAGACAAATGAGTTTTTCAGGTTGATGGAAAAGAATTAGGTAAGTATTATGTTCAAAGTTACAGACATAGGAGAGAACACAAAAGGGTTTGGAAATGCAGGAGTGCCCAGGAAAGCTGGGGGTTGGGGGACAGGAGGCGGCTAAACAGTGGTCAGATCCTGGAGGAAACTGTATGCCATGCACAAGAGTTGTTTTTCCAGTGTTCAGTAAGGAAACAATAATTATAAATGTCGGATAAATATGATATAAAATGGCATAGATTGTTTTCCCATGCCTAAGATGTTTCTTCTCTTAACTTCACAAACTCTTGCCTTTTCCACCCTCGACATGTTTGTCAAGGCTCTCTGCACTCTCTGCATGTGGCCCCTCACAGTTTCTTCTCTCTCCTGGCTTCAGCGATCACCTCCATGGAGGTGATTCCCCAGACACTATCGCTAACACTGTATCCTTTTCCGAGTTTTACCTCACACCACTTATTTCCATCTGGGCATTTCCTCTTTGTTTTAGCCTTCTCTTGTCGACTTTCCAGTAGCTCCCTCTCATGACTTCACAGCATCTATTAATATAATTTTATTCAGGATGGAAGCCTCACACTCATATCTCCCTCTCTTGTTGGACAGGTGAAGATGTTATGTTTGTGAATATTGGAAAAATCGTACTAGTAGCAATGCAGAAATTATACGTAAGTGGGAATTGGGGTGGGCACTAGAAAGGCTGTTGCAGCCTTCCATCTAGTTCCCTTCGCCGTATGGAGCATTTCAAATGTGAACTGCACTCTGGGGAAGGCTTTGAGGTCTTAGATGTAGGTAAGGCCACCACACACAGGCGTGTAGGTTGTACACTGCACACAGGGGTTTAACAGGGGCTGAAATCCAGGCCACACTCTTGTTAACCTCTCCCTGTGCAGAGGGAGGTACCTTCTTCTAACTCAACAATGGCCCTGAACATAGAAGTCTAGCACACAAACAAAGCAGAAGATAACCCTGGAATCACACAACAGACATGCAAGAGGAAAAAGAAGAACGATCACTCTGCCTAGTGACAAATACACTGAAGTCCTGGTGTCATCTACACCTTTGGCAACTGGAGCAGAGGTCCCCAGGCTGATTGCCTGCTGCACATCCACACTGTAAAGTGAAGCCTGCCCTCTTACAAGAGCCTACTGCCAGGCTTCTCACTGAAGAGCAAAATATGTTCGGGAAACAGACCCTCACTAGTGCATGTCAGTAGAAACTCATGCTGGCTTATAGAATAATCAACACATAATTGCATAGGAAATGCGCATCAATCCTATACACTAATCAATCTAGTCTTTTTAAAAATACATAAACTAATATAAACAACTAATATAAATACATACAACTAAGGAAAATCAATGCCACAAAAGAGAATAACCAAGAGAAATAATCAGAACAACTGACACCAGAAGAACTAGAAATAATTTAGTAAAAAGAGGATATTTTAGAAGGTTTGATATCCATGAAGAAATTAAAAGGATATTGCATCAAATTTTAGCAATGCTTGAATCTAGTTGGAGGGTATTATGTATTCATTGTACCCACTTTTTAATATTTCTCTATGTTCAGAAATTTTTTTTGAAAAGTTAACAGGCAAAAGAATATTGGTCTATAAAACAAGGACAAAGACAAGCTGCTATAATTGAGGGATGAAAAATAAGAAAGAATTCTGAAATGGAACGAGGTGATTATTAGAATGAATAAGTCTAAAGGTCAAAAAAGTGAAAGGCCACTAATTGCTGAGGAAGATGAATTTTTAAAAAGTTTAAAGATTCAGATTCATTTTTGTGAAATTTCAGAATACCAAGTATAGAGAGAAAAATAAAACTACTACAGGGGGAAAAAGTGGATCACCTATAAAAAACTAGATCAAACTGAGAACAGATTTCTCAAAACAACACTGAATACTAGAAGGCTATGTGGAAATGCATTCAATGTCTGAGGTGAATTGTACAGCCAGCAGTTAGAAATTAACTTGAGGGCAAAATAAAGACAGTCTGGGTTATTCAAGACTCAAAGAATTCACCTCCCATGCACCTAATATAGCACACAATGTCAGCCAAAAGTGACTTAAAAGTAGAAAGAAATCCCAAAAGAAATTAAAGAAAGCAAATGTCTTTACCATTGGGATATTATTCCTTGGTTAGCAAGGGTTTAGAGATATGAAATTATATTGCTTTCTCTATGTAAGTCCTAACCAGTACTTGGTACTGTTTCAAGTATCAATACAATTTAGATAATCATAACACTACACTATTTTATTGAACTTATAGACAAAGCAAAGGAGCCTTAGAGATACGGAACAAGAAATAAGTGGTCAAAACATCAATAATGGGAAAAGATACGTGCTTAACAAAATCAGTAAGGTTAGAGTGAAAATGGTCTAAACTTCTCATCTACCATGACAAGAGCCAACAGTTTGAAAACCAACTGGATAACAAAGAAGACTACATCATGTGACATCATAACCGATTAAGCATGGCTATATATCAGCCACTGGACAGGGCGTATGTGAAGGTACAGTTTTTAAGATGGTAGAACCTTGAACCTAGCCCACTTTTCAAATTCCTATTTAAAAGGGACATATTGTAAAATGAGCTCACATAAGGTGGCAATAAATGTTCCTTTTAAAATATTTTCTCTTTTCATATTTTTCATCCCAGGAAGCCTCAATACAGTGGCAGGTGTATTTTATATAAATGACCAAAATGTAACAATGTAAGTATGCCTCACATCTTGATCTCCATCTGTTTGCCTGTTAGAAAATTAAACAGACTTGCAGCAGATCATCCTTTCACAAATTATCCCTTCAGATGGCCTCTGTGTGTGGCACATTAACCTGAGCCTTCCGTCTCCTAAAGTTAGAGTGACCTCTTCAGGCTCCGCTCTCGGGACAACAGTGTTTTTCCAACACAGGCTCCGTCTTTACATTCTGCAAGCTGACTATGAAATTCATTTGACTACAGTGAAATCTGGCTTTCATGAGGGGTTCAGGAGTTAACTGTTACTGAAAAAAAAAATCTGTGGGAGGAAAAGTCTGTCATGGTTAATGATATGATTTATTGCAATTACAGAAAACTACCCTGATTGTTCAAATTGCGGTCTGTGGGCCTCAGCCAGATTAAATGCCAGGCTGCAGCTAGCACAGGGAGGTAATCAAGTAATTGCCTTTGCTAAAGAACACTGTTCTTAATTCACACAGCAAACTTTTTAAAGTATAAATTGGTATTATGGGATTGAGAGAAACAAAACACCAAGATCTTAAAAATTAGATCATGCAACGAAAAAGGACCTAGTATTTGCTGACCAAAGCTAATTTGTAAGGCAATTTTTCTTTGAAGATATTTGAAGTTTAGTGTGTTATCTAGAGCCAAAGATTTCATATAACCCAAGATCTAATTGTTAGAAAATGTAATAACTGCCATTTGTGAATGTTTGTTTCCCCCAACAAAATTCATATGTTGATATCCTAACCCCTAATATAATGATATTAGGAGGTGGAGCCTTTGGGAGGTGCTTAGGTCTTGAGTGTGGAGCCCTCATGAATGGGATCAGTACCCTTAGAAAAGAGACTCCAGAGAGCTCTGTCTCCCTCTTTTACCATGTGAGGACACATGAGAAGTAAATATGTTTGATTAGATATTATCCACTCAGAAGACAGTCTGCCTGAACCAAGAGATTTGAGAGTGAAGGATGAGGCAGCATTTTTGAAAGTCTGTCAACTGTCACAATTAATTTGTTCCAGTTAAAATAAAAAAAGAATTGGTCACCTATACTGTCTGTGATAGATGTGGATGATCAAAGAGTCCTCAGTGGTTAATTGTGGAAATGCTTTTCTAATCCCAAAAGAAAATGGTGCCAAAAGATAAGAATAAGAATAGTTAATATGGATGGTGGCTATCTGCATTATCTTTCAAAACCTCTAAGAGCAGTTTTTGTATAACAGCCCTAGCACATCTAGACTCAAGCCATTTCCAAACAACCACTAAAGGGCATATGTTAATTACAGCTCACAATGAAGGCACCAGACTCATTAAAGGCTTTATTGCATCCTCCCAAGAAGCATGAAATTAAGCTTTGTTCTAAAGTTTAGAGATGGGCTAAGTTTCCATCTTGCCTATGCTGAATCTACAATCTACTGAGAAAACAGAATGGACAAGGAGAGATACCACAGATAATCTACTAATGGCTCACCAGAGACATTCCATGAATACAAGGAAAACATGAAAATAAACACACATACTTTAGATACATTAACACACAAATCAGGTTGAGTGGATGAGGAAGTGTGAGATGGAGACTGATCTGGATTAAGGTAAACTAACCCAGAAAAAGATATTATTGGGTAGACATTAGAAAAAACTTGAAAGAGATAAATATCAGATGTGAAATATACATAGAAATGTAGAAGACATAACCTAATTTGAAACACTGGCCATGGAATAGGGCTCAGCCATACCAGAGGTGTTTACCTGTGCAAGGGCTTGACTGTCAGACCCACTCAGAGAAACAGGAGCTGACGTAAGTAGTGAAGCTGAGGCCAAAGCGACCCATGAGAACAGCGGCTGCCAGGAACCAAAATCAGAATCAAAGTTTTTCAAAAATAATACGATAAATAAATAAATGACAAACACCAGAAACCAAGAGAAACAAATTACAGAACAGAGGCTAGGAAAGATGAAAAGTGAAGGAAATGCCCAATTAATTTCAACAGTCTGGCTGGCTGTGTACTGTTTTAGAGGACTGGACTTTTCATTCTCCTGGCTAGGCATTTAATTTTGCATCTATTTGGTTTCTTTTTCTGTTCTTCCCCCTAAATACAACATTCATTAGAGGAGGAACTCTGACAACACAAAAGAAAGCCCTGGTTGTCTTCAGAAAGTCTCTGGGGTGAAAAATCTGAGGTTGGTAACTTTTCTCAGAAATGTATTCTGTTTAAGAAAAATCTTGGTGATTATTTCTTCATCTTTCTTTAATATAGCAATACTTATTTGTCTCCAAAAGGATTTGTTTCTGTTCTTCTGTATACTGGCTTATTAGTTACAGCTTATTTTTCATTCCTGAAATGCTGTCAGATAATTTACTAATAAATACTGTCCGTTGTTTTTAAAATGCTACCACTAGGGTGTAACCAAGAGTAAATACTAAGATTCTTTATACATAGAAGGAAAAAAAATAGAAAATTTTCCAACTAAAGTAACTTAACATGTCTAGTTTATGCCAATAATGAGGTTAATAGGAGAGTTCTGTGTTCAGTTATAAGGATATATTGATGGAAATGTCACAATTCCTGAGTTTAGGATATAAAAAGCCACAAGAGATCATCACTCTAACCCTAGTTTTATATTTATGTGTCAAGTTGACTGGATCATGGGGTGCCCAGATATTTGGCTAAACACTATTTCTGGGTATGTCTGGATGAAATCAGCATTTGAATTGGTAAAATCAGTAAAGCACTTTGTCCTCCCCAATGTGGGTGGGCTTCATCCAATCCACTGAAGCCCTGAATAAAACAAAAAGGCAGAGGAAGCAAGAATTCAACCCTTCCTGCCTGACTACTTGAGCTGGTACACTGATGTTCTCCTGCCCTCAGCACTCCTGGTTTTCAGGCCTTCAGACTTGGGCTGAATTACACCACTGGCTTTCCTGGTCTCCAGCTAGCAGGCAGCACATTATAGGACTTCAGCCTCCATAAATGCATGAGCCAATTCCTTACAATCAATTCTTTATTCATATATATATATGTATAAGTATAAAATATATATAAATATTTCCATATCCTACTGGTTCCATTTCTCTAGAGAACCAAGACTAACCATGAGGTTACAAGGCAAACTGAATTCAAAACCCCCTGAGGAGAGATGGGAGACGCAAACTGGCAAACTAGGGAAGAAAGAGGTGGCAAACTTAAAAACATTAAGTGAAAGATTAATACATTTTTAGAGACTGAAGTAGACTAGCACAACAGTTTAGAATCCCTGGAAGCCCCAGACACAAGTGGAGTCCTTACCCACTCACTAACTCTTTTCTATGGGCCTCCACAGTGCTTATGAGAAAGACTGAATGCAGAGCGGGAAACCTGAGAGCCCCATCCCACACCTGATGTCACAGGGTGCAGAGCCTGACAAGGTATGGGAGTGGGGCAGGAGTATCTAGAGAAGCTAAATGTCTATTACGTCCCTGGAAATCATACAATTGTTTTCCTCCCTAGCTCTATTAAAATAACAAATTAATGAATTTTCTAATATTCTTACAATGAAATTTTATTGAATATTTTTAAAATATTCTGTTGGAGTCCGTTCACTTTTATTTAAGACTTTTTTCATCAATAGTCGTAACTGAGATTGGTTATAAATTTTTATAACCAGTAAATTTTTATGCAGTCTTTATCAGTTTGTGGATCAATGATAAATATCTCTTAAAACAAATTTGAAAGATGTCCTTTACTCTACTTTGGAATATTTTAAGTATTCTTTATGTTACTGACCTTTAAAAAGTTTGGAAGACTTCCCCTGTGACACCATTTGGACCTGGTGCTTTAATGGGGTAGCCCTTTAAATATTTCCTCTATTTTCTTCTATGATAATTGTTCTGTTCAGAGCTTTGACTTCTAAAAGGGTCAATTTTGTAAGCTGCATTTTTAAAATTATTTGTGGTATTTACTTTCTCAGTTTTTTAAATTTAGTACAAAGTAGTCTCATGAGTTTTATAATTTCCTCTTTTTTAATATCTATTTCTCCTTGTCAATTCTAGTTTTGTGTATTTGTGCTTTCTCCTTTTTCCTAGATTAGGTTAGCTAATGGTTTCTCTCTTTCATTGATTTTTCTCGAAGAACAAGATTTTGAAAGTTTTTTCACATTTTCAACTTTCTAACTCATTAATTACTACTTTTAATTTTAATTCCTTCTGTTTTTGTTTGTTTGAATGTTATTTTTATAACTTTTGAGTTGGGTATTTATTTCTTTTCATTTTTATTGATATAATTTAATGCCATAAATTCCCTTTTGACAACTGTTTTAGCTATATCCTACAGACTATGATAGGTCAAGAGGTGTTTAATTGTTTATTTGCTTTGTTTGTTTTTAAATTTCCAAGAAGGCCCTGTGTTTTAAAAATTTTGTTTCCAATTTCTATTTTTATGCTAATAACCTTAAATGGCTTTTAGAGCAGTGATTTAAAAAAAGTTTTCAAAATAATGAAACTTTAGATCCCCACAAGACAAAAGAAGAAGCAAAGCAAGCAGTGTGTTTATATCGATCAAATGGGAAGAAAATGAAGGGGCTAGGGTTCTTGAACAGATAAAAAACTATAATGAGGGACTTCCTTGGTGGACCAGTGGTTGAGAATCCACCTTCCAGTGCAGGGGACGCAGGTTCGATCCCTGGTCGGGGAACCAAGATCCCATGTGCCTCAGGGCAATTAAGCCCACACGCTGCAACTACTGAGCCCACATGCCACAACTACAGAGCCCCCAAGCTCTGGAGCCCATGCGCCACAACTAGAGAGAAGCCCGCATGCTGCAACTAGGACTCGACATGGCCAAAAAATAAACAAACATACATACAGGATTTATTTTTTAAAAAACAAAACTATAATGAAAACTAGAAACTGCCGACGTTGCAGAGTCAAATGCCTAATCACCAAAAATGCAGGTAAGTGCTCAAAGAGAACTGGAAGGGAGAAGAACAAATGCTATGATAAATAATAACTGACATTTGGCCTCAAGATCAAAGAAACAATAGGGATGATGGGAAACAACAGAGACAAGAGGGACTGAGGCGACCTGGAGATCACTTTTCCATCTAAAAAATCCTTTGAATTTTACTTTGCAAGTCTCAAGCCATGCTGTACTGTAGATTTTCTGATTAATTTCTTACAGTTCTGTATCATGCAATTATTAATCCCTGGTTATTACATACCTTTGCTTTACGCTTTTTATTCACGGTCAATAAAAATCTGTTCTAGAGTTCCTCATGTAGTCATACAGTCTTTTAAAGATGTCACCCCTTTGTTCTTCACTGGAATTATGCACAATTAATCTATGAGAATTTCAGTTTTGATAACATCCAAATCATGATGACCATCTTCAAATTTTGAATCTTGGACCACAGTTATACACACTTCCTAAAATCTAGAGTACATGTCTCCAAATGCCCTGGGTTCTTCCTGCTACAATAGGGCCATTTTTACTCAAAATTCCCATCACTTTCACATCTCTAAATAATGTTTCTCTGATGTGTAGAATGGATCAATTATTTTGCTTTCTAAAAAAAAGAAACTGTCAGCCAAAGAAATCAAACATTTACTCAATGTAATATTTGTACTGATAGTTCAAGTTCCTCACCAGTGGATACACAGATAACCGAAACCTCTCACCACTCCTACACCTAATTGGTGATCATTGCCAGGCATGCAGCATCCACCCACGATTTCCACTAGGTCAGGAATTCTATGACACACTCCCACCTTGATCTCATTCCAGCCCCCTATTTCATTCTCAGTCAAAAGCTTTCATGCCACCAATCCTGAGTTTACGTGTTCCCGTAAACGCAACACCCAAGTACTCAGAACATCTGCACTTCCTTTCGAAGCACTTACAACATCGCTAATTATCAGAGGAATGCAAATCAAAACTGAAGTGATTTGTAAAACTCACACCGGTCGGAATGGCCATCATTAAAAAGTCTGCAAATAACAAATGCTGGAGAGGGTGTGGAGTAAAGAGAGCCCTCCTACACTGCTGGTGTGAATGTAAATTGGTACAGCCACTGTGGAGAACAGTAGGGAGGTTCCTCAAAAAACTGAAAATAGAGTTGCCACATGATCCAGCAATCCCACTCCTGGGCATATATCCAGAGAAAACCATAGTTCGAACAGATACAGGCACCCCTGTGTGCATAGCAGCACTAGTTACAACAGCCAAGACATGAAAACAACCTAAATGTCCATCAACAGATGAAAGAATAAAGAAGATGTGGTATATATATACAACAGAATATTACTCAGCCATAAAAAAGAATGAAATAACGCTATCTGCAGCTACAAGGATGGACCTAAAGATTATCATACTAAGTGCAGTAAGTCAGAAAGAGAAAGACAAATACCATATGATATCACTTATATGTGGAATCTAAAATATGACACAAATGAACTTATCTATGAAACAGAAACAGACTGACAGACACAGAGAACAGACTTGTGGTTGCCAAGGGGGAGAGGGCAGAACGGGAGGGTTGGATTGGGAGTTGGGGACTAGCAGATACAAACTATTATACATAAAATGGATAAACAACAAGGTCCTATTTTATAGCACAGGGAATTATATTCAATATCCTATAATAAACCATAGTGGAAAAGAATATAAAATAAATATATATATAACTGAATCACTTTGCTGTACACCAGAAATTAACACAAAATTGTAAATCAACTATACGTCATTAAAAATTTAAAGATTTTTTTAAAAAACTGCAATTGAAGAGCTTATTTTCCTTGGAAGAAGTGACACCCTTCCAACCCATCATAGTCATAAATGGAGCAATTTATACTTTTCAAACCTCTTGGAATGAACCCAGAAAAATCTAATGCAACTGAATAAGCTAACTCTCAGTCTAGCGGTCTTCCCAATATGTCATGTTGTCTCATCTGAAAGTTAAGGATGGATTTAATTCATATGGTCTCAAGCTACTTATTCAGTGACCTTTTTGTACTATAAAATGTTTAGAAGTTTTTTTTTCTCACACTCACAGTTTTTTTTAAAGTGTCTAAAGTATCATTATTATTATGATACATAGTTGTGGGAGCAAATAGTTCTTAGATTTCAAATTCTTTGTAGCTAGCCATGGTCATTAGGTGATCTATATTTAACTCCAAGGTCCAGAGGAATATTGAACTACATTTTTTACTCAGTCTCAGAGGAATAATTTGACTGCCCATAATTATACTGAGAAAATGCAGCACAAACTCCCACTAGAAGGCATTGGCTATGTCTACTCAGAGAAAAATGGTTGTAAATTCAAAGAGTGAATTATCCAGATACTGAGTTTCTGTTTTAAACAACCACACCTACATTATTTCCAAACATGAATGTAACTCAATGTTTTACATGTTAGTTTCCTATGGCTGCTGTAACAAATAACCACAAACCCGATGGCTTGAAACAATACACATATAGCCTCCAGGTGTCACCAGGGCTGTGTGGCCTCTGGAGGGTCTACAGAAGAATCCATTCTTTACCTCGTTCAGCCTCTCCTGTTCCCTGACTTGTGGCCACATGACTCCAATCTCTGGTCCCCTGGTCAAGAGTTACAGTAGATTAAGCACTTTTTAAGCTTACGATGTTCAAACATCATAGAATTATTGTCTTCTCCATTTGTTTCTCTCAGAGAGCTGTA
The DNA here is from genome assembly GCF_009873245.2 of Balaenoptera musculus. NCBI lineage: Eukaryota > Metazoa > Chordata > Mammalia > Artiodactyla > Balaenopteridae > Balaenoptera > Balaenoptera musculus. Next base: position 62,523,939 of record NC_045790.1, on the reverse strand, counting down.
GTGTGGTTGTGCTTTTCATCTGAAATACAATTTAGTTCATTTCTCTGTCTGTATTTTGGTTTAAAGTTTTCCCCCCTTGGATGCTGATTTTATTTATTTTATTCATATTGAGTATATAAAAATCAGCCAGTTCCAAAAGTCAGAACTACATAAAAACATGTATTTTAAGAAGTCTCAGCCTCTCCTCCCAATTATTTCTACCCTCTCCACTGCATTCCCATACCCCATCTTTGCCTTTAGGTAACCAATATAATTAGTCTCTCAAGTACCTTTCCTTCTTTGGGGTATAAATTTCAGATGCACAATTTCCCCTTCTTTCTTATACAAAAGGTAGTAGATTTTAAATACTCTTTTCTACTTTGCCTTTTCCACTTATTCTGGAAATCACTCCACAACAGCTCATAGAGATTGTCACATTTTGTTTGTTTTACACCTGCACAATCTCCATCGCAAATATGTAACAGTTTATTTAATCAGTCTTCAGTGTTTCAGCATTTAGGTTGTTTCCAATATTATACAATTACAAATTCCACTGCAATGAAAAAAAACTTCACATATGTGTTTCCATATTGTTAAAGGGGTACCTTCAGTGTAAATTCCTAAAAGTGAAATTGCTGGATCAAATGCCAAAACATATGTAGTTTGTTTTGTTTTGTTCAGATAGTGCCAAACTCCCCTCCAAAAGGATTGTACCAATCTGCATTTCCACCACCAGTGTGTAAGAACGCCTATTTTCTCACAGCCTCAAAACCAGAATGTGTTGTTCTACTTTTTTAATTTTTGCCAATCTGATATATAGGAAATAATATTTCAGAGTACCTTTATTTCTCATTTTTTCTTACTAAAGTAAGGCTGAATAACTTTTTATATGTTGAAGGGCCATTTTGTATCTTTACCTGTGAATTGTCTGTTCATGTCTTTTGTGCATTTTTCTATTGGATTTTAGTCTTTTTCCCTAATTTTTTAAGATTTCTTTATATATTAAGGATATTAACACTTTGTGATATATATTGCAAATATTTTCTCTTGGTTTGTCAGTTATACTTTTGAATTGCAATGTTTTGTGTTTTTCTGTAGTAAATTGTATTAATCATTCCTTTTATCGCATCAGTATTTTGAGTCCCAGTTAAAAAGCCTTTTCCTTCACACAGGTAAAAGAAGAATCATGCACGTTTTCTTCTGTTACTTACATGATTTTATTTTTTATATTTAGATTCTGATCCTTCTGGAGTTTATTCTTGTGTACCATGTGAGTTATGGATCTGATTTTATCTTTGTCCAAATGGCTAATAAATTGTCCTAGAATAACTTATTAAAAAGTCCATCTTTGCTCTGATGATTTGAGATGACATCTTTATAATAAATCTAGTTCCAGATACTCTTGGGTCTATTTCTGGACTTTTTATTCTATTCCACTGACTTTCTCTTCATGTTTCAATTATAGAGGCTTTGTGGTGTGTTTTAATGCATGGTAGGGCTACTTTTCCTGCATAGTTTTTCTTTTTTAGTGTTTTCCTGGCTATTTATTGTTCCACATAAACTCTAGTATCAACTCATCCAATTTCATCTTTACAATGTGAGTCACCCTTTTCAAGATGAGGGGAGAGAGTCTCTAATTTATTCACATACTTTTGTGTCTTTCGGGAGTGTTTTAAAGATTGCCTTACTTGGTTTCTGCAAATTTAGTGTCAAATTAATTTTAAGTATTTAATCTCCTTTGTTGCTATTTAAATGGGGGTTTCTCTACCACTATGTCTGCAAACTGGTTATTGTTTCTCTATCTGAAGACAAGCAATTTCAATTTCCTTATGTTAAATTTATATTCTGCTGCTTTACTGAATTCTTTCTATTATGTGAGAAAGTTTTACCATTGTTTTCCTAGGGTTTTCCACGTACAAGATCATATTATCTGCAAACAGAAACAATTTTACTTCTTCTTTTCCAATTCTTATCCCTCTAATTGTCTTGGCTATTACTGCTAGGACAAGGTTGAATAGTAGTATAGATAGTATGCGTATTTTTCCTGTTCTTAGTATTAGTGGAAGTGCCTCTAGCATTTTCCCATTAAGATGCTGGCCTTAAGAATGAGTTACGTATTTTTTATTAAGTTGGATTTTGTCCAAAGATTTTTTAGCATCTCTGGAGATATTTATATGATTTTTTTCTCCTTAGATCTGTTAATGTGGTGTATTATTTTACTGGATTTCCTAATTGTGAAACAATCTTGCACTCCTGGAATAAATGCCACTTAATCATGGTTTATCAGTTTTTTATTGTGGTGTTGGATTCTAAATATAAATAATGCTAAAACATTAGCAAATGTTTTATTAAGTAACTTTGCACCAATATTCATAAATTATATTGGTAATAATTTTCTAATTATAATTTCATTAGCTTACTTATTTATTAAAAAAAGAATTTCAATACTCTCGAATAAATTATAGAGCAGTGGGTCTATCTGGTCTTTGACGGTTTGGAAGAATTCCCCTGTGAAACCATCAGGATCTGGTGTTTCCTTATGAAGTAGCTCCCTTCTTCCAAAGAAACCTTCTCTGTTTCTTTGATGGAAATTAGTCTGTTTAACCTTCTGTTTCTAACAGAGTCAATTTCTTTAGTCAATTTCTTTCAATTTCTTTCTTTCTGTCTATTCCATACAGGTTTTCAAATTTATTTGCACAGATGTTGGCAAAATTGTCTCTAATGATTTTTTTTAATTCTTCTGTTTTAAGTGTTATTTCTTCCTTGCCAATTCTTGTTTTGAATATTTATACCTTCTCATTAGGTTAGTTAGTAGTTTGTATATTTTGCTAATTTTTTCAAAAACCATGGTTTTGGGCTTCCCTGGTGGCGCAGTGGTTGAGAATCTGCCTGCCAATGCAGGGGACACGGGTTCGAGCCCTGGTCTGGGAAGATCCCACATGCCGCGGAGCAACTAGGCCCGTGAGCCACAATTACTGAGCCTGCGCGTCTGGAGCCTGTGCTCCGCAACAGGAGAGGCCACGATAGTGAGAGGCCCGCGCACTGCGATGAAGAGTGGCCCCCACTTGCCACAACTAGAGAAAGCCCTCGCACAGAAACGAAGACCCAGCACAGCCATAAATAAATAAATAAATAAATAAATAAATAAAAAAACAAACCATGGTTTTGACTTATTGATTATATCTAGTTTTATTTATTATTTTCCTCCTTTTTTTTGTTTTTGTATACATTTTCTAGCTTTTTGAGTTTGGAATTTAATTTGTTAATTTTCATTTTTTCATTTTCATTGATAAAAGTGTTTAAGATGATAAATTTTCTTCTAATCACTACTTTAACATGTAACAAATACAACAGATTTCTCTAGCCTCATCCCCATTTTTAGTGTTAGATGTACAATGAAACACATTAAATTCTCATCACCAGCCCTTCTGAAGCTCATCTCCTCATGTGTTAGTGGGAGACTGATAGATTCACAAGAAGGGTCCTGGTTACAAAGTCCTGAGTTCTTGCCTATGTAAAAAACATGACAATGCTGTTCTACTGATGATGTACTTTGTATGTTGTTTTTTAACAACAAATATTATGTTGTTTTTGAATGTCTAAAGCCACCCAAATACCTCTGTAAGACATTTTATCTTTTTGCCATGTAACTCTAAGGACTTTTTTAAAAAGCTTTATATAATCTAATTATTTTACTGAGATAGGTCTCAGAGTTAGTTGTTTTGGGCCAATATTCCCTGATAGCTAGTAAGCCTTTTTAATATGTAGATTCTGACCTTTTACTTGCAAAAAATAAGGATTTTTAAATTATAGTTTTAAATATTAATTCTGTTCCATTGTTTTGTATATCTTTTTTCAGGGAATCCAATTATACCTAATTGAATCATCTTTGCCTACACTTCATTTCAAATACTTCCTCTCTTACCTTTCTATTTCTTTTTTAATATCATTTTTCATTCTCTTGGTATTTTCCTGACTTTCTTTAATGCTCTTATTAGGTTTTCATTTGAGTCTCATATACCTTAGGGAATTTTTAAAATTAGTCTTCATTGGTTATTACTCTATTATTGGTCTATTATTGGTTTTTAAATTTCTGCTTCAAACATAGTTTGTTTTTTCAAATCCTCAAATGTTTATTTGAGAATATCTTATTTTATTTAATTTAGTTGGTAGAATTTTCATCAGATGATTTAATTTGCTTCGCATTTCCTGCTATATTTTTAAGGTAGTTACATACAAATGAAGACTGTTTATGCCTCTGCATTTCTATGTACAGGTGGTTTGGAGTGGTTTAAGAGATGCCTACTTTAAGAGTACACTCTTCTATCAGGGTACTAAAATGTGGTAGATTTACCGGATGGCTTTTTAATTTTTTTTTTTTTTAATTGAATGAAAGATTCTTTAAATTCTATAGCACTTTACAATTTTCCACAGTTTCACACACATGATTTCATATAATCCCGTAACAACCTTTTTTTTCCCTACCCCTATATTCGCCCCCCACCCCCTTCCCTCACCCCACTGATAACCACTAATTCTTCTCTGTATCTGAGTCTGCTTCTTTTTTGTTTTATTCACTAGTTTGTTGTATTTTTTTAGATTCCACATATAAATGATACCCTACAGTATTTGTCTTTCTCTGTTTGACTTATTTCACTTAGCATAATGCCCTCCAAGTCCATCCATGTTGCTGCAAATGGCAAAATTTTATTCTTTTATGGATAAGTAGTATTTCATTGTATATATATATACTATATTTTCTTTATTCATTTATCTGTTGATGGACACTTAGGTTGCTTCCATACCTTGGCAATTGTAAATAATGCTGCTATGAACACTGGGATGCATGCATCTTTTCGAATTAGTGTTCTTGTTTGTTTGTTTTTCGATATATACCCAGGAGTGAAAATGCTGGATCATATGGTAGTTCTATTTTTAGTTTTTTGAGAAACCGCCATACTATTTTCCACAGCGGCTGTACCAATTTACATTCCCACCAACAGTGTAGGAGGGTTCCCTTTTCTCTACATCCTTGCCGACATTTGTTATTTGTATTCTTTTTGATGACAGCCATTCTGCCAGGTGTGAGGTGGTATCTCATTGTGGTTTTGATTTGCATTTCCCTGATGATTAGTGATGTTGAGCATCTTTTCATGTGCCTGTTGGCCATCTGCACTTCCTCTTTGGAAACATGTCTATTCAGTTCTTCTGCCCACTGTTTTTTGTTTGTTTGTTTGTTGGGAACAAGGCTGTAGGGGTGGGGTTGTTTGTCCTTTTCTTTTTTCTTTTGTCTTGTAGGATCACAAATGTGCTTTATTTCTCTGTAACATGTGGTTTTCAAAGGGTGCCTCTCCTGCTATAAACTTCTTCTCTTCTCCTGAAGTGTTACCTTTCCAAAATTGCTTCTTGACACACTGTTTGCAATTTAAGTTTCTTTCCTATTGTCAGTTTCCTGATCTACAATATCACCTTTTTTTCTTTCCAGAATTTTCACTCTTAGGGTGGACTTTCTTTTACGGTGATAGCTTTAGATCAATATTAGGTCTGCTACAAGTTCTTCCTTCTCTATTTTATGCAACTTTTCACGGACTGCCCTTGTAATCTATAAGGGCTTGCAGCAGGAGGATGAGAGAGAACTCACTGAGACTCCATGTTTATTTTTGCAGTTGCAGGTATTTTGAAGTTTGGACAGTTTTTGTCTTCTTGTTATGCTGAGAACATGAGTTTTATTTCTTCTTGTTATTTTTGTTTTGGGAGGAGGATATGTTGGGAGATTAAGGTTTATACCATCACCATTACCTCAACTACCCCTCAAATTAAAATATTTAATAATGTTGTACCACCACATAAAATACTTCTAATGACTGTCAGCTATGAGAGTTGTCTACCCTTGTCATGATACATACCCCAAAACATGTTTATTAATTCTCTAGTAAATTGGAGCATATAATCTCATGCCCCAAATAACATTGGAAGACTGGGCATCTCAGAATCACAGAAGCTTACATGTACATGTCTGTCCAAAAAAGGATTTCCCCCACCGCCCGCCACATAGTTAACTAGCTGAAAGTGAAAAATATGAGACAAAAAGAAAAAGCAGAAATGTTAGGGAACAGATACATGGTAAATAACTATCCAATAAGAGACTTTTGCCATGTGCCTCGGTCTTTTTCCAAGTGTAGCAGGCCATCTCCCATTAATTTGCAATATTTACAAATACTTTGGGATCTGCAGTGTCATTAGCTGGACTTGGTTAGGCTGACAGCAATGCATAAAATTTAGATTCACTTTCCTCTTCCCTGCCCTAATTTACGGATTTTCATTCATCTTTTATTTTCTGATATCCACGATTCGAGGCGTAGGTATTCTCTCAACCCTGTCCACTATCTATCTCCATGTCTTTTTTTTTTTTGGCTGCATTGGGTCTTCATTGCTGCACACGGGCTTTCTCTAGTTGTGGTGAGCGAGGGCTACCCTTCGTTGCGGTGCGCAGGCTTCTCATCGCGGTGGCTTCTCATTGCAGAGCACGGGCTCTAGGCGCGCAGGCTTCAGGAGTTGTGGCACGTGGGCTCAGCAGTTCTGGCTCGAGGACTAAAAGCGCAGGCTCGGTAGTTGTGGCGCACGGGCTTAGGTGCTCCACGGCATGTGGGATCTTCCTGGACCAGGGCTCAAACCCGTGTCTCCTGCATTGGCAGGTGGATTCTTAACCACTGTGCCACCAGGGAAGCCCCTCCATATCTTTTAAAATATACATTCTAAACCCATGACTGTGTAAATGTTAAAGTTTGTGAAATATATTTTAGATAATGACGTAAAACATGGCTAGTACAGAAAAGAGCAGTGTTGCTGGAGTGAACCAGTTGTTTATCCCCTAAGATGCAATAAACCCACAGTGCGCACTCTAGCTTCCTTTCTTCTTCCCTCCCTCCCTTCTATCCATCCACCAATCCATCCATTGTTCCTTCTTTCTTTCTCCTTTCCCATCTTGTCCTAACTTCTTTGTTTCACTCTATAAAACTTCACTGTAATTTCCTGTATTTGAAACAGCAGCTCACTCAGTCTCCCCTGTGAGTGAGTTCATAAAAATGCTTCAGTGTCTGAACCTAAACACAAGGCAAATTTTATCTTCAATAATCTCTTCCCTGCATTCCTGCAAAGAAGAAAAGCCTTCCAGACAAAGAAATGAAGTCATGATGAAGTAAAGCTGACTAAAAATTAAACAGAGGTTCCCACAACAGGATTTGCCTTAATCATAAACATGGGCCTCTGCCATCCAGCTATCCAAAGCAAAGCAAAGGACCTAGAAGCCAAAAGCACACTGGAACTGATTTTCTGTTCCATTGATCAGTGAAGCTCTGTTGAGAGATTTCCTATACTCTGAGATATGGGCTTTAGTTCTACAATTGAGCAGCAAACTCCCTGAGAGCTTCACGGCAGGACTATATGTGATAACTAATTTTAAAAAGCAGGATTCTTCACCTGGTGTTTAACAACTTGTGTTAGAAGCACAAATATATTCTCTTCACACAGGTCCACAGAAAGTCCAGAAAACACAAAGACACTGATGCTTTCTGACTGGTACTAGAATGTATGCTTGGTAAAAGCAGTGACTTTGTTTTGGTCATTTCTTGTGACAGGCAGACTCTGAGATGGCCCTCAATGGTCCCTGCTTCCTGGTATTCATGCCACTATGGAATCCTCTCCCATCGGGTGTGGAATGGCCTACTGACTAACTGACAGACTACGACAAAGATCATGGCTGTCACTTCCATGATTAGGTTACAAAAGACTGAGACTTTCATCATGCTGTCAGACTCCTTTCTCTCTTACTGGCCTTGATGACACGAGTTACCATGTTGGGGAGCCCATGTACCGAGTAAGTGGAGGGGGGCCTCCTGCAAATGGGCCACAAGGAATCAAGGCCCTCGGTGAACAACGACTGATGGATTGAATTATGCCAATAACCACACAAGTGGGCTTAGGAGAGGATCCCTCCCCGGTCAAATCTTTATATGAAACCTCAGCACAAGCAGAGCCTTGACTGCAGCTCTGCGAGATCCTGAGCAGAGGACCCTGCTAAGCCATGTCAAGATTCCTGACCCTAGAAACAGTAAGACAAGCAGTGTGTGTTTTTAAGCCACTGGGTTGGTGGTTATTTGTTACTCAGCAATAGATAACTAATACCCTGCTACTTACCCAGCACCTTGGACAGTGCCTGGCTCAAGAGCAGTAAATATGAACTGCATTAACCAATAAATGAAATTAATTCCCATCACTGATATGGGGAGCATTACTGAGGAAAGTTAGTAACCTATTCATCACAGTGCTGCTGTGTACAACACAACTAGGTGAATAAACTCAATTTTCTACAACAAGCATTCTAACAAATACAAGTTTCTAAAATAAACATATAGTAAATAGATACAATTTCTCATAGCAAACATGTTAAATAAGATTTTCAGTAGTCTTAAGACCCTCAAGGTTGACTTATGTTTCCCAGGAGATAACAATAAACTTTCTATAGTTAAAAATAAAATATTATGGGAGACTTTTTTTCCCTTAACAAAGAGACTGGCCAGGAACTCAATTTCATGATGACAAAATTCAGAATACGTGTAGCTCTGATCCAAATAGTCCTTCCACCTGACTGACAAGTGCTCTTTATTCTTTACGCCTTCATGGTTCCTAATTGGAAAATATGCTTCAACCTTCTCCTCACATTCTCAAAAGCATTGGGTCTTCCCTTCTTCTCAAGGTTTCTCACTGAATACTCCTGTGACTGTGGCCTGTGATTCCAACTTCAATTTTAACCAAGAGTGAATAACTATTTTAAAATTCCTCATTACAAGTCGTGATAATTGCTATGAAAGCGAGAGGGCTGAGCTAAATGGCGGTGGAAGCAGTAGGAACAGTGGGCACTTAGCCTGGTGAGAAACATAACTTTCAAACTAAAGGATGAGAAGGACCCAAATACACAAAGGGCTGGGATGGGGATGTGGACATGGAACAGCATTTCAAGCAAAAGGAACAGCACATAAAAAGGCCCTGAGAAAAGATCCCTCAGCAGAGAGGTTGACAGCAGAGAGTTAGCCATATTCTGAATAGGAAAGACAACTATACACAATGAATCTATTAGAATCACAAAATACACACGTCCTCCAACAGTCCTGCAGGAAGTCCAGCACAGACAAAGAATCCTGATGCTTTCTGAATGGTGCTAGAATGTAAGCTCCACAAAAGTGGCAGCTTAGCTTTACAACTGCTTGTCAAATATCTTTGCATTATTTTTATCTGGTAAGTTTGACTCCGTTTACTTTGGAAATTAATTGAAGTCATTTTGAATTTTTTCACTTTTTATTATTCTGTTTATTTTCCCCATTACTTTATGAGGTAAAACTTATCTCAGCTTCCAGGAGAGGAAACCAAGGCTCAGGCAGGTTCAGTAAACCTACCCAAGGTCATGAAGCCAGTAAACCTACCCAAGGTCATGAAGCCAGTAAACCTACCCAAGGTCATGAAACCAGTAAATGGGGGAATCTGATCTGGTTGATCCAACCACCTCACCAGCCTCATCATAAAACAGAGGTTCAAATGGTGAGAAGCAATTAACAAAAGAAGGTCACAGAATTTTATTTAGATGGCTGGCCTGGAATTCAGGAAACCTCACTTCTGTCTAAAATATGCCAAGAACAATACTATCAGCCACTCTACCCGCTCACTCAGGTTTCTAAGCTCATTGAAGAATCCAGCTCCCTCCAAGCAACAAGCAAGTGTTTTCTCGTCCTATGGGTCTGCAGCTAGACATCCAACTTTATCACAGGCTAAAGACCGGGTAGCTAAACACAAGATGGTATCATGGAAAGGGGAAGGTGCTCAGGTTTTGAGGACAATATACCTGGAACAAAATGGACCAGTAAAATAAGGTCAATATTATTTACCCTCCAGGTCACTGTGAGGCTAGAGGTAACGCGTGTAGCACCTACTACGAAGGAGTAGCTTAGCTAAATGGAGGTAAATATAATAATTAAAAAGTGATCTGGGATACCCAGCCATCTCTCAGACCTGAAAAAAAAGACCTTATTCAAGAATATAAGGGCGTTCCACTGAGCAAGGAATTTGTCCCTATTAAAATGCTAATGCACTGGAAAAACCTAACCTCTTCAGCTTTTACCCACAAATCTTCAGGGTGAAACCCTGGCAAAATAGACAGGGAAGTGAGCGGTGTGGGGAAGGCTCCCAGGCACCGGGGATTTATAAGGGAGGAAAATCCTGGGAGGAGGAGGATACTGATGACAGAATGCACTCCATATGCTCCAATGTGCCAGGGTTAAGAGTGTACATCACCTGCGACCACAGGAGGGGGAAAGGACAGACAGAAGGAGTTTCAGCATCAGGATGGTTCTAATCTGGTACATTTTTATAAGCGTCATCTTTTAAAGTAATTATCTATTTCCAATATCCTGTGGTCAGTCACAACACAAAGCACAAATATGATGTCAGTGATATTGCTTTTCTTCCCCTTCAACAACCTCTTTGTTTTGAATAACAACTCTAAAAATTACGGGCAACTATGCTATCTACAGTTTATGCACAAGATCCCCATGCCTCTTTTCTCTTCCCAGGGGCACTGACTAAGTATTAATCAGTGGATTGCCTGTCTTTGGATTAGTTTATTCATTGGTACTGATCACAGACCACAATTTAGTAAGACTATTGAAAATGGGGGAGGAAAGGGATCTTAAAGGGTCTTTATTTGGCCATGAAAACAAGTCTTTTCATCTATTTTCACTTCTGGCGTCTTTAGACTCAGATGCACAAGGGCCTTGAACTGTTTTCCATTTGTCACCCATTCGAGGTACCGTTACTGCCTGACAGAGGAAGGAAACGCTTTTTCTTCACTGGTATACATCCCATAATGCTGGAACACAAAACCAGGTCTAGCTGAAAGCCTGTTTCACTGCATTAAATATCTTCCTTGGAAAGCGGTAATGAAATCATGAGAGCACTGCTTTTGGTAAAATAACAATGAAAGAAAAGAGTTACTTGACAGGATTCTGACAGTATTTCACATCTTCAAACAACTCTCCAGGGCAACAATATCGAGATAGTTGCTAGGATTAAACAGCAGCAAGGTCAGATTTGCCCATGAATAGAAGGAACAGCCTACTGTTTGGGGGAGAGGCTACTGTGCCAGAGAAATATGTAGCTGTTTTCCAAATAGTTTAGATGGAGGCGTGTTAGGGTACGCTGAATTTGTGATGCTGGGGCGGGCAGGAGGGGGAGTTCTGCATTTCTCCTCCTTCATGTGTCCACGTGACGGGAGCTCCACTAGCGCGCACGAAGACTGCTCTCCACTGTGACGGAAACTGGGGTATGAGAGGCGGGGCGCAGGGTGCTAACCACGCTGCAGTGTTTCTCACAAGGAAGAACATCCCCAGCACAAATGTCATTTGTGCCCCACTGAGAAATGCTGTGCCCCGGTGAGGAGCCTAGCCTCCCTCCCCACCCCCGCTCTCTCTCCCACAGGGTTCTCTGATTTGTGCCTTTGGGAGCAGGACAGGATCTGCCCACTCCGGCCCCCTCCCTGCTTGCTTCTTGGTCTGCTGCTTGGAGAAAAGTTATTTTATGGGGTGCTCACCCCAAGTGGGAGCAAGTTCAATTTATAAGAGAAGAATGAGAAAGCCCACTGTGGTATACATCCAAACCCATGCTCTCTACCAGCTTTTTCAGTAATTGTGATGAAGAAGGCTGTTATTGTAGTTCCTGCAAAACCCCATGAGTGAGAGTGTGAGTGTGTGTGTGTGTGTGTGTGTGTGTGTTACACCCTACATGACCCAGTTGGTCTAACTGGCAGTTTTAAAACGCTGTCCCCAAATTCTTTGATACTCCTCCCATAAAGAGGCGGGGTCTACATCCTCTCCCTTTGAACCCAAGCAGGTTTATAAATGCTTTGACCAATAGAGCATGACACAGGTGATGTCAACTGACTTCCAAGCATGCATCACAAAAAGGAATGCAGCTTCTGCTTTGTCTGCTGGAAAATTCCCACTTGGAACCGGAAGTCTCCCTGGAAGAAAGCCCCAGTGTGAAGAAACCATGCAGGAGGAAGCCACGCCATATGCAGAGGCCACATGTAGTCTCCTACTGACAGCCTCAGCGTTCTAGTTCATGTCCAAAGGCCATCTACTGGCAGAATTCTTTCTTGCTCAGGGAAGATCAGTCTTTAATCTATTAAGGCCTTCAACTGATTTGATGAGGCCCACCACATTCGGGGCGGGGGGGGGGGCAATCTGCTTTCCTCAAAGTCACCAATTTAAATATTAATCTCATCCCAAAACACCCTCACAGAAACATCCAGAATAATGTTTGACCAGATATCTGGGCACATGGCCCACCCAAATTAACATGCAAAATTAAGCATCACACCAGCCCAGATGCAAACCCAGGTGAATGAAGCCTTCCTAGATCCCCCAGACCAGGCTGGCCACCAGCTGTGTGCCAAGGAGTAACCTGTCAATGACACAAGGAACAAAGGAATCACCCAGCCACTCCCTGCCTGGTTTCTTAACCCACAGAGTCTGGGAGCATTATAAAATAGTTATTTTAAGTCACAGAGGTAGCTTGTTATGCTCCAATAATAACTGGGACGCTAACTTTAACTTACATTCCTCCCCCTCCCCCTTAACAAGCATCAGCTACACTGGCCATCTCGAATACACCAGCTCCTTCTAGCTCCAGGGCCTTTCCACCTGCTGTTCTCTTGGCCTGTGATAGTTTTCCTCCAGCCCGGTGCTTAGCTGGCTCTTTTCATCCTTCCTGCCTCAGATCAAATATTACTTCCTCAGAGAGGCCTTCCCTGACCACACTCTCTAAATCAGCCTTCCTCTCAATGTCTCTGTTTTTTCATTCTGTTCGTTTTCTTTAAAACATTTACCTCAATCTGAAATTATCTTGCTGTATCTTTGGCTATTGTCTTCTCCCAATTAAAACATGAGTTCCAGAAAGCTGGGTCTTTATCTAGCCCCTGTATTGCCCATACAGTGATTAGCACAGAACACATGTTCAATAAATATTTTTTGAATGAAAAGTAATTAATGTTCGTGTCATACAGAGGTGACTGACTTCCAGATTCTGTCCCTAGACCTCAATTTACTAACACTTTTATCACAGATTTAATGAAGGAAAATTAGTCCTCCCATGTGGTACAAGGGATACACTTCTCCGACGTTTCTTCTCCCTCCTCTAATGAGATGAGCAACCACGAGGGAACAAAAAACCTAGCATCCTCTCACAACCTCTCAGAGACAAAAACCACTGCATTTTTATACTGGATTATCAGTGTGGCTTATTTACAGATTTTCCAAACTCTTCCAGATTAACTAAAAGACAACTCTAAACTGAGGAAGGGAGGAAAAGTTCTCCCTTTTCTCCTGGAGATCCACTCAGCCTTTAGCCTTTGCACAATACAGTCTCAGCTCTTAATTTCTTCCCCCAGACCCCCAGCACGGGGCTTACAGAGACCTTGGAGAAAGGGGTGGAGGAGAAGCAGCCCCATTCCCCACTTTTTTTTGGTTCCCCTCCCTTTCCCAGTTCTTTTATACACTTGAGGTATGAAAACAATGTATATTCTTCCCCATCACCTGAACTCAACTCCTGACCCACAAGCCCTTCCTACCTGCAGCCCAGCAGCACCCAGCCCCACCCTATATACTTATTAATTCCCTTGTATTCTGATTCTCCCTTGTATTAACCATGTCTTTTCATTTTGTATTCTGATGTTTTGACATTAGGGGCCTTGCTGATGCTGGAGAGAGTGCCCCTCCCTGGGTAAGCCAATTCCCAAAGACAGTAAACAAAACATACCTGCAAGCACACTTTTCAAATATAATCCAACCAATCCAAAGCCCACACTCCAACCACCTCCTTTATTGGGCCGTCACACTCTGGGCCACTATCCACCTGCCTTAATCACCCCAGGGCCAGATACCCGACCACTAGGGAGAGCGTGTATGCACCAGAATCCACTGGAATTATTCAAACTAGCCAATCTACACCTGCCCACCCTGCCTCAGCCATTCCTTCCCACAGAAAGCACGGCGAAGCCTCTTGCCCACAGCTCCCCATCTCCCCCTGCCTCCTGACGGACTCCAGCGCTTCTCCTCACCCACCCCACCGCCCCACCATGGTGTGCCCTCTCCTCTTGAGAACTGAGTAACAAACTATCTTTCCAACGGCAATTGTCTCCTGATCTGTTGACCTTACTATTCCTCCAATTGTCTGTTAATTCACTATATTTTAAAACATCCTTCTAGACTGTAAGTGAAGCCAGTGTCTTAACCATTTGGGAGACAACTCAGAGCCTGCACTCTCAGTACTCAGTATTTTAATTCTCATTTTAGCAAGATTAAAAAATTCTTGAGTTAAATCACTGACTCGCTCAAGAAACATTTATTGATGCCTTGGGTGTGCTAGGTATTGTGGAAGGCTCTGGGGATAGAAAGATGAACTAAGCATGCTCTCAGGCAGGCTCCTGGTAAGAAAGGGGCTCAAAAAATTGTTAAGGAAAGAAGGAATAGATGAATGTCTTCCCAGACTCCACAAGCTAGAGCACATTACTGGCTGTATCCCCTGGTATGCTCCCTTCATAAAATCACTGTCAATTTTGGAGGGATTGAAAATAAACTGATTTGTCTTGTTCTGTTCCATTCTTTACGTGACAAACTATTGAGACCGGGAATCTAAAAGATTATTCAATTTTTCCAAGTTATTACCAGATTTCATTAAGCTTCCTTTGAAACATCTTCACAAAAATACAGCCCAGCTATTCCTCAGAACGGCCTGAGAAAACTATTGTTTTGGGAACAGGACATAAGTATAATATTATTGAAAACAGTGAACACTTACTGATCTCTTAATATATGCCAGGTATTGTATCAAGCATGGTGTTTGCATCCTTCTATTTGATCCTCATAACATGTGTATTATCATAACACATGTGTATTATTTTACAAATGAAGAAACTGAAGCTGAAGTAGGATGAACGTTTTGCTAAATGTAGCACAGCTATAAAAGGGTCCAGGCAGTGTTACTCCTAAGGCTACTTGTTTAACAACTAATTCTACATATGAGTTAAGAAACTGTATCATTTTCTAATGGTGCATTGCTTAGGCCCTTTCTTACAATCCATTAAAGAATTTGGGCCAATCTTTATCCCAGGAGAAATTCTACCCTTTCAAAATGCTGCTACTAAATGTACATTATTTGAGTACAATAGAATGTTTCTTCTAATAATTCATTAGAATTTGTTTGTAAGCTGCTCTGCCTGGCCACCATCCACAGGAGTCTAGTTGGTTATATAGTAAAATGAGCTACTTTTTAAAAAACTCAGAATTGTTCTCCAAAACCTCTCCATAAAAGAGTGGCAAACCTTAGTAACTGTGTTCATATACAGAATGCATGTTAAGACTCAAGCTGTTAAGGGAGCGAGTTCTCTGCTTTTTGGTTAGTGAATCTTTCCCAAGGAATTTAGTCAAAATCTTGTGGCAATGACTGCTTGCCTTAGCTTTAATTATTCTTTTTATTTCCATTAATTTGGTTTAACACATACCACACAGGTCATCTCCAGACTTGATCTGCTACACCGGGGGAAACTTATTCCTCTCTGTAAGATAATTATATCCTCATAGGCCAGGCATTGGGTGTGCTCTGGGGAGTCTACAACTTCAGTCACCTTGAACCTCTGATATTTCTTCTTTTAAGGCACATTTGTGGAAAAGCCACAGGACAGCAAGTACCAAGTATACCTCAAATATGCTCTTCTGTTTCTATGTATGGCTACAGATTAAACAAAATTACCATAACAGACAAACTGAACTCTCTGTCTGGCACCTTGAGTTTCAGAATTCCCAGGAGCAACACTGAAATCTACTTCTTTTTCCTTCTCCTTCCCCAAAAGGGAAAGCAGTGAGTTGCTGAGTAAGGCTTTTGATCTCTTGCCCAACCTCAGGCTTCCTAAAATACTGGTCAAATGATATTTAATACTTCTTTTTTTTAAAGACCCAAACCTCCGTGTCCCAGCCTAGAGTAAAGGGAGAAGACACACGTGCAGGGTTTCTTTTATTCTACAACAAGCAAGTTTTGAGTGCCTACTATGTGCCTGGATCTGTTCTAAAGCCTTAGAGATACAGCAGTGAATCGGTATCCTACTTATCACTGAGGAGGAGGAGGACAGTACTTTAAATTCCCACTGGAACCAAACCACCACGCAGAACACTTTAAACTCTACACAGGATCTTAGAAGTTAGGGTCGGAAGAAACCTGAGGAGTCTTAAAAGACTTGCAGCTGCCTCAGGCTCTATTCCCTACACTTATTAGAACCAGGTACTTAATATGAGCTGCAGGAAAGAGATGTGACCCCCTCATTTATATGCAAAGTTTGGTGCGCAAGTAGACACATTTTCTGAGGCCACGTTCTAGACGTTTCCTCAAATTCTCAAAAAGGTCCGGGATCCCACAAAGATTAGCAGCATTCCTTTAATATACCCACTGCTCGGCTCGAGGAACCCAGGGGGCTGCACTTGCACGTCCTTGATAAAGGTCACCTTCTGAACCAAAAACTAATGCCTGGCAGACACCACACGAGCCGCCCCAGGGGCTCAGACTGCTGCACACCTGGCTCAGTCCTTCCTACACTCAGAACTTCGCCCTCAAGACAGCTTCAGGCTGGAAGGTGGCCCACTGCCTCGGAAAGGGAGCGAGGCCCGGAAGGAAGGAGGCATAGGCTCCCGGCGAGGAAATCACGCGCCTCACTTTGGACACCTACAAGTTTTGGCCGAGACTAGTTCGCAGAGCCTGTCTGCCCCGAGCGCCAAAGTTTCTCTGAGCGCAGTCAGACACAATTGGATCCATCTGGGCCTCTTCGGCACAGGCGAGGTAGCCCCGCACTTCCCCCCGGCGAGCTGCCGTGGGGAGGGGGCGCACACCTGCTCAGGGCCACGAGGCCCGCACCCCGCGCCCCCCTCCCACGCGCGCGCCAGGGGCCGCCACTTCCGAGCGCGACTCGCGTGCGTGGGTCGCGCCAGTACCTCACCGTCAGTCACCGTCGCATCCGCCTCCTCCCCTGCCGGGTGCACCTCCAGCCGCAGAGACTTCGGGTTGGGAAGCGAGAGCGGCCCCGCGGCGAAGAGCTGCTCCTCGGTGACGAAGCGCAGTTGCACGCGGTAGTGCCGGCGCGCCGGGGCCCGGGCGGGGGCGGGAGCGGGAGCCTCGGCCATGGTGCGAGCGCCTCTGCCACGAGCTCCAGCGGCGCCGCCCCGCACTGCTCCGTGCGCCCAGAACCCGCCGCGGGAAGGGGAGGGACTTGGAAGCGCCAGCACCCTCCTCACCTCCGCCGCGAGTTCGCTCTTCGTCCGCCGGCTGGGGCCGCACCCGCCCCCTTGCGCATCCGCCCGCAACAGCCGGTGCCCGGCCGCCGCTGGCACGCGGGGACCCCCGGCACACAGGGCCGCGCGGTAGCTGCGCGGGAGGGTGCAGCCATCCCACGGGGCCGTGGCTCCGAACGCACAAGTTTAGAGAGCACGCGAAGCACCTGGAGGCAGTTGGGGTTTGGAAGCAGAAGGGTGACACCTGCTGTTCGCTGGGACCGCTCGGCGGGCGTGGTCGTCGGTTTGGAAATGGCCGCGGCCCGCGCTTCTTCTGGGTGGCCACTGGCTCTCGGGCGGGTTCTGGGGCTCCTAGCGCTCACGTGTTAACAGCCGTCCCAAGTACAGAGCTCCTTCCTCACTGACAGGGCCCCGTCAGTAGCAGCCAGGCGGCGGGGAAGCCCGGGGACACTCTTGCGACTGGCTGGGCCCGGGTGACCACGTTCATCTCCCGTCACCTAACTCGGAATTGAAAACGTACTCGCTGCTGGATTGTGAACCATTTCGCTAGACGTGATTCGGGAGGGCCGGGGAGTCTCATCCCCAAGTTGACGCCTGACTCCACCAGCTACCTAACCTACCCAGTTAGCTCCAGCGTCAAAGCATGGAGGCTCCAAACCGTATCAAACATTGTCTTCTCTGCAGAGAAATTGGTCTTCTGCTGCAGGGGGTAAGAAAAAGCAGTCCTTCTTTTGAGGAGAGTCCCCCGCTCGTAGACTCATTTGCTATAAAAGGAACTTTTCAAATTCTGAACCAACTTCTGTGTCCTAAATCTGTAATCTCCTGACAATGAACTGCAGAGAAGAAGCAAGGATTCTAAATACATTTGGATTCCATGAAGACAGTGTCCTTAACCAAGCAGGCTGACTTTACAAGAATGAGCTTCCCTCGAGGTCCTGGGGTTTGCAGCTTCAGAATTTCCAACTGGACTGTTAGACCCAGCCAGGCTTTACGAAATCCCTGGTCTCATTTATCTCCCCACTCCCACCCCACCTCCCATGTGATCCGAGTTCCTGATGTGGCCTCTCTGCCTCCTCCCCTTATTCCCTCCCAAGGCTTTCTCTCCCCTCCTTCTCTGTCTCTTGTCTCTCTCTTTCATCTAAATACCGCCCCCGCCCCTTCCTTCTTACCTCATTCTACTTCCTCCTGTCTCATGGCCTTGACTTGCGGCCTGGAAGCCCCTGGAAATCAGAAATCCTTTAAAGAGTTGGAGCTGCAGAAAGGGTTTCTGGTGTGAAGACCACACCAGTATTCTGCCCCACCCTGCCCCTCACTGTATCATTCTGCCTCTCCTGCTTCCGGCCTCCTCAAAACATTTTCCTGCCTTCCTCATTTCTTTTTGCCTTCTCAAAAGAAGGTACTTAGTGATGGCACTAAGTACTTTTGTGCCACCCAAAACCCTCCAAAGTAGTTCTTGGACCTCTTTATCCTCTTTTTTGACAAGCTTGTTCAGCCTTCATATGCTGTCAGCTGTTAACTTGGATTTATACTAAAATGTGAATGATGGATGAAAATGACTCATAAAGCATCTCTACAAGGACAATATAATGGCCTTAGTAGAATTTCCACCATACTCTCAAGAAACCTGGAGTTCTGTTGCTTAAAGCAAACAAGAAAACATAAAACGTAATGGCAGCCTTTCCTCCACAGTAATGCAGGGGTCAAAAACCCAACTTAGGCCAACTGGAGAAAAAAGTCAAAATATTATGATTCACCACAAAGCTGGGAAGTCTAAACTTTGGTCATGACTAAATTTAGGGACTCCATTAAGGTTAACCAGATGGTCTTGTCTCCATCTTACAGAGAGGTCTTAGTCATATGCTAGAAGCCGTCACTGATTTACAACCTTCCAGCAAAGGCAACACTTCTCCTCTAACTCCAAATCAGGTTGAGCCATTTGAAAATGGCTGATTTGCTGTGATAGATCTACCCAACTTGGAACTTGGACTAGGGAGACTGGAAGCCTTACCAAATTTGCATCACCTGAATGACAGATGAGCAGATAACCACAGGGAGGAGGTCTCTGGGATGCTAAAGCAAGTTATAATCATGACATGTAACACAGAGTGCTTACCACATGCCTGGTACTGTTCCAAGCATATTACATATGTTAATTCATTAATCCTCCCCACCACCCTGTGAGAGGGTAATAAGACTATTACGACCCTTGTTTTGACGAATGAGGAAACTAGGCACAAAGATTAACCAACTTGCCCAAAGTCACAGCTTAGAAGTAGCATAAGTCCTCTACAACAGTTCAGACAGAAAAGTCCATGAATGTCCTTACTACCACTTCTCAAAGTTAGAAGCTAGTAGACTAATTTCTTAGTATTCCAAATGGATAGCGCTCAAGACGTTTATGAGTCCCCAGACTTGTGAGCATGTTATTTAAACGGTTCCCACTTTCTTTCCTCTCCTCCTCCCACCCTCACGCAGATGGTTAAGAATCCCTTAGACTTCCCCTCCACAGGTGTTTCACCTTCCAATAGTTTTATTTACACTCGAGCAGTTTTGGCCCTGGTGCAAGCACTAGCAGAGAGTTCCATGAACCATTTTTCTTCTGTGTTGAGTATAATGTAGATTCACTCATCTATTCACTCATCATCTATTTGAACCACCACTGAATTTGACTTTCTGCCCCAAACTTCTGTTTTCTAACAGCCATCACTCTCTTCCATCTCTTCCTTTCTGTCATCAGCACTCTTCAGGGCCAGACTTTTTTTTAAAAATCAGTTCAGGATAGTTAAGAAAGAGGAGCGCCAGCCTGCAATGGAATGTTGATTGGGAGCAGCTGGAACTTAACTGCTAAGTTCCTGTCTCCGGTCTGCCAACGTCAGCATGTGCCAGGGGGAAGCTGTGTTTTGCCAGCCATTTGCAGAGACAGAATGGAGGTCTGAGGATCAAACTGGGGAAACTACAGCCATGCTCCAAATTCTTCCTCTTTCATATCCTCTAGAAAGAATGAGTTCGCTCAGAAGTGAGGGAGGACCCCTGGTACCTGATTGCCTTGAGAGACTATTTCCAGCTCCTGATTGACTGTTGTCAGTATAGCATCAAAAGCATTGACTTTGTTTATGCATATGATCTGTGTCCAAAGTTTTGAGAGATTCTTTCTACCCTTTTCTTTCTCCAGATAACACATGGAAAAGGACATCTGGCCAACCTCATTTGAAGGGGCCTGTGGCTGCTAGCTCAGCTCAGCTTCGGCATCCAAAGGGACATCATCAGACCAGTGCTGAGCTGAGAGAGAGAAAGGAGGTCCACCTTTGTCTATCTCCTGTCTTCCCCAGGGTGCAGCCCAATCTGCAAATGAACTACAATTCAAATAGCTTGAGGTCTAGAGCAGGCTCTTCAACCGCTGACAAGCTCTTTTCCTCATATCCTGAGCAGAGAGACCAGAGTGCCTCCTGCTCCCTTCCCCTGACTTCACAGTATATTATCCTCAGCAATATGGCGGCCACACTACTTAGCATGTTGTTACACACAAAAAAAAAAAAAATTCTGTGCTTCAGCCAAAAAACAAATTTCTACACATCATGAAGAAATTTTGATGCCACTCCCAAGTCCACCTCAGACAGTTCTGCTGCTGTCCTTGGGACATGATTCTAGCTTGAGTAATTCAGATACGGGACAAGGTACTCATAAAAGGAGGCGGGAATTAACCCTGAGATAAACCTAACCCACATCACAGTCAGGTTTCCTGAGAAAGGTGTATGGGAATGGCCAAGGTTAGAAGCGGAAAGTGATCTGGTCTTGCAGACAGAGGCGGACCTGAGATGAGGGAAGCAAGGTTAGGACCTGGGAACTTCATGGGAGGGGTTTCCCTCAGCTCACAAGGAAAGTCACACTTCACATGCAGTTTTTCTCATCTCAGGTTGTAAGTTCCTTTCAGTGCCCCATCTCGGTGCTGCAGTTTGTCAGCTCTGCCTCTGCAGCTGAGTGTGGTGGTGGGTTGGAACACAGCATAAGAGAAAGAAATGTGCTGGCCCCCCGGGGAGGAAACAGCATTTATCTAGAAGACTGTTTCCAGGATTGCAGATCATTACTAGCAGGAAATGAAAGGGACCCCCACAGGGCTGGGAGTGCAAGGCAGGAGCAAGCCGTGCTGAGGAGTAAACCAAGAGGCTCGGGGGGAGGCAGATTTGGGGTCCAATCCCAGTCCCCGTCCTTACCTGAGTAACTCAGGCAAATTCCTCAGATGCTTTGAATTTATGGAAGTTTTTACAGTAAACACACAATGACCCTATAAGCTTATTGTGAAAATTAAATGACACTGTATAGCAAGCACTGAATATATACAGCGGCTATCATTAGGATTATTACTCATGCAAGAAAATATGGAAAAGTAAAAAGACAAAAGCTTAAATAAATCATATTCCCTCACCTGACTACAACCATTGGAATTATTTTAGAAGAGTTATTTCTTACATTGTTTTTTTCTATTAGCCAGCTAATCTTGGCATTGTCAGCTTTTTTTTTTTTTTTTTTTAAGAAAAAAACAGTGTGAACACCCACAGGTAGGAGAGATGTATGTATATAGGATTGACTCCGTTTTCCCCTGATAAGAAAGACTTACTAGTTACATAGGCATGTGAGTTTCAGCTTTTATTTATTTTTGTTTATGTTGTTCTGTCATTTATTTATGGCTTGTGATTTATATTGTACTCATGCCCAGAGGCACATTGGCATGTTTTGTAAACTACCAAATAAATAAACAGCAGCTATATTTCCAGATCCATTTGTATGGAGGTGAAAGCAAACATGAAAATTGGAGAAAACAAGCTGGAAAATTGAGAAGACGGTTGGAAGGGCATTTTGAAAAACTAATGTGATTATTATTAATCTGCCAATCCACGCTTAAATCCAGGGTCAGACCCCCTGCAATAGGCAGTTACAAAGAAATTACTTCGAGGATCATCCACCTGGAGTTCTTCCCAGAGAGGTGATGTGTTTGTATGAAATCTATGCATGATTTCTCATGAGGTTCCCTTCTTGATCTCTAAGCAGGAATTCTAAAACAGACATAGTAAGCTTACTGACCCACCTCTTATTCTCTCAGCAACCACCAGAAACCAGAATACACTTGATTATCTGACTTATTAGAGAACACAGCAGGAAGAATAAAACGGATGTTAACAAAAAATGCATCCGTATATAATTTACTACCACACGCATACCCTTTTCAGTTTCTCCATACATTAAAAAAATGTTGCTTCACCAGTTAATCTTAATGCTTCCTTCCAGTTCTAATATTTTGAATATGTAGAATAGCTGATATTTATTCATTGGTCTACATGAATTCTCATTTGTATCATATGGTTGCAGATTTACCTTTAGGCTAGTATTAGCACTCCACATTCTGAAGGGCAATGCTGGTCAAACTTTATTATGCTTAAGAATCACCTGGAGAGATGGTTAAAATGCAGATTGCTGGGCCCAGCCCCCAGCAATTCAAATTTAACAGGCCTAGTGTGGTGCCCGAGAAATAATTCTATTTCTAACAAGATCTCAGGGGATGGCAATGCTGCTGGTCTGCCACCAGTGGACCAAACTTAAAGTAACTCTGTTCTAACCTTGGGAGGAGTTGCATCCAAAGTCAGGCAGTGTGTTAAAATGTGCAGCAGCTAATCCAGGAAGCTGAAGAATTGCATATAGATAATGAAGGATAACTGTATCATTCAATTACACGTGTGCAGTATTTGCCAGGAGCTGGTTCTGCCACAAACATTTTGAACTATTTCCACATCATTTCAAAGTTGTAATAATAGCTTGTTTATCTTTTCAGGGGATACACTGACACAAAATTTCCAGAAGGGGCAATTGAAGAACAGGATTATTTTAAAGAACTCCACCTCCATGTTTGTACACCAACCAATCGGTACCTCCCTTTCACTCATACTTAACTGTTACGTGAGCATCCCAGGTACAGCACAAAGATCACTTTAACCTCTTCCATGTTTCGCCTTCCTCATCTGCAAAGTGAGGATGGTAACTCCAGTATCAAAGACTTGATGTGAAAATTAAAAGAATCCTGCATATAAAAGCAAAGCACTGCCCAGGGAGTACACCCCTGAGTTCCTCATTCTCTCAGGGCACCTCATTCCTTTCCCTCAGAGGGCTCATCACAGATTATAACGCCACATGGGGCGGGGGGGAATGATGATTTAATATCTCTCTCTCTCTTTCCCACACAGACTATCGTAAACCCCATGAGTATCTGTTTTGCTCACTGTTGAATCCACAACACTTAACCCAGTTCCTGGTTCTTAGGGGGCAATCAGAAAAGACAATATTTGGCCTGTGGTAAAAACTCATTAAGTGTCAGTTTAAACATGGATACACACAAAATAGTAGGTGCAATCAAAATGAGAAATTTAGAGAAGGAAGGCATTCTTAATAATTAAGAATCTAACTATGACACTAGAATTGGCTGCAAAGCCAGCACAGCTCTCACAGGGGACCTCTGAGGTTTCTAGCTGCAACAGCAAATCCAAGACTGACAACTGTGGTGTTTAAGCGTTGGGTCATTACCTCCTAGAAAAAATAAAAAGGCTGAGCTACTGATCTCTTGGGTCCTCCTTTTTTGTTTAAGGATCTACTTTGTTTCTGATTCCTTCAAATGTATTGCCTGTTCTTTCTGAGTTCTCCTTCTTAATGGAAAATTTAAGTCAGGGATAAGCGAAGAATCTTAGAATTTACAAACACAATGCACATTTGCAGCTCAATAGTTCCTATAGGTTTGCCAAATTTGTCAAATTTATAATGATGGTCTGGGGAAAAAACTGCTCAATTAGATTGCCAAGAACACTGACACACACAGGGCACATAAATTTTTACCTTTCAAGGACCAAAATTAATTTTTGGTATGAGGACATTATTAGTATGACAGCTTTACTGTACAAGTTAAAAATAGGAATTGCATAATAGGACAAAGACTCTATATCACTGAGCTCTTAGTGGAGGCGCACTGTTAAGGGTGTTTTCTTGGAAGAAGGAGAAATAAACAGCTCAGTTCCTGAGGCAGAAGTTGCCCAAGGAGACAACATATACAGACTAATTGCAGACAATAAAGATAAATCTTAAAACAATTTTTATATATACATAAATGCAAAGTAGGCCATTTTAGACAGATTTCCTAAGCTTTGCAGTCAGAACTAAACCTGCAGTGCTTGTGCCTTAGTTTGAAAAGCTTTCAAAATGAATTCAAATCTTCTATAGTTTTGCATTGTCTACTCTGTTTCTGCCACTCATTTCTACACTTTGGAAATCATGTCATTCTTAAGAAAAGGATTCCCAGTACATGCTGAAGAGATAGTATTTTCAGATACTCCTGTATTTGGTTTTCAGTTTATTATGGTGCAAAGAGACAGGGGTTTCTAGTCAGAAGTGTGCTTCCATCTCACCCACACAAGCTGGTATCCCCTCCTTAACCTCTCTGTGCCACAAGTATCTCCTCTTATGAGAGGTGGATAATAACAAAACTAACCTCACAGAGTAATGGCCAGAATTATCCTCTTAATTCTCATTTATTTGGGCTAATTTAAAATTTATATCCATTTCCAAAACAAGAATAGTTCTATAGTGGAAAGTATGGCAATAGGAATAATACATGCAAAAGTGCTTAGTAATACTAAGAACCACACAAAGAATTTTATTAATATTACTTTAAATAACTTCCCCAATAAGGAAAGGACACAGCTGCCAGCCATGGGTAGAAACAGCCTCAAATGGTCACTTATGAGCCAAGCCTCCCACAGGTTTACTGAGCTCACACCTCCTTGGGTCTTTCAGAGTGGGCAGTGCTCGGCACTTTGCGTCGACCTTCAGTGGTACCTGCCAATTATCTTCCCCAGAGACCCGCTAAGAGGGCTGTACTCTGGAACACCTGCAATCTCTGCTCTTTAAAAATAGAAAACCACTTTAACTTGTGTAGGCTTAACACAAGTCGGGGCAGAGAACTACCTCAACCCTGGCACACTCAAAAGATTTTTTTCTTCTCCTTTGTATCTGAAAATATTGTTTGGTTTTTTTTTTTTTTCAAATAATGAATTGTTTTTCTGAAAGTTAGAAATGAATTGATCAAATAGGACATTTATTGGTAAACTATAAACAAAACTTAATTACCACTACTTTCCTAGTTTCTTTAGGCATATTACTACAATTGAGAGAAATCATCAGCCCTGAGGATAATTTTCACAATCATTTAGTCCACATGGTATAAACCACCAATTCACACACACACACACAAAATACAAATTCTTTATATATATATAAGATCAGATGTTCAAGTTCAGTGTGGAAAATATGAAATAAAAATTTTTAAACCTTTTTTTCACTTTCTAGAATCACAATGTATCTTTAAAATTCTATTGATTAAGAGACAGAGAAATAAGCATCCTGTTCAGTGATGAGGGCTATGTAAATTGGTAAATCTCTTTGGAGGGTAGTATATCTAAAATCAAAATACCTATCTCTTAGAACTCAGCAATTCCACTTCTAAAAATGGACTGTAGATGGACTGGAGTCAAAGCTTATGAGGAGGCCAGATTTTTATGGTGAAAATCTAAATGAAAATTATAAATGTACTCCGAAATCCCTTCAACCTGCCTCAAAGTACAGCCTCCTCTATAGAGTTACAATGTAATCTGCATGTGAGAAATATATAAATGTGTAGACATCCATGTGCAAAATATAATTTTTATAGTATTTCTAGCAACAAAGGATGATGAGACCCTCACCCAATACCCCAAATTAAAAGATAAAGCTGAAATTATTGATGATTATAGTAAAGGGGAGTTATGCACAGGCACCTTGTCTCTGCATAGAGCAGACTGCTTAGCTTTCATGGTTTGGTTTGGTTTTTTAAGCGTGGAGTTCAGGGGTTGCAACTTTTCAGAGGGGTGAGTAGGTTGACATCATTTGTAGAAGCCTGGTTTACTTGGGTGAGACTGTTGGTTGTAACCTGAGGTGTGTTTATTGGCGTGGGTCTCTGGTTGACTGGCTTTCAGAAGCCGTGTGGACGTTGACTGGTTGCTTTGTAAAAGTGTGTTCAGGTTGTTGATCCGTTGGTTTATAAGGAGTTCTGGTGGCTCCTTGTTATGATGGCTACAGAAGAATCCACCTTTTCCGAAATGTGTGGAAATATATTTGGTCTTATCGTTTTTACCCAAATGTCCTTTGATGCAACTGCACTTTATAATCACAAAAATAAACAAGGATATTCGCTGCCTAAAGAGATTGCAAACAACTTACATAAATTAGGTGATTAAATGAATTTGGCACATCTGTACAATGGACAACACTATAACTGTTTTTATAAGGAAGGAAACTAGATGTACTGATATGAAACAATTTCCATGATGTGGTGGTGAGTGAAAAAAGCAAGGTGTAGAACAAGTTCTTATCTATATGTAGAAGGAAGGATTAAAAAAAAGAAACTGATAAAAGTATTTATCTCAAGAGAGAGAAACTGGGAGACTTTGGGTGGGAAGAGTAGAGGAAAACCTTTCATTAGAAAGTCAGCATTCAAAACCCAGTAACCTTGGACTCGAAATTCCATCCTCTTTCCACGCTGCCCCGCCAAACTCCTCTTTTATGTGATTTTTCAGGTTGATGCTCCAGTTGGCTTTGGGTAAGAGCACCCCCGACCTACTCCATAAAATGGTCTTTAAAAACTTATCACACCATCAGCCAAAATCCCCCTCTTCTCATTCAACCCCATTTGCTTTAATGACTGTGTTCTCGAATTTGGCACACTTGGGGTCAGCACCCTTCTTAGGGATCATCCTGAGGCAGAACTGCCCTGCTCCCGCTCGCACTCCTTCCCAGCCCTGCCCCTGGTCCACACCCGCGGGGATGTCCCCACTCGCCCTGTGGAATGCTTCCGCTGTTTGCCTTCTCCGTAGACGAGAGCCTGTTTCCTCCGCCTTCCCTGTTTAGTCAGCGCAGAGCTGACACATCTGCGCGGTGTCTCTCAACCGCCCCCGGAATCAGCGCCTCCAGGGCCCCTGAAGTACTTTCCCCAGCCTTCTCTCAAATCTTTCCTGCCTCTCGCAAGCAGCTGAGAGGCCCACAGCTAAACACAGCCAGCCGGGTGTGGTCTCCAGAGGAGTCCAGGGCAATTACTACTACAGTGAGAAGAGAACTCATTAATGCAAAATAACGTGGAGCAGGAACGAAGTCCTGTCAGAATGACTGAAATTTCTAGGGCTGCTCAAGTCAGCACTGGGTGAGGGACGGCTGGGGAGCGAGGAGGGGACGCGAACCGTGGGCGGAGCAGTAGGAGGATGGTGCGAGGCTCACTGTCCGATGGTGAAGGTGCTTCAGAGCCAAATATTCACACAGCTGCACGGCTTTCCTCTTGGGTGGGGCTGCATCAATTAAGTAGGCGGATTCCTGTATTTTTATCTAACTTTCAACCAGTCCACAGGCTTTTCTTCGGAGCACACCCATGGAGAGAGTGCCTAAGGTGTCCCGGTGTCTCTTCTCATACAGACCTGAATCCTATTGGATTAGAGCTCCACCCTGATGGCGTCATTAAATCTTAATTACTTCCTTTAGAGGCCCATTTCCAAATACAGCCACATTGGGGGTTTGGGTTTCAACTTATAATTTTGGGAAGGACACAAGCATCCGGTCCAGAGTAGGTGTATGTCGCCCCCTCCTATCATACTCGGGTCAAAACAGCAGTCTGCGTACAGCTCTAAAGCAGATGAGATGAATCTATTCTCCACAGACCTCCAGGCACCTGGGACTCTGCTGGGCCCTGACGGTGGGTTTCAGGGCATTAGGGCACCGTGGTTAAGAGCTCAGGTTCTGAACTAACGACAGACAGACAGCACCTCTTGTTTGCTGTCTTGGGAACGTGACTTCGGCTCTCCGGGCCAGAGTTCCACGGCGACACATGCACATGGCAGCACACCGGGTACTATGTATGCTGTGTCAAGACCTGGGGTGGCCTGAGCCCCTTGTTCCCTTGCCTCTGGCCACAAACAGCCTCCGCACTGAAACCGAGCAGGACCCGGCGAGGCCCTCCCCAGTACAAAAGCCTTTCCCTGTGCCCCGTTTCCTGTTTGTAGGAAACAGGCTTCGGCCTCCCAGACCTTCTCTGAGTTCCAAAGAGGAGATTCAAACAGGCATAAGGAAAGTGAGGGGATGCAGAAACAAAGAAAAAGCGGTCAAGAAAGAAGAGTGTAGTAATAAGGAAGGGCTCCCTCTCGCGGGATATACATCTGATACATATCTTTGAGTTCTTCTACAGGAACTAAGGTTCCCACCCAGGTTGAGGATGGTAACTTCAGGCTGAGCACAAGCACACAGACCCCAGACTGGTCGGAACCAGGCTGATGACTGAGACTCCTGAAACACCACCCTGTTACCTCACCACCAACCAATGAAAAGAAAGTCACACACCCTGTAGCCCTCCCGCCAAGTATTGCCTTTAAAAGCACTTCCCTGAAAGTGTTTGGTCTATCGAGCACCAGCCACCTGTTCTCCTTGCTTGGCCCTGAAATAAACCTTTCTCTGCTCCAAACTCCAATGTTTCCGTTCGTTTGGCCTCACTGGGCACTGGGCACATGAACTTGGGTTCAACAACACTGTGACAGTGTACAATAATGATCTACACATGTCCTGACATGAAAACAGAACAGGTGATGGGGTTCAGGACACACTACCCAAAATATGGCATGTTGGGATATTAATATCTTAAGCCGAAGGAATTAGAAAAACAAAACAAAACAGCAGAAGCAGGAAGATCACTCTGACCTCCCCCTGATCACCCTTCTTCCCTGAAATAGGTCATAAAAGGCCTATGTGAAAAGTACACCATACCAGGAGGAGGAAAGACATTCATATCACCAAAGACAGGGGATTCGGGACCAAGAAATCTGTACAAACAAACCTTGTTAAACTAACCCTTATCGTCCTAGTTACTTCTTCACCATTTACTACCCCGAGCCCAAATCCCTTTGACTTGTCAATTCTTCACAAATTTATTGTTGCTTTGTTTCAAAGAAATTTTTCAAATGTCCTCAGTGAACACATGTTACTTTGTATAAATTATTTTAAAGTGTTTTAAAGCATTAAATTTATCCACTGAAAGAAATTCAAAAAGATTTTCTTCAGCTAGATCCCAGGTGGAAGGTCTGAAATATGAGAAATGGCAGACATGTGGGTGAATCTAAAAGAAACACTGGCTGTACAAAACAACAATCATAATGTCAAACGTGTGTGTATAGAAACAAGCCAGAACCAAAATACTGGGCAAAGATTGCATTAACCTTGAGAGGGGGTTATCAGAGCTACTGCAGCATATTATTCAGTGGCATTATTCACAAAGTACAGAGGAACTGCAGGAGTGAAAAGAGAAACACTAAGAATTTTCTTTAAGGACTCCTTTTGAGCCATTACAATTGAGAGAGAGAAAAAGCTTCTGAACACATTTGAGGGAGACATCTCCATAAAATATAGGCAGGATTTATATTTCAAGATAAAGATAGGACATGGAACCAACCTAAATGTCCATCAACAGATGAATGGATAAAGAAGATGTGGCACATATATACAATGGAATATTACTCAGCCATAATAAGAAACGAAAATGATTTATTTGCAGTGAGGTGGATGGACCTAGAGTCTGTCATACAGAGTGAAGTAAGTCAGAAAGAGAAAAACAAATATTGGATGCTAATGCATATATATGGAATCTAAAAAAAAAAAAATGGTACTGATGAACCTAGTTGCAGGGCAGGAATAAAGAGGTAGACATAGAGAATGGACTTGAGGACACAGGGTGGGAGGACGAAGCTGGGGTGAAGTTGAGAGTAGCATCGACATATATACACTACTGAATGTAAAACAGATAGCTAGTGGGAAGCAGCCGCATAGCACAGGGAGATCAGCTGGGTGCTTTGCGATGACCTAGAGGGGTGGGATAGGGAGGGTGGGAGGGAGACTCAAGAGGGAGGGGATATGGGGATATATGTATGCATATGGCTGATTCACTCTGGTGTACAACAGAAACTAACACAGTTTTGTGAAGCAATTATACTCTGATAAAGATCTATTAAAAAAAAAAAGAAAATATGATGGGAAAAATATCCTCTACACATTTTCAATATATTTATGTATATAATATATACAAATATATGCATGTACATGTATGTATATTTGAAAATAAACTTAACAAGAAATTTTTTAAAAAGACAAAGATGGACATATTGTACCTTTGAGAATGGATTTGTCTCTTAGTAACTTAAGGTCAGGAAAGCAAATGATGGTAATAACTTAAAAATAAGCACACGTTTGGCAGTTAGGCCATTTCATCTTAACAAGTCCAGCTAAACAGTTTCTATAGCTCACAAGGTATTCATTCATAATTCACCAAACGAAAGCAATTTGTTGTATGTAACAAAGGCAAATAAAAGTTCTGTGAAATTGTTCCAAAGTTTCCCTATAATTTAATGTGATCTCCTTTTTATGGGGGACTCATATTTCTAATTTCATATGTTTTCTGTTTCCACGCTAGATATGAATCTATACATCTTGGTTCCATCCTTCATCATTTACTGGTAGCTAAATTATGGTGAATTAAGCTAACAAAAATTTTTAATCTTGTTTAATTTACCCATATGCTAAATATTCAGGACACAGGAGGAAAAAGAGTATGTTCTTAGATAAGACAAACTTGTGGATTCTGCGGATTTAAAGAACATTCTTGGAAGTCTCTTTATATTTAATGCTTATTGAGTGGATGAGTGAATGGATGGATATGCAAATGAATGGATGGTTATGCAAACAATTAAGCAAACTACTTGATCACATCCCTCCCTTTGGTTTTGCTTCCTCTACCCTGTCAGCTGGTTACAAGCACCTGCAGAGGTTATTTTGTGAAGGACTATTTTCCAAGTTGGCCTTAGTAATTGGGGGAGCGCCAGCCTTGGTTCTGCCTCAGTTCTGCCCAACACTCAGCCCCACAGGCTCTCCCCTAATTGAGAGTGAGCACTGTTGGCTGCAGACACCTAGAATCTCAGCAGGGGAGCTGCCCAAGTCACAGACCTTGGTTCCCATTCCATTCGGCGCCTGTGCAGTTGGCCTGTGGCCTTGCATCCCAGCCTCAGCAGTGGCAGCTCCTGATAGGGTTCCCACCTGGCTTCCTAAATCAGTGTTGCTCACTCAGCCGTGGGCTAGTCACCCCCATGTGGTAGGAGTGACGCCTATGAAAAGGTGCAGGGCCAAACACTTAGAGGAGAAAGTGGGGGCAATGCTGTATTTTAATAAAGAGGTGAAAAAAGGTTCTCATAACATGGGGATATATTTTGAAAGAAGTTCTAGCCAAAGACACCACTCTCACTCCAAAGGCTTATCTGTGAAGAAACACTGCATACAATGAATCAGAAGTCACAGAAGCATAGACCCTTCAGAAAGAGGGGGTCGTAAAAGTCCAACAGTCCAAAGTCCTCCCTAGAGGCGAGGAAGACAGGAAAACCAGGTCTTTCCGGTGTCACACAACCTGTCAATGGCAGACTGAGGATAGTTACTTTACATGTGTCTGCCGCCTCACAAAGCACATCGGCATACGCTGTCTTACTTATTACACCACACTAACCCTGTAAATTAGGTATTCGTTATGATGCTTATTTTACAACTAAGGAAACTACCTGTCACGCTCAAACAATCCAGGAATCAGCAGCTTGATGGTTCTTTACCCTTGACCTAGGTATTTGATAATAAATATTTGTAGAACTGTGCTGAACCAAGTTTTTCACTGAAGTTGACTATGTTTTACAGACTGAGAATGATTTGGAGATCATTGAGAAATACAAACCACAACTTTGTGAAAAACAAAGAAAGTAAATATAGAGATAAATTTAAACTTTGAGCTATATAATAATAATTATGAATTGTGTTTTTCTTACAAATAGAATTAAAATACACAGCTCTAATGAATCTATTATAACATGTAATTGAGAAGGTAATAAATGGAGTTAAACTGTTCTAAGGCCCATGTATTATCCAGGAGGAAGGTAAAAGTATTGATACTTTTAGATCTTGTTCATATATATAGTTAATAATAATATATATTATATATAATATTATGTACTATAATATATTTTATTTCTTTCGAGTAAATCAATAAAAGAATAGAAAAAGAGTACACGGCTTCTTACCCAGCAGAAGGGGAAATGGAATGATAGAAAGTATTCGGTCCAATAGAAGGGACAAACGGAGAAAGAAAACACAGGTCAGGCAGGACAAATAAAGGCTCAAAATAAGATGGTAGATGAAACCTAATCATGTCAGCAATTGTATCAACATAAATAGACTAAATGCTCCAACTAGCATCCATGATTTGTCTGAAAACAATTTAACTTTAATCCATTTACAAGAAATACATCTAAAACATTAAAATATATAAAAGTTGCAAGTAAAATTATGAAAAAGCATAAGTCAAAAGAATACTGGTATTCTATATTAGTATCAGACAAGATAGACTTCCAGGCAAAAAGCAGTACAAGGAAGATATGTAGTCACTTCCTAATGGTAAAAGGCTCAATCCTTCAGGAAGATAAAATAATTTTAAGTTGCTGTACTACTAACACCATTGCCAAAAGATAAACAATCAAGCAAACACAGAATTACAAGGAGAAGTAGACAAATCCACAATCAGACTAAGAGATTAAAACTCACCTCTCGGAGTAAATTATAGAACAGGAAGACAAACATACCAGTATGAACACTGAAAATTGAACAACATAATTACAATCTAGAGCACATGGATGTATATACAATCTGCACATAGTACTGAATAATACACATTCTTTTATGGCACACACAATATTTAAGGAAACCAACTGTATACTAGGTCATAAAGTAAACCTACACATCTCAAAAGACTGAAATCATACAGAATTTCTTCTCTGACAGCAATGTAATTAAGTGACAAATCATCACAAGATAACTAGAAAATCTTCATATGTTTGGAAAGTAAGACACAGACTTCCAAGTTATCCATGGGTTAAACAGGAAATGATAAGGTAAATCAGACAATGTTCAGAGTGATTACAAACACATGACAAAATGTCCCGGACCATCTTTATGTCATTAGACAGAAAGACCTAGAAAAAATGGAAAATTTTCTTAAAAAAATGTAACTTACCAAAACTGACCTAGGAAGGAATTTAAAACTTGAGTTGTAACATAACCATTAAAGAAACTGAACCAGTCATTTAAAATATTCCCAAAAAGGAAATTCTAGGTCCAAGTGGCTTGGACTGACGAAGTTCACCAAACATTCAAGGAACAATTAAGAAAACAAGATAGAGCGAATGGTAGAGAAGCATTAATCAAAGAAAGCAAGTCTGAAAAATACCTAGATGAGAAAGAAGACAGTAAATAAGTCCTCATTACTGAACCTAAAAGGACTCCAAAAGAGTTAATTACTAGCTTTATCAGCAGTCAAAAAGGAAAGACTGGAATCCCAGAAAAAAGTCATTTTCCTCTGGCATAATTATAGCAAGGACTGACCAAGCCCTTCCCCCTGAACTGCCCAGAGGATGGTGGCTAGGGGCTGCAGACCCTCCCACAAGCATCCCCTTGGGCTTCCCACACAGCTCACTGGCTATGTGTTATCTCTTTTAATCTTCACACTACCTCTGTGTTGTGAATCCTATTCTTATCTTAATTTTACAGATGATGAAGCTGAACTTTAGAAAAGTGATTTTCATGGCCACATAGTTAGTAAATGGCATGGCTGGGGATGGAAGACAGGCCAACTGACTAGAAAACTCATACCCTTAGCTTCTCCTCTACATCTATGTTATTAGTGGTCCTAATGAACCTCCCAGCAGGATCCATCAGGAATGTGTGCTTCCCCACAACAACTCTCCTCTTCCTTGGCACAGATAATCCAGTGCTGACTATTTCAAAGAAGTATATGGTGCCCAAGGATTGACCTTTGGAGAGCTATGTATAGAATGTGGACATTCTGAGATTTGTGCCATTATGTAACAACAGGCGGTCAGCAGTTACCCATAACAGTTGTTTAAAATAGCACCTGACAAATATTTAGTATCTTCATAAAATGGGGTTTGACAATAGAGACTATCCCAAGGTAGAGTTGTTGGGATAACTGAGTTAATATTTGTCCTTTATGTTAACCACCAAGAAGCAAGCAGTCAGAAGGCATCTCTGCAAAACACCGTTCACCCTTCCAGCATGGCCAACCAGTGCTGTGTCTGCTCAACCCCAATTGCATTACATTCTGAAAAACATCCATGGACAGTTATGAAGAACACCTAAATTTCATAATTTTGGCTCCTCTCGAGAAGAAATATCCCAAATCTGAAGAAGTGTTGGAGGTGGAACAAATCAATTCAGCTAACAAGCATGCGCCTTACCCCAGTGCTCTGGGCTTCAGCATCTTGAGTTAAGGAGTTGTCATCTCCCTTCTGGACTAAATTTCCCCTCTAGACACATTACTCTCACTCCCCTTATAGCTGTACCAGGTTCATACTCTAATTTCTCAGATTTTGTTACGTGAATCAGTCCAGTGTGTAACACCGAGTCTAAGGAATCATGAGTCATGTGTTACACACATTTCCCATTTTTATCTTTGCTTGGTGGAATGTGTTGTAGCGTTTTGAAATAGATCTTGGTCTCCTTGAACCTTTATATTCAAATTCATTCTTAGGGTGAAAGAAAAAATTATGAAGTCAAATGTAACGAACAGACTTCTTGTAAACCCATGACTAAGCAGCTGCCCTCAGTGAGCAGAGAGAGAAGTCCCCATCAGGCCACTACCCCACCAGCACCTTCTGCTGGTCCTTCAGTCCTGAGCAAGAAGGCTGGAGGACCTGTGCCCCCAGCATGTATTTGTACTGGTGATGCAGACAAAATAAGTTAATGCATTCAGAATTCCTAATAAATCTGACATCCAAATGTAAAGAAAGTGGAAACTTTGAAATGTGCTGAATTTTAGAGAGGGGGTGTGCCATTTATAGGAGCCCAAGAATTTTAGCATAGTGGGTGTAAATTTCACAACCCATAAACTCACTCTGTTACAAAAGTATTTTTTAAATCTCTATTTCCGGCTCCCCTTCTGCTGGTTAGCAGAACACTTATTAGCTGTTATCTTTGTAAAGTAGAATTGGATTGGGAGGAGGAACTTTTTTTTTTACTTTGTATACTTCTGTGCAATTTCACTTTATTATTTTATGAAAAGGGTCCATTCCTCCTAACTCCTAATGATAATCCTTTTTGGACAGATTCAGATGAATTCTGTTACCCAAGGAAAAGCAAGTGGTTGATGGTGATGCTTCAGAATTCTCCCAGCAGAACATGGCAGCAGATATGTTCTCCCCCAGAAGCCACCTTGTAAAACTCGATGTTCGAACTCGATGCACCTACAGGTTATTGTTAAGAAACTGGACCTCTCTTAAAAACTTAAATATAAGATATGACACCATAAAACTCCTAGAAAAGATCATAGGCAAAACATTCTCTGACATAAATCATACCAATGTCTCCTTAGGTCAGTCTCCCAAGGCAATAGAAATAAAAACAAAAATAAACAAATTGGACCTAATCAAACTTACAAGCTTTTGCACAGCAAAGGAAACCATAAACAAAATGAAAAGACAACCTACAGAATGGGAGAAAATATTTGCAAAAGATGCAACTGGCAAGTGCTTAATTTCCCAAATATATAAACAGCTCATAAACTCAACAACAACAAAAAAACAAACAACCCAATCAAAAAAATGGGCAGCAGACCTAAATAGACATTTCTCCAACGAAGACATACAGATGGCCAATAGGCACATGAAAAGATGCTCAACATCACTATTTACTAGAGAAATGTAAATCAAAACTACAATGAGGTACCATCTCACACTGGTCAGAATGGCCATCATTAAAAAGTCTACAAATAACAAATGCTGGAGAGGGTGTGGAGAAAAGAGAACCCTGTTACACTATTGGTTGTAATGTAAATTGGTGCAGCCACTATGGAGAACAGTATGGAGGTTCCTCAAAAAGCTAAAAATAGAGTTGCCATATGATCCAGCAATCCCACTCCTGGGCATATACCCAGACAAAACTATAATTCAAAAAGGTACATGCACCCCTATGTTTATAGCAGCATTATTTACAATAACCAAGACATGGAAACAACCTAAATGTCCATCAACAGATGAATGGATAAAGATGTGGGGTGTGTGTGTGTGTGCATGTGTACACACATTATACACACACACACACACACACACACAATGGAATATTAGCCAACAAAAAGAATGAAATAATGCCATTTGCAACAACATGGATGAACCTAGAAATGATTATACGAAGCTAAGTAGATCAGAAAGAGAAAGACAAATACCATATGATATCACTTATATGTGGAATCTAAAATACGATACAAATCAACATATCTATGAAACAAAAACAGACTCACAGACATAGAGAACAGACTTATGGTTGCCAAGGGGGTGCAGGGGTAGGGGAGGAAAGGAATGGGAGTTTGGAATTAGCAGATGCAAGCTATTATATACAGGATGGATAAACAACCAGGTCCTACTGTAAAGCACAGGGAACTATATTCAGTATCCTGTAACAAACCATAATGGAAAAGAATATGAAAAAGAATATATATAATTAAATAATATATATATAAATAACTGAGTCACTTTGCTGTACAGAAGAAATTAACACATTGTCAATAAACTATACTTCAATAAAATTTAAAAAAGAAAATAAATTGGGCCTCTAATAAGATACAGAAACATTCTAGTGCTGGAAAATTGAGTTCAATAAAAGCTGGAGGTAGAGTGGTAGGACTAAATAGGAGGGCAGACAGTGAGTGTGGACATCCGTATCGGCTCAATAGTTGACAGCCAGCAAGGACAGGGACAGCTAGAGGAGTGGGGTAGACAAGCCCCGGAGTTCCCGTCTCTGGCTCTTTTCATTCCTATGACATTGCTTAGCAAAAGCATTTCTATGCAAGAGCATGACTCTTGCTGTTTCACTAGTCCTAAGTTGTGTGGCATTTTGGATTTTGCAGATCATTCGGGATGGCCATATGGCATCCTAGGTTTAATTGACTGAAATTGGGCATATGGTAGTGATAGCACACCTATCAAGCAAGTAAACCATACTATTTCTGCAATACAAACAGTGTGATTTCCTGCCCATATCTGCTGTTTCTTAGGGTTTCCCCTAGACACATTCTGTGGTCTTGGTCTACCGCCGAGTGTCACAGCGAGGCCTCTGTCTTCTAAAGATCACAGGGCTACTCCTCTGATGCACAGAACCTGCTGACATTAATCATCTGAATAGCCATTTGGGCAAAGTGGAAAAACACTGGGAACTCTAGGCCACTGAGAAACGCATTTCTGCAGGATCTGGACAGCTTGTAAATTTGGGAGACTTTCCAAAATTTCCTGTTACAGAGTGTATCTTTACTCTTATCAGGCACTCAGATTTTTTTAAAAAGAATATTCTTAGCATTTATTTGTTAACTCAAATCAACAAATTTATCCTTTTGTAATAAGATATAAGAAATCAGGTAGCCAGTACTCAATTGTGATTACTGAAGCATGAACATTTCATAGCTACTTCTGGTTTAAGACATCATTAAATAGGTAATAGGTAAAGCTGAAACACAGTATTTGGGACATCTTTCAATATAAATGCATAAGTTAAATGTTTCCTGGGCTCAAGGAAACTGTTGGGTGGATTTGGGATTTTAAGCCATTAGGTGAGACTGAACTCAGACTAGTTTTGATGTTTTTAAAAAAACAGCTCGATAAATTATCTTACAGCATACATACAGATAACAACTACACACAGATCAAGAAATAGAATGTTGTTAGCACCAGAAAACCTTGAGCTCTTTCCTAATTGCAAATGTTTTTGTAACCAAACAGGATCCTATGGGCCCTTCCTGGGACAGATCCTTCCCCCATATCCTCTGCTTTGTCTCCTCTCTGAAATACCTAGATAATAGCACCTGATGCACTTTTCCTGAGTTGTTTTACAGATGCGAAAACTACCACCAAATGGAAGAAATTAACTACTTGATGACCATGAGCATGTAGCCCCCAGACTTACTGGCACCTTAGGATTGATAATGCTAACCTCTGTGACACTGCCCTGTTACCTCACCATTAGCCAATCACAGAACTGTGCATGAGCTGATCACATAACCTCAGACTCCCCTCCCTCACCTTGCCTTTAAAAATGCTTTCCTGAATTCCATCAGGGAGTTGGGGTGTTTTGAGCACTAGCTGTCCTGGACTCCTTGTTTGGTGCCCTGTGATAAATGCTGCACTTTCCTTCACCACAACCCAGTGTCTAATAAGTTTAGTTCATTTTCTCCTCTCCAAAGGTAAACAATAAACTTTGGTATGCGTCTTCCTGGTTTTGAACTTTATAAATGGAATAATGTAACATGTATTCCTTCATGTTTGGCTTCTTTTTGCATGTAATGTTTGTGAGATTTATCAAGTTAATTGTACTTTGTTTTATTCACTAATGTATGGTATTTCTTATATAAATAGCTTGTAATTTCTTTATTTTACATTTGAAGGAAATGGGTTGTTTTCAGTTTGGTAACATTATGAGTCACTTCTTAGCTCAAAAAGATTTTTTTTTTAATTTCTTCTTTCATAATTTAAAGAACAGTTCCTCTACTTTATACACGTAATGACGTGTTCTGAGAATATGTAGGTATGTTTAACAGGCTACAATTAAAATGACAGTGATGTAAGGATATGTTAACAGAAGTGCTTAGTGTTGTATTTGCAATTCATATTCCAAGTTTAGGATGATCACTTGGGGTATAAAATATTTATTTGCCCAAAGTGCATCCACAATTAATATGGCAACTGCTGACGGAAGGGTTCCAAATAATCAAACATCATTTTGCTGAGTAATCAATTTGCCAAATTATTTAGGAATTTTTGAAGTGTTGATATCTCTGCCTGTAAAATGGCAAACAGTCCTAGATCAAACATAAGATGATTTTACAACAATTTTTTTCAACTAACTGGCTTCTAGTGATTTGATTCAGAGCTTTTGAAGGAATTACAAATTGGTTTAGGCTTTTACAGAGTTCAGCAACATGTTCCAAAAAAGTTTTGCCATGTATTGGCTTCCAGAAATGTGTATAGAGAATGTGTGTGTATGGGAAACATAGGATGAATGCAAAGAAAAATGCTCAAGAGTAGTCATTAAGAATTATTTGTAATGGTAGAAACCATCAACCTTAAATCGTATAATCATTAGGTATAATCATGACAATATCTTAATTCATACAAGTATTTGTTGATTAAATAATATGCTAAGTACCATGCGACACCCTGGGAATTATGTAGTGATCAAGACTGAGAGGTCCCTGAGGTTTCAATTGGAGATGGCGACTTGTAAGATCCTGAACTCACTTCCTCCCGTAGACACCCGGAATCTACAGCTACAGATGGAACAAATTTCCTCTGAAAAAACCCTAAAGGCTGGCTGAGCAACTCCTACACACGTTGGGTAAACGAGAAACAAAAACACATCAAAGCAGGTAGGAGAGACTGGGACACAACCTCACCACAAACTTCACCCCCCCTCCCCCTCCCCCACAATCAGGAGGGAGCTCAAAACCCAGAATTTCTCCCTGAGGAGCCAAGCCTTCCTACCCCACATTGGGCACCTCCACTTTTAAGACCTTCACCTCACAGACGAGCCCCCCAAACATCTAAAACATTTGAAAACCAACCGGGCTCCAGTCCTGGAGACCTAAAATGCTCTAGCAAAACTGAGAAGGGCTCTTAACGGGCTGGAACGCCCAGACTCACCGCCCCAGGCTCCACGCAAACTTGAAGTGAAGGAGGAAGCTCGTTTGCTTCTATTAAAAGCGGCGTGGGGT
Source organism: Balaenoptera musculus (assembly GCF_009873245.2). Classification (NCBI taxonomy): domain Eukaryota; kingdom Metazoa; phylum Chordata; class Mammalia; order Artiodactyla; family Balaenopteridae; genus Balaenoptera; species Balaenoptera musculus. The sequence goes on along the minus strand of NC_045790.1, from coordinate 62,483,625 downwards.
TTAGCCCGCTCACCTGGGAGCCACCGGCATCCTTCCGGCGAGACAGGTTGGCGCCATCCCCTCGCCCCAGCCTGGCTCCAGCCACCGGCGCCATCTTTAGTTGTTGTTGTTGTTGTAAACTATAGGTCTTTCTATTTTCTTCCTGGCAGGTACCCTCTTCCTCTCCCTTTGCTGCTCTCCAGAGGCAGTATCGTCTAGGAAGGAAGCTTCCACAGTTGTCTGGTGCCTCCGGTTCGGCGGCCAGCGTCCAGGGAACTCTGCTCAGTCACGGGGCTCTGCAGGCCAGGGGGTCTTGCGTTCCTGGTCCCCACAGGACTGGAACAATGGAGAGACAGTCGTGGCGGGCTCCCACCCCCAGGACACTGCACAGACAGCTCACTGACACATACCCCCAGTCTTTTTGAGAAAGAGCCCGTTTGCTGGTCCAGGAGCTCTGGCCTGGGGGGCACCCTTCCAGCCTCAGAGAATGGAGGCTAGGGGTCCCGGGCTTCGCGCTCTCCCTGTGCCTCCCTCCAGCTCACCAGCATCGCCCAGAAAGGAGCTTACACTCTCGTCTGGTGCCCTGGTTTTTGAGGTTGCCACCAGGGAGCACCTCTTCATGGCCTGGCTCTAGTGGCCCACAGGACTGCAACGAAGAGAGTTCTTACACTCACCCCCCGCAGGACACGGGACGAGGCAACAGACCCAGGAGCTCAGTCTCTCCGTGAAAGTGGCCCATCAGCTCATCATCCATGGTAACTGCAGCCTGAGGGGCAGGCATCTAGTTAAAGACCAAGAGGTCCCTGAAATCATGAAGTTTGGAATTATACAGGGAAATGGACATTAAGGAAATATTCATCCAAATATTTATTTAGTGTTAAAAGTGGTTAGTGCTGTACACATACACTTTCAACACCTTGGGTTCTGAGAGTTCTTTATAGCTTTTGGTTACAAGTCCTTTATCAGGTATATGTTTTGTAAATGTTTTCTCCCAGCTGTGGTGTCAGAAACTTATTTTAGCCTGCTGGCAAACTAACAAGTGATCCTACCAGGGTGTTAAAGACACTGGCAGGACACACGAAGCTCCTGGGTTAGAGAAAAAGGACTTTGGAACTGCATATTCACATCTGTTTCATTTGCTCCCCCAAACGCTCCAAGACCCTTGAGGGACACGGAAAGGCCCAGGTAGGTAGTGCACACAGGGTGGATTTGTGTCACAGCTGAGAAACCCCAAGTTTAAAACCACGATCATTTAAAGAGGGCTGATGGCAAAGCTACCCAACCTTTGCCCTGGTCAGGAAACAAGCATGCCCTTTGCCCCAGTGGGAGACTTTATCTCTATCTTGAAGGGTTTTTGTTACATATAGCTTTGAAAAAATAGTCCAGAACAAAAGTGGTTAATGCATTTGCTCAAAACACATGCAAAAAAAAAAAAAGACCCAAGGAAAATCACCTCCCAATACATGACATGTCTTTTCATTCTCCTAGCAGTGTCTATTGAGGAGCAGAAAATTTTTGATAAAGTCCAAATTAGCAATTTGTTTTTTAATAGATCATGCTTGGAGTCACATCTAAGAAAACTGCCGGATCCAAGATCTCAAAGGTTTTTCCTATTTCTAAACGTTTTATAGTTTTAGGTTTTATATATGGGTTTATGATGTTTAATTTTTATATATGGTGTAAGGTAAGGATCAAAGTTCATTTTTTTTAACATATATTTAATCACTCTAGCACTATTTTTTGAAAGACCATACACTTTCTGCTGAATTGCCTTTGCTCATTTGTCAAAAATCAGTGGTCTGTAAATGTGTGGGTCCATTTCTGCACTCTTTATTCTGTTCCATTGATCCATTTGATAGATTCCATTGATCTGTCTTGATGCCAATACCACACTGTCTTGATTACTATAGTTTATAAGAGCCTTGAATTCAGGTACTGGTAGTTCTCCAACTTAGTTCTTCGTTTTCAAAGTTTTTTAGCTATCTAGATCCACTGTATTTCCATATGAATTGTAAAGTCAGTTTGCCATTTTCTATTAAAAGTTTGATGGGGTTCTGATGAAGACTGTGTTGACTCTATAGACCAAATTGGGGAGAAAAAATATCTTAACAATATTGAGTCTTTTGCCTTATGAACACAGTAGATCTCTCCATTTAGTTAAGTCTTTGATTTCCTTAGAAATGTTTTACAGTTTTTCAGTGTACAGGTCTTACACACCTTTCATCAGATTTATCACTATGTATTTCATAATTAGTTTTTCTATTTTCTTTCCCTATCTTTTTGCTTTCAGCTCTTCTTGAGTGCTTTTATCCAGACACACAGAGAGGTGTCACCTTTTAAAATTCCTTCTGACAATCTTTTACTTTTTGCGTTATGTAGTGCACTTATATTTGCTTTAATTACTAATATATTTTTGCTCAGACAACTCAGACACAAATTCCCATGTCGCCAGTAATGCATGGGATACTTCCCAATCTCAGAGTTAGCAATAAGCTGATGCAAAACCAGGAAGCTACTATGTCTAAGGTCCCTCGGCCTAAATCTTCTGCTTGCCACCCAGCCCCTGTAAGGGTAAGCAGACCCTGCCTCCTGGTCCAGTTGTTGCTTCCGAGAGAAGCAGACCAGAAGCAGACCAGAGTGCTCTCCTGCTCCCTTCCCCCGGTTTCAGAGTACATTATCCTCAGCAAAATGGCAGCCACACTACTTATTATGGTGTTCCACACACAAAAACTCTGTGTGTCAGCCAAGTGACAGATTTCAACATGCATTACTTTTAGACCACGCTGAAGAAAAAATCTGGTGGACTGACTTGAATCAGCTAATGAAAACCAGTGACATTTCTCAGGTTGAGTTCAAGTCTTGAAATATCCAGATTCTAAAAGAAAAGGAAATAATATTAAGAACCCATGGGGGAAAGAATATTGTTAACCAAGAAGTAAAGGTACTAATTACAGGATACATTTGAAAGACCTCAGATTTCCAAGGGAAACCAAGTACAAAAATAAGGTTAGAAACTGTGAACTCCGTTTCTTTGTACAAAGTCCTAAATATCTCCCATGTGTGATGGCTACAACATAAAAATGCCTAAATTGGTCAGATTCATTTTCTTTCTAGCATAGTATTGTATCTTATACTGGCTGTAATTTTGTCTCTTCCTTTCATTTATTTATTAAATAACATTATTTGGTACACTTCTACGTTACTGGATTAAATGTCCATATAAGTTAGAATGATTTTGGTGTTTTTGTGGGCTAACATGTCAATGTTTGTTTTAGAAGTAACTTTGTATTATGATATGAAAGCACCATGCCGGAGATTCCCAAAATAGTATTTTCTGCCTTTCATTTCTATCCTTTAAAGAAACCCAAATGAACTGGCTATTCCATATTCTAGGAGGAGACCTTATGTACATTATGATTAAAAAAAAAAAAGGCCTGGAAGGTAAAAAATGTTTCAAACTTGATTGTGGTGGTGTTTACGTGAATGTGTGTGTTTGTCAAAACTCACAGAAGTGTACACTAAAACGGATGAATTTTCCTGTATGTAAATATATAATTCAAAGAAGAAAAAAAATTGGGGCAGGATATCTTCTTACGTATATTAAAATGAATTTTAATAAGCTATTTCAATCTAAGCAAGGAACTTGGGTGCCAAATATCAAAGTGAAGTGACACAAAACAAACACATTATGAACATCCAAAAATCTGGAATTTACAATGGGAATGTTGACAGCTTTTGAAATTAAACAGCACTCAATCACTAATTTTCTTGGAGGGTAAGATTTGTACCCTGCTGGGCTTATAATTTTGTTTTCTCTTTTTGTGCTGTTCATGTGTAAATATTGCCAATTTCATCTGACACAAAAAAGGAAAACAATTTTGTTTCTAAGCTAGTGAATGACACAGAGACTACCCTCTAGATGAGACAGTGTAATATAAGCATCATGGCAATGATTTGTGGAGGGGGAGGTGGGGGGGTGGGGGTGGGAATCAAGCCATTTCGAATGTATTTGTAACAAGGAAACAAATTTATTGATTTTAAAAGACAAGACACCATTTTGTTTTGAAAAACACAAGAAAGCTAGCCTGAGTTCAAGTCTGAAATATTCAGAAAAATCCTACTAATATCTTTAGTATGTTCCAGTCATTTGTTTAAACAACACACTAAAAGTTAATATATATTTTTATAATTATAAAAGTTCCCCAGTTATTGTACAGTACACAATACAAATCGCCCACAAACTATTATTTAGCTCCTGCCAATTTTGAGAGGACATGATATACTAAAAGATTTAGCATTTCTCACAAAAATCACATCAGGAAATACGTATTTACAAAACCAAATACATTATACAAAAAACCATCACATGTTATTCGGTAAAGATGTTTTTAAATAATTAAAAAGTTTATTCAACTGTAGTCCAAAAACTGGAAAAGAACATTACATTATCTCACACATACAATCTCTACAAAAGTTGCTTACCTCATTTACATAATATATTCAGTCGATTGTAAAATAAATGTTCAAATATCTCCTAGTGTTACTATGTTTCTGTGCTTGTGGGACTGAATAATGTAATCTGCCACTTACTAAGTGAAATTTAAATGATGGCACTTAAAAAAAAATACAGTATTTTAAAAAAACACAATGAAAGAAGTTTTACCTAGAAGGTACGAAAGCCCTGAGTGATAGTAGAATTACTGATTGGTAAGCACTACAATTAACCTAATTAAAAGTTTAACACCCCAGGCACAAATTTCCAAGTTTTCTCAAGGCACTCACTTATAGTTTCTGTAACCAATGCACTGGTCACCACCATAGGTCCCAATTGATGATGGAGATGAGTAGAGAAAAAAATTTGCTTTGGTACAAAAGATGCTTTTTAAACGAATAAAATTCAATACCTCCTTTATTGGGTCATTTAAAATCATGTTTAGCAGGTTAAAACAAGGCAATTATTTGTTCAAAAGTATTAATTCATTGAAGGAAAAATTTACTTGGTTATCAACTGTCAATGGGAGTTTTCACTTTTTCTTTCCTCCCCAGAATCATAATTCCTCTAATAAAGATTTGTTGTCCTCATTATTGAGCTACATAAACAATTCTTACCAAAGATTTCATTACTCAGGGCTTCCAATCCCAACATCATAATTTATTTAAAAAAACAAAGGAAAGAGGTGGTGGTGGGGTGGGGGGAGGGAAGGATCAAATACCAGAACCAAATGAGAGACAAAATACATTTTTGAAAATAGGACATATTACCAATTACTTCAAACCAAAGGAAAAAAAAATCCTAGGCAGTCACTTTGTAAGTGGCTTTTACTATTTAAGTAAAATTGGTAAACTAAACTCAGGTCTACTGGCACATAAAATCACTAGCAGCAATGATCAAGGCATGCAAACTGAGAAGCATTTACAGTAAATCATCATGAAGAATTCAAAAGAAGAGAGTTAAATTAAAACCCTTTGAGTATTGCATGTTAACACATGAGTAATTTGCATGGTTTGACTTCCTAAACTGCCTAAAAAAGCAATGTTTACGGCAAACTTGCACTATGCTATGGATGTCCTTTCACCAGACATCGGAATAGGTTACACTCTTTATGAGCGCCCGGCTAGGGCAGCGCAAGCACATCTGCAGATGACACTGCTCTCACGTTCCCTCTCGCAGGGGACAAAGGGGGCCCCAGTGCACGCAGAGAGGCCCTTGAGCAAAGTCAGCAATTGTGTAAGCAGACTGGCATTTACAGATATCAGAAGCAGTAGTCATAGCATCTCCTGACAGATGAGCTTAAAATCAAGTGCTTTGCTCTCCATTCTATCTATATATAATTTTTTGACAAAGTATTAAAGTTTTGGAGCATAGATAAAATTATGCCCTATATGAAGTTCCCAAACAATATTTTATGAGAGATCTAACTCCAAATAGCTTACCTGCCCCATAGTTCAGTTTTCCTTTATCCACTTGAACTTGTTTCTTCCTAAGGCTTCACTTACAATTGTACTTTCTAAAGCTAAATAAACGAGATCTTTTGCTCTGTTTGGGGGGAGAAAAAAAAAGAGAGAAAGAAATGTAACCCTTTCTTTATCATACCTTTTAAAGGCAATCTAGGTACTTTCAATGTGCAGAGATCAGTTACGACATGGGTCTACAGGCCCATGTATTTGTCCTCCTTTTCTAGAGTCATGATGTGATGCTAGAAAAGTTCATTTTTTTTCTGTAAACAGTACACTTACTTAGATGGCAGTGAATATTTGGGAATAAATATATCAAGCCCTCTTGAAGAAAATTAAGAGTTGTATATAAAATGCAAGTGTTCAGCGTGGAAACACTTTCTCTTCCTACCCCCCCTTTAAAAAACAGCATAATTAGACATTTGGATATAGAGTATATTTTACCGGTCTAAGTCTAAATAAATGATCTGAAAGGCTTTTGTCCCCCATTGTATATCTTACAATGCTCAAAGGGTTAATACAAGGCATTACATCAAAGGGGTTTTCTAATACTAGAACTAAGCACTGAATTAAAATGCTTCTATTCCAGTTTTAAAAAAATCACCAAAGTTGCAGAAATACTAGGATTCCATTAATTGATTTGTTCTAACCATACACATGGAGGTTGATCTGATCTAGTGACAAGCCTAATTTTCAATAGCACTGCATGTCAACCCCTCTCCCCCATGTTCTGGTGTGATTCATACAAATCACAAGTTCTAACTTCAATTTTTTGATGATTGTTATTTTCTCACCAGGAATTTGGGGGAGGGGAGGTTATAACAAAGGTCAATTTGTTGTATATAACCACTGCCTCAAATTGCACACAAAGGTGACTTGCCAGTTTTTTACTTTCTACTTGTGTCCACACAGGGAGGACCAACATCACAGTGACCCACATTTTTTTCTTTTACACTAATATTTCAAGCACAGCATTATTTTAGATGTTTCAAATATATCATCTGAAGAATTTTTCAAATTTGAAAATGCATCACGTTTAGCACTTCTAGAGAGTGCGTTCATGTAAAAAGGTTCATGATTACGGTAATGAAACCGTATTCAGTTCTGAATGACTTTAACAGCATTCTACAAGAACGTGTTCCTTTTCACTCGTCTACTACAAATCAAAGGCAGTCAATGTTGCACACTACTAATTTTAGGTATGCAGTGTTAAAAATCATTTTCTAAAATTTACTTTTGTTTTTCAAGTACACCATCTAAAGAGAGGTGCATGAACCGTGCTATACAGTACAAGAAAAAGCACAAAAAGGAAAGCAGATTTCTGTAAAGGCAGTAAGACTTATACAGTCAGTCCAAGCGTAGTTTGGATGAGAATCCTGAAAAAGTGACCAGCCACTTGATATCCAAAGAAAAAATTTAAAATTGGGCCCTGTGTTCCAAGGAGATGGTTCATCCATTTCACCCCATTGTTCACTGGCTTTGTGAATGCAAATCTTTTGGGTATGATTCTCAAAGTGTATGTGAAGATCAAACTATACTCATGATACTCAATCCTATTACACAGAAATATCTTTCTTGAAACTTAAAAATAGCCAACATGCCTTCCTCACATTTTTCCTCACTGAAAGCATAGCACTAGGTCTACATAGATATTTTTCATGACTAGTGTTTAATTACAGTGTCAAGAAATATTAAGAAGTCCTTAAAATGTGTACTTGCCACTTGTCAATAAATCTACTCTGAGAATGTTAGTGTCATAATATTATTTAGAAAAATCGGTTTCAGTGAACAGAAAAAATGAAAATAAAATGTTCAATAAATGTTTGCTCCAATTTGCTCAATTGTATAAATTATGATGTTTTTATTTTCTAATATACTTCACAATTCAAATTCGAAATTGCTTAAGATGTGTGTGTGTGTGAGATCTTGTATATATATATGTGTGTGCGTGTGTCTTACTGTGGATTACAGATAACTGGAAATAGCAGAGATCATACATGTTATTTTGTCTATTGATCAGAACTACCTACCCTAGTCCCAAAGAATTAATGTTCCTAACTGTGTTCAGAAAAGACATTAGAATATTTTTAGTGAGACAAGTTGAAATGTAATAATATTTAATTCCTCTAATCTGTCCTAATTTAGAACAAACCGTGAACAATTGGAAGAAATGTTGAATCCTGTAGGGTGCCCAATCCCTAACTTTCATCAATCTAAATTTGCCATTATCAGATTCCTCTAATGAGACAAATATATCCAACATTAAATTAAACAATGATAATAAATACATTTAAAATCATTCAATAAACAAGATGAAACCAGTAAATACATTTGGTCCAATACAGATACAATAAAGTTCTGGGGGTTGTGAATGGGGAAGTGAAAAAATTCAGAAAGGAGCATCAAAATGAAGAATTTTTTTTCCTTTTTAGATTTTAATTTTACCTGTAAACCTTTCCTAATGCACGATGAAGTAGATACACGGTCTTTGCAGCTTTAAGGTGTTTGTTTGCGTTTGTGTGTGTGTGATAGTGCAAATTCATTGCCTTTAGGGGAGGAAAAAGGCGAATGATCATTTAAATGACATTTAAATGAAGGTGATGCTAGGATGCTAGTGAAGACTTTCAAACACGTGAGTGAGTTGTATGATACAAAATTTGAATCGATTTTAAAAATTATATCTGAATGATTTAAAGTTTACTTAAGAAGCTTTGTTGATCTTAGTTATTTGAGTAGTCTAAGGCAATCAAGTAACAACAGTTGAAATATACTGCATGTTACCCGATAAGCCATTTGGTATTTTCAACTGTACAGACTGGCTCACCCTCTCCTTTCCACCCCCCACCCTCCCCACCCTAATAAAACTGGAAAGATAAGCGTCTTGAGTGTAATATAGGCCTCATTAATAATCTGTAAATCATTTTGTGCTTTCCCTTTTTTTGGCTCTATGTATTTGTGTATTATTTATTTTTGCTAATTAGCTTTTTTAGAACTATTTAAATAAATGGATGTGCCTGTTTTTGTTGTTGTTGGTTAATAATTTGAGAGCTTAAAAGAACCTTGCTTTTCACGTAAATTAAAGTAGGGATGGGTGTATCCTCTCTGGGATCTCACCTTCTGACTTGGTAGCTGACTCCTGCCCACGGACACTCGCGCGTGCATGTGGGCACACAGACACTGAGACACACAGAGAAACATTTAGACTGAAAAGATGCACTTCAATAAGTACCTGCTTATTGTGTTAATTTTCTTAAGTTATAACTAGATAAGAATGGTCTAAAATATATATGATTTTCTGTAACAAAGTTGGTAATTAAAACTAGCCTGCTATTTCACAATAGCAATCTGATCCTTAATCCTTAAGCAATGTGATTTGTAATCAAGTAATATTCAGCTCTAGGAACAAAAATAAATTCACGGTCACTCAAAGAGGGGAAGTGATTTTTGTCTTTTCGTTTTGCTTTGTTTGCCCTAAATTTCCTTTGAAGAACATGTTACCTGTCCTTACTTCGGGAATCTGAAAATGACAGGCACACCTTGTCAAATGGATTGAAGAGGAATTCACATGAACAAAATAAGCCTTACTAAACCTTAGCTTCAGTTCTGTTTTAAGGCACCATGTAATAGCCGAGGTACGATGATCCCTGATGTACATTCTTCAACGGCACTGGTCCATCCAGCCACCTATCCAAATCCTACAGAATTGGGGATAAGCAACAGTGCGGTGTGCCAGTTACACTGCCTTCAGGTTCTGTTTAAAATTTAAATCCACATACTTTAGAAACCAGGAAATATTTTTGAAGGAAATAACGATATGCAGGTTGCTACATTCCTTGCATTCCATAAATTTTCTTTTATAATAGCAGCATATTGAACTACTATTAGGAAAAAGACCTGGAATAAAAGAAAGTCATTCAAATGGAATGGTTTCCTGTATGTCCAGCTCAGCATAAGTAGCATGTACACTTAAAAAAAAAAAAAAGTCAAGTCATTTTTTTCAGCTTCAGTATCTAACTATAACAGCCCCACTCAACAGCAGAATGCATCTGTGCAGTGGTCCCAAATACAGAATCAGTAGTCTTTAAACAGAGGAATTGGTATGCAAATAACAGTTAAAATTCAATGTTTAACGGAAGCTTGCATTAACATGGTTTAATAATTATGTACACAAATTATGTACATATTAGCATAATCTCTTGCAATTCTGTCATTTACTCTGAACTGATAAATGCACAGCTCAACTTTTCTTCAGAGAAAAATAGATGACCTTCCCAACCCTCTAGCACTGTAATAAAAATGCTCTGTATTCTCTCTCCATACGCCAAAATGTTATGAAAATAGTGTCTTGTGGTTCTGTCCAATGAAAAGCACCTTTCAAAAGCAAATTTGATGCATCTGCTGCCAAATGGGCATGCCTCCAGTGTAAATCAAAGAAAATCATTTCTTTTGATATTTCACAGAAGTGCATCTAATTAAAAACTTACACATGAAATCATACACCAAGACTAACAATCAACAATAAAATATTTTAAGCTACAAAAAATGTAAATTATTTTTTAATTATAAGAAAACAAAAACATTGACATTAAGTGTTGTAAAAATCCTTCTTGACACCCAAAACTAAGGAAAAGAAACCTCACTATTAAGAAGCAAATAATCTGTTTACATTAAAAAAAAAAAAAAAAAAAAGACCTGGCAAAATACATACACCCATTCCATTTCACAACTCCAAAAAGGTAATGTTCAGCACAGAGAATTTGACAACAGTTGACCTTCAGGCTTATTAAAATTTCAACTTAAGCCCAATATCAACAGGGTTAATGTTAGCTGGAAAAATACGCTTTAATATTCTTTAGACTGCAGTGTAGGTATTTCCTGTAGCGCTGCACTGTCTGATAGTCTGAGTACTCGTGACGATGTGCTCGCTGTGAATTGGATTCAGGAGGCTTGGCTGCACGCCACTCTCGAGAACAGGCTGCATACAGCCCACCGGAAATGCCTGGTTCAGCTCGGTTTTCTCTCTTTTGGCTTGAGGTTCTGAAGAGTCATCTAATTCCTCATCCATTTCACTCTCCACTTCACTGCCTTCATCTGCACAAACAAATAATACCAAGACTATTACCAGAAGACAAACTGGAAAAGAGCAATCAACACGTGCTTTAGGAACACTTTGATATAGTACCTTGACAAAGCAACTCCTTAGCCCTTCTTGGGGGACAAAGCTTGTGGGTTTTCCTTTCAACAGATTTTACCTGTGTCAGTGCTCTATTCTTTTAAACACAGCAAAGGTAATTTATTCTTGGGTTTGTGATTGATATCTTTAACAGGTCTTTTAAGAAGACCTTTGGAGTTCCCTAAAGTTTTTACATTAAATAGTGGCATAATTTGTGTCATTATAAAGTAGTCACTTGGGTACACTACGCTGGCTTTGGGGAATGTATTGAGCTGAAAAATGCTAACTAAAAAAAAACAAAAGGAAGAAAGAAAGAAAAAAATTTGGTTTTCCTCTGAAAATCTACATCTGATATAAATTTTATCTGTGCTGATGTTAATGTACGTGAGACCTATGTTGAGTCACGGAATAACTATAGCATGCATAAGCAGGGGCTGCTTACACACTTTCTGTGCACATGAATGTTGTAGATGACAATATTAACTAGGCCCTTAACTTTTATTACAAAATGAAGACTGAGGCAGTAGTATCAGATTAAAAATGCACAGTGAATTTCCATTCCTAGCAACACTGATACTCTCTGTAACAGCTAGTATTCATTTCTGGAAATTAGGTGTATAAATAGTCACTGTTACCTCCAAATTTTAATACATTTTATATTAACTAAAACATCATTATAATGGAATACTATTTAATTTTTTCCAGCATGCACTGTTAAAATTCAAAAGCACAGCATAGAGAGAAAATGCTCTCACACAGCTTTACTACTGTGTAAGATTCTCCTCAGAGGAGTGGAGAGAATACCTCTTCATAAGCACTAATTTTTAAACAGCTAGGGATATATTTCTGCCTCAAAAATCTTTTCACTGGGAATTCCCTGGCGGTCCAGTGGTTAGGACTCTGTGCTTTCACTGCTGGGCCTGGTTTCAATCCCTGGTTGGGGAACTAAGATCCCACAAGCCACGTGGCACAGGCAAAAAAAAAAAAAGTCTTTTTACTTCATCCTCAACATGTTTTATTGTTTACCAAAAGAGCCTCCACACATAATTACACCAAAACCTCATCTATAAATAAAATATATCTATACTTACTCTTATATTTGACTTATTATGGTGACTTGTATTAACAGAATCAGATCTCCATTATATTCTATGGCATGTCACATGCAAAGAGTGTGTAACAAGTTACTGCAAAGTCAGCTGGACTCTGTCTAAGAGGTGCTGAGTCTAATATTACCATTTGGGGCACACCTGCAGCAGTTCTGCTAATACAGTTCTCGGCGTAAATGGGCTCCCTGACGTTGCTTCTCTTATTATCAATTGGTGCAAAGATGGTTCCAGAGAAAAGTGGTGAGGAATAATAGGGCCTCCATATAAGGTGCAGGTTGTACAGTTGTGCAGTTGCTGGGAGCAACGTCTTCTGGGAATGTTGTGTGATTAAAAAGATTGAGATTAGATGTACTGACTACAAATGGTGTCTGAGATGCACTGAACGATAAACAGAGTTCTCTGGGACGAGGCAAGCTGTCTTGGCCACCTGCTTTATCCGGTTACCGTTCACCTCCGGTAAAGGACTTGAGGATAGCATTACAGTTTGTCCAAACAAGCACATTCGAAGGGCTGGCGAGCTGTCGGAAAGGGCTACATTTGATAGACATTTGCTTCATTAAGAGGATATAATCAAAATATGCTTGTATGACACTTTTGCATTTCTTTTTTGTATTTGTTTTCATATGAGCAAACAAAAGGTCTGGAAGGATCCTCACACTAAATTCTTAACGGTGGTAGTCTCTTTGGCTTTTGACTGTGAAGTTTTTACTTTCTATAACTTCTAATTCTCTGCATTATTTGAAATCTTTATACATAACTAATGCTACTTTTATTATCCAGAAAAAAATCAAATTCTCATTTTGTGGAAAAAGCCCACAAAAATTTCTTAAAGATTTCACATTCAAACCTTAGGTTCTGAATATGCTAGTTTGGTTAATTCTCAAGAAGCATCCAGTCTAGAGGTGAATGGGACCAGCAGAGCCACCCGAGGAAGGTGAGGGCAAGTCACACTGCTTCTTGGCTCCCTTTCCACCAACTTTTCTGTGACTGAGAAATAGTGTCAAAGTAATAAAAAAGGCAGCAGTAAAAGAAAAAAAATCATTTCAAGCAGGCAGGCAAGTGGAGAGAGAGTGGGATTTCCTTTCATCTCCCCTGCTGTGGACGGAAAAGGCAATGGGGCGACGGACAGAACAAACTCCAGTGCTCCAGGCCACGCTGCTTCAGGTCCACTTGTGAGTGACAGGGTTCCTTTGGATAGGCTACAAAGCAATCACAAAAGCAAGCCCTTTCTCTAGTTCCCACAGACATTTTATGCTCCTATAAAGACTCAAAAGACATTTCCTGGGAACCTACTTGAAGTTATGGGAATTTGGTACACAAAAACTAAAACTAGTTGCTACTGAAGTTTACCAAAGACTTTGGTTCAACGCTTGACAAAGAAGACTGGCTGCCATTCAGTGTTTGGCCCAGAAGCAACATTCCTACTATACCTCCAGACACCCTGGGATGAAATCCCCAAATTCGAATTATGAGGCTTTGGTGTCAGTGCATCCTCAGGGTTGCCTTATGTTGGGCCTGCGTTTCAACAGCCACTTTTCCTGCTCTGAATTTACAAACTGGCCTCATCATTGATTTACCTCTCTGATGTTTCTTTGGTTAATCCTATAGAGTATATATTTGCAGCTATGATGTTTTGGGGCTATCGTTCTCTACTTTTCCTGTTTTGCTATTATGCATGTTGCTAAAACAGGAATTAACGCGTACACAGTTGATAAATAGTGATAGGAGTTTAAAGTGGGAGTGATGTTGATTCACACAGGACTTTCCCTGGCATGTGAATGTCTTCCATCACCAAGGAGGCACGGAAGCTGAACACTGAGTACCCTAGTACAGGACGCTGCAGAGGACAGTGTGGCACCTTGTGTGCGGATTCCCCACGTGCTTCCTCATGCCTCAGTTTCCCCACTGGCTCTGGCTCTGTCCTGGAAGGGATAATGGTGTAGTTCTCCCCAATCTATGTACACTTTGTCCCTGACTCCAAAACTCAATTCCTTAAAACCTCAAGAAATCTTCACTTTTTTTGTTTTTGTTTTTTGAAGAAAGGTGTATATTTTCTGCAGTGCTTATTTACTAGAAATTTTACATTAAAAAAAAACAACAACTGAGCTGGTATTTTTTTCAAAATTGTTTTTGTTTGTGTGCACTCTATTCCAACCTCATTTTCCTTCGAGCCCTGTTCCTTTTACTCTGTGGTTTTATAGGTCGTGAGTTTCTTCAGAATTATATATTGTGTTGTCATATTAGAGTGGCAATGCTGATATGAAAATTTAAGAAGTATATACGTTATCCTTTTCATCTACCCCAATACTGATCTTGGTTTTATAGTAAACTTCATTGTTATCTCTGAGTTCTTTTTCCACTGAAAAGTGTGAATTGGTGACTTGAGTAGGCTGAGGAATCTTTTTCTCGCCGGGTGGGCCTTAAGTAAAAATATTTGACCCAATTTTATCACCTTTTTCCAGGACTCTGGCGAAAGCCAGAAATAATTTCTGGTTACTTGTACTTAACTGCAGGCAAAAAAAATCAAGAAGTGTTTAAACTGTATTTAAATTCAATTCTTGCACTTAATATATGTAACATAAAGAAAGCATAGAAATGGAAAAATAAAAAAGATTCCAAAAGACTTAACTGTCATATTCATCAAGGATTGTATGCCATTTCCACAAAATAAAAGTGCTATACACATATACTACATTTTCCTCTATGAGAATTTCTTACTCAAAAAAAGTCCTTAAAAATGTACATTATTTTCAATTCTTACCTTTATCCAGATTTCCAGGAGACACAGCATTTAAATCACCAAACTGCAAAACAGTAGTCATTTGTGCAACAGTTACTACCAAGCAGAATAAAATAATATTCTCAGAGACTGCAGTAAAAATACCACACTATGACTTTTTAAAACTGTAAACTAGTGACCATTTTGATCTCTAACTACACAGGTCACCTAATTTTCCAATCAAACCTGTCGAAATTGAACAGTTTAAATTGTGTCACAATTTAGCTGTCTTAGCCTCTTTGCAAAAGGATAACAATTTTCTGTCTTCCATGCTCCATTTTACTTTTTATTATTTGAACTCAGCAGTGAAGCAATAGGGGCCTGGCTGACCTGGATGAAGATGGATGTGGTAGAATAAATTTGGAAAAGCTCTGATGAAGCAGGATGCATGAGCTCCACCCCCATTAACTGTCCGTGAGTCCACCCGGAGTCTACACTATAGAAACATGGTCCAGCCACCTGGTTGAACTCTGTTTTTTTGAGTTTTTATTTGTAGAAATGAAAAACATAATAGGAGCCCCAACACTGAGAGTATTTATGTTTACAAAATCTTTGAGACTTCTCTTCTTGTAATTGATCTTTTTATTTACTAAGATAACAGGGTCCCAAATTAAAAAAGAAAGGCATCTGATTGTTATTAATGCAACAAAAAAGGTATTAAAAGAATATGGAACAATTAATAACCTTCAGCTTAGACTTTATTTGCTACCTTAGTTCAAAAGCTTGATGATATTTTTACAGTGAAAAAATATATTTTGAGAGTCTCAGGGTGAACATAAATAAAAAATTGAAGAGCAGAGGTAACAAAGCTAATCAGAAAAAGGTGAAGTAAAACCTCATAGCACCTGCTTTTTAAATGGTAAACATTACTTTTTTTTTAAAGCTGAAGATTCAGAATAAGTCATTATTAGAAATTCGGGTTTCTCAAAAAGCTTAGAAAGGGTGAGACAGAAATTCTACTTACATTTGGAAGTTTGCTTATAAAGAGTTCCATGATAGGAGTATTTTTTTCATCTACAACATATGTCTATAAAGTAATAAAACTGATCTTATTTTGCAAACATACACACACATAATTTCTTTTTTTTACCTAAATATGAATTGTTCTTCACAGTAGCTACCCTGGGAGCTTATACATTTATTCCAAGGTTCAAGATTCTGGAATTCCTCTTTGACAATCAATTTCAAGAGTTAGTTTATGTATCATTCAAGATAGCCCATCTTGTTGTTTTACATCAAACTGTGACTCCAAACACTCCACATTTTATTCATTGTACTTGGTCCTGAGATGATTTCTGATTACTTACCAAATTAAAATGCATCTCTGCCACAATTCAGGATATTCAAAATAATGTGTCATTTTACTCTTTATTATTTCTGAGCAGTTCAGAGGCAGTTTAAAAAGAGGCATTCCACATCACTTTAAGCCATGGCAGTATCACTGAACCAATGTGTAGCCTCCCGAGGTGACTGCCTTGAAGGGGACAAGGGCCACCTGGTTGCACAACTCTTGGCATATTTGTTTGAAAGACTGCCCCATTGCGTTATAGTTACGTCCCATGGGCAGCAAATATAAAATCATAAATACTGAACTGTTGTTTTGAAGTTGTGCCTGTTCACATGGCTCAGAACCTTATGTTAGTCTAAATAAAAACCACAGTTTAAATTGCACAGGATTTCTTGAATTAAAGAATATAATAAAAGCACCAAAAAACACAACAGGATTCTTTACCTATTTTTGGTATTATTTAAATATTTTAGAACTATAAACAGAGAATGCCCAAAGCTGAAGGATCGTTTATATGTTATTTCTAGTAGACACACAGAGTAAGATTTCTATTTCTTTTAAATGAGTACTTAACAACACTTCAAGACCCAATACTGGAAATGAGTTGGCAGTGATGAGCCTAAACGTACTTCCATATCTATAAAAAGTGAATACACCATTTGTTTTTGATAAATCTTGAAAAGTTGTTTGAGACTAAATTATTACTGCCATCGGTGATCAATAATATCATGCAAAGTGGCTAAAACCAAACTTTGAACACATATGGAAATTTTTCTTCGAAAGAAACACTGCTTTTAGTTGCTACTTAACTGAAAATACGACAACGTAATAGAAGGATTTTCCTTTGAAAATTTCTGCTTAATCTGAATGAATACATCTGATTACTCAGGATGATGAAAATAAAAACCAAAAACAATCGAAATCTCTGTAATCATTATTAGCATTAGTAAATAAACATTTGCATACTCAATGCTGAGGGCTTGTGACCATGCACTGTGAGGGACACTGTGGAAAAAAAGAAAAAAAAAAATCTCCAAGATACTGCCAATGCCTGTAGTTGTCTCTGGAATTAATGACAAAGTTCCATATGTACAACATACAGTAGATTTAAAATAAAAATCTTGTGAATAAGAGGTTTTGATATACCTGTATAGTGGAAGGTGAAGTCTTTTATATGCATTTTATGTGTGAGGAAAGAATATACATTTGAGGACTTCCCTGGTGGCGCAGGGGTTAAGAATCCGCCTGCCAATGCAGGGGACACGGGTTCGAGCCCTGGTCCAGAAAGATCCCACATGCCGCGGAGCAACTAAGCCCGTGCGCCACAACTACTGAGCCTGCGCTCTAGAGTCCGCGAGCCACAACTTCTGAGCCCGTGAGCCACAACTACTGAAGCCCACGTGCCTAGAGCCTGTGCTATGCAACAAGAGAGGCCACCGCAATGAGAAGCCCGCGCACCGCAACAAGAAGCCCGCGCACCGCAACGAAGAGTCGCTGCTGCTCACTGCAACTAGAGAAATCCTGTGGGCAGCAACGAAGACCCAACGCAGCCAAGAAAAAAAAAAGAAGAATATACATGTGATTAAGGAAAAAAACCACCTTAATCCTATAGATAGAGTAGGTAAGATTAGGACAATCAGTTCATTCATTCAGTATTCAAAAAATATTTACTGAGAGCTTATTATGTGCTAGGCACTCTGCCGGCCAGTTCCAGTCAGATTAATTTGGAAATATTCCCTGTTTCTGAAGGTGAGTATCAGAAGTTGTTAAAAAGGACACGTAGTTTAGCCAAAAACCAAGGCAGCCTAGGAAACCTTCAAGAAGGTTTTAAAACCACAGGGTTATTAGAAAGGGAAGTCAATTGCAGCGGTTTGGAGGGAGCAGCAAGTCAAAGTAGCAGGAAGGGAGGCAGGAAGGGAGGAAGGAAGGGAAGGGAGGCAGGGAAGACTGAGAGTGGGCATAAGGAAGGCAGCATCACAGACAGGAGAGAGACGACAAGGACGTAAATGAGGCCAGCACAAACCGGAAACAGAAGAGGAGGAGTAGAGACATGATTTGGATAAGAAAATGGAGGTTGGCAAGAAAGTCCAGAGATTACTGAAAAGTTATAGCTTCAGAAACTGAAAAACTGTTACTGCTTTCTAATTTCCCCTGCTGCACAGGGGACTGGAGGGGACTACTATTCACTGAGGTGACGTCTTACAGCTTATAAAGCACTTCCATGGTTCAGCATATAGTTGGCTTCCTCTCAAATATGATGACCTCAAGTATCACTTTCTCAATATCACTTCTTCAGAGAGGCTTTTCCTCACAGCCCTACTTAAGCATCTCCTTCCCTGTCACTGTTCATCAGCGCCTCACGAAAAACTTATGAACCTGGCAAGGTAAGGAGCTTAGATTTAATCTTGCAGCTATTGAAAACATGTTAACATGTTAATATTGTCTAACATTGTAAGGAAATATGGTGGTGTTAGATTTGAGACCAGATATTCTGACCATCAGTTTAGGAAGGGAGGGAGTAAGGGAGTGGGAGGGAGGGAGAGAGAGAGAAAGAGAAAGAGAGAGAGAGAGAGAGAGAGATAGAAGGAGAGAGAGAGAAAGTATGTATGTTTCCTACATGGAAGAAAGAATATAAATTAAGGGATTTAAAGTGTGCTCTGGGGTAGAAAGCATATGGCCTTTGATGTATGTAGGAGTTAAAATTCTGTCAGCCAGATAGATAAATAGGGAACATTCTAAAGTAGAAACAGAATGGAACATAGAGAAAGCATATCTGTTGTTTGTAGGAAGAAAGACCTCCTAGCCTAGAAACCATTTCTCCAGGCCCTGACAACTGGTCATAATAATGAGCATGCTCCTGGACAGCAGCAGACTAAAAAATGTGTGGTCAAGGCAGGCAGAGGGAGTCTGTTAGACCATAAATTCATGATGAGTAGTAATGGCCAGGAAGTATACATGGGAGACTGGTCAGCACAGCCTATGTGACTACTGGCAGCATCCTTGAGAGCAACCCTGAGTATGACCCTGACTTGTGGCCAAGCAGCTGAGAAGTAGTTCATCATAGGACTGTGAGGCCTAAGCACAGGCACCATGAGAGAAACCAGGCTCAGCATGGGAGGATGCAGCCCACAGGTGTACTGCAGAGACCATTGCAGGTTAGATCCAGCAGCACTGAACTTTCCACAATAAGGGAGGCAAGCCTTGTACTGTAATAGCTGGAAAGTGAAACAATGCAGAGGAAGCCAGGGGGCTCAGACAGCAAACTGGTGAGGATCCACGGGGGCCCACGAAACAGAGACTGGGGATAGAAGGAAGGAGTTCAAGGACTGGGATGAAGACCTCACCCGTGGGGATGCTCTCCCTGCTGGAAGAGTTTACCCCATCCTGGGGAGGAGGGATTAGTGAGTAATCATAACCACATCATCGGGGCAGCCAGGTAAACATCCTCCACAGAAACCACATCTTACCACAAAATCTCTCTGCTGGTATGCCCAGATTTATAGATT
Source organism: Balaenoptera musculus (assembly GCF_009873245.2). NCBI lineage: Eukaryota > Metazoa > Chordata > Mammalia > Artiodactyla > Balaenopteridae > Balaenoptera > Balaenoptera musculus. The sequence continues at coordinate 62,463,836 of NC_045790.1, read as the reverse complement.
TACAGGCAGACAGATACAACCTCTCTCTCTCTCTCATACACACACACACACACAATGTATAACTGATTTACATGCTGGCACCAAAATATGAAAGTGTATGGTCTAGAACAGGGGTTAGTAAGGGGTCAGGTAGTAAATATTTTAGGCGTTATGGTCCTGTTGCAATTACTCAGCTCTGCTACTATAGTGCAAAAATAGCCATAGATGATAGTTATATGAGTGGGCATGAATGTGTTCTAATAAAACTTTATAAAAAATAGATGATGAGCTGGCCTTTGGCTAAAAGAACTTGTAAACCCTAGAAGATTTGGTCCAGTTCACAGACAGTGAAGGGAATGGAAGATTTTGTCTTTAAGGAAGGTGTGAAGACTTCGGCCACAGGGAGGATATAGAACCAGAGGCTTTAAGAACTAGCTTCATCAAATAATGAAGGCCACAAGGAAAGAAACATGGGTCAAGTTTTAAAGACGGAAATCAGTTGGAAGACTAATCTTCCTCTCTTTTCTATGGAGGCTTGTATGTACAGACAGAGATAGATAAAGGTTGGTGTTTGTGTCAATTAGTGGGTGAAGAGGGATGAAGTCTAGGATACGAGGAAAGATTGCATGGAAAAGAGACTGGGAAAAAGATTACATGTATTAGTAATTTAGATGGGGCAAGCCTCCCTAGTGGGAAGTTTTTTTTCCAATTTGGATGAAGGTGTGAAGAGATAGTCCAATAGCATAAGTTCTCCATTGGTAAAAGCAAATAAGGAATAGTTCTAGAAGAGGATGGTTTTTGGTGTGGAGTCATCCATGGAGACATGTCAGTGAGATGTATGTAGAGGAGGGGAGGAAGTAAGAAAAAAATAATATACTGGAGGAAGAGTTCATAATCCACAAGTAATAACTGACTTCATTCAGAGCAATTTAGCTTTTATACTGTAATAGTTTCCTATTGCTGCTGAAACAAATTACCACAAATGTGGTGGCTATAAATAATACAAACTTATTATTTTTTAATTCTGGAAGTCAGAATTCCAAAATGGGTCTCGCTGAGTTAAAATTAAGGTGTTGGCGGGGTTGTATTCCTTTCTGAAGATTTTAAGGGAGAATTTCTTTTTTGCTTTTCCAGCTTTTACAGGCTGCCCACAGTCCTGGGTGTGACCCCCTTCTATCTTCAGAGCTAGCAATGTCCGGTCAAGTCTTTCTTCCACTACATCACTCTGACACTGACTCTTCTGCTTCTCTCTTCCACTTTTAAAGACCCTTGTGATCACAGTGGGCCAATCCCGATAATCAAGGTTAATCTCCTTATTTTAAGGTCAATTAATTAGTAACCTTAAGTCCATCTGTAAACTAACATATCCACAGGTTCCCAGGGTTAGGATGTAGACATCTTTGGGGGTCATTATACCGCCTACTACACACATCTAAGCTACCTCAAAAAACTGTCGCATTTGCCTGAATAAAATCATTTGACAGTAAATTTTTTTCTACTATTGGAGGAAATACATCCTCCAGATCAAGCCACTTGTAACACAGTAATTTCCCCCTCAATTTTGTCTGTTTTGTGCTCTTCATTAGGGGTGAGGTGGGATAGTATTGTATATAGGCACAAATTCATTTTTTATAATATATTTCTCATTAAGGGCATTTGTTCTTTATGTTCATTTACAGACTTCGAATTTTATGTATAAAACTTCCTATCTCTGAAAGTTTTTCATAGCATGCATTTCAAGGTTTAGACTTATTGGAAGCACACATACATCCAAAAAGTTTACCAAGATCACAGAGCTGAAAGTTGTTAGTGATGACACATAAGGAAATCATTCCTGACAAAGAAGTGGAAGTCAAAACTGAGGGAATCAAAAGCTACTGAGTAGTGGGGCCAGAACAGCCCTAAGCTCCACATCCAAACAGAGGCCTAAGGAGAAACCCTGATGATAAAGTTAAACACTAAGGACCAGTTACATACATATTGGTCCTTTGGACAGTTTCATGAGAGCAACCTGTGCCACCAAACTGCACAACAAGCAGCTCCAACAACCTCGGAAAGCCCTCTTGTGTTAACACTACTCCATGGTTCCATGAGGATCCATGCTGTATAGACGCTGCAGCCAGATGCCAAGGTGCTAGCGGGGGATTAGCTGACATTAGATGTCTCTTTGGGACTTTTAACTTGCATAAATTTTACATATATATATGATTTTATATATAATACTTTCTTCCCGCTTCACAAGTACGTATAAGACCTTTCAATCAATCCTACTGATAAGATTTTATCCAAGTCTAGCTATGTCTAGTTAGACCCAATTATGTTTACGCTTCCTCCCTAATGTTGCCATTTTCTTTTCTAATTGACTCCTTTCCCCATTCTATTATGTTGGTGGTGTTTTATAAAGCATTGAATTAGTTTGCCTCTGATTACCACTTTGGCTACATCCCAAATAATGTGGTTGGATGCTTTGTAATTCCTTGAATCATTTGACTCACCATTCAAAAACTGTCTACAGGCTATTTTCCCCTTGTAATATAGTATTATTAAAGCCTTCATGTGCCTTTATGTTATCTGTTTTATTAATTTCAACTTCTAAGCTTATCCTTGTATTGTCAAGAAATGATGGTCTAATTCAACACATTACTTGGATTGTCAGTGTAAAATCAATATTAAAAAATCTAATTCAGAGTAGAAGGCAATCAAATATAGTCCCTCTTAACTAATACACATAACTTCAGATATTTATATACTTATGGAAAGGAAAGGGAAAGGAAATGGAACTAACAAAAATCTGGTACCTTGTATGTGCCTGTCTGCTTGCCTGCCTATCCACCCCATCTATCTACCTATACCTAATAACCTATACCTATCTTCCTTCCTACTTTAGTCCTCACAACATCCCTGTGAAGGAATGGTTCTTATGTTTATTTTGTTGATGAGAAAACTCAAGTTTTCTTGAGATATACATATATATAACTTGCCCAGGTTGCAAAGGTATTAAATGGGAAATATGAAATTTAAATTTGGGTGTCGAACAACTTGGGATGTGGGGCCAGCCTGACCTGGGTTTGAATCCCAACTCTGCCACTATCAGTCCTGTGACCACAGACATAATACTCTTTGATCCTCAGGTTTCCAGATATATGAAAGAGACAGGGTTTAATGTCTTCAAGACTCAATTTTCAAATACTAAAGTCCTAGAATTCCATTTAACCCTGAAACCATAAGATGGTGATTTCAAAATGAAATGTCTCTAGCTGAGTGGGGCTACAAGGAGTACTGCTTCAGAATGGAAGTGTTCCTTAGGCTTTGACCTAAGGTTGTTGACACTATAAACTCAGTCTAGGGCTGAAGTTGAAGTCACTTGATGTACTGACCAAGCCATTTATGACTCAAGCAAATACCACGAGAAGGGCTGTCTTAAACAAGGATGGTGTTGTGTGTGTGTATGTTTTGTACCTTTAGCGTAATGAGGATGATCACACAACCAGAAATAGCTGACGAGCTCAGATGAATGTCAACATGTAAACCTTGACCTAACCAACTGCTTCTCGCTCTGTTCTTCTAAGAAGTCAATAAAGGAGTAAGAGCCTTTAAAGCAGTTCCTATAAAAGCAGGAAGATTGTTCCCATGCAGATTTGGAAGTTCTTGACCCAATTCCAATCTTTCAATATTCTGTACTTAGCTTGAACTTTACAAACCTTAGATAGCTGCACAATCTCCTATGATTTCAGTTCTATTAACCGAAGTTAGTAGAATCGATCACAAAAGGATTAGGTAGTGGCAACTATTTTGAATGTTTTTGATGGGGGAGAGAAATGTCTTGAAATTTCAATCATAAGGGATTTCAGAACACTATTAATTTCTTTAATGTCTTCCAAATGAGAACCAAATTAATCAAAGCATTGCATTTAGCACTGGTACAGGATTTCACAACTGAGGAAAAATAATTGCTGACTTTAAAGTGATTTCCGATTTTATAAAATTCACAAGGCAAGTTAATGTTCCAGTTGGTAAAATCTTGTGTTCCTTGGTTTGTTTGTTTGTTTGTTTTTCTGGAAGAGGACTTTTCTATGTATTTCCAAATAGTTTTACTGAAGCCTGCTAAGATGGCTAAGATTTCTGCCAGTTTGCTTCACACCAAGGCAAATTCTGCCCTATATTTGCTGTTGGTTCTACCCCTTCAGGCTAGCCAGCTATCCTGGCAACTTGTGCTGTTGGCTACTCTGTACCCGGGTAGCATATTTTCATCATGATTCTGACTGTTCAGGCTTTTTTGTTGCCCTCTGCACCCTGGGAACACAGTAATTTATCTACCTTTATATTGTTTCAAAATTTCTAAGAAGTGATATAAATGACTATGTATAAAATAGATAAGCAACAAGGATATATTTAGAGCCCAGGGAAATATAGCCATTATTTTGTGATAACTTTAAATGGAGTATCATCTGTTAAAGTACTGAATCGCTATGCTGTACACCTGAAACTAATGTAACATTGTAAATCAATTATACTTCAAGAAAAAAAACCTCTAAGAAGCACTCATGAGTGAGCACACAGGTAGTGAAGAAGTAGGAATACAGGCCTTAGTTGCTTTTGAGGAGAAAAGTAATTTCAAAACCAGTAACATTTAATGCTACCATTAGGCAAAACCAAGAGGGGCCTCTGTCCTGAGCCCCACACCACGGAGAGCCCTGCTCTGGCTTTCCTGTGGCCATGGCCCTCCCCACAGACAAGGAGTCCACTGGGCCACGTGGATGTGCCCTCCTGGAGCCTGTGTTTCACTCCTACCCCCAGACCATACTTCTGTTACCTGAGATCCCAGAATTCCCTGCCGAAAGCCCCAAGTCCCCTTTCAGGCCTGTGCAGGTCTCTCCCTAAGTCCACCCTTTAGAAGAAAGAAGGGAGAGCCAGTGCGGAGGTGCAGCTATTTGCAAAGGGCAGACAAAACCTGAACACTGGACCGAGGAATAGGGAATGGGCCAAGGGTGGGCCATGGGTCAACTATGTCTGTGTCACCATTTTCTGGCATAGAACTAGGAGGAGCCTAAGAATTTTAAATTTAAACCCAGCCTTCCAAGTTATTACCAAGATATATTTACCAACCTAGGTGGATAGAACAGATTTTATTTCTAGTTTGATTCATAATTTTTAAAATATTTAGACGTAGGGTACCATAGGTCCTGCAAATGCTAGGGTTGGGCCTGGCAGCATATCCTTTATGTAAATAAAACTATGGGCTGAAAAGAAAGAACCTTGGTGCTCTTAACTAAAGACAAGCTCCCACTGAGGCCACCTTCACTGTCTATCAGGAAAGCATGATATTAATTTATTATGTCAGAGGAGTACCTATTTTGATTATACCACTTCCCTTTTTTGGGAAATTATTAACTGGAGAGACAAGGGTGGTGGAAGTGTGGAAACATGTTCTCTTTGTACCAAGGAGATCTTTACCACAAGCATGAATCAGATTTGAAGTGCTTGTAGGATCATCACAACTGGCCCATATACTTGCTGAGAATCTCTCGTACTTATGAAAGTATACTTTAGTATAGTGATGGTGAAAAGCAGAAAACAATTCCTGTGAATTGAGGAAATTACCCATCCCAAACAAGGACTATTTCTTTACCAAGAGAACCAGCAACCATCAACTTTACCTGTGTCTGAGCAAAAATACCAGAAAGACAATGGAAGGCCAGAGCCACTTGGGCTGGGCACAGGATGATAGAGCATGGCAAGGAGGCCAGCAGGGGGAGCTGTCATGCTTAATCTAGGCCAGGGAACCTTTCACACCTAGCTGACTCTGAGGCTGGGCTACCAGGCTAACCTCTCGCTAAGCAAAGAGCCCAGTGGTGGACTTTGCTGAAGAGGACAGTGTGCCGAGTTTCCCTTCCTAACGTCTACAGTGATCATTTTAGTTCTTGAAAAATGTCAAGAAATCTTGGATTTCTATTTTCTTCTCTTTTCCCACTTCCAAACACTTTAGGAAAACTAATCTCTCATTGTAAGCACTTATGAAAACCCAACTTCATACGGAGGTTCTCTGAAATACTGAAGGAGTATTCTGGGGAGAGGGAGCTCTTCTTGGTCTAGGAGCATTATTTTCCTGCTGATATAGAAATCCAGTATGTCCATCATGAAATGAAATGAGAAGTTCTGTTAGTTGGTTGTCTGTCTTTCCATCATTCTTTTGTACTTCCTTCCTTGAATGAGTATTTTTGGGGCACCTATTGTGGGATTGTGTTTAGACCAGAGCTGTAAGCAAAACTCCATTCCCTGAAGAGGATGTGAGGAGAGGTTAGAGCCCAGAGCAAGCAGGGAAGGAAACCAAGTGGAGGAAGCTAATGAGCAGAGGTCCCCGAGGGATAGGGTTGCAGCCCTGGGCTGCTGAGTCAATAGGTGCTTTGCTCACATGCAAGGAGAGTAAGGAACAGAATGACAAACCAGGAAAGAGGAGAAAAAAACAAGAGGAGAGCATCTACAGAGATAATTCTTAGGAACTTGGAGGATGAAGGTGTAGGAGAAAGGCTTTCCAGGGGGTCACTTTTATCATTTATTCTCAAGTTGTCAGAGTTGTGCTAATGTAGAGGAGCAGATTTACAGCTAAAAGCAAACTGCAAATTCTAAAAACATAACTTTGATTTAGGTCTGGCCTGTGGGTGGGTACAGAGGCGCTGAAGGGTGTAATTTGTTGTTGTTGTTGTCTTCTGGCAGATTTAGCTTTCCAACTGCAATTTGCTTAGACTAATATTCCATTTAGTTTGCATATTCTGAACGTCTACCAACAAAAAGTGGAAAGAGGAAGGGTGGTAGGACTATCAAGATGCATCCTGCAATGCAGAGGAAAGAAGCCTTAGAACAAAATAATGAAAGCTTTCATACCAGGCATCTGGTTTGTGCATGATTGCGAGTGTGCAGGCATTTGGGGGAGTTATAAAGTACAGACAGAAATAAATTAGTCCCTATTCCAAAACTGTCTATAAACAATTTATATGGTGAAAAATTAAAATGTGGATTGAACCCATTTGGCTATTTGGAGTGAGACAGCCCCACTTCCTACAGTTAGTGCTACCACTAGTTCTGATATTGGGCAACTTTCAACCTCTGTTTTCCTTATGGGTGAAATGGGGACACTAACATATCCCTTGTAAGGTTTTGGTGAATATTAAATAAAAATGTAAGACATTTAGCACAGTAGTTGTCACAAGACCAGTCTTCAATTAGAAAAATATTAATAAACAGTAAGCTTTATTATAAATGATAACTAATATAACTTTTGACAAGTATTCATTACACTTTTTAAGTTACTACTGTTCCAAGATTTTTTTTTCCTGCAAATGATTTCAACTGTGATATGATTCATCCCTTTTAAATATTCTATAACAAGTCTATTATTCAACAGGTACATTTTCAGTGTATTCCCTAGTTGCACTAGAATAATGCTCACTGAAATCTATTTTTCATTAATTCGATTTTATCTTAAGCATCCATGCATATTTACGATGGTTGTACTTCCATCAAATGGAAGTTTTTCACTCAACTTTTATCCTAAAAGCTTGCCTGTGAATTATTATTGCTCTTCTCCAGTTTTTAAATTTTAAAGAGTTTTTTCCCCTTTCACTTTGAGTATATCAATTTTAGTGAAGCCAAGACATTTTTCTTTTAATGGTAATCCTTAAGAGTTCCTCAATTTTTTTCCCTAAAAATATCACTAAAATATTATATTTTTAATATTGATATTCACAGCTGAGCAATTAAAGCAGCTTTTGGTTCCTATTTTTATTTCAAAAAGTTGATTACATAGATATAATATTAAGTATAATTAAATTATGATAAAGACAATTTAAATATATTTAATACATTAAATATAAAAATGTTTGTCACAGAAAATCATTTTATGAAGCAATAAAAATTTGTAGATTCAGTGAATATATTAAGACTACGTATATTTTAAAGAAATAAAGCATGTATGCCATTAACTTCTAAATATCCTTCAAATAGTCATAAAATCCAAATAAAAGGATATTGTTCTGCTCAATTTTCCTTGTCAGAGCTGTACAGAAAACCTTATGATTTTTAAAAAAATTTAACAGGTGTGCAAACAGATGCAATTTGTTTATTTTACTTTATTCCTACTCTTAAAATTTCACCACTGCCAGAAACTCTATGGGCATATTTATAATATTTAAATAAAAATTCAAAAAATTGCATAAATCTTAGCAGTAAATAAATTGTTTCCTTTTTATCATCTAGGCAAAAAATAAAAATAATAATGAAACTTTGGAAATGCAAATGCTTTAAATAACCTACTGCTCAGTATTAATGTAGTAGCAGGCTGACGTTTAGAAGAAAACTCATGGTGGTGATGTTGTTTCATTTGGGGGTTCCATTACATGGTAGACTTCATTTCAACAACTGAAATGTCAGGGCTACAGGGAATGTAAAAATAAAACTTGTATGTGTGCATACTGTGTTTATATGTAAAACATGATGTACTGGTCTCTCTTGCCTGCTCAAATAATGTAAATAACGTTAATTTTAAAACTCATTTATTGAATTCACATTAGTGAAAAGATATATTAATTATCCTTAAATTACTTTGAAAAGGAAACCTTTCCCTTTGCTTCTGGATCTATTTAGCTGCCTGACACCTCTCCCAAATACAGCACCTATAAAGGTAAAACAAATGTCCAATAAAGTTTGTGACTATTTTTCAGCTTTCCCTTTACTGATTTCTGAACTATTCTTCTTCCAATCTCACCCCATCCTGCAGCAGGTAATAAGCATGGCAGATTAACAGCAAGGGCTTTGGTGCCAGGCTGCTTGGTTTCAGAACCTGATTTTACAACCTAGTAGCTGTGTGACTCTGTGTGACTGTGACTTGATGGCTCTGTGTCTCATTTCATCATCTGTAAAATAGATTAAAAATAATATTCACCCACAAGTGAATATTATTCTTTAAGTATTCCTATATCCCTTTAATTTTCCTTTACAGCACTTATCAGAATTTATAGCTATGTAGTTATATGAACATTTAACAAATATGTATCTCCTACTAAAATGTAAGTTCCTTGAATGCAGCACCAAAATCCATTTTGTTCATCACTATATCCTAAACGTTATAATGTTTGGTCTAGAGTAGATGCATAAGAAGTATTTGTTAAATAAATGAATAAATTAATTTTAGAGATAAGTCTGAGAACCAACAAAAGTGAACACGATTTGCCCAAGATTATACTACCATAAATGACAGAACTATAAGTAGAGTTTAGTTCTTCTAACTTAAAGTTCTCCATTATTTCCAGGCGTTAAATCTTCGATAACACAAATCATACAAAGAATCACGCAATTAATATTATGTAGGTTCTAGAATGAAAAGTAAAAGTAAAAATCAGAGAGTGAAGGAGTATCTAACGTAGTCTGGGGGAAATTGGGCCTCCTCGAGGAACTGATATTTAAGACATGAAGGAGTTAGAATGGGCAAGGAGAGTCAGGCAGAGGGTTCCAGGTAAAGAACAGTTTACACAGTGGTCCAATGATGAGAAAAGGTTGGTGAATAAGAATAGAGAAAAGACTACTGTGATTGCAGCAGAAGGACCTGGAAGAGGGAGGGTGAGGTTGATCAGAGAGACGGGGCCAGATCTTATACCAAGGAAAGACTTTTCTTCCTTAAGTAGAAGAAGAAAAAGCCACTAAAGGGTTTTAAGTGTGGATAACACAATCAGGTTTGCATTTTCATAAGATGATACTGACTGCACTATGGGGAGTTTGGGAAAGGGCAGACTTAGTAACTGGCTGGATATGCAGGTCAAGACAGAAAGATACATAAAGATGACGCTCACATATCCAACAGGATCGACAGGGAGGGTACCATTTACTGAGAAAGGACCATTAGTAGATAAATCAAGAGCTTGATTTCATTAAGGGTATAATAAATTCTCAATAGATAGTGACAATTATTATTGTTTTTGTGGTTGTTGTTACTGTTGATTGAAAACCACTTGCTGCAATTGAGGGTAATGGTGATTTTTATGGATTTCAATGGATTTTGGCCTGCGGTGTTGCTCCCATTATATACACAGGCACTTCTGGACTTGAGGTTTGGAAAGGGAAGTCATTTAAGGAGCTAAGAATGCAGCTGAGGCTTGACACACGAAAGCCTTTTTTACCTCCAATCTCATTTCTAGGGTAGGCTTAGGCTAACACGTGAGAGATGCAGGAGAAAACAGCCTTCTTTTCTCTTGAATTTCCTCTCCTTTTCCCAAGAATCAAGAAATTTTAGACATGATAATATGACCATGGCCAACAGGTCTATAATGGCCAATTGGTCTATGAAGCATCAATGTTTTATGGGGAGATCAAGTCTGTAAAATTAGCTTTACTTGGCCTGGGCTGAATAATGGATGAGCAAAGACAGCTCAAAGGATTTTCCTATAAATTGGGTAAGGAGATAGTAAGCAAAGAAATCAAGAGGTATGCTTAGATCTTTGATCTTAGAGAAGGTATTTATACCTTATTTTCTGATCTAGACTTTATATTATATCTTTGAATCATGTGGCAATCTGTCTAATTCATTTACATTGTTTACATATAGTAAAAAAGAATGTCAATTAAATCATTAGAATGATTAATTGGCAGTATAGACTACATAAGGCCATTTTAATACTGGTGAGCCAGTACTGCTTGTATTAGCATATGAGGAGGTCGCTAAATCTTCACACTGTGTCACTGGCTCATGGCCACAGGCTTTGTTCCCTAGAGATGCAAGGGAAGCAGAGATCACGCATCAGGATTAGTCACATGGTGTTAATGAGAATCGCTGTTTATCATTATCCTGGTTATCCTGTTAAAGAGGTCCTGGAGCATATGAGGTAGTTGCCAAATGTGTTAAATATACCAAAAGGCATGTCTATTTCAGAAGTTTTGAGCCCTGAGTTAAAAAATTTTATCGTATTTAATCTATTTGCCAACTGGGCGTTTTGCAACCAGGCATCTATAAAAGAACTAAGGAAAGAGGCACTGAGGGGAAGTCAAATCTAAGAAAAGTCCAGATTGTTTTTGGTCAATGATGAGGCCCTGCCTGTAATTTAAAAGCTAAAATGAATCTTGCTTAATCTCACACACATATTATTGGCATCATTTAGGCACAATCACCATTAAGAAACATACAAACACATATAGATCAGCATACAGCAAGGGATTTTAAAGAGGGAAAGAAGACTATTTTAACCAACTTTCTGAATAAAAGTCACATGTATTTTATTTATAATACTTATAAAGGTCCTTGAGGTATTTTAATATATTTTTAAATTTATACCTTTACCATCATATTTATTAAACTAGGAAAAGCATCTAATATTTATTTTTACTTTTTTAATTTAAATAAGCACATACACATAGCTTAAAAGTGAACATGTCTTCTTGACTGCTTTGGGCAGTAATATGTAACATTGCCTAACCTGGCATAATCCAGCAAAATCTGGATTCAATCAAAACCCAGTTCAATACAACAAAGTGAGCCAGGGCTGAATCATTTGTGCATGTGCATCTGTCCCTCATTATATTAACCAGCCCTTGTGTATATTAACTTTAGCATTTTAGCTTTACGACATGTTGAAAATACATTTTGACACTATCCAGAAATTAAGAAGAAGAGAACTTTTTTCCTACACCTTTAGTGATTAGGAGCATGGGTATGAAAATCAGACTGAATATTCAAAACAGGTCTCCACTGTCTGCTAGCTATGTAACCCTTTAATCTCTCTGTGTCTTAGCTTTCTTCCTGAACCTCAGATTCTCATCTGTAAACAGGATAACGTAGCACCTATCTCAAAGAGTTGTTGTATGTGTTAAATGCTTTATCATACATAAGGGACTTAGGACTGTGTTTGGCACATAGTAAGTGCCCCCAAAATGTTAGCTATCATTTTCATCATCATTGTTATTATCCTTCATTTTGTTCTTGGGCACTTGGAAAAAGAGTCTACAAAACACATATTTAACTTTTTCCTCTGAGTTCCTTAGCCCTTAGCCTTATCAGAAGCATCAATCTTTCTTATTTTCCAGTCAATAAGGATCTTTTTTAAATTGAAGTATAGCTAATTTACAATATTGTGTTAGTTTCAGGTATACAACAAAGTGATTCGGTTATACATATATTTATATATGTATATATCTATAAACTTTTTTTCAATCCTTTTCCATACGGTTTATTACAAGATATTGGATCAAGTTCCCTGTGCTATATACAGTAAAACCTTGTTGCTTATCTATTTTATATACGGTAGTGTGCATCTGTTAATCCCATACCCCCCAATTTATCCCTCCCCTGCTTTCCCTTTGGTAACCATAAGTTTGTTTTCTATGTCTGTAAGTCTCTGTTTTGTAAATAAATTCATTTGTACTATTTTTTTTAGATTCCACATATAAGTGATATCATATAATATCTGTCTTTCTCTGTCTGACTTAACTTCACTTGGTATGATAATTTCTAGGTGCATCCCTGTTGCTGCAAATGGCATTATTTCATTCTCTTTTATGACTGAGTAATATTAAGGATTTTTTAAAGTTCAGTGATTCTCAAGATTTTCTTTTACATAGACACCTTTATAGCATATTGAAATATTCCATGTACTTTCACATGATATAATCGACAGTTTTAGAACCTTTGACTAAGAAAATATATATGAACAGAGGGATTTAAGGACCCCCTGAAATAACCACACAGGCCCTCTGGGGTCCAAGACTCATTGGTTAGGAACCGTTGCTTCGATGATTAACACATTTAGATTAAAATAAAATTCAGATCTTTTTAGAAAGCCCTGTGGGGTCATAGCTCTTTTAGCCTCTCTTACCTCACCCATGACTGCTATGGGTGTCTCTCCTGTTGCCTGAGCAACACGATGTTCTACTAAGTAGAACATATACTCGTCGTAGAGCAGACGGATCAGGTGGAAGGAGCCAAAGCTAGCAGCACTGCGGAGGGTTAAGTCCCGAATAACCATTGAGCTGTTCCAAGAGAAAAGACACATATGCAGCCATTGTTAGTGAGCAGGATTAGAGTTCAATCTAATTTTCCTCTTAAAAGAAGTTAGAGGTCTAAAAGATTGGTACAGCACACAACCTGCCATGGAATAATTTCACTACTGAAAGCAGTTGGCTCAACTCTTTCAAACAGAGTGGTAAAGAGGTCACCTTCACTGAAACTTGACTAGATCCTTATTAGAGCTAGACAAGTATTAACTGGGAAAAACCATTTTACTGTCATAGGCAAGTCTTTTGATTCTATTAAATTCACAAAGGGGTCAGAATTGAATAAAAAAGATTTTTGGAAGGCTGACAACTCATCACCATAAGAAAAAGCAACTCAAAGTGAAGGTCTTATTGATGATGCGTAAACACTGTGTCACTATCTCTCAGTGATAACGACCTCTGGGGTATGCTGTGAGAAAAATATGTATTTGACCAAGTTTACAAAATATACTAAGCAGGGACTTCCCTTGTGGGGCAGTGGTAAGGAACCCGCCTGCCAATGCAGGGGACATGGGTTCGGTCCCTGGTCCAGGAAGATCCCACATGCCTCGGAGCAACCAAGCCCGTGTGCCACAACTACTGAGCCTGCGCTCTAGAGCCCGTGAGCCACAACTACTGAAGCCCGAGCGCCTAGAGCCCGTGCTCCGCAATGAGAAGCCACCGCCATGAGAAGTCCGCGCACCGCAACGAAGAGTAGCCCCCGCTCGCCGCAACTAGAGAAAGCCCGCACGCAGCAACGAAGACCCAACGCAGCCAAAAATAAATAAATTTATTTAAAAAAAAAAAAAAAATATATATATATATATACTAAGCAATGTTCCCAGATGTGGCAATGTAGAATGTAGGAGGTTATGTACAGGGATCCGTGCAAGTTCTGTTGGAAGGCAAATTTATTAAGTGATTCTAGTTCCTTACTGATTTCCATTAAATTAAATTAAGGTGATTTTTCCATTAGAAATAGCATAATAAAATCAATTAAGAAATGCATAACTTTGAAAAATATGAATGTTTAATTTATAAAATACCAAAATCTGAACCATATTATTAATAAAATACTAACAATACACTCTATTATACTCAAAATGGAAGTGAGTCAAAATAAAATTTTGGCCTCATTGAAGACATGTCAATTATTAAGCTTGTCCATGCACTTCAAATCTCTTTAATATTTCTAACTTAGAGTCAGGGTAGGATGTGTGTGTGTGTGTGTGTGTGTGTGTGTGTTTCTCCTCACTTTCACTTAGTGTCCTTTTCTAGAGATTTCTGTCTTATGCAAACTAAAACAGGCATTATATTCTCTGATAGGAGGAGACAGAATCTCACAAATGTATGGGCTGATATTCCTAGGCCTTATTTTGCAATGAAGAATTGTAAAATGCCAGACAGATGGAAAAACAGAAGACTGTACATTTCTGTTTCATTTTCAACCTTATTTATATAGAGGCTAGTAATGTATCAAATTCTACACATTCAACTTGGCAAGTGACAGATCATCCTTGTACATCTAAAACTCTAAAGCCCTGGATTCTGATCCTGGTTCTTCATTAATTCACTATCAATCTCAAAAAAAATCATTTCCATGAGAGTGTTTTTCCTTTTGGGTGAAAGTGAAAGCAGTACTTTTGGTCTTACCTAATTTGCGTGATTATTTCAAGGATAAAATGCATTAAAGGTTGTGAAATAAACTTATGAATGAATAGAACAAGACTCAAATATAAGTGATTATGCTCCTAATACACAGAACAGGAGGAGCTGAGCTTCTGACTCTCACTTGGCTACGGCAGCAAGAACAGGTGTTACTATATGATGATGGCAGATGTCTCTCATTCTGTGGATCTATTTACTAAAAAGAAAAAAAGCATGGGTTTGGAGTTAGATCCATGTTAACCACTATGTGATCTTGATTGTGAGTATGTCACTCAATATTTAAAGGTTCAAGATTAGCCTGAGAGTCAAATGAGATAATGTATGTGAGATCTTAAGCAAAACTACCTATTACTACACTATTCCATATGTTGGCATTAATAATATACTCATTATCATAAAAAGCAGTACTGGTGAATGATTCCTTAGAGTCAAATACTTTAATGAATACCTTAAGTTTGGAACTCTATGAGAGAATCACTAAAAATAAATTAACACTTTCATTTATATGTCAAAGATATAATGACAAAATTCTGTTATAATTTGATGCATGCTTTTCCCATAATTCAGTAACACATCACCTATTCATAAAAATAATTATTATAAATTTAATAGCTATTGAAATTAAACTTTATTTTCCTATGGAACAAATTTTAACAGGCAGAGAATCCTCTACTTTAAAAAGCAAAAGCAAAAACAACATAAAAATAACAATAAAAAGTTGCCTAACATTTTTACATACATCCAAATTTGATCATGTGAAGTAAATAATTTTGAAAAATTAAGTAATATGGGGTGGAATATTCACTCCTAAGTACACACCTCTTGTTGAAGAAAGACAGCAGCTATTTAAAATACAGCCTGGAGAAGACTAATGGCTAACAAGTATATAAAAATATGACTAATCTTATTCAAAATTAAAAGAAATGTAAACTAAAGGTAAGATACCATATATCATCTATTATACTATAAGACATTAAAAGATCAGTGTTGGAGAAGGTATGGGGAAAGAACTCTCATTTGCTGTTTCTACAAGCATATATTCACAAAACATTTATGAAGGGAAATTTGGCAACACATGTTGAAATTAAAAATGCACAAATGCCTTCACCTAGCAGTGTTTTCTTGTTGTTGTTTTTACAAAATACCTTTTATTTGCAGGCTTTGGAGAGCAACCAACCCAAGACCATGATCCTTGATAGAAAGCTCGGAAAATAAGCCCTCATACAAGCAGGCTATCTCTCTCTCTGACGGTGTTTTTTTTTTCTTCTGTTTTTTAACATCTTTATTGGAGTGTAATTGCTTTACAATGTTGTGTTAGTTTCTGCTGTATAACAAAGTGAATCAGCTGTATGTATACATATATCCCCATATCCCCTCCCTCTTGCGTCTCCCTCCCACCCTCCCTATCCCACCCCTCTAGGTGGTCACAAAGCACCGAGCTGATCTCCCTGTGCTTCCCAGTAGCTATCTATTTTACAGTTGGTTGTGTATACATGTCAATGCTACTCTCTCACTTTGTCCCAGTTTACCCTTCCCCCCCGCCCATGTCCTCAAGTCCATTCTCTACGTCTGCGTCTTTATTCCTGTCCTGCCCCTAGGTCCATCAGAACCATTTTTTTTTTAATATTCCATATATGTGTGATAGCATACGTTATTTGTTTTTCTCTTTCTGACTTAGTTCACTCTGTATGACAGTCTCTAAGTCCATCCACCTCACTACAAATAATTCAATTTCGTTCCTTTTTATGGCTGAGCATCGTTGCTTTACAAAGCTGTGTTAGCCTCCACTGCACAACAAAATGAATGGGCCATACACGTACAGATATCCCCTCCCTTTTAGACTTCCCTCCCATTTAGGTTACCACAGTGCACTAGGTGAGTTCCCTGTGCTATACAGCATGTTCCCATCAGTTATCCATTTTATACATAGCATCAATAATGTATATGTGTCAATCCCAGTCTCCCAATTCCTCCCACCCCACCCCTTTCCCCCTTGGTATCCATACGTTTGTTCTCTATGTCTGTTTCTCTATTTCTGCTTTGCAATTAAGATCATCTATATCATTCTAGATTCCAGATATATGCGTTATTATACAATATTTGCTTTTCTCTTTCTCACTTACTTCACTCTGTATGAACAATCTCTAGGACACTCTCTAGGTCCATTCACATCTCAACAAATGATCCAATTTCATTCCTTTTTATGGCTGAGTAATATTCCATTGTATATACATGTACCACATCTTCTTTATCCATTCCTCTGTCGATGGACACTTAGGTTGCTTCCATGTCCTGGCTATTGTAAATAGTGCTACTATGAACATTGGGGTGCATGTGTTTTTCTGAATTATGGTTTTCTCAGGTTTCTATTAAGAAAAATATGGTTTCTATTTTCAGTTTTTTTAAGGAACCTCCATACTGTTCTCCATAGTGGCTGTATCAATTTACATTCCCACCAACAGTGTATGAGGCTTCCCTTTTCTCCACACCCTCTCCAGCATTTATTGTTTGCAGATTTTTTGATGATGGCCATTCTGACCAGTGTGATCACCTATCAGTTCTAATTCTAGAAATTTACACAAATGAGCAAAGATAGTTTTAATTGCAGCAATATTTATACTAGTGAGAAAATAGGGGGCAACACTAAATATCCATTTGTAGGATACTAAGTAAAAAAAATGGTTCATTCATATATGTAAATTTATACAATAGTTCAAAGAAATGAGGGAGAGTACACATATAGGCAGTAACTTGGAAAGATGTCAATGATATAATGTTAAGTGCAAGAACTAAAAAGTATAACGTGAGCCCATTTAACATAGAAACCATCTATATAATTCTTAAAAAAATTCTATCCCTAAATAAATGGGAATGTTTAATACTTTATTAGCATCGAGATAGCACACTTCATTAAAATAGTATTAGTCACCTTAAAAAGTGCAAATTTATTTCAATTTATCTGAAGATAAATGTGCAACTTTATACAAAGATAATCGTTACAGTATTTTTTATAATTGTATCACAAGACCAAAAACCACCTAAATGCTCAAGAATAAGAGACAAATGGGATGTTTAAATAATGTATGAGACATACACAAAATGGAATATTGTGAGGACATTAAAAATTATGTTTCTTAAGATATGCTTAAGGTATAATGTTAAATGAAAAATGTTAAGGGAAAAATACAGATAATAAACTCTGATAAACAATTGGATCTCAACTTTATATAACACTGAAAGAAAACATTTTACCAGTAGTTATTTCTGGGTAGTAAAATTATGGATGATTTAAGTTTATTCTTTTTATAGTATTTGTATTTCCCAGATTTTCTAAAGTGAGTATATACTAATTTCATAATCCAAAAAATGTTTATTTTAAAAAGAAGATATTCATTGTAACATAGAAGAATCCTGGGCCGGTTGAATGTCAATAAATCCTTGCAGGGATAAATATCCCAGATATAGAATGAATTATATATATATTTCAAAATTCAACTTTTAGGGCTTTATATTTCCCTTAAAATAATGTAAATGACTAAGAAGAATATTCATACTGAGTAGCTTTCTGGTATTATTAAACAAAATGCGAAGTCAATTTTTTTATTCCAAGAGAATTCACATTCATTCATTCAATAGTTATTTATTGTGTTCCTACTCTGTGCCAGGGTCTTGTTCTAGAGCAAGTCAGACAAAAATTTGGTTTCAACAGAGCTCACATTCTAGTAGGACAGACAGTTGATAAAAACAGAGTAGATATAAAATATAAAGTTAGGTAGTGATAAACCCTATGAAAAACAATAAATCAGGTTAAGAGATTGGAGAGTGATGGGTGCCGGCACTTGAAGTTAGGATGTCAGGAAAACTCTTTTTGAGGAGGTGATATCTTGAGCAGAACCAAGACTGAAGTGAAGGAGTGAGCCGTGTGAACATGTGAGCTTTCCTGGCAGAAAGGAGAGCAAATACAGAGACTGAGGCAGAACTATGTTTGTTTTATTCCAAGGACAGCCCAGAGGCTAGTGTGGCTGGAGGACGTGAGCAAAGAGAATACACAGTGGGACCTGGAGGTCACTAGCAGCTGGACCATGTAGGATCTTATAGGCCATGCTAAGGCTTTTGGATTCTGCTTGACAGCTGGGCAATCACCTTATTTCAGCATAAAGTACACACGTAATACTAAATTCTGTTGGAAAATGAAAAAAAAAAGGGTGCTGACCTTCAGTTAAAATATCTAGTTATTTTTAAAAATACTGATAAGCATGCTATGAAATTACTGTCATATGTTTAGAAAAGAATCAGTTGAATTATATTATTAATGCTATGTCTGCTTCATGCTCTCTGTGCTGGGCTTCTGCCCTACAAGCCAAGTATCAAATGACATAATTAACAGTTTAATTGGAAACCTATTGTCTGATTCAGACTTCTGTAAGATATGTTGCAAAATTGACTCCACTGAATTTCATGTTGCTAAGTTACCATGAATTCAACTCCTTTTAAAATCAGAGTTATAAATGTTAATTATTTTATAATGGATGAGAAATACCTTTGTGTATTTGTCTTTATAACTCATGGTGTGGAAATTGAAACATATCCCCAAACACATGATACTCAATCCACCTCTTTATGTATTTGGGGATACATCACACCCTTCCAAAGAAGAAAGATGAGAACATCACACCTGTGACCACCCCCTCCCCGCTACCGTGAACTCTCTTCTCAAACAGTGCTTATAGCTGATTCTGAAAGAGTATTACTTTTTGGAAGATTTATATATTGTTCAATTGTAGGCAAACTAGGTTCTCTGTGCCCCCTTTCAAGTCACTGTATCAAAGCTATAAATTTCATTCTTTAAAAATGGGATACTTGGTTGACCCTCAGGGTGACCCTAAGGAATTCTGTGTTCCGTTATCCACAGAACACACAAGCTGAGAAATGGCCCACTTAACTTCTACATTTCTGCCCAAGAAAGGTGGTGATATTTTTTCCACCTCCCAGGGAGCCAGCAGTAGCCATTCAAAGCCAGGTTAGGCAAGGAGAGACCCCCGTTTGGAGCAGAGGGTGTTTGCAGCAACATGCCAACTGCTGCTATCATGATTCTCTGCCAGTCCATTTCTTTATTTGTATGCATATAAATATATACACAGAATTTTAGAAATTATGAGATTAATCAACTTCAGAAAATGAAGGATTAATATATGTGACTGCCAAATTCTTATTACAAAGCCAAAAACATTTAAAAAAAAATACTCTGTAATTCTGCTTCTGTTTGTGAATGCAGTTTTCATTACTCAATATGTTTTTATGCCTCGGTAAAAAACAGGTCAGATTTTAGAGGCTCTTAAGTTTCTAAGCTATTGACTTCGCCTACCAGCAGGAGGTATGCATCTGTCTGAATATGCCTTTCCTTCTGTGGCACTGAAGTATACGCCTTCAACACTGCTTGAAATGAAAATAATAACCATAATAGTGTCTAACAATAACAAGCCAACTATCCCCAACTCAGGGAGGACAGAGGGCAGGCAAGTGATGATCTACTGGGTTTGTATATCTGCAGAGGACAAGAAATACAAGTAAGTAATTTTCTGTCAAGAAACCTGTAACAAATCTCTGTGGAGACAAAGGCTCCAGGAGTGTATTTCTAAAATGATATCAACTAAACATAGAAAAAAAAGTCCTCAGGAAGGAGTAAGGGTAAGTCTGATGTAATGACATAAGAAAGCAGTAAGAAGAAAATAAAAATCCTTGCTTTTTTCTGATATAGAGGATGCACTCTGCTTTTGGTCATATAGGTTTTGGAACAACAGCTAGTATAACTTCTGTTTCATCATTCATGAAGCACATATACCATCTATATGATTTTCTGAGGAAAAAAAAATGGACGAAATCAACTTGCAAGCAAATGGGAAAATATCTGAAATCTTCTTAAGAAATGTTCCCAAATTAAAGTTTTGAACCCTACTATTACTACTACTATTTCTACATCTACTTTGAGAATTATGTGATAATGTTTTCCAAATCTTCCCCATATATCAAAAGAAAACTCATATCATCAACATATTGCTCACTGACACCCAGCTCTAAACCTAGGACTGGCTTTAATGAAGCATATCAGTGGGTCACAGAGTTAGACAGCACCTTAATAAGGTGCTTTTCAAATCATGTGGACTAAAAGCACTAAATATATGAGAGACAGAACTGTGGAATTAGTCCATCCCCCAAACAAAAACAAAGCAACAACACAAAACTGGTAGACTTTCTTTCACTGCATTTAACCCTGGGCTAGACACTAGAAAACGATTTTCAGGATGTAAGGATAATTTAACTCCTAATTAAACATATACAGCGAATCTACACCTCTACTTCAGTTTAAGAAATAAGAATTGGACCAAATCAGTTGAGAAAGAAAGAAGTCACAATAAAAACCAAGCAACTACCATCATAATTAAAAGATCTCTGGTTCCATCTTTATCAAGGTGGTCAAAACAAGATGGAAATCCTGTAATTTGGGCTTACTGGATTCAGAATTTCTGCTAGTCTCTAAACTCAGCTACTTCTTTGTATACCTTCTCTCCTCACAACTGCTTTGGACTCACCACTGAGGTCCAGATGATGACCATAGGGTACCCATAGCCACAGTCAGTGGTATGTCCTGTAGTCACTACTTTGATATGCGCATGGTTGCACAGGAACTAAATTAGGGACTGCCTAAACCTCAAAGTAGACATGGCTTTCCGGCCCAAGCCAGTGAGGCCCCCATTATCTAAAGAAGCAAAGAAATGAACTCCCATCACAAGAATAAATTCTGGGGTCAAAAATATAACTTACCTAACTTAGCTTAAGAAATGGAACTCTGTCAATTCCAACCTATGTCATATATATAGTATATATGCCAACTTACACAGGTTCTGTTTTTAACCCCTGGAGTAGACCTATGGTCAGTGGTTCACCCCGACATTTGATATCATATATCAAGTAATCTTTCTCTCCTGGGGTTCTTCTATGTCTAGAAAAACATACATTTATATATATCTATATATATCCTTTTAGTCAAAAAGTGATTCATTTTGTATTACTAGATTATTCGATATTAAACTGGCTATGCATTAGAATCACCAGGAGTAAGCTTTTTGAAAAAAAATTTCTGATTACCCCTACTCCCAATCACTACTTTCTAACCACCACGATTTTGATTCAGTAGTTTTTGGGAGATACCTAGTTTTGTTTTGTTTTTCTTTCCACTAATTCTGAGGTGCAGCTAGGTTTGAAAACAATTGTAATTGATCAAATTAAGAACTTAACTAGGTGGTTCTGAGTATGCATCTGAACTGCCTGGACGATACTTTAAAAAGCACAGATTGCTGGGCCTCCCCTCCGCAGTGTCTGATTCAGGTAGATTTTGGGGAGGGGTCTGAAAATATGCATTTCTTTATTTTATTTTATTTTATATGTTTTTGTTTTTTTTTTAATTTTTTATTTATTATTTATTTATTATTTTTATTTTTGGCTGTGTTGGGTCTTCGTTTCTGTGCGAGGGCTTTCTCCAATTGCGGCAAGTGGGGGCCACTCTTCATCGTGGCACGCAGGCCTCTCACTATCGCGGCCTCTCTTGTTGCGGAGCACAGGCTCCAGACGCTCAGGCTCAGTAGTTGTGGCTCACGGGCCCAGTTGCTCCGCGGCATGTGGGATCTTCCCAGACCAGGGCTCGAACCCGTGTCCCCTGCATTGGCAGGCAGACTCTCAACCACTGTGCCACCAGGGAAGCCCCAAATATGCATTTCTAATGTGTTTCCAAGCAATAGTGATGCTACTGGTCTAGGGGACCACAGTTTGAGAATCCCTGAACTAGAGAAGAAGAAGAGTGGTGGTAAGGCCTCAAGAAAGAAGACTAAATAATACACGTTTGCCAGAAGGAGGACTGTAGTCCTTTTCTGACTGTTGCTAAACATATTATCTAGACTGGAATCTCAGATGTTCCCATCTGAGAACTTCTAGGGCTTTGAATAAGAGCCTTTCTTTTCCTAGCAGAAATTTTATTTCCATAAGCTTCCTGGTACAATTCCACGATGTTGTAATCATGAGTTGGGTTGAAGATAATCACAACAGGGAGTTTCTGCAAACTAAAGTCTTCCCTTCTTTCCTTTTTTCTGAGAAGCATGTACATACGTAATTGCAGAATAGGAAAAGTTGAGACGATACCTGTAGAAAGACCATTTTAGCAGAAACTGCCTGGCAGCTTTAGGAAAACTGGGTCTTCCTTCGTAGGGTTTCAGTGCTTGCATCATCACATTGTCAAGCCATGCAGCCCACTGCTCCAGGGTGCTCTGCTGCTGAAGAGTCATCTTGAAGTCTGTTTCTAGTCTCTGAACCATGTTGTCATCACACTGACATACCCAGGAAGCCTGCTCCTGGGACAGTACACAGAAAGCAAAGAAAAAGTTCAACTCAGCATCTTTTCATTGAGTGTCAGCACACAGACCATATGCATAAATGGCAAATTATATTGAAAGCGTAAAACAATTAAATGAATTAAGAAAATGAAGGACTACTTGTCGGTTATTAAGGAAACTAACGTCTCCTTTGTGCATGAAAAAGTGATGTGACATAAAAGTATGACTTGGTTTTTCTACATTAACTAGTCTGTGTGAAAGACTAAAATACATGATTACTTAAGAAAAATAGGAGCCTGAACCTACAGTATGCGGCGTCTTTCTTTAGTTTTTACTCCCTCTCTTTTTTCTCCCAATCAGATAAAACTTTAAAGCCAATTCATTTGAAAACATTTAGGGTAAGTCAGATGGATAAATAGATTCAATTGGCCAAAAGTGGTCCCTCAGGATTAAAACAAAAACAAACACTGAATGATACAAGGTAGAAGTATATGCTATATGAGTTTTATGGATAAGAAACTGAAGTCTCAAGGGCTATAGAGGCAAGGCTATGAATGCCAATTAATTCACAGAACCGAAAACAACAACAACAACAAAAATACTTTTGAGAAAATGTAGGAAGGCTACCTGCCAAGAAATTTGATCACTATAGTTTTCCTTCTGGTTCTGACAGGAAAGTTTCATGTTTGGTAATAGCAATGAAAACAGGAACTTTTAAAGTTAATTTTCAATGGTTGCCATAAGTTTTACAATGTTTCTAGTGCTATGTTGTATTTTAACATTAAAAAAATACTATACTCCTAAGGTCAGAATACAATTATTTGGTAATATAATATTTGAGTAAGGACGTGGATGGTAACATAGGGCCTGAATTAGCTAAACTGACTTCAAGCAATTCATTCAATCTGCGTGGGCCTCATTTTCCCCAAGCATAACATTAGAGAAATGAAACGTGACAAGAATTTTTAAACTGGGTTCACTGCGTCCAGATAATATTTTCACAATAGATTTCTGTGGAGGGGTGTCTGTGAAGGTCCTAATTCTATATCTAAAACATTGTGAATATGTATGTAGTTTTCTGAAAAGTGTCTATAGCTTTCAATCTGTCTGTTCTCAGAGGACAAATTTATTCAAATCAACCATTTCAACTAAATAAACCCCTAATCTCCACCCTCTGGTTCCAGCACCTCTCCTGACCCTACAGACTTTACCTTATTTAAGAGACATTTCAACTGGGAGGTACTTCAAATATAAAATGCCCAAACTCAATTCATTTTATTTCTTCAGGGAAACCTAAGGTTTCTTCTACATTCCCAGCTGATGATACCATCTACTATCCTTCTTTCTCTTATCTAATTAGTAATAGTCTTTCCGATTTTACCTCCTAAATATCACTTTTAAGTATTTTAAGTACACTACAATGATTATTAAAAATTGAAAATACAAATAAACAAAAAGGAACAAAATATTAAGAATATCTAAAATGCCAACATTAAGAGATAACTACAACACACTAACTTTCAAACTGTTCACATGCAGTATAGACGTATGCATGTACGCTTGTGTACATATGTTATTTTAAAAGAGGCTCATATTATACATTTTACTTGATATTTTGCTTAGTTTCACTTCACTATATATGATAAATGACTTTCCATATAGGCAAATGAGGAGTTATATTTATTGTTCAGTGATTGAATTTGCTTCAATGCATAAATATTCCATTATTTACAAAACCAATTCCATATAGTTACACATTTATGGTCATTCCAATTTTTTACTATTAGGAAAAATGCTGGAATTAGCAATCTAGTAACTACATCTTTGCTTACTTTTGTACTTATTTCTACATAATAGATTTTTCAAAATACACTGTTAAATGACTCCCAGAACTTTTATATCAATTTAGGAGTCCAGAGGAGCACCCAGGGAAGAATTTATGTCTCAAGAAAGGATAGGGGAGGTTGTTTTCGTTTTTTCATTAATGGCTAAGCATTTTTTTGTTGTGGTAAAAAACATATAACATAAAACTTATCATCTTAACCATTTTTTTTTAAAGTTTAATTTTTATTTATTTATTTATTTATGGCTGTGTTGGGTCTTCGTTTCTGTGCGAGGGCTTTCTCTAGTTGCGGCAAGTGGGGGCCGCTCTTCATCGCGATGCGCGGGCCTCTCACTATCGCGGCCTCTCTTGTTGCGGAGCACAGGCTCCAGACGCGCAGGCTCAGTAATTGTGGCTCACGGTCCTAGTTGCTCCGCGGCATGTGGGATTTTCCCAGACCAGGGCTCGAACCCGTGTCCCCTGCATTGGCAGGCAGATTCTCAACCACTGCGCCACCAGGGAAGCCCCATCTTAACCATTTTTAAGTGTATAGTATAGGAGTGTTTACTATATGCTCATTATTGTGCAATAGATCTCTTTTTCATCTTGCAAAACTGAAACTCTATACCCATTGTGGAAGATATTTCTGTGCATTGGTAAGAGGCAGGAGGAACTTACTGGTATCCTTGGAAGGATTTAATTTCATTTCTTAACATAAATTCAAACTCCCTGCTTCCTAGGAAGTTAGTTCTTGCCAAGAGATAATGATAATCTAAAACTAAACTTAGAGAAGTAAAGCCACAGGACATTATTCTGACTTTTCAAACTACTTTATTATATATATTTCATTTTACTACTCTTCAGACTGAAAATATACTAACAATAGAGTACACTGTAAATACTCCTGTGAAGTATATTCCTGTGAAGGAATTTGGATATTTCAATTCTATAGAGGAAAAAGGTAAGGATGAAAATTAAAGATATTATTAAGTTAGAAATAAATTATCTCCAAGATGATAAGGAGTCAGTAGCTTCAAAATTAGAATGTCTTTTAAATACAGAAACACAAGTATATGCAAAAGTTAGGTTATCAGGTCAACCAACCCAAGTATATTTAGCCCATACTGTATTTGGAAAACTATTCATTTACACAAAACAATTAGAAAGCAATACTACTGTAACGCTATCAGTTAATTAAAACAGGAAACCAATTATATGGCAATAGGAAAATTATCCTGAATGCATGAGGAAAAGATTTAATTAGAGAAGAATGAAGTGATGAAAGAGATTTATGGATATCCTGAAAGAAACATAAGCTCTTAGAGCATTAAAAATATTGACACTTACATGTGATTTCATTGTTTTAAATTAAAGTTCCCTTATTACAAGAGCATCACCCTATATGTGTCAGTCTTAACTGAGGTTAATCTCATAGGGGCAGGGACTTCCAAATGAACAGGAGAGGGTGATGAAGGTGGAATGGGAGGCAGAAGACAGAAAACCAGGCAAAATGTGGAACAGAAAAGGAAAGAAAGGAGTTAAAGATAAAATATGCTAACCTGAGAAAGAGATTACATGTGAAAATGAACAGAGTTGTGAGAGGTAAAATGTAGGGGGAAATGGAGGGCACACCACTGTGCTCATGGTCCTCTAATGAAAGGAAGGGGGTCTTGGAGGACAGATACTTAAGCACACAGGTTTCAGCACTAATAACTGTCACGTGGACCCAGAAAAACTTGGTAGCTGAGAATAAAGGAAGGGAAAAGGTACCCTCAAAGTCGGTGAGTGGGGGATGAGTAGTAGTATAGATGTATAACTGACCATTTATATGCAATAATGTTGCCAAGGCTGGCGTTTATAACCAGGAAGAACTCATTTCTATACATACTTCATAGGGTTCAGACACACAACTATACGAATGAAAATAATGTTAACAGAAAATTTTAAATCTTTCTCAGATATTATTAGGAATCATTCTTAAGTATATTTTCTGTTATTAAACTTAAATTACTTTTTGAAACTAGAAGTTGCCTTACCATTTCAACTTTTCTTAAAGTACTTTTAAACATATCTTTTCTGAATGAAGATTTGAAAAAAACATAACAGTATACATTTTAAGGCAATAATGTATGAACTCCTAATATTCCCATTAAAATCAGTTAATGTAAATTCCACTGAAATATGTAAAGTTAATGGATTTGTAAACGTGAGACAGTTTGTTCTTGTGGAGGTTACGTATTTGCATGTGTGTGCGTATGAGTGCTTGTATATATAAAAATATTTATGTAGATCTAAGAAAAACTATACACATTAGAAGTTTAAACCCAATTCATGAAAGTCAGAATGAACTTAACTAATTAATGACACCCTAAAATAAATCAAACCCAAATGTTACTTTTTGATATATTTTAAACGATAAAACTAGTCCAGAATTGTAGATTAAACTTTGTAGGAAATGGAGTAATAATTAGTTTATCTGTAAGCAACAATATTGTTTTTTAAAACAGTTTTATTGAGATGTAATTCACAGAGCGAACAATTCATTCATTTAAAGTATATAATTCAATGGCTTCTTTCAGTATATTCACAGAGTAGTGCCTCTATCATCACAATCAATTTTAGAATGTATTCATTTCTCCAAGAAGAAACCCCATACTACTCCTTATCTGTCACCTCCCAATCCCCCCAGTCTACAGGACCTAGGCAACTACTAATTTACTTTTTGTCTCTATAGATGTACTTATTCTGCACATTTCATATAAATGGAATCATGCAATGTACAGTCCTTTGTATCTGGTTTCTTTCACTTAGTATAATGTTCATCTCTGTTGTAGCATGTATCAGAACTTCATCTCTTTTTATTGCCCGATAATATTCCATTGTGTGGAATATCACATTTTGTTCACATAGTCATCAGTTAATGGACATTTGGGTTGTTTCCACTTTTATGTGGCTAATATGAATAATGCTGCTGGAACACGCATGAACAAGTTTTTAGGTCGACATGTTTTCATTTTTCTTGGTATGTATCTAGCAGTGAAACTGCCATATCATATGGTAACTCTATGTTTAACATTTTGAGGAACTGTCATACTGTTTCCAAAGTGGCTGCAGCATTTTGCATTCCCATCACTAGTGTATAAGGGTTCCAATTTCTGCACATCCTCACCAACACTTGTTATTATTTGTCTTTTTGATAATACCCATTTTATTTTATTTTTTGATAATACCCATTTTAGTGTGTGTGAAGTCGTATCTCGGGGTTTTTTTTAGATTTAATTAATTAATTAATTAATTAGTTAATTTACTGGCTGCCTTGGGTCTTCGTTGCTGTGCATGGGCTTTCTCTAGTTGCAGTGAGTGGGGGCTACTCTTCGTTGTGGTGCACGGGCTTCTCATTGCGATGGCTTCTCTTGTTGAGGAGCAGAGGCTCTAGGTGCACAGACTTCAGTAGTTGTGGCACACAGGCTTCAGTAGTTGTGGCTCGCGGGCTCTATAGCACAGGCTCAGTAGTTGTGGCACACGGGCTTAGCTGCTGTGAGGCATGTGGGATCTTCCCGGACCAGGGCTTGAACCTGTGCCCCCTGTATTGGCAGGCGGATTCTTAACCACTGCGCCACCAGGGAAGCCCCTCAGTGTGGTTTTAATCTGTATTTCCCTGGTGGCTAATGAATGAGTTTTCCAGTACTTTATTGGACATCTGTATATCTTCTTTGGAGAAATGTCTATTTAGATCTATGCCCATTTTTTAAACGAGGTTGTCTTTTCATTGTTGGGTTATAATAGCTCTTTTTATACAGTCTAGATATAAATTTTTATCAGATATATGATTTGCAAACATTTTTTCAATACTATAAGCTGTCGTTTCATTTTCTTGATGGTCTCTTTTGAAGCACAGAAGTTTAAAATTTTGATTATGTTCAATATTTACGTATCTTTTATTGCTTTTGCTTTGAGTGAGCCATGGACTGTTTTTTTTCATTGGTAACAATTAGCTTCATTATTTTAGTATGTGAAATAAAATATTTGTTGGGATTCCATAATAATATTCCTAGAGTAGCTATTTTTTATGTGTACTTTGACGTACAAGTGAGTAGTTTTATCATTAGGTTAAAAAATTATTCTTTCATTTGGATGATCAAAAGAGTCAGATACGTTGCACCTAATTCTTTTAAAATAACAAATATTTACCAGGTACCTATAGTAAACTCTGAAATAGAGTTGTTCTTGCTTCTTTCAAGGTGGGGCACTTTTAAAAACAAATTTCTCGTGTGCGTGTCATGGTGCTATGGGCTTTACGTATTACTAAATATATAAACAATAATCTAAGATATGTGTTATAAAATGGAGAAAGTAAAGCCCAGAAGAGTTAAGTAACTTGCCCAAGACCCCACAGCTAGTAGATGAAAGAGTTTCATCTCCTGCCTACCAAACTTCAATGACTGTGGTTATCATTACTCTATTAATCATTCAGCAAACCCTGGTGACATATGTTGCTGTCTAGCACTATAAATATTAGCAGACTTTAACTGCAAAACAGAGGAGGAGTAAAGCCATAGCTGAGTAAAACTCTCCTCTTTCAGGATATTGTGAACCTAGATGTGCCTGTGAATTGATGTAACTTTGAAAAGAAATATGATGATCCTAATTAAGAAGAAAAAAATTGGATACCTTTCATTAAAAGACACGTTTTGAAAGAAAACAGAGTACCTGGACATTGGCAAAGTCGACACGGTTGAGGTCATTGAGCATCTGGTTGATCTGAGAAGTGTTCTGAAGCACTGCACGAGCTGCCTGGGCCAGGTGATTGAGCGACGTGTATCTTCGCAGAGTCTGGGCAAAGGCACTTACAGCTGCAACCTGTAAAGAAATCCAATTAAATTGGGATTTCTTTTTTCCCCTCCAGTAAAAGAAACCACCGCAATCTTCAAATCTTTATTCCCTTGCCAAATTTTAAATGCTTCCCTCTGATACTTATTTCAAATTCATTTGGTGAGAGAGCTTACTTGTAAATTATAGCATTTAAACCTCTAAACCAAGTATTACTTTCCTTTTGAGTAGGCTGAGGTCAAGGCTAAAACAAACTCCCACATTCTTCGACATCTGAGTGCACCATTAATTAAACCAGTCTTGCAAGTAGCTACTAATCCATAGCAAGAAATGATTTAGTCGAGACAAGTAGGAAAAATGTTGATTTTCATTTCTTATTCTCTGTACGACAGTCAACTACAAATTAAGCAAATAAAAATTTTTTCCTTTTACTTGGAAAACCACACTATCCAGTCCCACTTTTTAAACTAGATTAAAAAACATACTTTTCAGAGCACTGTCATTAAGATGCACTCTTTTTACCTTTATTTTATAGAGGTGAAATAGGAGTGGGTAATTCTGAGGTGAAATAAGAGCACTCACAGACTTTATTAGCAAATACATAGCTAATAAACTTATCGGATACAAGCAACAAGAAGAACTCTTCAGAATTTGAATTTCTGTAAAAGGGCTATCCAGAAAAATCTCCATTTGTCCTTCAAAATATACTTTCCAGCCTTCTCCGTTCTGCTCTGTGCCCAGGAAGACTAAACTGAATAGATTGCATTAACTGCCTCTCTTGCCCTTTGGCTTCCAGTTGGGTTTGGCCAGTGAAAGTCACTGGTAGGAGACTGAAGGATGGAAGAAAGTAGTCAAAGTATTCGTTCCCTCACAACCTCTGCTCTCTCCTTCCTAAGGCCACAGTTCTGGAGGAAGGAGAAGATCTGATGCCATAATCACTTCTTTCCCCTTCAGACCTAGGGATGGGCAGGCTTCCCACTATTGCTAGTCCTGGGGTGCTTTACCATTCCTCCCTGGTTTTCTTAACTCGTTTCACACGTTTAGAAACAGACCCTTCTTAAACTCTATTCAATTATTCTCCCCTTAGGATATACCATTTTTTTCCTGCTGAAACCCTGAACAAACTGGGTTATATTGAAAGATAGCAAAGATAACGACAAAGAAAAAGTCTAGGTAAATATCTAAATCTCATGATCTCGTGAAAATTTGTTACTCGCATAGCAGATCTAATGAGGACTTTAACATATTTACAGGAATGACATTAAATCACTATGGGTATATAACAAGCAACTGATTGAACAGTCAGTTGGCTGAGCGGTAGAAGGTGTTCCACAGGCCAAAGGATGCTCTGTCTTGATAGTGAGATGTTTCAGGACCATGTGGAACTTGGGGGACGTTCACATACCCCCAAAGAGAGTATTTCACATTTTCTCATCTCTGTGGTTTATACTAATCAAGGACATATCACGTTCCAGGCACTGTGTTAAATGCCTAACATACCTTACCTTGCTCAATTCTCATAAACATTCTATTAGACACATGTTGTGACTTAGGGAGGTTAACTATCTTGCTCAAGGTTACACAGAAACTACAGTACAGTGGTGGGATATGAATCCAGGCATTTTGATAATAACTTTCAGTCACAACCTCATTATGCTGTTTCCACTGTCACGCTAGATCATCTTTGTTGATTAAATGCTCAGCTGAAAAAAGGCTGCATGTCCGTGAGAGAGGAATAGCAGAAGGCACCTTCCACCAAGGAAAATCACCCAAATCAACTCTGGAGATCAATGAGATGGCCCATATTGCAGATGGATTTCTACCACATCCATTTTGGTGACACTGGGGCAGGAGGTGCTTTTAGCTGTTTGAAAGTATTGTTATAACTATGACTGACTTTGCAAGTTGGAAAGCATTCCTCTGACCATCATAATCAAATAGCACCTCCTTTATTTGCCTACCTGAACGTGGCACTCTAGAATAGCACTACCATGGAGAGCTTTCTGCAATGATGGAAATGCTCTACATATGTGTTACCCAGTATGGTAGCCACTAGCCACATGGGTTAAGGTGCACTTGAAATGTACCTAGTGTGACTGAGGAAGTAAATCTTAATGCAATTTAATTAAATTTACAATTTAAATAGCCACATGTGGTTAGCCCTACTGTATTGACAGCACAGCTCTAAAGCAACAATCTACGGTGGGCATATCCACGAAATGTGTCCTTCTATATGTTTTAGAGATAGAATGTGTTATTGCAAACCTTAAGCTGAAGCAGACTTGTGCTATCACAGACTTGTCAGCTACAAGAGCTTCAATCACACTCTCAAACTGAAAGCCAAGGCATATTGCTGGCGTCTGACAGTAGATACAGACCCTGACAAAAGGCCACAAATGTGATTTTTGTTATCAAAGTTTAGACAGAATCAGTCCCATCTGTCATGTATGTTCACAGATTAACCTAAAGTAACATGGTTAGTAGGGGACAAAGTGGAGAGTAGAATTCATATCTCTAGCTAAATAATCCACATTCCTGAAATACACTCATCAACTATGAGATAACTGTTCTCTTTAAGAAATGATTACTTGGGCTTCCCTGGTGGCACAGTGGTTAAGAATCCGCCTGCCAGTGCAGGGGACACGGGTTCGAGCCCTGGTGCGGGAAGATACCACATGCCGCGGAGCAACTAAGGCCATGCACCACAACTACTGAGCCTGTGCTCTAGAGCCCGCCAACCACAACTACTGAGCCTGCATGCCACAACTACTGAAGCCCGTGAGCCTAGAGCCCGTGCTCCGCAACAAGAGAAGCCACGGCAATGAGAAGCCCGCGCGCTGCAACGAAGACCCAACGCAGCCAAAAATAAATATAAAAAAAAATTTATTAAAAAAAAATTACTTGATTCACAAAAGCATTCTCCAGTGTTAAAAAAACAAAACATCCTGAAAAGCAAATGGTTATTAATTTACATTTCGGAACACAATGAGTATATTAGGGGACCTAAAAATCTAAAACTCAAATGGAAACCATTTGAACATTCTAGGCTGTTCTTTTCAATATTTGAAATTAAGCAATCTTAAATATACATTTTAGAAAAGGGCTGATAAATACACCACACCTAAAATGTTTCTCTAGTCTCTCTGAAAGGAGTATTATCAAACAACATATCTTGTGCAAGTTCTTTACCACATGGTTATAAAATACAAATACAAAAATCAATTTAAAAAGATTTAATTTATTATAATATTAATATTCTACATAACATCATTTGATAGGACAGATTTAAAATTCATAGTTCAGAACGATTTCCTAAACACAAAAGAAAAAGCAAGGACATAAAAGTGTACCTTGGTTTGTATCATTCTCTGTGGAATATTGTTCATGGCATTGGAAAGCCAACCTTCAAGGCTTTTTGCAAAATTTCGAATGGCTTGGGTCAAGGCACCTAAGTGTTAAAGAATACAAGCAGAACGAAAAAGATACCAAAGAACATTAATCTTTATGCTAGAATAAGGGAAAACATGCAAGCACAACATGTGAAATAGCACAGACCTTATATTATCCTCATTGACAAGACTTTATTTAACATTATTCCTAACTTTGAAAGAATCCAAATATTATATCATGGGCTTGTCTTTTAAAGCTATTTTGTTCCCAGATACTTATGATACTTTGTTGGGAAATGAAAACATTCAAACATTTTTGCTTATAGCAACATATACCAGTTGTGAATATACTTATGGAATTTTTTATCTTAGACAAAACACTCTTTTCAAAAACAGCTTTGTGCTCAAAGGCTAAGTATTTTCTTTAGAAATTCTTTATCTTGACTTTTTTCAAGCTCTTAACCTATTTTCATTTCTTTAGTTAAAAAGAAAATAATGCAAAGCTTTCTCTTTTTCTCTATGCATCTCTTTACATTAGAACATGTCAATTAGAGTAGTTATCTCACTCGTGTTGAAAAGTAAGGTAAAATTAAAATTGCCTGCCTTGATAATTCTGGATAACTATTCTCCATTTCACTGGCAGGTAGCGATAAAAGAACACTGTGATAATAAAATTGCTGTCACAGAGACCAATATTCTTAAGATATTCCTAAAACAGTCCATTCCATATTCTTTACATCTCTGTTAAAACCTGAATAGGGATAGGTCCCATGAGATTAGTTTTTATGGTGGTCATAAAATGATTAGAAGCATTTTCCGTTAACAGGGGTGATTATGACTATTTTATAAGAACA
Organism: Balaenoptera musculus; assembly: GCF_009873245.2. Classification (NCBI taxonomy): domain Eukaryota; kingdom Metazoa; phylum Chordata; class Mammalia; order Artiodactyla; family Balaenopteridae; genus Balaenoptera; species Balaenoptera musculus. The sequence goes on along the minus strand of NC_045790.1, from coordinate 62,429,899 downwards.
GATTTGCTTACTGAGATGGCTGTATAATAGGAAACAGAATTCTTCTCTTGTTCAACAAGTAATTCAGTCAGTAGCATTTTATTTCACCTGTGCCCAAGGCTCCACAGTGTAGGGAGCAGTTTTAGACATTTAATAAGTTAGTGTTTGAAGCACCCACAACAGAAAATAAATCCCTGTGGGTTCCCTATAATGTGGGTAAGTCTTACAATTGGTAGTCCACAATAAGAGACAGAGAAGTTACATTTTTGTCCAAGGCTCCCAAGAATATTAACGATGGGATTAAATTCCTTGGTTTTTCTTTCTGTGCTCAAATGAGTCTGACATGCTTCTTTATTACTTTTGTTAAAGCAGGGTTAGAAATAATTAACTTACTCATCTTTATTACTTTGTTAAAGCAGGGTTAGAAATAATTAACTTACTCAAATTAATTGCAAAAGATATAAATTTTACTATTCCAATAATAAAAACAACCAATTTTTAAAAATTATTTCTTTAAGTGGTCAAATGACAGAAGAGAGACTGAGATGGCTACATTTTGATTAGGAAAAACACTCAAGAAGTGCAGACTTTTAACCATGAGAATCATCTATTGGAAACACTGAGTTGGAAATTTCTTGAGAACTAATTTTTTGAAATTTCCAAAGCTTCTCACTTCAGCCAAAAAGAAAAAAGAAAGAAAAATATTTTTCTGTTGTATTATGTACTGGAACCATGGAGGGCAGGCATGAATGGAAATGAAAAAGAGTGGAAAAAAAAAATTAAAGACCCTCTTTGAAACTCAGTAAAATTTTGTACAAGATTCAATTTGGCTATCTGTATTACGTAGTTTTCTATAATTAATATATAATAATTACTTAATCTGAAAAAAACAAGAACTGGGAAAAGTTACTTTAAAAAAATTTAATATGGGTCTTGTTTTATTTAGACACATTTAATGCTAGGGAGATTGTAAAATAAAAAAATATGTTTTGTATCTCAAATGATTGTAAGTTTTTCCTTTTTTGTACTAAATGACATTTTGGGTCACCTTTCATTATAATCATAAATTGTACATTTGAGTGTTACCAGTTGAGTTCTTACACAATTTTTTACACTTCACTTTTTTTTCCCCATTTTCAGATAAATGTATTTTAGAGTATAGTAGCTTCAAGCTGACTTTAAATTAGTGTGATATGCAGACTTTTTTGGCTAAAAAAAGGAATCCCATCTGGACAGTAAATGGTAGAGTGAAGTACTAGTAGCCAGGAAAATTAAATTTTCAAAAATAAAATTAAGTTCGTTCTCTCTATAGGGATTCATGTCAGATCAAATTGTGCAGATTGACAACTTTTTCTCATGAATGGATGGTTAGAAATTTAAAACTACTTTAAAGCTAACTTGTCTCAACCTGCCTATGATTAATATTAAAATGCATACAATCAGAAGATAGTGATCTACACTGTATTTTAAGCTTTATTTTTGTTAAGTCTTATTATAGAACAGGAATTAAAATTCCAAATTTACTTGGTAGGGTGGCACCTTAATGCATCTTGTAATTTCAGAGAAACTGTAAAACTATACTCATGAGATAGTTCCTGAATTTGAGTTGTCTGAATGCAGAGACAAACTACTTGACAAAATAAAGTGGTTTTCAAATCAAAATTTGCCAAAAACAAAGGTCATGTGTATTGTGTGCTTAAAAATTCTGGGGTTTAAAGCCAACTACACTTGATACATGATTTAACTTAGGGAACTGCTGAGTTTACAAGTTAAAGTCTTGTGATGCTATAACATAGAAGCAAGAGATTTTAGAATTGTTTAATGAATACTGATGTTGTTGACTGGCCTCAAAAAAGAAAGCGTTCACTGACACCTTTCCTTGTATCTCATGAGAGAAATTTATGTTGGTGGCAAGATGTCATAGGCTAATGAGCTACCCTATGCAACTTCTCTTAAACATCTCTAGAGATTATCACTCAGAGCACAGGAAGCAAGACAAAAACAGGAAAATCAGATTCTGGAACATAAATCAGTAGAGAATTTACACGTTGAAATTTTCCATGACAACATCACTTTTAGTCAATCTTTAGTCAGGAAACTTGGTGCAGATAGGGTAGAAAATATTAGTAATTTATAAAAATGTGAGACCATGGCAGCTGGATTTTTTAAAAACTAATTTCTATACAAATTTATGTATGTTTATGTGTGTGTTCATTGATATTATATGTAAATGTATGTCTAAGCATATATTTTAAGGTGGTAGGGAACATATGAAATAACTCATATCTTCCACTGTTATCATATTTTAAAAAAGAAAGTATAAACATACAAATGTTAGTATCTTCACCATTTCTTGCTAAATCCCTATTTAAATATTTTCTGGAACAATTTAACACAAATTAACTGTGAAGAGTGTACTTCGAGTACAAGGCTGCTAATTTTACAAGCTAAAAGATTGCTTTTACCTTATTAATGTCACTGTAGAGTAGCAATTCTGTTCCATATCTTTAAAAGTCAAGGTTACTAGTAGGTGCTCATAAAGATGTACACCTAAAATCATTTCAACTGCCTCTAACACAAGTATCCATGATGGCTTTTATATTGACACTTGCAAAAAATAGCTTTGTTTGCAACAGGGTAGTTTAAAAAACACTATCACTTAAAAAAGTAATCTAATTTATCTATGTAATTCCTATTTGCTTCATGGCAGGAATACAGTGCTAGTGCAGTTACATTGATTTTTCTCTCAAAATGCCAGTTAAGCATTACTGTTAATGGAAACTGCATTTGTAGTTCTTAACATGATGTCGGTGACAAAGTAAATGCTTTTATAAAGAAATTCAACTTCAGTAGAAACCAAGATAAATTCATTTCAAATCAAAAGCAAACATGAAAGAGGCTGGTCTAGCAATTACAGATTTCAAAAATTCTGGGCTTTATGAAGGAAACCTTTTCCTTGGGTAGAATGATTTTCACATGGTTGACTGGCCTGGGAGTGTTCTTGCAATTAGTCATTGGGGCTGTCACATCTATAGGTTGTCTTTTTTGTCAAAAAGAAAATGAAAGATTGAAAAACAGAGAATTTTTCCCTTTTTACTACAGTTTTGCTCTAGGCTGCTTTCATGCAATACTCTGTGTTGCATGTTTTCTATTTGGCAAATTTAATGAGATTAGAATCACTCTAGTTTGCAACGTCACTACCCAAAACTTCCTGGGTGGAATGTATGAGAACAAAAGCATCCGTACTTGTCTGCATTTAACTTACTAGGAATAGGTCTAAGGACGTCGGGGATGAGAATCTCCACCAAAGCCTGGTACATCCCATGGTCACAGTTACACATCCATTTCAGGATAGACTCATGTTTGCACAGAGTTATCAGCTTTGCTTTCGGAAGTCGACTTTCTATTTCACTCAGATTGCTGGTGTGAATAAATGTAGCAAATGAATAGATGGCAAATGAGGATAAAAAAGAAAATGGACTTTAAAAATAGTTTTAGTTTATCAAATATTACTGAGGTTAGAACTATACCACCATTGCCCTGGTGCCACACGGCTGGATATATATAACACTCCCCCAGAGCTGCCTATGCACGTTAATACTTTCTGACGGTATGAAAGGCAGATATGATACTAATTCCATGAGGATGAAATAGTTCTACTGCAGTCCCCCAAATCAATATAAATGGGAGCTATAATACACACGCTGAAACCTCAAAAGAGTAGTTTGTGGTTTATTTCAATCTATTCAATTAATGTTATCAGGTAAGGTTCACAACTGGTATACATATCTCTAATTTGTTAGCTGTGACATCTACTCAGCCATGAAAATGAATTGGAAAAGCATATTGATTCTGACCTTGATTCAGTAATGGTAGTGCCGTCAGTTGGAGTAGAGGGAGAATAGCGCCAGAATGTTTGCCACAATTTTTCTATCAGGCTAAATTGAAGATTCACAACAACGTCCAATATTGCCTAAAAAACAAAATGGTTATTGATGTTACCTTACAAAATTTCTTATGGGGATGTGTGAGGAGTACATACTGTAACAAGACTTAAATGTAAAGATACTTTTGGGTTCATAAATTAATATGGTGAAACTGGACTAAATTTTGCCAATGGAAATGGGAAAACAAAAGAGATTAGCTAGGAAAAAAAGGGGGGAAATAACTCTTAAATGATTAAGCAGGGTAACTTGTATTCCTCCCAGAATGACCTCACATCCCACCCTTACTTTTTCCTCTCTTTTCTCTCCATTTTCACGCTTGCTTCCCTAACTTTTCTTTCATTCCTTAACCCACTACTTCCCTGGTTCCCTTACTATTCTCAGATCCACAGGGACATAGAACATACATTCAATTCACATCAGTCTTTACTGGACTAGCTGTGTCCACTAGCCATAAAAAAAAAAAAGCAGAAGAGAAGGGTATGGAGGTGCTTGTGTATGGCAGACGGAGTTAGGGCTAAATCAGCTCTGGTTAGGGCTGCTGACCATGGGTTCTGGAGTGTTCCTAGCCAAGCAGAGGCTGGGGGCAGAAACTACAGAGTCAGGCTGACCTCCAGAGGGTAGTGCCTGTCTTGGCAGAAGAAAAGCACAGCACACACCTCTCTGTGGTCACAGAATGGCTTACATTCAATCTTCTCTCTGCATACACCCTTTGGAGAGAAGCTGTAAGACTAGCCCCTTTTCTAACCTTGGGGGTGGGGGCCCTCACCTCCTCCTTCTTAATTTTATGTCTTAGATCTCCAGCTGCATCAAGGACATTTTTTTTTTTTGATGATGCTAAAATTTGCCACTTTCATTAACTTTTGATGATCATATTTAATTTCACCCTGCCATTGCAATTAGTCTGCAAATTCGCCTTCAGATAAAAAGCAGTCATGGGCTTCCCTGCTGGCGCAGTGGTTGAGAATCTGCCTGTCAATGCAGGGGACACAGGTTCGAGCCCTGGTCTGGGAAGATCCCACATGCCGCAGAGCAACTAGGCCCGTGAGCCACAACTACTGAGCCTGCGCGTCTGGAGCCTGTGCTCCGCAACAAGAGAGGACGCGATAGTGAGAGGCCCGCGCACCGCGATGAAGAGTGGCCACCACTCGCCGCAACTAGAGAAAGCCCTTGCACAGAAACGAAGACCCAACACAGCCATAAATAAATAAATAAATAAATATTAGGGAAAAAAAAATCCACACTGCTAAATTAAAAAAAAAAAAAAAGCAGTCATAAAACCAAAACTTGTTTGTACAAAGATCACGTGATTCTGTGATTATTTTCAGTACAAAAGACAAGTCCTCAGTATAACGTGTTTGATGTCATCAGCATTGAGAACAAAAACACGTAAAACAGCCCCTTCAAAATCTGCAAAATTCATAGAATTTAAGAGACAACAAGGGGCAATCGAGAGAATTAGTCTGAACATTTAAGGCAGAAAGAGGAAACTGCAACTTTGTAATTCTGGAGTCTGTGCTACCCGTGTAGATCTGGCCCTGTGCATGATACAGAGAATAATTGATGTTCTATACAAAAACACTCTGAGACCAATTCAAGTATTAAGCAAAATCTGTTTGGGGGATGTTCTGGGAGCTAGTAGGAAATGTTGCAAGTAGTTGGAAAATGAAAATGGAGGGAAGGGGACTAATTAATTAACATGCTCCCCACCCTTTAATATCAGCAACAATAAAAACACAAAAGCAAGCCCTGGAAGGAAAGGCATCCAGATGTCCTTGCTCCCAGGCAAAACCCAAAACCTTCTCAGGAGGCAAATTATTATAGCTGCTTTCCCAAATGTAGTTTAGGCACATTCCGAGAGATGTCTATTAATGAAGCAATTAGTAATATCTGATACAATACCTTACATATTTCTAGCTATGAGATTGCTGTAAGAACACTATGCATATATTAAAAGAAAAAAATGACTGTCAGAGCATCTTGTGTAGAAAATTATATTTGTTCCTTACATAACTAGTGATACTTCCAAAATATCTTTGATAAGCCAACTGTGCGAATTCCAAATAACAGCCAAAATGGGTATATTAATCTTTCTTAAAAACATAGATTATAGGAAATATGAAATAAAATAAGGCAAGTAACAAATTCAGTGCACCTTAAATTAAGTATCTCTTCAAATGAAATAATCTCAAATAATTCTTCTGAAAAGGACATTCATATCAGCCACATTTAGTCAGTTTTACAAATGAATAAAACATTTTATCATTTGTCCACCCACTTTTAAATATGTTCAAACTGAAATGTATGCCAAATATAGTTTAAAATAATCCGTATTCCACTGGCTTAGGGCAAACAACCATTTACAGGACTGGATCCGAGACTCAGGCACCTGTCCTTGAAAAGTTTGGAAGTGTGACAGGAAAAAATAATTAGAATTCTTCCTTTTCATATATGTCTTTATGCCCCATGAGAGATGGCATGAACACTGGTAACTCTGAATAAATGAGGATCATTCTATGAACTGCCATTTCCCATGCAGATTAATTACTATATATGTTCATATCTCTTCATATAGAGTATTCCTGACAATTAATGAAAATTTTGTAATCCAAAGAATATTTTCACCTTATTGGGGGAATTTTTCATTTAGATTAATTTTTTTTAAACACCTTTATTGAAGTATAATTGCTTTACAATGGTGTGTTAGTTTCTGCTTTATAACAAAGTGAATCAGTTATACATATACATATGTTCCCATATCTCTTCCCTCTTGCATCTCCCTCCCTCCCACCCTCCTAATTTTAATGTATATTCTTTAGTAATGTAAATAATCATGCTCCAAGTTATATTTTGAATAAATATGAGAAACTTAAAACAATCCAAATTATATTTGTGTAGGTGGGGTTGCTTGAAGCAAGGTTCACCTGAACACAGAGAAATGAGAAACTGATTAGAGAATCTTTATGTAAATCTTCATTGAATATACATGATATTCATGCAGAAAGAAAGAAAGAAATTTTTTTCTAGATAGGTAAGGATCATCCAGAAATTCTCTAATATTGGGAAAAGCAGTCAAAGAGAAAAAGATAGTAAGTGTTTTTCATCGTAACAAGAAATGCTGGAAACAACAAACTGGCAGGACATGTTGAAAAACACTTCTGGCACACAGTTTGTTAATAAAGAGAGAACTTGCCCTTGGTTGTTAATAATCTAGCACCCTTGACAAGTACTCAGATTCACTCAAGCAGTTCTTATTTCTGGAGTCGGAACAAAAATCTGTGAATGTTACGAGCTGAGACTTCTCACTGCATACTGCATTATCAGCAGTCAAGATGACTGCCCAAGGATTATCTTTTACTTCTAAGTAGATCATAAATAGCCCTGGAATAAAGCTACTTAAGTTCTAAACAGTTCCTCTTTCAAAAGGAGGGGTACTTTAGAAGACTCTTATTGCAATCTGTTATCTTCCTTTTACCAGGTGAGCTGCAGGTGCATGCGGGCTTGGAGAGAGTTCACCTCCTGGAGACAATGTAGCCAATTTTGATATAGGATACTCAGAAAGGGAGTAGGAGTAGGCATGGAAAACACTAAGAGAAAACTCAATTAACCATGAAAACAAAACAAAACTAGAGCCTCAATGACCCCTGGAAGGAACACCTAAAGTGCTTTATAAAACATTTCTAGAAAATAGTTTTGATAGAAATACACACTTATGGTGTAAAATTCAAAAGGTAAAAAGAGTATATTGAAAAATTAAGTCTCTTCCCCCTGACTCCTAGTCACTAAGTTTTCTTCCCAAAGGCAACCAGCATTAATATTTTGTTCTTTCTTCTGGAGAGATGTATATAACAGGTTCTTTTTCACTCAAATGATAGTATATTATACTCGCTGTTTTACATCTTGCTTTTTCCCTTAAAAATAAATCCTGGAGCTTGTTCCAAAATGTACATTTAGAGTTGCCTGTTCTTTTTAATGGCTGCATAGCATTCTACTCTATAGATCATACCATATTTTATTTATTCAGTTCCCTGTTAGATATTGAAGTTATAAGCAATCTTTCTCATTAAAAACCATAATGCAACAAGTTCCCTGTACACTTATCTCTTCCCCTACATGTAAGCATTTTTCTAGAATGAGTACCTAGAAGTGGAATTGCTTCATCAAAGGATTCGTATTAGAATAGGCTAAGAAGATGGAAAGTAAAATTTATTCTCCCTGAGACATGAAGAAAAGATAACTTATTAGTGCTCAAAGAAATATGAAGTAACTTTATCTGTCCTCTAGGAATATGTTTGATTATTTTGCTTTAGCAAGTTGCCTGGCAAAACCTAGCACGTGTCCGACTATGTTTGAAAAGACTTACCTCACAGTGCTCTCGATAAAGACTCTGCAGTGACTTGATATCCTCAAAGGTAGTACCATCTGGCAGAGAAGAGATTTCAACTTCTCCAAACTCTGGAAGTGCTCGAGATGCATCTGTTACCATGACAACACAACAGAAAAACAGTTATTGTGGATGGTGCCAATTACAGATTAATGAGGGCAAATTTAAGAAGACTAAAAAAGAAAAAAATTTAAAGGTCAGTGGTCCAAAAAGCAAGGACTTTTCATATTAGTATTTTATAAACAAAACTTAGCAGCAGCAGCACAAAAGAATAGAGAGGATACTTTTAAAATTCTGGAGAAACTGAATTTTCACTATGATTATATATGATTATATTGGAAATAACATATCTCAGTGTCTCTCAATATAGGACCCCTAAGAAAAATACCTTGAGCTGGCCAGTATCAATTTTAGTTATTTTTATCATTATATTACTTAGGTATATAAAAATAAATCTAGCTTTAAACTTATTATGCTTATACCTCTCATATAGTCATAAACTAAAAGACCTACAAAATAAGTACAAAGAAACCTAAAAAAATAACATTAGACTTAACAACATTAATTTGATATGATAGATGATGCTGTTGTCCTGTAACTAAATTACCTCTTGCAACATGAATATGGTACTGACTGCTGCAGCGCAGGATCTTTTGAGTTTGATAGCCCTATACCAACACATACTTCATGATGGCTGGTTCTCCCATTGTGCTTCTATATTCAAATGAGCTGTGAAACTTTCCTATACACGGAGCACTGGGACATCATTTAGCCTTCCCTTGGCATGAAGGAGCAATTTACATAGTAAGTCTCTCTCTGTTCTTTTCTCATTGGCTCTGGACAATTAATGTAATACACTTTGGTGCCAACCTTATGATAAATTCAAATACAAATGCGGAAACTAAAATTGCAGAACGGCATTCGTTCTAGTCTTCCAGGTAATCCAGAATATGCTTTTACTTTTTTGAAAGATTATAATTGAAATAAGGACACAAAATAAAAAATATAAAGATTCTTGCTGAGAGCTCAAGGGTCTACAAGAATATACTTGAGGACTCTAGCTTGGGAATGCTGCCATAATGCTTTCAACTTCAGTAGCCCTTCTGACCCCAGAGTACATTTCAGTTGTCTTTGTCAGAAAGTGCACATAGACACATATACACACACACAGACACATACACACACGCACTCTCTGAGAGCTTCTACTTATCTTGATCTGTTGTACCGAAACTATGCATGTTCATCTCTAGAAGAGCTGTCAATTAAAGTGCCATTTTTGCACCTTTAGCTATGACAGGAATATGCAAAATGTTCAAGTTCCACTTCCTTAACTCTTTAAATAACAAGAAACAGGTATACCATCTATAAAATTACAAAAGTAGGAAATACTGTGATCAATTTAAAAGAATAATACTTTTTAAAGTTTATAATAATTTTTCTAATCTGAGACTATATGCATATGCAACTTTATACGCAGGAAATGAGAATTCTTTTTGGGCACTTCAAGTTACTACTCGAAACTACCACACAATTTTGATCATAAATGCCCAATTAATACAAATTCTGGAAAACAATTTCATAGAAATGAGCTTTTAATTCATATGCTTTAAAAGTTCTACATAGCTTGAGATTTTAAAAATAAGCTCTTTTTCTACGAAAAAGTAGAAATGAACGAGAACTATCATATAATGTGCATAGTTTCAGCACAAAAAAAAAAAACTATGTAATTAACCATCTGTAATAGACATTGTACTTGGAGAAACACTGCCGTTGTTCTCTGTTTTCAAAATCCTGATAGCAACTAATATGCATTACACCTTAACATACCTAAAAACTGTTGATGATGTTTGACTTGGGCAATTACAGTTTGCTCAACAGATGTGCCTGTCTGTTGACCACTTCCTGTGAAACCATCTGCAACCCCATCCACTTTCTGCATAGGCTTGTACCTAAAAATATTAGATGGGAAGAAACAAATAAACCAAATTATTCCTTGCTTTTTTGTACTACACAAAACTCCCAAGGCATTCAATTTTGTTCTGTCTTCTTTAATGTCTTATGATAGTTGTAAGATTTTCTTCCTTGACAGTCTCATAAAGTTAGGATGAAGAAATTTTTGAAATTGTAAAAAGGAAAAAGAAGGGGAGGGGCTCAGGAAGGGGACCCATTTTCAAAAATTCAGAAATTTAGCTAAGAATGAAAGTGTTAGGAGGTATTTCTTTGGACAGCAGTAGCAAAGATGTCCACGATTATAGTTTTAATACACAGTTTGAACATAACTTTTAATGGCCAATGGATCAAGGGAGAAACATGTTAAATACATTGGGATGTTAATCTGAATTAGGATCTAGGACATTGGGCCTGAGAAATGTTAATGAATGGCTTTCATTTAATTAATATCTCCAAAATATGATTCAGCCTACAAATTCTACCATACTGTTTTTCATATCACCTAAAGCCTCCCATGCATAGCAACACATTCATCTCCTCTGACTCCTGTCCACATCTGCAAATACAAAGACCATAAGCATCAGCTTGCAGCAAAATGCACGCAAAAATCCATCTACAAACCTAGGTTATCAAATTTAAAAAATAAAAAGAATCAAAGTCAGCTACAATTATGTATTTATATTTAGGTCCTCGTTATACAAACTCATGAACTTTCCGTACTGCTAAAATAGAGAAAAGATGCTTCAGCAGCATGGGCAAGAAGGAAAGACTGCCTGGGAGAGAAATACCACATACAAAAAAATGCATAGGTAAGTCTCCTAGGATAAGCAAATACAAAGTAAGAAATAAGCAGCAACTATAATTTCTTCTTTCTCTAAGATTTCATATATTTTTCTTCATTTTAGAAATTTTAAAAAACAGATAAATGCAAGAAAAAGTTAAAATCTACAATGAGCTTATTACCTAGAGATATCATCATGCACTTTATGTTGTTTGTCCTTCCATTTTTTCCCATTTCTAATTATATTTATAAACAGAACCACCTAATATTCTCACCACCCAGATACTTGACTCGTACACTGATACCATAAGTTAACTGTATCATTAATATGAAGTTACTGTGAGTAACAATGTCCCCACTACATGAACAAGATACACTCAAAGATGCCTGCACTCTGACCACAGACAGGAAATGAACGGACCTGGTGAAACACTGCACAAACTAATGTTGAGGTTGCCTTAGGGAATGATTCCATCTTGAATGTTATTAATTATGACTTAGATAAATGAAATTTCCACGAAAAACTGCAAAGTCACTCATAATGACATTTACATGTATTTCTTATGTGATAGCATCTCGCAAAGGACTATATGAAAAGCAAAAATAAAGTCAGAAGATGAACAGGGTGAAAAAAGGGTACAGCACACTCATTCTTGTTATCATTTTAGTGATGACCCTGTACCACCAAAATGTTGGTTGTTATTTTCTAATGATATAAAAGAACTCAAACCTATTCTTTTCATTAATGGGAAAAAAATCTGGAAGTACTCTTCAATTGGGGCCACACCAAGAGATAACACAAGGGTTAGTATTGTGATGTGCTAGAAGTGCCATTTATAAAAAATTGAATGTTTTTCTGATTTTTTTTTCCTCCTTAAAGAATCATCTTAGAGAGGCAAAAAAAAAAAAAAAAAAAAAACCTTTGTGAGGCAAGAACTTGGGGTACTTGTGTGGGGCAGCAGTTGCCAACCATTCTGTTCTAGAAGACTTGAGTGATTTTATCTTTAGGGAATGTATTTAGGGACGCTTTTGTCCTCATTGATCCATTCCAGGTTTCATTTGATTTTAGCCTCCCTTTTTCAGCTGTGAAGTTTTATATCGCTAATAAAATAGGCTAAAATTGTTTAAACATGTTTCTTCATTTACGTTAATGGAGTTTGGGGTTCATGGAGTTAATAAACAAATGTGGTTAAAGGGATGTGAATTATTTACTCTGGAGAAGAGAAAAATGGAAGTATTTCCTATAGTCTTCAATTATACTAACTTTCAGTATAGGATGAGATGGTAATTATTAGACTTTGCCCAGCTATGCTTTATCCTGCACAGCGTCTAATATACTACAGATGTTTAATAGGCACAAGTATCAAGGACCGTAAAAGGATATGACATATATTCGTCTTAGACTGACATATAGACATCTTACAGATGCTATGTCACTATCTACTTGCACATAGTGCTTAGCAAGCCTGTAGTCTGCAAGCAAAATGATCTGCTTCCTTAGAAAGATGTAGACAGCAGCAGTTCCAAACGAGAAAGAGATTTTTTTAATAAGCACTCAAAGTCACAATACATTAAAATTAATGTATGATTATGCTTAATAATAATGATATTGAGTGGGAAGGACTGATTAGAGGTACATTCTATTACACAGGAGATGGAAAATACATCAAGATTAGCTTGTAGACAAAAAGGAAATAAGCTGATTAACTCTGGAGAAACTGTACAGGTCAGTACTTAAGAACAAATCTTACTTAGGAGAGGTGAAGAAAAAAGAAAAAAAGAAAATACAGTCAGAATTGTAAAATGAGAGGTCTAATTCTAAGCGCAGAGTAAGGGTCACAAAGTGAAAGGTAGATTGAATGGATTGGGCGAAGATGCACTATGTGTATCCATTCTTGCTTGCCTGGGTTAGCAAGAATAGGACCTCTATAAGCCAGAACCTTCCATTCTATCTCTTTAGAGAAAGGTGTGAAGACAAGTTTGGGAGGGCTTTGTGACATAAAGAATGACATCAGAAAGGGCAGGGATAGGGCTCATATAAAGAACAGTATTAGTGTGGGCCTATAAGTATGAGAGAGCTTCCAGGTAGTGTTGACTTTTGCTTTTCCTGCTTTAAGTAGTGGCATATCCACAGTGTATTGCCTGGCACTGTATTGATACTTAGAAGGAATCACCAGAAATTAGAAATACTGAACTGAGGAAAGCTAGATGTTCCTTTTCCTGATGTCCTGTCTAAGGAAAACATCCTATCCTTCCCATCACCTCAGAGGGCTGGGGCTTCCCAGAGAAGGAGGGAGTTTAACAGGAAGTTGAACAGGCACATTATAAATAAGCTAAGCAAATAATTGTGGTAACTGACTCTTTTGGAAGAAACAGTTCTAGATGATATTATATTAGGTTTTGCAACCTAATTGTATATCAGTATCTGGGTAGCTTTCAAAAAAAAATTCAAATGCTAGGCTCACCCTAGATCTACTGAACAAAATCTTTGAGAATGGGGATTAGGAATTTATTATTTTAACTAGCTTCTCATGTACTACTTAAGTAGCCTGCACAGAACTAGACCACAGGAGCTTCTCAGACCAATAATAAATTCCTTCAGCCCAATGTTGTAGAAATACAATGATAACATTAGAGAAAAGTCATTTTTCATAAAATGTCATCATTTCTCAATTTTTCAATAAACTACATTTAGAATGTAAATAACTATCTCTGAATGGATGGTGGATGAATGAATGAATGTATGAATGAATGCTCAAGGTAACATTTCATTTTATCACACCATCAATTGATCTTAACATATAGCAAATCTATTTAACAAATATTTATTGAGTATTTACTATGGGTAAAGTATTGTAGGGGCATGACTTTGAAAAGGCTGTGTATAAATAGAATTTTTCCAGGATGTTTTTTAATATTCCATTGACTTACATGATAATCCAACATTATCTTAACTCTGATTGAATTTCAAGTGACTTTTTCACATTGAAACACAGCTTTCAGATTTCCTATCTCTCTCTTTTTTAACAGAAAATAATCACTATTTAAATACTAAATTGTAAAAAAAAGATATGTTTTCTACTGAAAAAAATTCTTTGTCGAATCTTTTAAAAAACTGAACTCTTCAGTATTTAAGAATTCTCTGCTTTTACGCCCATTTATTTTACAAATTCATTGTTTTAGAATAGGTTTTCTTATAGTAGATTCTTAGTGCTCTTGAGCTGTGTGCGCTCTGAGAAAGACCTGTACTACATCAAATGAAGAAACAGCTCTTGGTTTCAAAATTAGTAAGAGGCAAATGATAATTTTAACAGCTTGCAACTCCCTGGGCAATCAAAGCTAAAGTTGTTAATGATTAAGAAATCAAAGAAACTCTAATACTTTAATAGCTGAGCGTATGCCTGAAACCTGTCACTAACACAGGAACTTGGAAAATTATTAGGAATCTTCCCCCATGGGGTTAGTTATAGCTGTTATTTAGAACTTGGACAGCTGTAACTCTACTGTAAAATAATATCTAATTCTGTCAATAATCTCACACATAAAGACACTGAAGGAGTCCAATGGAAGGCAAAGAATGGTATATAGTTACCATCACATTCAACTAACAGTACCAGGTGGAAGGATTTTCAACAGACTAAATGAAACATTTGGAAAACGACCTTTGAATCAGGTGAAAAATGCACATGAAAGATGCAAAATCTGAGCTGTATAGGCATTTAGAGTCATTATTATGTTTATAAGTCTAGAAGGTACACAATCATTTGATTTGCATGACAATCAGGACAAAAGGCTAAAATTTTCTGCTGGAATCTTGAGATTCTCTTTGGAAAAATTGTCCCAGAAAATTTGTAGATGATTTGAGGTCTGAAATGAACTAAATGATATAAACATGAACAGATCAGAAGAAAATAATGTTGAGTGCCATCTTTTCAGAATAGTAATGAACTCCTTGATGCCACACTGAATACTTCTATATCTAAACAACTTCTAACATCAACCCTGCTGGTTAATGATAGTTATTACATCTCTTCAATCCTTGGTGGCTCTCATAGTATTTGTCTTGTCATTAGCTCTACATCTATAATTGGGAAAGGATAGGAGGAAAAATTCAACTCAAATGGGGGTATTTGTATTAATTGCATCAGTTTTAGTAGGAAATGTGGGAGAGGTAGGGAAGGGAAGAGGTTGAAGCTGCTGCCTGAAATAAAAGTCTATGGATCATTCATTCATTTCACAAATGACAATGCGCTCACTGCTCTCCTAGGTGCTGAAAATGCAATGTTGAAAGAGGTAAATAAGGTTCCCTTATCTCATGAATTTCATTGAGTTCTCCTAGCGTAGGTAATTTAGGGTTAACTGTATAGACCTGATATATTCTTGCTACAAATATGTATGACACCTTTAGGATACTTCTTTTATCTACAGCTGGTCCTTCCTGTTAAACTGATCCTACAGGAATGCTCCCACTCTTCCTTTATTTGGAGAATGACAACCTGACTCCACCTGATGTCAAGACAGCAACAAAAACGAAAAAGGGCATCTGAAGCTCTATCTAGGAAAAAATAAATTAGTGAGCTTCTTGCATACAGTAAAATTAAATGAGCTTCAGTTTCCTTAACAGTAGATAATGATATAGTTGCCAAATGAGATCTTGCACATAAAGTGCTTATTGATGAACAATTTACAAGTTCAATAAATGTTCATCAGAAGGATAAGTGGTGACTGTTAGTATTAACAAACTTTACATGAATGACTATACTTAATAATTACTGAATGTGATTATTTATGATTCTCCCATCTTCAATGGAAAATATATTTACAGCAAGGACTTGCTGCAGTGGCAGTGAACATCAAATACCTCAGTGCCAAGATTCCTTGTTTGTCTCCTAAAAGCCAAATGCAGATACCTGATCATCCTCCCACTAAAGACTCCTGCCCTCCTGCCACCCTCAGCTGCCTCAGAGCAATTTACCAGCCCTAGATGCTTATCTCTGTAATGACCCCAGGGAATTTATGGCCAGGAGAGGAATTGTTAACTATTAACATCAATCACAGTTGGAAACCACAGGCCTGGAGGTATAAAGAAATGGAAGCCAAACTTGCCCAATTGCCAGGCTTCATTCTTCTCCAAAACAGCCTTATTCTTAAAGAAATACTTTCTAAAGAAATATTTTCTCTAGTGCATATAGTATAATAATGATAATAATTATTATTTTATCCTATCACTTGGATATTTCCAGTTATAAAGCCCTTTATATACTTTTTTCCACTTGAACTTCAAAATAATCTTTGAGGTAGTCTATTATTATTTCTATTTTGCAGATGAAGAAACTGAGGTTCAGTGAAGTTCAGTCACACACACTGAAGTGCCAAAGCAGCCTGTATTCAAATCCCTATTTCCCACCTTTAAATATAAGGTTCATTCCACTAATCTATGAAACTATATTAAGAAAGGTCTTCAAATGACAAAGGTTCTTGTCCTCCCTCCTTAGGAACACGCATGCTTTCACATCTGTCTACAGCCAACTAGCCTTGCTGTCACATCTTTCCAATTGGCCTCTATTTTCCTCTCCTCAGTGCCACAAAGATTTCCTCTTTCACAGAATCCAATTCCTATGAAAACACCATTCACAGAGGCAGAAAGTGGCACATTTCCTCACTTATTTAGGACATACTCAAGTGTGATTTTCCCCTTAAATTTTATTACATGTGCACGTTTCTCTTTGGGTTATATTACCTCTTCAAGGACGGAATTCTTAGAAGAACAAAGACAAGAGGACTGGGTTCTTGTCCTGGTTTCTATATGATCGTGGATACATTATCTATCCTTTATGGACTTCAGTTTTCTCATCAAGAGGATGAGGTGCGCTAGGTGACCTCTCCCTTCCAGCTCTAACTTTCTATGATTCTGTGAATTCTCTTTTAGATGTGATGGACATATTCTATATGCAACCATTGATTGTTATGTATTTGTTGAAGGAATGATATATGCAGTTTAATACTTTGAGAATGGCTACTGGGATCAAACACAGCCAAGCACATTGTCAAACACACTTGGCTCTATTCCACCACTTTTGCTACTAGGATTTGGAAGAATAGCTGACATACATGGGCCAACACTCTCTGAGTGCTTCTTTTAAATATTAGAAATAAACTGCAGCAAACATTTTTACTTAGTTTGTAAAGCTGAAAATTACTCATCTCCTTTTTGCTCTATAATAACCTAATTTATTTATTGTCTAAATTAGGGTAAGCAAATTAGTCCATGAGTGAATTTCCTTGAAAACTGAAGACTACCTCATTTAAGTGCAGAAGTTATTTTCACGTGAAATATTTTCAACAGAAGGTATTAAAAGAAACCAACTATTACACATTCTCCTGTTTCCTTAACCAGGGTAGTTAACCTCTTCTTGATTACCTATAATGTCATCAACATGCCAAATAGTTATTACACTGTGTTAGACTAGATTTTAGCCACTATAGGGATACTTAAAGGGCCTACTGGAATGCCTAGGTCTATGTGTCCCTCCAATGAATGTGTACAGACTGCTGAGTTGAGTAACCCAAAAGTGAATCGAAGACCCTTGTCTACTTATATTTCCTCTTGTCAGCTGTTATATCTCATGATTGCCTATGAATCAAGTGGGCTCTAATCTGCTCCTTTATTTTAGGTAAATGACTTGAGGATGGCTTCAGCTTTTCAATTAAGCTAAACTAAGGGCTCTGTGACATCTGTTTTACAGTCAGAAGCTGTTTCCATTTATTTCCAGACTCATGGTTATGTTCCCATATGGTGGTGTTGCTGGGAATCTGATTTGTAGATAAGGGGAAATTTCCTCTACTACCCTATCAAAGCTTCAAATGAGATATCATATGTAAAGGAGCTCTAAAAATTATAAAGCTATGCAAAACAATAACCATCATTAATGCTACAACTACAATGATTCCAAACTTATCAGAAAAAAATGTACAAATTTTTATTTGATAAAATAATCACTGCACATAATTGAATTTTCTTACTATAAGAACAGGCGAAGCATGTACGTTTATACTATGGAAGATGTGCACATATAGATGCATACAAAAAACCTTGAGGCATTTAAACAATTTGAATATTCCAAAATATTAAATACTAGTATAAAATATTTTAAACCTTTCAAATGTCACTTGTACTTTAAACAGGAGAATGGCAGTCTCTTCTTATGTGAAATTTAATATATTCAGTAGAATCATTTGAGTTTTGGAATCACCTTATTTTATAAGCCATAAAACAAACAGTACAATAAGTCCCTTTTTCATTGTTTTCAACAAATACTCTTAACCCTTGCATCCAGAATCAGGAAGAGACACTTTTCCTCTCCTGTCCAAGTGTTTCCTCTAAATGCGGTAACTGGCTTCACTTAAGGCCTATCAATGTTGCCAAGGATATAATCCTTCAGAGAGACAACAGAAACCTCCCTCTGTCCTAATCCCAGTGAGGGGTTGGTGAAGTTGATAACACTAACAATGCAAGCAGTTATCCAAGACACCATTCCAAGAGCAACTGTCCATAATCCAAAACTTGTACCATTAAAAAACAACAACAACAAATTAAAGGAAGTTTCAGTACTTCTTTGGTTCTCTAACATTCTTATTTCATAAGAAAGCAAACACTATAAGAAACTAAAGTTGGTACAATTTATGAATATTACTGAGAATTTTATATCACTTCTTAAATACAACCATATTATGTCTAATTCTAAAAGCAATAATTACTATACTTATATTGCAGGGTTTTCATGGCTCATTAATCTTTATAGCTCTGAAATTTGTTTCATAAGGAGACCTTTGTAATTCCTTGGTCTTGCTTACCTAACCCAGGCTTTGTATAAAGAATGTCCCTTGAAGGCTTCCATTTCCATGAAAACTTGCTAGGATTCTTTGCAGTGAAATCACTGGACGAAGTAAGTTTCAGCTGTCTTGGGTGCAGTTTACCAAGGTATTGTTCATATTTAAGTTTGAGTATATATTATTTTTGAATTAATCTTTTTTTCTTTATTGCACCAACATCTCCAATGTGTAGTGCTGCTATGCATGAGCGCAGAGACCACACCAGAAAGTAAAAGCTATGGTATTGCCACTAACAGGTGGAAACAATAATGGTAACTCACGACAACAACAGTTTATTCCACTTCACACAAACTCTGTCTCCAACTATACAAGGGACTGTTTTAAGGCTTTTTTTTCCCAGAGCCCTTCTTAGTATATTTCACTGACTACACCTCAAAAAACAGGAATCAGCAATTTAAAAAATAAGTTTGAGAAAACATAATAATTTATATAATAGCCAATCTTGAACCGACTCTTCAGTCTTGAATACTCGCACTAGAAATTATGACTGTGTTAAATCCACTTAACAAGTGTCTTTACTGCCAGTCTCTTCCCACTAAATATGTCTTGCCCCAAATCAAAAAGTAATCTCTCTAGAAAAAATTTGAAAGTGTCATTGTTTTGCTTGGAAGCAAGTCTTTGAAGACTTGCACAGTATCTAAGCACAAAGAACAAACTCATTAGCCTCATGTACAACCAAATTCCTTCATCTATGATCCAAACTACTTTTAAAATCTCATCTCCCGTTAAAGTACCCAATCTTCTTCTCAATTCTTCTCCTGCAATATCAACCTCACCAGATCAGAGTGCATTCACCAAAGACGTCATGGACTTTACCTCTCGGTGGTGATTTTGTTTACATTATTCCCTCTGCCTGAATGTTCCTCTCTTTTTCTGATCCCTCTAATTCCCTACTCAAATAGCACTTTCTCTGTGAAACTTCCCAATCCTCCCTCTCCCAGACTTTGCTGAAATAGTTCAGCAAAGTACTCCAATAGTTCCTTGATCAAAGCTTTGTTTTAGCATTTCTTAGGTTGCATTACTTAAAAAAAAAATTCCCATGTGCCTTCTCGTCTAATTTCTTAACTCCTCAAAGGTAAGGACTGTGTCTTATCTCTGCACACAGGGCCTAGCACATGGTAGAGACTCAATTGGTGCTTGCTGACTAAATAGATAAAGGACTACGGCGTGATATACTTTTTTCTCCAGCAGCTACTTGGAACTAAGGCTTCTCATTAAGGTAGTATGATGTGGAGGAGATCTCACCATGGTGACTCACCATCCCAGATCAATGGCTTAGGGAGACTGATCAATGGATTAGGCCAACTGCACCAGGTGCAGTCCTCCTTTCTCCTACCTAATTTTGCATGTTCAATTGAAAAGAAAAACTGTAGCTACTGTCATGGTTGAGCTATACTGGTAAAGAGGGAAAGATTTTTCACTTTACTCCAAACTGTGATATAAGTCACATGAGACAGAAGGCCCTTGGCTATGTAGCAGCATTATGGGCTTGTACAAATCATTTAACCTCTCTGGGATTTATCTGAAAAAACAGGGGTCTTCATGCTTTGACTGCCACAAGGCTGAGGGGCCAGACTAGACTGATGTATTTTTCAATTCTAAGATCTATGATTCTATTCATCCATCCATTCATCCATCCATCCATTCATGAATGCTTAAGATCTCTTACAGCTCTAATATCTACAATTATACATCTAGGAAAGTTGGAGTCAAAGAAAATGTAAGACGTCCCAAACATTCTGCAAGAATTTATACTGTCAAAAAGAATGACCTGAAGGATATGCAGATTAACAAGTAAGAAGCTCATGAATACCGACAAATTTCTCCAGATGCTCCTTACGGTTTGTGTTTAGTTTCCTTATCTGAATAGTTTGGGATGTCACATTTACTTAAAGGCGACAAACACGCTGTCTGATAAGTAATTTTAAAAGATTTGGAAAATAGAATGAAATTCTAAATCATATTTGAGAACTGTCTGTAGTGAAAGCATGTCAACAATAGTGACATTCTTGCACACTTAGGTATTTGTTCTACTTGTTCAGAAAAAAGGAGATGGAACATCTAAAGAAATACATAGCTTTGACCTGTCAATGATAATTCCAGAATCTACCTTTGTTTCTGTTGCATGGGTTGTTGTCTCATAGCCATATACTGCATGTCTTCTTGCAGACGATTAAGAGGGGAATCTGGCTTGACACGAATCCCATAGTAATGGTACTTGGAGTTTCCTCTTCATAAAAGAACAATAAACAGAGACACAAAAAGTCAGTCAAGTCAATATTAATCATATAGGATGTCCATTTAATTTCATATTTGCAAAAATTAGATACAGGCAAAATATTAATGTTATATATTTATGATTTACCTGTTCTGGACATCTGTATATTTTTATGGTGGCTACATTTGAAGAATCAAAATAAGATTCTGAATCAATCAATTCAAGGTCCTAAGAAAAATCTTTCCTCATAAACTTTTGCTTAAATATTAGTCACAATCCATTTGCTCGATTTAAGTTACATTTTATTTTCAACTTTATATTTTAACTATAATTTAGAAGATTAGGTTAACAGGATATTCATTAACAGGATAAAGGGTTGCACACTAACTAGGAATTTATTATCAAGGGGTTATGCAGAACAAAGAGAAAAAAATCTTAATTCTACTGTCTTGGAGAAGTCCTGTATTTTTCTAGTTCTATTACTGCAGGGATGATTAAGATAACTTCATTGATACAAGATGTTGTGAAGTCTATTATTTAATATTTTGAAACCTAAAAAGAAGCAGGCATTTAATCTATTGATTTCAAAACATATTTTATTAGTCTCTGTTTTTGTGGATTCATATCAGTTTTTCAAACTGAATAAGATGTGTCACAACAGACATGGGGAAATTTCTCTGTGAAAATGGCAAATTTCCACCTAGATAAAAAATGTCACAACTTCCTCATGTTCATGAGAAAGACCATATTTGTTATTAGAAATGACAAAGTTTTACTCTGAATGAAATTTGCAAATTCTTGCAAAAATAACATTTTAAACATGTAAATTTTTGCAAAGAGAAAATAGTAGTTTTTCTCAAGTCTATATATAGCAAGACATCAGTGTTCTTTCCAACTTTTTCTTTCATTTACAAAAAGAAATGCAAGTGGAGTGTGGATTCAATATTTTATATAAAAATAAAACAGAATTTTACTTCCAAGATTGAAGAACACATTAGATGAATCCCATATATTTGAAAAGACATTAAAATCTTATTATATAAATAATATTGTTAGTTTAAAAACATAGGGCATTTGAATACCTACATAGTTTCAGCAAAATAAACCAGTATGAAAACTTAATGCCTTCCACTTGCAGACATTAGATCTTGCCTCCAAGATCCACTGTAGAATACAGCAAAAAACAAAAACAAAAAATACCAGAAACTCAATCAGCCCTGTTCTCCCATACAAACTGCAGAACAGGAGGGAGTAGCCAATGACAAAGATACAAAGTAAAATCACATCTCTCTTGTGAGACCCCAAAATACATGAAGTATCTAGTTTCTCTTCAGTTTCCTATAAATTGGAATCTTGGATGGGCTGTTGGAGAGGCGGTTCTTTCTATTGCACTGAAGATGGTTGGGGGAAATCAGTATGTTCCATGGTCTTCTTTGTTTAAACTTAATTTGGAGATGGGATGTAACAAAAACTACCTTTTGATTTACCTTTGTTTAGAAACATGGTGATATTACTTATCTTTTATTTAGCTCCAGAAACTTGAGCAAAAGTCTGGTTCTGGTTTTAATTATCACCAGATAATTTTATTGATGGATAAATAACAGTTCACATATGGTTTGCTTAAAAAAACAAAATCTGAGTTGGTTTGCCTCATGATTTATACTGATTTTCTTTCTGTTCCCTGGGTTAGGAGTAGAATGAATGCTAAAACAGTTTCCATGGTAGAAAGAACCTCTGGCACTTCACCCCTACCATTGTCAGTTTTTCTACATTAGAGTTCTGCTAGCTTCATAACACAGCATTTGTTAAAACTTTCTCCCTAGGATTTCTTTTCTCCTTATTCTTCTAGGCTTTGTTTTCCATCTCTAATTACAAAGACTACATACAATTTTAAAAGGAACAGGAGACACAATTGTTACATAGTGAGAGGGGAAAGTAAAGAACATCAGAAAGAAAAAGCTGCAATATTGCAATATGTACTTATAGAGCATAGAGTATGGATTCTACTCATTCACAAACCCAAACAACCCCAATTTTGTCCCTTTCTATTTTAAAGATGTGTTTCAAGGTTTGAATGGAGCCTCAAAATAGGATCCATTGAAATCCCTTTCAGTAACAAAAGAGGCACAACAATACAGCTATTACAATGCTGAATAAAGCCCAGAGATTCAAAATATTGGCACAGTATGCGTAACTACTGAGCCATCAGCTAGGATATAGTAGGTTAGGTCCCCAAATAACGATTTTCCTGGTCCTGGGAAAAAAATACTAGCGAAACAAGAAGGTTTTTTCAAGGAACTGGAAGCTAGTTCTTTTACTCCAAATAAACAATCATATTCTTCAGTTTAAAATATACTCTCCTTTGAAGTACAGATAGAAGAAAATACATTTATGAGAGAACCGAACCTCCAGCAATCTGAAAGCTGTACAATCACTTAAAATGCAACAGAAAGGAATAATTCACACTTTGACTACATATAGACCTTGTAAATATCATAAAACGGCCACACTCCTTTTTTTTTGTATAAATTTATAGTGAAGTCAATTACTGAGGCTCTGTTTATTTTATTAAGAATATTAAAAATGCTTTACTAGAATACTATGAGGCTGTGACTTATAACTCATTAAAGGTATATCATCTGTCATATACAGTATAGGATCTTTATTTTTATACTTCTAAATATGGATTTTATAAGATTTAGGAAATCAAAAACATCCATATCATTCTGCTCAGCTATTCAAAATATTTGTTATGATAACTTGTAAAAAGTATAGAAAGGCAAAAATGAAGCTCTACAGTTCTAAGTATTATTTTCAGCATGTTTTGATTAGTAAAAACACTCGTCTCTATTTACAAAGGAAGGGAACAAAGAAAGTAAGAGTCTTCTTCACATTACTGGTTTCTCTGCAATGGAACTATACTATATTTTTACTTCCATAGATGCATGGCTTCACAATCAAGAGTTTAAAAAAGGCTAATAAGAAGTTAAATAGGACCACGTCATTAACTGAGAGCTTCAAACACCTCAAATCTTCAAGTTCACTAAATTATTTTTAATTGGTCTCCAGAAATGAAATGAAAAACTCAGCTTTAATTTTTACTCTATTCAAATAGAGGAGTTATTTATAAAGACATTTCAATGTAATTTTGCAAGTCAAGAGATACATAGTTTTCCACTGTGTCACTTTACTCATCATCTTTAGTACAGTTATTCTTCAAAAGAGAAGATAGTGATATATACTAATTTTTAAAGTATCATATATAAATATTCCATTAATAGCTTGGTCTGCTCATTTCTATGTGATTTGAGAATCAGTTTTTCTCAAAGCTTTGTTTGCTCTGTTGATGTTTAGTAGGACAATGCATCATACTGGAACGGCAGTTTTCAGTGAATAATGACCTTTCCTTTTCCTGGGGGATTTTATAAACTGAGCTAATTCTTTAGTTTTTCTTTATATGTTATCTGTAATCAAGTACTTTTGCCCAAACAATATACTGAACTATATTGTTTAAAGCTATAGTTTAAAAAAGAGAGATTAGTTTATGATATTATTTTTAGTACTAACCTGGTTCCCAATCTCCTGGTTCGTAGCCCCATAAAAATTGACCTTATAAGTTTTCCAAAAGAAGCAGCATTGACTGGGTCCAGTTTGTGTTCCTGACAGTGTCGTAGGTAGTGGTTGTAAAGAGTGCTTCTGGGAAGGCTCACTCCTTCTGCTGTCTCGTAATTGTCCAACAGCCACTGGAGCTAGTATACACAAGACAGGGTAAACACAGAGAAACCAAATCATTCACCAAAATGTCTCTAAGACACTGCAACTGTAATACACAGAAACACTTAGAAGATCTTCCTCAAGCCATGTAATAGGTAAACTGTTGTAATTCAGAGGACTGTGTAATCTGACTTTGAAAACTCTCAGAAGTGTAAATAGCTGACCGTCATTTATTGACCTCAGACCATGTCCATTCCTTCAAACATTCAAGCACATATAAAGACATACTAATTTTCCTTAGGTATTCTGGAGACAAATACCTCTTCAAGGAACTCAAATAATCCCATTAACTGGTTATAAATATAATTTATAATTGCTACAGAAAAAAAAGATGTTACCAAGCCTGGCAGCGTGGCACATAATATGTCTTTAGTGTTGGTTTGTTACAACACATGAACAGCAGGCTGCCTTGTATAATTATTTACACTAAGGTTCTATTCATTTTTATAGAATTCTAATTTATTTATCCAATTTACTTACACAAGATAATACAATAACGGTATTATCCACTGGGACAAATTCTATAAGCAGTAAGGAAAAATTTCAGTCTTTTCTTCCCCAGAAAGAAAGAAACTCCCTAGAGACTGGTTTAAAAAAATAAGTGCAATGAAAAGGAATAATTTACTACAATCATTTGAGTTTTTCTACCTCAAAGCTATGTTTTTTCATAATTTTGGAAGACATACTACAATGGTAGTTGGTAAAGCAATGTTTTCTCAGTCTATAGTTCACATTTTAAAGTTTTATGTTGACCCGTCTATATTTTTAAAAAATAATCTGTAAAGTACATAATGTGCAAGAAATTTTTAGAAAAATCTAATTTATGTATATAGTACTGAGATTCAACATTAGAAAAACCAAATTATCAATCTGTTCATTATTTATTTATAAAAGGAGAACTGAAATAGGTTTAAATGACTTTCTTAAAGCCATACATACACTGTCTCAGTGCTTGATCTGGTTTCCAACACACTTTCCTGATTATTTGTATACCAGTTATTATTTCTACAAAAGCAGCATATATGTAACATTACTTGTCTCAACCAAATTTCCATGCCATATATAGAAGGTGTGATAAAAAGCTGATATTCTACATGCAGTTCAAGTTAAATATAAGTTATGGAAGGAAAAGAATTCCTTTATTGACCATCAACTATCAACCAGGCAAAGTGCTAGGCTCCTATGGATGTAAAAATGAATGTGACCTCACTCCTGTCCTCCAGGAATTTACAATCACATACTAAAAATGATAATAAGAACACTCAAACTAAAGCATTTCTCCATTTTGCTTACATATTTTAAGATTTGTGATCAAGCTTAGAACCTACACTTTCAGACTCTTAATAAGAAAATCCATTAAAAATATTGTCAGAATTATTTTCTTTAACCATGACAGCTGAATTTTCCAGAACAATTTTAATTTCAAATATTCCTACATGATATTTATGTAATTAAACATGTCATTAAACCCATACTTGATGTTGGCTTAGAAAATATGGCCACCAAGCCTATAAGACAGAGCAGAGTAGCTTTAAAAATAAAAATAAAATTAAGGTTCTGGTCAGGAAGCCTTTAGGTTCTCTATGAACCACATGTGCATATGAATACATTTAAATATACCTATTGCCTCTGAACATATACAACCCTCCCCTATGAAATTTTTAAAAGATTACACAAAATAAACATTCATTTTTATAATGGCCAAAAAATTTACAGGTCAAAAAAAATTCTTTTCATATGAATCATCTGTAACCTTACTGTCAGTAAACAAGTTTTCCAGAGGCATTCACACATGATTTCTGAGTACTCTACATGCAACATAGAATAAGTTCACATATACATATTCATTTAGTGTAAAGAGAGGAGGCAAACTGATTGGAAAATCCAGTTATAAAGGCTCAGACTAGTATTCTGCCTACAACAGTGGGTCAGTATGTCTCTTTAGTGTTCCTTTTGAAATTTTAAGACTCTGTTGATTATGAAACAACTGACAGAGACGACACACAAAATGTGGCAAAGCAAACCTGCCTCACATATTTCATCCACGTGCCTCAGTAAGATGACTGGGATCTGAAAGCATTGTTTCCTCACTTGAATGGTGTTAGGGCAGCTCTAGTGAACCGTACTGCACACAAGTGATGGCTCTTGTTTTGTGTACATATACTAGATAGAGCCTTCCATTGGTATTCTAAATATATAAAGAATATAGAAATAAAGAATATTGAAATACAGAATATAGAAAGGAATATTCTATGAGGAATTTAATCCCTTGAGATCAAGGACTATTTTTTTAAAATACCATAAAACGGCAAGCATATAAAAACTATAAGTATTTTTTGAAAAACAGTCATATTTTGCAACTGAACTAATGAAGTGCCCACATCCACAAGCATCGAACAATGCCAGTAAGTTACAAATGTCACAGATATGTCTGTATGTCTATGTATCCTCAAATAATAATGCATACTGTCAAAGCCAAAATGGTATGATTTCTTAACAAAAAAAAAAAATCAAAAAAAATCAAATATTTCTTCCTTTGCTAATGAACAGAACATATATCTATATAGGAAACGTTAATTTAAAGGGCTCTTTTTTCAGAAATGAAAAAATAATCAATTTCATAATGTGAACTTTATAACCAAAAGTATACAAATAATAAAAATCTGATGTAAAATACTTTTAATAAGATATAAGTCAAATGAAAATAATTTGTTTAATTAATCAGATACAACTTAAAAATTTCTGTAAACTGCCTTAACTGTTTACCTTGCAGTATTTAATTACTTAAAAGTAAAAACAAATATCTAAAAATGAGAGTTCATTAATATCTCATGATCCAGAAAATTGTCTTATAGATTAAAAATTTTATAAAAGAATTTGAAAAAGCAAATCCAAGATAAAATATTTGAAGGGTACTATTGTAAATTGCCTTTTGTAAAAGTGAAAACTTGTGCAAATATTAAAGTTCAATATAAAATATTTTAGTCCAAAAGTATGTTTACATATATAAAAATATTAATCAGACCATTCTTAATCAAAGAAAACTTTGCACAGAAATAGTGAGATAATTACAGCAAAGGTTGACTTAAAATACTCATAAGCCTGAATAATATTACTCAAGCCCCCAGTGAATAACCTGGAGAAAATGAAGCTTTTATTGAATTGGCCACATGGTCCTCTGAAGTGGCTAAGCAAGTCACAGAATCTGGACTGGCTCTTTCGCAAACTGATTGTTCTTCTTACATAATTTTACATTCTTAAAGATTTTTCTTCATTTCTAATCCAGTTTTTAAAAATCTGAGTTTGTTTGCAATATGTATTTGTGTGTCTATGTGTGTACACACACTCATATGTGTATACATATTTACATACATATGTATATTATATATTTATTTATATATATATATATATATATATATATATATATATATAAATAAAATCATTAGTTGGTTTGAAAAATTCCACAAGAGTGGGTATGCAGGTATTCCAGTGACTATCACTTTTACAGTAGCAAAGCTACACTTTGTTCCCTGTCCTTTGCTTGCAGGAGGAGGAACTCTTATTCCTTCCCAGAAGCCTGGAGATCACTTGGGAAGGGCAGGAGGTCAAGTGGAGGTAAAAGCCCTGAAGGATGGAGGTGGCTCTGCTGCAGCCATGACTGCTCCAACTAGGAAGCCTGCCAACAACTGCACACCCACAAGTAGTGCTCCCAGAAATTTACTGTGTAAGTGGAAATCTCAGATAAGATTTTGAGATTTAGCTGGGGATTAATCTGCATTCTACATGTCAGTATTTAACCTTCGAGTTTTGACACGGTGATAAAATTCTGTCAGATCTTTGAGTCTAAAACATAGTATAAGAAAGGATTAATTTTTATCATAAGAGAAACTTGGCAGTTAAGTGTAACCTGAAGGTATACACTCCATGTGCTGCCCCAGGGAAGTTCATGCCTATTATAAGATATATTGTTTCCTTGGATTTCCTCTTTTATAAAATGTATTTGGACACTAATTCAATACCCTTAACATTTAGTAATTTAGAAATAACTATTGCTATTTCTTTTACTCTTTTATAAGATGTCTTATAAAATATTTGTTTATATTTATGATTTTAAAAGCCCATGAAATACGATAGGAACTTTTAACCTTTACCTTTAAAACCTGATTATTCTACTAATGAACTAACGTAAATTCATGTAAGGGTAGAAACCAAGATAATTGCATCTTTCAACCTTTGCATTTAATCTATATTTATCAGGGTAGATTAAGGAAGATGAACAGTTCCTATTTTTCCCAAAGGGAAATACTGATTGACAAATTTAAAAAAAAATACATTATTGCATTCCCCAATTAACATCTAAATGTAACATTTGGCATTTTTCCCCAGATGGATTATTATCCATTAGGATTCATTTTAAGTTCAGTTCACTGATGATATGCATTTTGACAGGTCTTATTTCCATCATAACTTATATTTACAGCACAGCCAAGTCAAGAGAAAGTAAGCATAAAACAAGGTTTTGCTTTGAGCTGAATATATTTTAGCTAAAACCAGCAAAAATCATGAAACGATTATTTGCTAGATAGTGAAAGGTATATAAAATAAATGCCTAAAGTTTTTCATATACTTTAAATGGAATTTTAAAAATGCACAAGCTGAAAAACATTAAGTGAAATTTGGGAACAATTAATTTAAGAATGTTTCTGTATTTAAATTTATAATCTAAAATATCCCAAATTTGATACAATATAGTCATTAAATGCCAATTTATATTATTTACAACTGAGAAGAAGTATAAAATAAACTTAAGTCTGCAATGAAGAAAATTAAGATATTCTAATTTGATTTAGGCAGACTACACATCATTTACCCATAACATCTTCACATGTCAAAAAATTTAGAAATAAAAATATTTAAATAAAAAAAAACTAAAGGTTGTACACGAGGAAATGATAGCTCGGCCATACATTCTTTCACTCAAATGGTGTGCAGGGAGACCACTGTCTTATCAACAATACTCACACATACACCTAATTGAAGCATACTTGGTAACAAAGAATGCACGTGTGAGTCCCCAAATAAATGCACACATGATTGGCAAAGGTACTTAGAATACTGAAGGCAAAATAAGGTCTGTTCCCTTCTATTGCTTGTCTCTTACAGTTATTCACTTAGCAAATATTTAGTGAGCACCTACTATGTACCCGGCACTGTTCTAGGCACCAGGGGTGCATCAGTGGATAAAACATATAAAATCCTTACTGTCTTGGAATTTTCACTTGTCAATAAATATTTGCTGTCTGCCTATATAATGCTACTACTGGAATAAGTGCCATTATGTTAATAATGTTAATAGAAGGGAACATGGCACTCAGTGTAACTGCACTCAGTCACAGATGAGGCACTATGTTGGGTATGAAATAGGCAAGTTATACGTGCATTTTGACCTGGACGATAAGAGCATGATGATGATAAAAACAGAGCAGCAGTACAAAATACTCTTAAGAATATGTTGAAAAAGGGATATAAAATTTAATACCTCACTAAATCTTCTAATGTGT